>NC_090397.1:11888288-13088288 GCF_036365525.1 Heterodontus francisci | reverse complement strand
GTTCATTCGGTTATTAACAATTTCTGCCTATTGCAGGCCTATCCAGCTAATTATCTTTAAAAGAAATGTGTGTGCAGTCATAGGACTCACATTATCGACCTTCACTGTGATGCTGCATAAAGTGAGTCACAACGTAATATAGGACTTGGATTATGGAGAACTGGCCTGTGAAGAGTTAGCCCGCATTTTGATTACTCGAGGGGTCTGCTCTCACTTCACCTCACACAAAGACTGTTTTGATGTTGTAATTAACTGGGAGTTTCAATTAATTTTGAATTGAATCCTATAATTGTCTTTCCCTCTTCCCGTATTTAAGGACAAGCCATGAACAGCTGTGGTAGCTCTCCTGTGACGGGCAGGACTACACAAAGCAAACTTTCATTGTTTTTGTGCGTCCCTTCCGGCTGAAGCTTTTTGGTCTAAAGTAGCTTCATTTTCTGGGGCAACAGGGAACTGTGGTTGTAGTGTTTTTAAATGTCTACTTCATAACTTTCATTTGGAGTCGTAGGAGTAGAAATGGCCTTGTGGTTGATCTGACTATGAGCGGAGAAACCCCCGGGTTGATTTTTTTAAAAGTTCATTGTTGGAAAGTGAGTAATGCTGGCAAGACCCACATTTATTACAACTATGTCTCCAAGTCAGGTGTGAAACTTTCACTTTAAGCAGCTGGGGGTTAAACTGAGGATAAGGGAATCGTGAAAGAAAAAACATCGCCTCAAGCTGTTTAAAATGAAAAAGCATCATGTTGACTGGAAAACACTTCGGGCAATCCTGAAAACACTATATAAAATGCAGGTTTTTCTTTTTTTTAAAAACTGAATAAAAGACACCAAGAGCTAAGGAACTTGCTGCGGGATCTAACTGCTACAGAATCTCTCACCCAGGGTGATGAGATGATGAGTAGGTGGAGCTACATCCCATGGATTTGTTTCTTAATCTCTTTAATCCTTTGGTTTCACAGATGGGTGAGGGATAATTTCATACAAGTAGGTGAATCGCCTTGCAAGGATCCTGCAGTGCAGCCATGGCAGCAGTTTAAAGTAAGATGAGGTGATCAGCTGAGAGTTTGAAGAGCTAGGTACCATCCCTTTCCTCATTCATGACAAACTAGGACTGTAGTTTTTATAGGCTGGCATTGGTGCCAGTTCTGAGTCAGAAGGTTGTAGGTTCAGTGCATAAGCCAGGCTGACAAGGCTGGGGGAATGCTGCACTGTCGGAGGCGCCGTCTTTTAGATGATACCTTAAACTGAGGCTTGTTGAGGTGAATGTAAAAGATCTTGTGGCACTATTTTGAAGATGAGCAGGGGACGCCTTCTGCTATTCTGGGCAACATTCCTTCTGGCAAAGCAAATTATGTGGTCTTTTATCTTGTTGCTGTTTGTGGAACTTTGCCTGGTGAAAATTTGCTGCTACATTTCCATACATAATAGTAAGTACACTTGAAATGTAAATCATTGTCTGTGAAGAACTTTGGGACATTCTAAGGATGCACAAGGTTTAAGTGCAAATTCTTTTTTGTTATGTGATTTTTAACAAAGTTGTAAACTTATGCATTATGCAATAACAATAGATACACAAATACTGAGGTATCATTGCCTCCCAGTCATTGGCTAAGCAGGTCATGAGATTTATTAACACAGAGTAAAAAGGCAAGAATAGATGCTGTGGTGTGGAGTTTCCACCCAATGACACCTGTATACTCCTGTGAAGTGCCTTGGAAAGTTTTATTACATTAAAGGCATGATATAAATATAAGTTGTTGTCGTCGTCTTCTTTCTTCTTCTTTGGCCTCCTTGTCTCAAGAGACAATGGGTAAGCGCCTGGAGGTGGTCAGTGGTTTGTGAAGCAGCACCTGGAGTGGCTATAAAAGCCAATTCTAGAGTGACAGATTTTTCCACAGGTGCTGCAGATAAAATTGGTTGTCGGGGCTGTTACACAGTTGGCTCTCTCCTTGCACTTCTGTCTTTTTTCCAGACAACTGCTAAGTCTCTTCGACTCGCCACGCTTTAGCCCTGCCTTTATAGCTGCCCGCCTGCTCTGGCGATCACTGGCAACTGACTCCCACGACTTGTGCTCAATGTCACAGAACTTCATGTCGCGTTTGCAGACGTCTTTAAAGCGGAGACGTGGACGGCCGGTGGGTCTGATACCAGTGACGAGCTCGCTGTACAATGCATCCTTGGGGATCCTGCCATCTTCCATGTGGCTCACATGGCCAAGCCATCTCAAGCGCCGCTGGCTCAGTAGGGTGTAGAAGCTGGGGATGTTGGCCACCACGAGGTCTTCTGTGTTGGAGATACAGTCCTGCCACCTGATGCCAAGGATTCTCCGGAGGCAGCGAAGATGGAATGAATTGAGACGTCTCTCTTGGCTGACATACGTTGTCCAGGCCTCGCTGCCGTAGAGCAAGGTACTGAGGACACAGGCTTGATACATTCAGACTTTTGTGTTCCGTGTCAGTGCGCCATTTTCCCACACCCTCTTGGCCATTCTGGACACAGCAGTGGAAGCCTTTCCCATGCGCTTGTTGATTTCTGCATCGAAAGACAGGTTACTGGTGATAGTTGAGCCTAGGTAGGTGAACTCTTGAGCCACTTCCAGAGTGTGGTCGCCGATAAGCTGTTGTATTCTAAGCACAAGCCACTGTGTGCTTCAAATGGTCTTGGAATTTTGGGTGTAAACGTGTTATGTGTGTAACTGCAGTAAATCCACATTTCCTTGATCTTTCACATTTGTTCATCAAAACGTCCGCCCAAAACTGATTTTTAACCCCGACCATCCCCGGTTCAATGCTTTTAAAAGAAAATTACCCTGAGTTAGAACTGTTGTGCATTTTCTGTTTCTTTTAATGCATTTTTATGGCATGAGTATCAGTCCTGTTGAAAAGAAAATTTCCCTGATTATAGTTTCTAGAACATTCAGTGCCTGGTGGGCAGGAGTGACGCTTGAATAAATTGAAATCGAAGACTCAAAGATGGAATACATGGGGAGGAATTTTATGCCCTCCCCAAGGCAATTTTGGAGGCGGGGAGCACAGAGAATCGGGCGCAATGGTGGTGGGTGAGGGACCCACATTAAGTCCTTCCTGCCCCACTGCCAATTTATGCCCTTAAGTGGACAATTAATGCCCAATTAAGAGCCTCATCTTGCCCACGCTAGGATTAGCCCAGCGATGGTCAGGCCTGTCACCGCACAGAGAGCACACCAAGCAAACCCAGGCAGGTTGTTTGCTTTCTTGCTCCAGGGGGTGGGGGTGGGGGCTCCCTCATTAACAGGCACTTAGTGCCTGATTGAGGGACCCGGCATCGGAAATGGGGAGCCTGCTGAGAGCCGTCCTCCTGCCCTTGCTGTTGACCCCTCATTCTTTGTTAAACTTAAGAAAACCTGTCCGATTGGTTCTTGTTATGATCATAGCAAGTAAGTAATCAAACACCTACTGAATTGGCAAGTACGTCCACTTCAAGAAAGAATTAAACCTGTTGCGGTCAATCAAGGAGAGGAAAAAGAAGGAAGTCCTTTGACCCCTTGTCACCTGACTGTAAAACACAATATTTAAATGCCAGTCACACTTTTTTCAGTTGCCTGCAACACATTTTAACAGTTAACTAAACTCTGCAGACAAAGTGTGTGAGCCATGCTAGCTTGTTCTTGTTATGTATCCATCATTTGAATCTCTAACTGCTTTGTGATCTCCTTCACATTACTTACTCATTCTTGTATGATGTCTCTAGACTCGCAGGTCCTTTGGTTTAGCAACGCAATTGGAGTTGAACCCTTAATTATTTAATGATTTAGTGAGTAAATCGGGCATTAAGGCCTGTACTGACTTCAAAGCAGCCTGTTCTACCCTGGTGCCAGGTTGGTTGCTGGCTCAGAATTCAGGCTACACCGACTGGAACTGTGCAAAGCCAGGCTGCTTCACACCATCACTACAGCCAGGGGTTGCCAACCCTTCAGGATTGCCCTGGAGTCACCAAAACATAGTTTCATTTCTTCATATTCTTCAAATATACAGTCATAGAAAAAGTACAGCACAGAAGGAGGCCTTTCAGCCCATCGTGAGGCCTTTCAGCCCATCGTGTCTGCCTAAATTAATCCCACCTTCCAGCACCTGGTCCGTAGCCCTGCAGGAGACCGTACTTCAGGTGCATGTCCAGGTACCTTTTTAAATGAGTTGAGGGTCTCTGCCTCCACCACCGTTCCTGGCAGTGAATTCCAGACACCCACCACCCTCTGGGTGAAAAGTTTTCCCCTCATCTCCCCTCTAATCCTTCTACTAACCACCTGAAATCTGTGTCCCCTGGTAACTGACCTCCCTGCCAGAGGAAACAGGTCCTTCCTGTCCACGCTATCTCGGCTCCTCATAATTTTATACAACTCAATCAAGTCATCCCTCCGCTTCCTCTGTTCTAAGGAAAACAACCCTAGCCTATCCAATCTTTTCCCATAGCTGCAACCTTTGAGCCCCAGCAACATTCTTGTAAATCTTCTCTGTACTCTCTCCAGAGCAATTATGTCCTTTCTGTAATGTGGTGACCAGAACTGTATGCAGTACTCCAGCTGTGGCCTAGCCAGCGTTCTATACAATTCCAGCATCACATCCCTGCTTTTTTACTCTATACGTCGGCCAATAAAGGAAGCATTCCATATGCCTTCTTCACCACTCTTCACCTCTCAATACCCTCCTGTTTATTGTGTATTCCCTCGCTTTGTTTTCCCTCCCTAAATGCAATACTTCACACTTACCTGGATTGAATTCCATTTGCCACTTTTCCACCCACTCAAACCATTGATATCATTCTGGAGTCTACGACTTTCCTCCTCACTATTAACTACGCGCCTAATTTTTGATTCATCATCAAATTTCCCAATCATACCTTCCACATTTAGGTCCAAATCATTAATATATACCACAAACAGCAAAGGACCCAACACTGATTCCTGTGGAACACCACTGGAAACCGCTTTCCATTCTCAAAAACTACCCTTTGTTTCTTGTCACTGAGCCAATTCTGGATCCAACCTGCCATCTTCCCCTGTATCCCATGGGCTTTCATTTTACTGACCAGTTTGCCATGTGGGACCTTGTCAAATGCCTTACTAAAATCCATATAGACCACATCCACTGCACTACCCTCATCAATCGTTCTTGTTACTTCCTCAAAAAACTCACTTAAGTTACTAAGACATGACCTTCCTCTAACAGATCCATGCTGACTATCCCTGATTAATCTGTACCTTTCTAAGTGACAGAATCTATTCTGAGGGACAGGATAAACTAACAATTTACCTACCACAGAGAGTCAGACTGACCGGCCTATAATTACTTGGCTTATCCCTCGCACCCTTTTTAAACAATAGTACAATGTTCGCAGACCTCCAATCATCTGTTACCTCGCCTGTATCTAGTGACGATTTGAAGATGGTCCTCAGCCATATTAGCACATTTGTTTATAAGCTATATTGGAGATGGGGATGGCAGGGAAAGACTGTTTGACAGAGAGTCAGGCATCATGCAACCAGGTAATGAAGAGTCCATTTATTTTGGGCCTCATGTCCATTCCTGTTTTTTTTAATGTTGTATTTCAAAACTGGGAGTCTTTATTTTCCTCTTCTTTATCCTCAGGAGCACTGTACTAGGGTGCAGAGTACAGTATTGGGTCAGCTAACGAGTGCAATTGAAAAGGGTGCTCGACTGAAATAATACAATGATGTGGATTAGACATTCCATTTTATTAATCTTTGCATTTTTGTTTTCACTCATTGGACTGCTCATCCTCAGTTCCTAAGTATATCATCAGAGGTAGTTAATAAAAGATCTTTCTCATTTTGAACACTAAGTGCTGAAACAGGGATACAAAAGAATGACACAGGCATTTTCACCCTACAACAACTTGCATTTATATAGCTCTTTCAATATAGTAAATTGTCTCGATGAGCTTTATGGGAGCATTATTGGACAAAATTTGACACCGAGTCCCGTAAAGACGTATTAGGACAAATAACCAATAGCTTGGTCAAAGAGGTAGGTTTTAGGAAGCGTCTTGAAGGAAGAGAAGTGGAGAGGTTTAGGGAGGGAATTCCAGAGTTTAGGGCTGAAACGGCTGAAGGCATGGCCACCAATGGCGGAGCGATGAAAATTGGAGATGCGCAAGAGGCCAGAATTGGAGGAGCACAGAAATCTCAGAAGGTCATCCAAAACTCTGCTGTCCGTGTCTTCACTCTCACCAAGTCCCGTTCCTCTATCACCCCTGTTCTCACTGACCTGCATTGGCTCCTGGTCAAGAAACATATTGATTTGAAAATTCTCATACTTGTTTTCAAATCCCTCCATGGCCTCACCCCTCCCTATCTCTGTAATCTCCTGCAGCCCTACAATCCTTAAGGATATCTGTGCTTCTCTAATTCTGGCCTCTTGTACATCCCTGATTTTAATCGCTGCACCATTGCCTTCAGCCTTCAGTTGCCTAGTGCCCGAGCTCTGGAATGACCTCCCTGCACCTCTCCGCCTTTCTACCTCTCTTTCCTGCCTTTTAAACACTCCTTAAAACTTACTTCTTTGACCAAGCTTTTGGTCATTTGCCGTAATGTCTCCTTTTGTGGCTCGGTGTCACACTTTATTTTATAATGCTTCTGTAAAGCGCCTTGGGACACTATATAAATATAGGTTGTTGTAGTAGTAGGAGGAGGAGAGGGAGGTTAGAGATGGGGAGGAATGAGGCCACCGAGGGATTTGAAAACAAGAATGAGAACTTTATAGTTGAGGTATTGCTTAACCAGGGGCCAATGCAGGTCAACGTATACAGGGGTAATAGATGAGCGGGACTTGGTGCGAGTTAGGATACAGGCAGTAGAGTTTTGTGTGACCTCAGGTTTACGGAGGGTGAAAGACAGGAGGCCGGCTAGGGGAGCATTAGAATAGTCAAGTCTAGAGGTAACAAAGGCATGAATGAGGGTTTCAGCAACAGATAAGCTGAGGCAGTAAAGTCGGGCAGTGTTACAGTAAACAGTCTTAATGATGGTGCGGAGATGTGGTAGGAAGCTCATCCCAGGGTCAAATACAACTCTTAACTTGCACACAGTCTGGTTCAGTCTCAGACAGTAGCCAGGGAGAGGGATGGAGTTGGTGGCTAGAGAATGGAGTTTATGGCAGGGACTGAAGACAATGGCTTCAGTCTTCTCAATATTTAGTTGGAGGAAATTTCCGCTCATTTAGGTTAGGATGTCGGACAAGCAGTGTGACACATCAGAGATAGTTGGGTGGGTGGCTGAGAGGGGTTGTGGTGAGGTAGAACTGGGTGTAATCAATGTACATGAAGTCTGACATTGATTCAGTCATAGATCAGCCTGTTGCATTTACTGCATGTTGCAGTTTGCTATACGTCTATCAGTGTAAGCATTTTCCAGAGATCACCGGTGCTGTGTTACATTTACTGTGTACTGCAGCTTGCTGTACACCCCTCTTCTGACCGTCCTGCATGGAATTTTCACATGGACCTAAACTAAAATAAAGTGGTGATGCAGTCAACTGTGTGGAGTCCTCCATGTGTTAAAATATGATGCATCCAAATGGATGATGAATCTGCTTCCTTTGCCGCTATTCAATTTAAGATGTCCCTTTATGCAGTGCAGTTAGTGCTGGATTTAGGATCCTGTCGCGGCTTCCTGTAGTGGACCTGGAAGTGGGCATCGTTGCTGCTCATCACGTGTGCAGCGGGCCCTCTGCAATCTTGTGGCAGGTGGCCAATTATCATAATTGAAGCGCGGGGCCCATTGAATCACACGATGGGGGCGGGATTCGAGATGCCGAATACAGCGTCAGATGACTCCGGAGCAGGTGCTGGCGCCATATTTAAAGCCCTGCTTTCACTGCTGCCTTTGAGCCATTTGCTGTTTGTTGCTGAAACTGGTATTGGAATGACTCCTGAACCCCCACACTCCAGAGAAGGACACTGCAGGATGGCAGAGGCAAGACACTGGCTGGCCCCACGGTTTAGCGATGCCTCCCTAGAGATTCTCCTCCATGCTGCAAGGGAAAGGTGGGAGGTCCTCTTCTCCAGGGATGGCATGAAGAGGTCCTCCTGCCTAACCAAGCAAACCTGGATGGAGATCACAGTGGAAGTCCGCAGCCGTGGGGTCACCCCCGAACATGGGTCCAGTGTAGGAAGAAGAACGACGACCTCCTTTGTTCTGCCAAGGTGAGTGCTGCTCACCTCTTTCCTTTTTAAGAATTACAAGTGGCTACGCGGGAGGGAGTGGGACATGGGGAGGGAGGTACCACAAAGGCACAGGCAAAGGGGGTCTCGGCCACAGGCCAGTATCTCGGCCACAGACACTATCTTACGAAGCTCACTCCCATTACCTCCCCTGAGAGCTTATGTGAGGATGAACTATATTGGAAAGCCCAGCAGGGGACAAGGGGCTACCAGTAGCACACCTGTCCTGTTGCTCCTCCTGCAAAATATGACTATCTCCCTCTTTCTGCTTGCAGGACAAGTGGGCCCACAACAACAGGGAGACTTTTGAGGACTGGTGGAGGAATTCCGGGCATACAACCTCTCTCGACAGCTGAGAGTGAAGCACTGGAGTTAGTGGGGACCCAGGGCTGCTCAATAGCAGATGGTGAGACAGGAGTCTCCACACGAGACTGGGGATTGTTTTCAATCAACAACCATGCACTTTTGGAGATCCACATCACGCGTGGACATCATGGCGAGATCTGCACAGCCTAACCCACACATGTTTGTGTTCTCTCATGCAGGTTGGCATCCGCAGCAGACTCCATTGGAACAGCAGTCAACCTCTGAGGAGGAGCAGTCAGAGGAAGCACTATCACATGACTCTCCTGCACCTTCCAGCAGCACAGATACTTTCACCTCGGTGGGTTTCTGCTCGGCTGTAGAATCAGGGTCACAAGCTGGTAAGAGCACCGCACGCACCTGAGCAGCTGGCTGAGGCTGAGACAGCCGAGGCAACTGACAGTCGGAGCACTGTAGGTGGACAGGCCCATCCTGAGCTCCAGGTTGATGACGAGCCTCTGGTGTCGACAGCACAGGCCATGCTGGAGTTGCAGAGAGAGGTAAGGCAACATCTGGTGGAGATGCTGGAGGCTATGCACAGTCATGAGCAGACGGTGGAGGAGTTCATCCATGCCATGACTGCTGCCGTGTCTCAGGCGTGTGAGCACATGGCTTCCTTCATTGAGAGGTTGGCGACACGGAGAACCACATCCCACAGATCCACGAAGACCTGCACACCATTGCCTTGGCCATGAGCTCGATGCAGCCGTGGCAAGGCGAGAGGAGCCTGGAGTCTTCTCCCACTCCTTGTCCGTCTCTGGTCAGCAGGGAGATTCAACTGAGCCTTGAAAGGGAGGAAGAGAGGCTGATCTCCACAGCTGGGGGCTCCCCTCAGGGTGCTCTGAGTGTGGACAGTGGCTGCTCAGCCCCTCCACCAGTGAGTCCAGCTCCAGTAGCTGTGATGCCTGAGGAGAGTCCTGCATCTGTGCAGGAAACTCTCAGGCAGCTGGGATCCTCCAGGCCTCCAGCAGGTAGAGGACACCCGCCGAAGTCATCACAGGCAAAGGGGCAGCGTGATCAGCAGCCTGCCTCCATCCCAGCTGCAAACGTAGGTGTTACATCTCATAGAAACACTGGTAAACGTGTGAAGAAAAGCACCTCGATACAATTGGGGTTCATGCGGGTGTTTAACATTTGCTATTGTTTTGTCTTGTAAAGTTTTTTCATTATTGAGGTTAACATTCTTGTGGAAAATGTTTATTCTTTCATTCCTTAGTTGTGAGCTGCTGACTTCACCCTTTCCTCCTTAGTGGCTGCCAGTGTAGACACAGCCCTCCTTTGGTAAGTGTCTCACATGTGTCAGAACATATGGTTAAGCTGGGCGCTAAGCACTGAACCCAAATAGAAATGAGGCGACAGACTGAATACATTGAGGTGAGTCTTTATTGATTTTACTCTGAGATGCCATCTCTGATTGCCCCCCTGGCGCATCGCTCACTGTGCCTAGCCTCTGGTGCAAGGGGTTCCAGATCTAGTGCTGCCTGTTCATCACCCTCCTCTACGCCCTCCTCGTCGGTTGAATATTGGCGTTTAATCATGTCCGCATAATGCCTCCCCCCTCTGCAGAGCAGACCACCACGATATGCGAGACCCTCACTGGGGCATACTGCAGGGCTCCACCAGATTGATGCAGGCAATGGAATCTCATCATCAGCAATCCAGTGGCCTGCTCGATGGTTGCTCGGGTGGAGCCGTGGCAAGTGTTGTATCCCTCCTCTGCTGCAGTGCGAGGGTTCCTCATAGGCGTCAGTAGCCATGTCTTCAATCGGTAACTCTTGTCACCGAGAATCCATCCCTAAAGGCGAGCAGGGAGCCTGAAGAGCTGCGGCACCAGGGACTGTCGAAGTATGTTGACATTTGCAGGAAACTCTTTCGGTGGTCGCAGACCAACTGATGGAATGGAAGCCCTTCCTGTTGGTGAAGGCGGCTGGCTGGTAAGTTGGAGCCTTGATGGCCACAGGCTTGCAGTCTATCGCACATTTCACCTGGGGGAATCCAGCGATGGCCCCGAATCCAATGGCCCTCTCGGCCTAACTGTCACGGTCAGTCTGATAGTGTACATAGTCGCCGGCCCCCTTGAACAGGGCATTGGTCGCCGCCTTGATGCAGTGGTGGGTGCTGCTTGGGAGACCCCACACACGTCCCCGGTGGATTCTTGGAAAGATCCAGATGGGTAAAAGTTAAGTGCCACATGATCTTCAGGGCCATGGGCATAGGGCAACCACCAAATCCTAAAGGTCGCAGCTCGTCCTATAGCATGGCGCAGCACATAAGTTGGTGATGGCATCTCTGGAGAGCCGTAGTCTTCACTGACGATGCTGCTTGGACATTTGGAGGTAGCTGAGTCGAGTCTGGTACATTCTCTGGCGAAGGTAGGATCTTCTTGGCATGGCCAGCTGGTGTCTCTCTCATCATGGAGGTTCATGGGCAAGCGCAGCTGCCTCCTCACCCTCCCTCTGTTGGAGGCGCTGCGTCACGCCACGGGGGTCCACAAAGACTGGGTGTACGAGACCGATACCAGGGATCAGTAGGTCTCCAGAGCGCTGTCGCTGCAGAGATGAAGTTGCCTTGGCAGCTTTGCCTTTTGCTACTCCTCTCGGCTTCCTCGCTAATGGCCTTCAGTGCCCACCCGTGCTGATCAACCAACAGTATGGTCACCCGGTAATGCTACCAGATAATGCACCATGCTGAGTGTACAGCACTGCAGGCTGACAATGTCCTCCTCTTCCCCTACCCAGTGCTGGTCATGGCTGCCTTCCTGTCGTGGCACTGAGGTTTCACCTTGGCGCAGCCAGCTTTCAATGGCCGTGAATCCGAAGGCAGGTGAGGGCCGCCTGTCCACCTAATTCCAAGCCCCCATTGAAATGCTTTTAATTACATGCAAATATATTATAAGTATCTAGTTCAGCAATTTAAATTACACTCCCACCGGGTCAGGCTGTTCTCGGACCTCCCTGCCCATGCCTCAATTCCCACTCCAAATGGCCTCACTAAATTCAGCCCTTGATGTGCACTCTGCTACTTTTTTGATGTTTAACAGTCCAATGGTAGCTGACCTGTGGATGACCCTGGTAGCTCCTGTGCCACAGTTCAGCGTGTCTTTAGACAGTGATTCTGCTGTACTGATAGTGGTCTGGCCGCTTGTTAATGCTGGTATTTTCCTGTCTGTTTGTAAAGAGATTACCAAACTAGTCAGTTAAATCAGATTAGCAAACCAGGCACCAATCAGCAACTGGATTATGTGGTATTAAATCTCTCAAATGAGCTATTTCCATGCAGGGAATGCAAATTAATGGTGACCTATTTTGTGAATAATTGTTTTAC
Organism: Heterodontus francisci; assembly: GCF_036365525.1. NCBI lineage: Eukaryota > Metazoa > Chordata > Chondrichthyes > Heterodontiformes > Heterodontidae > Heterodontus > Heterodontus francisci. The sequence goes on along the minus strand of NC_090397.1, from coordinate 13,076,385 downwards.
TTCTAAGTACTTAGGAAGCCTGATGCTTCTTTGTTCTATTCCTAGAAAAGCCAACTCTGGATTTTAAAGCTTCCTAAATCTTTCCATTAAATACAAGCCAGTTATTTTCATTCCTTATGATCCTGGTAGGCTGCAGTTTAAAATTAAGCTAGTTCATTTAATCAGAGCCCATGATTTGGAATTGGCAGTTGGACTGGAGTAGATGGCAGTGGGGGAAAGAGTTCCATTCTACCTCCCGTCTGTGCTATGCTTGACTTTGGGAGGGGCCAATGCTTTCATTGGGTGGCAAATTGAAAAGGTTTTTTCCCTCATTTACTGTCTCTCACTATATTGGGCACGAAATGGCTTGACCACTTGATCCAGTGTGGACATGATGGGTCGAATGGCCTCCTTCTGTGCCATAATGACTGACTTCACAAATCCTGATTGGTTTTGACCAAAATTGACGCCTCTGATTCCCAAGCAACTGTGGAAGTGGATATAGGGCAAAGAAGGAAAAGTGCTGGAAGCCATGTTTGACTGCAATATATTCTCTCATTCATTCTCGGGACGTGGGAGAAAGTTTGATACAACTGAGTGGCTTGCTAGGCAACTTCAGAGGGCAGTTGAGAGTCAGCCATGCTGGTGTGGGACTGGAGTCACATATAGATATGCCAGTCTGGAGAAAGACAACAGCTTTCCTTTCCAAAAGAACGAGTGAACCAGTTGGGTTTTTACAACAAGATTTTACAACGTTTCATGGTCGCTTTTACTGGCAGCAGTTCTTTATTCCCAGATTTGAAACCAAAAACTGAATTGAAAATTCTTGAACCGCTCTAGTGGGATTTGAACTCATGTCTTGTAATCCAGAGAACCGGTAACAACAACTACACTACTATGCACAAAATTGCCGTCCTTTTGAAAGAAAAATGGTTCGGATTTACACTTTGTTTTTCTTGTTGACGAATCTACCGAGCTGGCCATGTAAACCCATTTACTTTCTGTTCAGGGAATTCAGGCATGTGCCTTGTGATTTTTCAGGCCTGGAACTACTTAATGTTAGATTAGCTCATTAAGAGACGTTTCAGCATGTTTGCAATCAAGCTATATCTAGTTAATTAAATGGCATTGTACTGCATTCTGTTAATCCTTGGGTCAGTCATGGTGAGGCTTCTGTGAATACCAAAAAAGTTTACTTGTAAATCTTAAATTGGATGGTGTTCTGTTCCATATAAATGCGGTGAGTTTTAAAGGATGTGTTCCAAAAATGCAAAAGTTGGAACTTCTGCTCGGCTGCATTCTGGGCTGTATTTTTCTTTCCTCCTTGTCCTCTTTTCTTCCTTTCCCCAACCGCCTTCCCATCCACATCGCCCACAGATCCAGATGTCAGTTCAAGTCTGAGGAGCTGAAATAAATGAAGACAGTGTACAATTTTCAGAGCCAGTCATTTTGGCAAAGGAATCTATACAAAGCATATGTCAGAAGAAATACGAGGAGCTAAATGTCTACAGAAACATCTGGACCTGATGGGCTACACCCTGGAATCCTCGCGGAACAAAGCATGGGAAATAGATGAGGTTTTGATGAATATTTTTGAGCAGGGGAGAATAGGAACTGTGCTTCTGTTGGACAAGAGACGTGAGCTTGGAAACTATTGACCAGTTAGCCCGGGAGGGAGAATGATTCAGAATTTTACAGGACGTTCCTGATCATCTGAACAAGACAGTGGCCGTTTATTTTGAAGGTGAATAGACAGATAATGTTGTTGTGCCCCTGACTTGCTGTGCATTCACCTTTAGATAATTTATAGTCCCATCGCTTTACTTGTAACAAACAATATTCCTTCTTGAAAATTAACAATCTTTTGTAACTACCAGTCGCCTGCTGTGTCTGTCAGTAATTACCTCATTTTAAAAATAGTTTTCAATTTTGCCAGACTTTATAAGTGACCTTCCTGTATCCTGCCTTGGTTTCCTTTCTAAAAGCACACCAGAGATTGTCGTTTCTCAGTAGTAGCAGCAGAATGTTGTTGCTCTCAAGTGTCGTTTTCAGATGTTCTTGTTTCCATAACCAGTATTGCAGTCTGTTTGCAATTCCTCTTGTAAAACTCTTGCGTACAGCTTTTGAAAATTGCATCAAGCTGTTCGTTGGTTTAAAAAAAAATCTGGCAGATTTGCCCAAAGTGGAGAGAGTTCCACATCATGTTCTAGTGTGGGTATGTTGGGATCAGCCTGTGTAGATTTCAATCAGGAAATTGTGAAAGTATATCCATTTACGTTTCTAACTGCTTTACATTAACAAATAAAATGAGACTTTTGTTTTTCGTTCAATGCATTGGAGAGGATAATCCGTAATAGATACTCAATTCTCAACTCTGACTTGGAGCTTCGACTAGTCATCACAGACCTTTCAGACCACTCATCTAATTGATTGTCTATTTAGTCATTCACCATTTTGTCTGCTACCCATACCCTGACTTGCGCCAAGCCCAGTTGGCCCTGCAACCCAATGTTCACGAACCTATATTGGTCCCTGGTCTGGCAATACGTCAACTTTAAAATTATAATCCTTGTGTTTAAATCCCTTTGTGGCCTCCCCTTTCCCTATCTCTGTGACCTCCTCCAGCCCTACTATGCACTGACATCTCTGCCCTCCTCCAATTCTGGCCTCTTCCACCTTCCCGGTTTCCTTCGCTCCACTATTGTTAGCTGTACCTTCAGCTGCTAAGGCCCTAAGCTCTGGAATTCACTCCCTAAACAATGCTGCCCCTCTCTCCTCCTTTAAGTCACTCCATAAAATCTAGATCTTTAGCCAAACTTTCAGTCATCTGTCATAATAACTCTTTATGTGGCTCGATGTTGTATTTAATTGGTAATGCTCCTGTGAATCGCCTTGGGATGTTTCACTACATTAAAGGCACTGTGTAATGCGAGTAGTTGGCTGCTCTGTCTTCTGCTTACACACTGTTTCCTGACGAGACTGCTGCCAGTCTCATTGCACTAACTGGTGCACAAAAGTTATATGCTTTTCAAAGAACAAAGAAAATTACAGCACAGGAACAGGCCCTTCAGCCCTCCAAGTCTGCGTCGATCCAGATCCTCTATCTAAACATGACGCCTATTTTCTAAGGGTCTGTATCTCTTTACTTCCTGCCCATTCATGTATCTGTCTAGATACATCTTAAAAGACGCTATCGTGCCCGCGTCTACCACCTCCGCTGGCAACGCGTTCCAGGCACCCACCACCCTCTGCGTAAAGAACTTTCCACGCATATCCCCCCTAAACTTTTCCCCTTTCACTTTGAACTCGTGACCCCTAGTAATTGAATCCCCCACTTCGACTGCCCTTTTCTCACTGGAGCCCAAGAAACAACTTGCATTTAATATAGTGCCTGATCACATCCTCAGGGCAACGCAAAATACTTTGCATCCAATGAATGAAGTACAGTCACTGTCGTGTGGGGAGGCAATGGCATAGTGGTTGTGTCACTGGACTAGTACCCAGAGGCCCAGGCTAATCGTCTGGGGACATGGGTTCAAATCCTACTATAGTAGATGGTGAAATTTGAATTAAATTAATAAAAATCCAGAATTTAAAAAAGCTAGTCTAATGGTGACCATGAAACCATTGTTGTTTGTTATAAAAACCCATTTGGTTCACTAATGTCTTTGAGGGAAGGAAATCTGCCATCCTTACCTGGTCTTACCCACAGCAATATGGTTGACTCATAAATGCCCTCTGAAATGGCCACTCAGTTCAAGGGCAATTAGGGATGGGCAATAAATGCTTGCCTAGCCAGCGATGCCCACATCCCATGAACGAATGAAACAAAGGCAAGTCAGCAAAGAATTTTGCATGGAGCAAGATCCCGCCAAGCAGCAAATTAAACAGATGATTGGTTAATCTGTTTTTGGATGATGTTGATTGAGGGAGGACACTGGGGAGAATTCCCCTGCTATAATTTAAGCTCGAAGCTGTGGGGATTGAAAGTAAATTTTGAAAATGGATTTGGAATTAGCAAAAATAACCCATTGTGCGTTACCTTTCTAAGAGTTCTGACAGGATGCACGTATTAAGTAGGGATGCCCTAGGGATCAGTGTTGAAGCCATTATTTTTTTCATAATCTCATCACGCAGTGTGAGCCGAGATTATATACCCTTGAGTAAAATTTAAACCAACAACCAACACTGGAGAGGATGCAAGGGAGATTTACGAGGATGTTGCCACGACTGGGAAAAATGCAGCTCTGAGGAAAGTTTGGATAGGCTGGGGTTGTTCTCCTTGGAACAGAGGAGGCTGAGAGGAGATTTGATTGATATGTACAAAATTGTGAGGAACCTGAATAGAGTGGATGGGAAGGGCCTATTTACCTTAGCAGAGAGGCCAGTGACTAGGGGGCATAGATTTAAAGTGATTGGTTTAGAAGATTAGAGGGGAGACGAGGAAAAGCTTTTTCACCCAGAGGTTGGTGGGGGTCTGGAACTCACTGGCTGTAAGGGTAATAGAGGCAGAAACCCTCAACTCATTTAAAAGGTGTCTGGATATGTATCTCAAGTGCCGTAACCTGCAGGGCTACGGACCAAATACTGGAAGGTGGGATTAGGTTGGGTGGCTCGTTTTTCGGCCGGTGCAGACCCAATAGGCCAAGTGGCCTCTTTCTGAGCCATAAACCTTCTATGAACCTCAGACTCGGGTGAAAGTGATATTAACTGAGCTAAGCTGTTGAGATGTGTTTCACGCTCTGCACTATCTAGGTGACTTAATCTGACTCTGTGATAATGGGGGAGGGTGATCCTATTCTGCTGCTGCATTATTGGGTAGAATGTTTTTTGTTGCAACGTGATTGGGTGCAGCTGACTTTGGGAGATGAGTTATTGGGATAATAAAAATTGAAAATAACTAATTAGAAGGCAAAATAGACAGCACTTGATCAACGAGGAAGAAAGTGAACACACATTCACAGTAGATGCTGGCCAAGGCTTTCTGCTTGTGTACATGACAACCTGCCATTTGTTATCCCCACATCTTCCACTCTCTCCCACCACCCCAACACTACACCACTCACTCCCAATTCATTTCAATAGACAGGAAGTTCAGGCTGGGGTAGCACAGCAGCAGAAACAGGGTTAGCCAACGTGTTCATGGTGGATCCTACAAAGGAGCTTCATACCCAGTGCAGCTACGGAAGTACAAGAGAAAGATGCTGACCGAGGAGAGCAGGAGTCTGTTTTTTAGACCTAAATGAATTTGCGTGCCCATTCTGCCCAGGGCTGTTCCAGAGTTCAGCCAGGTCAGCGTCTGGGAGCTTCCTTTACAGAATGAACATTTGTCTGAATTTTACAACCAGATCTGACTTCTGTTGTAAAAGCGTGCTGACAGGCTATCTCGATCCTTTGTCGTTTATACTTAGCATTCTTTAGGTAAAATAATTCGGAGCACAATTTGCATTAAAGGGCTTTATTCTATTGGTGTGAAGTGGCTATCGCTATTCACATCCTACAATGGTAGGTTTTAAAATGTGACTTTTTAATGTTTAATCATTAACCGTGCTGAATGGCAATGCTGTAAGCCCTGGGAATTGTCTTTTTGCTGAGCACTTTCAATGTGCATGCATTCCAATGATGGACAGTGAGGGAAGATCGGAGAATGCTAGAATTAGGTGCATAGTATTACATTTTTAGAGCCGTGTTCTGTCCGATACTTGTTGCTTCAAGTATCTCCAATAGTTCTTTTTATAAATACTGAATTTTTTTTGCAAACAAGGTGGCCCACATTAATCGTGTTGTTGGTACAAAGTAAAGCAGAGTACTAAAATTCACACCTTATGGATTAATCTTTACTCTTCCATTATCGGCACCTGTATCTTGGGACTGGATTTTTAGCCCCCGTGGGGGGCAGGAACCAAGGCAGGTGGGCACGGCTGCTTAGCTCCATCCCGCCCCCAGGCCATTTTCCCAGCAGCGGGATGGGGGAGGGGGGGTCGCCTATTAACCTATTATAGACCTATTGAATTTTTCCTTTTATACAGTGTCTGAAAAGGCTTCTCTCTTGATGCCATTGAAGTTATTTTGTCACATTTATTTAGATTTTTTAATATCCATTGTTTTCAATCGGTTGTTTCCAAATAGGGAACGAGATAAAGTCACTAACTGGCCTGAACTTTTCCAGTCGGCCTTCAGATCCCCGCAAGCGGCAAGGAACAGTTTAGCTGCCTGGAGGCAGCTTCCCCACAGCAGACTTGGGGTTGGAGGGGCAGCCAGTGCTCCAGGCACACTCGGATACCTGCGTTGGAGAGAGGGTACTTCCATTTTGGGGTGCCCTCTCCCTCACTTCCCTGCCGTGCCATCCTGCTGCCGCTTCTAAGCTGGAGCACCTCCTCTTGGCAGACACCTAGGAAGGAATTTTATGGAGGCGACAGGGCCGCTGCCTCTGCCTGGGGAACCAGCAAGAGACCAGAGTTGCCTCCTCCTGGGAAGGCCTGCCGAATTACAAGCCAATTAGGCAATTAACAGGCCATCCTCTTTTACCTCGACCCCCATCGACTGCCTTCTGAGAACTGTCAGCCAATCAGAGGCCAGCAGCTATTTTGCTCAGCAGTGCCACCAGAGAGGCAGTGGCTGCTATGGGAAATACACCCACTAGAGGTCCAGCATCACAGCAGGCAAAGGTGAGTGATGGCAGGAGGGGTTTTGCAGGGTGGGGGTCATGGAAGAGGGTGTGTAGGGGTGTTCGCAGCAAGGGCAGGTGGGTGGCTCTCAGCAGCCCCTCTTCCCCACCCCATCCCCCACTTCCCGATGTCAAGTCCCTTGACCAGGCACTGAGTCCACTACGCAGTGTGTTTCAATCTTGGAGTACCTTGCTATGTTCAAAGCCAACCTGCTGTTTTTGCAGGAGTGTGGAATCCCGCACCTCAGCACCTACAGGCAGTGGTCACGATGGTGGTCCCACAGGCCATCGATCTGGTCAGAGTGAAATGATTCCCATTCCTCTGGTATGGGCATTCTGCTGTGCAGAGGCAACTTCACCATTGCTCTTTGCCATGGAGGCCTCCAAGATCATCTTCTGGTCCAGAGTCCGCTCCGTGGAGCAGGATGAGATGTGCTCACGTTTCTTTTCTAAAATGTAGAGAGAGAGAGAGAGCGCAGCAGCTTGAAGGAAGAAGTTGGCTCAGTAATGTCATTGCAGCATGACGTATTAAGGAGCAGCCAATCCTTTTATGCCAGGCTGTACGACGTGAAGCCCACACACAGTACGATCTCCCAAGATTTTCCTGTCTATCACGGAGTTCTTAGTATGTGGGAGAGTCTGGACAAACCGTTAATTCTGGTTGAGCTGACAAAGGCTGTCAGGTCCTTCGAGATGAATAAAACACTCGGAAGCAATGACTTACCGGTTGAGTTGTATTCGGCTCTGTGGGATTGGATCGGCCCAGACCTCCTGGTAGTGTATGAGAGTATGCTTCTGGCCAGTGGCGTGTCGGAATCCATGAGGAAAGGCATCATCACCTTCTTCTGCAAGCGGGAGAGGGAGGAAATCAGAAATTGGCGGCCCATTTCACTGCGTAATGTGGACAACAGAATTCTGCCCAAGGTCATCGCTAATTGGGTCAAGTCTGCTCTGGAGTTGATTAACCCTGATGAGACCTGTACTGTACCCAGCAGGAAGATCTCAGATAGCCTCGCGTTATTCAGGGTTACGATTGATCGCCTATGGGGGGTGGGCTCCTGCCTCATCAGTTTGGGCCAGGAGAAGGCCTTTGAAAAGATATCGCACACATACATGATGGATCTACTCTCCAAAATGGGGTTAGGGGAGGGAATCCGCAATTTGATCGAACTGCCCTACACAAATGTCGGTAGCGCAGTTTCAATCAATGGGTGGGAATTGGAAAGTTTCCTGATCAAATCTGAAGTCAGACAGAGCTGTCGTCTCTCCCCTGTCTTGTTCATGTGCTGTATTGAACCTTTTGCCAAGTACATCAGGAAGGATGTGGGCATAAGAGGGGTGACAATGCCAGGCAGTGGAGGCACTCGAGTCAAAGTCTTCCTGTACGTGGATTATGTCACTGGCTTCTGCTTGGATCCACTGTCGGTTTGCAGACTGATGAGCATCTACGACCAGTTTGAACTGGCCTCAGGAGCCAAAGTAAATCGCGGTAAGAGCGAGGCCATGTTCTTTGTCCCTTTCACTCAGGTCAGACTACCTGAAGGTGCTGGGGATGTGGTTCAGAGGGGCTGGGATGTGCACCAAAAACTGAAAGGAGTGAGTACCCACGGTGAAACAGGAACTAGGCATGTGGGAGCAAAGCTCCTCTCCATTGTGGGTAAGAACCTGGTCATCAGGTGCAAGGCACTCTCAGAGTTGCCATACGTGGCGTAAGTCTGGCCTGTACCCACCCATCCCTACGCTGTGGAGTTCACCCGAGCCATCTTCTGCTTTATTTATTTATTTATACAGCACTGAAACAGGCCCTTCGGCCCACCGAGTCTGTGCCAACCATCAAACACCCATTTATACTAATCCTACACTAATCCCATATTCCTACCACATCCCCACCTGTCCCTATATTCCCTACCACCTACCTATACTAGGGGCAATTTACAATGGCCAATTTACCTATCAACCTGCAAGTCTTTGGCGGTGGGAGGAAACCAGAGCACCCAGCGAAAACCCACGCAGTCACAGGGAGAACTTGCAAACTCCGCACAGGCAGTACCCAGAATTGAACCCGGGTCGCTGGAGCTGTGAGGCTGTGGTGCTAACCACTGCGCCACTGTGCCGCCCTTCTGAAGATCAAAAATGGACCGTGTCCCAAGGACACTGTTGAAACCTCTCGATAAAGGGGGAAACAACATACCCAACGTTGCCCTCATCTTGATGACCACCTTTGTCTGTGGCTGTATAAAGCGGTATGTAGACCCCCCCCCCCCCCCGGATGCAAACACCAAGTGTCACTATGTGCTGAGGTTCTACCCGTCCCCAGTGTTACAAAGGATGGGTCTGGCCATGTTGCCAAGGAATGCTCCATGCAGTTGGACCATACCGTCTCACCTGTCCCTCGTGAAAGTGTTGGTACAGAAAGTACCTTTGACCACAAGTCCATCAGGCAGTGCTCCGCACGTAATGTCATCAAGACCCTGTGGGAAAAGGAGGTGGTGGATCCTGCCGGATGCTCCCTGAGCAGACTGTCAAACTCACTTGGCAGAATTCTTCTTCACCAGAACTTTCAAACAAGCAGCAAGACATAGCTTAACTGGTGGTGAGAAGGGCCCTGCCTGTCCCCGGTCAGATCCTTCCATTCGCTCCCCTCGAGGTGGCTGCGATAGGGAAGAGACTCGTCCACCTCCTTCTGGAATGTGCCTTTGCAAAGCAAGTGTGGAAAGAAATGGTTTTTGTCGAGGTTCATCCTGAGCAGCTCTGTATTGCAGGCCTCAGGGATGTACACAGAGATAAACATCAGCTGCTGCTGGAGGACCATCAACTTGGTGAAAGAAACACTTTGGGCTGCCTGAAACTTGCTGGTCTTCCAGTGCAAAGAGCTGTCGATGTCCGAACGTTGCAGACTCGCACATTCCAGGATCCAGGACTACGTGCTGAGGGGCGCACTAAAGCTTGGGGCAGCCACTGCAAAGGCTCAATGGGGAAGAGCCACTGTCTAAGGCCCTCCCGTCATAGTATACGGAGGGGCTGGAAACTGTAAAACCCCTCGGGCTGTATGTGTCACAGAATGTTTGACATGTAATGTAAATGCCCGTTGTAACTATAAGTGTAGTGAGGCATCTCGTTATGTACTGAAGGAAACTGATCTGTATTGCACTTTTATGTAATATCAAATTTGAATTGTTAGGTAATGTATTTTTAAAAATCTTATGAATAAAGTATATTTTTGGGGGAAAAAAATCTGTGTGCATTCTTGATTTCCACGCTCCTTCATTGGGATATCCTACAACCAATTGGAAGCTAATCTCAATGACCTTTAACCCCCGAGTCGTGCACTGGCAGAATGTTGGTGACTCCATTTTGGCTATTCACCATTTATTATTGTACAATGGTGCACTCCACTGTAGTTTGTTGGTTTGATGATGGATTTTAATTCCTGAGCCACTGACGACAACAACTTACATTTATATAGTGCCTTTATCATAGTAAAATGCCCAAAGCCACATCACAGGAGTGTTACCAGACTCAATGAGACAACCAGCCACACAAGGAGATATGAGGGCAGATGACCAAAAGCTTGGTGAATGTGGTAGGTTTTAAGGAGTGCCTTAAAGGAGGAGAGAGGTTTAAGGAGGGAATTCCAGATCTTAGGGCCTAGTCAACTGAAGGCACGTCTGCCATTGGTTGGGTGAAGGAAATCAGGGATGTGCAAGAAGCCAGAATTAGAGGAACCAACCATCATTTTAACATTTTAAAAATGTGAAAGCAGAGAGAAAGAGCTGTTTCACACATGCTCAGAAGATTCAGGAAACTTTTTTTCTTGGAATTGGTAATTAATTATTTCCACATGGTTAATTCAGAATTGCCTCATTGCTACAAGGGAAGACTTATTGGGAGCAGAAGTTTCACACAGCTTCTGCACGTGGATGGCATTCTGTTGACTAAATTAGTGTGGATTTTCTCGAAGCTACATCTGTCACAAAGGATGGCCTGCTCGTCTTCTAAATCTGAACAAAGTGTTAGGGAAAGCCATAGTGCCGCATCCATTTGAATGTTCTTGTAGCACCTTGTCCAACTCCAGTTCACTCAAACCCTAACATTGTGCCTTGTTCCATTTCAGAATGAATGAGATTGCCCAAAATATCTGCACTCTTTGGCAGTAACTAAGATGTGTGTGTTCTGAACTTTGTGATTCTGTCACATTAAAACTGCTCCCAATGACAGTAAAAGCAGAATTCAGTAAATGTTGTCTGCGAGCTAAACACTGACGTTTGGAGCCTGTATTCAAGTCCAGCCCAGACTGCTGGGATGAAAATCTCTTCTGACTGCGGTGTGAGCCTTCAGCAGGAATGATTGCTTGGCCTGAAGCGAGTCCTAGTGGGGAGGGGAGGGGAGGGGGGTGGTTGCAAAACTTCCTTTTAAGTCAGGACTTGCTGATTACTGATTGTTCACTCTGTGGGCTGGATTTTCAGCCCGCTGCTGGGGCTGGGATCAGAGGTGGGCGGGAGCTAAAATTCGCTCTGCCGGCCAGCGTGCTGGTTCCCCGTCTCCATCCCACCTCTGGGCCGTTTATGCAGAGGTGGGATCTGGATTTGGCAGGGCGGGTAGCCAATTAGGCTTGTTAAGGGCCTAATTAAGTCCAATTTAAGGAGGTCGACTGGGATTTTCCAGTCAGCGTCCAGGTTCCTGCATGCGGTGGGGGACAGTTTAGGTACCTGGAGGCAGGCCCAGAGGCCCCCTCTGCCTGCCTGGGTGCAGGAACAGCCTCATGCCCCCGCCCCACACAGTGCTGACCTGGATGCTGAATCTATTTTATAATTAAAGAGTTTTTAAAAAGTTGGAGAGAGGATGCCTCCATTTTGAAGTGTCTCACTTACCTTCCATTACAGCTAGCTGCTCCTTTCAAGCTGGAAGACCTCTGGCCCTCCAGCTCCCAGAGCCCGCCGCCATCCTTAATTCAACAATGAGCCCGCCCTCTAGCTATTAATTGGCCGCCCCAGGGAAAATCATCCGTCAGTGACTCTTTCCTTCCGGATGCAGTTTCGGGACCTGGAAACAGTTCCGACCGCTGTTTCCCAACCCCAGAAGGAAAACCCAGGCCTTTGTATCCAAAAACATGGCTGAAGTAGGAACTGGAAATGTCTCATTGATACATTAAGAATGTTATAGATGTTGATGTTACTGTGTGTTGTTGGGATGTGTGGAGCTTTGCTCTTTATTGACCTTGAACTGAACGTGATTTGGAAGCCTCATTAGACATCAAGCAAATGGGAACTTGTTCTATCCCTCTGTTTCATCAAATATTTCACCTCTAAAAGGGACCTGGTCACCATTGTGGAGACAAGAGGAGGAAACTTCATGCAAGCCAGCTTAGCTGAGGACAGATCCGTGGACAAGCAACATAAGGCGAGCACCAGAGCCTCTTGGCTCTTCTGCATCATTGCAGTTAAAATTTGAGTTGGTCCAGTAAAATATAAACACCAACTCTACCAAAAGACTTGGGATCCGTGACTGAACATAGAGAGATTAGCAGATTGACGGCATTGCACGTGCAATGTTACAACTTCAAAGAGTGTGCAATGCCAGAGATACAACATTACATCGCCAGTGCAGTAATTATTCCAAAGCTATATTCAGCTGAAATTCTTTAATCCAACTTTTTTCATTTGGGTATTTGGCTAACGTGCAGATTATAAGCAAGTACAGCAAATGAGCGTTGTGTCAGAATTTGAGTTCAAAGACCAGCCACCTCAGAAAACAGTTCCCAAACCTGCAAACTCCACCATCTGGTAGGTGAGCAAGGACAGTCAGTGCATGGGAACACCACCACCTCCAAGTTCCCCTCCAAGTCATTCACCATCCTGACTTGGGAATATATCAGCATTGCTCCATCATCGATGAGTCAAAATTGTGTAAGCACTCTCACCATATGGACTGCAGTGATTCAAGAAGGCAGCTCTTCACCGTTTCAAGGGTAGCGAGGAATGGGCAATAAATGCCTACCTTCCTAACAACACATATATCCGGAGAATTTTTTTTCAAGAAAAATCTGTGTATTTTCCTAAACTCTAAGTAGGAAACTTGCTCAAGTGCATAATAGTTCCTTTTGTTATTCACCTCGAACATACCTTGCCATATACAAATGCCTGTCCAACTGCTTCTTCCTAAAAAGCACTGATACCATTGGTGAGGCCTACAGCCTCAATAAGAAACAGTTGGGCCTTTTCTTTCTCTCCTCTATCCTGTAACCCTTGGGGAAATGGGGTTTGGTGGGGAAAGGTAGCTGGTAGAGATCCCACACCTCCTGCACTTCAGCAAAGTAATTTTCTTCCTCTCTCAATCTCTCCTCGTGTCCTCCTTGGAAACACACTAAATTTAAATGTAACATGTTATTAAAGCCACTATGATTGTGAGATGCTTATGAGAACCATAGTGCCGCTTCACAGATTAGTACTTACTGAAGCTGAGTTTATGTCTTTTTTTTTTCTCAGTATTGACCAGCATTAGTTAGTACTTTGTATAACATCCTAGATCTTGTGTCTCTGCATACTGTGCCAGCCTTGTGCAGTCTTTTGCATGTCTTTAGTAGACTGTGCTTTGGGCTTCTCACACATGTACTATTTAAGAATTGTCATATAGGCTGTCAAAACTTTAAAAGAACATATATCCTGCGGTCAGAATTTTCTGAGCTTCCATTAGATGCTAGCAATGTATGATTCCCCGAACAACCTGACACAAATTGCCAGTTACAAAATGATAGCTTGGATCTCGGGGCCATGCACCAACTGACCACCCATCCACGTAAACATCCATGCTCTCCTACACCCTTAAAGCTATTTGTACTCACTGAAAACCAGAATTCTAGACTTTGCAGAATGGAGTACCATTCACTGTATGAATCTAAAGTGGTGTTTGTTTAAAGTGAGAGCTTCCATTTCCATTGCACCTGTCATGGTTGTCCCAAAGTGTTTCACACAGCTAGTGAAATACTTTTTGAAGTGTGGTCACTGTTGTAATGTAGGATACATGGCAGCTAATTCACACACAGCAAGATACCACAACCAGCAATGTGCTAGTAAGTGGATACTCTGATTTTAGTGATGTTGACGGATAAGTATTTGCCAGGACACCCCGGCTCTTCTTCAAAATAGTGTCTTGGGGACCTTTACATCCACCTGAGTGCACAGATAGGGCCACGGTTTGACACCTCATTTCAAAAGATGGCCTGTCTGACAGTGCAGCACTCCCTCAGTCTCCGCCTGGATTTTGTGCTCGAGATTCTGGAGTGACCAGGTTAGGAAGCTTCTTGGTTTTAAGATGTATTAGTATTTGGTTCGGACCTTGGGTCAGCTGTTGGCTTTTAAATTTTAATTTGATATTGAATAATAGCAATTACACTTTGACTAGGGGGTTGGAAAAGGAGGTTCTCAATAATAGTTGGCACTTGTATAAGGTTAGTCAGTGATTTTCTTTCTGATGGCACTGGGGTAATATAACAAGGCAGAAAGTACCCAGAAGACTTGTTGCTTGCCTTTCTCAAGTGCTGCTTTGCTTCTCTGTGGAGCCAGAGCACGAATTTGTAAATTTAGTCTGGGACTTGGCAGTTAGATTGGGCAAATTTCTTCAAACTTCTTCAATTTATAAAAAGTCCAATAGCACATTATAGAAATAGATTGGGATATTACAGATCATTAACAGTGCTATAATTACATGATTTCTTCTCAAAAACAATTTTCAGACTTTTTTGTCTTTGGCCACTACATTTCAGACCTTTTGGTCTTTGGCCACTTTCTCCCCTGTTTTAGTCTCTTTTAACAGTTTGGAATAAAAATGCATGCCTGCAAAATGAAATCCCGTGCATTGTTTTAATTTGCTAGGCATCCAAATTACAGAAGTTTCCAAGATGATTTTTTTTTTTAAAACAAAGACACAGACCTGAAAAGGAAAAATTTCCTGGGCTTTGGAGGAAAAAGCATGGGGAGTGGGACTAATTGGATAGTTCCTTGAACGAGACAGCACAGGCACAATGGGCCGCAAGGCCTCCTTCTGTGCTGTAAGATTCTCTACTTCAAAAATGCATTGTACCTCTGGCAAATACAGATTAAAGCTGTAACTTTCTACAAGTGTCAAGTAGTGCAGCACAGAGGGGAGGCCCTCCAACCCTCTGTAACTAAATTAATACTAGCTCTTCAGCTACAGCAACCTGCTTCAATCCCATTCCCCTGTTATTTTGCAGTAAAAGGTGATTTTGTTTTGCAGTCCTTTCTTACTTCATTGTGAGCTGCTGTTCAGCAAGGGCCTAGCTTTTCTGAAGTATGTTTTGTGAGGGGTGAGGCTAATCCTGTCTATTTGATCGCTGACGTTAAAATCTTTGACCTGTGAACATTCATTTGTGATGCAGCACTTAGTGTGCAAGTCTAATTTTTCTTATATTTTAAAGGATTTATCAAAACTTGACTTATTGTCTGTACTCGATGTAGTGATTAGGATCGCCAACTCTGATTGGATGTATTGCCAGTGGTTTCATCAATTACCACCCACTTTCAACAGCACCACCTGGTCGAACCACCCTTTTTTTTTTCCCCCAGAGATATTTTTATAAGTAATGTGAAAGTGTTCAATAAAAATGCGCACCGTTTTCTTTTAATGCCCCATATCCTGTTTCTCCTGGGTTGCTTGCAGCAGTGTCCAGGAGATTAATCTTGAATTCATGGAGACTCCAGGGCAATTTTGGAGGGCTGGCAATGTTTAATAGTGATCTTTACTGTAGCTGTACCCAATTTATTCAAGTTCTGATACTTGGCATTGACTATAAGTGTCGCAGCTCACATTGGTTTAAGCTGTAATCGTAAGCGGGCTTCGCTGTGAGACAGGGCAGACTCGGCCTTTTATAGGGGTAGAGTCTGGTTAATCATAAAATCATAGAAATTTACAGCATGGAAGGACGCCTTACAGCCCATCATGTCCTCGCCGGCCAACATGTAGCCGTCCAACCTAATCTCACTTTCCAGCTCTTGGTCCATAGCCTTGTAGCTTACAGCACTTCGCGTGCATATCCAAGCGTTTTTTAAATGTTATGAGGGTTTCTGCCCCGATTACCCTTTCAGGCAGCGAGTTCCAGATCCCCACTACCCTCTGGGTGAAACAATTTCCCCTCAAAGCCCCGCTAAACCTCCTACCACTTACCCTAAATCTATGCCCCTTGTGTTGGACCCCCTCGACCCAGGGGAATAGGGCCTTCCTATTCACTCCATCTCAACCCCTCATAATTTTATACACTTCAATTAGGTCTCCCTTCAGCCTCCTCTGTTCCAATCAAAGCAACCCTAGCCTATCCAATCTTTCCTCAGAACTAAAATTCTCCAGTCCAGGCAACATCCTTGTACCTTCTCGAGTACAGTCACATCTTTCGTATAGTCGGGTGAGCAGAACTGCATGCAGCTGTGACCAAACCAGCATTTTGTTTTACAATTCCAGCATAACCTTCCTGCTTTTATATTCTATGCCCTGGCTTATAAAGGCAAGTATCCCATATACCTTCTTGACCACCTTATCTATCTGTCCAGCCACCTTCAAGAATCTGTGGACATGCACTCTAAGGTCCCTCTGTCCCTGTACAATTCCATTTGCCACTGTTCTGCCCACCTGACTAGTCCATTGACATCTTCCTGCAGTCCACAGCTTTCTTCTTCATTATCGACCACACGGCCAATTTTTGTATCGTCTGCAAACTTTTTATTCATACCCCCTACATTCAAGTCATTGACATATACCACAAAAAGCAAGGGACCTAGTATTGACCCCTGATGAACCCCACTAGAAACAGCCTTCCAGTCACAAAAACACCCATCAACCATTACCCTTTGTTTCCTGCCTCTGTGCCAATTTTGAATGCAACTTGCCACTTTGCCTTGGATCCCATAGGCTTTTACTTCTGTGACCAGTCTGCCATGTGGGACCTTATCAAAAAACCTTGCTAAAATTCATATAGACTGGATCAACTACACTACCCTCATCAACCTTCCTTGTTACTTCCTCAAAAAAAATCAATCATGTTAGTCAGACACGACCTTTCCTTAACAAATCACTGTTGACTGTTTGATTAATCCATGTCTTTCTAAGTGAAGCTTTATTTATCCCTCAGAATTCTTTCCAATAATTTTCCCACCACTGAGGTTAGGCTGACCAGCCTGTAATAACTTGGTCTATCCCTTTCTCTCTTATTAAACAATGGTACTACGTTAGCTGTCCTCCAGTCCTCTGGCACCACGCCTATTGATGGTCAGAGCCTCCGCTATTTCTTGCTTCTCTTAACAGCCAAGGATACATTTTCATCTGATTCTGGGGATTTATCCACTTTCAAAGATGTTAGACGCCTCAAAACTTCCTCTCTATGTTAATTTCACCTAATTTTTCACATTCCTGCTCCGTGATTGCAATGTCTGTATCCTCCCTTTCTTTTTGAAAACGGATGCAAAATATTCATTAAGAACCATACCAACATCCTCTACCTCCACACGCAGGTTACCCTTATGCTTCCAAATAGGTTTTACTCTTTCTTTAGTTATCCTCTTGCTCTATGTATTTATAAAAATTCTTTGGATGTTCCTAGATTTTACTTGCCGATTATTTTTTCATGCCCTTTCTTTGCTTTCCTAGTTTCCTTTTTAATTTCACCTGTCATGCAGGCCCCCACCTGCCAAGAATGAGGCACATTAAGTTTGCCACATGGACATAAAATTTCAAATTGTTGCTGGGAAGAAGAGAAGGCCTGTGACAAGGGTTGCCGGGCCCCTGGCTAGAAAGACATTTTTGCATATTAACAGACAGTACTTGGAACAAAGGAGCTATTCCCTGCTCCAATACAATCCACAAACAGACGTGGTCAGACCAGTTAGTCACATGACTAACTGGCTGTTGCAGAGTTTGAACAGAGAGTTTTAAATTGGAGAGACAGTGTTTGAACTGGCAGAAAGCTGAATGCTGCTGGACTGAAGCAGACCTCCTCTCCGGTCTGTCTGCTCCCATCTCTTTCTCACTCCAAAATCCATTGAAGACACATGAACCCCAAGAGAGAAAAGCCTCCTACAGTGAGCAAGTTTTAAGAAGAATACTGGGCCCCAACGGAAAGCAAGATCTATCTACAAGCAAGGACGCTACAGTGAGATCGAAGACCTGTAACAAAAGCTCTTCAGATATTGCCTCAAACTTTTCCACTTCATTTCTTCTGCTGTTTTCTGTCCCTATCGGCATGTGTGCATCACATATGCATGCTAGCGTGGGCGCATCGTGTATCTGTAGGCGTTAACCGAATTAGAGTTTAAGTTTAATAAAATTTCACTTTTCTCCTTTAAACCTAACAAAGCCTGTTTGTGTTAATTTGTTTGCCTTATAATTGGAAAGCGTTGAACAAAGATTCACCAAGGGGGAGCTAAAAACACGATGTGTTTAAAATTAAACCCTGTTACAGTAAGACCAGGTGAAGGCTGGAAGGGAACCCTGGACATTATTCTCACCTGGTCCTAACACACCCCTACAGTTTTTATGCTCTTAGATTTTCTGCAGTATTGAGCCCTCAGTATCTGACATAAATCTCTCTTTTTTTCTTTAAAATCTCATTTAGGCCCCTTGACATCCAGGAGTCTCTGGATTTGTTAGTCCTTCCCTTTTTCTTCAAGGGAACATACTTGCTCTGAGCCCTCACTATCTCTTCCTTGAATGTCTGCCACTGATCTGGCACTGATTTATCTTCAAGTAGCTGTTTCCAGTCTTGCGAGACACCTGACTTTTTTAATGCTTTCATGGGATGTGAGCGTCACTGGTGAGGCCAGAAATAAAAACAAGAAATGCTGGAAATACTCAGCAGGTCTGGCAGCATCTGTGGAGAGAGAAGCAGGGTTAACGATTAGGCACACGACAGCCTGCCGGACTGAATATTGAGTTCAATAATTTCAGAGCATGACGGGGCCCCCCATTTTACTTTTATTTTTAGTTATTTTTTTATTTATTTTTTTGTTTATTTTATTTCACCTTAGTTTGTTCAGTTTGCTTACCCACTGTTTTATTTCATGTTTGTACTTGCTGTTCAATTTTCAGTCTATTAACACCCTATCTGTACTAATGCTTTGTCTTTCAATACACCATTAACATATTGTTTGCCTTTGCTCCACGACCTTCTGGTCAGCTATTCTGTGACCTTGTCCAATCTACACATTCTCCTTTATTATCTCTTGCCCCACCCCCGCTTTACTTGCTAAAACCTTTCACGTTTCTAATATTTGCCAGTTCTGAAGAAGGGTCACTGACCTGAAACATTAGCTCTGTTTCTCTCTCCACAGATGCTGCCAGACCTGCTGAGTATTTCCAACATTTCTTGTTTTTATTTCAGATTTCCAGCATCCGCAGTATTTTGCTTTTATTATACTGGCGAGGCTGCAGTCCATCTGGTGTAAGTACATATGCAGTGCTGTTAGGGAGTTCCGGGTTTTTGACCCAGTGACAGCGAAGGAGCGGCGATATACTTCCAAGTCAGGATGTGGCTTGGAGGGGAACTTTCAGGTGGTGGTGCTCCCATGCATCTGCTGCCCTTGTCCTTCTAGGTAGTAGAGGTCGCAGGTTTGGTGAGACTGCACTGTAATACTGTGTGCAGTTTTATTCTCCACATTTCAGAAAGGATATACTTGCATTGGAGGCAGTACAGCGAAGGTTCACCAAATTGGTCCCTGGGCTGACGGTGTTGTCTGATGAGAGGCTGAGTAAATTGGGCCTATACCCTCTGGAGTCTAGAAGAAGGCGATCTCATTGAAACAATCAAGATTCTGAAGGGACTGGATGGAGTAGACACTGAGAGATTGTTTCTGCTGTTCGGGGAATCTAAAACCCGGGCAAAGTCTCAGGATGAGGGGCTGATCATTTAGGAATGAGATGAGGAGAAATCACTCAAAGGGTTGTGACTATTTGGAATTCTCTACCCCAGAGGGTTGTGGATGCTCCATCGTTGAATACATTTAAGGCTGGGATAGACAGATTTCTGGTGTCTCAGGGAATCAAGGGATATGGGGAGCGGGCAGGAAAGTGGAATTGAATCCTAAGATCAGCCGTGATCGTACTGAATGGCAGAGCAGGCTCGATGGTCCATACGGTCTACTCCTGCTCCTATTTCTTGTGTTCTTGTGCAGTCGAAGGAGCCTTGGCAAGTTGCTGCAGTGCATCTTGTAAATGGTACTTCTGCCATAGTTTTGGTTGTGAAGGGAGTGAATGTTGAAGGTGCTGGATGGGATGCCAATCAAACAGGCTTCTCTGTCCTGGATGGTATCGAGCTTCTTGAGTGTTATTGGAGCTGCACTCATCCAGGCAAGTGGAGAGTATTCCATCACACTCCTGACTTGTGCCTTATAGATGGTGGACAGGCTTTGGGGAGTCAGGAGGTGAGTTACTCGCCGCAGAATTCCCAGCCTCTGACCTGCTCTTGTAGCCACGGCATTTATGTGGCTGGCCCAGTTCAGTTTCTGGTCAATGGTAACTCCTAGGATGTTGATAGTGGGGGATTTAGAGATGGTGATGTCGGTGAATGTCGAGAGGAGTTGGTTAGATTCTCTCTTGTTGGAGATGGTCATTGCCTGGCACTTGAGTGACGCAAATGTTACTTGCCACTTATCAGCCCAAGCCTGGATGTTGTCCAGGTCTTGCTGCATGTAGGGGTTTGTACAGTAAATGAGGGTGGGGATTGTATGGTGTCTAGTTGTGGACTGCCACTTTACATGAAAGAACATTTAAAATATTCCTGTTTTTGTTTTTAAAAAAAAAACAAAAGTTGATTTTATTTGCTAAGATTTGACTGCTTTGGTGCAAGACTTGGCAACATGGCAACAATTCAAATGAGTTTTGGGAGCAGGCTGTTCTCAGGGCTGAGCCCTCCCTGAATATTCCCTGTGAGGGCCCCTTTTAAGATGTATAGTACTGTCTTGATGCGTAAACATTTACATGTCAGGAACTGGTCAGTCTTACTCTTGGATCAGAAAGTCTTTTGTGCATTGTTTAGTTCCTTTCCCACACGCAACCCTCCCACCCCTTCAAAAGAAACTGAACATTTTCTTGAATAAAAATGGCAACTTTTAAGGTCTTAAAGTGCAGGAAACTGAAAAGGAAATTGGGGAAAAAAACTTTTTGCATGTTACTGGTGTCAGAACTAGAATTCGCTGGAAACTCCAAGACAAAACAAAAGGACCCTAAAAGTTGTCATATTTATTGAAGTGCAGGAAACAAACTTTATTTGGTTTGGAGCTTAGCTGAAGCCATCGAACTTCAGTTCTAACACCATTAACATGCAAATAGGATCAGTTTCCATAAACTAGCTGATGTCAGCTCTTCCTTTCCACTGTACAGCCCAGCAAGAGGTCGTTAAATAACCTGGCCCTCTATTTCTGTAATTTGAAGTTACGTTTCTAACATGCACTTTACTGTTTTCTTTTAAAATTCCGATGGTAAAGAGGGGGAGGGAGGGAGTTGCAGAGTGATGCAGCTGCTGGGCTTGCCCCTGCTAAGCCTTACAAGGTAGTTTTTTTTTGTAGTTTTCATTGACCACATGAGAAAATTTTTTTCCTCCTGATGTTTGAGTTTAGTTCAGTGCAGAGCAGTGTGAAGGACATATCGCCCTAAGGGATATGGAGACTGAGCTTAGCTGCAGCAGCAGCCAGCACAGGGAGTACAGACAATGGAATGTTTAACTACAGAAAGCTGAATTACCCACGGTTATCCCGTAGCCTCTTTACTGCCAGTCAGTTGGAGCTGGTGTTGGAAGGAAGCACTGCATTCCCGGTAGGTAAGGAATCTTGGTAACGCTGTAAACTGTTAATTCCAGTCACTGCCTGATAATCTAGGATGATTTTTTTTTTAAAAGAGTAAAATAAAGTAAAACTGTTTCTTTATTTGTTGAATTGAGGTCCAGACAGTGGATCGAGCTGGTGGAAAATTCAGCAACCACTCTTTCATTTAGCTTGGTCTGATCAGCTTGTCAAAAGTAGACAGATTTATACTGAGATTTTGTTTAAACTGAATCAAGACTTCATTTCTTGTTTTGAAAATATGCTGGTCGGGACGATCATTGTGGAGGTTTTAAACTTTGACAATAAGTATCTGCTATTGTTTTGAAGGTTCAAGAGCCAAAAAAAGTCAGACGCACATGTTGTGTGCATTAGCAGGTAATTTAGTAGCAATTTTCCAGTCCTTAGTGCCAATGATAGAGTGTCTGCTGACCATGTGGATACTGAAGCTTGAAAAGCTCACTTATCCCTCCTCCCATATTTAGACATTGGGTATGATCATGCTACAAACATACATTACAATACATTCAATTCTGTTTTATTTTACCCTTTCGGCTGAAATGCAGCCTTTTCTAAACCACTTTGTGGTTTGAAGAACCCAACAATAAGGGGATATTGTTTTAAATTTCCCCCTCATCCTTTCCCCTCCCCTCCGATCATTTTCTCTTCCAGCCCAATACAAAGTACTCTTGTGAGCATAACTTGCTGTCAACAGTGAGATATCTTCTCTCCAGAGCTTTGCCTTGTCTGTAGACTCTTGTTACTGTTTTTTCTCCTTTCTGCATTCTTGCTGTATTTTAGCATCTGGATCTGCAGATGATGGATCCAATATCTCAAATTTCATTAATATTTGGACTGGCTCAAGCTCTATGTTGTGGGTGGGTGGTGGTGGTGGGGGGGGGGGGAGGGGGGAATGGGTGGGGTGGGGTCCGCTGAACTATTTCCCTTTGGTGTTTGGACAGTGCTTAACATATTGAGTGACTGACGCTGGGTTATTGTACAGTTTGTTTAGTTTTCTGCAGCAGAAAAGTTACTGAGGCACATGGTGCTCACACATGAGGGATAATATAACCTCAGGCAAGTGATGGGATTGAGATAAAAGGGCCAATCTCCTCCAGTGCAGAGTCCATCATCTCCGCCACACTCACTGGCAGGAGTGTGCAGTTTTTATCATGCAGCTGCTGTTGTAAAATTTACTAGTTTTCTAGGTGCCCTTCCACAACCTAAAGTCATTTACACAAGTGCATACGACGTAAGGTTTGAAAGCGCCTTTAAGTGGGAAGACATTGAATTGTTCTGTGTAGATAACCCAGGGCCTGATAGTCTACATCCTAGGGTCTGAAAGGAAGTGGCAGTAGAGCTAGTGGATCCATTGGTTATAATATTCCAAAATTCTCTGGATACGGGGAAGGTTCCAGTGGATTGGAAAAAAGCTAATGTAATGCCCTTATTCAAAAAGGGAGGGAGGCAGAAAGTAGGAAACTATAGACCAGTTAGTTTAACATCTGTCGTTGGGAAATTGTTAGAATCCATTATTAAGGAAGTAATAACAGGACATTTAGAGTAGGCGGTCATGTGTCACCTTTGGCATGTTTCCGGCAGTTCCTGCAGCCATACCGGTGCCAAACGTCGTGCTCTGCACTCCTTTGGACCCCACCAGAAAGGCCGAGAGGGGGGTTTTGACGCTTGGGCAACTCTCAACCTCCATACATTCGCCCAGGCATGCGCCATGGAGAGGTCACTCCATAGTTGCCTCACAGCGACTGACACCACTGACCACCTCTAGGCGCTTACCCATTGTCTCTCGAGACAAGGAGGCCAAAGAAGAAGAAGAAGATAACGGTAAGTAACGGTCAAGGCCCAGAGATTTATGGTGCCGTTTAAAACTGTTAGCTGTGCTGGAACAATACTTTTGATTGCAGATGTGCTGAATGAGTTTAAGGAAACATGCAGTGGGGTTTTTTAAAAGCTAAAATCCAGCCCTCGGTAAAACTAGTGCATTTCCAGTTTTCCATAGTTTCCATGGCTATCTCTCTGGTTTTCTCTCCCCCATTGTACTTCAAGTATCTGAGACATTCTCAGAAGGAAGTGAGTTCCGATCTGTCACTTAAATGAAGGTGCATGTTTCCGCAATGATGTTGCTCCTTGACAGCTTGCTTGAAGTTAGAACTTTCTCTCCAGTCACAATTGATGTAGCTTGTTTTATTAGGCTGGAATTGCTGACAGGATGATTCCACATAAAATTTAAGTTGCTTCAACTATATTACAACTTCTGCATCCTTCAGCATTGTCCCCAGTTAATTAGTACCATTACGTAAGGATTCACCCTAAAATTAACTTGTCAGTTTAGCAGTAGTTTGTCCTGGGATTGAGACCTTGAGCCATGTTGATGGATGGGGCCTGTTATTAAGTTGCTAGTGACAGTTAAAATTGCCTTGATGGCTCCCTGTTAATTTGTGCTGACCACTGCCCTATTGTTCAGGATGTGCTACCGATTTGTTTTAACCTGAATCTATTGAGTTCTTGGCATTCCACGGAATGGAATTTAAACTTCAGCATTTTTACACTGGCCACCCTTTTCTAATTTAAAAAAATGCAATAAATCACTGGTAATGCTTGGTGACTTTTTTATTTGTTGTGCAGAGTTTTGTGATGCATAATTGCAATTTTTTTGTTCAATGCTGTTTTGTAGTACGCCAGCGGGTGCAGTGGGTATCTCCTAGCAGGCACGGTGGAATACACTAGCAGGCATGGTGGAATACACTAGCGGGTGCAGTGGTGATGTGCTTTTTAGTTAATCACATTTTTGCTCACTCATTAATATAAATAACGTCTACGATTTTACTTTGTGCCCGAATATTTATTTTCTAGCCCAACTGTTGGTTGGTTGGTGCTGTCAAGTACTAGTTTTAAAATGTACATCAGATTTAAGATTCTGCCGGCAGTCTTGGATTGAGTGACTGAAGAACCCCCGAAAAGTACATTAATACCTGAGCAGTTGGCAGCAGCTGGCACCTATTGTCAGGCGGCGAATCTAACTATACGGCCAGCAGTGAGGTGTGCCCTTTAAGACCAGTAATTGTTTTTCCATGAGCTGCAAAAAGAGTTTTCTATTCTTGTCTGGCTAAGATGAGGATGAAGTGGGAAGATACATACTCCAGGGATTTGTGCAGAAACACCACTGGGCGCCAAGGTCCCTACATCCCTGATTTGTACTCCTGTTCTTTTGATCAGTACAGCGTTCGTGTTCCCTCTTAATTAAGTGTCCAGATCCCAGACTACCCTGGTACTAATGGGCCAGAGAGCTGTGTCAGCTTGGCCCAGTGGTAGCACTCTCCCCTCTTGAGTCAGAAGTTCATGGTTTCAAGCCCCACTCAAGAGATTTGAGCGCATAATCCAGGCTGATATTCTAGTGCAGCACTGAGGGAATGCTGCACTGTTGAAGCTGCTGTATTTCATTGGGATATTAAACAGCAGCCCCGTCTGCCCTCTCAGGTGGACATAAAAGATGTCATAGAGAGAAACAGGCCCTTCGGCCCACCGAGTCTGCGCCAACCATCAACCACCCATTTATACTAATCCTACGTTAATCCCATTTCCCTCTCCCATTCCCACCTTCCCTCAATTCTCCTACCACCTACCTACACTAGGGGCAGTTTACAATGGCCAATTTACCTATTAACCCGCAAGTCTTTGGCATGTGGGAGGAAACTGGAGCACCCGGAGGAAACCCACGCAGACACAGGGAGAACTTGTAAACTCCACACAGGCAGTACCCGGAATTGAACCCGGGTCACTGGAGCTGTGAGGCTGCGGTGCTAACCACTGCGCTACTGTGCCGCCCCATTACTGTCATTGCACTCTTCAAAGAAGACAGGGGAGCTCTGTGTGGTAATTGTTCTTCTTCATCTTTAGCAGTTGTTTCAATTGGAGGTTTACTTGAGCTGTAAAATTTTTCACACACTAACACAGCAATGTAGAGTCAAAAGATCAATAACTTCCAATAATTTTACATTAGTATCGTTTATCACTTCAGAAATCAAGAAAGTCCTTAATGTACAAACAGTTGACATCTTCTTGTAATTGGAGTTCTGGTCGTTAATCAATACAGTAAATAACATTCGTGCCTAATAATTGTTTTATCATGTGTTACAGTTGGTGACTGCCAGTCTGCCACATCCACATTTCCTAGGCATTGAGGATGAGCTGATGGTATATGATGGAGCTGAAGGTATGGGTGGATGGAGTCCAGCGCATTGTGTGTGGTGTCACAGAAGTTACAACCTGCCAAGAGGTCGTCATTGCCCTTGCTCAAGCCATAGGTAAGATGCTATTAATCCCTTGTTTAGTTGTGTGGGTGGGAGATTTTCTTTCCAGCTGTGGGAAAGAACCTGACCTTTGTTTCACAGCAGCTACGTGTGACCTGGCCATGATCAGGAACTCAACGGAGTTGAGAAGCTGAGCTCAGCTGTACTGTTCAGTAATGCACTGTGCTGGTCCTCTGGCATTACTGTGGAGGCATGCTGTGTGTTCATGTGCTTCAAGTGTACTGTCTCAGAATGATTGCCTAGATATAATATTTATAATGATATATCTTATGTCTGTCATGGACCTGATGGGCATTGAGCCTGCCCTCATTGTCAGTGGTTGTATTTATGTATTTTTTGTTTCTCTCCATTTGCTTATTTTATACATGGTTACTGATCATATTATTTAGATCTTTTCTCTCCAGTTTTAATTTTCTGTCGCAAGGTGGTCCCCTCAGCACCAGTTCACTAGATGACTGCGTCTGTGGTGAATTCCAAACACTCACTGTCACCTTCCCCTCCTCCCCAGACATTCTCAATGTCTCTCCCTCCTCCCCAGCATCACCTCTGACCTCCCTGTCAGATCTGCCGCTGGTTCCAATCAGGCCTCATCTGATTCCATTGCCGCTGCTGCTGCTGATTCTTTTGGTCATCTGAGCTGCCGCCCCACTGATCCTTTCCATTGTGTGGCCACCACTGTAGTCAGTAAAGGTGTTAGAGCAGACCTGTAAACTAAGCAAAATAGGCCAAGCTACTGACTGCTTGGGGGATGCTGACAGCTGTTGGGGGGTGGGGGAAGCAAGAAAGACGTGTTAATATGGAGCCTTTCATGACTTCTGGAGGCCCCAAAGTGCTTTACATCTAATGGCGAACCTTTGAAGTGTAGTCAGTGTTATAATGTAGGAAACACGTTAGCCAATTTGCAAACAGCAAACTCCCACAAATAGCAATGTGATAATGATGGGATAATCTGTTTTAGTGATGTCGGTTGAGGGATAAATATTGGCCAGGACACCAGGGAGAATTCCCCTGCTCTTCTTCAAAATAGCACCATGGGATCTTTTACATCTATCTGAGAGGGCGGGTCCTCCGTTTAATGTCATCCGAAAGACGGCACCTCTGGCACTGCCTCGGTGCCTCAGCACTCCCTCAGTACTGCACTGGAATGTCGTCCTGGATTTTGTGCTCAAATAAAAAAAAAAAAATCTCTGGAGTGGGCCTCGACTCACAACCTTCTCATTCGGGAGAGAGCTGCCATTAATATAATGAAGCAAGGTGTTGGCCAGAAATGGCAGGCAGAGAGGAGCCTGACAGACCTGAAGCAGCTGGGAGAACTTGGGCTACATGTCCTCAGTCCAACCATCAATCAGTGTTTGTCACTTCCTTGCCATTCTCCTCCACCCTCCACCAAAACAGCCAGACCTTTTCCCCCTCCCACTTCTCCACCCCCATACTTCCTTGTCCCTCTCTACTCCTCCTGAACCCTGAGACCCTCCCAATATTGACACTCCTGGACCAAGCCCCCTCCGCCCAGGACATCCTCCTAGATGTTAATTGTATATTAATTTTATGCAGGTGGTGGGCATTAACTGGGGTTTCATTTGTGCCTCAATAAATAGACACAGACGGAAACTGTGGTTGTTGGGTTAGGAGGTGCATAATGTTTATCTCTGTAAACAAATGCTTATAAATGTGTACAGAGATTGGCTCCAGTTCTATCCTTCACTGCCGGGCTTTCTAGAAAAGAACACTAGTGCTTACCCCACATGAGCTTTTGTCCCCAGCCGTAGCAGAGTTTCACAGCCTCTCTATGGCTTTTTTAATCCACAGGACCACCCACCTGCTCTGAGGCCCCAGAACTCCAGTGTCCATCTGCCAATATTTGACTTTACTTGCCTCTGATGGGGGAGGTAGAAGAGAATGTAGCCAACACATAGCAAACTCTTTTAAACGTAAAAAGCTGTGAGCCTGTTGAGTAGAAGGCGCCAGACTGGTCAGGTAGGAAGGGGAAGGGGAGGACGCAAGGCTTTGAGAGGGTTGGGTGCAAAGAGGAGGGAGCTGAGGCATCACGAAGGCTGTTGGTCTCCATTCTCCTACACGTCAATCAGCTAAAGAAAAAACATTGCTAGTCTCCTCTACCACTGGTCCCTTGTTGTCCATTCTGACCTGCGTGACAGTTAACCTGACAATCATTCACCGGTCACATTGCCCATTCTTGTTTGGAGAAGGGTTTGGAGGTACGGTGTGGCAGGAGTCTGAAGTCAGTGGGGCATTTTAGGGGTTGAGGGAAGGGCAGTGATTCTCTGCTGACCCACTGTGAACACCATTGCAGGTCCTCCTTCAGAACGTAATCCCGTGTTCAGTTTGAAAGAGAGGTCGGGATAAAACTGAATACATAAGCAAAGCAACATGAAATAATAATCAAGGTCACTGATTTACAGTTTCCACAAAAACATGAATGTTGTTTACTGAGTTCCAGCTGAAAAGAAAAAGCGACAATGCTTCCGGAATAATCTCTTATAAAAACGCCATTTGATTGTCTCAGCATCTATTGTAAATCAGTGGCTCTGATGTATTATAACAGGAAAAAAAGACTTGTGTTTATTTAGTGTGTTTCACAAACTCAGGACATCCCAAAACACATTATTGCCATTGAAGTTATTTTGAGGTGTAGTAACTGTTGTAACGCAGGAAATGAAGCAGCCATTTACACACAGCAAGATACCACAAGTAACAATGAGATAACAACCAGATAGTCTGTTGAGGAGTAAATGTTGGCCAGGACAGAGTGAACCCTTCCCCTGCCCTTTTTAGAAATAATGCATTGGGAACTTTTACGTCCACTGAGGGGACAGACAGGGTCATGGTCGTAATATCTTATCCGAAAGACGGCCCTTCCGACAGTACTGCACTCCCTCAGTATTGCACTGGAGTGTCAGCCTAGGTTTTATGTTCGACTTTCTGGACTGAGAATTGTATCCATGGCCACCTGATTCAGATGGGAAAGGGTTACCATCAGAGCAACACATCTGACACACTACATAGTGAATCCTCCCATCAATCTCACTCACCCTGAGAAGTGCCAGAGCTGATCCACTCCTTTATAAAACATTGTCCTCCAAGTTCCTGTGAGCAAAGCTACTGGAGATCAACAACAACATCTTCAATTAATTAATATAGCATCTTAAACATAGAAAAACATTCCAAAGGTGAATAACACTTTAAAACAAAATTATTCATTCTTGGGAGGTAGGCACCGCTAGCAAGGCCTGCATTTATTGCCCATCCCTAGTTATCCTTGAGAAGGTAGTGGTGAGCTGCCTTCTTGAACCACTGCAGTCCTTGCGTTTTAGGTATACCCACAGTGCAGTTAGGGAGGGAGCTGCAGGATTTTGACCCAGCAGTGGTAATAAAGTTATGCGTGCGTGTGTAGATCCTGTATTTCATGTCACACAACAACAATTTGCAATTCTATATTACCTTTAATATAGGAAACTGTCCCAAGGAATAGGAATGTAATCAGACAGAATTTGACTCAGTGCCACATAAGGAGTTATTATGACAGATGTCTAAAAACTTGTTTAAAGACACAGGTTTTAAAGGGAGAGAGAGGTGGAGAGGTTTAGGGAGGGAATTCCAGAGCTTAGGGGCCTAGGCAGCTAAAGGCACGGCCGCCAATGGTGGAGCAAAGGAAATCAGGGATGCTCAAGAGGACAGAATTAGAGGAATGCAGATATCGTGGAGGGTTGTGGGACTGGAAGAGATTCCAGAGATAGGGAAGGGCAAATTTAAATTTAAACATGAGGATGAGAATTTTCTAAATGAGGTTTTGCTGGACCGTGGTCAGCGAACACAGGGGTGATGGGTGAACGGGACTTGGTGCAAATATATTCTAAGCCTACTTTTCTATAAAGAAAGGCGAGATAGAAAGCCAGTTATTTGGAATGTACTGAGAGGTTTCCTTACCAATGGAATAGAAAAGGTTCAAAATTCCCACAGTTGGTGACTTAAATAGAATGGGAAAGAAATCCTAGCGTTTTATTCTGGATTCTGAGTTGCAGCATGAATAGGTGATTAGATTCTATTTGACCTCATCCTGCATCATGCCCTCATTAAACAATTAAACTTGAAAAAGAAAGAGTTTGCATTTATATAGCTCCTTTCACGACCTCAGAACACCTCAGACTGTTTTACAGCCAATGAAGTGCTTTGGACGTGTAGTTGCTGTTATAAAGTTATAAATTAGAAAATGATTACTTCACAGTTATATTAGAAATAACTGATGAAGGGTCACTGACCTGTAACATTAACTCAGCTTCTCTCTCTACAGATGCTGCAGGACCTGCTGAGTGTTTCCAGCATTTCTTGTTTTTATTTCAGATTTCCAGCATCTGCAGTATTTTGCTTTTATTTAACGGTTAGTTAGTTTCTGGCATTAATGGACACAGTCGCCCCCCTCTACTCTTTTTAGCAGCCTAACAACACATTGTGCATTACATAACAGACTTATTCAAATAAAGCAGCGTACCATTCAAATTTCTATGAGCAATATGGGGAGGAGATGGCTTTGTCCCAACAAAGAGCACTAGACCAATAGAGAATATTTATATTACTGAATAATGGAGAAGCTGGGGTTGTTCTTCTTTGAGCCAAAGGAGATTAAGGGGAGATTTGATAGAGGTGTACAAGATTATGACAGGTTTGGATAAGGTCGACAAAAGCTGTTCCCATTAACTTATTGTACAAGGACTAGGAGACACAGATTTAAGGTTTTGGGCAAGAGATGCAGGGGGAATGTGAGGAAGAACTTTTTTACGCAGCGGGTGGTAATGACCTGGAACTTGCTGCCCGCGAGGGTGGTGGAAGTGGAGATGATCAATGATTTCAAAAGGAAATTGGATGGGCACTTCAGGGAAATAAACTTGCAGGGCTACGGCGATAGAGCAAGGGAATGGGACTGAATGGATTGCTCTACAGAGAGCCAGCAAGGATTCAATGGGCTGAATGGTCTCCTTGTTCTGTGCCATAATGACCCTATAGCCGGGGTTTTCTGGACCCGGCATGCGTCCCCCATTTTACAGGTGGCAGCCAGTTAAGTGGCTGCCACTGGGCCTGCTGTCTTTGGCAGCCCTCTCCCAAGATCTGCTGGCCCAACCAGAGGGCTCACACTTCAGCAGCCTCAGCAGCACCACCGGGAGGGGTGGCCATTGCTGGGGCTACACCTGGAGGATGAGAGTGCATCAATTGACATGCGCCCTCACAACCAGGTAAGTGGGGTCTGGGGGTACCAGGGCCAGCCAGGCAGACCCTGTTAAGGTGGGGTGTAGCCGGGGTGTGCTCGGTGAGGGCAGGAGGTGCCGTTGCCACGAGGGTGACCATTGTCACGGGGAGGGCCCTTCAAGGGTGAAAAGAGTGCTCAAAAGAGGACGTAAAATGCCAGCGGAGGCAGGAAGTGAGCCACAGTGGCTCAATTGTGCTCCAGGCAGGCAGGTTGTATGCTGCCTTTCCCACCCCTGGCAAAATGGCATGGTGGCAGGAAAGCATCAGACACGCCATCTGATGCCTTCCCATGCCATTTGCCAGCCTTCCTGCCTCCAAGCCCATCCCCAAAGCCCCCATAAAATTCTAGCCTATGACTTTAACACACAATCCTGACAGAGTATCCCAATATCATTCTGTGACTGACAGTACCCCAATATCTCTGTTTTCCTATGCACCAAAGATCCCTCTACTGCTTTGAATCCACTGGTAATCAATTTGTGCCTGACAAATTCACAAATCAATATTTCCTATCAGCTGACATTTGCTTATGTTTGTAAAGTGAAGACAATGGCCAGTAAATCGAGTTACTTAGAGAATAATGTTCCCTTTCATTGAACACACAGCATAAGACCAGGGTTTAGATCGTAGCATGTTAGTACATGCTTGTTAATTCTGGTTCATAAAGGAGAACTGATGTATTGTGCCAACATTAACCAGCTTAAAATTTTAATTTGGATGGGAGGCTTTGAATTGTAAGACCTTACGCTAATCTCCTTCCTTAGGCTTCTAAGTAAATCAACATGCTGTGTAATTATGTAACCTACTGCAACCTCAATTTTAAAATTTACTGATTTTTACTTTTGAATAAATTGAGGTTTCATCGGTTGTCTGTTGAAAAAGTAATTTGAAAGAAAGACCTGCATTATACAGTGTATTACGGTCAAGTGAGGAGGGGTTGAAGGGCTTCCCTCTTTTCCCTCTCCTTGTTTGACCATTGCAGGTTTAATTCTTTTTTAAAGTGCATGTGCTGGCCAATTCAGTAGATGTTTGATTACTTACTTGCTATGATCATAACAAGAACCAATCGGACACATTTTCTTGAGTTAACAGAGAGAGGTTAACTTTATTGTACCTAAACTGAACTAATAATAAACAACACGCCAACTTTCACTCGCACACACACACTACAGGTTTACACACACATACACAAATAGGTTACAGAGTGGGGAAAGGTGGATTGGTTGAGTTAGAGTCCATAAAAATAAGATATACAGTCTGTGAAGTTCGGTGATTTGGCTGACTTCTATGAATTCAATGGTCCTGAGGCTTTTAGTTTGAGGAGTTAGACGACTGATTCGATGAGTCTCTCGGAGATAGCAATGCGGATTATGTCCTCCGACGGGGTTTCTGATTGTAGCTGGGGTATGCAAAGGTGGTCAGTCAACAAGCAGGATTTGAAAACTTTCAAGTTGGAATGGGGAGAGAGAGAGAGGGACCCCCACTTAGGATCTGCTCATGTCAGAGTCCAGTTACTACTTTTTCTGCTGCAGAGAAAAACACCAGTTTAAAATCACAGATGGGGAGGGGCTGGTCTCATGACAGTCACTCAGTGATTCAAACATAGCAGTGAACAGTATTTCTCTGCTTGCTGAAAAGGAACAGGTAGTTCCTTTAAACTTCCTGGGTCTTGGTTCTTGCTGGGGACCAATCAGACATTTTGTCACCCTCCTCACAGTCCTTTGCAATGCAAGTTACAGAGTAGCAGACTTGGTGATCATCTTAAGCTGCCAGCAGTTAACCCTTTTTAAAATATCTTTTTAAATTTCTTCCAAAAAAATATACAAATCCAGATCTCCAGTCAGTGGACCAAAGAAAATCATTCAACAAAACACACCGGAAGCAAGTGCCTTTCACAACCTCGGGTCATTTCAAAATGCTTTACAGCCAATTACTTTTTAAAGTGTAGTCATTATTGTAATATAGAAAACCTGGCAAATTGTGCACAGCAAGGTCCCACAAAGAGCAGTAAGATGAGCAAACAAATAATCTGTTGTACCGATGTTGGTTGAGGAATAAATATTGCCCAGGACAGTGCAGAGAACTCCTGGCTCTTCTCTGAAATAGTGCCAAGGAATCTTTTACATTCCGAAGAAGGGTCACTGACCCGAAACGTTAACTTTGCTTCTCTTTCCACAGATGCTGCCAGACCTGCTGAGTGGTTCCAGCATTTCTTGTTTTTATTTCAGATTTCCAGCATCCGCAGTATTTTGCTTTTATAATCTTTTACATTCACCTGAGAGAGCAGACAAGACATTGGTTTAATGACTCATCTAAAAGATGGCACCTCTAACAGTGCAGCACACCTTTGGTACTGCACTGAAGTGTCAGCCTAAATTTTGTGCTCAAGTCTCTGGGGTGGGTCTTGAACCCACAACCTTCTGACTCCGAGGCGAGAGTGCCACAGCTGACACATATGAGGTGAAGTATGAGCTGATCTAAGAGCTACTGAAAACTCTCATGGGAAAGTGCGCAAGAGCTCCCTCTTATCAGTGTAAGCAAAGCCACACTAGTATCAGCGGCATTTTCTAAAAGTTTAAAATAACCTGGAACAATTTGATTATATTTTAGACTCTTATTTTCCAATCCTTTTTTTTAATAGGAAGAACTGGTCGCTACACACTTATCGAAAAATGGAGGGAAACTGAGCGGCATCTAGCACCCCACGAGAATCCGCTCGTTGCCCTGAATAAATGGGGTCAGTATGCCAGTGACGTGCAGTTAATACTACGTCGTACAGGCCCTTCACTGAGCGAGCGACCCACTTCGGACAGTGTTGGTCGTGTGCCAGAAAGAACTTTATATAGACAGAGCCTTCCGCCACTGGCTAAACTGAGGCCCCAAAATGACAGATCATTAAAAAGGAAAGAACCGAAAAGAAAATCCTTGACTTTCACAGGAGGCCCTAAAGGGTTCATTGACATTTTTGGAAAAGGTAAGGAATCAGATATCAAGCACCAAGTTCTCAACTCCAGAAGCACAGTCGAAGAGTTGAAGAAACTGGTTCTTCTGCAAAAAGAGAAGCTTCACACTCTGGAGAGGCAACTGGAATCTAACAAGGTGGAAATGAAATACTGGGAGGGGAAGGCAAACTTCAGATTCGAAGAAGAAATTCTGAGGTTGGGACAAAGAATCAAAAAGAATGAAATTGAGATTGAGGAAGAAGAATTTTGGGAGAATGAGTGGCAGATCGAGCAGGAAAATGAAAAGCAGCTTATGGAGCAGCTCGAGGAGGTAAAACTGAGGATCATGGAATGTGAGGAGAAGTTAAAGGACTATATGTGGAAAATTCAGAAGATAGAGAACGGCATCGAAGCTGAGAAGCTTCAGCAGGAGTTACGAGGAGCTCAAGTCAATGAGGCAGAAGTTACAGGGAATCTTATCAAAATCAAAAACGATATCGAGCTCAAGTGCCAACATAGTACAAGACTGCAGAACAGCCTGAGAGCTGTGGAAAGGACTTTAGGACAAGCCAATAAAAAGCTTCAGGTAACTGAACTGATTATCCTACAATCTGCACTCGCAAAAATAGTTGGCAAGTATTGGTGTTGCATTTAAAGAACGTGTCTGGAATTTGAGTACTTAGGTTCTCAGAGAATACTTGTAGGCCAGAATAGAAACCTCATTAGACATCTTCATTTTAATTAAAAAGTTTGTTTATTTTAACTCAGGCTATGTTGTTTTTATAAACGAAGTTCAGTCAGCACTCGCCACCTGGTAAGGAAGAGGGAAAATATGAAACAAGACAGATTTTGACTGCATTAGGGACCAGTAGTGCAGTCTGCCCTCCAGAGGTGTCTCAGCAGACAGTACAGTGTCCTGTGTAATTTTTTTATATCTGTTCTCAGTGTATTTATTGTCCCCTCCCACTAACAACTGAGTGACTTCTTCACCTGTCACTGAGAGCCAGCTTCACAGTGTGGGAATAGTAAAGGACAGCAGGTTTCCTTCTCTGAAGGATATTAGTGAACCACTTGGGTTTTTAACAACAATCTGGCAGCTTTAATGGTCATTGATCCTGTCCGGTGCTAGCCCACAAATTACCAGATCGATTTCAAGACTTGGAAATGTAGGAACGGGGGAGGCCATTCAGTTAGTCGAGCCTGTTCTGCCATTCAGTTAGATCATGGCTGATCTGTATTTTAACTCCAATTACCCACCTTCGTTCCAGATCCCTTGCCTAACAAAAAATCGATCAGTCTCAGTTATTACATTTTTATTGACCGCCCCCCACCCCCCCCCCCCCCCATTCCCAGCCTCAACAGCTTTTAGCGGGAGAGAGTTCCAGATTGTCACCACCCTTTGTTTGAAGAAGTGTTCCTGACAGCACCCCTGAATAGCGTAGCTCTTAATTTTAAGGTTTTGCTTCCTTATTCTGGGCTCCCCCACACAAAACATATCCTTTAATCATCTTAAAAACTTCAGTTGGATCCCCCCTAAATCTTCTATAGTCAAGCCACAGTCGGATTTGAACTTGTGACTTCTGGGTTTCTCGTCTAGTACCAGAACCACAAGGCTCCTGCACGCCATTTAGTGGTTGCCATAATCATGGCCCTGCTAAGTTAAAAGAATTACTAGTCTTTACAATCTATTTTTGAATCAAACTAAAACTTTAGTTACTTCTTTTAATGTGCCAAATATTGATTGGATGTAATTTAGTCAAAGTTGCCTTTTGCATGAAAAAATTGAATTAGGCAACTTAAATAAAATGGGAATGTAAAGAAAAGGTGAAAAAATGTAATTCAAATTGGCAGATAATTCAAAAGAATCAATTTTGAATTAATAGATTGTTCTTTTTCCAAATTTTTACACCATTTTAAAGATTAAAAAATACCTAGAAACAATTAGGGGCTTTCATTTATATCAACCTGAACTAGTGCCCTAAATGGAAGATAGTCACTAATAAATCCAATAAGGAATTCAAGAGAAACCTCTTTACTCAGAGAATGATGAAAATGCAGAATTTGCCACCATATGGAGTGGTTGAGGCGAACAGCATAGATGCACTTAAGAGGAAGCCAGATAAGTGAGGGAGAAAGGAAGGGTGTTAGGGTGAGATGAACTAAGGTGGGAGGATGCTCGAGTTGACCATAAACACTGGCATAGACCAGTTGAGCTGAATGGCCAGTTTCTGTGCTGTAAATTCTGTCAGATTTTGATATCTGGTGAGGTTGGAGTCCAAATACTCTTGGTAAAACTATGTACATTGGTCATACAATCTCTGAAATCCAGTAAAACTATTTAATGGAGCTAATGACCTGATCAAAAATCAGTGCGCAACGAGTGTCTGTAACATTACCAGAACCGTTCAAGACCACACTTTAATATAATTTACATCTTTGTAACTTAATTTCTATCTTAACATATTACAAAGTGAATACACGAGGTTTGGGGAATTTCCTGGATTCCACTTGTACTGTTAAATTGAGATTTACACATGGAGGCAGGGGCCTGACGTGACATGAAATGAGTATTTTGCATCTGTCTTTACCAAGGAAGAAGATGCTGCCCAAGACATGGTGTAAGAGGAGGTAGTTGAGACACTGGATAGAATAAAAATTGACAAAAAGGAGGCACTAGATAGACTGTACTTAAAAGTTAATAAGTCACCAGGACCAGATGCGATGTATCCAAGGATACTGAGGGAAGTTCTTCCAGTTCTTGGATAATTGGACTGCATTCTGGGGAAGATGGGACCTGTTCAAACAGGACGGGCTGCATCTGAACCAGAGGGGCACCAATATCCTGGGAGGGAGGTTTGCTAGTACTGTTCGGGAGGGTTTAAACTAGTTTGGGAGGGGGATGGGAACCGGACTTGTAGTCCAGGGACCAGTGGGTCCACTCAGAAAGACAAAGAGTGTAGTGAGGTATTGGGGAAGGTAGCACTGTCGCAGAGGACAGATGGGCACGGAGAAGGGTTAAAGTGCGTATACTTCAACGCAAGAAGCATCAGGAATAAGGTGAGTGAATTGAAGGCGTGGATGGGCACTTGGGACTACGATGTTGTGGCCATCACTGAAACGTGGATAGGTGAGGGGGAGGAATGGTTCTTGGAGGTACCTGGTTATAGATGTTTTCATAAGATTAGGAATGGTGGTAAAAGAGGTGGGGGGGTGGCATTGTTAGTTAGAAATAGTGTAACAACTGCTGAAAGAATTTTCGAGGAGGATCTGCCGACTGAGGCACTGTGGGTTGAGGTCAGGAACAGGAAAGGAGCAGTCACCTTGATGGGAGTTTTCTATCGGCCCCCCAATAGCAGCAGGGAGGTGGAAGAGCAGATTGGGAAACAGATTTTGGAAAGGAGCAGAAGTCACAGGGTAGTAATTATGGGGGATTTCAACTTCCCAAATATTGATTGGCAACTCTTTAGATCGAATAGTTTGGATGGGGTAGTGTTTGTGCAGTATGTCCAGGAAGCTTTTCTGACTCAGTATGTAGACTGCCCGACCAGAGGGGAGGCAATATTGGATTTGGTACTAGGTAATGAACCAGGGCAAGTGATAGAGCTGTTGGTGGGCGAGCACTTTGGAGATAGTGATCACAATTCTGTAGCATTCACTGTGGTAATGGAGAGGGATAGGTATGTGCAACAGGGCAAGGTTTACAATTGGGGGAAGGGTAGATATGATGCTGTCAGGCAGGAACTGAGGAGCATAAGTTGGGAGCATATGCTGGCAGGGAAGGGCACGGTCGAAATGTGGAACTTTTTCAAGGAGCAGATAGTAGGGGCCATTGATAAGCATGTCCCTGTCAGACAGGGAAGGGATGGTCATGTGAGGGAACCGTGGTTGACAAGAGAGGTTGAGAGTCTTGTTAGGAAGAAGAAGGATGCGTATATACGGTTGAGGAAAAAGGGCACAGGCATAGCTCTGGAGGGATACAAGATGGCCAGGAAGGATCTGAAGAAAGGGATTAGGAGAGCTAAGAGAGGGCATGAAAAATGCTTGGCGGGTAGGATAAAAGAAAACCCCAAGGCCTTTTACGCGTATGTCAGAAATATGAGGATGACTAGGGGGACCGTAGGTCCGGTCAAGGACAATAGCGGGAGACTGTGTGTTGAGCCGGAAGAGATAAGTGAGGTTTTGAATGAGTACTTCTCTTCAGTATTTACGAATGAGAAGGGGTGTATTACTGAAGAGGACGGTGTGAAACAGACTGGTAAGCTCGAGGAAGTGCTCGTTAGGAGGGAAGATGTGTTGGGGTTTTTGAATAACTTGAAGATAGACAAGTCTCCCGGGCCTGACGGGGTATATCCAAGGATGTTATGGGAAGCAAGGGATGAAATTGCAGAGCCGCTGGCAATGATCTTTTCATCTTCTCTGTTGACGGGGGTGGTACCAGGTGATTGGAGGGTGGCAAATGTTGTGCCCCTGTTCAAGAAAGGAAATAGGAACAACCCTGGGAATTACAGGCCAGTTAGTCTTACTTCGGTGGTAGGCAAGTTGATGGAAAAGGTGCTGAGGGATAGGATTTCTGAGCATCTGGAAAGACACTGCTTGATTCGGGACAGTCAGCACGGTTTTGTGAGGGGTAGGTCTTGCCTCACAAGCCTGATTGAATTCTTTGAGCAGGTGACCAAGCAAGTGGATGAGGGTAAACCAGTGGATGTGGTGTACATGGATTTTAGTAAGGCATTTGATAAGGTCCCCCATGGTAGACTTATGGAGAAAGTCAGGAGGCATGGGATAGTGGGGAATGTGGCCAGTTGGATTAAGAATTGGCTAACTGATAGAAGGCAGAGAGTGGTCTTAGATGGTAAATACTCAGCCTGGAGCCCAGTTACCAGTGGCGTGCCACAGGGATCAGTTCTGGGTCCTCTCCTGTTTGTGATTTTTATTAACGACTTGGATGAGGAAGTCGAAGGGTGGGTCAGTAAATTTGCAGATGATACAAAGGTTGGTGGAGTTGTGGATACTGAGGAGGGCTATTGTCGTCTGCAAAGGGACTTGGATAGGTTGCAGTGCTGGGCTGAAAAGTGGCAGATGGAGTTTAACCCTGAAAAGTGTGAGGTCGTCCATTTTGGAAGGACAAACACGAATGCAAAATACTGGGTTAACGGTAGGGTTCTTGGGCATGTGGAGGAGCAGAGAGACCTTGGGGTCTATGTGCATAGATCGTTGAAAGTTGCAACTCAAGTGGATAGGGCTGTGAAGAAGGCATATGGGGTGTTAGCGTTCATTAGCAGAGGGATTGAATTTAAGAGCCGTGAGGTGATGATGCAGCTGTACAGGACCTTGGTAAGGCCTCATTTGGAGTACTGTGTGCAGTTCTGGTCGCCTCATTTTAGGAAGGATGTGGAAGCCTTGGAGAGGGTGCAGAGGAGATTTACCAGGATGTTGCCTGGAATGGAGAATAAGTCTTACGAGGAAAGGCTGAACATTCTAGGCCTCTTCTCATTAGAACGGAGAAGGATGAGGGGTGACATGATAGAGGTTTATAAGATGATCAGGGGAATAGATAGGGTAGACAGTCAGAAACTTTTTCCCCGGGTGGAGCAAAGCGTTACAAGGGGTCATAAATTTAAGGTGAAGGGTGGGAGATATAAGGGGGATGTCAGGGGAAGGTTCTTTACCCAGAGAGTGGTCGGGGCATGGAATGCCTTGCCTGGGGAAGTTGTTGAGTCAGAAACTTTAGGGACTTTCAAACGGCTTTTAGATAGGTATATGGATAAAGGAAAATATGGGGTATAGATTAAATTGTCCTTGACAGAGGACAAAGGATCGGCACAACATCGTGGGCCGAAGGGCCTGTTCTGTGCTGTATTTTTCTATGTTCTATGAAGTAAGGGTGGAAATTGTGGAGGCACTGGCCACAATCTTCCAATCTTCCTTAGATACAGGGGTGGTGCCAGAGAACTGGAGAATTGCAAATGTTACACTGTTGTTCAAAAAAGGGTGTAAGAATAAGCACAGCAATGACAGGCCAGTCAGTTTAACCTCAGTGGTGGGAAAGCTTCTAGAAACGATAATCTGGGACAAAATTAACAGTCACGTGGACAAATTTGGATTAATTAAGCAAAGCCAGCACTGATTTGTTAAAGGCAAATCGTATTTAACTTGAATGAATTTTTGATGAGGAGCAGAGAGGGTTGATGAGGGTAATGTGGTTGATGTGGTGTACATGGACTTCCAAAAGATATTTGACAAAGTGCCACATAACAGGCACAGTAAAGTCAAAGCTCATGGAATAAAAGGGACAGTAGCAGCATGGATATGAAGTTGGCTGAGTGACAGGAAACAAAGTAGTTGTGAACAGTTGTTTTTCAGACTGGAGGAAGCTATATAGCGGGGGTTCCCCAGGGGTCAGTACTGGGACCACTGCTTTTCTTGATGTATATTAATGGCCTAGACTTGGGTGTGCAGGGCACAATTTCAAAATTTGCATATGACACAAAAGTATTGTGAACTGTGAGGATAGTGATAAACCTCCAGAGGACATAGGCTGGTGGAATGGGCGGCCAAGTGGCAGATGAAGTTTAATGCAGAGAAGTGTGCAGTGATTCATTTTGGTAGGAAGTACAAGGAGAGGCAACATCAAATAAAGGGTACAATTCTAAAGGGGGTGCAGGAGCAGAGGGACCTGGGGGTATATGTGCACAAATCATTGAAGGTAGAAGGGCAGGTTGGGAAAGCAGTTAATAAAGCATATGGGATCCTGGGCTTTATAAATAGGGACATAGGGTACAAAAGCAAGGAAGTTACGATGAATCTGTATAAAACATTGGTTCGGCCTCAACTGTGTCCAATTCTGGGCACCGCACTTATTTGGAAGGATGTGAAGGCATTAGAGAGGGTGCAGAAAATATTTGCAAGAATGGTTGCAGGGATGAGGAACTTCAGTTACGTGGATCGATTGGAGACCCTGGGGCTTTTCACCTTGGAGAAGAGAAGATTAAAAGGAGATTTGATAGAGGTGTTCAAAATCATGAGGGGTCTGGACAGAGTTTATAGGGAAAAACTGTTCCCGTTGTCAGAATGATCGAGACCCAGAAGACACTGATTTAAAGTGATTGGCAAAAGAAGCAATGGTGACACGAGGAAAAACTTTTTCACATAGCGAGTGGTTAGGATCTGGAGTGCACTGCCTGAGAGTGTGGTGGAGGCAGATTCAATCAAGGCTTTTAAAAGGGAATTGTTTTTTTATCTGAGGAGAATTGCAGGGCTATGGAGAATAGACAGAGGAGTGGGACTAGGTGAGTTGCTCTTGCAGCGAGCCGGCACAGACACGACAGGCTGAATGGCCTCCTCCTGTGCTGTAACCATTCTATGATTCTATTCATTCTGACCTTTTGTGCAGTTACCTTCACTCACTCAATCACCCAGTATGCCTCAGAAATCCTGTTTGGAAATATTGAATACAAATGCAATAAGTATTATGAATGTTTTTAGGATGTCTTGCACACTTTCCTAAATAATTTGATGAATAAGGTTTTTAATATATAGAGGACAACAGAACTGAGAGAGAGCGCTGACTAGTGGCCAGAATTTATAACACCGTCGTGAGCCGTTGACGTAACAAAATTACATGGGGGAGAAAGCTGACATGGTAAATGTTGACACAAAATTAGCGACAGCAGCAAGTAAGGTTTGCAGACTGCAAGTGTGCACCCTATACTATATACATATTCAAAATGTAATCCTCATTGGCACTTTGCAAAGCCTCCTATTTGAAAAATATTAATTTAATTGTGTTCCTTTAGATTTTAAATATGGAACTAAAACCATTTGATTGCTGCCAGTAAGCAATTTGTATGTTATGCCAGTAGCTGGGGATCAAGGTAGGCAGAGTATTCTCCCAGTTGGTTGGTTTGTTTCTGCATATTCCAAAACTATACAAATCTCACCTGTCCCAACAGGAGAAAGAACTGGAGCTGGAGCAGCTGACCAAGGAGTTAAGGCAAGTGAATCTCCAACAGTTCATCCAACAGACAGGAACTAAGGTCACGGTGCTGCCTGCTGAACCTACTGATGAGGAGCTGCCTCAATCCCAAGAGAAAGGTGACACTTTATTTGTGTTTCGGTTACTTTTACTAAAGTTACTGCACTCAGACAATCCGCTCGGCCCAACCAGGTCACGCTGTCTGTCCTCCACACAAGCAGTGTTCTAAGTCCGCGTGCTTGCCCTGTACCCATATCCGTTTGTCCTCCTTGCCTTCAAACATCTATCTAACTTATTGTTAAATGTTGACATGCTCTCTGCTTCACAACCTTCTGCGTAAAAAGAAAACTCTCTTGTTCTCTGGCCTAAATCTTTTACCTTTAATCTTATATCTGTCACCTTGTTCTAGACTGGATGCATTCTGTTTCTCTGTCTCACCTCTCTGTAAATTTAAACGCCTCTATCAAATCCCTTCTTAATGTCCTCTCTTTGAATGAAATTGGGTCCAGTTTTTCAATCCTATTCATCTTTGGATTTCCTCATATCAGACAGGATCCTAGTGAATCTCTGCTGCACCCTCTGTATTGCCTCAACATCTTTCCAACAGTGTGGAGCCCAAATGGCATGTGGTACTCCCACTGTGGTCTTGCTAAGGTTTTGTATAGATGCACCATTAGATCTCGACTTTTAGATTTTATACCTCTTTCCATTAACTCCAGTATTCCAT
Organism: Heterodontus francisci; assembly: GCF_036365525.1. Lineage (NCBI taxonomy): Eukaryota > Metazoa > Chordata > Chondrichthyes > Heterodontiformes > Heterodontidae > Heterodontus > Heterodontus francisci. The sequence goes on along the minus strand of NC_090397.1, from coordinate 13,033,692 downwards.
TCACTTTTTATGGCCTTATCCACTTGAGATGCTGCTTTTAATGTCTCATGAACCTGAACCCCAAGTCTTTCTGCTTTCCCACATCACCTCACATGTAATGATACTGAATTTCATCTACTGTACCACTTTTTAGCACAATCCACCATCTTATCATTATCCCCTACCAGCTCCCTCTGCTCCTCAGGTGTATTTTGTATGCCTCCTATTTTAGTATCATCTGCAAATTTGAACACCATTCCGTCAAGCACTATATCCAAATCATTGTACACAGTGAATGTAAACGATGCTGGAACAGACCCTATTTCCAACTTAACTCCTACTCTCGTTTCCTCTCTTCCAGTCAGTCTATAAATCCAATTTTCTACTCTTCCCCTGCATTGTTCATATTTTCCTCAAAAAGGCGTTGTAGATATACAAGTATTATTACTCTGCAGGGGAGGTGGTGGCGTAGTGGTATTGTCACTGGGCTAGTAACCCAGAAATCCAGGGTATTGCTCCCTGGATAAAAGCAAAATACTGCGGATGCTGGAAATCTGAAACAAAAGCAAGAAATGCTGGAATCACTCAGCAGGTCTGGCAGCATCTGTGGAAAGAGAAGCAGAGTTAACGTTTCGGGTCAGTGACCCTTCTTCGGAACTGACAAATATTAGAAAAGTCACAGATTATAAGCAAGTGAGGTGGGGGTGGGGCAAGAGATAACAAAGGAGAAGGTGCAGATTGGACCAGGCCACATAGCTGACCAAAAGGTCACGGAGCAAAGGCAAACAATATATTAATGGTGTGTTGAAAGACAAAGCATTAGTACAGATTTGGTGTAAATACACTGAATATTGAACAGCAGCAAGTGCAAAGTATTGCTCCCTGGACATGGGTTCGAATCTCACCACAGCAGAAGGTGGAATTTGAATTCAATTAATAAAGCTGGAATTAAAAGCTAGTCTAATGATGGCCATGAAACCATTGTCGATTGTTGTAAAAACCCATCTGGTTCACTAATGTCCTTTTAGGGAAGGAAATCTGCCGTCCTTACCTGGTCTGGCCTACGTGTGACTCCAGACCCACAGCAATGTGGTTGACTCTTAAGTGCCCTCTGAAATGGCCAAGCAAGCCATTCAATTGTATCTAACTGCTATGAAGTCAGTAAGGAACTAAACCGGACGGACCACCCGGCATCAACCGAGGCACCGGAAACGACAACGGCAAACCCAGCCCTGTCGACTCTGCAAAGTCCTCCTTACTAACATCTGGGGGCTTGTGCCAAAGGTGGGAGAGCTGTCCCACAGACTAGTCAAACAACAGCCTGACATAGTCATACTCAGAATCATATCTTACAGAAAGTGTCCCAGACACTGTCATCACTATCCCCGGGTATGTCCTGTCCCGCCGGCAGGACAGACCCAGCAGAGGTGGCGGCACAGTGTTATACGGTCTGGAGGGAGTTGCCCTGGGAGTCCTCAACATCGACTCCGGACCGCATGACGTCTCATGGCATCAGGTCAAACATGGGTAAGGAAAACTCCTGCGGATTACCAACTACCGCCCTCCCTCAGCTGATGACTCAGTACTCCTCCATGTTGAACAGCACTTGGAGGAAACACTGAGGGTAGCAAGGGTGCAGAATGTTCTCTGGATGGGGGACTTCAATGTACATCGCCAAGAGTGGCTCGGTAGCACCACTACTGACCGAGCTGGCCAAGCCCTAAAGGACATATCTGCTTGACTGGGTCTGGGGCAGGTGGTAAGGGAAAAACATACTTGACCTTGTCCTCACCAATCTGCCTGCTGCAGATGCATCTGTCCATGACAGTATTGGTAGGAGTTTTTCGGCCAGCACAGACACAATGGGCCAAGTGGCCTCTTTCTTTGCCTTAAACTTTCTATGATTCTATGAGTGACCACCACACACTCCTTGTGGAGACAAAGTCCTGTCTTCACATTGAGGATGCCTTCCATCATGTTGAGTGGCACTACCACTGTGCTAAATGGGATAGACTTCGAACAGATCTAGCAACTCAAAACTGGGCATCCATGAAGTGCTGTGGGCCATCAGCAGCAGCAGAATTGTACTCAACCACAATCTGTAACCTCATGGTCCGGCATATCCCCCACTCTACCATTACCATCAAGCCAGGAGACCAACCTGGTTCAATGAAGAGTGCAGGAGAGCATGCCAGTAGCAGCACCAGGAATATAGGTTAATTGGCCATTATAAATTGCCCCTAGTATAGGTAGGTGGTAGGGGAATATATAGGGACAGGTGGGGATGTGGTAGGAATATGGGATTAGTGTAGGATTAGTATAAATGGGTGGTTGATGGTCGGCACAGACTCGGTGGGCCGAAGGGCCTGTTTCAGTGCTGTATCTCTAAACTAAACTAAACTAATACTGCAAAATGAGGGGTCAACCTGGTGAAGCTACAACTCAGGACTACTTGCGTGCCAAACTGCGTAAGCAGCATGCGATATACAGACCTAAATGATCCCATAACGGGGCGGCACAGTGGCGCAGTGGTTAGCGCCGCAGCCTCACAGCTCCAGCGACTCAGGTTCAATTCTGGGTACTGCCTGTGTGGAGTTTGCAAGTTCTCCCTGTGTCTGCGTGGCTTTTCTCCGGGTGCTCCGGTTTCCTCCCACAAGCCAAAAGACTTGCAGGTTGGTAGGTAAATTGGCCATTATAAATTGCCCCGAGTATAGGTAGGTGGTAGGGAAATTTTAGGGACAGGATTAGTATAAATGGGTGGTTGATGGTCGGCACAGACTCGGTCGGCCGAAGGGCCTGTTTCAGTGCTGTATCTCTAAACTAAGATCTAAGCTCTGCATTCCTGCCACATCCAGCCATGAATGGTGGTGGACAATTAAACAACTAACTGGAGGAGTGGGCTCCACAAATATCCCCATCCTCAGTGATGGGGGAGCCCAGCACATCAGTGCAAAAGATCAGGCTGAAGCATTTGCTTCAATCTTCAGCCAGAAGTGCCGAGTTGATGATCCATCTCGGCCCCCTCCTGAAGTCCACAGAATCACAGATGCCAGTCTTCAGCCAATTCGATTCACTCCGCATGATATCAAGAAACGACTGAAGGCACTGGATACTGCAAAGTCTATAGGCCCTGACAGTATACCTGCAATAGTACTGAAGACTTATGCTCCAGAACTTTCCACGCCCCTAGCCAAGCTGTTCCAGTATACCTACAACACTGGCATCTACCCTGCAATGTGGAAAATTGCCCAGGTATGTCCTGCACACAAAAAGCAGGACAAATCCAACCCGGCTAATTATCGCCCCATCAGTCTACTCTCAATCATCAGTAAAGTGAGGGAAGGTGTCATCAACAGTGCCATCAAGCGGCACTTGCTTAACAATAACCTGCTCAGTGACACTCAGTTTCAGATCCGCCAGGGCCACTCAGCTCCTGACCTCATTACAGCCTTGGTTTAAACATGGACAAAAGAGCTGAATTCAAGAGGTGAGGTGAGAGTGACTGTCGTTGACATCAAGGCAGCATTTAACCAAGTATGGCCTCAAGGAGCCCTAGCAAAACTGAAGCCAAAGGGAATCAGGGAAAACTCTCCGCTGGTTGGAGTTGTACCTAGTGCAAAGGAAGATGATTGTGGTTTTTCGAGGTCAATCATCTCAGCTCCAGGACATCACTGTAGGTAGTGTCCTAGGCCCAACCATCTTCAGCTGTTTCATCAATGACCTTCCTTCAATCATAAGGTCAGAAGTGGGGCTGTTCGCTGATGATTGCACAATGTTCAGCACCATTCGTGACTCCTCAGATACTGAAGCAGTCCGTGTAGAAATGCAGAAAGACCTGGACAACAACCAGGCTTGAGCTGATAAGTGGCAAGTAACATTCATGCCACACAAGTGCCAGGCAATGACCATCTCCAACAAGAGAGAATCTAACGATCTCCCCTTGACATTCAATGGCATTACCATCACTGAATCCCCCACTATCAACATCCTAGGGGTTACCATTGACCAGAGACTGAACTGGAGTCACCATATAACTAGAGTGGCTACAAGAGCGGGTCATAAGCTAGGAGTCCTGTGACGAGTAACTCACCTCCTGACTTCCCAAAGCCTGTCCACCATCTACAAGGCACAAGTCAGGAGTGTGATGGAATACTTTGCACTTGCTTGGATGAGTGCATCTCCAACAACACTCAAGAAGCTCGAGACCATCCAGGACAAAGCAGCCCATCCCCAAACATTCACTCCCTCCACCACCAAAGCACAGCGGCAGCAGTGTGTACCATCTGCAAGATGCACTGAAGCAGCACACCAAGGCTCCTTCGACAGCACCTTCCAAACCCATGTCCTCTACCACATAGCAGGGAAAGGGCAGCAGATGCATGGCAACACCACGACCTGCAAGTTGCCCTCCCAGCCACACACCATCCTGACTTGAATCTATATCCCCGTTCCTTCACTGTCGCTGGGTCAAAATCCTGGAACTCCCTTCCAAACAGCACTGTGGGTATACCTACCTAATATGGACTGCAGTGGTTCAAGAATGCAGCTCACCACCACTTTCTCAAGGGCAATTAGGGATGGGCATTGAATGCATAAGACAGCAGTTTGAGAGTCCTCAAGAGGCAGAGAAACTGTTAGCGTGATGCCTCACCTAGTCGAAGTGCCACAGGGGAGTGCAGTAGAATCTGGACAAATACCTGCAAGCAGTAGTGTCACAGAGGACAAAGGGAAGATGAGCAAAGAATCCACCCCCACAGTCAGGAGAAAAGGGAACCAACCATAGCCTAAAGTGAAAAGCACTTACATGACTCATCAAAGCACTGAGAGTTCAGAGTGGATCCACCCACTGCCAACTCTCATGAGCAGAACTCCAAACCAGGGCTAACTAAATCTAACCCTCCCCTTGCAGACCTCAACAGGAACAAAGGCACCCAGGCAGTAATGGAAATATGCAAACTGCAAACCTCCCCAAAAATCGCATGTTTATTGGGATGCCCAATCCCAACGTATTGCAGGCTGATAGTGAAGAAACTTTTTGGGCAACACATAACTATCTCAGATCCACCTCAAGGGAAAAGGGGCAGCTTAAAGCGGCACTGCTACAAAGGAAAGACAGGCTGTAACAATTTTTAGAATTTCTTAATGAATGAGAGAAATGCATGTGTGTTTTCCTATCCTTTCTCTTTCTATTTTTATAATGAAATGCTGTCCTAATATCACATTTCATTCCGCTGGATGTGGAGGTGTGCCGATAAGCCACACCTGCCAAAATGAGACATATTAATTTCGTCATATGGAACATTATTTTTGAACTGTTACTGGACTTGAAATAACTTGTTTAAAAAGATCACAGCAGTGGCTGAAAACATGGCTGCACATTTGCATTCTAAAAGACAGTTGCCCGAAGAAAACAATGGGAGTGCCTCCCTGATTCAATTAGCCGGATAGATTTTGTATGTGTTAGAGCCAGCATTCCACCCCTGCCCCCCCCCCCCTCCACCAACTGAGGAGTGTTTGGTAAGCTTGGGGGAAATCCACAAATTCTCGCAGGAGAGACTGTTCCATACAAGGAGCTAATCATGGAAGTAACCTAAGCCTCAATTCAGAAGACCAGCAAAACGAGTTTGAAAGTGTGCACTGGACCCCAACGAGAACTGCAAGACTTAACTTCAAAGACCTCACATCAAATCCAAAACCAGTTACTGAACTCCAGCTATTACTTCAAACCTTTCCCCTTCTTTCTTCTCCTCTGTCTCTATTTGTATGTGTGTTTATTGTGTATGCATGCTAGCACAGTCATGTCACATATTTTGATTAGTTTTAACTGAATTAGCATTTTAAGGTTAATAAACTTACACTTTTCTTCTTTAAATCTGAGAAAACCTGTCTGGTTGATTTCTTTGCCATTACAATTAGAGAGCAGTGAGCAAGGACTCACTGAGAGGGAGGCTAAAACACGGTGTTTTTTAAAAAATTAAACCTTGTTACCACCAAACCAGGAAAAGGCTGAGAGGGAACCCCTAGACCCCATTCTCACCTCGTAACACTATATTATATATTTATGACACCTACTTTGGTCTCACCTGCAAGTGGAAATATCTTCTCTACATCTACCCTATCGAACCCTTGCATAATCTTGACCTGTGTTAGGTCACCCCTCTAATCTTCTAATCTCATTTTTGAATGAGTACTTGAATCATTTCTGAAACTTTGCATGAAGTTATTTACTTCTTTCTAATTAAAAATGCACAAGACAGTTATTGATCATTCCATACAATTTGGCCTGAATATTTGCTTCAGGTGCAGGAAACAGGAATTGGAACTGTTTCCGGGTCCCTAACCCGCCCTGGGAGGAAACAGTCAGTGACCTGGGATTTTCATGATGCGCCCCCTTCATTGGCACGGGGACAGGTTCGCTGTCCAATTAAGGGCAGCAGGTGAGATGTCAAAATCAGGAGGGCCAGAGACCTTCCATCTTGAGAAGAACTGCAGCCTGCAATAAAGGGTAAGTAACTGAGAGAGCACTTCAACATGGAGACACCCTGTCAACAACTTTTTTTAAAACTTTAAATAGTCATAAAAAGCAGCCAGGCCACCACTGTGGGGAGGGGGAATCCCTCTACAGTGCACCCCTACACAGGCAGGCAGGGTGGGTCTGCCTGGAGCGTTGGCACCCTGGCCTGCTGCTGGATGCCCACCTTCAGGCAGTTGAACTGCCCCCGTCGCATCGGGAAACTGGAGGCTGACTGGAAAATCCCAGTCGGCCTCCTTAACACCTGGTTAACGGGCTCTTAATGAGCCTTCTTGGCTGCCCGCCTTGTGGAGGAGAATAGCCCTGCCGGACCCTGCACTCCCAGCTTGGCCAAAACGACCTGCACCGGGAATGAGGTTGGGAAACCATTTTCGGATCCCGCCTGCCTTTGTTCGCTCCCTTGGCAGGGCCCAAAAATTCAGCCCTTTATTTCAGGATATTGCAATGGTGAACAATGATAAGCTTACAAAAAATAAATGAAACTGTATCTCATTATAAGACTTTTATCGGTCTAATTGCCACCTGTGCTTCCTATATATTTTTTTAACATTGTTCAAGTTGTATAAGCTCAGCCTAATGTTTTACAGCTTCACTGCAGGTCGTAGATTTCTGACCTTTGGTTTTAAAGATGTAACTTAAGTACATAAATTGCTGGGTTAGGACCTGACAGCTTGAGAAAGTTTTGGTGGAAAAATGTGCTGTTGCAATAATCACTTTCCACCACAGGATGGTGCCCAGGTTCACATTACTGAACAGAATTACAGCTGGCAGATACGATTAATGTACAGCGGTTGGAAGCGGAGGTAAAGATTCTGACTTCTGGGTCCAAAAGCAGACCTCTAAACCAGTGACAATCATAAATACACTTTTGTTTTATTATAGACATCATATTTTATGTCAAGTGGAACTGTGGATGTATACATTGTAAGACTGTCCTTGCTGTAGGCTTAAATATGTTTTATAAAGTGATTTTAATGCTGCTGTTTTTCATTCCTCCAGTGTCACTGACTCCAACAGGTTCGCTGAAATGGCCCAGTTCAGCACGGCAGCTGCCCAGCAATTTGAGACTTCTTCAGAACCCGCTGATTTCAGGCTTTAACCCAGAGGGCATCTATGTATAACTATATACCTCCCATTCATGAAACCACCCCGAGAGGTTCTAAAGGACCTTGCTCCTTACTTTCTGCAAGAGTCTGTCAGTGATCAATTACCACTTGTTTTAATGAGTTTGTTGGTTATGTGCCTTGTGTAGTGGCAGTCTACACTACTTGAGCCATGTTAATACCAAGCCACTGATGCTGCAGGGAGACCGTTGGAAGTACAATGGTTGCTGGGCAAACAACAGCAAGAATGGGCTGTGTAAAATTAACCAGTGCAAATCTACCACGGGCAGCCAAGGCACAATTTGTTACCTGTTGATTCTGCTAAAGGCAAATTTCTTCAGTTTTCAATTCAAGATTGTAAAACGTAAACAGAAGTTATTGCGGGGACTTTCAAGTGTTGAACAAGGAATGCTGGCAGATTCGTTTTTGATCAAGTATTCATCAGAGGTTTTAAAAAAAATCTTGTTCATTTGGATTCTGCCCCTTCTTCCCCCCCCCCACCCCCCCGCACCCGCCAACCTAAAAAAGAATGTTGTTCAGTAATAAAGGTTAACAATTCCTGTCAGTATTTGAAAATTGGGTCTGAGTTTTTCTCCTAAGCTTTGTCTGTGTGCTGTGGTTACAGAAGAATACTACCTGTTGTCTGGGGTATACATGCCTGCTTTTTAAGAAGCTTCCTTCTTGTGCAGTCAGCCAGCACTCCAAAACAATGCTGAAAATACGCTTCAAAGAAGGAACCTTTTCTTTAAAAAAAAACACTGTTTACCCCTAGGCTCTAGTTTCAAATATCCAACCTTATCTAAAACAATTTAAGTACAGATTTTGAATGTGTAACTTTCATTCTGCATCTGCCTTTCAAGACTGCTAAACGAGGGCTGATTCCTGCACTGCTGCTGTGATTGTTTAAACACACAGAACCTCATGACTGGTTCTGCCACTACACGCCAACAGAAGGAGGTCTGTCTGCAGACAATGGAAATTAGTTTATATAAAAAGGTAACTGCTGCTGTGAACTCTCAGCAAGTGAGCACATTAAAGCTGTTGGTTGAAAGCCCAGCTTGTAATGTTTGCAAAGTTCAGTGAACAAGTCAGGTGCCCACAGACCATGCTGATTATTAAAAAAGGATCTGCATTTCATGAACAGGAATGTATATTTGATATATTTCAGTGGGTCTGAAGTCAGACATGGCTGTCTGATCTGGGGAATTATTTTACTGGCGAAGGAGACTTGCCTGATTCCAACTGTATAATGTATATAGTAAACAAAATATTTAGATCGTATTTTTGGCTACACTTCAGTGTATATTGGTATGTACAATTAATATAAGATTCTGTTTAATACTTTTATATTATGCTAAGTGATCAAAATGGACAAATGCACAGACTGAACACGTGATTTTTATTTCACTGTTTGGGAAGATGATAGCTGAGGCTGTCAGAACAATCATTCTGTAAATCCTATTTATTAAGTACTGTTGCTCTGAATTATTCAAAGACTTGTGTCACACTATATAGTTTCAAAGGCAAGCATGCAGTTATCGCTAAATCAATGCAAAGTGTTAATATTTCAGTATTATACGGTGCAAGGAAACGTACTGTAAAACAGAATTGATTTTTACCATGTTTTCTTTACTCGTTTCATTGCTTAAAATTGTAACATTGTGAATTTTAAACTGCATTGTTCTGAACCATAATATTCTGCTAATATGAAACAGTAGAATAAAGTTCATGTTCATTGAATGATAATGCAGTACCGTCTATCTGTATAACTATAAGTCTTGCATTAAGTGCTGGTCACACCTTAAATCTGCATGTCATATTTAACATGTACATCACATCCAGAATGACACATGTTTTCTGATTGGTTTAAATAATCAGTTAAACATGCTGATCTGCTCAAATATTCAACAGATAGGGGAAGCTATCAGTATCCATCACATCGGAGGAACCTGGTACGGCAGTGTGGTGGTCAATGCATTCGTATGTTTAAGTGGTTATGTTACTAGACTAATAATCCAGAGAGTTCACATCCCACCATGGCAGATTGAGAATTTAAATTTGGCTTTTAAAAAAAAGCTGGAGATAAGAAGCCAAAATTTGACCATCAATCTGTTGGATTGTCGTAAAAATCCATCTGGTTCACTAAAGACGCTTGGGGAAGGAAAACCTCACTCCTTACCCATTCTGTCCTACATGTGACTCCAGTCCCACACCAATGTTGTTGACACTTAACTGCCCAATGAAGTGGCCTAGCAAGTCACTGTCAGAGTAGCTAGGGATGGGGCAATAAATGCCAACCTGGCCAGCGATGCCTGCATTCCAAAAATTATTTTCATTTTTTACAAACCTGCACACCAATTTCTCAAAGCACTCAGTTGTTTCTCAAAGCAAGCTGCCATTTAATAACTGAGTTAAATCACTTCTTCTAACTATTTACCATCAATTGCCATCTTGGTTTCTGACCAGTTGAATGCGAGTCTACATAAATAACATCATAAACACAAAAAAAAAGAAATCCAATTTGGGTTAAATGCATTAATCTTATACAATAGGCCATATCATTTGAAATTCCTACAGTAGCATTTTCTTAGAGGCCTAGCATGCTCATGGGAGTCAAATTTTTTTCTCCTCCTTCACTGGCCCACCTCATCATCTGGGCTTTGCTCCCTTAGTCAGGGGCAACAATGTAAACAGGACCTAGTGTCTTCCTGCACACACGTGCTACGTTTTTGCATGCATTTGGTTTGTTTGGCGCCATTTTCTGTTCCTTTCATTTAGATTATTTACAGCATTTTTTTAACCATTTGACTCAGCCACTCCTCTGCCAACATCTGCAAGCAAAAACTCCACTTTTTAATTCTTTAGTTTGCATTCAATTGTGCCATGTGTGTTATATACTGTAATGTTCATTATACAACCATGTATCCTCCAACTTGCCATGGGGGATTTATTAGTATATGGCAGCCTTGGCTCAGTGGGGGTGGGTTCAAGTCCCACTCCAAAGACTTGAGCGCATAATCAAGACTGACACTTAAGTGCAAAACGGAGGGAGCACTGCATTGTCGGAGGTGCTGTCTTTCAGGTGAGATGTTAAAGCGAGGCCCCATCTGTCCCCACGGGTGACTAAAAGATCTCTTGCTCACGATTCGAAGAGGAACAGGGGAGTTCTTCCCGGGTATCTTGGCCAATATTTATCCCTCAAACAATGTCAATAAAACAGATTATGTGATCACTGTCAAATTGCTTTTTTGGGGGCTTGCTGTGTGCCAATTGGCTGCCACATTTCTAACATTACAACAGTGACCGTACTTCAAAATTACTTCATTGGCTGTAAAGCACTTTGGGATGACTTGAGGTTCTGAAAGGTGTTGTATAACTCTAAGTCTTTCTGTTGTTAAACCTCTAGAGGTTTACAAAGTTATGAGGGGCATGGACAGAGTGGATAGTCTGAAGCTTTTTCCCAGGGTGGAAGAGTCAGTTACTAGGGGACATAGGTTTAAGGTGAGAGGGGCAAAGTTTAGAGGGGATGTGCGAGGCATGTTTTTTTTTACACAGAGGGTGGCGAGTGCCTGGAACTTGCTGCTGGGGGAGGTGGTGGAAACAGGTACCAAAGAGACGTTTAAGAGGCATCTTGACAAATACATGAATAGGATGGGAATAGAGGGATACGGTCCCCGGAAGTGCAGAAGGTTTTAGTTTAGGCAGGCATCCAGATCGGCGCAGGCTTGCAGGACCGAATGGCCTGTTCCTGTGCTGTACTGTTCTTTGTTCTCTGGTCCACCATTGACATGCTGTTCTCCCTTCATCAGATACAGGAGAAATGCTGCGAACAACAGATGCCCCTCTACATTGCTTTCATTGATCTCACCAAGGCCTTTGACCTCGTCAGCAGACGTGGTCTCTTCAGACTACTAGAAAAGATTGGATGTCCACCAAAGCTACTAAGTATCATCACTTCATTCCATGACAATATGAAAGGCACAATTCAACATGGTGGCTCCTCATCAGACCCCTTTCCTATCCTGGGTGGCGTGAAACAGGGCTGTGTTCTCGCACCCACACTTTTTGGGATTTTCTTCTCCCTGCTGCTTTCACATGCAATCAAGTCCTCTGAAGAAGGAATTTTCCTCCACACAAGATCAGGGGGCAGGTTGTTCAACCTTGCCCGTCTAAGAGCGAAGTCCAAAGTACGGAAAGTCCTCATGAGGGAACTCCTCTTTACTGACGATGCTGCTTTAACATCTCACACTGAAGCGTGCCTGCAGAGTCTCATTGACAGGTTTGCGGCTGCCTGCAATGAATTTGGCCTAACCATCAGCCTCAAAAAAACGAACATCATGGGGCAGGACGTCAGAAATGCTCCATCCATTAATATTGGCGACCATGCTCTGGAAGTGGTTCAAGAGTTCACCTACCTAGGCTCAACTATCACCAGTAACCTGTCTCTAGATGCAGAAATCAACAAGCGCATGGGAAAGGCTTCCACTGCTATGTCCAGACTGGCCAAGAGAGTGCGGGAAAATGGCGCACTGACACGGAACACAAATGTCCGAGTGTATCAAGCCTGTGTCTTCAGTACCTTGCTCTATGGCAGCGAGGCCTGGACAACATATGTCAGCCAAGAGCGACGTCTCAATTCATTCCATCTTTGCTGCCTCCGGAGAATACTTGGCATCAGGTGGCAGGACCGTATCTCCAACACAGAAGTCCTCGAGGCTGCCAACATCCCCAGCATATACACCCTACTGAGCCAGCGGCGCTTGAGATGGCTTGGCCATGTGAGCCGCATGGAAGATGGCAGGATCCCCAAAGACACATTGCACAGCGAGCTCGCCACTGGTATCAGACCCACCGGCCGTCCATGTCTCCACTTTAAAGACGTCTGCAAACGCGACATGAAGTCCTGTGACATTGATCACAAGTCATGGGAGTCAGTTGCCAGCGTTCGCCAGAGCTGGCGGGCAGCCATAAAGGCGGGACTAAAGTGTGGCAAGTCGGAGAGACTTAGCAGTTGGCAGGAAAAAAGACAGAAACGCAAGGGGAGAGCCAACTGTGTAACAGCCCTGACAACCAATTTTCTCTGCAGCGCCTGTAGAAGAGTCTGTCACTCTAGAATTTGCCTTTGTAGCTACTCCAGGTGCTGCTTCACAAACTACTGACCACCTCCAGGCGCTTACCCATTGTCTCTCGAGACAAGGAAGCCAAAGATGGAAGATGAATATGCACCATTGATGCAACACCTAACCCAGCAGTCAGCAACCTTTTTTTAACCTGAAGAGCCTTTTAAAAAAAAAATTGCATAAAATAAAAACTAGTAGCAACCTCAAAACAAGAATTCTCCATTTCTAACCCAAATGCATTGCAAATTGCCAAGTGTTTCTTGTAGAATGCATAATTTGCTTATATAGAAAAAAATAATTAAAGTAGACCTAACTGAATTATTGCATTTTTTGACATTTTTTGATTTTTTTTTCTTCACATCTCCAGTATATTCATGTTCAGGTTTTATGCATCGATTTGCATGAATTATGTATGTGTTCGAAAAGAAAATATAAAGATGGTAAACCCTATTAATTTAATGGAAGAACGGCATGTTTTAACTTTGAATAAAAAAGTAATAAAAATATGTTTTTATATGTTATTTATCTTGTGATAAATGGAATTTTACTGTAATTTTATCAGTAAAGTCATCTTTAAAACAAACGTTAAGATACGTAGAATTAAGACAATTTTTTTGTCTATTGATTCTCGTGATTAAAAAAAAGCTTCCAATAGACATTTATCATCTCCGCTATATTAGAAACAACAATGGTCACAAACATAAAACCTGTTCCTTGAAGCAAAGGTGTTATTTATAACTACGGTGTAGCTATACCATTCAAACAGGTTTATTAAGAGCACAATGATGTTTTTCGTTAAAATAATCATTTGAAACCATAAAATACAGCATAATGATTAGCTTTTTATCCTCACAATAAAAACATGGCTCTTACTTTTCTTGACCTAAATATTTTTTCAGGCTTTTCTCATGGTAATGCGATCCAACTGGAAAAGGTTGGGAGCTGCAAGTGAGATGTTAAAGAGCCGCATGCGGCTTCGAAGCTGTAGGTTGCTGACCCCTGACCTAATCAAACTATCTTCAAAGACAGGAAAAGCAACAGAGGCAAGTTGACTGAAAACGGGGGAAAATTTCTCTCCAACCCCCTAAATCAACCAAATAAAGCTCCAGGAGTCCACATTAGTCCTTCTACTCCCTGCTAAACAGCAAGTTCTCTTCTATTCCAGGAAATGTCTCCCTCTCTCTCAGCTCCCTTTTGAAAGATTGGTGAATCCAAACTTGCCGCATGCTTCAGTATCCTCTTCCAGGGATCTGTACTTCCGAGAATCTAACCTAACCATTACTTAAGGATTTCACATGAATTCTACAATTTCCTTTTATGATGAGAGATTAGGAATTGTGAAGTGGCAAAGGGATAAGGGTGTCTGTGTACACAAATCACTAAAAGCTACTGCTACAAGTACAAAAACTAATGAAAGAGCCTAATGGAATGTTGACCTTTATCTGGAGGGGGCTGGAATACAATGAAGAGGAAGTGATGTTTAAAATGTCAAGAGCTTTGGCCCCATCTGGAGTTCTGTGCCTCAGGAAGGAAGTACTGGCCTTGGAGAGGGTACCGTGCAGGTTCACCAGAATGATACCAGGGCTTAATGGGTAAAATTGTTACATGCGATTACATGGAATGTACAACACAGAAACAGGCCATTTGGCCTAACCAGTTCATGTCAGCATTCATGCTCCACTCAAGCCTCCTCCCCATCCTTCCTCATCTATCAGCATATTCCCTTCTCCCTCATGTTTATCTAGCTTTCCCTCAACCACTACCTGTGGTAGCGAATTCCACATTCTCACCACTCTCTGGGTAAAGGAGTTTCTTCTGAATTCCCTATTTGATTTCTCAGTGACTATCCTATATTGATGGCCTCTGGTTTTGCTCTTCCCCACAAGTGGAAACTCTCTCTCTGTCGCTGTCTACTCTATCAAACCCTTTCATACTTTGAGGATTTCTATCAGGTCACTGCTCAGCCTTCTCTTTTCAAGAGAAAAGAGACCCAGCCTATCCATTTTTTTTTCCAAAAATATACCTTATTCATAAAATTTGTAAAAAAATACATCACATAACACTTCAAATTTGACAATACATTAAGTGCAATACAATCGGTTTCTTTCAATACAGTACCTGAGCTGCCTCACTACCCTCACCATTTCAGGTAATATTTACAAAGTACAGTTGCATGACACGTTAAACATTTTCTGGCGCATATAGCCCGAGGGGTTTTACACGGTTTCTAGCCCCTTGGTATACTATGGCGGGAGGGCCCTACACAGTGTCCATTCCCTATTGAGCCTTTGCGGCGGTTGCCCCAAGCTTTAGAGCATCCTTCAGCACATAGACCAGGACCTTGGAGTGTACGAGTCTGCAACACTTGGTCGTCGACAGCTCTTTGCACTGGAAGACCAGCAATTTTCAGGCAGACCAAAGTGCGACTTTCACTGAGTTAATGGTCCTCCAGCAGCAGTTGATGTTTATCTCAGTGTATGTCCCTGGGAACAGCCCATAGAGCTCAGAGTTTGTGTTTCAGAGCTGCTCAGGATGAACCTCGACAAAAACCACTGCATCTCTTTCCAGACCTGTCTTGCAAAGGCACATTCTAGAAGGAGGTGGGGGACAGTCTCTTCCCCACTGCAGCCACTTCAAGGGCAGCGTGCAGAGCCAGTGAGACTCCAGGGGCCCAGGAAGGGGAGGGCCCTTCTCATCACCAACCAAGCTACGTTTTGGTGCTTGTTTGAAAGTTCTGACGATGAGGCAAAATGACTTTGACAGTCTGTTCAGGGAACCATCTGACAGGATCCACCATCTCCTTATCCAGCAGGGCCTCAAGGAGGTTACGTGTGGACCACTGCCTGATGGACTTGTGGTCAAATGTGTCTTTCTGTACAACTTTTTCCACAAGAGACAGGTAGTACAGCACGGTCCAACTGAATGGAGCATTTTTGTGGCAACATGGCCAGACCCATCCTTTGTAACACCGGGGACAAAAGGAACCGTAGAACGTAGTGACACCTGGGCTGGGATTTTACATCACCTTCTCTGGGAAGGCCCACCAGATCAAGTGCCAATTAGGCGCTTAACTGGACAGTGGCGGGCCTTCCCCAGGATCAAGGACCCTGACAATGGAAGTCCTGCCTGCTGAGAGCTGCTGGCCAATCAGAGGCTGGCAGTTCTTTAAATAAGCAGCAATACCACGGAAGCAGTGACTGCCACCAGTACAGCACTCACTCGAGGCCCTGGACTCAGGCCACTGGTAAGTCTCAAAGGGAGGGGTTTCACGGGGGTGAGGGTCATAGGGGAGGGGTTGTGGGGGCAGTTGGCAGCAAGGGCAGGGAGGTGGCTCTCAGTGGGGTCCCCCCCTCCCCTTCTCAATGCCAGGTCTCTTGGTCAGGCACTAAGTACCCTTTAACAAGGGACTCCCATGGAGCCAGCAAGCAATGCACACATGTGGTGATAGGCCCGCTGTCACTGGGCTAATTCCGGTGGTGGTGGGATGAGACCCTTAATTGAACAGCAGGCAGGCAAGGCCATTCACAGCCCTTCCCACCCCGGAGTTAATTTGGGTGGAGGTGGGAAGGTGGCAGGGTCCCTTTGGATATCGAGGCTGATGGGGTGAAAAGTGAGGACAAGGGGAACCCTGTCACGGTTCTGGGAGGGAGGGGAAGGGGTGAGGGTAGAGGTGCGGGGAATGGGCCGGACACAGTTGAGGGCCCTGTCAACCACAGGGATCATCCTCCGCCATTTCCGCCACCTCCAGCGTGATGCCACTACCAGTCGCATCTTCCCCTCCCTTCCCCTGTCAGCATTCCGAAGGGATCGTTCCCTCCGCGACACCCTGGTCCACTCCTCCATTACCCCCACCACCTCGTCCCTGTCCCATGGCACCTTCCCCTGCAATCGCAGGAGGTGTAATACCTGCCCATTTACCTCCTCTCTCCTCACTATCCCAGGCCCCAAACACTCCTTTCAGGTGAAGCAGCGATTTACTTGTACTTCTTTCAATGTAGTATACTGTATTCGCTGCTCACAGTGTGGTCTCCTCTACATTGGGGAGACCAAGCGCAGACTGGGTGACCGCTTTGCGGAACATCTCCGCTCAGTCCGCAAGCAGGACCCTGAGCTTCCGGTTGCTTACCATTTCAACAACACTCCTGCTCTCATGCTCACATCTCTGTCCTGGGATTGCTGCAGTGTTCCAGTGAACATCAACGCAAGCTCGAGGAACAGCATCTCATCTACCGATTAGGCACACTACAGCCTGCCGGACTGAACATTGAGTTCAATAATTTCAGAGCATGACAGCCCCCCATTTTACTTTCATTTTTAGTTATTTTTTCTTCCTTTTTTTTTACATTCTTTTTTACATTTTTTACAATTTTTTTTTGCATTTATTTCATTTCATCTTAGTTTGTTCAGTTTGCTTACCCACTGTTTTTTTTTCAGGTTTGCACTTGCTGCTGTTCAATATTCAGTGTATTAACACCTAATCTGTACTAATGCTTTGTCTTTCAACACTCCATTAACATATTGTTTGCCTTTGCTCCGTGACCTTTTGGTCAGCTATGTGGCCTGGTCCAATCTCGACCTCCTTTGTTATCTCTTGCCCCACCCCCACCTCACTTGCTTATAACCTGTGACTTTTCTAATATTTGTCAGTTCCGATGAAGGGTCACTGACCCGAAATGTTAACTCTGCTTCTCTTTTCACAGATGCTGCCAGACCTGCTGAGTGGTTCCAGCATTTCTTGTTTTTATTTCAGATTTCCAGCATCCGCAGTATTTTGCTTTTAGCTTAATGGTTGAATTGTATTTGAGTCTGTGGGACTGGATCAGTCCAGACTTGCTGGAAGTATACTAGAGTATGCTTCTGGCCGGCAGCATGTCAGAATCCATGAGGAAAGACACCATCACCCTCATCTACAAGTGGGAGGGAGAGAGGGAGGAAATCAGAAATTGCGGTCCATTTCACTGCTTAATGTGGACAACAAAATTCAGTCGAAGGTCATCGCCAGTTGGGTCAAGTCTGCCCATTTCAGACATGAGCTTCCTCTTGCCATTGGTTTGGTGGTGGCCTTTTCCCTTTTTTGGGCCTTCTTCTTTGTGATTTTCCTCTTAACCACTTGCCACTCACCCAGTTGTCCCTCAGCTGGCTCCTCTTCCATTGATTCTGTCTGATGAGGGGAGGCTCAAGGCAGCTTGCTGCATCACCCTCTTCCTTCATCTCCTTGTCCTTCTTTGACAAGTTTTCCTCGCTCAGGAATTTGGTGGGGGAGGGATATTGGTCCTCTTTACAGCCGCGGCCTTCAGGATCAGCGGCACCAGAGGCTGGAGCCGCTAAGGGGTTGTGTTGGAGCTGGAGCCGCAGTGCCTGGACTGGGGCAACGATGAGCGCATGGCCTTCCTGTTCTCAGACCAGGGACGGTCCACAAGTGGATGGCTCCACATGCAAGAAATTACACCCCTCACACCTACTTCCCCCCACCACCTCCCCCCCTCGCACCCCCTTCCCCCCATCCCCATCCCCACTCCCCTCACACCCCGTTCCCCCACCCCCTCCCCCCTCGCACCCCCTCCCCCCTTCCCTCTCCCTCCATGAAATCTCACAGTTTACTTGTCAGAGCCCCTGCTCAGGGATACGAGCTAACAACCCCACTGCCTTGTGGGCATCTCGGGAGAGACGAAGGCTCAGGCAGTAAACCCTAACAGAAAATCTGGAGTGGAGACCCTAAGGCGGTCATGTGTCACCTTTGGCACATTTCCAGCAGTTCCTGCAGCCATACCGATGCCAAACGTCATGCTCTGAATCCTTTGGACCCCAAGGTCCAAAGGTTTTGACGCTTGGGCAACTCACAACCTCCATACATTCCGCTCAGGCATGTATCATGGAGAGGTCACTCCATAGTCACCTCACAGCGACCAAAACAACACGGAAGGCAGCAGTTACGGATTTTAAGTCCAGCTCAATTGGCGTAGAGATTGGGTGCCACAGGTTGCCTTTGTCGGTAGGAGAGGTCATCGTATCTCACTGGACAGCTATCGCCCGCCTCAAACCGGGTAGCCACCGGTCAGAAAGGTTCTGTCCCGCCACAGTCCACCTGCTTCAATGGGTGCTTGGAGCTCAGGGTCATTGCCTGACATGTGGACTGTAACACCGCACCAAACAGCACGACAAAAAAAGGAAAGAAGGTACCAGTCCTTCGTTTTGCAAGCTGGAACGTCAGAACTATGTGTCCTGGCCTGTCGGAAGACCTTACACAAATCGAAGACTCTCGGAAGACCACCATCATTAACAACGAGCTCAGTAGACTCAATGTGGACATTGCAGCACTTCAGGAGACATGGCTCCCTGCGAGCGGATCTCTAAGAGAGCAAGACTACACCTTCTACTGGCAGGATAGGGATCCTGAAGAACCAAGACAGCATGGAGTGGGCTTCGCCATCAGAAACACTTTGCTCAGCATGATAGAGACACCGACAAATGGCTCGGAACGCATACTGTCCATCTGACTGCTCACTGCCTCTGGTCCAGTACACCTACTCAGCATCTATGCTCCAACACTCTGCTCCCCACCTGAAGCTAAAGACCAGTTCTACGAGGAACTCCATAATATCATTAGTAGCATTCCTAATACCGAACATTTGTTCTTGCTGGGGAACTTTAACGCCAGGGTTGGGGTCGACCATGACTCATGGCCCTCCTGCCTCGGGCAATATGGCATTGGAAGGATGAATGAGAATGGACAGAGACTGCTGGAGTTGTGTACCTATGCATCACCAACTCGTTTTTTCAAACTAAACCCTGTCACCGGGTTTCTTGGAGACACCCAAGATCACGTCGTTGGCACCAGCTGGACCTCATCGCCACAAGGCGAGCTTCTATAAACAGTGTTCAAATCACATGCAGCTTCCACAGTGTGGACTGCGACACCGACCACTCCCTGGTGTGCAGCAAAGTTAGACTCAGACCAAAGAAGCTGCATCACTACAAGCAGAAGGGCCGCCTGCGCATCAACACTAACAGAATTTCTTATCCACAGCTGTCACAAAAGTTTCTTAATTCACTTGAAAAAGCCCTTCAAAACACTCCTGCAGGGGATGCAGAGACGAAGTGGGCCCACATCAGAGACACCATCAATGACTCAGCAATGACCACCTTTGGCAAACGTGAGAAGCAGAATGCAGACTGGTTTCAAACTCACTTTGAAGAGCTGGAACCTGTCATAGCCGCTAAGCGTACTGCACTGTTGAACTACAAGAAAGCCCCCAGCAAGTTAACATCTGTAGCACTTAAAGCCGCCAGAAGCACCACACAATGAACAGCCAGGCGCTGTGCAAATGACTACTGGCAACACCTATGCAGCCATATTCAGCTGGCCTCTGACACTGGAAACATCAGAGGAATGTATGATGGCATTAAGAGAGCTTTTGGGCCAACCATCAAGAAGATCACCCCCCTCAAATCTAAATCAGGGGAAACGATCACTTACCAACGCAAGCAAATGGACCGCTGGGTGGAGCACTACCGAGAACTATATTCCAGGGAAAATGATGTGACTGATACCGCCCTCAATGCAGTCCAGTCTCTGCCAGTGATGGATGAGCTGGATGAACAGCCAACAAAATCGGAACTCAGTAATGCCATCGATTCTCTAGCCAGTGGAAAGGCCACTGGGAAGGACAGCATTACCCCTGAAATAATCAAGAGTGCCAAGCCTGCTATACTCTCAGCACTCCATGAACTGCTTTGCCTGTGCTGGGACGAGGGAACAGTACCGCAGGACATGCATGATGCCAACATCATCACCCTCTATAAGAACAATGGTGACTGCTGTGACTGCAACAACTACCGTGGAATCTCCCTGCTCAGCAGAGTTAGGAAAGTCTTCACTTGAGTCGTTTTAAACAGACTCCAGAAGCTGGCTGAGCGTGTCTACCCTGAGGCACAGTGTGGCTTTCGAGCAGAGAGATCCACCATTGACATGCTGTTCTCCCTTCACCAGCTACAGGAGAAATGCTGTGAACAACAGATGCCCCTCTGCATTGCCTTCATAGATCTCACCAAAGCCTTTGACCTTGTCAGCAGACATGGTCTCTTCAGACTACTAGCAAAGATCGGATGTCCACCAAAGCTACTAAGTATCATCACCTCATTCCATGACAACATGAAAGGCACAATTCAGCATAGCGGCACCTCATCAGACCCCTGGGTGGCATGAAACAGGGCTGTGTTCTCGCACCCACACTGTTTGCGATCTTCTTCTCCCTGCTGCTTTCACATGAATTTAAGTCTTCAGAAGAAGGAATTTTCCTCCACACAAGATCAGGGGGCGGGTTGTTCAACTTTGCCAATCTTAAGGCGAAGACCAAAGTACGGAAAGTCCTCATCAGGGAACTCCTCTTTGCTGACGATGCTGCATTAACATCTCACACTGAAGAATGTCTGCAGAATCTCATTGACAGGTTTGCGGCTGCCTGCAACAAATTTACCCTCACCATCAGCCTCAAGAAAACAAACATCATGGGACAGAACGTCATAAATGCTCCATCCACCAATATTGGCGACCACGCTCTGGAAGTGGTTCAAGAATTCACCTACCTAGGCTCAACTATCACCAGTGACCTGTCTCTAGATGCAGAAATCAACAAGTGCATGGGAAAGGCATCTGCTGCTATGTCCAGACTGGCCAAGAGAGTGTGGGAAAATGGCACACTGACACGGAACACAGAAGTCCGAGTATTTCAAGCTTGTGTCCTCACCTTGCTCTATGGCAGCGAGGCCTGGACAACGTATGTCAGCCAAGAGCAACGTCTCAACGCAGTCCATCTTCGCTGCCTCTGGAGAATCCTTGGCATCAGGTGGCAGGACCGTATCTCCAACACAGAAGTCCTCGAGGCAGCCAACATCCCCAGCATATACACCCTACTGAGCCCATGGCGCTTGAGATGGCTTGGACATGTGAGCTGCATGGAAGATGGCAGGATCCCTAAGGACACATTGTACGGCGAGCTCATCACTGGTATCAGACCCACCGGCCGTCCATGTCTCCGCTTTAAAGATGTCTGCAAACGCAACATGAAGTCCTGCGACATTGACCACACGTTGTGGGAGTCAGTTGCCAGTGATCGCCAGAGCAGGCGGACAGCTATAAACAAAAACAAGAAATGCTGGATTCACTCAGCAGGTCTGGCAGCATCTGTGGAAAGAGAAGCAGAGTTAACGTTTCGGGTCAGTGACCCTTCTTCGGAACTCCTATGGACAGCTATAAAGGTGGGGCTAAAGAGTGGCGAGTCAAAGAGACTTAGCTATTGGCAGGAAAAGAGTCAGAAGTGTAAGGAGAGAGCCAACTGTGTAACAGCCCCGACAACCAATTTTATCTGCAGCGCCTGTGGAAGAGTCTGTCACTCTAGAATTGGCCTCTATAGCCACTCCAGGCGCTGCTTCACAAACCACTGACCACTTCCAGGCGCTTACCCATTGTCCCTCGAGACAAGGAGACCAAAGAAGACTCCAAGATTCCTTTGCTCCTCTACCTCATTTAGATTCATATTTTCCAAGTAATATGCAACCTCCTTATTTTTCTTACCAAAATATAATATCTCACATTTAATCAGTATGGAAATTCATTTGCAATTATGTGTCCATCCTGCAAGTTGATTAATGTCCTCTTGTAATTTGTTGCAGTCCTCCTCAGTATTGACCATACTCCACTCCCCATCCCCATTTTGGTGGCATCTGTAAATTTAGAAATTGTGTCTCTGGTTCCAAAGTTTAAATTGTTAATATGAATTGTGAACAGTGGTCCCTGCACTGATCCTTGTGGGACCCCACTTTCTACTATTCTAAATAGCTACCCTTTAACTGTACTCTCTGCTTTCTGTCTTGCAGCCAGCTAGCTATTCATTCTGCTAGTTATCCCCTCTGCATGCTCTGACCTTATTCATCAGTCTATTTTGTGGCACCTTATTGAAATTCTTTGGATATCTAGATAAATTACATCTACTGCGTTACCTTTGTCTACTTTGTCTGTTATCTCTTCATAAAATACAATGAGGTTGGTCAAGCAACACTTTTCCTTTTGAAATCCATGTTGACTATTATTATATTTTTGGTTCTGGATGTTTTTCTGTTTCCTCTTTCAGCAGGGATTCCATTATTTTTCCTACCACTGCTGTTAAGCTGACTGGTTTATAGTTCCCTGGGCATGTTCTATCTCGTTTGTTAAAAATAGGTGTAATGTTAGCTATCTGCCAGTCCTCTGTTACGACTGAGGCGGAAGGAGTGCACTATTTATTCTAGTTCCACTTCTCCACAGGTCACAACATATATTTAAATTTTTTCCCACTTACCGACACGGTCAATCATAAACTCTTTTTATGCCAGAATAAAACACACCAACCAGATTTCTTTAATAAAGAACAAAATTATCAGTTTATTATAAAACAAGTCGAAACCAGTAATGAAGCAAATCATAAACACACAGATCAAAATATAAAAAGTTCCCTTTTATACCTTAGCCCCACACACACACACACACACACACCCCGATTAACCGAAAAAGTAACAATTTACTCTTTACAGCTCTAGTAAAAAAAAAAATCAAAAAAGCATATGCTGGCCAAAATACTTGCTAACTCTTGAAGAAAAAAAAGATATGAAAAGATGTCAGACATCCTTTTTGGTTTGGCATCCCAAATATGTATAGACGCTGTCACTGGGATCTTCCTAGAACAGTTCTTGTCAGGCAATGTGGAAGATCAGTTTGGGCAGGCTTTCCAGGGAAAATGCAGTAACAGGGGTTTCAGGCACTTTCTTACACTTGCTTCTCAGCTTCTCAAGAGATGGAAAACTGGCAGGCTTTTTCAAAGAGCTGGAACAGACTGAGGTGGGGTTTGTTCCCTTGGCAAGTTTTCTTCAACTGTCTTGTCAAACCATTGTTCATATTCCAACTTACTATCCAAAGCAAAACCAAAAAAAAGTCACAAAAGTCAAGCCTCCTGACCCCTATAAATCTTGACCTGTCACTTCTTTGTAAAATCTTTCCCCAAATGAAAAACACCCCTGCTGGGTAATTATTTGAAGACAGATGCCTTCCAGTAACTGTTTATAATCCTGACCTCTCAGTAACCCTTATTAAAAAAAAATCCATGGACTCCTTTTCAGTATTAAAACACAAATCGTCAAAATTTAACAAAAAAATGGAAACACTCATAACACCTCTAACACTAAACCTTTTTCTAACAAATTATTAAATATAATATTGCCTCTGCTATCTCTGCTCTAGATTCTTTTAAAATGTGTGTATGCAATCCATCTGAACCCAGGAGTTTTACCCTCTCTGAGTTACATAAGGGCATAGGAAATAGGAGGAGGAGTAGGTCATACAGCCCCTCAAACCTGCTCCACCATTCAATAAGATCATGGTTGAACATTTACATCAACTCCACTTTCCTGCACAAGTCCCATATCCCTTGATTCCCATAGATTCCAATAATCTATCGATCTCAGCTTTGAATATCATCAGCAACTGAGCATCCACACCCTCAGGGTTGAGAATTCCAAAGACTCACAACCTTCTCCTCATTTCAGTCCTAAATAGCCAAACCCCTTATCCTGAGACAATGGCCCCTAGTTCTAGACTCTCTGGTCAGGGAAACAGCCTCTCAGCATCTACCCTGTCAAGCCCTCGAAGAATTTTATACATTTCAATGAGATTACCTTTCATTCTTCTAAACTTCAGAGTTTGATTAATTTATTTAGTATTTATTTTTTATATTTTAAATGCAGTTATATCATTTCTAATCTCATCTTGTGAGTCATGTGGATAGAAATAAACTTGCAGGGCTACAGGGATCGAGTGGGAGATTGAGACTGACTGGATTGCTCCATGGAGAACTGGCATGGACTTGATGGGCTGAATGGCCTCTTTCTGTGATGCAAATGAATCTATATCCACCTGTCCCGTTTTCCTGGTAAATACTGAAGCAAATTCATTATTTAATATTTCTACCATTTCACTATCACTGCCTGTGATTTTATTCTGTCCATCCCTTAGTGGCCCTATTCCCATTCTGACTTTCTTTTTTTTATTTGTGTGCCTGTTTTACGTTTTGTTTCATGTTCCTTGATAATCTTATTTCATAGTTCCTCTTTGCCCTCCTAACTGTGTTTTCGACTTCACCCCTAAACTCTTTGTATTCTCCCTTGTCATGTTATCTCCTGCTATCCATGTACTTAGTGTCTGTCTCTTTCCTTACCCTCAGTTTTTCCCTTATGTCTATGTTTATTCATGGTATCTCATTAGTGTTTAGTTTGTTACTGTTTTTTTAGTGGAATATATTTTTCCTGGACTCTGTTGAACACCATGTTGAATGTTTCCTATTGCAGTTCCACATCATTGTTTGTCAATGTTGTTTTCCATTTTATTTTCCCACGTTCAGTTCTCAATCCTTTATAATCAGTTTTTCTCCAGTTTATTACCCTAATCTTTGTCATGTTAATGCCCTTCTTAATTAACTTAAAGCATATTATATTATGATAATTATTCCTAGATGTTCCCCTACTTCTACTTCTCTTATCTTCTTTGGTTCATCCCCAGTTACTAGATACTGAGTGAATCATTCCTTGTTGGGATTCTTACATACTGGAGTAGAAGGGACTTCTGTACACATTGTAGGAACCCTATTCCCTTATTCCTTTTATCTATCTCTTCTGGCCAATTAATTTTCGTGTAGTTGAAATCCCCCATGATTCTGTTCTATGTTTTTTACTCTTTACTCTCATTTATTTGCATATTCCTTTCTCCACCTCCCTTTCACTTTTATCTTTATCCACATGGATGCTACTTCTGTGTTAATTATTTCTACTGCCATTGTGATATCTCTAATAAATACAGCTACTTTGCCTCCCCTTATTCCCTCTGGATCTTTTCTAAATATGTTATACCCTGCAATGTTTATTTCCGAGTCCTGATTTTCTGTAGCCATGTCACAGCAATCCCTACTATGTCTGGTTCCTTGCAATGTATTATTACCTCCAGTTTCCCTGTTTTATTACTGACACTGTGTGCATTACTGTACAGACTTTTTTAATAGCAGAATGGCTTATTCCTGTTCCTATGTTCTGATCCCTATTCATCTGAAATAGCTTACCCAACTGAATAGTCTAATCTCTTCATCCTTTTAAAGTTATGAGGCTGGGTTCCACAAACCTGGCTTGTATTTGCTTGAATATAGAAGATTAAAGGGTGATCTAATTGAGATGTTTAAAATGATAAATGAATTTGATAGGATAAATACAGAGAAAGTATTTCCTGTGGTGGAAGAATCCAGAACAAAGAGCCACAATCTTAAAATAAGAGCAAGGCTGTTAAGGAGCAAATTCAGGAAGCAATTTTTTCACAAAAAGGGTAGTGAGAATCTGGAACTCTCTCCCCAAAACGGCTGTGGATTCCAGGAAAATTTAAATTTTCAAGACTGAGTTTGACAGATTTTTGTTGGGTAAGGGATAGGGATCAAAGACAGATAAATGGAGTTGGGGTGCAGATCAGCCATTATCTAATTGAATGGGGGAACAGACTTGAGGGACTGAATGGCCTCCTGCTGTTCCTATGTTCCTAACCTTATTCATCTCAAGTAGCCAAAAAACTGAACAGAATTTAATACCATCATCCTATTGTAAACCTCAATCACATCCCGTCTGTGCCTTCAATTCTCGAATGAAAATAGCCCCGACTCCAAAAGCCTATGCTGGTAATTAAGAACTTTAAGGCTGGTGTCATGAGCACGTGGTATGCCAAATGATTTTTTTAATCCGCCGGTTGGAAACCTGAATGAAATTTTAAAAAATGAAAAAAAAAAAGAACAGATAAAAAGTGACTGCCAGCAGCTAAAATGGCCACCGCAATTTGCATCAAAATACCCTACATGTCAATGTATCGAGGTGGAGACGTAAGGTCTGGTCAGTCCCCATCCAGAACAATGGCCTGGAAATTTTGTCCTGTCCTCATTAACAAGACATTAAAGGCAATCTTGGAATATTAATGCAGGTGGAGACAGACCACTCAAAAGGTAATCACTGGAACAAGGGGACCCTGAGAGAGAGTGGAATTCTTAGACATGATCTAATTAAGTTGCAAAAGAGAGAATACACACTGGGCCATCATATAACAGACCCATCATCTGCATGAAGCTAGCTGCTCTCTCTCTGCAGACAGACTGAGACTGACCAGGAAGAACCCAAGTGGGGTCCCTCCCTCTCTCTCTCCAGACAACCTTGCAAGTTCGAACCCTGCCTGCTGGCTGTAACCATCCAAGCCTATCATTGCTGCAGACAGAGACCCCATGAAAAAAACCATCTGCATCACCATCTCCAAGAAAACCCTGAAGCAGTTGGCCATTTACAAGCCAGAAACCTCAGGACCACCAAGTTCATGTGGAAGACAACTGGGTTACCAAACTCCACAGACTATATACTCTTTTTTTTATTGCTCTGGACTCTAATCCAACCAATTTACTCTTCCCCACTCTGTATTCTCTGTATTCTTCCCCACTGTAACCGATTTGCGTGTGTGAATCTCATGCATGTGTGTGTGTGAGAAAGTTGGAGCGTAGTTTATTATTTTACTTAGATTGGTTTTAAGTAGATTCAATGTGGACATTGCAGCACTTCAGGAGACTCGCCTCCCCGCGAGTGGCTCTCCAGCAGAGCAAGACTACACCTTCTTCTGGCAGGGCAGGGATCCTGAAGAACCAAGACAGCATGGAGTGGGCTTCGCCATCAGAAACTCCTTGCTCAGCATGATAGAGCCTCCCTCAAATGGCTCGGAACGCATACTGTCCATCCGACTGCTCACCACCTCTGGTCCAGTACACCTACTCAGCATCTATGCTCCAACACTCTGCTCCCCACCTGAAGCTAAAGACCAGTTCTATGAACAACTCCATAACATCATTAGCAGCATCCCCAACACCGAACACCTATTCCTGCTGGGGGACTTTAATGCCAGGGTTGGGGCCGACCATGACTCATGGCCCTCCTGCCTTGGGCGCTATGGCGTTGGAAGGATGAATGAGAACGGGCAGAGACTGCTTGAGTTGTGTAACTATCATAACCTCTGCATCACCAACTCGTTCTTTCACACTAAACCCTGTCACCAGGTTTCATGGAGGCACCCAAGATCGCGTCGTTGGCACCAGCTAGACCTCATTGTCACAAGGCGAGCCGCCTTAAACAGTGTTCAAATCACACGCAGCTTCCACAGTGCGGACTGCGACACCGACCACTCCCTGGTGTGCAGCAAGGTTAGACTCAGACCAAAGAAGTTGCATCATTCCAAGCAGAAGGGCCACCCGCGCATCAACACGAGCAGAATTTCTCACCCACAGCTGTTACAAAAATTTCTAAATTCACTTGTAACAGCCCTTCAAAACACTCCCACAGGGGATGCTGAGACCAAGTGGGCCCACATCAGAGACGCCATCTATGAGTCAGCTTTGACCACCTACGGCAAAAGTGCGAAGAGAAATGCAGACTGGTTTCAATCTCATAATGAAGAGCTGGAACCTGTCATAGCCGCTAAGCACATTGCGCTGTTGAACTACAAGAAAGCCCCCAGCGATTTAACATCCGCAGCACTTAAAGCAGCCAGAAGTACTGCACAAAGAACAGCTAGGCGTTGCGCAAACGACTACTGGCAACACCTATGCAGTCATATTCAGCTGGCCTCAGACACCGGAAACATCAGAGGAATGTATGATGGCATGAAGAGAGCTCTTGGGCCAACCATCAAGAAGATCGCCCCCCTCAAATCTAAATCGGGGGACATAATCACTGACCAACGCAAACAGATGGACCGCTGGGTTGGGCACTACCTAGAACTGTACTCCAGGGAGAATGCTGTCACTGAGACTGCCCTCAATGCAGCCCAGCCTCTACCAGTCATGGATGAGCTGGACATACAGCCAACCAAATCGGAACTCAGTGATGCCATTGATTCTCTAGCCAGCGGAAAAGCCCCTGGGAAGGACAGCATTACCCCTGAAATAATCAAGAGTGCCAAGCCTGCTATACTCTCAGCACTACATGAACTGCTATGCCTGTGCTGGGACGAGGGAGCAGTACCCCAGGACATGCGCGATGCCAATATCATCACCCTCTATAAAAACAAAGGTGACCGCGGTGACTGCAACAACTACCGTGGAATCTCCCTGCTCAGCATAGTGGGGAAAGTCTTTGCTCGAGTCGCTCTGAACAGGCTCCAGAAGCTGGCCGAGCGCGTCTACCCTGAGGCACAGTGTGGCTTTCGTGCAGAGAGATCGACCATTGACATGCTGTTCTCCCTTCGTCAGATACAGGAGAAATGCTGTGAACAACAGATGCCCCTCTACATTGCTTTCATTGATCTCACCAAAGCCTTTGACCTCGTCAGCAGACGTGGTCTCTTCAGACTACTAGAAAAGATTGGATGTTCACCAAAGCTACTAAGTATCATCACCTCATTCCATGACAATATGAAAGGCACAATTCAACATGGTGGCTCCTCATCAGAGCCCTTTCCTATCCTGAGTGGTGTGAAACAGGGCTGTGTTCTCGCACCCACACTTTTTGGGATTTTCTTCTCCCTGCTGCTTTCACATGCGTTCAAATCCTCTGAAGAAGGAATTTTCCTCCACACAAGATCAGGGGGCAGGTTGTTCAACCTTGCCTGTCTAAGAGTGAAGTCCAAAGTACGGAAAGTCCTCATCAGAGAACTCCTCTTTGCTGACGATGCTGCTTTAACATCTCACACTGAAGAGTGCCTGCAGAGTCTCATCGACAGGTTTGCGGCTGCCTGCAATGAATTTGGCCTAACCATCAGCCTCAAGAAAATGAACATCATGGGGCAGGATGTCAGAAATGCTCCATCCATCAATATTGGCGACCACGCTCTGGAAGTGGTTCAAGAGTTCACCTACCTAGGCTCAACTATCACCAGTAACCTGTCTCCAGATGCAGAAATCAACAAGCGCATGGGTAAGGCTTCCACTGCTATGTCCAGACTGGCCAAGAGAGTGTGGGAAAATGGCGCACTGACACGGAACACAAAAGTCCGAGTGTATCAGGCCTGTGTCCTCAGTACCTTGCTCTACGGCAGCGAGGCCTGGACAACGTATGCCAGCCAAGAGCGACGTCTCAATTCATTCCATCTTCGCTGCCTTCGGAGAATACTTGGCATCAGGTGGCAGGACTATATCTCCAACACAGAAGTCCTTGAAGCGGCCAACATCCCCAGCTTATACACACTACTGAGTCAGCGGCGCTTGAGATGGCTTGGCCATGTGAGCCGCATGGAAGATGGCAGGATCCCCAAAGACACATTGTACAGCGAGCTCGCCACTGGTATCAGACCCACCGGCCGTCCATGTCTCCGCTATAAAGACGTCTGCAAACGCGACATGAAATCGTGTGACATTGATCACAAGTCGTGGGAGTCAGTTGCCAGCATTCGCCAGAGCTGGCGGGCAGCCATAAAGACAGGGCTAAATTGTGGCGAGTCGAAGAGACTTAGTAGATGGCAGGAAAAAAGACAGAGGCGCAAGGGGAGAGCCAACTGTGCAACAGCCCCGACAAACAAATTTCTCTGCAGCACCTGTGGAAGAGCCTGTCACACCAGAATTGGCCTTTATAGCCACTCCAGGCGCTGCTTCACAAACCACTGACCACCTCCAGGCGCGTATCCATTGTCTCTCGAGATAAGGAGGCCCAAAAGAAAAAAAAGAATAAAGCTAATCTCTTTCTTTTGTTAAACTCAAGAAAACCTATGCAATTGGTTCTTTTACAAACATACCACGTAAATGGTTAAACACTCAATGAATTGGTAAGCAAATCCATTTTTTAAAAAAGAAATAAACCCTGTTGCTGTCAAACAAGGGCAGGGACAAGAGGGGAGCCTTTTGACCCATCACCTGATTGTAACAGTGGATACCATTTTAGTCACCTTCCTCCAGAGCATCGATATTTTCAGCCCATGCACCAACTAAAACTGGACAAAATACTTCAAGTACAGACCTACTAAAGACTTACACATCCTAAGTACAGTGTGCTTAGTGTGATGGGGTCTGTGGTCTGCTGGACCAGTGGGGGAGCGTGTGCTAGCTGCGGTCCGAACAGATGACCTGTTGCATGTTCTGTTGGGTGCACTGAACATTTCAAAGCTTGTTTTTTTCTGAGACATTGAAAGGATAACTAAAAGTGAAACAGAAACTAAAAGGGAAACTAAAACTTAGGCTGGAATTTTACACTTCCCAAAGAGCAGGAAGGTGGCGGGGGGCGTAAAATGGAGTGGGAAGCTCGGGGAGCCTTTCCTGACCCGCTCCCACCTCCGCTGCCATTTTATGCGGGGCGGCAAGAAACGGCCCACCCACCTCAGGCCAATCAAGGCCCTTAAGTGGACAGTTAGCGGCCACTTAAGGGCCTCCGCCCACTGCCAGGGGGATTTTACCGTTGGCAAGCAGGTGGCCCAGGCCCGAGGAAAGCTTCCTGTTAAAAGTAGGCAGTTTTCTGATGGCCTGGTTGGGGTTGGGGGGGGCGGGGGGGGGGGCGTTGGTGGTGGTCCTCCTGATCAGGCACCCTGTGCCCGAAAGAGAGATGCCCATCCTCCCCAATCAACACCCTTGCTTCACTGGGGCCCAACCGATCACCCCCTGCGAGGCCCCAAAAACTTACCTTTTCCCGGGGCAGTCCTTCTTCTTCTGGAAGCTGAGCTGCAGTCCCAGCAGTGGCCTGCTGATTGGCCGGCAGCTCCATTACGCGGGTCTTCCTGCCTCAATGAGGTGGAAGTTCCGCCTCAGACAAATTAAGGGCCTGGAGACCGTAAAATGCGGTCTGGATCCCCAGACCAGGGGGAGGTGGGATCGCCTACAGCTTTTTGGTCGGTGGACGATTCCCGTCCAACGAGAGTAAAATTCCGGCCTTAGGCTTTCTGGGGAACCTGAATATGGTTGGAACCAGATAAAAGTACACAGAGCCATCCAAGCTAAGATCACGCAGGAGTGAAGTACAGGTAGGCAAAAGAAAGTGAAGGCTGGATCCAGGAGCTGTTTCTGTTATTTAAAGTAGCTGATTAACCAGATCCGGCTATAGAGTGCATAGGGTTGTCACTGAAGGGCTCTGATAAAGGTAATACTGGTGGATCCACATCATCAAGACTGTCGTAAGCACAGCTGAGAAGGTTCTGGAGACATGTGCCATTTTGGGTGAACACTGTACCCGTGGAGTTCAGGTTCAAGGTGAATTGTTGTTGGATGAGAGTCGCTGGCTGCATCTTGGAAGACAGGAGCTGAAGATCTACCAGAGAAAGGTTAGAGCTTTGAAGACCTTTGTGGCTGCAATTGGTGCCTTATGTGCTGAGTTGACTGCCCAGTAAATCAGTGAGATCTTTCTTTGTTGTATCTGATAGTAAATGTGTAATTTGCAATATATCGATTGAACATGATCTGTCTGTTAACTCATGTTTAATTTATCTTGATTTTGATTTGATTGTTAAGGTAAAAATTATAAAAGTGAAATCTTGTCCATTTGGTTTTTTTGCTTTCATTCAGTAAATTTGGTTCTTTTGGTTTGTTGATCTTCACAGAGCTCATAATATTTGTTCTATATTTTCCTAGCAATGCAAACTATTTGCCTTCTCAATCACCTCATAATACTGCTTGTTGACTTTTAATGATTTATCAACTATGTTTCCCCCTCTCATGCCCCAAGGTGCCCTCTCAATCAGTAACCATTAATGAATAGCCCTACCTTGTATATTCCTGGATTTTCCCAGATCCAAATACAAAACTCTGCATTTATCCACCTTGAAGAATGGTAGAATTGTGCAGTACAGAAGGAGGCCATTCAGCCCATCAGGCTCATGCCAGCTTTTTGAAAGAACTACCTATATGTCCTACTCCCCTTGCTGTTTACCTATAGCCCTGCATTTCTTTTCATTTTCAAATATATATCCAATTACCTTTTGAAAGTTACTATTCAATCTGATTTTACCACCCATTCAGGCAGTGGATTCCAGATCATAACATCGCGTAAAATCATCTGCCACACGCAGGCCCATTCCTTTGTACTACAGATTCAGACATCTTCCTAGCAAGAGTCTGTCCATGCCTGTGTCCTATAATGGCTGCACTGTGAGTAATATAATTCTGCTATCTGAGGTGGTGTCCTGCTTTCTGCTAATGTTTCAAACCAGTCTACACAGAGGAAGGAATATTGGCATAAAAACAAGAAATGCTGGAACCACTCAGCAGGTCTGGCAGCATCTGTGGAAAGAGAAGCAGAGTTAACGTTTCGGGTCACTGACCCAAAACGTTAACTCTGCTTCTCTTTCCACAGATGCTGCCAGACCTGCTGAGTGGTTCCAGCATTTCTTGTTTGTATTTCAGATTTCCAGCATCCGCAGTATTTTGCTTTTATTTTAAGGAATATTGGCAAGTCACTGACATCGATGCTGCGGCCTGTCAGAAGGCAGTGCTGTCAGGATTCTATGTTTACTCCTTGATCACTTCCAAGGGCTGTAAAAAAAATTAAATCAAAGGAAACACGAAGGAGGAATGAGTAAAAGGAATGAAAAAAAGTGAGTGCAGAGATGAGAGATCGATAGGTGAGTAACAAGCTGGGACAAGCAAAGCGGCTGACAAAGTAAAGGAAAGCAACAGAATATGCCATTGGCGTGTTGTTTAGACTTAGCTCTATAAAGTTGGCGAAACTTTCAAACCGAATTCCAGTGTAACCTCTCAGGTGGATGTCAAAAATCCCACAGCACCATTTCGAAGAAGAGCAGAGGTTCTCTTCAGTATCCTGGCCAGTATTTATACCTCATCCAACACCTGAAATAGATCGTCTGGTGATTTAAATCATTGGCTTCACCTTTCCTATGTTGCAACAGCGACTACACTTCATAAAGTCCTTCATTGCCTGTAAAGCACATTGGGCAATCCTGAGGTCATAATAGGTGCTATATCAATGCAAGTCTTTCTTTTTATAACATGCAATGAAAATATTTAAACTTTCCAAGAAAATGTGAACATAAATACATCTCATTTTTATTCACACTTGGGATGTGGGTCACACTGGCAAGCCCATCCATGGCTACCCTGAACTGAGTGACTTGCTCAGCCACTTCGGAGGGCAGTTAAGAGTCAACGGCATTGCCGTGGGGCTGGAGTCACATATAGGCCAGACAGTGTAAGGACAGTAGGTTTCCTTCCCTAAGGGATATGAGTGTTTTTACAACAACAATTCGACAGCTTCACGGTCACTTCTACTGATACCAGCTTTTTATTTCCAGATTTTTATAAGCTGAATTCAAATTCTCAAACTGCCAGGGTAGGACATTGTCTAGATCATTACTTAGACCTCTGGGTTACTAGTCTAGTAACATAAATGTTATCATTTATAAATGCAAGAGATTGTACTGCAAAAAAAATGTATACAGCAGTATTTGCTCTACTACCTGGTTTCACCATTAGATGGCAGGAATAAACCAAGTTCTCATTATACTGAATAGTTAAATGGTGCAGGTGACACAACGTTTTATCTGCATGTGACACTCGGGTAAGGCTAGGCTTCAAATATCTTTCAATACAATTCTGCAGCATGAAAAAACGTCTCAACTGCAATATTACCAGAACAGGTGGGAGGACAAGTTGACTGTTAAAAAGCACATGCGATCCTTGGCTTTATAAACAGAAGTATAGTGTACAAAAATATACAAGTTATGCTAAACCTTTACAAAACACTTGTTAAGCCTCAGCTGGAGTATTGTGTCCAATTCTGGGCATCACACTTCAGGAAGGATGTCAAACTCTTAGAGAGGGTGCAGAGGAGAATTACTAGAACAATACCAGGGATTGGGGACTTCATATATGCAGAGAGACGAGTGAAGGTGGGGTTGTTCTCCTTAAAGCAGGGAAGGCTAAGGGGAGATTTAATAGAAGTGCTCAAAATTGAGGGATAGTTACAGATAGGGAGAAACTGTTTCCACTGGCAGGAGGGCCAGTAAGCAGAGGACACAGATTTTAGACCAGTTGGCAAAAGATGCAGAGTTGTGATCAAAATATGTTGCCTGAAAGAATAGGAAGGAAATTAGATAAATACTTAAAAGGAAGAGGGATTTCAGCGCTATGGGGAAAGAGCTCATTTGGATAGTTCTTTCAAAGGGCTGGTAAGACACAATAGACTAGCACAGACACAATGACCCTAATGGGCTCCCTCTGTTCTATGTGATTCTGATTTCAGGTAAAACCAATTAAATCCCCACTTTGGCTCTGATTTGTTCAGGCTACCACAGGTTTTGCCATTCTGTTGGTGGAAAGGAAGAAACCCAGGTTTATAGGGCGGCACAGTGGCGCAGTGGTTAGCACCGCAGCCTCACAGCTCCAGGGACCCGGGTTCGATTCCAGGTACTGCCTGTGTGGAGTTTGCAAGTTCTCCCTGTGTCTGCGTGGGTTTTCTCCGGGTGCTCCGGTTTCCTCCCACAAGCCAAAAGACTTGCAGGTTGATAGGTAAATTGGCCATTATAAATTGTCACTAGTGTAGGTAGGTGGTAGGGAAATATAGGGACAGGTGGGGATGTTTGGTAGGAATATGGGATTAGCGTAGGATTAGTATAAATGGGTGGTTGATGTTCGGCACTGACTCGGTGGGCCGAAGGGCCTGTTTCAGTGCCGTCCATGTCTCCGTTATAAAGACGTCTGCAAACGCGACATGAAATCGTGTGACATTGATCACAAGTCGTGGGAGTCAGTTGCCAGCATTCGCCAGAGCTGGCGGGCAGCCATAAAGACAGGGCTAAATTGTGGCGAGTCGAAGAGACTTAGTAGTTGGCAGGAAAAAAGACAGAGGCGCAAGGGGAGAGCCAACTGTGCAACAGCCCCAACAAACAAATTTCTCTGCAGCACCTGTGGAAGAGCCTGTCACTCCAGAATTGGCCTTTATAGCCACTCCAGGCGCTGCTTCACAAACCACTGACCACCTCCAGGCGCGTATCCATTGTCTCTCGAGATAAGGAGGCCCAAAAGAAAAGTATAAATGGGTGGTTGATGTTCGGCACTGACTCGGTGGGCCGAAGGGCCTGTTTCAGTGCTGTATCTCTAATCTAATCATAATCTAATCTAAACATCAGCCCAAACCACACTCAGACCCAGGTATACAGCACGATACCGGCATTGTAACGCTATCATTTTTAGCTCTTGCTCTGTAGAGCACTTTTACCATACAGATGTAGTAAAATTATGATTAGCAAGTGGTCTTGCGAAAATAAAAAGCACAATGAAAAGTTTGAAAGAAATTCCCCACTAGAAAAAGTTGGCAGGTATAGTGTTAATTTTTTTTGTTAAACATCAACTAGCAATGCAAAAGCAAAAATGCCATGTATTTTAGATGTTTGGAAATACTTTTAAATCACGAATCATTAAAAATGAATGAAGTGTGACTTTATCTAATGTAAAATTTATATATATAGATGAGCCTGTCTGAGGTGCGAGCAAAGCAGGCGTTCAACGATTCTAGAAGGATGGATAGATAGCTCCTTTCCGGCTGGCACACGCACTATGGGCCGAATGTCCTCCTTTGTTGTAAATAATCCATGAAACGGGCCTGATAGTAATATATAAAACTAACAAACCGGCTGTGAATAGAGAGACAATCTTAAAAGTTTGGGCAGTAAAAGCGAGCACCGCCACAGTGCGCTGGTAATGTGAAGCCGCTCGCCTGTTGCCAGCGCCTCGCTACAATGCTGCAACCAATCACGCTCCACTTGACACTGGGTGACCCCACGTGACCCGAGCCCACGCGCGCTGCGGCCGCGTGCAGCGGGTGGCATGTGTGAGCACACGTGACGGGACCGCCCTCAGCCTTGACCCGGAGCGCGCGTATTCAAATGAGGCTGCCGCCTGACCCCGCCCCTTTCTCTCCTCCTGGCGCCGCGCGACAAGGCTGCGCTGTTGCAGGGTCCGCACATGAACTTGGTTGGGCTTTGGCTGCTAGGGCCGTCGGCTCTTGTCCTAAGTCATTGCATCTTCTGTTGGTCGATGCAACACAGTCAAAAAGGCATTCATTTATTCAAGCATCCCCCATTTGTACAGAATGTAAAAAAAAATCTCTTGGTTCACCCTTTGCTCTCTCAAGAAAAGCAACCCAGCTTTTGATAAAATTTGTAATTCAGTGCTTCTACACAAAACTGCAATTTATATCCTTCCTTGGCAGATTGTGAGGGAAATGACGGGCAGTCCCTGGACACACTGAAAAATATCAAAGGGCAAAAAAAACTGCATCTTTCTGGCTTCTTAATATCCATTGCTGCCAAAGTCACCCACACCATCACATGATGGGACTTCCAATGGAATCAGAATATTCCAGCACAGAAACAGGCCACATAAATACTGCTGCAAATCTGGAACTCTCCCACAAAAAGCTATTGAGGCTACAGCAATTGAAGGCATATGGAATCCTTTCCTTTATTAGCCAGGGTATAGAATATAAGAGCAGGGAGTTTATGCTGGAACTGTACAAATCATTAGTTAAGCCACAACTTAAGTACTGTGTGCAGTTCTGGTCATTATGATGATGTTTCTAGGACCGGAAAAAAGCAGCCATGAGGATAGGCTGGGGTTGTTCTTGGAACGGAGGAGGCTGAGGGGTGATTTGATTGCGATGTACAAAATTGTGAGGGGCCTGGATAGAGTGGATGGGAAGGGCCTATTTACCTTAACAGAGAGGTCAGTGACTAGGCAGTACAGATTTAAAGTGATTGGTGGAAAGATTAGAGGGGAGATGAGGAAAAGTTTTTTCAACCAGAGGGTGCTAAGGGTCTAGAACTCACTGCCTGTAAGAGCAGTAGAGGCAGAACCCGTCAACTCATTAAAAGGTGCCTGGATGTGCACCTCAAGTGCCATAACCTGCAGGGTTACGGATCAAACACTGGAAAGTGGGATTAGGCTGGGTGGCTCATTTTTTGGCCGAGGTCGGCACGATGGGCCAAGTGGCCTGTTTCTGTGCCGTAAACTTTCTATAATTCTTCCTATTCCATGAAATCTTCAAAACTGAGTGGTGTCATAGTCATAGAGTTATACAGCACAGAAACAGGCCCTTTGGCCCATTGTGTCTGTGCCAGCCATCAATCTTGTGGGTTAACTAAATTAAGATACAGATCAATCATGATGTAATTGAATAGCAGGATAGGCTAGAGTGGCTGAGTGGCCTCCTCTTGTTCTTATGTTCCACTCAACCCGTCAATTTTGTGGCAATCTTTCTCTTCATCAGTTATCAAGTCTAATCCCACACACTTGCTGTTGCCCCACACTCTTCTTGAGGAACAAATCAACCTTTAAAAAAATAAATGCTGGTTAAAAACCACTTGGTATCGGAGAATTCCTATCCTTCCTTTCAATTGTTTTGTGATTATCTTAAATTTGTGCACTCTGATATGGTCACACCAATTGATGGAAACAATCTATCACTTTACCTTATCAATAATCCTTCATAATTTTGACATCCTCAATCAGATCATCCTTTAACCTCAAATCCAGTTTTAAAAAATAATCCTAACTTCTCTCAGCTGAATTGATGACTGTAACCCTTCGTTTGTGAACTTTTGACAGGAAATTCCCAGAGTTTATCATTTAAATGTAAATACATGTAATTTGTCAGATTTTCAAGGATGGTGGCCTATTTGTTCTGTACTGCACTCCCTTTTCATCTTATTGGTGTAAAGGAGGCAACCTTGTTCAACTCATTTCGTTATTTTTCTGCACCTCTGCCTTTTTTTTGCCAACTTTCCTTTTCAGCTTCTGTGGACTCTCCAACTCCAAATCTTATAAGAAGCAATATGATGAGGTGCACAACTACCAAAGCTACTGAGATTTGTTTTGGGAAGTAGCTAAAATCAGTTACAATTTGATTATTCAACTTATTGTATATTGTGTGGCTGTATGCAGCATATTGCAAGAAACAACCATTTGCCTAGTCATGGGAACTATTTGCTCAGTTTCTGTTGGAATGGTGAACTCTGGTAAAATTTTGGTAAGTGGTAAGCCATGTTTTGCAATTCAGCTTTAGTTTAGCAGGAACACTAAGCTTGCATCTTAATACACTCCCATAATACAGCAAACATTGTCTAAACTCCCAAGAAAATCATATACAATATTTGAATGATCCTGGCACAGACCTTTATTTCAATCTAATGTGAAAAAGCTTTGCAACGGGACAAGAGCCCAATTATAGAACTGTTTGCATAGATGATGCAAAAACTAGTCAAGTAAAACATAAACTTCCCATTGAAAATACTGTGCAAGCGAATGCAACGTTTGAGTTTGCAAATCCAAGCCACAACATGCATTTTCCAGAATTGGTACAGAATGGGCACCTTTGAACTATATTTGATAGTATGAAATTACACTCAAAATTTCCCTATCTACACTTGTCAACCTCTCATGCAACCTTCAAGAAAGGTAAAAATGTCACTTCAGGTATTACCAGAGTGGGTGTAAATGTAAAACTTAAATCTGACTTGGGACTTTTAAGTTGGTTAGTTAGTTTCAGTTGCCCCTACTTTAAAATTCTCATTCTTGTTTTCAAATCCTTCCTTGTCCTTACCCCTCCTAACTCTGTAACCTCCTCCAGCCTCACAGTCCTCCCGGGTATCTGCGTTCCTTCAATTCCGGCCTCATGCATGTCCCAGATTTCAGTCACTCCACCATTGGTGGCCATGCCTTCAGCTGCGAGGCTCTAAACTCTGGAATTCCCTCCCTAAACTATTCCAGCTCTCTTTCCTCCTTCATGACACTCTTTAAAACCTAACCCTTTGACCAAGCTTTGTCATCTGTTCTAATATCTCATGTGGCTCGGTGTCAAATTTTGTTTGATAATGCTCCTGTGAAGCACCTTGGAATGTTTTACTACATTAAATGCATGATATAAATACAAGTTGTTACTGCAATAACAAATGTGTAAATTACAGATGTAAAGTTCATATTTTATATTCCTTAGACCTTCTCTGTACTTTATTTAGTTAATTCTATATCACCCAAAGATGACTACAAAATGCTTTATCAGAATGAGCTTCAGTATGTAGCCTGCTTTGCATCCACCTCTGTTAATAATAGATTTGGTGAGTGGCTTTATTCAGTTCAGGCTCATTTATTAAGAGTAAAATCTGCACAGTGTGCCCTGTGTATTTAGTGTATTGTTCTTTCACATTGAAGGATTAACACTACCAGTTTAAGAAGAAGAGGACTTTACCAATTCCATAGTCACCATATTCAACTCAGGGTCGCAAAGATAAATGGAACTTCTTTAGAATCCAACATCATTTAAAAAAACATGGAGTGACTGTCTGCATATCACCCCAGTAACAACCCTATCACAATTTTAAATTTCAAAAGATATAGCACAGGTGTTGACCAGTTACAAACTATTATACTTCTCATTAGCCCTCTCCATGCTCTTTATCTCGTTTTTAACTTTTAGATTTTTTTATTGTAGTTAATGATGAAACTGCCACTGGAGGCACAAAATGAAAATCTTTAGCTGTATACTGTAATATTATTTTAAACACATTCTAGGTATGTTTAACTGTAAAATCATAATTCATTTCAGTCTTTTGCAAAATAAAACATTTTCTAAAAGTTATACTGAGAATCGGTCACTCATGTTTTTTTTAAATGCAGACAGTATTTATTTTAATAACTTAAGACCGCATAAGCATAAAGCACCAAGTGCAAACATTATTGAACAATTGTTCATAAAATTCATTTTGCTCAAAACATAAAATATTCAGTGGTTATCATGTATTATCCCCCTACAAAAATAGCATATCAGACAAGATTCATGATTATTCACAAACTATTTACAGTACACAAAACAAAAGCCACTTTAGGCAAATATATATATTTCACAATATTTTAGAACGCAGCGTGTCAGGCATACAGCAGCAGTAATGTAACCAGGATGAATATGAGTGCTGGCTCACACTCAGGCAGGGACATGTCTCAGCTGTTACATAACACTTCACAGCATCACCAAACCGGCTGCCTTGGCAACAACTAAAAATAGGTTTCTCTGAGGCCACTGTCTCCTCAGTCTGGGTGATAAGGCTCTCAATTGTGACTTTCAATTGCCTGTCAAGAGTGAGGAGTCAGGGATGGGGAAGCGAGGGGGGGAAAAAAAGAGCATTAACGTAATGAGCTCCTTTCATCTCTGAAAAAGGCCACAAGAATTAATACATAATTCAGTCCAGGGCTTCAGGACTAAGTTCAGCAGTCTGCCATGAACTGGTGAGACAACGCATTTATCTGTCTACAATACACATTTATTTGGCTCAAAAAAAGGTGTAAAAGTTTGAATGGTTTACATTATCTACCCATCCCAGATCTCCTCTCTCAATTTGTGCTCCTGCTCAGGTTGAACATTGGTACAGGGACATACGTAGCATGCAACTTTCTCTTTTTTTGTTTAAATAGACCTTTATTTAGACAGTGCTTAAAAATGTTTAATTGAAGCTGACACCAAGCCCGACTCATGCTCAAGCTAATTCATGGAGTTCTTGAAAAGTACAGAAGCAGGTGATTTTTCCAGCACTTTTCTGTATGGTCATTAACACAAGCATTGGAAGGAGGGAGAGGGTTAATCTGTAAACCGATTGCCAGAGAATTACTTAGCATAACCAAGGATTTGCACCCCAATTCTAAGAGTACCTTAGGCAGAGCTAACTTGACTTGAATTTGGCACATCTTCTGAACAAAACGATAAATGACAACCATTTTCTTCAGCGGCTATTTAGAGGCCACCGAATTATGTACCCTCAAAATGTGTGCTCTGGGGAGGGCATTTCATCTTGGAACTTGGTCCCCCTTTTCCTTCCAGCTCCAGGGCTCAACATAAGAGCAATGTCTGTGCTGCCCAGTTCCATATTTTAATGTGAGTGGGGAGGGAATGTGGGGGGGGATTGGGGGAGGTGTGGCAGGTAGGGCGATCATTTGTCCGGTGACTGTAACGGTTC
The DNA here is from genome assembly GCF_036365525.1 of Heterodontus francisci. NCBI lineage: Eukaryota > Metazoa > Chordata > Chondrichthyes > Heterodontiformes > Heterodontidae > Heterodontus > Heterodontus francisci. The sequence continues at coordinate 12,991,938 of NC_090397.1, read as the reverse complement.
TGGGGCTGGACTTGGAGCTCTCTCCACTCCGAGTGGTCGTGCTGCCTCTGAATCAGATGAACAAAGCACTAGCGCTGGGCCTGAACCCGGGAATGGAATCTGGCGGAGTAACCTATCGGATGCCAGCGCCGAGATACCTTGCAGGGCTGGAATGCCAGGGTAAAGGACTGGGATGGGTGCCGGATACCAGCATTTCTCCAGGTTGGCCTTGTCCAGGAGGGGCATGTATGGAGAGGCTGCTGAGGGGGCAATGAAGTAAAAGGGTACACAGAAAGGGGTTTGCTGGCCAAGCGTGGGCATCGTCTCAGTCCCCATCGAGTGAAGAGCAGGCTCACAGCCAGTCTCAGCGCTGGTCATGTGACCGGCCTGATCAACTTTGACCCTTTTGGCCGGCGGATCATTGGGCTCTTGTTTAATTTTGTAAGTCCGGCTCTCCTGGCTGGATCCATCTCCCGGGTTGAACTGCTTCTCACTTTTCCCTTCGCACCTTTCCCCATCCCCTCCATATCCACTGTCTGTGTCTGTGTCGCTCCCATTGTGCTCCGCCGTCTGCGTCCTCTGAATGACTGGGACGCAGTTGTCGGTGCCACGGCTGCACTCCACCACTCGGGCACCAGCCAGTCCTTCGCCCGAAGCCTGCATCTCCCCGTTGGGTTGGAGCTGTGTGGCAGCATGATGCAAGTGGCCGATCAGTTGGGCACAGCGCTGCTCCCTTGGAGTCCAGCTTTCAAACCTGGTCAGGTGTTGCAGCACCTCCCGGGCGCATGTTTGAAATCCAGAGTGGAAAGCATCCAGATCCGATTGCATGGGCCCTTTCAGAGTACAGTCCCCTTAAAAACAATGCAAAACAAACACCGCTAGTGAAGGAATACAAACTCACAACTGACAGATCCCAAGTCTGCACAACTATCATTCTAACAACTTTATTTCAACATAACTAAAAAAACAAGAATCATCTGGTCAGGTTGAGATTTTTTAAACTGATGCCCTGTCTTCCTTCTCAGGGGATGGATGTAAAACATTAGGGCTGTATCACTCTATGACATTGCACTACTGGAGGATCAAAGGAATTCTCCCAGTGTCGTGGCCAATATTTATCCCTCGTGCAACATCACTAAAACAGATTATCTGGTCATCACTGTTCATTGGAGTTTGCTGTGCATGAATTGACTGACTCGTTCCCTACATTACAACAGTGAATACACTCCCAAAGTAATTCTGATGGCTGTAAAGTGCTTTGGGATGTCCCAAGGACATGAAAGGTGTCACATAAATGCAAGTTCTTTCTGTTTAAATACCATGCTGCCACTTACCATTTTGCAAAGAAATTATCTTCTGATGCTGTTGTTCTGTCAAAGTAGTTAAAGCCTTTAAGTGTTTCAATGTTAATTCCAGCACCACAGCTTTCTCCAGATGCCCCAGTGTCTTTGGGGGGGGGGGGGGGGGGGGAGGGGAAGGGAAAGGAATAATTTTATTTTTGTAATGACTTTTCCAATTATAACTAAAACAGTTAAAGCTCCAATATACAATACAAACTTATCAGTATTATCTCAGTTGATGCCTGCAGTACGAATGACTCTGTATATATTGTTTTAAAATTATTATGCTCCTCACGCGGATCGGTTAAGCCCTGAACTGCATAAATAGAAAGAAATGGCACACAGCTACAAATGTGATTCCACATTTTGGAAATAATCTCATTTATTTACATGACTGCATAACAAGAGGACAGACTTCATTCAGTACCTTACCGTCAGTTTCAGATGCTCAGGCAGCAGATCTTTAAGCTGTGAAATGCATTCGTTAATCCTATCACGTCTTTTCTTCTCGATCAGCCTGTGTGGTAGTTTATAGGCTTCCTAAAGAAAGACGTGAAGTCAAGAAGCACCGCAGAAATTTCAAGACACAAAAAGGTAATGCCGACATTATAAAGGATACTCCTTCCATTTCCAGGTGGACAACCGCCTCATCGGGGTCACTTGTCCACTGAAATATATTTTAAAGTTAATCGTGCTATGTTTAAAAAAAATAGAAAACAGAAGCGATCATAACTTTGAGGAGCATCAGTATCACACCTAGACAGTCAATAATACTGCACAGCCCCTACCTTGCTGTCGTCTCGTTTCGTTCCCCGCTTCGATTTGCACACGTACATCGAATGGTATTCTACACTATCAATTAAAAAAACAGTAAGTTCAAACATTACTGTCAACCCGCAAACGGGATTTATAAAAGATTAATACAGGCTCGAGGGACAATGGTATTAAGCAGAAATAACTCACCCAATAAACTCTGTGTTTTCTATTAACTTCTGTTCTGTTAAGCAAGCAGAAGCCCGCAAGAGAGGTATACCCTCCTGCATTGTGTGTGCTGCAGATGGGGAGAATTGCAAAGTGCAGTCAGTATTCTCAGAAGAGATTGCTAGCCCCCAGTGCACAGGGGTTCGAGCCCGGGAGTCGCTGCCTGGTTGAGAGGCCAGACTCCGCTGTTGGTTGTCTGTCTTGTCTGTCTGTCTGTCTCTGTCTGCATTCAGCGTGCGTCGCTGGGATGGACGAACCGAGGGTTTTTTTTGTCGCAAAAGAAGCGCAGGCGCACCGGGGAGGCCGGAGCAGCTCCCCAACTCACGTGCGGTATCAACACCAATCCAAATCCACTCCCCCCCCCCCCAAAAAAAAAACATGGAACAAGGAGAAGGAAAACTGCAAGCTGCCGTTACATAACCCTGAGAATCTGCATTAATAACCCTGGTATTCTGCATCTGGGACTATGTTGTACTAACTCCCTGTGTATCTCAATCCAGCCCTCCCTTCCCTGCTGGGAAATGCTGCTGACCAGGAACCAGTTCTGCTGAGGACAGATTCTGGAGAAATGGTGCGGGGGCGGGGGGATTCCTCGCAGGTGAGAACGTTTATTTTTTGCAAAAGTGCATTCGATTTCCCTTATCACATACACCAGGATTCCACCCTCCCAGTAACACATCAGTGACCCATTTACAAGAATGTTTTAAGTTTATTTTTTTTCATTCCTTAAATAACGTATAGCATGAGTTAGTACTGGGCCTGCCTGTCATAGGTGTTTGAACACAGACTGGATCAGTTTGTGCTGGCTGCTGACTGCTTGCTACTGGGGCGGCGTGTCTGCACAGTAAATAACATTCCCCTTAGCTCTGCAACAGTCCGTCACCAGCGAAAACACAAGGCTGACAACGTGACGGAGAGTCGGATATTCTTCCTCCCCAAGCCCCTCAGCTCTTCTCCCCACCACAGGCACATATAAAGCTTCCTTGCACAGATCCTGGTTAGTTCCGTATGACTGTAACACCCCATACGGTATCAATGCAACAAAGTATCCCTGTGCAGACTTGTCTGCAGTTCAGTAGGGGTTGCATTCGTTACATTTCATGCCGGCCTCGTTGAAAGAGACAGAGTCAGTTTCGGGCCAAGCAGCTGGAAGCGGTTCTGCCCCAGGTCGTGTGTCGATAGCCCCCATCGTGTTTCCCATACCCCACACACTGCATTTGTTTGTCCCAGAATGTGTCCCGACGGATGATGTCACATTCACGATTTACATAGTCAAATAAGCAGTGTTATATTTAAATTTGCATCGTTGAACGCGATGCCCAATAACTCTTTACTCTCTAATTGTTTCGTAACTACAAAATAACGTAGGGCCGATGCAAGTGCTCCTCAGCTACTGTATAAGCAGTTCATATATATGTAATACTAATTGGAATTGCAGGTCGTTGCAGTGTCACCCTCCTGTGCTTAATGCCGATGTAATGGTCCCTTTGAGGAAAAAAGTAGTTTTTTTGTAAATATATAATTTCTGGTCGTAGGCTGACACAAAGGGAGGCTGCCCATTAAATCAGCTCAGAGCGCAACCCTGATCAGGAGCACTGGGTGCTTACCTCAACATGTTGCTCAGTCAAGGTGACAACATGTGGCTGAGAGTTGCAGTGCAACAGTTGTGGCTGAGCTGCAGGCACATCCGTTCAGGGAATACTTTGTTGCACTGATATTGTGTGGTGCATGTGTGACAAATGGTTGAGAATCGTTAAAACGTTTTCCACACGTCTTATACGGGAGTTGGCTAATAAATGCAACACAATGAACAGCATGTCACTGTAAACATCAACACCCTGAAAATCCGGCAAATTAGAAGCTAAATTATTCGTTTTCAGCTCACAAGTAAAGCTTCAAAGATAACCAGATTCCCCAAAACTGCAATCTAGTGCATTTGTTTTGAAGTTTGTTTGTTTTGCCATTAGTGACGGTTGCAATGTCCTTCCACAGTGTTTTCTTTCTAAATACGTACCTTAATGTGTATGGTTTACATATCCAAAGTGTAAAATAATGTAAGCAGCTACAGAGATGACTGTTTAAAAATAAATTCAAACACTGTAATGGTATTTGGTGCCTGTTAACCTCTCCCTTTCGACATATTTATTAATGATTTTGATGAAGGAATAGCGAGTCGCACATCCAAGTTTGTAGATGACTCTAAGAGACAGTAAATTGTGCAGATGAAAGTCGGATATTACAAAGGGGCATGGACAATCGAAGTGAGTGGGCAAAAACTATGGCAGATGGAGTTCAATCTTGGGGGAGTGCAAGATCTTCTGTTTTGGATCCAAGGAAGGCAAATTGGAATATGTTCTTAATGGGTGAGAGACTAGGAGCTGTGGAGCAGCCCCTGTAATGTGGCATGTGTGACCTTAGTTATTTATTTTAAATAGCATCCTTCTCGGGTTACCAGTTAGTTATTGATGTGGCTTTATGTTTTAACAGCCCCGTTACTTTTAGTTATGTTTTGTTTGGAAGGCATATTGCACTTTCACATGCAGTATTGTCGTTGCCCACCAGTATGAAAAGTGTCAGTGAAATCCAGTGTCAGGTCCTGCTCTCACATTCAAGGGCACTAAAGCTAAGGTGGGTGTGAGATCCCTTACAAGAGGCCACTTCTCAATGCTCTGAACTTTGTGTCGGTTATTGTATGGCTTCAAACAGATGCAAGGCTGCATGTTTAGAGAGGTTTGTGCAGATTATTTACTTAAACATAGGAAAAAGCCGATACATCTACTGTCAACAGTCCCCTAACATTAGGGGAGGGGGGTAGAGTTCTGTAGTTGCTACATCTTGGCAGTGATAGACTAAAGTCAGCATGCAGTATAACTCTGGTCTGCCGACTGCACTCAAAGCTGGCTGATATCAACTATTCATAACAGCAGCCTAAGATTACATGCTTATTTCACTAAACAATGTGATTGCGATTACTTTAACACTTGATATTTTTCTTGTATAGTTTATACATATTCATGTTTCCATCATTATTTCTAAACAAATTTTACTCTTGTTGCTTATTGTGGAGATTTTCGTTTACAGTATATGTCTTTGTTATATCTCTTACTTCAGCAGGTCAGAGTCCAAGCCGAAAGGTGGTTTACAGGCCTAGTGCAAATAGAGATTAATTTAACTTCTCAATTATTACCTCAACAGAGATAGTGGATGAAAGAGTAATTGTACAGCTCTCAGTGTCTGTACTGAGTTACGTGTGGCAGTTCCTACAGGAAGCAGACAGCATTGGCGATTCAGGTACATCAAAGCCCAAGGAGACCACATAACAAGAAAATGCTAGATTTGGAGGGAATATGGCCTTCAGAAGGCCCTTGGGAATTTCCCAGCTTATTCATTCATCAATTTATATCAATATAGCACCTATAACATAGAAAATGTCCAAAGGCGATTCACAGAGAGTAAGGGAATGGATGCTAAGCAGCGGAGGGAGAGATTAGGAGGAATACCCAAAAATTTATTCAAAAAGAAAGGTTTTAAGGCTGGAGAGAGAATTGAAGAGGCAGAGGAAGATGTGAAGAGGTGGTTAGGTTTAGAGTTATGAGGAAAAGGCATTTGCAATCAAACTGTACAGCCCTCTGGTTATACCATGAGCACTGCGTCTAATCTGGTCAGTGAGACACAAAGAGAGACATTCAAGTGCTGGACAGCAGTGCAAAGAAGAGCCATGAGGCTGATACCTAGTATGGGGTTTAGGGTATGAGGAAAGGCTGGACTACTGAGGGAATGCTGCACTGTTGGAGGTGCTGCTTTTCAAGAGTACACAATATAGTATGGAGAATCAGGAGTTATAAGAAGGTGAAATAAAAACAAGAAATGCTGGAACCACTCAGCAGGTCTGGCAGCATCTGTGGAAAGAGAAGCAGAGTTAATGTTTCGGGTCAGTGACCCTTCATCGGAACGTTAACTCTGCTTCTCTTTCCACAGATGCTGCCAGACCTGCTGAGTGGTTCCAGCATTTCTTGTTTTTATTTCAGATTTCCAGCATCCGCAGTATTTTGCTTTTGTTATAGGAAGGTGCATTTTCTTTGCCTTAGAAACAGCCATTTGGAGACTCCGATTCAAAGGGTGCATTCTCGTTGCCATAGATACAGCCACTGGGAGTGAGTATCAAGCGATACATTGGTTACAATTCAATTTTGAACTGGCTTTTTAGTTGAAGACAGTTTGTTCTAAAGAACACAGACACAGAGGACACACAGACAGACAGCTGTGATGTTTCGCACCTGAAAAAGAGCTCTCAGTCATTTAAACAGAAGAAATAGGATTTTAGTCCATTTAATTATTATTACCTCTCAAAGTTCTAAAAAAAATCAAGCCAAAACAGAGATCTCTGGTAATTTAAAGTGAAGGAAGGGAAGTTAGACTGTGACAATCCTTTATCCCTCAAAAACTCTAAAGTCGAATTGATTCAATTGAAAGTGTTCGCAAGTTGTTAATTGTTGAAATTCATCGCTGAAGAAGGAAGCATCACTTACTGCTGAAGTTAGACTATGGACTGTTCTACTGTGGAAGAATCTTTTTTCCCCATCGGACGGCTGTGAGAACTTCAAGCAACACTGGACTGTAAATTTGCAAGGACTCTAATTTTTTCTATTTTAAATTTTGTTTATATCTTCATAGTGTTTAAGAATTTAGTTTTTCTAATTAAACAGTTAATTTGTTGATTTAAAGACACCTGGTTTGGTTAGTCTCATTCGGGGGTTAATAGATGGTACAATTTGGCTGGGTCTTTCTTTAATTTGGAAAGTTTTAAATGGTATGTCAGGCGATCTGTGGAGTGACAGGATTGAATTAACAGTGCGTTGGTCCCACCACAATCAGAATCGTATATTTGGACTGGGGGCTTTGACTGGAGCGGTCGGTCGTAACAATATTTTGAAAACTTAGTGTAAATCAGAGTTAAACTGTGTCTGCTCTTAAAACCGAGATGTTGCTTAGCTCAAGCCCAGCTACAGTTTGTGTGGGAAATGGGCACTGGTTTGAGAAAACTATATATGATGTATCCAGATGTTAGCAGCTATGTTTATTGGACAATGATTTAATGGTGATATTTTCATTCATAGAATCTGACAGCACAGAAGAAAATCATTTGGCCCATTGTGCTTGTGCCAGCTGTCATGAAGATCCCACCTGCCATGAATGAGGCATATTAAATTTGTCATATGAACATTAATTTTAAACTAAAAGCAAAATACTGCGGATGCTAGAAATCTGGAATAAAAACAAGAAATGCTGGAACCACTCAGCAGGTCTGGCAGCATCTGTGGAAAGAGAAGCAGAGTTAACGTTTCGGGTCAGTGACCCTTCTTCGGAACCCCGAAGAAGTTTAATTTTAAACTGTTGCTCGAGTGAAGAGATGACTTGTTTAAAGAGATCAGCAGTGGTTGGAAAACATTTGCATACTGAGAGACAAAGCCCGGAGACAAGAGAACTGCTCCCTGATCCAATTAACCCAAATGGACTTTGATCACCAGACATTGAATGTGTAAGAAAGCCAGCATTCCAGGATGTCTGCTAAGATGGAGAATCCACAAACGCAGGAGTTTGTTAAAACAGCTAGTCACATGACTAACCTGCTGGCTCAGGTTTTGTTTGAACTGCTCACAGGACAGTTTGGATGATTGCAACTGAACTTGGAAGAAGAGAGCCTCTCTCCCGGCTAGCTCTCTCTCAAGAATCTCCGGATTCACTGAAGTCACTTAAACCTCAAGAAAGAAAAGACTCCTACATCAAAACAAATTTAAAAGCATGCACCTGGCCCCAACGAAATGGCATGGCTTACTGGCAATCAAAGACTCTACATCGAACTCAAATGACCATAAATAAATCCCAGCTATTGTCTCAAACTTCCCCTTTATTCTTTCTAATTTTCTGTCTCTATCTGCATGTGTGATTATCACGTTTGCATGCTAGCGTGGTTGCGTCGTGTATTCGTTGTCGTTAACCGAATTAGAGTTTAAGGTTAATAAACTTCAACCTTTCTTGTTTAAATCTAAGAAAACCTGTCTGGTTGATTTCTTTGCCTTACAATTGGAGAGCAGTAAACAAGGATTCACTGAGGGGGAGCTATAACACGGGGTTTTAAAATTAAACCCTGTTACGTTTAAACCAGGAACAGGCTGAGAGTGAACCCCTAGACCCCTTTCTTATCTGGTCGTAGCACAGCTCTTTGAAAGATGGATCCAATTAGTCCCACTCCTCTGTTCTTACTCCACAGCCCTGCAATTTTTTCCTTTTCAAGTATTTATCCAGATTCCTTTTGAAAGTTACTATTGAATTTGCTTCTACCACCCTTTCAGGCAGTGAATTCCAACAACAACAACTTGCATTTAACATGGTAAAACATCCCAAGGAGCTTCACAGGAACTTTATCAATCAAAAATTGACACTGAACCACATGAGGAGATATTAGGGCAGATGACCAAAAGCTTGGTCGAAGAGGTAGGTTTTAGGAGCATCTTGCAGGAGGAGAGAGAACTAGAGAGGTGGAGCGACTTGGGCAGAGTTTTGGACTTTAGCTGCTAAAGGCACGAATGACAATGTGGAACGATTAAAATTGGGGATGCGCAAGATGCCAGAAATGGAGCATAGATGTCTCAGAGGATTGTAGGGTTGGAGGAGATTACAGAGATAGGGAGGAGTGAGGCCATGAAAACAAGGGTGAGAATTTTAAAATCGAGGCATTGCTTAACTGGAAGCCAATGTAGGTCAGTGAGCGTAGGGGTGATGGGTGAACAGGGTTTGGTGTGAGTCAGGATACAGGCAGCAGAATTTTGGATGACCTCACATTTACAGAGAGTGGAAAATAGGAGGCGGCCAGGAATGTGCTGGAATATTCATGTGTGGAGATAACAAAGGCATGGGTGAGGGTTTCAGCAGCAGATGAGCTGAAGCAAGGGCAGAGTTGAGTGATGTTACAGAGATGGAAATCGGAGGGCTTAGTGATGGCAGGGTCAAACACAACACCAAGGTTGTGAAAAGTCTGGTTCAGCCTTAAACAGTTGTCAGAGAAAGGGATTGAGTCAGTATCTGTGGAAAGGAGTTTGTAGCAGGAACCAAAGAAAATGACTTCGATCTTCCCAGTATTTAGTTGGAGGATATTTCTACACATTCAGTACTGGATGTCAGACAAACAGTCTGGCAAGTTAGAGACAATGGAGGGGCCAAGAAAGGTAGAGCAGGTTGGCATCAGCATATACGCGAAACCTGCGTTTTCGGATGATGTTGGCGAGGATAAGCATGTAGATGAGAAATCAGAGGGGGTCATGGATAGATCCTTGGAGGACACCAGAGGTAATGATGCAGGAGTAGGTAGAGGATCCATTGCAGGTGATTCTCTGACTGTGACTGGATAGATAAGAATGGAACCCGGTGACTGCACTCCCACCTAGTTGGACGACAGAGCAGAAACGTTGGAGGAGGATGGTGTGGTCAACCGTGTCAAACACTTTAGAGAAGGTTGAGGAGGTATAGTTTATCATGGTCACAGTCACATATGATGTAATTTGTGACTTTGATAAGAGCTGTTTTGCTACTGTAGCGGGTACACTTTAAATTCCATATCATAACACCTTGCTGTGTAAAATAATTCCCATGTCTGTATTCCTACAAACGTGACAGTTCTGGCAATGTTTAGGGGGAAAATGCATTCTGATCAGATCGGTTATGGATTTGCCTTGGGTAGTATCTAAGCAAATGCGGCCAGATATAAAACAGCCCCATAAAATTTGTGAATAGTGGTGTATCAGTTCTAAATGGTTAACTGGTCTTGCCAGAATGGTACAGTGCTAATAACACTTGCATTTCATGGGTAGCTTGTATTATAATTCACTGCTCCAGATGCAGATTTTGATATGTGAGGGGAACACACTTGTGATTGTTAGGGAACATTGCATGGAAGAAAAGTGACAGGATGGGAGAGGTTTTTTTAGCAACAGCCTTTGAAAGGTTTGAGCAGTTTCTCAATCTAAAGCCAGATGTTGAAAGGTTCAAAAAGGAAATTGGGAAAGAAATGACAGGTAAAATGGGGAGAAACATTCACCCTGTCTGTAAGTGATGGAACAATAAGCCTCTTGTTTGATAGCAGCTGAGGTGGAAGTGGTACAATAGGAGGTGGAGGTGTCTTTAAAAACCCAGCTGGTTCACTAATGCCCATTAGGGAAGGAAACTTGCCATCTTTACCCAGTTTGGCCAATATGTGACTCCAGTCCCACACCAATGTGTTAACCGCTGACTGCCCTGTGTAATGACCTAGTAAACCACTCAGGTGTATAAAATCACTACATAAAAAGAGTAAGACTGCTGCAGTTCAAGAAGTTTCACCACCACCTTCACAAGGGCAACTAGCGTCACCCATATTCCGAGAATATATGTAAATAAAACTGTGCCAGCTCAATGCAACCATTGGCATCTAGCAGATGACGCTGTTCTATTGATCTAGGCCCTGTGACGACAGTAAGACAGTTCCCCACAGTCAATGCCAGGTAGCTTGGATAACGGTGGAAAATATGGTTGGTAACATCTTGGCAAGGTGTGGCCAAACAAGCTTTGTCGGCTGATAACCACCCTCGTTTGTCTTCTTCTATGCAGCACCACTCCCAACATTATGGCTAGACAAGAATTCACATTTCCTCCTGGTATGCTATTAGGATGAATGAATTGTCAGCCAAAGACAGGGATGGTCACTCCTGCCGCAGCTGCAGGTGGATGGATACAGAGCACCTCTTGGGCAGCCTGATGTAGTCACCTCTCTATTGGTCTCGCACTTCCAAACTCCTCAGATTGGGGATTCTCATTGGTACCAGTAAAGGTACAGGGAGCAAAGTAAAGTTACACTGACTGAAACAAACCTAATCACAAACTACAAAGTGTTACGGTCAGTGAGGAGGGGTCGAAAGGCTCTCTCCTTTTCCCTCTCCTTGTTTGACCACAACAAATTTATTTCTTTTTAAATGGATATACTTGCCAATTCAGTGTGTGTTTAACTGTTTATGTGTCATGATCATAAAAGAGACAACCAGACAGGTTTTCTCACGCTGAGTTGGACTCTGGATAAAGCATCAGCTATCACATTGTTTTTCCTGCAATGTGGGTAATCTTCAGGTGGTAAGGTTGCAAAAGCCGGCTCCATTAAAATAGCCTTACATTATGGGTTTTAAATTCCTCCACAAATGTCAAAGGATTGTGGTCGGTATAAGCTACGGTCTCTTTATATCCATTTCAGACATCTACTTCAAAGTGCTTGAGAGCCAGTAACAGTCCAAGAGTTTCCTTCACCACAGTAGAGTATCTCTTTTGATGTTTGCTTAATTTTTTGGAGAAATAGCCAGCTGGTCTCTCAATGCCTAACTCACCATCTTGGAGCAGGACGGCACCTATCCCTAGGTCACTAGCATCAACTGCCATTTTAAATGGTTTGTTAAAGTTCAGAGCTGCCAGCACTGTTTCGTTAGTTAAGATGGCTTTCAGCCTCTCGAAAGTTGTTTGGCACCTCCCTGACCACACTACCTTCACTCTTTTCTGTAACAAGTCTGTCAGTGGGGTGGCTATAGTGTTGGAATTTGGAACAAACTTGCAGTAAAACCCACATCCCCAAAAATCACATTATTTGCCGTTTGGTTGTGGGGATGGGGAAGTCCAGCAGCGCCTGTACCTTCATTGCTCTGGGCAGCACTCAATCCTGACCCACAACATGTCTGAGGTAGGTTACCTGAGCTTTAGCAAACTTGCTGTTTACAAGATTTACCACTAGCTCAGCCGAACATAACCTTCGGAAGAGGGCTTCTAACTGGTCTAAGTAGTTCCCCCAGCTGTCACTGTACAGTAACAAATCATCCAGGTACATTACACAGTTGGCTACTACCTGGTTCATCAGCCTTTGGAAGGTGGCTGGGGCATTTCTTAATCCAAAGGGCATCACCCGGCACTGGAATAAGCCGTCTGGGATGACAAAAGCCGAGATCTCTTTAGCTCGGGTGGTTAAGGGAAACTGCTAGTACCCTTTTAACAAGTCTATCTTTGTTAGATAGATGGGGTTCCCTTTTCTATCAATACAGTCTTTCAGGCAGGGAATTGGGTAGGAGTCAGCTCTGATCACTGCACTAACTTTCCTGTAATCAATGCAGAGCCTTGTTGCACAATCAGGCTTGGGCACAAGCACAACTGGAGATCTCCAGCTGCTCTGACTGGGCTCAATCAGCTTGTGCTCCAGCCTATACCGAATTTCCTCCTGAACCTGGGCCTGTTTCCTGGGACCTAGGCGATAGGGATTTTGTTTTATGGGAGGGGTCTCTCCTACATCCATATCGTGTAGGGTTAGAGTTGTGCACCCTGATTTGTCCCTGTAGATATCTTTAAACACTGTGAGCAGCCCTGTTAGGTCTCCTCTCTATTCTGTGTTTAAATAGAAGAGTACAGTGTCTAATCTGCCCAACATTTCGGTGTTAGCTCACTCACTGGATGGTAGGAGGTTCAATTTGGGAATCCTCCAGTCCTCCCTCTAACTCGTCTTCACTGTCCCTTTCACCCTCTTTCCTGACTGCCTATCAGACCTGTGCTTGTTTCTCCCTTTTTGTTTTCGGCAGGGCCCCCACACAATCCAACAAAACTCTGCTGAGTGGTTCCCCAAAAACTGGGAGGGGAATTAGGGGCACATGTTTTATTGCAGGTTGGGGCTTCCTCATAACCTGGCACATGTGGCAAGTCTTACAGAATTCCACCACATTCTTGTGGAGTTGTGGCCAGTGAAAATGCTGTCTTATATGGGTTTGGGTTTTTCCGATACTGACATGTCCAGCCATTGGAATTTCGTGGGCTATGCTCCATATTCCTCTACGGTACCTCTGTGGCACCACTACCTCATGGACCACTGTCCACCCTTCATCTTCAGGTTTGTGAGGAGGTCTCCACTTCTTCATCAGCATCTCTTTCTTTAAAGAGTAGCACTCTGGGACTCTCTCTGCTTCAGCTTCAGTTTGGGCAGTCTGTGCTAACCTTTTTAATACTGAGTTGGCTTGCTGAGCCTCGACCAAGGAAGACCTGCTTAACACTTCCTTTGGTTCCTCTAAATTCTAAAGAAGGTTTTGGATAACCAGTTAGCAGGGTCATCCGTCTGCAGTGCCAGGTCAGCCTCCATGGACCGGGTCACCACAGTCAGGAAAAATGCCAGGGACCTTCTCTTGTAACTGCTCTGTTTGACCTCTCTAAAGCCACTGGCAAAACTACCACCTTCACCCCTGCCAGATCATTACCAAGGAGCAGGTCAACCCCGTCCACAGGTAAATTAAGGACGATCCCCACAGTTACTGGTCCGGAAATAAGGTCGCACTCCAGGTACACCTGATGTAAAGGTATAGGCATATACCTTACCCTGATACTATTCGCTAATATTCTGGCATACAGTGCACTTTCTGGGGTAAAGGAAGGGATTGGGTGGCCCCTGTATCCCTAAGTCTGACTATGGGCTTACTTGCCTCACTCGAGGGGTAAGGGGTCACTTTTCCTTTGGACACAAAATCCTGGTAAGTCTCGGGGATTTTGTAAAGTTCTCCCACACTCACAGCAGTACTTTTACAGGGGCTTACTGCCACAGTTAGAGCCACAGCCTGGTTTGCTGTGCTTTCCATCAGGGCCTCTTTTCCTGCACTGGTCTGGAATACCCTGACTAATCCTATGGGTTTTCCCCATAATTTCCAGCAGTCAGCTCGAAGGTGACCTGCCTTGTTGCAATGGAAACACACAGGCTTTCAGGCATCACTCCTCATTCTCAGCACCTTCCTTTTTCGCCTGAGGAGGGCCCCCTGTGTTTCCAGCTTTTCCTTCCCACCCATGGCTGTTCATACTCCTATCACCCTCCCACCTTCTAACCTTTTCAGGTTTTTGGAGGTGATTAAGGAAGGGTTTCCCTTGGGGATAGGGCTTGTGAATAAGTGTATAATCATCAGCCAGGATTGCTGCCTGCCTGGCTCTTGGAAACTTTTGTTCTTCCACGTGGTTTTTTATAGAAAGGGGAAGTGGGTTTTTGAACAGCTCGAGGAGGAGCAACTCCCTGAGGTTTTCATAGGTGGAATCTATCTTAAGCGCCCATATTCATCAGCTGGAAGCATGTTGCTTAACCCTTTCGAACTTGATGTAAGTTTGTTCAGGCTGCTTTTGCAGAGTTTGGAATTTTAGGTGGTACACCTCCAGTACCAGCTCATATGCACTTAGGGTAGCATTTTTGGTCATCTCATAGCTTGATGATTTCGGATCGGACAATAGGGAATAAACCTCATGGGCTTTTCCTGTTAATTTGCTTTGCAGTAGAAGGGTCCAGCCCTCTGTTGGCCACTTCAGCTGTTTTGCAAGTTTTTCAAGAGAAATGAAAAATGCTTCCACATCCCCCTCATCGAACTTTGGTATCAATTGGGAGAATTTTAAGAGCTCAACACCTGGTCCTGAGCTAGGGATAGTTCCCTCACTAATGGTGCCTTCACTGGGTACATTGGATCTTCCCCTATTCAGTTCAAGCTGCCTTAATTTTCTTCTCTGCTTCTTCTTCTGGAAAGCTCTTTTTCTCTTTCCTGGAATTTTCTCTCCTCCTTCCATTCCTGTCTCTCCCTTTCTTTTTCTTTTTCATGAAATTCTAGCTCTAGTCTCTGCAGTTCCAGCTGTATCTCGGCTAATGCTATTCTTTCTGTTTCAGATTCTATGCCTGTCTCCACAACAGATTTATTTCTTTTTTAAGTGGATACACTTGCCAATTCAGTGAGTGTTTAACTGTATATCTATAAACATGCTATTATCATAAAAGAGCCAATCGGACAAATTTTCTTGTGTTTAACAAAGAAAGAGGTTAACTTTATTGTACTTGTACCGATCTAAATAAAAATAATTTTTTAAAAAATCATCATTTGACCTGACACGTTTTCATGACAAAAAGAAATGGCACTGAAATTTTTCAATGACTTTCTTAGTTAGGCCTTATGCAACTCAGCATCTATTAACGCTGGATACTCAATCTACATGAACTGCATTTGCATCTAGTGTTGAACCTAGATGATAGCTGGAAAATGAGGTTTGGGGCACCATTGTGTATCTTCCATGTCAATATAAAAATATAACGTCTCAGATGAGATTTTCCTGCACCTGCCCTGCCAGGAATGCGTGCCATGTGCAAAATTTGTGGAGAACCAGTGTCATCATCTAGTTCCCATGAATTGGCACAGACAGGGCTTTAATGACATAAAAATGATCAGTCCCTGTGTGTTTTAGTAAATGAAGATGTTGCCTTGGGCTATATCAAACTATGTGCATTGTTCATGGTTTCCTGGAATTAATATTGTCACATTTCGGCTGATCATCCAATCTCATTGTTCACATGCAGAAACAAAATTAACATTAGCTGGAAATCTAACATTGAGGGAAAAACAAGCCTTTGGGAGAATCACGGAATAGGGAAGATTCCAAGTTTCTGAAAGATAGTGATAGAGGGAAGCAGAGTATTTTAATGTCCTCGTTTATTTAGACCAATACAAAAAAAACTGTAAGATCAGAATGTTTGTTGAGAGAAAGTTAACCCCTTGTGGTCGTTACAGTTGAC
This sequence comes from Heterodontus francisci, assembly GCF_036365525.1. Taxonomy (NCBI): domain Eukaryota; kingdom Metazoa; phylum Chordata; class Chondrichthyes; order Heterodontiformes; family Heterodontidae; genus Heterodontus; species Heterodontus francisci. The sequence continues at coordinate 12,976,005 of NC_090397.1, read as the reverse complement.
ATTTTTGGATTGAATATTCTGCAATCTTGTAATTGTTTATCATGGTGTTTCTTTATGCTCTGTAAAATGTAAATAAATATTTACATTAATTTTAGCCTGTAAAAGCTCTGGTCTGCATCAATAATTTATGTCATGAATCTGTTGAAAACCTAGGAGAAGCCTACAGTGGAGAGATGACAAAAGTTGAAGTAAATGCTATTGCTGAACACTGTACTGCCTACAAGGTTGCAAAATGCTAAAGGCACAGCTTGAGATTTGTGCAGACAAATGTTACTCAGAGAAAAGATTTTGAAACTGTTGAGACAGAGTGACAGACATACAGAGAGAGACAGAGAAACAATGGTACATTAATATTCAATTGTAGCACTTCCAATATTAAGTATTAGTTTTAATAACGTTCTTTCCCTAAAGTATATGTTGTGCCTGTTTATAATGGGGCAACGGTGATAGATTGTTACAGCAACCATTGATCTGTCCCAGATAGACCCTTCCCTTAATAAAGTGCCTGACAAAAAACACTAATACAGGATGGTTTAATATAATAGGTTTAATAGGTTAACATCTCAAGCATGCAAACGTAGAAGCCTAGCAAATGCTTAAAAAAACTGACATAACCCTCAAGAAGTTCAGGACTCAGAAATGGCTCCGATCTATGAAAACAAGCAGTTACACGGGTGTTGTAACTTAAGCTATACGGGTACATGACAATCCATGAGACTTATATTGGAGGAAGAGAAAAATGTGCAAGCGCATGAAAGCCTCGAGGGGAAATTCAGATGTTGAATGCATCAAGTTGTTGTTGCATTTCTAGGATATCCAAGGACATGCTTCCCAGCAGATTACTGAATCTTTACATTAAACATAATATATTATGGTCAATTTGAAACATTTTTATTCTTTTATGAGGAGAAAAGGAATAATAAATTAAAAGAACAACACATTCATATTGGAAACACAGGTCAGTCAGCAGCCATCAAGAGAACAGATAAAATTATACATCAAAATATAAACCCACCCCCTCAAAATCTATCTTAGTAGTGTCATGCAGGCCCCCACCTGCCAAGAATGAGGCATATTAATTACGCCACATGGACATTAAATTTCAAATTGTTGCTGGGAAGAACAGAAGGCCTGTTACAAGGACTGCCAGACCTTGGCTGGGAAAAAAACGTTCACATACTAACAGACCTTGAAGGCAGGGAAGCGCATTCCATTCCCTGCTAAGATGATACAATACAGAGCCAAGACGTGGTAAGACCAGTTAGTCACATGACTAACCTGCTTGGCAACCTGAGGTGTTCTGAATTGTACAGTTTGCATTGAGAGCCTACAGAAAGCTGTTTGCTCCTGGATTGAAAAGACCTCTCCTGGCTGGCTCGCCACAGCCTCTCCTGTCTGTCTGCTCCCATCTCTTTCTCACGGAACTCCAAAAACCCACTGAAGACACATGAACCCCAAGAGAGAAAGGACCCCGACAGTGAACAAGCTTTAAAAAGAATACTGGGCCCCAACAAAAAGCAAGATCTACCTACAATCAAGGACTCTACAGTGAGCTCGAAGCACAGTAACAAAAATCCCACTTCAGAGATTCCCGCAAACCTTTCAACTTTATTTTTCTTCTGTTCTTTTCTGTCTCTATTTGCATGTGTGTATCGCATATGCATGCTAGCGTGGGGTGTGTCGTGTAATCACAGGCATTAACCAAATTAGAGTTCAAGTTTAAGTTTAATAAATTTCAACTTTTCTTCTTTAAAGAGGCCAACTAATGGCTGGTTCGGGTCGGGTCGGGGTCAGGGCAGAATCGGAGGGACTCGGGCTGGGTCATGCTCGAGCCCGATGTGGTTCGGTCGGGTTCTTTTTCCTGGCCTAAAGCAGGCCTCTAGCTCTGACACAAATTTTCAAATCCTCTCTGGCCTCAGGAGACGTGCCAGAGGACTGAAGGACAGCGAATGTGGTACCATTATTCAAGAAGGGTAGTGGGGATAAACCAGGTAATTACAGGCCGGTGAGTCTAACATCAGTGCTAGGGAAACTATTGGAAAAAAATTCTGAGGGACACGATTAATCTCCACTTGGAGAGGCAGGGATTGATCAAGGATAGTCAGCATGGCTTTGTCGGGGGAAATCGTGTCTAACAAATTTGATTACATTTTTCGAGGATGACTAGGTGTGTAGATGAGGGTAAAGCAGTTGATGTAGTCTACATTGACTTCAGTAAGGCTTTTGATAAGGTCCCGCATGGGAGATTGGTTAAGAAGGTAAGAGCCCATGGGATCCAGGGCAATTTGGCAAATTTAATCCAAAATTGGCTTAGTGACAGGAGGCAGAGGGTAATGGTCGCGGGGTGTTTTTGTGATTGGAAGCCTGTGACCAATGGTGTACCGCAGGGATCAGTGCTGGGACCCTTGCTGTTTGTAGTGTACATTAATGATTTCAACATGAATATAGGAGGTATGATCAGTAAGTTCGCAGATGACACGAAAATTGGTGGTGTCGTAAATAGTGAGGAGGAAAGCCTTAGATTACAGGACGATATAGATGGGCTGGTAAGATGGGCGGAGCAGTGACAAATGGAATTTAATCCTGAAACGTGTGGGGTGATGCATTTTGGGAGGACTAACAAGGCAAGGGAATATACATTGGATGGTAGGACCCTGGGAAGTACAGAGGGTCAGAGGGACCTTGGTGTACTTGTCCATAGATCACTGAAGGCAGCTGGACAGGTAGATAAGGTGGTTAGGAAGGCACATGGGACACTTGCCTTTATTAGCTGAGGCATAGAATATAAGAGCAGGGAGGTTATGCTGGAGCTGTATAAAATGCTAGTTAGGCCACAGCTGGAGTACTGTGTACAGTTCTGGTCGCCACACTATAGGAAGGATGTGATTGCACTGGAGAGGGTGCAGAGGAGATTCACCAGGATGTTGCCTGGGCTAGAGCATTTCAGCTATGAAGAAAAACTGGGTAGGCTAGGGTTGTTTTCCTTAGAGCAGAGAAGGCTGAGGGGGGACCTGATTGAGGTATACAAAATTAAGAGGGGCATAGATAGGGTAGATGGGAAGAAACTTTTCCCCTTAGCGGAGGTGTCAATAACCAGGGGGCAGAGATTTAAGGTAAGGGGCAGGAGGTTTAGAGGGTATTTGAGGAAATATGTTTTCACCCAGAGGGTGGTTGGAATCTGGAACACACTGCCTGAAGGGGTGGAAACGGCAGGAACCCTCAAAACATTTAAGAAGTATTTAGCTGAGCAATTGAAACACCATAGCATACAAGGCTATGGGCCAAGTGCTAGAAAATGGGATTAGAATAGATAGGTGCTTGATGGCCAGCACAGACATGATGGGCTGAAGGGCCTGTTTCTGTGCTGTATAACTCTGACTCTGTAAGACCACCGACAATCAAGTGAGCGTGAAGCACAGTAAAAAAGAAACTCTTCTGAAATTGTCTCAAACCCCTCTTTACTATATTTTCCCCTCCTCTTTTCTGTCCCTATTTGCATGTGTGTATCGAGTGTGCATGATAGCGTGGGCACGTCGTATATCCATAGGCATGAACCGTATTAGAGTTTAGGTTTAAGTAAGTTTGATAAATTTCACTTTTCTCGTTTAAATCCTGTTTCTGCTCATTTCTTTGCCTTATAATTGGAAAACTGTGAACAAGGATTCACAAAACGGAGCTCAAAACACAGTGTGTTTAAAAATAAAACCCTGTTACAATAAGACCAGATAAAGACAGCAGAAGACCCCGAGACACATTTCTCACCCGGTCTCAATATATATATGTATTTTGTGTTCATCAACAACAACAACAAGAATAACAACTTGTTTTATACAATGTCTTCAACACAATAAAGCCTCCCAAGTGCTTCACAGGAACATTATCAAACAAATTTTGACACTGAGCCATATAAGGCGACATTAGGTCAGATGACCAAAAGTTTGGTCAAAGAGGTAGGTTTTAAGGAGTGTTTTAAAGGAGGAAAATGAGGCACAGAGATAGAGAAGATTAGGGAGGGAATTCCAGAGGTTAGGGTCCAGGCAGCTGAAGGCACAGCCACCAATGGTGGAGCAATTAAAACCATGGATGCACAAGAGGCCAGAATTGGAGGAGTGCAGATATCTCAGAGGAATGAAGGGCTGGAGGAGATTACAGAGATAGCGAGGGGAGAGGCCACGAGGGGATTTGAAAACAAGGATGATCTTTTTAAAATCGAGGCGTTGCTTATCCAGGAACCAGTGTAGGTCAGCGAGCACAAAGGTGACAGATGAATGGGACTTGATGTGAGCTAGGACACGAGCATCAGAATTTTCGATGACTTCAAGTTTACGGAGGGTAGAATGTGGGAGGCCAGCCAAGCGTGCATTGGAGTAGCCAAATCTAGAGGTATGAAAGGCATGAATGAGGTTTTCAGGAGCAGATAAGCTGAGGCAAGGACAGATTCAGGTAATGTTACAGAAGTGGAAATAAGCAGTCTTAGTGATGGCACGAATATGTGGTGAGGAGCTCAACTCAGGGTCAGACATGACACCAAGGTTGTGAACATACTTTTTTTAATTCATTCATGAGATGTGGGTGTCGCTGGCTAGACCAGCATTTATTGCCCATCCCTAATTTCCTGTGAGAAGGTGGTAATCAGCCACCTTCTTGAACCACTGCAGTACATGTGGGGTAGGTACACCCACAGTGCTGTTAGGAAGGGAGTTCCAGGATTTTGAACCAGCGACAGTGAAGGAACAGCAATATATTTCCAAGTCAGGTTGATGTTGAACTTGATGAGCAACTTGCAGATGGTGATGTTCCCATGTACCTGCTGTCCTTGTCCTTCAAAGTGGAAGAGGTTGTAGGTTTGGAAGGAGCCTTGGTCCATTGCTGCAGTGCATCTTGTAGATGGTACACACTGCAGCCACTGTGCTTCAGTGGTAGAGGGAGTGAATGTTTAAGATGGTGGGTGGGGTGCCAGTGAAGCAGGCTGCTTTGTCCTGGATTGTGTTGAGCTTCTTGAGTGTCGTTGGAACAGTACTCATCCAGGCAAGTGTAGCGTATTCCATCACACTCCTGATTTTTGCCTTGTAGATGGTGGACGTGTTCTGGGAAGTCAGGTGGTGAGTTACTTCCCACATAATTCCCCGCCTTTGACCTGCTGTTGTAGCCACAGTATTTATGTGACTGGTCCAGTTAAGTTCCGGTCAATGGTAATCCCCAGGATGTTGATAGTGGGGATTCAGTGATGGTAATGCCATTGAATGTCAAGGGGAGATGATTAGATTCTCTCTTGTTGGAGATGGTCATTGTCTGGCACAGTATGATGCGAATGTTACTTGCCACTTATCAGCCCAAGCTTAAATGTTGTCTAGGCCATGCTGTATGTGGGCATAGACTGCTTTAGTATTTGTGGAGTCGCAAATGGTACTGAGCACTGAGGAACTCCTACAGTGGTGTCCTGGGGCTGAGATGATTGGCCTCCAACAAACCACAACCATCTTCCTTTGTGTTAGCTATGACTTCAAACCAGTGGAGAGTTTTCCCCTGATTCCCATTGACTTCAATTTTACTAGAGCTCCTTAATGCCACACTTGGTCAAATGCTGCCTTGATGTCAAGGGCAGTCACTGTCACTTCACCTCAGGAATTCAACTCTTTTTGCCCATGTCTGGACCAAGGCTGTAACAGGTCTGGAGGCTTCTTCCTGGAACAGAGGCCCAACCAGTCCCCATCCACTACCACCCTCCTCCGCCTGGCTGAACTTGTTCTCACATTGAACAACTTCTCCTTCAACTCCATGCACTTCCTTCAAGTAAAAGGTGTCGCTATGGGTATCCGCATGGGTCCTAGTTATGCCTGTCTTTTTGTGGGATATGTCGAGCATTCTTTGTTCCAGTCCTACTCAGGCCCCCTCCCCCAACTCTTTTTCCGGTACATTGATGACTGTATCGGTGCCATTTCCTGCTCCCGCCCCGAACTGGAAAACTTTATCAACTTTGCTTCCAATTTCCACCCTTCTCTCACCTTTACATGGTCCATCTCTGACACTTCCCTTCCCTTCCTCGACTTCTCTGTCTCCATCTCTGGGGATAGGTTGTCTACCAATATCCATTATAAGCCCACTGACTCCCACAGCTACCTCGACTACACTTCTTCACACCCTACCTCCTGTAAGGACTCCATTCCATTCTCCCAGTTTCTCCGTCTCCGACGCATCTGCGCTGATGATGCTACCTTCCATGACGGTGCTTCTGATATGACCTCCTTTTTCCTCAACCGAGGATTTCCCCCCACTGTGGTTGACAGGGCCCTCAACCGTGTCCGACCCATTCCCCGCACCTCTACCCTCACCCCTTCCCCTCCCTCCCAGAACCGTGACAGGGTTCCCCTTGTCCTCACTTTTCATCCCACCAGCCTCCATATCCAAAGGATCATCCTCCGCCATTTTCGCCACCTCCAGCGTGATGCCACTACCAGTCGCATCTTCCCCTCCCTTCCCCTGTCAGCATTCCGAAGGGATCGTTCCCTCCGCGACACCCTGGTCCACTCCTCCATTACCCCCACCACCTCGTCCCCGTCCCAGGGCACCTTCCCCTGCAATTGCAGGAGGTGTAATACCTGCCCATTTACCTCCTCTCTCCTCACTATCCCAGGCCCCAAACACTCCTTTCAGGTGAAGCAGCGATTTACTTGTACTTCTTTCAATGTAGTATACTGTATTCGCTGCTCACAGTGTGGTCTCTTCTACATTGGGGAGACCAAGCGCAGACTGGGTGACCGCTTTGCGGAACATCTCCGCTCAGTCCGCAAGCAGGACCCTGAGCTTCCGGTTGCTTGCCATTTCAACACTCTCATGCTCACATCTCTGTCCTGGGATTGCTGCAGTGTTCCAGTGAACATCAACGCAAGCTCGAGGAACAGCATCTCATCTACCGATTAGGCACACTACAGCCTGCCGGACTGAACATTGAGTTCAATAATTTCAGAGCATGACAGCCCCCCATTTTACTTTCATTTTTAGTTATTTTTTCTTCCTTTTTTTTACATTCCTTTTTACATTTTTTACAATCTTTTTTTGCATTTATTTCATTTCATCTTAGTTTGTTCAGTTTGCTTACCCACTGTTTTTTTCAGGTTGTTTTTCTTCAGGCTTGCACTTGCTGCTGTTCAATATTCAGTGTATTCACACCTAATCTGTACTAATGCTTTGTCTTTCAACACACCATTAACATATTGTTTGCCTTTTCTCCGTGACCTTTTGGTCAGCTATGTGGCCCGGTCCAATCTGCACCTTCTCCTTTGTTATCTCTTGCCCCACCCCCACCTCACTTGTTTATAATCTGTGACTTTTCTAATATTTGTCAGTTCCGAAGAAGGGTCACTGACCCGAAATGTTAACTCTGCTTCTCTTTCCACAGATGCTGCCAGACCTGCTGAGTGATTCCAGCATTTCTTGTGTGTGATAGAGTGAGGGATATGCTTTGCCATGAGGTTACCGATTGTGGTTAAGTATAATTCTGCTACTGCAGAGCTACATGAATGCCCAGTTTTGAACTGCTAGATCTGTTCTGAATCTATCCTAGTTAGCATGGTGGGTGCAGCACACATTATGACGGAGGATGTCTTCAGTGTGAAGATGGGACTTCATCTCCACAAGTACTGTGCAGTGGTCACTCCAGCTGATACTGTCATGGACAGATACATCTGTGACAGGCAGATTGCTGAGGACGACGTCAAATAGTGCTTTTTCCTCGTGTTGGTTCTCTCACTATTTGCACAAGCCCAGTCTGGCAGATATGTCCTTCAGGATTTGACCAGCAATGGTGCTACCGAGCCCTCTTGATAATGGACATTGAAGACCCCCACCTGGAGTATATTCTGTGCCCTTGATACTCTCAGTACTTCTTCCAAGCAGTGTTTCTTTTTTAATTCATTCTGGGATGTGGGTGTCATTGTCAAGACCAGCACTTATTGCTCACCCCTAACTGTCCTTGGGGAGGTGGTGGCCTGCCGCCTTCTTGAATACAACTGAAAGGCTTGCTAGGCCATTTCAGAGGTCAAATAAAGGTTAATAGTTACATATAGGCTGGAACACATATGGATGGAAGATTTCCTTCCCTAAAGTACATTAGTGAAGCAGATGGGTTTTTACAACAATCCAGTAGCCTTACGTTCATCATTATTGATTCTAGCTTTTAATCCAGATTTATTTAATTAATTAAGTAAATCTGAATTCCCCAGTTGCCGTGATGTGATTTGAACTCGTGGGCTGGAGCGTATCAGCGCATCGCACTCCACGGCAGCGCACTGTGAGAGCCGCAGCCTTTCGACAAGGAGGTGCCACCGCACAGCCCCCGTGGCCGTGTCACCGCACAGGCGCCAGAGCCATTTTTAAAGAACATCAAACCCTGACAGCTGATGTAAAATTTTAAAGGGACCAGCACTATAAATTTTAATAAAAACATTAAATTGAACAGAAAAGCTCTACTTCCACTCTCCCAATGATGAAACAATAAATTTATTTCCCTCTCCCCGCACCCCCCTCCGAAAAACCATTTTTGAAGTCCCGACCTTTCAAACCCAAACTTTGCACTCTTTGCCCTTCAAACCCTTCCCACCATCCCCACAGCCAATAAAAAATGTTTTCCCCACTCCTCCACGCCTCCCACCCTGAAAATGTTACTCCCCCCCACCCCACCCCACCCACCCCCACCAGGTTCTCACTTCGGAACTCCTACGGAGTTCCAAAGGCGTGCGAGGTACGGACAGCGGCTGTAAAATCGTGTGGGACGGCCACCGCCAGTAGGTAAGTGCATTTACATATAATTTAGGTTGATTTGAATATGTAGATGAAGGCCCCACCGCCAAGTGATGGGGTGGCCGTACCGAGGTCCCCCCCCGCAGCCGGTAAGATGTGGCAGGCCTTTCTCGATGTCGGGGGTCAAGGCGGACCTCTCCCCACACAATTTTACGGACCCCCCCCCCCCCCCCACCGCGACCCTCGTAAAATTCAGCCCCATGTCTCCAGTTCAATAGACCAGGCCTCTGGATTACCAGTTCAGCAACATAACCACTATGCTACCATTCCCTACATAAAAGTTTGCTCATCCAAAACTCTGTTGCCCATATCTGAACTTGCACAAAGCCTCATTCACCCATCACCCGTGTGCTTACTATCCTACACTGGCTCCCAATCCGTCAATGCATCAAGTTTAAAATTCCCATTGTTGTTTTATAATTTCTCCATGGCCTCACTCCGATATATATCTCTGTAATCTTCTCCAGCTCTTCAAGACTCCAAGATCTCTGCACTTGTCCAATTCTGACATCATGTGCATCCCTGATTTTAATCACTCTACCATTGGTGGCCATGCTTTCAGTTGCCTAGGCCCCAAACACTAGAATTCCCTTCCTAAACCTCTCTGCCTCTGTACCTCTGCCTCCTCCTTTAAGATGCTTCTTAAAACCTACCTCTTTGACCAAGCTTTTGGTCACCTGTCCTGCTATCCCCTTCTGTGTGTGGTTCAGTGTCAAAATGTTTATTGATAGTGCCCTTGTGAAGCACCTTCGGACATTTTGCTGTGCCAAAGGTGCTATATAAATGTAAGTTTTTGCTGTGTGTGGATTGGAAACCTGATTGGAGCATTTTGAACATGAGGTTTCAGGAAAAATGGGATTGAAACAGGAAGACAACAATTCATTCACAAACTTTGGAAAGCAAGGAGCGATTAAAGAGTAGAGGGAGCTGTGGTTCAGTCTATACAATCTACAGGATGCACTGGAACAACTCACCATGCTTACTTCTGCAGAACCTCCCAGTCCTGTGACCCCTACCACTCAAGGACAAGAGCAGCATGATCATGTGAACACCATCTCCTCTAAACTGACCCCATCATCCTGACCTAAATGCACACCACCATTCCTACATCATTACTGGGTCAAAATCCTGGAACTTCTCACTCAGTGCCATTATGAGAGGACCATCGGCCCAAGTACTTTAAGCAGTTCGAGGAGAAAGCCAATCACCACCGTGACTAGGTATGTGCAATAAATGTGACTTTCGCAGCTTTGTTCACGTCCCAAGACCCAAAACAAACAACTCTTCAAACAATTCCAGATGAGGTATTACCCATAGTTTCAAACGTCATTCTCCTCATGATCTCTCTTCTCTTCTGATGAGCATTGATAGCATACTGTATGATGCTCTGAAGTCTTTTCACCATTACAGATATTTGACTAGCCCATTTATAATTTTCAGGTTCATGCCTCCCTCCTTTCTTGAATATTGGAATAACATTTTTTACACTTCAATCCTCAGCTGTAGGAACCAATCAAAAAATGTAGAATGTTTCAGGCCCACAGAACAAGTCTATTATTCCATTTCATAGAATTAAAGACAATCTACCTATCAGAAACAAGACATTCAGTCAAACTGTTCTGTCAGTGTTTTTATTACCCATGAGCCTACTCCCACTCTAATTACCTCTTCCCATCCTGTCCCCACATCCTCCAATTTCCTTCTCTTTCATTTATGATCTAGTCTCCCCTTAATTGTGTAAATGTTATCTGCATCAACCACTCCATGTGGCAGCATAGTCTCACCACTCTCTGTCTAAAGAAATTCCTCCTAAATTCTTTATTTGGTGTTCTTAACTATTACTTATCATTCATTATTATTCACCAAATTTGCAGTCTCGGATCAATGATGGATCCCTCACTGATCCACAGACCAGAACTGATCACCTGATCAATCTCCAATTACTCCACATCCACAAATAGGGCCTCACCGAGACAAAATTAAGGAGGAAGGTGGAGGGTAGAATTGGCCCAGGGTTACTGCTCCTGATTGCTATCTGGTGTATCTGGGAACATTCGTGATCACCAAACAAATACAGAAGCAAAACGCTTTATAAGATAACTAAACACCAAATGATCCTTGTGTAAAGTCATGCTTGTAGTTTCCAACCTCTTGCTGTGGAGTCAGAGAAAGTCCTTCACCACAGGGAAGAAAGAAAATCGGAGGATTTCTTGGATAGCGAAATCACACCTAACTCAATAACTGACCTGTGACCTGAAAAGCAGTTGTCAAATCGGGTTATAAAATGAATACTGCTTTCTACTGCCAGTGTTAATAATGACATGTATGATTCTGCCATTGGTAAGCTGGTGAAAGGCATTAAGAACAACAAGCAAATGTTGTTTGGATACTTGAGCAACTGTATGTCAAATACAAATGAATTCTAGACATACACACATTCACAGAAATATCCCTGGGAGTTAAACTTGTTCAAAGACTAAACTGCTGATTGAGTTAAGAAGAAATTAGCAATGATACTTGGAACATCTTAGATGTCACTGATCTATGTCAAAGGAATGGAAGCTATACTCCTACTGTTGTATAAAGCTCTGGTTAGATACCATCCGGAGTGCTATGTTCCATTCTAGGCACTGCACCTTTAAAAGAATAGATTGGCCTTGGAGCACATGTTGTGCAAACTCATCAGAGTGATACCAGGGTTTAAAGGGTTTAAAGCCTGGATCGGGTATAAAATTAAGGCCCAACCCGACAACAGCCAACCCAAACCCGACCCGGGCCCGAGTCCTTTAATTTCTTTTCATGCCCAACCCAACCCAACCCAACCCAAAAATATCAAACATAGTATTGAAACATAAAAAATTGTAGATTAAAAAGAAAACAATACCACCAGCTAATGGGAACGACAATTAAAATGTACATCACTCGTACTGTGTCAGACAGTTCCCAAACTCTGCTAGGGTGCCTAAGGTAGACAAGATAAGTCAACAAGTGTGAGGATGAGCCACCCACATTACTCTTGCATTAGCAGACAGTTCAGGAACCTAAACATGGCGCTGTCAGAGGGCATAACCAACTTGTGTCTGTTTTAGATCCTCTGCTACTTACTTCTTCGTCTACAACATTGAGGAAGGAGGTATTTGTAGCATATGTTGCATTAGGTTCCCATACAATTTGAGTAGACATAGAGGGAAATTTCTAGCTTACAAACTTATGGAAATGACGCAGGAAGACTAGCTGGCCCATCAAGACTGCCCCACACCAAGATAGCTGGATCATCATGGCTAAACACTTCTTCCCTCTCCCGAACTCGCATCTAACTCTACTAGGAGTGGCAAAAGAACATAAACACCCTGGGCCAATGTAGGGAAAAAACTCAGTAAATTTCCTCTCCAATGCCCTGCTGTTGAAAACCTGTCCAGGATTACATGGACCACGTGTTACCTATAAAGAATTTACCTTTTATATCATGCAATCTTTCTCACAGTCAGAAACTGATCGAGCTCCCTCTTGAAGCTGCTGAGCAAGTCACCACCAACCACACCAGCTGACAATGTATTCCAGAGGCTCTATATTCGCTGGGAAAAGAACCACTTAACATCCTGTCTATTCCTATGTGTACGTGGTTTGATATACTGTTTTTTTCAGTTAAGCTCATAGATGGTTTTCTCTCTGCAATGTTACTTGTCTGGTACTGTGACACAATCAGCTGGTAAGTAATGGGGCAAAGGCTTGCTTTTGAAAATCAATCAACATTACTTCTACAGACATTATAGCTTGTTTGAAATTACCTACATTTGATGGGAAAATATTGCACTAATAATGCTACACTATTTAATATCTTCAAAATGGTTTTGAAATGAATCGAAGTTTCTAGAGATAGCCAGCTCTCTATTCACTCCCATGGAACAGAACACCAGCCCTTTGGAATCAGAGGAATACTTCATTCAAGGAACACAAGCTATTAGGTTGACTAATATAGACTGTAACGGCAGATTAATATGTCAGGGTGATATAATTCATTACTGTGGAAGATTTAGAATTTATACTTGGATGGCCAGTGGTGATTATTCAATCATATATACGAAAAAAAGTGTGCACAATGCCAATTAATGTCTAGACTAGATACAATAAATATTGGTTCTATGCATTTTCATTTTTAATACTTGCATTTGAAACACTGGATTTTCAAAACTAAGATAACTTGAGTATAAGTTCGTCTCTCACCCACACAGTAATGAGAATTAAATAAATTGGATTCTGTGTTTTGGTTTATCTCATAATTCCTAGTGGATTTTGTCCACAGTATCCATTGATGTGGTCAATGGCACTCACTTTCAATCATAATGTGGCAGCTTTGCAGATATACATCACACAACAGCTACAATATGACTTTCTACATAAACAATCCCATCATGGAATTCCATGGTAGACTAATTTTTTTTATCCTCTTTTAATAACCGGGTAGATCTAATTCTTGAAAATTTTTGGTTTTTTTTAAGTTAAGACAAATCATCAACATGCTTACAACCAGGATGGTCTGGGCAAGGCACTGCAGCTATTTTTCCAAGTTTGTACTTACAATGTTAAAACAAACAAGTTCATAAATTATATTTTAAGCATGTGTTATGTATAAAATGAGACATTAATATTCCTTTAGAGGCTAATTTTAACTCACGTGACTGTTACTCAAATTATCCAGTAAATTTCATATCATTTTGGCAGCCACTTACAATCTACTCCTGGGTTTCCTTTGGGCAGAGAAGGCAGCCTCTAATTTGTGTTATTGAACTTCATCCTCATTTTAAATAGAATTGCCTTAGAAATGCAATTCACAAAAATTTCCAGACTTAAAACCAGTCTGGTAAAATAAAACATGTTATCTCACCTTTTTAAATGTTTTGTTTAATCATAACAGTGAAAAGTTTGGTTTAAAAATGTCACACTTAAGTTTTAATACATAATATGTATTTATATTGGGGTTTTCACATAAGCGGACATGTCAAGTGGCACCAAGACTGCCAAAGCTAAACAGTACAATCCAGCCCGACCTGACCCGAGCCCGAATGCTGCACACAGTATATAGACCCGGCCCCACCCGACCCGAACTCGACACATGTAGTTGGGTATGGTCAGGTTCGGTCGGGTTCCGGTCGGGTAGCCAGGCTTTAAAAGGGTTAGCTTTTGAGGAAAGGTAGTATAGACTAGGCTTGTATTCCCCTGAGTATAGAAGATTTAGGGGTGATCTAACTGACAAGTTTAAGATAATTAAAGGATTTGATAGGCTAGATAGAGAGAAACTATTTCCTCTGGTGCGGAGAGTCCAGAACAAGGGAGCATAAACATTAAAATTAGAGCTAGGCTGTTCAGGAGTGATGCCAGGAAACACTTCTTCACACAAAGGGTAGTGGAAATCTGGAACTCTCTCCCCAAAAAAGCTGTTGAGGCGTGGGGGGGGGCGGGGGGGGGGGGGGGGGGAGGGGGGTCAATTGAAAATTTCAAAATTGAGATTGATAGATTTTTGTTAGGTAAGGTTAATAATGTTTATGGAACCAAGGTGGCTAGATGGAGTTGAGATACAGATCAGCTATGATCTCATTGAATGGTGGAACAGGCTGCAGAGGCTGACTGGTCTACTCTTGTTCCTATGTTCCTATTTCTGGGAATGCAACTGCATTTCATCAAGTTTTCCATTACATTTTGTTACTCTAGACTCCATGGCCCTGATATTTATTGGGTTGGGATTTCCAAGCAGCAGGAGGAGTTCTGGTCAACACCATGGAGTTTTGACTCCACAGCGTGCATTGGGCTTTTTAAACAGATTATCCAAAGCTAGGCTGATTGAGAGACTTGGATCCCTGTCGGACGGGAATCACTCCAGCAGAGGCCGCAGCCCAGCAGCAGGGTAGGTACAGCCCTGGAGGTGAGTATAGCTTAGTCTGGAGGGTCGGGTGGGTGATTGGGGGAGGATGGTTTGGAGAGAGATCGTGGGAAAAGTTGGGGATGGGGTGTCGGTGTTTGCGGTGAAGTCAGTTATCGGGGGGGTTTTTCATGATTGGTGATTGTGGCGGGTCAGTGATTGTGAGATGACAGTGATCATGGGGGTGGGGGAGGGCGGCGGTTGGTGAGCGACTGGGGATTCCAATCACAAGGGAGGGAGCTGGTCGTGGGTGGGGGCCCAATCAAGTGGAGTGGGAAACAGGTTTGCTTGGTGGGCCAGGGAAAGGCACACTTGCTACTCCTGGTCCACACACAACACTGGAAAGGCACTTGCCTCTTCTAGGCAGCAGTCCTCACCTCCCTTTAGCAGCTGGGTTTCTGGCCAGAGTTATAACAGGAAGTGAGATAAAAATCTGACGCATGTCATTAAAATATTTAAATGAACATTGTGCCTCTTGGGAGCGGATTGGTTGCCTAACCCTTATCCCGCCACTATCCCGGCCGTCCATGTCTCCGTTATAAAGACGTCTGCAAACGTGACATGAAATCGTGTGACATTGATCACAAGTCGTGGGAGTCAGTTGCCAGCATTCGCCAGAGCTGGCGGGCAGCCATAAAGACAGGGCTAAATTGTGGCGAGTCGAAGAGACTTAGTAGTTGGCAGGAAAAAAGACAGAGGCGCAAGGGGAGAGCCAACTGTGCAACAGCCCCAACAAACAAATTTCTCTGCAGCACCTGTGGAAGAGCCTGTCACTCCAGAATTGGCCTTTATAGCCACTCCAGGCTCTGCTTCACAAACCACTGACCACCTCCAGGCGTGTATCCATTGTCTCTCGAGATAAGGAGGCCCAAAAGAAAGAATCCCATCTCCATTAAATCTGGAAGTGGGTGGGCTCAAAACGGATTAGGTTTCGATTGGAGTTTCTTTACATTTTAACCCATTTTTTGGGTGTTAAAATTACCCCCAAATATCTACACAATGGTCTAGATCCATAAATGTTAAATATTACTCCCTCCATTTAATCTATTATTTTCCTTCCAATGGCTTGCACACTAATCTGATTTCTCACTGATGCATGAGATAAGCCCAGAGTGTCTTGCCCTTGATCGGTTTTATGGAGAACCAACTTTCATACCATTTGATAGCAGACGTCAGGAACTTGGCATGTGGATTATTGAAAGTGTGAATCTGCACGATGAATTTGCAATCTAAAGTAAAGCCATCGTGTAGGGTTAACATAACTGAGAGTTGATAAAGTGGTGAGTTGTGAAACCTTCCTCAGAGCTGGAATCTATTCTTGGTCCCCTTCTATTTCTCCTCGACAAGCTGCCCCCCAGCAGCATCAACCAAAAGCACAGCGTTATTTTACACATGTATGCTTATGATACCCAACTCTACCTCACCACCATCTCTCTCAACTCCTCCATTGTTGCTAAATTATCAGACTGCTTATCTGACATCCAGTACTGGATGAGCAGAAATTTCCTTCAATTAAATATTGGGCCGACTGAAGCCATTGTTTTCAGTCCCCGCTCTAAACTCTGTTCCCTAGTTACCGACTCATCCCTCTCCCTGGCAACATTCTGAGATTAAGCCAGTCTGTTTGCAAGCTTGGTATCACAGTTGACCCTGAGATAAGCTTCCGACCTCATATTTGTGCCATCACTAAGACAGGCTATTTCTGTCTCTATAACATCGCCCGACTTTGCTGATCTCAGCTCATCTGCTGCTGAAACCTTCATTCATGTCCTCTAGACTTGACTATTCCAATGCACTCCTGGTTGGCCTCCCACATTCTACCCTCTGTAAACATGAGGTCATCCAAAATTCTGCTGCCCGTGTCTTAATTTGCATCAAGTCCGTTCACCTATCACCCTTGCACTTGCTACCATACATTGGCTCCTGGTCAAGCAATGTCTTGATTTAAAAATTCTCAACCTTGTTTTCAAATTCCTGCATGGCCTCACTCTGCCCTATCTCTGTAACCTCCTTCAGACCCACAACCCTCCGAGATATCTGCACTCCTCTAATTCTGGCCTTTTGAGCAACCCGATTTTAATCGCTCCACCATTGGTGGCCATACCTTCAGTTGCTTAGGCCTTAAGCTAGGAATACCCTCCCTAAACCTCTCCGCCTCGCTTTCCTCCTTTTAGACTCTCCTTAAAACTTACCTCCTTGTTCAAGATTTTGCGCATCTGACTTAATATATCCTTTTGTGGTTCGGTGTCATACTTTGTTTTATAATGCTCCTGTGAAGCTCTTTGGGAAGTTTTATTACATTAAAGGCACTATATAAATATAAGTTGTTGTTGTTGGAATACATTCCATATTGAACCAACTTTGAATTATTGGCAGGGTGAAGATAACAACAATATCTTGCATTTATATATCATAGTAAAACATCTCAAGGCACTTTGCAGGAGAGTAATCAAACAAAGAAAGCTGACACCAAATCCTATTAGGACTGGAGATCAAATGAGATTGGTTTAAAGAGGCATTTTAAAGAGAGAAGTGGAGAGTTGCATAGGTTTAAGGAGGGAATTCCAAAGCTTAGGGCCGAGGCAGGTGAAGGCCGGCAGACCAACAGTGGGGCATAGGAAGTTGAGGATGTACAAGAGGCTAGAGTTGGAGGAACACAAAGTTCTCAGATGGTTGTAGGGCTGATGGAAGACAGGAAGGGACAAACCCATGGAAGTGATTTGAACAGAAGGATGAGAATTTTAAATTTGAGGCATTTGGAGATTGGGAGCCATTGTAGGTCAGCGAGCGAAAGGCTGTTGGGTGAATGGGGCGTGGTGCAAGTTAGGATACAGGCAGCAGAATAATGGTATTCTATATTTGCATCATTTATTCACCTGTAGTGACAAACTAATTTCATGCTGTTCATGCAACTAGTGCACTTACAACACAGAAATATCATGCAAACGATAATGAAAATTATGAATCGTAATATAGGATAACACAAAGATAAGAGTGTGTTACAAGGCAGTAATACACCTTCGGGCTCAGACGATGATGTGAAGCCCAAACTGTTCATTGTTTATTTTCACCTGCTAGCTTTATACCCAGTTGCGAGTTCGCTGAAGTAGAACACCTCTTTAGCTGAGACGGTGTGTCAACAGCCAGTTCCCACAGCAACAGTAATTCCAATTGTACCTGGCCACCGGGGGGTGCTAGTGACTGCCCAGGTGTTGGTGTCCTAATTTGCTTCCCAAGCCAGACCTCCTCAGGTAGATGAAATGGTGTCCATGTAAGATCAGGAACTGGGAATGGAAATGTCGTGGCTATTGTGACTATACTAGTAATGCAGAAGCCAGAACTAATAATGAGTTCAAATCCCACCATGACCATTTGAAATTTGAGTTTAGAAAAGCTTGGACAGTCCTCATCACTTAAACTGACCATGTCTATCCTGGACAGCTTCCTATATCAGGTAAATGTTACTAACCATTTGCCATCACCATAGGTGTTAATTATGAATGTGGTGTTTAAACTGTATGAAGCATGCTGGCCAATCCCAGCAACTTTTCACACCTCATTAATTAAGTGTGATTATTCATCATGAGATCCTAATGCTCATGTGAGTCTGAACAAGTGATGTTAATTGTGTTATGACAAGCAGTTTCCCTGTCTAATATTAGTTACCAACATTTAAGATTTCCTGAAAGAAGATTTAATAAGTAATGTGCCTGTGGATCATGACATAAACTGGAATTGAACGTAACATCCTTCACAACCAGTCACACTATTTTACCGCACTGTTTAATAAGCATAAAAGAAGCTGCTGATTATTTGATTATCTTCGTTATATCTTTAATAGACAAGAAGGTCATTAATTACTGTCATTAATAAATAATGGGTTTATGGTGTGAGGACTCTTATTGGTAAAAGTGACCATGAACTTCAAGCAAAAAACTCAACTGACTCACTAATATCCTTTAGGGAAGGAAAAGTGCCACCCTTACCTGGTCTGCCCTATACTTCACTCCAGTCCCATATAACTCTATGATACAATGACTCTATGACTCTTACCTGCTCTTTGAAGTGGCCTCGGGGCAATGAGGGATGGTCCTTGCCAATGACACCCACATCCTGAGTGTGAATAATAAACGAATGTGACTATTTTACACTTTGCTATGTAGAGTGCCTGATCACAGCTGCTGCAATAGATTAACTTTCTAGTTAATCTTCTGCCCCATAGTGGGTCCATCCTTTATAGCTTTGGCATATTGCCATTTCAAACTCTCGTGTCCTGAATGTCAGTCTGCGGTTGCTGTGAGACCAGCATCTAGTCTCTCCATGACTAACATGCTACTCAAAGAAAGAAAGATTTGCATTTATATAGCACCTTTAACGATAACCAGACGGCAAAGCGTTTTCCAGCCAATTAAGTATTTTTGAAGTGTAGTCACTGTTGTAATGTAGAAAACGTGAAACCAAACCAAATGTCAGTGGAAAACTCATCAATATCTGGAAAATAGCCCCGCAATGTTACAGGAAATACTTCTCCCTTGCTTTATTAACTCGCTGTTTATGTATAGCAGGCAAACACTTCAAAAAAACTTACATTTTACCATTAATAACATGACAGTGCATATGAAAACACTCATTAAAATTCATTTTTACTTTAAGTGGCTACTGTAAGTCATCAGCGCCAACTCATGACTTATCCAATATGCCTCACTTACAGTGTTACTTAACATATTCACCATTAGTCATGACATAGTCTCCATATATTGTTACATTTTGGCATTCCCAATGAATCAGCAAAACTAGAAATAGAAACTAACTCCCTGACAAATTATTGAAAGATGAAGGACTGGGTGAAGTTCCTCATTTAATGAAAAAGGAGAATGACTCCATCATTAACAGCCCACTAACGTACTTGTACTTTTAGAAAGCACGCATTTAAAAGCCGTGCACTGTCACAGTTTTGGAGAAGGTTATTAGCATGTTCCTGTGTTGCTTCAATGTTTCAATGCTTCAGTACAGATAACTCTGTTTCCCCCAGTATCACGATCAATATTGCTGCGTCTACCATGCTGGTAGAGGTGGGATTTTTGTTGCATGAATCATACAAGCATATGGTTAGCTGTTCAGTGGCCTGGGCGACACAGGAGCATCTTCCAAAGTGTGTACACAAACGCAGCAGTACAGCAGGAGCAGAGTTGGAAGTGATGATTGGACAGAAAGACAACAATTGGAGGTCATTAACATAAAAAATTGCAGCTGGCAAGAGGTCATTGGAGTAATGGAGAAAGCACCAGGAACAACTATCTAATGAGTTCTTTTTATGTTGTCTGATGCAACATAAATGAGATGCATGGAGTCCAGTAGGTTGAAGATCTCAAACAAGTTTATTAACAGTTAACTATCATATACAGTACAGAGCTAACTATTTACATGACCTGCTTCTAGGCGTTACAGTTACAAAGTGAGAGTGGCTTGTAGTCACATGACTACATCCTGGCACTTAGCTCATTAGCATACTAAGATCTTAAAGGGGCATCACTCTTAAAGGCAATCATACAAGAAGCTAGAGAGAAAAGAAGAGCAGAGAGCAGGAACAGAGTAACATAAAGAAAGCAGGAGCAATAACAGAAAGCAGGACGAGAGTAACACAGAGAAAGGAGCAACAACAGAGAGCAAGAACAATATAACAACATAAGATATAGGAGCAGGAGTAGGCCATATGGTCCCTCAAGCCTGCCTCGCTATTCAATAATATCACGGTTGAACTTCTACATCAATTCCACTATCCTACCCTCTCCCCATATTCCTTAATTCCCTTAGTGCCCATAAATCTATCAATCTCAGTTTTGAATATACTCATCGACTGAGCATCTACCAACCTCTGGGGTAGAGAATTCCAAAGATTCACAACCCTCTGAGTGAAGAAATTTCTCATCCCAGTCCTAAATGGCCAGTTCCTTATCCTGAGATTATGACCCCAATTTCTAGTCTCTCCAGTCAGGGGAAATATCTTCGCAGCATCTAGCCTGTCAAATTCTCTAAGAATTTTATATGTTTCATTTTTCTAAACTCCAGAGAGTATAGGCCCATTCTACTCAATCTCTCCTCATCAGACAATCCTGCCATCCCAGGATTCAGTCTAATGAACATTTGTCGCACCTCCTCCAAGGCAAGTATATTTTTCCTTATGTAAGGAGACCAAAACTGTATGTAGTACTCTGGGTATGGTCTCACTAAAGCCCTGTACAATTGCAGCAAAACTTCCTTACTCTTGTACTCCAGCCTTCTTGTAATAAAGGCTAACATGCCATTTCCCTGCCTATTACTTGCTGTACCTGCAATTTAACCTGCATTTTAACTTTCTATGATTTGTATATAAGGACACGCAAAACCCTCTGAATACCAACATTTACTAGACTCTCACCTTTTAGAAAATATTGAGCTTTTCCATTTTTCTGAGCAAGTGGATAATTTCACAATTCCCCACATTATACTCCATCTGCCAACCTCTTGCTCAATTGCTTAACCAGTCTGTATTTCTTTGAAGCCTCTTTGCGTCCTCCTCACAGCTTACTTTCCAAACAAGCTTTGCATCATCAGAAAACTTGGATATATTACACTCTGTGCCCTCATCTAAGTCATTGATATAGAATGCAAATAGCTGAGACCCCAGTACTGATCCTTGCTGTCCTCCACTAATTACACCCTGCCATCCCGAAAAGGACACTTTTTCCTACTCTCTGTTTTCTGTCCATTAACCAATCCTCAATTCATGTTAATATATTACTCCAATCCCATGAGCCCATATTTTTTGTGTCAACCTCTTGTGTGGTACCTTATCGAATGCCTTTTGAAAATCCAAATATGCTACGTCGACTGGTTTCCCCTTATCTACCCTGTAAGTTACACACTTATTTTTTGTGTCAACCTCTTGTGTGGTACCTTATCGAATGCCTTTTGAAAATCCAAATATGCTACGTCGACTGGTTTCCCCTTATCTACCCTGTAAGTTACACACTCAAAAAAATTCTAATAGATTTGTCAAACATGATTTCCTTTTCATAAAACCACGTTGTCTCTGCCTAATCATATTGTGATTTTCTAAATGCCTTGTTAACATTTTTCATACCACTGATGTTAGACCAAGTGGCCTATAGTTCCCTCCCTTCTCTCTCCCTCCCTTCTTGAACAGCAGAGTTACATTTGCTACCTTCCAATTCATGGGGACCATAATAGAATCTAGGGAATTCTGGAAGATCAAAACCAATGCATCCACTATCTAGGCAGCCAACTCTTTTAAAACCCTAGGATATAGGCCATCAGGCCCAGAGGATTTTTCAGCTTTTAGTCCCATTAATTTCTCCAGTACTTTTTCTTTACTAATATTAATTATTTTAAATTCCTCATTCTCATTAGACCCTGGTTCCCCGTAATTTCTGGTATGCTCTTTGTGTCTTCTGCTATGAAGACAGACACAAAATATTTGTTTAGCATCTTTGCCACTTCCATATTCCCCATTATAATTTCTCCTGGCTCTGCCTCGAAAGGACCCATGTATACTTTCGCTGATCTCTTCCTTTTTACATATTTGTAAAAGCTCTTACAATCTGTTTTTATATTGCTAGTTTATTCTCATATTCTGTTTTCTCTCCCTTTATCAATTTCTGGTCAGCCACAACACTTTTTGAAATCATTATAAGCTTCTTTTAATCTAATACAACCTTAACTTCCCTAGCTAGCCATGGCTGTATCACTTTTCCAGTGGAGCTTTTATTCCTCAGGGTTGACAAGTGAGGCAAGTAGGCCATGGCAGAGGTAACCTGAGAACCCTTCCCCTATTGTGTCTTGCAAGAAAAAAAAGAAAAGTGAACCAGACAAGTTTTAATGCAAATTACTGACATTGTCTGGAACAACACTACCTTTCCACCATTAAGCATCACCGCCCCCCCACCCCACCCCTGCAGCCTGCATCTTCAGTCCTTGACTAGCAGATTGCAGGGGAAGGGAGCCA
This sequence comes from Heterodontus francisci, assembly GCF_036365525.1. Classification (NCBI taxonomy): domain Eukaryota; kingdom Metazoa; phylum Chordata; class Chondrichthyes; order Heterodontiformes; family Heterodontidae; genus Heterodontus; species Heterodontus francisci. Next base: position 12,953,284 of record NC_090397.1, on the reverse strand, counting down.
CAGAGCTCTTGCTGTGAAGGAGGAAACAAACCTCTAGAACTATTGCCTGCAATTCCTTTGCCACATGGGATCTCCAGGATAATTCCTGTGTCCTGAATAACCACCTGTGCAGCAAGTGCCTCCAGTTGCTCAGACTCGAGCTCTGGGTTTCTGAGCTTCAGGAGTGGCTGGGGGGTCACTGCAGAGCATATGGGAGGATGAGAATTTCCTGGAGTGCATGTTCCAGGAGGTGGTCATCCTGCAGCTACAGAATGTTCAGGAGGATAGTAAGTGGGGGGCCATCCAGCAGGGTAGGAAGAGGCAGGAAGTGCAAGAATCCTTTGGAGGTATGGCACTCTCCAACCAGTTTTTAGTGCTGAATACCAGTGAGGGAGACAAAACCTTGGGGGAGTGCAGTCTGGAGCACTATGAGATAAATGACTGCACATGCCAGCACAGTAAAGTGTAGAAAAGCAGCAAGCTTAGGGGTTTGATAAACAGTGGGACAGCCAGTTGTTTCTGTGTCCCGCATAGAATATAACCTGCCAGGTTAAAAGATGGGTGCAGACTATTTTGAAGGGGGAAGAGGAACAGCCAGAAGTTGTGGTCCATGTGGGAACCAATAACATAGGAGGGAAAAGGGTTGAGGTCCTGCAGTCAGAGTTTCAGGAGCTAGGGGGAAAGTTAAGACACAGCATTTCAAAGATAGTAATCTCTGGAATACTCCCCAGTGCCACATGCTGGTGTGTATAGGAATAGTAGGGAAAAACAGGTTAATGCGTAGCTGGAGAAATGGTGCAGGAGCGCTTCAGATTGCTGGAGCATAAGCAGCAGTTCTGGAGCAGAAGGGATATTTTCAGGGTGGATGGGTTGCACCTTAACAGACCTCGCAGGAAAGTTAACTAGTATGTGGGGAAAGGTTTAAATTAATTTGACAGGGGGAGAGGTACCAGGATGAAACATTGGAGAGGAGAAATAAGGTGCACAGAGGACTAGAAGTGACAATTGCCACTAGAGTAAAGAATAGTTCAGAAACAGGAAGGTTCAGCCAGGGGCAAATGCAAAGCAGTCAAGGATGGGTTGAGAGTGCCTGTACATAATTGTGTGGAGTGTGGTTAATAAGGTTGCTGAGCTGTATCCACACGTCACCAATGGGACTTATAGTGGCAATAAGACAACTAGATCAAAGAAGGGGAGGATTGAGAACTTAATGGGCTAAAAATTGGCTTACTTCTTTTTTCAGGTGCAGTGATCATGATTCATGACATGCCCACACTCGTTCTATTGGAGGTGGGCAGCACGTAAATTTGATGTTGCCACCTCATTACCATGATTATAGCTTTGCGCCGAGCATCTGCCGCACTGCTGGTTCCGAGCAGCGTGTGCTAATAGCATGTGGTACAGGAAGCCTTCTGCTCTTGAAGACACACTGTCCCTTTTAAAGGGAGGCCACGATGAATAATATTTAAAAAATGGAAAATGAAACACCAGTGCAGAGAGAGGGATGCAGGGTGATGGATGCGCACCAGAGACCTTCATGGTGGAAGTGGGCAGGAGGAGAGACGCCATGTTCCCGCAGGGGGTCAGGAAACCCTCAAGGACCACCCTCAAAAGAGAGTGGGAGCAGGTGGCCAGAGAGGTCAATATCGGAGCCACATCCAGATACTCCACCTCACCCTCACGTACCTACCAATGCTGCCATCCTCACACCCACCTCTCACTGCCTCCACATACCTCCAGCTATTGAGCTGTGGCAGGCACATTATCCAAATGCAGTGCTGTATACTAACTGACATTCTGCCCTCTCTCATGCAGGATAAGGTGGCACACAGTAGAAGGGAGCAGAGCAGAGCTGGTGAGGAATAAGGAGTCCTGCATCTCCTGAGCCCGACAGAGGAGCTGGCTCTCAGCATCATAGGGGCGGCTGTGACAGAGCCTGTGTCATTCGGAATCACTGAGAAGAGTGAAGGTGAAAGTATTCTCCTGCCTTATGCCCCCTCTCACCTCCCAGCTCACCCTCTTCCTGCTATCTGGCATGATGAGCAAGCTGCTGCTGATGATGTGACCACGGATCTCTTGCTTTCCACCCCACCCCCGCTTTTCTCACACCATCTTTCCCCTTCTGATTTCCTGCTGTCAGGCGCCCAAGAACTGCTGCCTGCTCAGACTGAGCAGCCCAACGAGGAGACAGAGAGAGAGCGAGAGAGAGCAACAGTACAGCACTGATGAAGAGGCCCCATCATTTGATCTGACACTCGCAGCCACCAGCTCAGATACTGGCACTGAGCGGACCTTGGAGCCTACGATAGAGTTGGGATCAGTACATAGCGAGTCACTGGGCATGAGTGGGTTGAAACCACTCCAGGGGTAATGGATGGTTCATTTACAACATCACCGGAGGACAAGGTCACAGATGAGGACCTTGATGGGGTGGCATGCAGGAAAGCACTGATAGGCATGCACACCAAGATGCAGGATGCATTGGCTGGCCTGCCAAGCAGCCTCCTGTCACTATCAAGATGCATGAATACACCTCCAACTTAGCAGAGGGCATGCACAGAGATTGCCCTCTCCACAGCCTCTGCTCCATCTCATTGTTGTGCTGCAGACCCAGAGGCACTGCAACTGCAGCCTCCATACTTGTTGCAGTCTTTGTGTGGGTAGGTCACCAGGTCCTCTGCAATCCCTATGAGGATGCAGCAACTGGCCGTCCCCTGTCCAGGAACTCACCACAACAACCCCAGAGGTACTCCACAGTACTTCCAGACACTTTACTATAGCAGAGGTTCTTCAAAATTAACTTTATATACAGCACATCGTGCAGGGCCCATCTTGCAGCTTGACACTTGTTCTTTGCAGAGTGATGTGTGAATTCTTTCATGGACCCCCGTGGTCCAAATTAGGAAGTTTGGCATCACAACAGCTGGTAGGGCTGTGTGACATCAGGATATCACTGATTCAGTTGACCCACTCGCAGGGACACCCATGCAGGTTCCCCTCTCAAGAGGGCGCGCCATGCAGGAAGCAGTTGGCAGCGCAGCATGCGCCTCCACGGGGCACGAAGATTACATAGCGCCACAAATTTGCATCTACAATACTTGGCTACAATGTATAGGGAAAGAAAAAAGGACAGGGGTGGCAGTATTGACAAAAGAAACTAGTATCACACTGGAGGTGGATGATGTAGTTGAGGGACCATAGGCATAGTCTACTTAGTTAGAATTAAGGAACAGTAGAGGAGCTATTACATTACTGTGTGTATACTATCAGCACTAAATAATGGGAGGGGGATAGTGGAGCAAATTTGCAGGCAAATTGCGGAAAGATGCAAGAACTACAGAATAATGATAGTAGGGGACTTCAATTATCCTAACATAGAGTGGAATAGTAACAGTGTAAAGGGCAAAGAGAGGAAGGAATTCTTAAAATGTGTACAAGAGAACATTTGTGATCAGTGTGTTTCCAGCCTGAGAGTGGAAGCAGTGCTGGATCTAGTTCTGGGGAAAGAAATTGGGCCAGTTTCAGTGGGAGAGCATTTGGAAAAGGACAATCAAGTGTAAAAATACTTAACTGGAGGACAGCTAACTTCAGTGAATTGAAAAGGGATCAAAAAAAAATTGGTAGACAAAACAGTAATTGAACAATGGGAGGCCATGGTTCAGGTACAGAATAAATACATTCCTATGATGGGGAAAGGAAAGGCATCCAAAGGTAAAGCTCTCCGGATGAAAAGAGGTGAAAAAGAGACAGAAAAAGGAGGCTTATGGCAATTGTAAGCTTCATAATACAGTTGAGAACCAAGCTGAATATAGAAATATATATAGAATATATAATAAAGGAAATAAGAGATACAAAGAGACAGTATTTGAGTGGATTAGTGACTAACATAAAAGACTACCCAAAACTCTTTTATAAACACATAAATAATAAAAGCTTAGTTGAAGGGAGGGTGCGCCTGATTGGGACAAGAAAGGAAGCCTTCTTGTGCAGGCAGATGGCATGGCTGTGGTACTAAATGAACATTTTGCATCTGTATTCACTAGAGAAGAGGATGCTCCCAAATTAGCAGTAAGGAATGAGGCAGCAGTGAGACTGGATAGGATAAAAATGGGGAAAGAGGATGTACTTAAATGTTTGGTAGTCCTCAAAGTGTAAAAGTCACCCGGTCCATTTGGGACGCATCCTAGGTCCTGAGGGAACTAAGAGTTGTAATTGTGGAGCCTCTGGCCACAATCTTCCAATCCTGCTAAGATATGGAGTGATGCCAGAGGACTGGAGGATTGCAAATGTTACACCCCTGTTTAAAAAAGAGCAGAGAGCTAAGCCGCAGACCAGTCAGCCCTAATGTCAGTGGTGGGGAAACCTTTACAGACAATAATGTGGGAGAAAACTAATTGGTATTTGGAAAAGTATGGGATAATAAATGAAAAACTACATGGATTTGTTAAAGGCAAATTGTATTTTACTAACTTGACTGAGTTCTTTGGTGAAGTAACAGAGAGGGTTGATGAGGATAGTCCTGTTGATATTGTGTATATGGATATTCAAAAGGCTTTTGGTAAATTACCACATAAGAGACTTGTCAGCAAAATTGAAGCTCATGCCATTAAAGTGACTGTTGCAGAAAGAATATAAAAGTGGCTAAGGGACAGAAAGCAGAGAGTAGTAGTGTATGGTTGTTTGTCACACTGGAGGGAAGTGTGCAGTGGTCTCCACCCCAGGGTCAGTATTGGGATCACTGCTCCTTTTGATATATACTAATGACCTGGACTTGGATATGCAGGGCATAATTTCAAAGTTTGCTAACTCAGAAATACAGAGAAACATGAAGTGATACATTTTGGTCAGAAGAATGAGAAGAGGCAATATGAACTAAATGATGTAATTTAAAAAGGCTGCAGGAGAACAGCGACCCGGGGTGTTTGTACACAAATCTTTGAAGGTGGTAGGGAATGTTAAGAAGGCTGTTAAAAAAGCATAGGAATCCTTGTCTTTATTAATAGAGGCACAGAGTACAAAAGCAAGGAAGTTATGCTAAACCTTTATAAAACCCTGGTTAGGCCTGAGCTGGTGCATTGTGTTCAACTCTGGGCATCGCAGCTTAGGAAGGATGCCAAGGCCTTGGAGAGGGTGCAGAAGAGATTTACTAGAATGATACCAGGGATGAGGGACTTCAGTTATGTTAGGAGATTTAAGAAACTGGGACTGTTCTCCTTGGAGCAGAGAAGGTTAAGAGGAGATTTGATAGAGGTGTTCAAAATTATGTATAGTTTTGATAGAGTAAATAAGAAGAAACACTTTCCAGTGGCAGAAGGTCAGTAACCAGAGGACATAGACTTAAGGTGATTGGCAAAAGAACCAGAAGCAACATGAGGAAACTTTCTTATGCATCGAGTTGTTCTGATCTGGAAGGCACAGCCTGAAAAGGTCATGAAAGCAAATTCAATAGCAATTGACTAAAGGGAATTGGATACAGAGTGGAAGGGAAAAAATACAGGGTTCTGGAGAAAAAGCAGAGAAGTGGCATTAATTGGATAGCTCTACTAAGGACTGGCACAGGCACAATTGGCTGTTCCTTCTGTGCTGTATCATTCTGTGAATTTTATCCTGCTCTGTAAGGATAGCAGTGCCGTTGACTGAGATTGGTGTACTCCATCATCAGTTGTCTGGTACAAGCAAGATGTTATGAAAACCCCACCTGCCAAATGGGGAATATTAATTTCATCAATTGGAACTTGTCTGAGACTTTTACTGGAAATTGTTACAAATAACTTTTTAAAAAGAACAGCTAGTGGCCAAGATGACCATGTTTGCATTTGAAACACCAAAGGATTGGACTGAGACAAACATGATTGACTCAGCCTAGCCAGAACAATGGGGTGCTTTCTGATTCAATTGCCTGAGATAACCTTGTCAATGTGCTCGTCAAGAGCCATCGACACCCATTGACTTTGAAAGAGCCAAACCCTCACCAAGTATGTCTGGGTAGCCTGAGGGGAGAGCCTTGAATTTCAGAGAAAATTCCAGAAGAACCTCTTTAAAACACAAAGAGGTGGTCATGTCATGTGACTGCCTGTGCAACTCTGGAAGATTGTGAGTTGTGACTCATAAGGGAGACAGTACTGGAAGTGATCAAGGGAACAGCTCTCTCTCTCTCTTCCTCTCTCCAGTAGAGATCCAGAGAAACCTTAGCTTCCTCTGGTAAAGCCAAGTCTACCGACCCCTACAACCAACAACGGGGATACAAGCAAGTCTGCAACCGTGCACGTGGCCCAGCAAGGACTTCAGGACTAGAATTTCAACTAAAGACTCTGAGACGACTGAACTGTATTTCAATTCCATTTATTACAAACTCTATTCCATCCTCCCAACTTGATTTTTCCCTCTGTAATCTATTTGTGTGTGTGTGGCTCATGTGGGTATGGATGCATCGCATATTTTAGTAATTTTAACCGGTTCAGAGTGATAAGGATAATGAACTTACATCTTTCTTGTTTAAACTTAAGACAACCTGTCTGATTGGTTCATTTGCAACTATATTAGAGGAACAGGTGCAAGTGCTCACTGAGCTGGGTAATTCAATCACTGTATTATAAAAGGATAAACCCTGTTGCTATCAAACCAGAGAAGGGCGAAAGGGGAGCCTGAGACCCCCTCCTCACCTGGTTGTAACACAAGGCAATGCCACATAATCTGGAGTGAGATACTTCAGTGCAACTCAGATCAGATCTGAGATCAGAAAAGCTAGTTTTGTCCTTAGATAATGAAGCAGTCCATGCCTGCATGCAGAAAGATCTGCATTGATAAGTGCAAGTAACATATACACCATACAAATGCCAGACAATGACCATTTCCAACAAGAGAAAGTCTAATCATTTCCCCTTGTCTATGGATGTTATTTATATGGACTTCCAGAGGCCCTCATAAGAGACTGTTAGCTAAGGTTGAAGCTCATGGAATTGAAGGCAATTTAGCAATTTATTGACCTGGTTAGGAAATTGACTGAGTGGCAGTAGACATAGTATAGGGGTAATGGGCAGATATTCTAATTGGCAGGATGTGACTAGTGGTGTCCCAAAAGGATCTGTGTTGGGGCCCAACTATTCACTGTATTTATTAACCATTGAGATAGAAAGCCACATATCCAAATTTTCTGATGGCACAAAGATAGGCAGCATTGTAAAGCAGTGTAGATGGAAGCATAAAATTACAAAAAGATATTGATAGTTTAAGTGAATGGGCAAAACTGTGGCAAAATGGATTTCAATGTAGGAAAATGTGAGGTCATTGACTTTGGACCTAAAAAGGATAGAACAGGGTATTTTCTAAATGACAAAAAGCTAGAATCAGTGGAGGTCCAAAGACACTTGGGTGTCGAGGTACATAGATCACTAAAATGTCATGAACAGGTACAGAAAATAATCAAATCTAATAGAATGTTGGTCTTTATATCTAGAGGACTAGAATACAAAGGGGTAGAATTCATGCTTCAGCATTACAAAAACCTGGGTATACCACACCTGGAATACTGTGAGCAGTTCTGGGAACCACACTTTAGGAAGAATATATTGGCTTTGGAGGGAGTGCAGTGTAGATTTACCAGAATGATGCCTGGACTCCAGGTTTTTAAAAATATTTGTTCATGGGATGTGGGCGTCGCTGGCTAGGCCAGCACTTATTGCCCATCCCTAATTGCCCTTCAGAAGGTGGTGGTCAGCTGCCCTCTTGAACCACTGCAGTACTTGGGGTGTAGGTACACCCACAGTGCTGTTTAATTCTGAGGAGAGATTAAACAAACTAGGGTTGTATTCCCTGGAATTCAGAAGGTTAAAGGATGACGTAAGCAGAGTTTTCAAAATATTTAGGGGAACAGATAGGGTAAATAGAAAGAAACTATTTCCACTGGTTGGGGAGTCTGAGACAACGGGGCATTGGCTAAAAATTAGAACCAGACCTTTCAGGAGTGAATTAAAGAAATACTTCGAAAAGGATGGTAGAATTTTGAACTCTCTTCCGCAAACAAAAGTTGATGGTGGATCAATGGTTAATTTTAAATCTGAGATTGATAGATTTTTGTTAACCAAAGGCATTATGGGATATGGGGCAAAGGCAGGTACATAGAGTTAGGTCACAGATCAGCCATGATGTCATTGAATGGTAGAACAGGCCTGAGGGCTAAATGGCTTACTCCTGTTCCTATGTTCACATTCAATTGCAGTACCATCATTGAATTTTTTAAAAATTCATTCATGGGATGTGGGCGTCGCTGGCCAGGCCAGCATTTATTGCCCATCCCTAATTGCCCTTGCGAAGGTGGTGGTGAGCTGCCTTCTTGAACCACTGCAGTTCATGTGGGGTAGGTACACCCACAGTGCTGTTAGGAAGGGAGTTCCAGGATTTTGACCCAGCGACAGTGAAGGAACGGCGATATAGTTCCAAGTCAGGATGGTGTGTGACTTGGAGGGGAACTTGCAGGTGGTGGTGTTCCCATGTATTTGCTGCCCTTGTCCTTCTAGTTGGTAGAGGTTGCAGGTTTGGAAGGTGCTGTCGAAGGAGCCTTGGTGCATTGCTGCAGTGCATTTTGTAGATGGTACACACTGCTGCCACTGTGCGTCGGTGGTGGAGGGAGTGAATGTCCCCAACCATCAACATCCTGGGGGGCTTACCATTAACCAGAAATTTAACTGGACCAACCATGTAAGTACTGCGGCTACAAGAGCAGATAAGAGGGTGGGAATTCTGCAGCGAGTCACACCTCACATTCACCTCCTGACTCTGCAGTCTTGTCACCATCTACTAGACACAAGTCAGGAGTGTGATGGAATACTCTCTACTTGCCTGGATAAGTTCAGCTCCAACAACACTCGAGAAGCTCAACACCATCCAGGACAAAGCAGCCAGCTTGATCAGCACCCTATCCACTACCTTAAACATTCACTCCCTCCACCACTGGCACACAGTGGCAGCAGTGAGTACCATATACAAGATGCACTGCATCAACTCACCCAGACTTCTTTGACAGCACCTCCCAATCCCACTACCATCTAGAAGGACAAGGGTAGCAGATGGTTGGGGACATCATCACCTGCAAGTTCCCCTCCAAGTCACACAACATCCTGACTTGCAAATATGTCAATGGATACAAAATTAGTTGAGTGACAAGAAACAGAGAGTAGTTGTGAACAGTTGGTTTTGAGCTGGAGAAAAGTATATAGTGGGGTTCCCAGGGTCGCTATTAGGATCCCTGATTTTCTTGATATATATTAATGACATAGACTTTGGTGTACAGGACACAATTTCAAAATTTGCGGATGACACAAAACTTGGACGTATTGTGAACTGGGAGGATAGTAATAAACTTCAAGAGGGCATAGGCAGGCTGATGGAATGGGTGGATACGAGCCAGATGAAATTTAATGTCTAAGAGTGAAGTGATTCATTTTGGTAGGAAGAACAAGGAGAGGCAATATAAAGGGTGCAATTCTAAAGTGGATGCAGAAGCAGAGGGACTATTGAAGGGTGCAGGGCAGGTTGAGAAAGCAGTAAATAAAGCGTACGTGATCCTGGGCTTTGTAAAGAGGGGCATAGGGTAGAAAAGCAAAGAAGTTATGAAAAACCTGTATAAAACTCTGGTTCTGTCTCAGCTGGAGTATTGTGCCCTGCTCTGGGCATCACACTTTAGGAAGGATGTGAAGACATTAGAGACGGTGCAGACAAGATTCACAGGAATGGTTCCAGGGATGAGGGACTTCAGTTAGGCGGCTAGGTTGGAGAAGCTGGGGCTGTTCACCTTGACGAAGAGAAGATTAAGAGGAGATTTGATAGAGGTGTTCAAAATCGTGAGGGGTCAGGATAGGGTAGATAGGGAGAAACTGTTCCCATTGGTGGAAGGATCCAGAACCTGAGGCCACCAATTTACGGTGATTGGCAAAAGAAGCAACAGTGACATGAGGAAAAACCTTTTTACACAGCAAGTGGTTCGGATCTGGAATGCACTGCCTAAGAGTAATGTGGAGGCAGATTCAATTGAGGCCTTCAAAAGGGGATTGGCTAATTATCTGAAGAGAAAAACATTGCAGGGCTATGGGGACATAGGCAGGAGAGTAGGACAAGGTGAGAAAGCTGGGGCAGACATGATCACCAAATTGCCTCCTTCTGTGCTGTAACCATTCTATGATTCGATGTTGCTGGATCAAAATCCTGGAACTCCCTTCCTATCAGCACTGTGGGTGTACCCACACCAGATGGACTGTAGTGGTTCAAGAGATGGCTCAAGGGCAATTAGGAATGGGTGATAAGTGCCGGTCGCGTCCGCATATTGAGAATGAATTTAAAAAACTACAGGCTAAACATAAACTTTTTTGTTGTATTTTCCAGTTAGATTCTCTATTCCATTGTGGAACTGTAAACTACCGAAGAATTGGTCTTTTTCTCTCCCGCCTCTTTTTACCGAATGCAAATAACAAGCGTTTGAGCTGATTGGAGTTTGTGCAGACCCCTCTGAGTGCCCATTCTGTGGGGTGTTTGAGTCCCCCTCGCCTTCCCCCTCCTGTTGCTCTATATGTGGGATCCGAAGGGCTGAGAACTGCCCCTAAATGATTTCCATATTTGTCCAGACTCGGCAAAGGACTGTAATCGATTTGAAACAACATCCTAAGTTCACACATCATTTTCACCAATTCTGTTCTCTTTTAAAGCACACATAACAAATAAAATAATCAGAAACCATGGGAACGGACGATCAAAAGAAGAAAAAACAGGACAAAGCCGGGGAGACCAAGAAAACCGAGCCGGTGAAAGAGAAAAGCGGAGCGGCGGCGAAGGAGAAGGGCAGGGAAGCAGATGCCAAAGCAGGAGGGGATGAAGACTCTCATAAGTGCTGTGGCTGTCGCTTCCCCGTTATAATCGCGTTACTGCAACTGGTCCTGGGCATTGCCATTGCAGTGGTCGCCTTCATAATGAAAAGTATCAGCTCCTCCTTGCTGGCCAGAGACACCCCGTACTGGGTTGGCATCATTGTAAGCTGTGTTTTTTTTAATATAAAAGTATATAAAATCATTGCCTTTTGCAATCTGCTTCATGACTCACATTATTGCATACCCACGGTCGCTCAAGGGAAAACGGAGCTAAATAATGCATGCTAGACATTATTGGTAAAACCGTTTAGATTTGCATTGTCAATATTGTATGAGCAAAGTGTTTGCCTTTCGGAGAAGTGACTGATTCTTATAGTGTTCTGGCACTGGGCTTCTCATAGCAAATAGAACCTTCTGTAAGCTGCGGCGGATACATTGCGTCTTGTGACAATCGCTAAGATACAATGTGGCATTGTGATTAAAGTCTGCAACAAAGTGTAACATTGTACTGAGAGCGAGACATGTAAATAAGAGGTCAGAGGGAAATGAGCTTTAACGAGGGCGCTAGTCTCTTCTGGAGATGTCATGCTGCTAACCAAAAGCACTGTGGGGGTATTTCTAAAAATATATACATAGAAAGCTATTTATTTTCATTCCCCTCATTATACTCAAACACTATGCAAACCTTTTGGTTATTCTCACCCGCTTTAAAAAAAAACAATATTCCGTAATACAACTTTCGCCAGTCTCGGGTAATTAACCAGACACCTATTGGAGTTTAGAGAAAGCCAAATAAATTCTGGCAGCCTTTTCCCTGGGGAGCTTGGAAAACAAACGGTATTGAATAATAAATAACAGTTGTGTTAAACTTCAGTTCAATTTTGGACATCATAGTGGGCGGGTTGGGGGAGTTTTGCGAGCATTATTGCTGTATGGTAGGAGTGAGGAATCTGAATTGTGTTTCGAATGGATAAAGCTAACATTTTCACAACAAGGTGCTTAAGTGTATTTTGCAACCATTATTCCAACACTGAAATAATTTAAAATCTTGCAACTGCATATACTTGTTGCCAACTTAATTGAAACTGCTAATGGAAATGTATCATGCTGTAAGTATACCCTCCTGCTAGTAGAGGCACTCCAGCGTCATCAGCAGGGTGCAATTGCAATGTGACAAGTTTACATAGGCAGTTTCCATTATAAATGTACAACTTTGCGGTGGGGCTGAACTATACCTGCACGGTTTGGTCCAGTTTCTGAACCCTGCTTCTCTTGAACACATTGACCCATTAAACTGCTGATCATCCAACTTCCACTCCTGGTCCCCATGTCAGCCGATATTGTAGACGGTTCTCTCTCTTCAGGTGTTCTCCCTCTCTTCTTTAAATTTGCCATTATTAACCCCCTCCTCAAAAAAACAATCCTTGAGCCCGCCGTCCTTGCAAACCTACTGTCTCATCTCCAATCTCCCTTTTCTCTCCAAAATCCATAAACGTGTTGTCGCCTCCCAAATCCATTCCCATCTTTCCTGAAACTCCATGTTTGAATTCCTCCAATCAGGTTTCTGCCCTGCCACAGTACTGAAACAGCTCTTATCAAAGTCACAAATAACATCCTATGGGACTGTGTCACTCCTCCTCCTTCCTGACCTGTCTGTAGCCTTTGGCACGGTTGACCACATCATCCTTCTTCAGCGACTCTCCACTGTCATCCATCTTGGTGGGACTGTTCTCACCTGGTTCCATTCTTAGCTATCTAATCGTAGCCAGAGAATCACTTGCAATGGCTTCTCTTCCTGCTCCCACATCGTTACCTCTAGTACCCAAGGATCTATCCTTGGCCCCCTCCTTTTTTTTGTTTATATGCTGCCCCTCGGTGACACCATCCGAAAGCACAACATTAGTTTACACATGTACGCTGACGACACTCAGTTGTACCTCACCACCACTTCTCTCAACTCCTCCACTGTTGCTAAATGATCAGACTGATTATCTGACATCCAGTACTGGATTAGCAGAAATTTCCTCCAATTAAATATTGGGAAGACTGATGACATTATTTCAAGCTTCCAACCTCACAATCGTGCCATCACTAAGACCACCTATTTCCACCCCTGTAACATTGCCAGATTTCGCCCGTCACAGCTCATCTGTTGCTGAAACCCTCATTCATGCCTTTGTTACCTCTAGACTTGACTATTCCAATGCACTCCTGGCTGGTCTCCCACATTCTACTCTCCGTAAACTTGAGGTCATCCAAAACTCTGCTGCCCAGGTCTTAACTCACACCAAACCCTTTCCCCTATCACCCCTGTCTTGATTTTAGAATTCTTTTCCTTGTTTTCAAATCCCTTCATGGCCTCACCCCTCCCTATCTCTGTAATCTCCAGCCCCACAATCCTCTGAGATATCTGCGTTGCTCAAATTCTGGCCTCTTGTGCATCCTTGATTTTAATTGCTCCACCATTGGTGGCTGCACCTTCAGTTGCCTCGGCCCCAAGCTTTGAAATATCTCTCTACACCTCTCTGCCTCTCCATCTCGCTTTCCTCCTTTAACGTGCTCCTTAAAACCTACTTCTTTTTTCAAGCTTCTGGTCGGTTATTCTCTGTGACCTTGTCCTATCTACACCTTCTCCTTTGTTATCTCTTGCCCCACCCCCACTTTACTTGCTTAAAACCATTCACATTTCTAATATTTGCCAGTTCTGAAGAAGGGTCACTGACCTGAAACGTTAACTCTGCTTCTCTCTCCACAGATGCTGCCAGACCTGCTGAGTGGTTCCAGCATTTCTTGTGTTTATTTTAGATTTCCAGCATCCGCAGTATTTTGCTTTTATCTTTGTTCAAGCTTTTGGTTAATTGACCCAATATCTCCTTTTGTGGCTCGGTGTTATACTTTGTTTTATAATGCTACTATGAAGCACCTTGGGATATTTCATTATGTTAAGGTGCTATATAAATATAAGTTGTTGTTGACTCACTGGGATTAATTTTAACTTTCAGCAATAGTATAAACTGGGTTATATTGCATCAGCTGCCCGTTATACACCTCTCTCGACTTTCATCTCCATTTAAGTCAATGGTTGTTAGAATACGCTTATTATAAAATCTTTCAGACCCTCATACCTTAAAACATGATTAAGGTTAATTGAGTAAATGGATTAAAAGGTATGGCGGTAAGTGAACAGTGGGAAACATTTTTTAAAAATTCAAAATGCTGAACAAAAATACATTCCATTGAAAAACAAAAACTTAGCAAGAAAGACTCATCCGTGGCTCACTCAGCAAGTTAAACGTGGCTTACAAATTTTCAAAAAATAGTAACAAGTCTGAGGATTGGGAGTGTTTTAGAAACCAGCAAAGGGCATCAAAAAGTTAGTAAAAAGGGAAAAAATAGAATGAGAGTAAACTGGCTAGAAATATAAAAACAGATTGTAAGAGCTCTTATAAGTATATAAAAAGGAAGAGAGTAGCTAAAGTAAACATTGGTCCTTTAGAAGCAGAGACAGGAGAAATTATAATGGGGAATGAAGAAATGGCAGAGGAGTTGAACAAATATTTTGTGTCTGTCTTCACAGTAGAAGACATAAGTTTCATACCAGAACTAGATGGTAACCTAGGGGCTAAAAAAGTGACAAAATTAAGGAAATTAATATCATCAGAGAAAACATATTAGAGAAACTTAAGGGACTAAAATCTGACAAATCTCCAGGACCTGATGGCCTACACCCTAGGGTTCTAAAAGAGAGAGCTGCAGAGATAGTGGATGCGCAATGATTTTCCAAATTTCCTTAGATTCGGAATGGTCCCATCAGATTGTAAGTTGGCAAATGTTACGCCGCTTTTCAAGAAAGGTGGGAGAGGGAAAACTGAACTAACTACAGGCAGTTAGCCCAACATCAATTATTGGGAAAATGCTGAAAACTATTATCAAGAAAGTCTAAACAATGGACTTAGAAAAGCATAGCATGGATAGAACAAGTCAATATGGCTTTACTAAAGGGAAATCCTTTTTGACAAATTTATTAGAGTTTTTTGAGGATGTAACTCGTCAGGTAGATAAAGGGGAATCAGTAGATGTTGTATACCCGGATTTCCAAAAGGCAAAAAGGCATTCAATGAGGTGCCACACAAAAAGTTGAGAGGCAAAATAAGGGCTCATGGAATTTGGGGATAATATATTAGCATAGATAGAGTATTGGTTAACAGACAGGAAGCAAAGAGTGGGCATAAATGGGGCATTTTCAAATTGACAGGCAGTAAATAGTGGAGTGCCGCAAGAATCAGTGCTGGGGCCTCAGCTGTTTACAATCTATATTAATGACTCAGATGAAGAGTCAGAAAGTAATACATCTAAGTCTGCTGATAATACAAAGCTCAGTGGAAAGGTAACCTGTGGGGAGGACACAGAGAGGCTGCAAAGAGATATAGACAGATTGTGAGGGGGCAACAAGATGGTAGATGGAGTATAATGTAGGGAAGTGTGACGTTGTTCATGTTGGTCGTAAGAATAGAAAAGCAGAATATTTTTTAAAAGGTGTGAAACTTGTAAATGTTGCTGCTCAAAGAGACGTGGGTGTGCTCGTACAAGGAACGCAGAAATTTAGCATGCAAGTACATCATGCAATAAGGAAGGCAAATGGCATATTGACCTTTATTGCAAGGGGATTGGAGTACAATAAGGAAGTATTGCTACAATAAAAACAGAAAACGCTGGAAATACTCAGCAGGTCTGGCAGCATCTGTGAAGAGAGAAGCAGAGTTAACGTTTCAGGTCTGTGACTTTTCATCAAGATTCTGAAGGGGCTGGATAGGGTAGATGCTGAGAATTGTTTCTGCTGGTCGGGGAATCTAAAACACACGGGCACAGTTTCAGGATAAGGGGTCAATCATTCAGGACTGAGATGAGGAGAAATTACTTCACTCAAAGGGTTGTGAATCTTTGGGATTCTCTACCCCAGAGGGTCGTGGATGCTCCAATTTGAATGCATTGAAGGGTGGGATAGACAGATTTTTAGTCTCAGGGACTCAAAGGGTATGGCAAGTGGGTGGGAAAGTGAAATTGAAGCCTAAGATCAGCCATGATTGTATTGAATGGTGGAGCAGGCTCGACGGGCTATATGGTCTACTCCTGCTCCTATTTCTTGTGTATATTTTGTCACAGATGCCAAGAAATCTTAAATGATTAAGGGACTGAATGATTTTACATTGTTTCTGATGCATAGGGTCATGGTCTCAGATTATGCTAGGAGTAATTGGCCAGTAATTGACCTCATAATATCCAATTAAACTGTGGCCTTGAAAGGACATGCTAAGTTATGCACAGCTGTCCCATAGCGACAGAATACATTGTGTGTTACATCGTAGAATACTCTTGTTCTTATAAACAGTAGATTAACCGATGTGAAGTGAGCAATGTCATGGGTTATCAGCTAATGTAAATGAATGCCTTCCAGTGACTCTGACCTTAGATTGATCACAGTAAGTCAGATGATGAATTGCTTACAATGTTGATTCTGCTGCTAAGATGTTGCGTTTAAGCATAACAATCAAATTGGTGTTAAGTGAGGTCATTCAGAGTTTAATTGCTAAGTGAGGAAAGTTTACAGATGAGAAGGACCATGTAAGAGTCAGGCTGGAGGTTAGAAGAACCCACGCTGAAAAATTTTCTTCTCACCAGGGTTATTTTTCATTTGTAATAAAATACATTGGGCATTATCTATTCTATTGTTCTTTCACCCTTGGGACCTTGGTTTGAATTCAACCCAGGCAGGGGGGAGGAAGTCGGATTCTGCATGTACGCTATAAACGTCCTAGAGGAAATAAACTGGGCAGTTTCAAGTCATTTCCTCGTAAGGTAGTGGCTTTCCAACTTTTCTGTGTGGATCATCTGCAAATATTGACACAGTCCTTGGGACCTCCTGTCCTAACTTTAAAAAGGCAGCGTCAACTACCCAAAGGGAAACAGTACAATCATTAAAGTGGGGGCTGAGGACGGGTGGGGGACTATTCCATTGTATTGCAACAGAAAGGATGTACAAGCAAAATCAGAAATCTGATGACTTCAGGGATCTCCTTTGCAGTTTGAAAGCTTTAAGGTACAAACCTGCTGATTTGTTTCCCTCCAAAAATATACTTTATTCATAAAATTTGTAACAGTACATTATGTAACAGTTCAAATTTGACATTACATAAAGTGTAATACAGATAAATTTCTTCCAATACAGTACATGAGGTGCCTCACTACACTTGCCATTACAGGTTATATTTACAATGTACATTTACATTTCATGTCAAAACATTTCCTGGTGCATACAGCCTGAGGGGTTTTACACGGTTTCCAGTCCCTCGGTATACTATGGTGGTCTTGAACAGTGGCCTTTCCTCATTAAGCCTCTGCAGCAGCTGCCCCAAGCTTATTGCATCCCTCAGCATGTAGTCCTGGACCTTAGAATGTGCCAGTCTGTAACACTCGGTTGTCAACAGCTCTTTGAACTGGAATACCAGCATGTTTCAGGCAGACCGAGTTAATAGTCATCCAGTGGCTGTTGATGTTTATCTCGGTGTGTGTCCCTGGAACAGCCCATAGAGTACAGAGTCCTGCGTTACAGAACTGCTTGGGATAAACCTTGACAAAAATCACTGCATCTCTTTCCAGACCTGCTTTGCAAAGGCACATTCCAGAAGGAGGTGGGCAATGGTCTCTTCCCACTGCAACCACCTCGAGGGCAGCATGCGTTGGTGCTGAGACTCTGGGCAGAAATTGTTTTCTTTCCAAAAATATACTTTATTCATTAAATTTGTAAAAACATATTGCAAAACAATTCAAATTGGACATTTCATAAAGTGCAATACAGATCAGTTTCTTTCAATGTAGTACATGAGGTGCCTCTGAGCAGGAATGGTTTGACACCAGCTAGCTGGATTAGTCATGCTTCATTAATATTCTGATCTGCAGCCAGTGTTCCCTGAGAAACATTACCTCCTGTCATACAGTGTTGCCAACTCTGCTTGGACATATTCCTGGAGGTTTCACCACATGACCTGCTACCTTCAGCTGCCTCACTGGTCACACTTTTTCCATCAATCGCCAAAACATCCATCCTCGTGGTTTACCACCTTTCTCCACCAATTTCAAGGCTGAATGATTGGATCATCCTTGACTGCCTGTTAAACAGCTTTTGTTTCCAATCTTGAATATTTTTATATTTAATAGATGAAAATGTTCAAAGAAAATTAAGAATTGTTCTAATTAACGCCATTGTGCTTTTTTTCCCCTGGGTGTTGTTTGCAGCAATGTCCAGGAGATTAATCTTTAATTCCTGGAGAATCTAGGACTATCCTGGAGGTAGGCAACTATATGTTTGTACGATATTGTGCTTCCAGAAACATGAGGGTAGCCCAGCTTCCAGCCTTCTTCCTGGCCACCAGACCACAACGTCATGTTCTGTTGTTCCTCTAGTTTTGACTCCATCGTAAATTGGCCTCTTCTAGTCATTTTAAAATTGAGTAAAATTGGGAAGGAATAATTTTTCAGAAAACCCAAATTGACACACTCCACAACACATTCAGCCATGTGTACAGGCGTAAATGAGGATTGAGAGTAAAAGTGGTCTTGGGCAATGATGCAAAACAGGCAATAACGAATTGGCTACCTGCCCGATTTACTTTTTCAATGGAGAAGAAATTTGAACAGGGTCTAAAACAAGTGGCTGATTCAATATCATCCACTTCGCGTTATCACCCAAGACAAACTCCACTCCTGGGAGGGTTGAGAGGGGGATTTTATGCTCTCCCCCGTGGGGAATTTGGAGGTGGGGAGAGTATTTAATGCGGCAGGATGATGGCGGGTGGGGACCCTGACACCTTCCTGCCTCCATCCTTATTAAATCAGTGGCAAGAAGGCCCGTGGATGGCTTTCCCGCCCCACCACCAATTGAGGCCCTTAATTGGGCAATTATTACCCAATTAAGGGCCTCATCCCGCCTCCACTGGTATTAGCCCAATGATAGGCAGGCCTGTCACTACACGGGGAGCACGGCAAGCAAACCCCGTGTGGATTGCTTGCCGGCTCTGGGGTGCAGGGGGGAGGTCCTTCGTTCAAAGGCACTTGGTGCCTTATCGAGGGACCCAGGATCGGGAAGTGGTGAGGGGGGGTGGCGGGGCCCTGCTGAGAGCCACACCCCTATCCTTGCTGCCAACCTTCCCTACATCTCCCTCCCCCACAACTTCCGCTTCATGAAACCCCTCCCGCTATGACTCACCCATGGCCTGTGTCCCTCGACGCTCCTGGGCCTCCACAGTGGCACTGTTCGGTAAAAGAGCTGCCAGTCTCTGATTGGGCGACAGTTCTCAGAACGCGGGGACTTCCATTGCCGGAGTCCTTAATCCCGGATAAGGCCCGCCGCTGTCCACTTAAGAGCCTAATTAGCACATTATACAGCGGGCCTTCCCCTGAGGAGGTGACCCAGGGCTCTCGCTGGCTCTTCAGCTGGTGGCCGAGACCCCATCACCTACATAAATCTCCCCCCGATGTCTCCAGTTTTCCATGTTTTTCATAGGACTGACAAAAAAGTTGGAGAGGAACAGTAAAAAACAATGGGAGGCAAAACATTTTGCGGGAGGAATCTTGGCAGTAATGGTCTTATTTTCAGCTAATGCAAATTCAAACAGATTGTAATGGATGGAATCGATCAAAATGCTGGATCTGATTTTTCCTAAATTGACCCAATTTGCTATACCTGTTACCCAGAGAGTGGTGAGAATGTGGAATTTGTTACTGTAGGGTGTGCTTGAGGCGAATAGTGTAGGTACAGTTAAGGGGAAGCTAGATAATTAAATGAGAGGGAAAGGAATAGAAGGATATGCTGAATGGGTGAGATAAAATATGGTAGAAGGTGGCTTGTGTGGAGCAAACATCAGTTGGGCCAAGTGGCCAGTTTTTCTATGTAATTTCTATGTAATCCTTAATTGCAAAAGGGACAGTTTGGTCCCAATTTGTGGCATTAAACTAGGTATCTGAGATCTCAAAGACTGCAAGAATGTCTAGAAAGGGAAAGATAGAAATTACATACACACTGTGGGCAGTTCTTTTCTGCTGTTAGGTTTAATGTACGTGGGTGGGAAATTTTAATCTGTGACTGTTTTTTAGTAAATGTATCAGAATATATCAGTTGAACCAGGTAGACTGAAACAACCCACTGGTGAGGAAAAAATTTATAGGTAATCTATTTAAATACGTCTGTATAGGATAGCTCAATCAGATTGAGTGACATGGAGGTTCCTTCAGTATTGAAAATAGAATACTTTAGAGAATTGTAGAGCAGTTAGCTTAATGTTGGTGGTAGGAATGATCATAGAATCATAGAGACTTACAGCTCAGGAGGCGGACATTCACCCCATCACCCCTGTGCGGGCTCTTCAGAAGAATAGTCATGCTTAGTCCCACATCCCGCTTTTTGTCCAGTTTCCTCTTAAAATTATTTATGGAATCAACTTCCACACGTTTTCAGGTGGAGCATTCCAGATCCCAACAACTCTGAGTGAGAAAAATCATCTTCCCTCTAGATCTTTTGCCAATGATTTTGAGTCTATGACCTCGAGCTATTGGCCCACTCACGAGAGGAAATAGATTTTCTGTACCTACTCTATCCAAACCTCTCATCATTGAAAACCTCTTTAGACCACCTCTTAGCCTTCTCTGTTCCAAGGAGAACAGTCCTAGCTTTTCCGGCCTCTCCTCAGAACTGAAGTCCCTCATCCCTGGTCACATCCTGGCAAACCTTCCCTGTACTCTTTCCAAGGCCTTTACATCTTTCCTGCAGTGTGGTGCTGAGAGTTATCCACAAATTCCGGCTGAGGCAAAACTAGTGATTTATAATTTTCCCTCCGCGTCCTTCTCGACCTGTCTGCAGCCTTTGACACAGTTGACCACACCATCTTCCTCCAATGTCTCTCCACTGTCATCCAGCTGGGTGGGACTGCTCTCACCTCCTTCCATTCTCATCTGTCTAATCATAGCCAAAGTATCATTTGCAATGGCTTCTCTTCCTTCTCCCGCACTATCCTTGGCCCCATCCTGTTTCTTGTCTAAATGCTGCTCTTCAGCGACATCATCTGAAAGCACAGCGTTAGTTTTCACATGTACGCTGATGACACTCAGCTCTACCTCACCAGTGCTTCTCTAGACTCCTCCACTGTTGCTAAATGATCAGACTGCATATCCAACATCCAGTACTGGATGAGCAGGAATTTCCTCCAGTTAAATATTGGGAAGACTGAAATTGTTTTTTTCGGTCCCTGCTCCAAACTCTGTTCCCTAGCTACTGACTCCATCCCTCTCCCTGGCAACAGTCTGAGGCTAATCCAGTCTGTTTGCACCCTTGGTGTCTTAGTTGACCCCAAGATGACCTTCCAACCATATATTTGTCCCATCACTAAGACAGCCTATTTCCATAACATCACCCGACATCTCCCCTGTCTCAGCTGATCTGTTGCTGAAACCCTCATTCATGCCTACATTACCTCTAGACTTGCTATTCCAATGTACTCCTGTCTAGTCTCCCACATTCTACTCTCTGTGAACCTGAAGTTATTCAAAACTCTGCTGCCCGTGTCTTAACTCGCACCAAGTCCCGTTCACCTATCACCCCTGTGCTCGTTAGCCTATATTGACTCCTAGTCAAGGAACGTCTTGACTTTAAAATTATCATCCTTGTTTTCAAATCCCTCCATGCTCTCACCCCTCCCTATCTCTGTAATCTCCTGCAGCCCTACCACCCTCTGAGTTATCTGCACTCCTCTAATTCTGCCTTTTGTACATCCCTGATTTTAATCACTCCACCATTGGTGGTCGTACCTTCAGTTGCCTTGGTCCCAAGCTCTGGAATACCCTCCTTACACCTTTCGGCCTTAAAACACTCCTTAAAATCTACCTCTTTACTTCATTTTATAATGCTGCTGTTAAGCACCTTGGGATGTTTTATTACATTAAAGGCACCACATAAATAAAAGTTGTGGTTGTTGTTGTCATTGTTGTTGTAACCCATATGCTTTTTAACTACCTTGTCAACTTGCCCTGCCACATTTAAGGACTTGCTTATATGGACACCAAGGTCTGTCTGCTCGTCTACACTTTATAATATTGTGCCATTAATAAAATATCATCTTTCTATATTAATCCTCCCAAAGTATATCACTTAACAGTTTTCTGTATTGAACTCCATCTTTCATACTTCTTTCCATTTCACCATCCTGCCAATGTTATCCTGAAACCTATAACTATCCTCATTTCTATCTACTACATTGACAAATTTTGTATCATCTGCAAGTTTTATATTTCTGCTCCTTACACTCATGTCTAGGTAGTTTAGATAATGGAATCTTTACTCAAATATGTAATAAAAGACATGTTGGCCGAAATTTTCGTTACAGGGTTGGGAACGTCACGCCCGGAACATTTCTGGGTCCCAACACCACGCCACATCAGCATCAGTGACGTGATGCTGTTTTGAAATTGAGAGTTGTTAATTGGCCTGAGTGGGAGTTTGGCACCCAATTAGAGGCACTGGAAGTGTCCTGGAGGCGGGAACAAGACACTGAGGGCAATTTTAAAAGGCAAGTGGCAGCCATGACTGGGCTTGCTGTTGCCTTCAGTAGTGTGCAGCAGCAGGGAGATCAAAGGGCCTGTGTGGGCATGGGCATGCATCCCTGGGCGGTATCACGTTTCTCTGATGCCTCTCTAGAGGCACCCGTTGATGTAGTGTCAAAGAGGTGAGCGCTGTTCTTCCTGGCCTCATGAAGGAGAAATCATCCAGCGAGACCAAGAGAGAAAAGCAGACCTGCTGAATCGATGCTGCCATCCTCGGAGGGTGGAGGTTGGGGGGGGGTAGTCCACAGAACCTGTACTGTCACATCATACCTTGGCACCTTTTGCCAGTGCAGACACACCCACATAGATAGGGGAGTACTGTGTACAGTACTGGTCTCCTTATTTAAGGAAGGATATTAATGCATTGGAGGCAGTACAGAGAAGGTTTACTGGACTAATACCTGGAATGGGTGGTCTGTCTTCTGAGGAAAGATTGGACAGTCTAGACATGTATCCATTGGAATTTACAAGAGTAAGAGGTAACTTGATTGAAACATAGAAAAATAGGAGCAGGAGTAGGCCATTCGGCCCTTCAAGCCTGCACCGCCATTCAATACGATCATGGCTGATCATTCAAACTCAGTACCCTGTTCCCACTTTCTCCCCATATCCCTTGATCTCATTAGCCCTAAGAACTATATCGAACTCTTTCTTGAATATATTTAATGACCTCAACTGCTTTCTGTGGTAGAGAATTCCACAGGTTCACCATTCTCTGGGTGAAGAAATCCCTCCTCATCTCAGTCCTAGATGGCTTACCCCTTATCCTTGGACTGTGACCCCTGGTCCTGGACTCCCCTGCCATCGGGAACTTCCTTCCTGCATCTAGTCTGTCCAGTCCTGTTAGAGTTTTGTAGTTTTCTATGAGATCCCCTCTCATTCTTCTAAACTCTAGTGAATGCAAGCCTAATCGACACAATCTCTCTTCATACGTCGGTTCTGCCATCCCAGGAATCAGTCTGGTGAACCTTCGCTGCACTCCCTCCATAGCAAGAACATCCTTCCTCAGATAAGGAGACCAAAACTACACAATACTCCAGATGTGGTCTCACCAAGGCCTTGTATAATTGCAGCAAGACATCCCTGCTCCTGTACTTGGATCCTCTCACTATGAAGGCCAGCATACCATTTGCCTTCTTAACTGCCTGCTGCACCTGCATGCTTACTTTCAGCAACTGGTGCACAAGAACACCCAGGTCTCGCTGCACCTCCCCCTGTCCCAATCTAGTGCCGTTCAGATAATATACCTTTCTGTTTTTGCCACCAAAGTGGATAATCTCACATTTATCCATATTATACTGCATCTGCCATGTATTTGCCCACTCACTCAACCTGTCCAAATCACACTAGAGCTCCTCTGCATCCTCCTCACAGCTCACACTCCTGCCCAGCTTTATGTCGTC
The DNA here is from genome assembly GCF_036365525.1 of Heterodontus francisci. Classification (NCBI taxonomy): domain Eukaryota; kingdom Metazoa; phylum Chordata; class Chondrichthyes; order Heterodontiformes; family Heterodontidae; genus Heterodontus; species Heterodontus francisci. The sequence goes on along the minus strand of NC_090397.1, from coordinate 12,929,397 downwards.
TGCAAACTTGGATATATTACATTTAATTCCTTCATCTATATCATGAATATATATTGGAAATTACTGGGGTCCTAGCAATGATCCTTGCGTTAGCCCACTAGTCACTGCCTGCCACTCGGAAAAAGACCCGTTTATTCCTACTCTTTGTTTCCTGTCTGCCAACCAGTTCTCTATCCATGTCAGTACCTTACCCCCAATCCCATGTGCTTCAATTTTACACACTAATCTCTTATGTGGGACCTTATCGAAAGCCTTCTGAAAGTCCAAATACACCACATCCACTGGTTCTCCATTATCTATTCTACTCGTTACATCCTCAAAAAATTCCAGTAGATTTATCAAGCATGATTTCCCTTTCATAAATCCATGTTGACTTTGTCCAATCCTGTCACTGTTTTTTCCAAGTGCTCTGCTATTGCATCTTTTATAATGGCATCAGCATTTTCCCCACCACTGATGTCAGGCTAACCAATCTATAATTCCCTGTTTTCTCTCTACCTCCTTTTTGAAATAGTGGGGTTACATTAGTTACCCTCCAATCTGTTGGAACTGTTCCAGAGTCTTGAATTTTGAAAAATGACCGGCAATGCATCTACTATTTCTCGGGCCACTTCCTTACGTACTCTGGGATATAAATAGATTATCAGGCCCTGGGGATTTATTGGCCTTCAACCCCATCAATTTCCCTAACACTATTTCCCTACTAATACTGATTTCACACAGTTCCTCCTTCTCAGTAGACCCTATATAAAAAAACATATGATCCTGAGGGGTCTTGACAGGGTGGATGCGGAAAGGATGTTTCCCTTTGTGGGACAATCTAGAACTAGGGGTCACTGTTTAAAAATAAGGGGTCGCCCATTTAAGACAGAGATGAGGAGAAATATTTTCTCAGAGGATCGTGAGTCTTTGGAATTCTCTTCCTCAAAAGGCAGTAGAAGCAGAGTCTTCGAATATTTTTAAGGCAGAGGTAGATAGATTCTTGATAAGCAAGGGGGTGGTAGGTTATCTGGGGTAGGTGGAAATGTGGAGTAATCAGTTCAGCCGTTAACTTATTGAATGGCGAAACAGGTTCAAGGGGTCGAATGGCCTACTCCTGCTCCTAATTTGTATGTTCGTACGTATGTTCGTATCCCTCAGGGGGCATTGGTGTCAACCTTCGGCCCCTTGCCCCTTCCTACTCTGGAACCATCTGTGTGCCAAGGCCCTGTAACAGTGGCAGCCCCTGCAAATCTGCAAGCACGGCAGCATGTGGAGGACCCCTCACGGGCACCTCCAAGATGAGGACGGAAGCCACACGCATCTCAGCTGGAGGCAGAAACTAGGCAGCAGGCTGCCTCCACCTCATCCTCAGCCACAGGGGAGCACCCCGTAGAAGTGTTAGGCAGAGGAAGGTGTCACAGCATTGATTTCACATAATGGGTCACCTGGGTGCTGTTGTCTACATCTGTCTGTTACTTGGTTTGCATCACAATATAACTGCTTTATGCCATCACTCTGACAGGTGTGTTGTTGATGCCTCATCTCAAAAGGGGGTTGTAGCATTGGAGGTGGAGGTAGAGGTCTGCTACCCAACCCGAACCCGACAGGACCCGACGACGTGTTGGGTTCGGGTCAGGTCAGGTCCCAGTTTCATGGCCGGCATTCGGGCTTTGGTCGGGTCGGATTGCCCTTCTGGGTCCGGCAGTCGGTCTTGGGTCTGGTCGGGTCGGGCCAGATCGGACATGCTCTCTCACAACCTCAGGTAAGTGACTCTAATGTTAATTTACTTTTTGGTCTTTAAAGGTGGCTTTGTTACAGTTATTTTAAGCTTGTGCAGGTAAGGAACAAAGTGAAAAATGGAAAGTAAGTTAACTGATGGTCGGGTCAGGCGCGGGAAAAAATAGGACTTGGGCCGGCTTGGGCTCGGGCTCGGATGGGGTTCTGTCGGGCTCGGGTCGGGTCTCATTTGCAGAGCCGAGCAGGCCTTGAGGTGGGGGTGGGTGGGGGCGGGGGTGGGGGGGATCTTGGGGCCTTGGGAATGTTATGTGCCCATTCCTTCCAATGATGGACAATGTTGGCAGAGGAACACTCATTCTGCATACTCATGGCTAACAATGGGATCACGCAGTTATGGGTCATAGTGGTATGATAGTTCTCTATGCTGGAAGGTGAGTTTAGAGGTCTTCAGCTGCAAGAGACCATTTGCCTGGATAGACACAACCTCCTATGGCACTGGCACTCTGTCATTAGCAGGTAGCTGACTCTAGGGCGGTAGACCTGATGTCTTGGGTAGCACCTTCTTCCCCTTACACCCCCCTGTGCTCCTCTAGCCTCCTGCTGTCCAGGAAGTTGCATCTGCTGCAGCTCATCCTGGCTGCTCTGTGCAATGTCAGAGTAGCCTGTTCCCATCTGAACTCCCTCAGCTAAGCTTTGTATGTTCACCAGGCCTTCCCCTGTTGATCCCAGCTGCCCCTGTAACGCCCGCAGCCTCACGTCCCTCTCCAGATTCCCACCATTCACCACTGAGAAAAGCAAGTATTGCAACTCCAGCAATGGCTACACTGTGGCACTTTTGGAGCAGCTGAGCTTTATGTTGGGTCTCTGTGTTATGTTAATCAGCCCTTCCCATAGCCCTCATTACCTTCCGCATTGTTCACGTCTTCTAAACCCTGCTGTGGTCCAGACTTGGCGTTCTCCCCGTGCTTTTCCATTGAAAATCCCAAACTGCTGCTGACCAGCTTGTTAATCAGCTCTACAATTGGAGGTGTGCGGGCTTGTCGTTCACTCCCTCCCGACATCCCTTTAAAAATGGCTTCGCGTTCTGGAGGTGGTTGGAACCAGTGCTGACCAATGAGAGCGCAATCTTCAAATCGCACGCCCACCCACTCCCACCCCTAGTGGGCTTTAAAAATCCAGCCCCTAGAAACAGGAAATATAATTATGAATAGTCAACATGGCTTTCAAAACGGAAAAAAGATTTACAAGGATGATACCAGAACTGAGAGGTTATACCTATCAGGAAAAGCTGTGGATCTTTTCTCTAGAAAACTGAAGGTTAAGGGATGGCCTGATAGATATCTTCACTATTATGAAAGGGTTTGATAAAGTAGACGTAGAGAAGATGTTTCCATTTGTGGAGAGAGTCAAAACCTAGATAGTAATAAATCCAGTAGGAATTTAGAGTGGTGGGAATGTGGAACTTGCTACCATATGGAGTAGCTGAGGCAAATAACATAGATGCACTTAAGGGGAAGCTTGATAAACACATGAAGGAGAAACAAATAGAAGGATATGCTGATGGTATTAGATAAGGAGGGCTGGGAGGAGGCTCATGTGGAGCATAAACACTGTTGGACCAAATGGCCTGTTTCTGTGCAGCAAATTCTATGTAAAATGATACAATTCAGTACTATGAATTGTTGAAATGGCAAAGCCCATTTTGGACTATTGCCTATGAGTAGAGAGGCTGAATGTGGCCTTTCAACAAGAGCGCTTTGTGTTTCCAGACTGCAATAAGATAGAAAAATATTATGGTGACCTTCCCAAACCCTCAACTCATTGTTGAGAGCCTCTTGGGTTAATATCTCCCCACAATCTGAAACTGGTAGGCCAAGCGTCTTAGTGCTAGAGCACGAAGAAAACCTTGTGAAGATACTGTCAAGGTAGATGTCTCTCTGATGAGTAATATGACTGATAATAGTAAAGGTGCATGGCCTTTATTATTTTATAAGTGTGTGATGTAGGTTTTGAATTTCACAGTTGTGATTTATAGAACCAGTGGTAAATAAATTATCATTGATACTCATATAACAGAGATTAATGAACTACAATAAGATAAAATTCCTATCCAGATCAACTTTTATTTGTAATAATGAACATGAGCTTTTCCTGTCCACATTAATAACTAGCTTACTAGAACAATAGTTTAATAGTTTTTGCTATAACGATGAATGGGGCTTTATTTTATAGTTGGATGTTGATGGTAATGCGGTCAGAACCTTGTCCTTGATGCCAGTTCATGGTGTCATGCAGCATTCTGTTTTCCCCACAGTACATTGTCCTTATCCCCTTCATTGTGGTAGGCCCAGCTGCAGCTTTGCATTTTACTCTTAGACTCACTCCTTGGCTAAACTTAAGAGTACAAATTGTCTTCTCATTAGAAATGTTATTTTTGTCTTGTCCATTTCCATGTCTAAGATCTGTAAAAGTAATCTTTATGCAGTTCCCTCTTATCCTAGAATTGCTCTTTTTCCTGCCTTGATATAGTCCTTTTGGCCAGAGCATATGCAGACAGAGAGACAGATGCATTCAGTTTCCCACTACGCAATTTCCAATAATGCTTGGAGCAGTGGTCTCCAATACAGACTTAAATCTGTGTCTTGTTTCAGTTATTGTAACACCTGATTAGAGTGAGTCTTTAGGATAATGTTGGAAAAGTGAATAGAGAAGAATCTATTTTCACTTGGATGTTAAGCCCAGGCACTCATATCATTATAATACTCCAATATATTTACGGCAATTAAAAGCGAAGCTGATTTTAATACTCAGACCTTGTCTGCTGAAGGCTTAGGAACATAGGAACGGGAGAAGGCCAGTCAGCCCTTGAGCTTGCTCCACCATTCAATTAGATCATGATTGATCTGCACCTCAACTCTATTTACATGGCTGTTGAAGAATGGTTGTTTTACCGTTTGCACAATGAGAAATGTTTCCATGTAAGTATTGTCACTCAGGATACTTCCTTTCCACTGAAGAGTCTCCATCCTTGGGTGTTTTGCCTGCAACTCCTTCCGAGGCCACATTCACCAACAGCAGAGAGGCTGGATTGGAGACTTGCCTGTAGATCAACTTCGAAGTTACGACAAGGAAATAGGAATTCAGCCCAACCAGTCCGTGTTGGTGTTTACTCTCCACCCGAGCAAATGCTTCTATCACATTTACTCTCCCTGAACCCACATCCATCCCACATCCATTCAACCCCCTTTTCCTTCATCCACCTATCCAATCTAATCTTCAATGTTGACACAGTTCCTGCCTCAGCCACTATCCCTGGAAGTGAATTTCATAGCCTCACACCTCCCTGTGTGAAGAAATTTCTCGTGCCCTCTGTTCTAAGTCTCTTACATTTAATCTTGTATCTGAACCCCCTTGTTTGTGGCCCTCAGCTACTGGAAACTGGTCATTAGAGTCACAGACATCGAGTCGTAGAGTTATACAGCACAGAAACAGGCCCTTCGGCCCATTGTGTCTGTGCCGGCCATCAAGCACCTATCTATTCTAATTCCATTTTCCAGCACTTGGCCTGTAGCCTTGTATGCTATGGCGTTTCAAGTGCTCATCTAAATACTTCTTAAATTTAAGGGTTCCTGCCTCTACCGGCCCTTCAGGCAGTGTATTCCAGATTCCAACCATCCTCTGGGTGAAAACGTTTTCCTCAAATACCCTCTAAACCTCCTGCCTCTTACCGTAAATCTATGCCCCCTGGTTAATGACACCTCTGCTAAGGGAAAAAGATTCTTTCTATCTACCCTATCAATGCCTCTCATAATTTTGTATACCTCAATCAGGTCCCCCCTCAGCCTTCTCTGCTCTAAGGTAAGCTATCCAGTCTCTCTTCATAGCTGAATTGCTCCAGCCCAGGCAACATCCTGGTGAATCTCCTCTGCACCCTCTCCAGTGCAATCACATCCTTCCTATAGTGTGGTGACCAGAACTGGACACAGTACTCCAGCTGTGGCCTTACTAGCGTTTTATACAGCTCCATCATAACCTCCCTGCTCTTATATTCTATACCTCGGTTAATAAAGGCAAGTATTCCACGTGCCTTCCTAACCGCTTTATCGACCTGTGCTACTGCCTTCAGTGATCTATGGACAAGTACACCAAGGTCCCTCTGACCCTCTGTACTTCCAAGGGTCCTATCATCCATTGTATATTCCCTTGCCTTGTTCGTCCTCCCAAAATGCATCACCTCACACTTCTCAGGATTAAATTCCATTTGCCACTGCTCCGCCCATCTAACCAGCCCATCTATATTGTCCTGTAATCTAAGGCTTTCCTCCTCAATATTTACGACACCACCAATTTTCATGTCACCTGCGAACTTACCTATCATACCTCCTATATTCACGTCTAAATCATTAATGTACACTATAAACAGCAAGGGTCCCAGCACTGATCCCAGCGGTACGCACTGGTAACAGGCTTCCAATCGGAAAAACAACCCTCGACCATCACCCTCTGCCTCCTGCCACTAAGCCAATTTTGGATCCAATTTGCCAAATTGCCCTGGATCCCATGGGTTCTTACCTTCTTAACCAATCTCCCATGCGGGACCTTATCAAAAGCCTTACTGAAGTCCATGTAGACGACATCAACTGCTTTACCCTCATCTACACGTCTAGTCACCTCCTCGAAAAACTCAATCAAGTTAGTTAGACATGATCTTCCCTGACAAAGCCATACTGACTATCCTTGATTAATCCCTGCCTCTCCAAGTGGAGATTAATCCTGTCCCTCAGAATTTTTTCCAATAGTTTCCCTACCACTGATGTTAGACTCACCGGCCTGTAATTACCCGGTTTATCCCTGCTACTCTTCTTGAATAATGATACCACATTCACTGTCCTCCAGTCCTCTGGCACCTCTCTTGTGGCCAGAGAGGATTTGAAAATTTATGACAGAGTCCCTGCAATTTCCTCCCTTGCCTCACATAACAGCCTGGGATACATCTCATCAGGGCCTGGGGATTTATTCACTTTTAAGCCTGCTAATACAGCTAATACTTCTTCCCTTTCAATGCAAATATGTTCAAGTATATCACAATCCCCCTCCCTGATCTCTACACCTACATTGTCCTTCTCCATGGTGAACACAGATGAAAAGTAATCATTCAAAACCTTACCTAAGTCCTCCGGCTCCACACACAGATTGCCACTTTGGTCCCTAATGGGTCCTACTCTTTCCCTGGTTATCCTCTTACCCTTAATATACTTATAAAATGCCTTAGGATTTTCCTTTATTTTGCCTGCCAATGTTTTTTCATGCCCTCCTCTAGGGCCTCCCCTATTTTCAGCCCTCTGAGTCCGCCATAAGCCTTCTTTTTTCCCTTATCCAATCCTCTATATGCCTTGACATCCAGGGTTCCCTGGACTTGTTGGTCCTACCCTTTACCTTCACGGGAACATGTTGGCTCTGAACTCTCACTATTTCCTTATTGAATGACTCCCACTGGTCTGATGTAGACTTTCCTATAAGTAGCTGCTCCCTGTCCACTTTGGCCTGATCCTGTTTTATCATATTGAAATCAGCCTTCCCCCAATTCAGTACCTTTATTTCTGGTCTTTTGTCCTTTTCCATAACTACCTTAAATCTTACAGAGTTATGGTCACTATCCCCAAAATGCTACTCCACAGACATTTATACCACTTGTCTGGCTTCATTCCCTAAGATTAGGTCCAGTACTGCCCCTTCTCTTGTAGGACTTTCTACGTGCTGGCTCAAAAAGCTCTCCTGGATGCACTTTAAGAATTCCGCCCCCTTTAAGCCTTTTGCACTATCACTGTTAATATTGGGGAAGTTATCAAAGGGGCATCTGGGGCTGAATTTTCCCAGTCTCGGGGGGCAAGTTAGGAAGTGGGGCTGGGAGCAACGTTGCAAACTAGCACGTTGGATTGGCTAGCTGATGTGTTCCTGACTCTGAGTAATCTTGCCAGAAGCGGGGTTTACACAGCAGAGATTAATCGCCTAGCAGCAGGTAGCCAATTAGACCCATTAATGGGCCCATTGGGGGAACGTTGATGATACCCCTGGGAACTTCCCATCGGCAGACGGGCCCCCCAGCTGAGGCCGGAGCCCCACAGGTAACTGGAGGTAGCCTTCCAGCAGCAGCAGGCAAGGGCATCATTGACATCTCCTCTCCATCACCCCAGCACAGACCTGCTGGGATACGAAGGCCGCAGCCATGCTGCAAGCCATCCTGTGGAAAGAAGTCCCTTCCACAATGATGTCCTAACAGCTGTGGCCATGCGCGATTTTTAATTTTTTCCCAATGCTGCAGAGCACCCATGTGGTCTCCCCTACTTTCTCAGCAGCACCCACCTCGACAGGGGGGGGTGCTGCCGGCAGGACCTCACTGCAGGCCTTCCAATTGGGCTTTCTGGGTCCATGGTCCACCCGCCATCATTAATGTGATAGGGCTCCCAGAGGCAGCTTCTTAATTGGCTGCCTCTGGGACGATCAAGACCAATGTCCCGCCACAATCATTTCCGGCCCTGAATTGAGGCCGACGTCGGGATTGTGACCCACCCTGGAAAATCCAGCACCAAGGTTACAAAACTGTCCAGTGAAGACTTCCTTTCTGTTTTTTTCTCCCTACTTCCTACTGCAAGGGTTTACTTCCCTGTCCAGCACAATGAAAACTTGAGGAGAGGCAAATCAAACCTGCCCTCGAGCAGGTATAACGCCTGTAGGTAAACATTTCTCAGGGCTGAGGGTCTTAAGGAGCAGGTTTGCACTTTAAACTGGTCTTTAAAGTTTAACAAGACTGCTTTTAATTTTGAACAGAGGAAAGTAAATTCACATACCGACACTTAGACAGCCCTCTGAAGTGGCTGAGCAAACCACACAGTTGTATCAAACTGTGGTTCAAGAAGAAGGTTCACCGCCACCTTCTCAAGGGCAACAAGGAATGGGCAAAAAGTGCCGGCATTGCCAGTGTCGCCCATATCCCGAGAATGAAAATTAAACTGTTTCTATGTTTCACAACTTCCTGCCATTATAGTTATAGACGGGTTTTCAGTTTTCTCATCTTTGAAAAACAGTTTCTCTTGCCAATACATTGGAAGCTAGGAACAGGGGGCCTTATGGGGTTGGCATAACTTCAGCACACATGTTCCCATCCATTTTGCATTTGGGATGCCCAGGCTTGGATGGATTGTTTAGGTCACTGCTTGTCAGTCACGTCACCATTTATATCTCCCCATAAATGTTTTATGTAAGACGAACATAAAACGTCAATCAGATTTAAAAGCTTGCACAAACCCAACTTGCCAAGAAGGATACATAACCACAGATTAACACATTTTACTCTGACCAGAGTGCCAATTAATTAGAGCATGTGACATTGTAGAAAAATGTGGAGGTTCCAGTCATTGAATACTATATAAATATTGTTTGTCTAATGTACATAATGGAAGGTGATTAACTGTTGGCACATGTAGAGTATTAACATTCATTGTAGAAACAGTGATTATTGCTGTATGAGGAAAGAGTGAGTAAAATTCTGCAATACTGTAATTTTCCAATTATAATAGGTATTTTTTCCCCAAAAATATATCTCTAGAAGTAAGGGTGCATTTTATACATGGTAACAAAACAAAATGGGTGTTTTTTCAGCTGGTCAAAAACATCTTTCTGGACACATTGAGAGTGATAATATATACCTACTAGAAATGTTGTGTTATAATGGTATTTCTTTTAAATTCCTCCCGCGTCTAAGGCATAAATGAGATTCATGCCTTGTTTTCATTAATTTTCAGCATTTATAAACTTAATTTTTGAAAGAAATGAGCAGGAAGCTATGTCTTGAGATCTTTACATTTATTTACATTTATGGACGCACTCTTCTAAATGGTTGGAAATAACTAGTTATTGCTCTGCTAAACATAGCTATTGATTTTCACCAAAGTCAAACATTTGCCTCATTAACATCAAATTCCCATGCTACCACACTGTTACCATGGCTTTTAGCAACTTCTATAACCTGAAGTTAGAAGGCTGCACTTTCTCCTTTCTCTGCCATGTTAATAGTTAAAATTTTTAACTCAAAACATTCGTGCAAAGAATCCCGCCTCGCTGCCCTGAGAAACTTGTGTGCATGTCACACGCTATGTTTGATCAATCGATAAATGCAGTTGGCTCATTTGGTCGACTTGAGTATCGCACATTTTGCGTGGGCATAGGAGCTGGCTGTTCAGCAGACTAGGGTGGGAACAGACCCTTTAGCTTAGTCAGGTTTGATCGCTACTTGTGTCAATAAAGCGTCATTTTGACCGCAGTATTGCAAAAGTCTAGGTGCGTATTATATACTTGGTCATTAAGCGAATTTGACTCTTCTTTCATGAAAATCAGAGTGCATATTATATTTGGATGCATATTCATTAGTTATAGTGTTCTGCCTAAGGATAGGTCTTCTGCTCATTTCTCCATGCCTCACAGTCTTGAACTTTCCTTGTCAGTTGCTCATTTTCAATTCTAAGTTGTCTAATATCATCATTCACTTTCTCCCCCGAATCTTCCTTCAATCACCTTCTTCAGCAGCTGTTGCCTTTTCTTGATGATATTCACTAACAAACTATCCTCCTCCACCATCCTGAGAACTTCTTCATTGCTCTTGTGTTCCCTCCTAGTAACCCACTCTATCCTTCTTCAGAACCACCATTTCACAACCTTCTAGTCTCTGGATGTCTGCTTTGGTCCACATTTCAGCCCCATATAATAAGACATTCCAAATCACAGTAGTGATAATTCTTTTCTTAAGATTGCTACTCATTCCTATACTGAGCAATTCTTTATATTTGGGGAATGCATTCTTTACCATTGCTAATCCAGCTCTGATTTCTTTACGGCAGTAACCATCTTCTGACAAGATGCTTCAGGCACTTAAATTGTGATACCTTAAATTTATCTTGACTACTATTAGCTTTCCCACCATTAACTTCGTCTTTTTTACATTAATTTTCATTCTGTTAGCTTTCACCACTTCATTCATTTTATCCATTAGTATCTGTAGATCTTCTGTTGTGCTAGTGACTAGGGCCAGGTTGTCTGCAAATCTCACTACCTTCACCAATTGACCTCCTATTTTGACACTGTGCAGTTCTGGTCACCTCATTACAGAAAGGATATAATTGCACTAGAGAGGGAATAGAGGAGATTTACAAGGATGTTGCCAGGACTGGAAAAATGCAGCTATGAGGATAGGCTGGGGTTGTTCTCCTTGGAACAGAGAAGGCTGAGGGGAGATCTGATTGAAATGTACAAAATTTTGAAGGGCCTGGATAGAGTGGAAGTGAAGTGTCTATTCACCTTAGCAGAGAGGTCAGTGATGAGGGGGCATAGATTTAAAGTGATTGATAGAAAAATTAGAGGGGAGATGAGGAAAAACTTTTTCACCCAGAGGGTGGTGACAGTCTGGAACTCACTGCCTGAAAGGGTAGTTGAGGCAGAGACCCTCAACTCATTCAAAAGGAGTCTGGATATGAACCTCAAGTGCAGTAAACTGGAGGACTACGGACCAAATGCTGGAAGGTGGGATTAGAATAGGTGGAAGGATTTTCGGCCGGCACAGACACAATGGGCCAAGTGGCCTCTTTCTGTGCCTGAAACTTTCTATGATTCTATGGCACCTTTCTGTACTTTACCTAGTGCTTCTTTTATCATGGTTTCCACCTAGATGTTAAAGAGCAATGGTGATAGTAGACAGCCTTACTTTACCCTGTACTCGATTACACCAGACTGTCCTGATTGTAGCAATCTGTCCCATTTACAGAGCTACAATCATTCTTTTATCTCTCCAGTCAGCCCCGATTGTCTCCAGCACTTTCAACAGCTTTTGCCAGTTCACCCAGTTGAAAGCTTTTTCATAATCCACAAGCAGGTGTACACTTTTTGCTGGAATCCCTGCAGAAATGATAAAATGATAAAGATGTACAGTAAGGGAGAATGGCTGGAAGACTCTTTGAGGTGCACAATGGTCCCATTGGAGAAGGTGGCAAATACCACGAAATGTGAAGCGCACCGTACCATAAATTTGATTGCACTTGCATCCAACGTAATGTTAAAGATCCTGGCAAATAGATTGGAAGCCAAAACGAGCCATTACATTGGCTGCGATCAGTTCAGTTTTAGGAAGGGTTGTAAAACTATAGAGGCTTCTTTACCAGTGGTGAGAGTGTTAAGTGAAAAAAGCATGGAATACCAGCAAGAAGTGGATGCATGTTATATTCAGAAAATTATGATATGCCCTTTTAAAGAAAAGAACAGTCTAAATATTTCACACTGGAATCTTTATTTTCCAGGTCTGTTTAGCTGCGTTGCTTGGAGTTTATATGTACTGCATCACATACCAGATTGATGAGAAGACATCACTTCAGTTTATGATAAAGGTAATTGATGACTGACATAATAATGAAATCGAATAACAATCTAATCAGCATGTAGTCAAGTCTCAATAACCCAGGTTGCAGTGGGGTTTGATAACAGCCATGCACCTGGCTATTTGCCAGTTTGCTCATTCATTAATCTGGTGAGATATCCTATTACTTCATTAATACCTGGGTAATAAAGTATTATCACTGAAGTTGATGAATTTTGGTGTGTAATTGATGCTCTCTGCTGTTTAAACTCTCCAGGTAAATAATCATTTTTTTCTACACATCCATTACCAAGCTAAGGTGTTACATAAAATGTGGCTTCACCAGTGGTGAAAAAAGTAGTTAAGTATTTTAACGTATTTATTTATCTTTAAAAAGTTTGATTGTGTCAATCTCACTTGGTTGACTGTCTTATCACTAGAACATTTCCAGTGAGTAAATAGAAACTTAACTCCAGCAGGAAATTCATTTATTTTACTACATTACACTTGTCTCTATTTAATTATACAAGTGTTCTTTTTTAAAAAATTGTTTAAGAGCGCTAACTTAGATCAGGTAGATTACCATAACACCTGTTTCTATGAAGCAATATGGGTAAATGATTTAACGAGATACTCACAGTTCTTGTATACAGTCTATTTTTCATGACATCAGTTTCACTAATTAAATGTAAATGATGTAATTGGAATGAAGATTGGCCAGAAACTGAGAAGTTCACTGACATTTACTCACTCCTCCACCAAGATAAGAAAGATACAACATGAAGCGAAGAGAAATTAGAATCAGAAGAGAACCACGTACTAGACTAAATGACTATCCAATTGGAGTTTGAAGAGATGCTTTATTACTGGCAATCTCATTATCGAAAATTATTGGAACAGGTATTTTTCAGGCACCATCAGGAGTAAGGGTTCCAAAAAATGTAAACATGAAATTAGCTGTATTTCTTTTTGACATCAGAGTTAATTTCAACTAAACAAAAAATGGACCCCAGCCTATGTGGTTCTCCGTACTTTACGCCCACCACACTGGCAAACTCTGACAATGTAGCTGTCTCTGTACAGGAACAGTTGGCTGGGAGGGGCGACAAAAGGCTGGCAACATTTATAATTGCACTTATAAAATGGAAAGTGAGACTAGAAACATTTTTGTACTTCAGAATGTTCACTTTCAATGATATTAAGATGTAAATGATAAAGGTGAGGATTAACAACAACTTTATAACAAGCCAAATGACCAGATATTAGGGCAGGGAATAGGTGAAGAGCTGGGTTTGAAGGAGTGTATTAAAGGAGAAGAAAGATGGAGAGTTTTCGGGAGTCAATTGCAGAGCCTAGGGACTAGATGGCTGAAGACACGGGCACTAGTGGTGAGGTGAAAGAAACTTAGGAGGCACAAGAGCAATATCAGTACCTGTTACTGACCATTGTAACATCGACATCAGTACTTGTTACTGACCATTGTAACATGGACATCAGTACTTGTCACTGACCATTGTAACATGGACATCAGTACTTGTTACTGACCATTGTAACATGGACATCAGTACTTGTCACTGACCATTGTAACATCAACATCAGTACTTGTTACTGACCATTGTAACATGGACATCAGTACTTGTTACTGACTATTGTAACATGGACATCAGTACTTGTTACTGACCATTGTAACATCAACATCAGTACTTGTTACTGACCATTGTAACATCAACCGAAGTACCTGTTACTGACCATTGTAACATGGACATCAGTACTTGTTACTGACCATTGTAACATGGACATCAGTACTTGTTACTGACCATTGTAACATGGACATCAGTACTTGTTACTGACCATTGTAACATGGACATCAGTACTTGTTACTGACTATTGTAACATGGACATCAGTACTTGTTACTGACCATTGTAACATCAACATCAGTACTTGTTACTGACCATTGTAACATCAACCGAAGTACCTGTTACTGACCATTGTAACATGGACATCAGTACCTGTTACTGACCATTGTAACATCGACATCAGTAGTTGTTACTGACCATTGTAACATGGACATCAGTACCTGTTACTGATTAGTGTAACATTGATATCAGTACCTGTTACTGACCATTGTGACATTGGCCTCAGTACCTGTTACTGACCATTGTGATATTCGCCTCAGTACCTGTTACTGACCATTGTGACATTGTCCTCAGTTCCTGTTACTGACCATTGTGACATCAACATCAGTACCTGTTACTGACCATTGTGACATTGGCCTCAGTTCCTGTTACTGACCATTGTGACATTGGCCTCAGTTCCTGTTACTGACCATTGTGATATTGGCCTCAATACCTGTCACTGACCATTGTGACATTGTCCTCAGTTCCTGTTACTGACCATTGTGACATCAACATCAGTACCTGTTACTGACCATTGTGACATTGGCCTCAGTTCCTGTTACTGACCATTGTGACATTGGCCTCAGTTCCTGTTACTGACCATTGTGATATTGGCCTCAATACCTGTCACTGACCATTGTGACATTGTCCTCAGTTCCTGTTACTGATCATTGTGACATCGACATCAATACCAGTTAATGACCATTGTGACATTGGCCTCAGTTCCTGTTACTGACCATTGTGATATTGGCCTCAATACCTGTCACTGACCATTGTGACATTGTCCTCAGTTCCTGTTACTGATCATTGTGACATCGACATCAATACCTGTTAATGACCATTGTGACATCAACATAAGTACCTGTTACTGACCATTGTGACATTGGCCTCAATACCTGTTAATGACCATTGTGACATCAACATAAGTACCTGTTACTGACCATTGTGATATTGGCCTCAATACCTGTCACTGACCATTGTGACATTGTCCTCAGTTCCTGTTACTGATCATTGTGACATTGGCATCAGTTCCTGTTAATGACCATTGTGATATTCGCCGCAGTACTTGTCACTGACCATTGTGACATCAACATCAGTACCTGTTACTGACCATTGTGACATTGGCCTCAGTACCTTTCACAGACCATTGTGACATCAACATCAGTACCTGTTACTGACCATTGTGACATTGGCCGCAGTACCTGTCACTGACCATTGTGACATCAACATCAGTACCTGTTACTGACCATTGTGACATTGGCCTCAGTTCCTGTTACTGACCATTGTGACATCAACATCAGTACCTGTTACTGACCATTGTGACATTGGCCTCAGTGCCTGTCACTGACCATTGTGACATCAACATCAGTATCTGTTACTGACCATTGCGACATCGACATCAGTATCTGTTACAGACCATTGTGACATTAGCCTCAGTACCTGTCACTGATCATTGTGACATCGACATCAATACCTGTTACTGACCATTGCCACATCGGCACCTGTTACTGACCATTGTGACATTCGCCTCAGTACCTGTCACTGACCATTCTGACATCGCGTCAGTACCTGTCACTGATCATTGTAACATTGATATCAGTACTTGTTACTGACCATTGTAACATTGATATCAGTAACACTTGCTGACCATTGCAACATTGATATCAGTACCTGTTACTGACCATTGTAACATTGATATCAGTAACACTTGCTGACCATTGTAACATTGATATCAGTACCTGTTACTGACCATTGTAACATTGATATCAGTAACACTTGCTGACCATTGTAACATTGATATCAGTACCTGTTACTGACCATTGTCACATTGATATCAGTAACACTTGCTGACCGTTGTAACATTGATATGAGTAACACTTGCTGACCATTGTAACATTGATATCAGTAACTGTTACTGACCATTGTAACATTGATATCAGTAACATTTGCTGACCATTGCGACATCGACATCAGTATCTGTTACTGACCATTGTAACATTGATATCAGTAACACTTGCTGACCATTGTAACATTGATATCAGTACCTGTTAATGACCATTGTAACATTGATATCAGTAACACTTGCTGACCATTGTAACATTGATATCAGTACCTGTTACTGACCATTGCCACATCGGCACCTGTTACTGACCATTGTGACATTCGCCTCAGTACCTGTCACTGACCATTCTGACATCGCGTCAGTACCTGTCACTGATCATTGTAACATTGATATCAGTACCTGTTACTGACCATTGTAACATTGATATCAGTAACACTTGCTGACCATTGTAACATTGATATCAGTAACACTTGCTGACCATTGCAACATTGATATCAGTACCTGTTACTGACCATTGTAACATTGATATCAGTAACACTTGCTGACCATTGCAACATTGATATCAGTACCTGTTACTGACCATTGTAACATTGATATCAGTAACACTTGCTGACCATTGTAACATTGATATCAGTACCTGTTACTGACCATTGTAACATTGATATCAGTACCTGTTACTGACCATTGTAACATTGATATCAGTAACACTTGCTGACCATTGTAACATTGATATCAGTACCTGTTACTGACCATTGTAACATTGATATCAGTACCTGTTACTGACCATTGTAACATTGATATCAGTAACACTTGCTGACCATTGTAACATTGATATCAGTACCTGTTACTGACCATTGTAACATTGATATCAGTAACACTTGCTGACCATTGTAACATTGATATCAGTACCTGTTACTGACCATTGTAACATTGATATCAGTAACACTTGCTGACCATTGTAACATTGATATCAGTACCTGTTACTGACCATTGTAACATTGATATCAGTAACACTTGCTGACCATTGTAACATTGATATCAGTACCTGTTACTGACCATTGTAACATTGATATCAGTAACACTTGCTGACCATTGTAACATTGATATCAGTACCTGTTACTGACCATTGTAACATTGATATCAGTAACACTTGCTGACCATTGTAACATTGATATCAGTAACACTTGCTGACCATTGTAACATTGATATCAGTACCTGTTACTGACCATTGTAACATTGATATCAGTAACACTTGCTGACCATTGTAACATTGATATCAGTACCTGTTACTGACCATTGTAACATTGATATCAGTAACACTTGATGACCATTGTAACATTGATATCAGTAACACTTGCTGACCATTGTAACATTGATATCAGTAACACTTGCTGACCATTGTAACATTGATATCAGTACCTGTTACTGACCATTGTAACATTGATATCAGTAACACTTGCTGACCATTGTAACATTGATATCAGTACCTGTTACTGACCATTGTAACATTGATATCAGTAACACTTGCTGACCATTGTAACATTGATATCAGTACCTGTTACTGACCATTGTAACATCGACATCAGTACCTGTTACTGACCATTGTAACATTGATATCAGTAACACTTGCTGACCATTGTAACATTGATATCAGTACCTGTTACTGACCATTGTAACATTGATATCAGTACCTGTTACTGACCATTGTAACATTGATATCAGTAACACTTGCTGACCATTGTAACATTGATATCAGTAACACTTGCTGACCATTGTAACATTGATATCAGTACCAGTTACTGACCATTGTAACATTGATATCAGTAACACTTGCTGACCATTGTAACATTGATATCAGTAACACTTGCTGACCATTGTAACATTGATATCAGTACCTGTTACTGACCATTGCAACATTGATATCAGTAACACTTGATGACCATTGTAACATTGATATCAGTACCAGTTACTGACCATTGTAACATTGATATCAGTAACACTTGATGACCATTGTAACATTGATATCAGTACCAGTTACTGAACATTGTAACATTGATATCAGTAACACTTGATGACCATTGTAACATTGATATCAGTAACACTTGATGACCATTGTAACATTGATATCAGTACCAGTTACTGAACATTGTAACATTGATATCAGTAACACTTGATGACCATTGTAACATTGATATCAGTACCAGTTACTGACCATTGTAACATTGATATCAGTAACACTTGATGACCATTGTAACATTGATATCAGTACCAGTTACTGACCATTGTAACATTGATATCAGTAACACTTGCTGACCATTGTAACATTGATATCAGTACCTGTTACTGACCATTGTAACATTGATATCAGTACCTGTTACTGACCATTGTAACATTGATATCAGTAACACTTGCTGACCATTGTAACATCGACATCAGTACATGTTACTGACCATTGTAACATTGATATCAGTACCAGTTACTGACCATTGTAACATTGATATCAGTAACACTTGCTGACCATTGTAACATTGATATCAGTAACACTTGCTGACCATTGTAACATTGATATCAGTACCTGTTACTGACCATTGTAACATTGATATCAGTAACACTTGCTGACCATTGTAACATTGATATCAGTACCTGTTACTGACCATTGTAACATTGATATCAGCACCAGTTACTGACCATTGTAACATTGATATCAGTAACACTTGCTGACCATTGTAACATTGATATCAGTACCTGTTACTGACCATTGTAACATTGATATCAGTAACACTTGCTGACCATTGTAACATTGATATCAGTACCTGTTACTGACCATTGTAACATTGATATCAGCACCAGTTACTGACCATTGTAACATTGATATCAGTAACACTTGCTGACCATTGTAACATTGATATCAGTACCTGTTACTGACCATTGTAACATTGATATCAGTAACACTTGCTGACCATTGTAACATTGATATCAGTACCTGTTACTGACCATTGTAACATTGATATCAGTAACACTTGCTGACCATTGTAACATTGATATCAGTACCTGTTACTGACCATTGTAACATTGATATCAGTAACACTTGCTGACCATTGTAACATTGATATCAGTACCTGTTACTGACCATTGTAACATTGATATCAGTAACACTTGCTGACCATTGTAACATTGATATCAGTACCTGTTACTGACCATTGTAACATTGATATCAGTACCTGTTACTGACCATTGTAACATTGATATCAGTAACACTTGCTGACCATTGTAACATTGATATCAGTAACACTTGCTGACCATTGTAACATTGATATCAGTACCAGTTACTGACCATTGTAACATTGATATCAGTAACACTTGCTGACCATTGTAACATTGATATCAGTAACACTTGCTGACCATTGTAACATTGATATCAGTACCAGTTACTGACCATTGTAACATTGATATCAGTAACACTTGATGACCATTGTAACATTGATATCAGTACCAGTTACTGACCATTGTAACATTGATATCAGTAACACTTGATGACCATTGTAACATTGATATCAGTACCAGTTACTGACCATTGTAACATTGATATCAGTAACACTTGCTGACCATTGTAACATTGATATCAGTACCTGTTACTGACCATTGTAACATTGATATCAGTACCTGTTACTGACCATTGTAACATTGATATCAGTAACACTTGCTGACCATTGTAACATCGACATCAGTACATGTTACTGACCATTGTAACATTGATATCAGTACCAGTTACTGACCATTGTAACATTGATATCAGTAACACTTGCTGACCATTGTAACATTGATATCAGTAACACTTGCTGACCATTGTAACATTGATATCAGTACCTGTTACTGACCATTGTAACATTGATATCAGTAACACTTGATGACCATTGTAACATTGATATCAGTACCTGTTACTGACCATTGTAACATTGATATCAGTACCTGTTACTGACCATTGTAACATTGATATCAGTAACACTTGCTGACCATTGTAACATTGATATCAGTACCTGTTACTGACCATTGTAACATTGATATCAGTAACACGTGATGACCATTGTAACATTGATATCAGTACCTGTTACTGACCATTGTAACATTGATATCAGTACCTGTTACTGACCATTGTAACATTGATATCAGTAACACTTGCTGACCATTGGAACATTGATATCAGTACCTGTTACTGACCATTGTAACATTGATATCAGTAACACTTGATGACCATTGTAACATTGATATCAGTACCTGTTACTGACCATTGTAACATTGATATCAGTACCTGTTACTGACCATTGTAACATTGATATCAGTAACACTTGATGACCATTGTAACATTGATATCAGTACCTGTTACTGACCATTGTAACATTGATATCAGTACCTGTTACTGACCATTGTAACATTGATATCAGTACCTGTTACTGACCATTGTAACATTGATATCAGTACCTGTTACTGACCATTGGAACATTGATATCAGCACCAGTTACTGACCATTGTAACATTGATATCAGTAACACTTGATGACCATTGTAACATTGATATCAGTACCTGTTACTGACCATTGGAACATTGATATCAGCACCAGTTACTGACCATTGTAACATTGATATCAGCACCAGTTACTGACCATTGTAACATTGATATCAGTACCTGTTACTGACCATTGTAACATTGATATCAGTACCTGTTACTGACCATTGTAACATTGATATCAGTACCTGTTACTGACCATTGGAACATTGATATCAGCACCAGTTACTGACCATTGTAACATTGATATCAGTAACACTTGATGACCATTGTAACATTGATATCAGTACCTGTTACTGACCATTGTAACATTGATATCAGTAACACTTGATGACCATTGTAACATTGATATCAGTACCAGTTACTGACCATTGTAACATTGATATCAGTAACACTTGATGACCATTGTAACATTGATATCAGTACCAGTTACTGACCATTGTAACATTGATATCAGTAACACTTGATGACCATTGTAACATTGATATCAGTACCAGTTACTGACCATTGTAACATTGATATCAGGAACACTTGCTGACCATTGTAACATTGATATCAGTACCAGTTACTGACCATTGTAACATTGATATCAGTACCAGTTACTGACCATTCTAACATTGATATCAGTAACACTTGATGACCATTGTAACATTGATATCAGTACCAGTTACTGACCATTGTAACATTGATATCAGGAACACTTGCTGACCATTGTAACATTGATATCAGTACCAGTTACTGACCATTGTAACATTGATATCAGTAACACTTGATGACCATTGTAACATTGATATCAGTACCAGTTACTGACCATTGTAACATTGATATCAGGAACACTTGCTGACCATTGTAACATTGATATCAGTACCTGTTACTGACCATTGTAACATTGATATCAGTAACACTTGATGACCATTGTAACATTGATATCAGTACCAGTTACTGACCATTGTAACATTGATATCAGGAACACTTGCTGACCATTGTAACATTGATATCAGTACCAGTTACTGACCATTCTAACATTGATATCAGTAACACTTGATGACCATTGTAACATTGATATCAGTACCAGTTACTGACCATTGTAACATTGATATCAGGAACACTTGCTGACCATTGTAACATTGATATCAGTACCAGTTACTGACCATTGTAACATTGATATCAGTACCAGTTACTGACCATTGTAACATTGATATCAGTACCAGTTACTGACCATTGTAACATTGATATCAGTAACACTTGCTGACCATTGCAACATTGATATCAGTACCTGTTACTGACCATTGTAACATTGATATCAGTAACACTTGCTGACCATTGTAACATTGATATCAGTACCTGTTACTGACCATTGTAACATTGATATCAGTAACACTTGCTGACCATTGTAACATTGATATCAGTACCTGTTACTGACCATTGTAACATTGATATCAGTAACACTTGCTGACCATTGTAACATTGATATCAGTACCTGTTACTGACCACTGTAACATTGATATCAGTACCTGTTACTGACCATTGTAACATTGATATCAGTAACACTTGCTGACCATTGTAACATCGACATCAGTACCTGTTACTGACCATTGTAACATTGATATCAGTAACACTTGCTGACCATTGTAACATTGATATCAGTACCTGTTACTGACCATTGTAACATTGATATCAGTACCTGTTACTGACCATTGTAACATTGATATCAGTAACACTTGCTGACCATTGTAACATTGATATCAGTAACACTTGCTGACCATTGTAACATTGATATCAGTACCTGTCACTGACCATTGTAACATTGATATCAGTAACACTTGCTGACCATTGTAACATTGATATCAGTAACACTTGCTGACCATTGCAACATTGATATCAGTACCTGTTACTGACCATTGTAACATTGATATCAGTAACACTTGCTGACCATTGCAACATTGATATCAGTACCTGTTACTGACCATTGTAACATTGATATCAGTAACACTTGCTGACCATTGTAACATTGATATCAGTACCTGTTACTGACCATTGTAACATTGATATCAGTAACACTTGCTGACCATTGTAACATTGATATCAGTACCTGTTACTGACCATTGTAACATTGATATCAGTAACACTTGCTGACCATTGTAACATTGATATCAGTACCTGTTACTGACCATTGTAACATTGATATCAGTACCTGTTACTGACCATTGTAACATTGATATCAGTAACACTTGCTGACCATTGTAACATTGATATCAGTACCTGTTACTGACCATTGTAACATTGATATCAGTAACACTTGCTGACCATTGTAACATTGATATCAGTACCTGTTACTGACCATTGTAACATTGATATCAGTAACACTTGCTGACCATTGTAACATTGATATCAGTACCTGTTACTGACCATTGTAACATTGATATCAGTAACACTTGCTGACCATTGTAACATTGATATCAGTACCTGTTACTGACCATTGTAACATTGATATCAGTAACACTTGCTGACCATTGTAACATTGATATCAGTACCTGTTACTGACCATTGTAACATTGATATCAGTAACACTTGCTGACCATTGTAACATTGATATCAGTACCTGTTACTGACCATTGTAACATTGATATCAGTAACACTTGCTGACCATTGTAACATTGATATCAGTACCTGTTACTGACCATTGTAACATTGATATCAGTAACACTTGCTGACCATTGTAACATTGATATCAGTACCTGTTACTGACCATTGTAACATTGATATCAGTAACACTTGCTGACCATTGTAACATTGATATCAGTAACACTTGATGACCATTGTCACATTGATATCAGTAACACTTGCTGACCATTGTAACATTGATATCAGTACCAGTTACTGACCATTGTAACATTGATATCAGTAACACTTGCTGACCATTGCAACATTGATATCAGTACCTGTTACTGACCATTGTAACATTGATATCAGTAACACTTGATGACCATTGTAACATTGATATCAGTAACACTTGCTGACCATTGTAACATTGATATCAGTACCTGTTACTGACCATTGTAACATTGATATCAGTAACACTTGCTGACCATTGTAACATTTGATATCAGTAACACTTGCTGACCATTGTAACATTGATATCAGTACCTGTTACTGACCATTGTAACATTGATATCAGTAACACTTGCTGACCATTGTAACATTGATATCAGTACCTGTTACTGACCATTGTAACATTGATATCAGTAACACTTGCTGACCATTGTAACATTGATATCAGTACCTGTTACTGACCATTGTAACATTGATATCAGTAACACTTGATGACCATTGTAACATTGATATCAGTAACACTTGCTGACCATTGTAACATTGATATCAGTAACACTTGCTGACCATTGTAACATTGATATCAGTACCTGTTACTGACCATGGTAACATCGACATCAGTACCTGTTACTGACCATTGTAACATTGATATCAGTACCTGTTACTGACCATTGTAACATTGATATCAGTAACACTTGATGACCATTGTAACATTGATATCAGTAACACTTGCTGACCATTGTAACATTGATATCAGTAACACTTGCTGACCATTGTAACATTGATATCAGTAACACTTACTGACCATTGTAACATTGATATCAGTACCAGTTACTGACCATTGTAACATTGATATCAGTAACACTTGCTGACCATTGGAACATTGATATCAGTACCTGTTACTGACCATTGTAACATTGATATCAGTAACACTTGATGACCATTGTAACATTGATATCAGTACCTGTTACTGACCATTGTAACATTGATATCAGTACCTGTTACTGACCATTGTAACATTGATATCAGTAACACTTGATGACCATTGTAACATTGATATCAGTACCTGTTACTGACCATTGTAACATTGATATCAGTACCTGTTACTGACCATTGTAACATTGATATCAGTACCTGTTACTGACCATTGTAACATTGATATCAGTACCTGTTACTGACCATTGGAACATTGATATCAGCACCAGTTACTGACCATTGTAACATTGATATCAGTAACACTTGATGACCATTGTAACATTGATATCAGTACCTGTTACTGACCATTGGAACATTGATATCAGCACCAGTTACTGACCATTGTAACATTGATATCAGCACCAGTTACTGACCATTGTAACATTGATATCAGTACCTGTTACTGACCATTGTAACATTGATATCAGTACCTGTTACTGACCATTGTAACATTGATATCAGTACCTGTTACTGACCATTGGAACATTGATATCAGCACCAGTTACTGACCATTGTAACATTGATATCAGTAACACTTGATGACCATTGTAACATTGATATCAGTACCTGTTACTGACCATTGTAACATTGATATCAGTAACACTTGATGACCATTGTAACATTGATATCAGTACCAGTTACTGACCATTGTAACATTGATATCAGTAACACTTGATGACCATTGTAACATTGATATCAGTACCAGTTACTGACCATTGTAACATTGATATCAGTAACACTTGATGACCATTGTAACATTGATATCAGTACCAGTTACTGACCATTGTAACATTGATATCAGGAACACTTGCTGACCATTGTAACATTGATATCAGTACCAGTTACTGACCATTGTAACATTGATATCAGTACCAGTTACTGACCATTCTAACATTGATATCAGTAACACTTGATGACCATTGTAACATTGATATCAGTACCAGTTACTGACCATTGTAACATTGATATCAGGAACACTTGCTGACCATTGTAACATTGATATCAGTACCAGTTACTGACCATTGTAACATTGATATCAGTAACACTTGATGACCATTGTAACATTGATATCAGTACCAGTTACTGACCATTGTAACATTGATATCAGGAACACTTGCTGACCATTGTAACATTGATATCAGTACCTGTTACTGACCATTGTAACATTGATATCAGTAACACTTGATGACCATTGTAACATTGATATCAGTACCAGTTACTGACCATTGTAACATTGATATCAGGAACACTTGCTGACCATTGTAACATTGATATCAGTACCAGTTACTGACCATTCTAACATTGATATCAGTAACACTTGATGACCATTGTAACATTGATATCAGTACCAGTTACTGACCATTGTAACATTGATATCAGGAACACTTGCTGACCATTGTAACATTGATATCAGTACCAGTTACTGACCATTGTAACATTGATATCAGTACCAGTTACTGACCATTGTAACATTGATATCAGTACCAGTTACTGACCATTGTAACATTGATATCAGTAACACTTGCTGACCATTGCAACATTGATATCAGTACCTGTTACTGACCATTGTAACATTGATATCAGTAACACTTGCTGACCATTGTAACATTGATATCAGTACCTGTTACTGACCATTGTAACATTGATATCAGTAACACTTGCTGACCATTGTAACATTGATATCAGTACCTGTTACTGACCATTGTAACATTGATATCAGTAACACTTGCTGACCATTGTAACATTGATATCAGTACCTGTTACTGACCACTGTAACATTGATATCAGTACCTGTTACTGACCATTGTAACATTGATATCAGTAACACTTGCTGACCATTGTAACATCGACATCAGTACCTGTTACTGACCATTGTAACATTGATATCAGTAACACTTGCTGACCATTGTAACATTGATATCAGTACCTGTTACTGACCATTGTAACATTGATATCAGTACCTGTTACTGACCATTGTAACATTGATATCAGTAACACTTGCTGACCATTGTAACATTGATATCAGTAACACTTGCTGACCATTGTAACATTGATATCAGTACCTGTCACTGACCATTGTAACATTGATATCAGTAACACTTGCTGACCATTGTAACATTGATATCAGTAACACTTGCTGACCATTGCAACATTGATATCAGTACCTGTTACTGACCATTGTAACATTGATATCAGTAACACTTGCTGACCATTGCAACATTGATATCAGTACCTGTTACTGACCATTGTAACATTGATATCAGTAACACTTGCTGACCATTGTAACATTGATATCAGTACCTGTTACTGACCATTGTAACATTGATATCAGTAACACTTGCTGACCATTGTAACATTGATATCAGTACCTGTTACTGACCATTGTAACATTGATATCAGTAACACTTGCTGACCATTGTAACATTGATATCAGTACCTGTTACTGACCATTGTAACATTGATATCAGTACCTGTTACTGACCATTGTAACATTGATATCAGTAACACTTGCTGACCATTGTAACATTGATATCAGTACCTGTTACTGACCATTGTAACATTGATATCAGTAACACTTGCTGACCATTGTAACATTGATATCAGTACCTGTTACTGACCATTGTAACATTGATATCAGTAACACTTGCTGACCATTGTAACATTGATATCAGTACCTGTTACTGACCATTGTAACATTGATATCAGTAACACTTGCTGACCATTGTAACATTGATATCAGTACCTGTTACTGACCATTGTAACATTGATATCAGTAACACTTGCTGACCATTGTAACATTGATATCAGTACCTGTTACTGACCATTGTAACATTGATATCAGTAACACTTGCTGACCATTGTAACATTGATATCAGTACCTGTTACTGACCATTGTAACATTGATATCAGTAACACTTGCTGACCATTGTAACATTGATATCAGTACCTGTTACTGACCATTGTAACATTGATATCAGTAACACTTGCTGACCATTGTAACATTGATATCAGTACCTGTTACTGACCATTGTAACATTGATATCAGTAACACTTGCTGACCATTGTAACATTGATATCAGTAACACTTGATGACCATTGTCACATTGATATCAGTAACACTTGCTGACCATTGTAACATTGATATCAGTACCAGTTACTGACCATTGTAACATTGATATCAGTAACACTTGCTGACCATTGCAACATTGATATCAGTACCTGTTACTGACCATTGTAACATTGATATCAGTAACACTTGATGACCATTGTAACATTGATATCAGTAACACTTGCTGACCATTGTAACATTGATATCAGTACCTGTTACTGACCATTGTAACATTGATATCAGTAACACTTGCTGACCATTGTAACATTTGATATCAGTAACACTTGCTGACCATTGTAACATTGATATCAGTACCTGTTACTGACCATTGTAACATTGATATCAGTAACACTTGCTGACCATTGTAACATTGATATCAGTACCTGTTACTGACCATTGTAACATTGATATCAGTAACACTTGCTGACCATTGTAACATTGATATCAGTACCTGTTACTGACCATTGTAACATTGATATCAGTAACACTTGATGACCATTGTAACATTGATATCAGTAACACTTGCTGACCATTGTAACATTGATATCAGTAACACTTGCTGACCATTGTAACATTGATATCAGTACCTGTTACTGACCATGGTAACATCGACATCAGTACCTGTTACTGACCATTGTAACATTGATATCAGTACCTGTTACTGACCATTGTAACATTGATATCAGTAACACTTGATGACCATTGTAACATTGATATCAGTAACACTTGCTGACCATTGTAACATTGATATCAGTAACACTTGCTGACCATTGTAACATTGATATCAGTAACACTTACTGACCATTGTAACATTGATATCAGTACCAGTTACTGACCATTGTAACATTGATATCAGTAACACTTGCTGACCATTGTAACATTGATATCAGTAACACTTGCTGACCATTGTAACATTGATATCAGTACCAGTTACTGACCATTGTAACATTGATATCAGTAACACTTGCTGACCATTGTAACATTGATATCAGCACCAGTTACTGACCATTGTAACATTGATATCAGTAACACTTGATGACCATTGTAACATTGATATCAGTACCAGTTACTGACCATTGTAACATTGATATCAGGAACACTTGCTGACCATTGTAACATTGATATCAGTAACACTTGATGCCCATTGTAACATTGATATCAGTACCAGTTACTGACCATTGTAACATTGATATCAGTAACACTTGATGCCCATTGTAACATTGATATCAGTACCAGTTACTGACCATTGTAACATTGATATCAGTACCAGTTACTGACCATTGTAACATTGATATCAGTAACACTTGCTGACCATTGCAACATTGATATCAGTACCTGTTACTGACCATTGTAACATTGATATCAGTAACACTTGCTGACCATTGTAACATTGATATCAGTACCTGTTACTGACCATTGTAACATTGATATCAGTAACACTTGCTGACCATTGTAACATCGACATCAGGACCTGTTACTGACCATTGTAACATTGATATCAGTAACACTTGCTGACCATTGCAACATTGATATCAGTACCTGTTACTGACCATTGTAACATTGATATCAGTCACACTTGCTGACCATTGTAACATTGATATCAGTACCTGTTACTGACCATTGTAACATTGATATCAGTAACACTTGCTGACCATTGTAACATTGATATCAGTACCTGTTACTGACCATTGTAACATTGATATCAGTAACACTTGCTGACCATTGTAACATTGATATCAGTACCTGTTACTGACCATTGTAACATTGATATCAGTAACACTTGATGACCATTGTAACATTGATATCAGTACCAGTTACTGACCATTGTAACATTGATATCAGGAACACTTGCTGACCATTGTAACATTGATATCAGTACCAGTTACTGACCATTCTAACATTGATATCAGTAACACTTGATGACCATTGTAACATTGATATCAGTACCAGTTACTGACCATTGTAACATTGATATCAGGAACACTTGCTGACCATTGTAACATTGATATCAGTACCAGTTACTGACCATTGTAACATTGATATCAGTACCAGTTACTGACCATTGTAACATTGATATCAGTACCAGTTACTGACCATTGTAACATTGATATCAGTAACACTTGCTGACCATTGCAACATTGATATCAGTACCTGTTACTGACCATTGTAACATTGATATCAGTAACACTTGCTGACCATTGTAACATTGATATCAGTACCTGTTACTGACCATTGTAACATTGATATCAGTAACACTTGCTGACCATTGTAACATTGATATCAGTACCTGTTACTGACCATTGTAACATTGATATCAGTAACACTTGCTGACCATTGTAACATTGATATCAGTACCTGTTACTGACCACTGTAACATTGATATCAGTACCTGTTACTGACCATTGTAACATTGATATCAGTAACACTTGCTGACCATTGTAACATCGACATCAGTACCTGTTACTGACCATTGTAACATTGATATCAGTAACACTTGCTGACCATTGTAACATTGATATCAGTACCTGTTACTGACCATTGTAACATTGATATCAGTACCTGTTACTGACCATTGTAACATTGATATCAGTAACACTTGCTGACCATTGTAACATTGATATCAGTAACACTTGCTGACCATTGTAACATTGATATCAGTACCTGTCACTGACCATTGTAACATTGATATCAGTAACACTTGCTGACCATTGTAACATTGATATCAGTAACACTTGCTGACCATTGCAACATTGATATCAGTACCTGTTACTGACCATTGTAACATTGATATCAGTAACACTTGCTGACCATTGCAACATTGATATCAGTACCTGTTACTGACCATTGTAACATTGATATCAGTAACACTTGCTGACCATTGTAACATTGATATCAGTACCTGTTACTGACCATTGTAACATTGATATCAGTAACACTTGCTGACCATTGTAACATTGATATCAGTACCTGTTACTGACCATTGTAACATTGATATCAGTAACACTTGCTGACCATTGTAACATTGATATCAGTACCTGTTACTGACCATTGTAACATTGATATCAGTACCTGTTACTGACCATTGTAACATTGATATCAGTAACACTTGCTGACCATTGTAACATTGATATCAGTACCTGTTACTGACCATTGTAACATTGATATCAGTAACACTTGCTGACCATTGTAACATTGATATCAGTACCTGTTACTGACCATTGTAACATTGATATCAGTAACACTTGCTGACCATTGTAACATTGATATCAGTACCTGTTACTGACCATTGTAACATTGATATCAGTAACACTTGCTGACCATTGTAACATTGATATCAGTACCTGTTACTGACCATTGTAACATTGATATCAGTAACACTTGCTGACCATTGTAACATTGATATCAGTACCTGTTACTGACCATTGTAACATTGATATCAGTAACACTTGCTGACCATTGTAACATTGATATCAGTACCTGTTACTGACCATTGTAACATTGATATCAGTAACACTTGCTGACCATTGTAACATTGATATCAGTACCTGTTACTGACCATTGTAACATTGATATCAGTAACACTTGCTGACCATTGTAACATTGATATCAGTACCTGTTACTGACCATTGTAACATTGATATCAGTAACACTTGCTGACCATTGTAACATTGATATCAGTAACACTTGATGACCATTGTCACATTGATATCAGTAACACTTGCTGACCATTGTAACATTGATATCAGTACCAGTTACTGACCATTGTAACATTGATATCAGTAACACTTGCTGACCATTGCAACATTGATATCAGTACCTGTTACTGACCATTGTAACATTGATATCAGTAACACTTGATGACCATTGTAACATTGATATCAGTAACACTTGATGACCATTGTAACATTGATATCAGTAACACTTGCTGACCATTGTAACATTGATATCAGTACCTGTTACTGACCATTGTAACATTGATATCAGTAACACTTGCTGACCATTGTAACATTTGATATCAGTAACACTTGCTGACCATTGTAACATTGATATCAGTACCTGTTACTGACCATTGTAACATTGATATCAGTAACACTTGCTGACCATTGTAACATTGATATCAGTACCTGTTACTGACCATTGTAACATTGATATCAGTAACACTTGCTGACCATTGTAACATTGATATCAGTACCTGTTACTGACCATTGTAACATTGATATCAGTAACACTTGATGACCATTGTAACATTGATATCAGTAACACTTGCTGACCATTGTAACATTGATATCAGTAACACTTGCTGACCATTGTAACATTGATATCAGTACCTGTTACTGACCATGGTAACATCGACATCAGTACCTGTTACTGACCATTGTAACATTGATATCAGTACCTGTTACTGACCATTGTAACATTGATATCAGTAACACTTGATGACCATTGTAACATTGATATCAGTAACACTTGCTGACCATTGTAACATTGATATCAGTAACACTTGCTGACCATTGTAACATTGATATCAGTAACACTTACTGACCATTGTAACATTGATATCAGTACCAGTTACTGACCATTGTAACATTGATATCAGTAACACTTGCTGACCATTGTAACATTGATATCAGTAACACTTGCTGACCATTGTAACATTGATATCAGTACCAGTTACTGACCATTGTAACATTGATATCAGTAACACTTGCTGACCATTGTAACATTGATATCAGCACCAGTTACTGACCATTGTAACATTGATATCAGTAACACTTGATGACCATTGTAACATTGATATCAGTACCAGTTACTGACCATTGTAACATTGATATCAGGAACACTTGCTGACCATTGTAACATTGATATCAGTAACACTTGATGCCCATTGTAACATTGATATCAGTACCAGTTACTGACCATTGTAACATTGATATCAGTAACACTTGATGCCCATTGTAACATTGATATCAGTACCAGTTACTGACCATTGTAACATTGATATCAGTACCAGTTACTGACCATTGTAACATTGATATCAGTAACACTTGCTGACCATTGCAACATTGATATCAGTACCTGTTACTGACCATTGTAACATTGATATCAGTAACACTTGCTGACCATTGTAACATTGATATCAGTACCTGTTACTGACCATTGTAACATTGATATCAGTAACACTTGCTGACCATTGTAACATCGACATCAGGACCTGTTACTGACCATTGTAACATTGATATCAGTAACACTTGCTGACCATTGCAACATTGATATCAGTACCTGTTACTGACCATTGTAACATTGATATCAGTCACACTTGCTGACCATTGTAACATTGATATCAGTACCTGTTACTGACCATTGTAACATTGATATCAGTAACACTTGCTGACCATTGTAACATTGATATCAGTACCTGTTACTGACCATTGTAACATTGATATCAGTAACACTTGCTGACCATTGTAACATTGATATCAGTACCTGTTACTGACCATTGTAACATTGATATCAGTAACACTTGCTGACCATTGTAACATTGATATCAGTACCTGTTACTGACCATTGTAACATTGATATCAGTAACACTTGATGACCATTGTAACATTGATATCAGTAACACTTGATGACCATTGTAACATTGATATCAGTACCAGTTACTGACCATTGTAACATTGATATCAGTAACACTTGCTGACCATTGTAACATTGATATCAGTAACACTTGCTGACCATTGTAACATTGATATCAGTACCAGTTACTGACCATTGTAACATTGATATCAGTAACACTTGATGACCATTGTAACATTGATATCAGTACCAGTTACTGACCATTGTAACATTGATATCAGTAACACTTGCTGACCATTGTAACATTGATATCAGTACCAGTTACTGACCATTGTAACATTGATATCAGTAACACTTGATGACCATTGTAACATTGATATCAGTACCAGTTACTGACCATTGTAACATTGATATCAGGAACACTTGCTGACCATTGTAACATTGATATCAGTACCAGTTACTGACCATTGTAACATTGATATCAGTAACACTTGATGACCATTGTAACATTGATATCAGTACCAGTTACTGACCATTGTAACATTGATATCAGTACCAGTTACTGACCATTGTAACATTGATATCAGTAACACTTGCTGACCATTGCAACATTGATATCAGTACCTGTTACTGACCATTGTAACATTGATATCAGTAACACTTGCTGACCATTGTAACATTGATATCAGTACCTGTTACTGACCATTGTAACATTGATATCAGTAACACTTGATGACCATTGTAACATTGATATCAGTAACACTTGATGACCATTGTAACATTGATATCAGTAACACTTGCTGACCATTGTAACATTGATATCAGTACCTGTTACTGACCATTGTTACATTGATATCAGTAACACTTGCTGACCATTGTAACATTGATATCAGTAACACTTGCTGACCATTGTAACATTGATATCAGTACCTGTTACTGACCATTGTAACATTGATATCAGTTACACTTGCTGACCATTGTAACATTGATATCAGTACCTGTTACTGACCATTGTAACATTGATATCAGTAACACTTGCTGACCATTGTAACATTGATATCAGTACCTGTTACTGACCATTGTAACATTGATATCAGTAACACTTGATGACCATTGTAACATTGATATCAGTAACACTTGCTGACCATTGTAACATTGATATCAGTAACACTTGCTGACCATTGTAACATTGATATCAGTACCTGTTACTGACCATGGTAACATCGACATCAGTACCTGTTACTGACCATTGTAACATTGATATCAGTACCTGTTACTGACCATTGTAACATTGATATCAGTACCTGTTACTGACCATTGTAACATTGATATCAGTAACACTTGCTGACCATTGTAACATTGATATCAGTAACACTTGCTGACCATTGTAACATTGATATCAGTAACACTTACTGACCATTGTAACATTGATATCAGTAACACTTGCTGACCATTGTAACATTGATATCAGTAACACCTGCTGACCATTGTAACATTGATATCAGCACCAGTTACTGACCATTGTAACATTGATATCAGTAACACTTGATGACCATTGTAACATTGATATCAGTACCAGTTACTGACCATTGTAACATTGATATCAGGAACACTTGCTGACCATTGTAACATTGATATCAGTACCAGTTACTGACCATTGTAACATTGATATCAGTAACACTTGATGCCCATTGTAACATTGATATCAGTACCAGTTACTGACCATTGTAACATTGATATCAGTACCAGTTACTGACCATTGTAACATTGATATCAGTAACACTTGCTGACCATTGCAACATTGATATCAGTACCTGTTACTGACCATTGTAACATTGATATCAGTAACACTTGCTGACCATTGTAACATTGATATCAGTACCTGTTACTGACCATTGTAACATTGATATCAGTAACACTTGCTGACCATTGTAACATCGACATCAGGACCTGTTACTGACCATTGTAACATTGATATCAGTAACACTTTCTGACCATTGCAACATTGATATCAGTACCTGTTACTGACCATTGTAACATTGATATCAGTAACACTTGCTGACCATTGTAACATTGATATCAGTACCTGTTACTGACCATTGTAACATTGATATCAGTAACACTTGCTGACCATTGTAACATCGACATCAGTACCTGTTACTGACCATTGTAACATTGATATCAGTACCTGTTACTGACCATTGTAACATTGATATCAGTAACACTTGCTGACCATTGTAACATCGACATCAGTACCTGTTACTGACCATTGTAACATTGATATCAGTAACACTTGCTGACCATTGTAACATTGATATCAGTACCTGTTACTGACCATTGTAACATTGATATCAGTAACACTTGATGACCATTGTAACATTGATATCAGTAACACTTGCTGACCATTGTAACATTGATATCAGTAACACTTGCTGACCATTGTAACATTGATATCAGTACCTGTTACTGACCATTGTAACATTGATATCAGTACCTGTCACTGACCATTGTAACATTGATATCAGTAACACTTGCTGACCATTGTAACATTGATATCAGTAACACTTGCTGACCATTGCAACATTGATATCAGTACCTGTTACTGACCATTGTAACATTGATATCAGTAACACTTGCTGACCATTGCAACATTGATATCAGTACCTGTTACTGACCATTGTAACATTGATATCAGTAACACTTGCTGACCATTGTAACATTGATATCAGTACCTGTTACTGACCATTGTAACATTGATATCAGTACCTGTTACTGACCATTGTAACATTGATATCAGTAACACTTGCTGACCATTGTAACATTGATATCAGTACCTGTTACTGACCATTGTAACATTGATATCAGTAACACTTGCTGACCATTGTAACATTGATATCAGTACCTGTTACTGACCATTGTAACATTGATATCAGTAACACTTGCTGACCATTGTAACATTGATATCAGTACCTGTTACTGACCATTGTAACATTGATATCAGTAACACTTGCTGACCATTGTAACATTGATATCAGTACCTGTTACTGACCATTGTAACATTGATATCAGTAACACTTGCTGACCATTGTAACATTGATATCAGTACCTGTTACTGACCATTGTAACATTGATATCAGTAACACTTGCTGACCATTGTAACATTGATATCAGTACCTGTTACTGACCATTGTAACATTGATATCAGTAACACTTGCTGACCATTGTAACATTGATATCAGTACCTGTTACTGACCATTGTAACATTGATATCAGTAACACTTGCTGACCATTGTAACATTGATATCAGTAACACTTGATGACCATTGTCACATTGATATCAGTAACACTTGCTGACCATTGTAACATTGATATCAGTACCTGTTACTGACCATGGTAACATCGACATCAGTACCTGTTACTGACCATTGTAACATTGATATCAGTACCTGTTACTGACCATTGTAACATTGATATCAGTAACACTTGATGACCATTGTAACATTGATATCAGTAACACTTGCTGACCATTGTAACATTGATATCAGTAACACTTGCTGACCATTGTAACATTGATATCAGTACCTGTTACTGACCATTGTAACATTGATATCAGTAACACTTGCTGACCATTGTAACATTGATATCAGTACCTGTTACTGACCATTGTAACATTGATATCAGTAACACTTGCTGACCATTGTAACATTGATATCAGTACCTGTTACTGACCATTGTAACATTGATATCAGTAACACTTGATGACCATTGTAACATTGATATCAGTAACACTTGCTGACCATTGTAACATTGATATCAGTACCTGTTACTGACCATTGTCACATTGATATCAGTAACACTTGCTGACCATTGTAACATTGATATCAGTAACACTTGCTGACCATTGTAACATTGATATCAGTACCTGTTACTGACCATTGTAACATTGATATCAGTAACACTTGCTGACCATTGTAACATTGATATCAGTACCTGTTACTGACCATTGTAACATTGATATCAGTAACACTTGCTGACCATTGTAACATTGATATCAGTACCAGTTACTGACCATTGTAACATTGATATCAGTACCTGTTACTGACCATTGTAACATTGATATCAGTAACACTTGATGACCATTGTAACATTGATATCAGTAACACTTGCTGACCATTGTAACATTGATATCAGTAACACTTGATGACCATTGTAACATTGATATCAGTAACACTTGCTGACCATTGTAACATTGATATCAGTACCTGTTACTGACCATGGTAACATCGACATCAGTACCTGTTACTGACCATTGTAACATTGATATCAGTACCTGTTACTGACCATTGTAACATTGATATCAGTAACACTTGATGATCATTGTAACATTGATATCAGTACCTGTTACTGACCATTGTAACATTGATATCAGTAACACTTGATGACCATTGTAACATTGATATCAGTAACACTTGCTGACCATTGTAACATTGATATCAGTAACACTTGATGACCATTGTAACATTGATATCAGTAACACTTGCTGACCATTGTAACATTGATATCAGTACCTGTTACTGACCATGGTAACATCGACATCAGTACCTGTTACTGACCATTGTAACATTGATATCAGTACCTGTTACTGACCATTGTAACATTGATATCAGTAACACTTGATGATCATTGTAACATTGATATCAGTACCTGTTACTGACCATTGTAACATTGATATCAGTAACACTTGCTGACCATTGTAACATTGATATCAGTAACACTTACTGACCATTGTAACATTGATATCAGTACCAGTTACTGACCATTGTAACATTGATATCAGTAACACTTGCTGACCA
Source organism: Heterodontus francisci (assembly GCF_036365525.1). NCBI lineage: Eukaryota > Metazoa > Chordata > Chondrichthyes > Heterodontiformes > Heterodontidae > Heterodontus > Heterodontus francisci. The sequence goes on along the minus strand of NC_090397.1, from coordinate 12,891,637 downwards.
TTGTAACATTGATATCAGTACCAGTTACTGACCATTGTAACATTGATATCAGTAACACTTGCTGACCATTGTAACATTGATATCAGTACCAGTTACTGACCATTGTAACATTGATATCAGTAACACTTGATGACCATTGTAACATTGATATCAGTACCAGTTACTGACCATTGTAACATTGATATCAGGAACACTTGCTGACCATTGTAACATTGATATCAGTACCAGTTACTGACCATTGTAACATTGATATCAGTAACACTTGATGACCATTGTAACATTGATATCAGTACCAGTTACTGACCATTGTAACATTGATATCAGTACCAGTTACTGACCATTGTAACATTGATATCAGTAACACTTGCTGACCATTGCAACATTGATATCAGTACCTGTTACTGACCATTGTAACATTGATATCAGTAACACTTGCTGACCATTGTAACATTGATATCAGTACCTGTTACTGACCATTGTAACATTGATATCAGGAACACTTGCTGACCATTGTAACATCGACATCAGGACCTGTTACTGACCATTGTAACATTGATATCAGTAACACTTGCTGACCATTGCAACATTGATATCAGTACCTGTTACTGACCATTGTAACATTGATATCAGTAACACTTGCTGACCATTGTAACATTGATATCAGTACCTGTTACTGACCATTGTAACATTGATATCAGTAACACTTGCTGACCATTGTAACATCGACATCAGTACCTGTTACTGACCATTGTAACATTGATATCAGTACCTGTTACTGACCATTGTAACATTGATATCAGTAACACTTGCTGACCATTGTAACATCGACATCAGTACCTGTTACTGACCATTGTAACATTGATATCAGTAACACTTGCTGACCATTGTAACATTGATATCAGTACCTGTTACTGACCATTGTAACATTGATATCAGTACCTGTTACTGACCATTGTAACATTGATATCAGTAACACTTGATGACCATTGTAACATTGATATCAGTAACACTTGCTGACCATTGTAACATTGATATCAGTAACACTTGCTGACCATTGTAACATTGATATCAGTACCTGTTACTGACCATTGTAACATTGATATCAGTACCTGTCACTGACCATTGTAACATTGATATCAGTAACACTTGCTGACCATTGTAACATTGATTTCAGTACCTGTTACTGACCATTGTAACATTGATATCAGTACCTGTCACTGACCATTGTAACATTGATATCAGTAACACTTGATGACCATTGTAACATTGATATCAGTAACACTTGCTGACCATTGTAACATTGATATCAGTAACACTTGCTGACCATTGTAACATTGATATCAGTACCTGTTACTGACCATTGTAACATTGATATCAGTACCTGTCACTGACCATTGTAACATTGATATCAGTAACACTTGCTGACCATTGTAACATTGATATCAGTACCTGTTACTGACCATTGTAACACTGATATCAGTACCTGTCACTGACCATTGTAACATTGATATCAGTAACACTTGATGACCATTGTAACATTGATATCAGTACCTGTTACTGACCATTGTAACATTGATATCAGTACCTGTCACTGACCATTGTAACATTGATATCAGTAACACTTGATGACCATTGTAACATTGATATCAGTAACACTTGCTGACAATTGTAACATTGATATCAGTAACACTTGCTGACCATTGTAACATTGATATCAGTACCTGTTACTGACCATTGTAACATTGATATCAGTACCTGTCACTGACCATTGTAACATTGATATCAGTAACACTTGCTGACCATTGTAACATTGATATCAGTAACACTTGCTGACCATTGTAACATTGATATCAGTACCTGTTACTGACCATTGTAACATTGATATCAGTACCTGTCACTGACCATTGTAACATTGATATCAGTAACACTTGATGACCATTGTAACATTGATATCAGTAACACTTGCTGACCATTGTAACATTGATATCAGTACCTGTCACTGACCATTGTAACATTGATATCAGTACCTGTCACTGACCATTGTAACATTGATATCAGTAACACTTGCTGACCATTGTAACATTGATATCAGTACCTGTTACTGACCATTATAACATTGATATCAGTACCTGTCACTGACCATTGTAACATTGATATCAGTAACACTTGATGACCATTGTAACATTGATATCAGTACCTGTTACTGACCATTGTAACATTGATATCAGTACCTGTCACTGACCATTGTAACATTGATATCAGTAACACTTGCTGACCATTGTAACATTGATATCAGTACCTGTTACTGACCATTGTAACATTGATATCAGTACCTGTCACTGACCATTGTAAAATTGATATCAGTAACACTTGATGACCATTGTAACATTGATATCATTAACACTTGCTGACCATTGTAACATTGATATCAGTACCTGTTACTGACCATTGTATCATTGATATCAGTACCTGTCACTGACCATTGTAACATTGATATCAGTAACACTTGATGACCATTGTAACATTGATATCAGTAACACTTGCTGACCATTGTAACATTGATATCAGTACCTGTTACTGACCATTGTAACATTGATATCAGTAACACTTGCTGACCATTGTAACATTGATATCAGTACCTGTTACTGACCATTGTAACATTGATATCAGTACCTGTCACTGACCATTGTAACATTGATATCAGTAACACTTGATGACCATTGTAACATTGATATCAGTACCTGTTACTGACCATTGTAACATTGATATCAGTAACACTTGCTGACCATTGTAACATTGATATCAGTAACACTTGCTGACCATTGTAACATTGATATCAGTACCTGTTACTGACCATTGTAACATTGATATCAATACCTGTCACTGACCATTGTAACATTGATATCAGTAACACTTGCTGACCATTGTAACATTGATATCAGTACCTGTTACTGACCATTGTAACATTGATATCAGTACCTGTCACTGACCATTGTAACATTGATATCTGTAACACTTGATGACCATTGTAACATTGATATCAGTAACACTTGCTGACCATTGTAACATTGATATCAGTACCTGTTACTGACCATTGTAACATTGATATCAGTACCTGTTACTGACCATTGTAACATTGATATCAGTAACACTTGATGACCATTGTAACATTGATATCAGTAACACTTGATGACCATTGTAACATTGATATCAGTACCTGTTACTGACCATGGTAACATCGACATCAGTACCTGTTACTGACCATTGTAACATTGATATCAGTAACACTTGCTGACCATTGTAACATTGATATCAGTACCAGTTACTGACCATTGTAACATTGATATCAGTACCTGTTACTGACCATTGTAACATTGATATCAGTACCTGTTACTGACCATTGTAACATTGATATCAATACCTGTCACTGACCATTGTAACATTGATATCAGTAACACTTGCTGACCATTGTAACATTGATATCAGTACCTGTTACTGACCATTGTAACATTGATATCAGTACCTGTCACTGACCATTGTAACATTGATATCAGTAACACTTGATGACCATTGTAACATTGATATCAGTAACACTTGCTGACCATTGTAACATTGATATCAGTACCTGTTACTGACCATTGTAACATTGATATCAGTAACACTTGATGACCATTGTAACATTGATATCAGTACCTGTTACTGATCATGGTAACATCGACATCAGTACCTGTTACTGACCATTGTAACATTGATATCAGTAACACTTGCTGACCATTGTAACATTGATATCAGTACCAGTTACTGACCATTGTAACATTGATATCAGTACCTGTTGCTGACCATTGTAACATTGATATCAGTAACACTTGCTGACCATTGTAACATTGATATCAGTACCTGTCACTGACCATTGTAACATTGATATCAGTAACACTTGCTGACCATTGTAACATTGATATCAGTACCTGTTACTGACCATTGTAACATTGATATCAGTACCTGTTACTGACCATTGTAACATTGATATCAGTAACACTTGCTGACCATTGTAACATTGATATCAGTACCTGTTACTGACCATTGTAACATTGATATCAGTAACACTTGCTGACCATTGTAACATTGATATCAGTACCTGTCACTGACCATTGTTACATTGATATCAGTAACACTTGCTGACCATTGTAACATTGATATCAGTACCTGTTACTGACCATTGTAACATTGATATCAGTAACACTTGCTGACCATTGTAACATTGATATCAGTACCTGTTACTGACCATTGTAACATTGATATCAGTACCTGTTACTGACCATTGTAACATTGATATCAGTAACACTTGCTGACCATTGTAACATTGATATCAGTACCTGTTACTGACCATTGTAACATTGATATCAGTACCTGTTACTGACCATTGTAACATTGATATCAGTACCTGTTACTGACCATTGTAACATTGATATCAGTAACACTTGCTGACCATTGTAACATTGATATCAGTACCTGTTACTGACCATTGTAACATTGATATCAGTACCTGTTACTGACCATTGTAACATTGATATCAGTACCTGTCACTGACCATTGTAATATTGATATCAGTACCTGTTACTGACCATTGTAACATTGATATCAGTACCTGTTACTGAACATTGTAACATTGATATCAGTAACACTTGCTGACCATTGTAACATTGATATCAGTACCTGTTACTGACCATTGTAACATTGATATCAGTAACACTTGATGACCATTGTAACATTGATATCAGTACCTGTTACTGACCATTGTAACATTGATATCAGTAACACTTGATGACCATTGTAACATTGATATCAGTACCTGTTACTGACCATTGTAACATTGATATCAGTACCTGTTACTGACCATTGTAACATTGATATCAGTAACACTTGCTGACCATTGTAACATTGATATCAGTACCTGTTACTGACCATTGTAACATTGATATCAGTAACACTTGCTGACCATTGTAACATTGATATCAGTACCTGTTACTGACCATTGTAACATTGACATCAGTACCTGTTACTGACCATTGTAACATTGATATCAGTAACACTTGCTGACCATTGTAACATTGACATCAGTACCTGTTACTGACCATTGTAACATTGATATCAGTAACACTTGCTGACCATTGTAACATTGACATCAGTACCTGTTACTGACCATTGTAACATTGATATCAGTAACACTTGCTGACCATTGTAACATTGATATCAGTACCAGTTACTGACCATTGTAACATTGATATCAGTAACACTTGCTGACCATTGTAACATTGATATCAGTACCTGTTACTGACCATTGTAACATTGATATCAGTAACACTTGAAGACCATTGTAACATTGATATCAGTACCTGTTACTAACCATTGTAACATTGATATCAGTAACACTTGCTGACCATTGTAACATTGATATCAGTACCTGTTACTGACCATTGTAACATTGATATCAGTACATGTTACTGACCATTGTAACATTGATATCAGTAACACTTGATGACCATTGTAACATTGATATCAGTACCTGTTACTGACCATTGTAACATTGATATCAGTAACACTTGCTGACCATTGTAACATTGATATCAGTACCTGTTACTGACCATTGTAACATTGATATCAGTACATGTTACTGACCATTGTAGCATTGATATCAGTACCTGTTACTGACCATTGTAACATTGATATCAGTAACACTTGCTGACCATTGTAACATCGACATCAGTACATGTTACTGACCATTGTAACATTGATATCAGTACCTGTTACTGACCATTGTAACATTGATATCAGCAACACTTGCTGACCATTGTAACATCGACATCAGTACCTGTGACTGACCATTGTAACATTGATATCAGTAACTCTTGCTGACCATTGTAACATCGACATCAGTACATGTTACTGACCATTGTAACATTGATATCAGTACCTGTTACTGACCATTGTAACATTGATATCAGTAACACTTGCTGACCATTGTAACATCGACATCAGTACATGTTACTGACCATTGTAACATTGATATCAGTACCTGTTACTGACCATTGTAACATTGATATCAGTACCCGTTACTGACCATTGTAACATTGATATCAGTAACACTTGATGACCATTGTAACATTGATATCAGTACCTGTTACTGACCATTGTAACATTGATATCAGTAACACTTGATGACCATTGTAACATTGATATCAGTAACACTTGCTGACCATTGTAACATTGATATCAGTAACACTTGCTGACCATTGTAACATTGATATCAGTACCTGTTACTGACCATGGTAACATCGACATCAGTACCTGTTACTGACCATTGTAACATTGATATCAGTACCTGTTACTGACCATTGTAACATTGATATCAGTAACACTTGATGACCATTGTAACATTGATATCAGTAACACTTGCTGACCATTGTAACATTGATATCAGTAACACTTACTGACCATTGTAACATTGATATCAGTACCAGTTACTGACCATTGTAACATTGATATCAGTAACACTTGCTGACCATTGTAACATTGATATCAGTAACACTTGCTGACCATTGTAACATTGATATCAGTACCAGTTACTGACCATTGTAACATTGATATCAGTAACACTTGCTGACCATTGTAACATTGATATCAGCACCAGTTACTGACCATTGTAACATTGATATCAGTAACACTTGATGACCATTGTAACATTGATATCAGTACCAGTTACTGACCATTGTAACATTGATATCAGGAACACTTGCTGACCATTGTAACATTGATATCAGTACCAGTTACTGACCATTGTAACATTGATATCAGTAACACTTGCTGACCATTGCAACATTGATATCAGTACCTGTTACTGACCATTGTAACATTGATATCAGTAACACTTGCTGACCATTGTAACATTGATATCAGTACCTGTTACTGACCATTGTAACATTGATATCAGTAACACTTGCTGACCATTGTAACATCGACATCAGGACCTGTTACTGACCATTGTAACATTGATATCAGTAACACTTGCTGACCATTGCAACATTGATATCAGTACCTGTTACTGACCATTGTAACATTGATATCAGTCACACTTGCTGACCATTGTAACATTGATATCAGTACCTGTTACTGACCATTGTAACATTGATATCAGTAACACTTGCTGACCATTGTAACATTGATATCAGTACCTGTTACTGACCATTGTAACATTGATATCAGTAACACTTGCTGACCATTGTAACATTGATATCAGTACCTGTTACTGACCATTGTAACATTGATATCAGTAACACTTGCTGACCATTGTAACATTGATATCAGTACCTGTTACTGACCATTGTAACATTGATATCAGTAACACTTGATGACCATTGTAACATTGATATCAGCAACACTTGCTGACCATTGTAACATCGACATCAGTACCTGTGACTGACCATTGTAACATTGATATCAGTAACACTTGCTGACCATTGTAACATCGACATCAGTACATGTTACTGACCATTGTAACATTGATATCAGTACCTGTTACTGACCATTGTAACATTGATATCAGTAACACTTGCTCACCATTGTAACATCGACATCAGTACATGTTACTGACCATTGTAACATTGATATCAGTACCTGTTACTGACCATTGTAACATTGATATCAGTAACACTTGCTGACCATTGTAACATCAACATCAGTACCTGTTACTGACCATTGTAACATTGATATCAGTAACACTTGCTGACCATTGTAACATTGATATCAGTACCTGTCACTGACCATTGTAACATTGATATCAGTAACACTTGCTGACCATTGCAACATTGATATCAGTACCCGTTACTGACCATTGTAACATTGATATCAGTAACACTTGATGACCATTGTAACATTGATATCAGTACCTGTTACTGACCATTGTAACATTGATATCAGTAACACTTGATGACCATTGTAACATTGATATCAGTAACACTTGCTGACCATTGTAACATTGATATCAGTAACACTTGCTGACCATTGTAACATTGATATCAGTACCTGTTACTGACCATGGTAACATCGACATCAGTACCTGTTACTGACCATTGTAACATTGATATCAGTACCTGTTACTGACCATTGTAACATTGATATCAGTAACACTTGATGACCATTGTAACATTGATATCAGTAACACTTGCTGACCATTGTAACATTGATATCAGTAACACTTGCTGACCATTGTAACATTGATATCAGTAACACTTACTGACCATTGTAACATTGATATCAGTACCAGTTACTGACCATTGTAACATTGATATCAGTAACACTTGCTGACCATTGTAACATTGATATCAGTAACACTTGCTGACCATTGTAACATTGATATCAGTACCAGTTACTGACCATTGTAACATTGATATCAGTAACACTTGCTGACCATTGTAACATTGATATCAGCACCAGTTACTGACCATTGTAACATTGATATCAGTAACACTTGATGACCATTGTAACATTGATATCAGTACCAGTTACTGACCATTGTAACATTGATATCAGGAACACTTGCTGACCATTGTAACATTGATATCAGTACCAGTTACTGACCATTGTAACATTGATATCAGTAACACTTGCTGACCATTGCAACATTGATATCAGTACCTGTTACTGACCATTGTAACATTGATATCAGTAACACTTGCTGACCATTGTAACATTGATATCAGTACCTGTTACTGACCATTGTAACATTGATATCAGTAACACTTGCTGACCATTGTAACATCGACATCAGGACCTGTTACTGACCATTGTAACATTGATATCAGTAACACTTGCTGACCATTGCAACATTGATATCAGTACCTGTTACTGACCATTGTAACATTGATATCAGTCACACTTGCTGACCATTGTAACATTGATATCAGTACCTGTTACTGACCATTGTAACATTGATATCAGTAACACTTGCTGACCATTGTAACATTGATATCAGTACCTGTTACTGACCATTGTAACATTGATATCAGTAACACTTGCTGACCATTGTAACATTGATATCAGTAACACTTGATGACCATTGTAACATTGATATCAGTAACACTTGCTGACCATTGTAACATTGATATCAGTACCTGTTACTGACCATTGTAACATTGATATCAGTAACACTTGCTGACCATTGTAACATTGATATCAGTAACACTTGCTGACCATTGTAACATTGATATCAGTACCAGTTACTGACCATTGTAACATTGATATCAGTAACACTTGATGACCATTGTAACATTGATATCAGTACCAGTTACTGACCATTGTAACATTGATATCAGTAACACTTGCTGACCATTGTAACATTGATATCAGTACCAGTTACTGACCATTGTAACATTGATATCAGTAACACTTGATGACCATTGTAACATTGATATCAGTACCAGTTACTGACCATTGTAACATTGATATCAGGAACACTTGCTGACCATTGTAACATTGATATCAGTACCAGTTACTGACCATTGTAACATTGATATCAGTAACACTTGATGACCATTGTAACATTGATATCAGTACCAGTTACTGACCATTGTAACATTGATATCAGTACCAGTTACTGACCATTGTAACATTGATATCAGTAACACTTGCTGACCATTGCAACATTGATATCAGTACCTGTTACTGACCATTGTAACATTGATATCAGTAACACTTGCTGACCATTGTAACATTGATATCAGTACCTGTTACTGACCATTGTAACATTGATATCAGTAACACTTGATGACCATTGTAACATTGATATCAGTAACACTTGCTGACCATTGTAACATTGATATCAGTACCTGTTACTGACCATTGTAACATTGATATCAGTAACACTTGCTGACCATTGTAACATTGATATCAGTAACACTTGCTGACCATTGTAACATTGATATCAGTACCTGTTACTGACCATTGTAACATTGATATCAGTAACACTTGCTGACCATTGTAACATTGATATCAGTACCTGTTACTGACCATTGTAACATTGATATCAGTAACACTTGCTGACCATTGTAACATTGATATCAGTACCTGTTACTGACCATTGTAACATTGATATCAGTAACACTTGATGACCATTGTAACATTGATATCAGTAACACTTGCTGACCATTGTAACATTGATATCAGTAACACTTGCTGACCATTGTAACATTGATATCAGTACCTGTTACTGACCATGGTAACATCGACATCAGTACCTGTTACTGACCATTGTAACATTGATATCAGTACCTGTTACTGACCATTGTAACATTGATATCAGTACCTGTTACTGACCATTGTAACATTGATATCAGTAACACTTGCTGACCATTGTAACATTGATATCAGTAACACTTGCTGACCATTGTAACATTGATATCAGTAACACTTGCTGACCATTGTAACATTGATATCAGTAACACTTGCTGACCATTGTAACATTGATATCAGCACCAGTTACTGACCATTGTAACATTGATATCAGTAACACTTGATGACCATTGTAACATTGATATCAGTACCAGTTACTGACCATTGTAACATTGATATCAGGAACACTTGCTGACCATTGTAACATTGATATCAGTACCAGTTACTGACCATTGTAACATTGATATCAGTAACACTTGATGCCCATTGTAACATTGATATCAGTACCAGTTACTGACCATTGTAACATTGATATCAGTACCAGTTACTGACCATTGTAACATTGATATCAGTAACACTTGCTGACCATTGCAACATTGATATCAGTACCTGTTACTGACCATTGTAACATTGATATCAGTAACACTTGCTGACCATTGTAACATTGATATCAGTACCTGTTACTGACCATTGTAACATTGATATCAGTAACACTTGCTGACCATTGTAACATCGACATCAGGACCTGTTACTGACCATTGTAACATTGATATCAGTAACACTTTCTGACCATTGCAACATTGATATCAGTACCTGTTACTGACCATTGTAACATTGATATCAGTAACACTTGCTGACCATTGTAACATTGATATCAGTACCTGTTACTGACCATTGTAACATTGATATCAGTAACACTTGCTGACCATTGTAACATCGACATCAGTACCTGTTACTGACCATTGTAACATTGATATCAGTACCCGTTACTGACCATTGTAACATTGATATCAGTAACACTTGATGACCATTGTAACATTGATATCAGTACCTGTTACTGACCATTGTAACATTGATATCAGTAACACTTGATGACCATTGTAACATTGATATCAGTAACACTTGCTGACCATTGTAACATTGATATCAGTAACACTTGCTGACCATTGTAACATTGATATCAGTACCTGTTACTGACCATGGTAACATCGACATCAGTACCTGTTACTGACCATTGTAACATTGATATCAGTACCTGTTACTGACCATTGTAACATTGATATCAGTAACACTTGATGACCATTGTAACATTGATATCAGTAACACTTGCTGACCATTGTAACATTGATATCAGTAACACTTGCTGACCATTGTAACATTGATATCAGTAACACTTACTGACCATTGTAACATTGATATCAGTACCAGTTACTGACCATTGTAACATTGATATCAGTAACACTTGCTGACCATTGTAACATTGATATCAGTAACACTTGCTGACCATTGTAACATTGATATCAGTACCAGTTACTGACCATTGTAACATTGATATCAGTAACACTTGCTGACCATTGTAACATTGATATCAGCACCAGTTACTGACCATTGTAACATTGATATCAGTAACACTTGATGACCATTGTAACATTGATATCAGTACCAGTTACTGACCATTGTAACATTGATATCAGGAACACTTGCTGACCATTGTAACATTGATATCAGTACCAGTTACTGACCATTGTAACATTGATATCAGTAACACTTGCTGACCATTGCAACATTGATATCAGTACCTGTTACTGACCATTGTAACATTGATATCAGTAACACTTGCTGACCATTGTAACATTGATATCAGTACCTGTTACTGACCATTGTAACATTGATATCAGTAACACTTGCTGACCATTGTAACATCGACATCAGGACCTGTTACTGACCATTGTAACATTGATATCAGTAACACTTGCTGACCATTGCAACATTGATATCAGTACCTGTTACTGACCATTGTAACATTGATATCAGTCACACTTGCTGACCATTGTAACATTGATATCAGTACCTGTTACTGACCATTGTAACATTGATATCAGTAACACTTGCTGACCATTGTAACATTGATATCAGTACCTGTTACTGACCATTGTAACATTGATATCAGTAACACTTGCTGACCATTGTAACATTGATATCAGTACCTGTTACTGACCATTGTAACATTGATATCAGTAACACTTGCTGACCATTGTAACATTGATATCAGTACCTGTTACTGACCATTGTAACATTGATATCAGTAACACTTGATGACCATTGTAACATTGATATCAGCAACACTTGCTGACCATTGTAACATCGACATCAGTACCTGTGACTGACCATTGTAACATTGATATCAGTAACACTTGCTGACCATTGTAACATCGACATCAGTACATGTTACTGACCATTGTAACATTGATATCAGTACCTGTTACTGACCATTGTAACATTGATATCAGTAACACTTGCTCACCATTGTAACATCGACATCAGTACATGTTACTGACCATTGTAACATTGATATCAGTACCTGTTACTGACCATTGTAACATTGATATCAGTAACACTTGCTGACCATTGTAACATCAACATCAGTACCTGTTACTGACCATTGTAACATTGATATCAGTAACACTTGCTGACCATTGTAACATTGATATCAGTACCTGTCACTGACCATTGTAACATTGATATCAGTAACACTTGCTGACCATTGCAACATTGATATCAGTACCCGTTACTGACCATTGTAACATTGATATCAGTAACACTTGATGACCATTGTAACATTGATATCAGTACCTGTTACTGACCATTGTAACATTGATATCAGTAACACTTGATGACCATTGTAACATTGATATCAGTAACACTTGCTGACCATTGTAACATTGATATCAGTAACACTTGCTGACCATTGTAACATTGATATCAGTACCTGTTACTGACCATGGTAACATCGACATCAGTACCTGTTACTGACCATTGTAACATTGATATCAGTACCTGTTACTGACCATTGTAACATTGATATCAGTAACACTTGATGACCATTGTAACATTGATATCAGTAACACTTGCTGACCATTGTAACATTGATATCAGTAACACTTGATGACCATTGTAACATTGATATCAGTAACACTTACTGACCATTGTAACATTGATATCAGTACCAGTTACTGACCATTGTAACATTGATATCAGTAACACTTGCTGACCATTGTAACATTGATATCAGTAACACTTGCTGACCATTGTAACATTGATATCAGTACCAGTTACTGACCATTGTAACATTGATATCAGTAACACTTGCTGACCATTGTAACATTGATATCAGCACCAGTTACTGACCATTGTAACATTGATATCAGTAACACTTGATGACCATTGTAACATTGATATCAGTACCAGTTACTGACCATTGTAACATTGATATCAGGAACACTTGCTGACCATTGTAACATTGATATCAGTACCAGTTACTGACCATTGTAACATTGATATCAGTAACACTTGCTGACCATTGCAACATTGATATCAGTACCTGTTACTGACCATTGTAACATTGATATCAGTAACACTTGCTGACCATTGTAACATTGATATCAGTACCTGTTACTGACCATTGTAACATTGATATCAGTAACACTTGCTGACCATTGTAACATCGACATCAGGACCTGTTACTGACCATTGTAACATTGATATCAGTAACACTTGCTGACCATTGCAACATTGATATCAGTACCTGTTACTGACCATTGTAACATTGATATCAGTCACACTTGCTGACCATTGTAACATTGATATCAGTACCTGTTACTGACCATTGTAACATTGATATCAGTAACACTTGCTGACCATTGTAACATTGATATCAGTACCTGTTACTGACCATTGTAACATTGATATCAGTAACACTTGCTGACCATTGTAACATTGATATCAGTACCTGTTACTGACCATTGTAACATTGATATCAGTAACACTTGCTGACCATTGTAACATTGATATCAGTACCTGTTACTGACCATTGTAACATTGATATCAGTAACACTTGATGACCATTGTAACATTGATATCAGTAACACTTGATGACCATTGTAACATTGATATCAGTACCAGTTACTGACCATTGTAACATTGATATCAGTAACACTTGCTGACCATTGTAACATTGATATCAGTAACACTTGCTGACCATTGTAACATTGATATCAGTACCAGTTACTGACCATTGTAACATTGATATCAGTAACACTTGATGACCATTGTAACATTGATATCAGTACCAGTTACTGACCATTGTAACATTGATATCAGTAACACTTGCTGACCATTGTAACATTGATATCAGTACCAGTTACTGACCATTGTAACATTGATATCAGTAACACTTGATGACCATTGTAACATTGATATCAGTACCAGTTACTGACCATTGTAACATTGATATCAGGAACACTTGCTGACCATTGTAACATTGATATCAGTACCAGTTACTGACCATTGTAACATTGATATCAGTAACACTTGATGACCATTGTAACATTGATATCAGTACCAGTTACTGACCATTGTAACATTGATATCAGTACCAGTTACTGACCATTGTAACATTGATATCAGTAACACTTGCTGACCATTGCAACATTGATATCAGTACCTGTTACTGACCATTGTAACATTGATATCAGTAACACTTGCTGACCATTGTAACATTGATATCAGTACCTGTTACTGACCATTGTAACATTGATATCAGTAACACTTGATGACCATTGTAACATTGATATCAGTAACACTTGCTGACCATTGTAACATTGATATCAGTACCTGTTACTGACCATTGTAACATTGATATCAGTAACACTTGCTGACCATTGTAACATTGATATCAGTAACACTTGCTGACCATTGTAACATTGATATCAGTACCTGTTACTGACCATTGTAACATTGATATCAGTAACACTTGCTGACCATTGTAACATTGATATCAGTACCTGTTACTGACCATTGTAACATTGATATCAGTAACACTTGCTGACCATTGTAACATTGATATCAGTACCTGTTACTGACCATTGTAACATTGATATCAGTAACACTTGATGACCATTGTAACATTGATATCAGTAACACTTGCTGACCATTGTAACATTGATATCAGTAACACTTGCTGACCATTGTAACATTGATATCAGTACCTGTTACTGACCATGGTAACATCGACATCAGTACCTGTTACTGACCATTGTAACATTGATATCAGTACCTGTTACTGACCATTGTAACATTGATATCAGTACCTGTTACTGACCATTGTAACATTGATATCAGTAACACTTGCTGACCATTGTAACATTGATATCAGTAACACTTGCTGACCATTGTAACATTGATATCAGTAACACTTGCTGACCATTGTAACATTGATATCAGTAACACTTGCTGACCATTGTAACATTGATATCAGCACCAGTTACTGACCATTGTAACATTGATATCAGTAACACTTGATGACCATTGTAACATTGATATCAGTACCAGTTACTGACCATTGTAACATTGATATCAGGAACACTTGCTGACCATTGTAACATTGATATCAGTACCAGTTACTGACCATTGTAACATTGATATCAGTAACACTTGATGCCCATTGTAACATTGATATCAGTACCAGTTACTGACCATTGTAACATTGATATCAGTACCAGTTACTGACCATTGTAACATTGATATCAGTAACACTTGCTGACCATTGCAACATTGATATCAGTACCTGTTACTGACCATTGTAACATTGATATCAGTAACACTTGCTGACCATTGTAACATTGATATCAGTACCTGTTACTGACCATTGTAACATTGATATCAGTAACACTTGCTGACCATTGTAACATCGACATCAGGACCTGTTACTGACCATTGTAACATTGATATCAGTAACACTTTCTGACCATTGCAACATTGATATCAGTACCTGTTACTGACCATTGTAACATTGATATCAGTAACACTTGCTGACCATTGTAACATTGATATCAGTACCTGTTACTGACCATTGTAACATTGATATCAGTAACACTTGCTGACCATTGTAACATCGACATCAGTACCTGTTACTGACCATTGTAACATTGATATCAGTACCTGTTACTGACCATTGTAACATTGATATCAGTAACACTTGCTGACCATTGTAACATCGACATCAGTACCTGTTACTGACCATTGTAACATTGATATCAGTAACACTTGCTGACCATTGTAACATTGATATCAGTACCTGTTCCTGACCATTGTAACATTGATATCAGTAACACTTGATGACCATTGTAACATTGATATCAGTAACACTTGCTGACCATTGTAACATTGATATCAGTAACACTTGCTGACCATTGTAACATTGATATCAGTACCTGTTACTGACCATTGTAACATTGATATCAGTACCTGTCACTGACCATTGTAACATTGATATCAGTAACACTTGCTGACCATTGTAACATTGATATCAGTAACACTTGCTGACCATTGCAACATTGATATCAGTACCTGTTACTGACCATTGTAACATTGATATCAGTAACACTTGCTGACCATTGCAACATTGATATCAGTACCTGTTACTGACCATTGTAACATTGATATCAGTAACACTTGCTGACCATTGTAACATTGATATCAGTACCTGTTACTGACCATTGTAACATTGATATCAGTACCTGTTACTGACCATTGTAACATTGATATCAGTAACACTTGCTGACCATTGTAACATTGATATCAGTACCTGTTACTGACCATTGTAACATTGATATCAGTAACACTTGCTGACCATTGTAACATTGATATCAGTACCTGTTACTGACCATTGTAACATTGATATCAGTAACACTTGCTGACCATTGTAACATTGATATCAGTACCTGTTACTGACCATTGTAACATTGATATCAGTAACACTTGCTGACCATTGTAACATTGATATCAGTACCTGTTACTGACCATTGTAACATTGATATCAGTAACACTTGCTGACCATTGTAACATTGATATCAGTACCTGTTACTGACCATTGTAACATTGATATCAGTAACACTTGCTGACCATTGTAACATTGATATCAGTACCTGTTACTGACCATTGTAACATTGATATCAGTAACACTTGCTGACCATTGTAACATTGATATCAGTACCTGTTACTGACCATTGTAACATTGATATCAGTAACACTTGCTGACCATTGTAACATTGATATCAGTAACACTTGATGACCATTGTCACATTGATATCAGTAACACTTGCTGACCATTGTAACATTGATATCAGTACCTGTTACTGACCATGGTAACATCGACATCAGTACCTGTTACTGACCATTGTAACATTGATATCAGTACCTGTTACTGACCATTGTAACATTGATATCAGTACCAGTTACTGACCATTGTAACATTGATATCAGTAACACTTGCTGACCATTGCAACATTGATATCAGTACCTGTTACTGACCATTGTAACATTGATATCAGTAACACTTGCTGACCATTGTAACATTGATATCAGTACCTGTTACTGACCATTGTAACATTGATATCAGTAACACTTGCTGACCATTGTAACATCGACATCAGGACCTGTTACTGACCATTGTAACATTGATATCAGTAACACTTTCTGACCATTGCAACATTGATATCAGTACCTGTTACTGACCATTGTAACATTGATATCAGTAACACTTGCTGACCATTGTAACATTGATATCAGTACCTGTTACTGACCATTGTAACATTGATATCAGTAACACTTGCTGACCATTGTAACATCGACATCAGTACCTGTTACTGACCATTGTAACATTGATATCAGTACCTGTTACTGACCATTGTAACATTGATATCAGTAACACTTGCTGACCATTGTAACATCGACATCAGTACCTGTTACTGACCATTGTAACATTGATATCAGTAACACTTGCTGACCATTGTAACATTGATATCAGTACCTGTTCCTGACCATTGTAACATTGATATCAGTAACACTTGCTGACCATTGTAACATTGATATCAGTACCTGTTACTGACCATTGTAACATTGATATCAGTAACACTTGCTGACCATTGTAACATCGACATCAGTACCTGTTACTGACCATTGTAACATTGATATCAGTAACACTTGATGACCATTGTAACATTGATATCAGTAACACTTGCTGACCATTGTAACATTGATATCAGTAACACTTGCTGACCATTGTAACATTGATATCAGTACCTGTTACTGACCATTGTAACATTGATATCAGTACCTGTCACTGACCATTGTAACATTGATATCAGTAACACTTGCTGACCATTGTAACATTGATATCAGTAACACTTGCTGACCATTGCAACATTGATATCAGTACCTGTTACTGACCATTGTAACATTGATATCAGTAACACTTGCTGACCATTGCAACATTGATATCAGTACCTGTTACTGACCATTGTAACATTGATATCAGTAACACTTGCTGACCATTGTAACATTGATATCAGTACCTGTTACTGACCATTGTAACATTGATATCAGTACCTGTTACTGACCATTGTAACATTGATATCAGTAACACTTGCTGACCATTGTAACATTGATATCAGTACCTGTTACTGACCATTGTAACATTGATATCAGTAACACTTGCTGACCATTGTAACATTGATATCAGTACCTGTTACTGACCATTGTAACATTGATATCAGTAACACTTGCTGACCATTGTAACATTGATATCAGTACCTGTTACTGACCATTGTAACATTGATATCAGTAACACTTGCTGACCATTGTAACATTGATATCAGTACCTGTTACTGACCATTGTAACATTGATATCAGTAACACTTGCTGACCATTGTAACATTGATATCAGTACCTGTTACTGACCATTGTAACATTGATATCAGTAACACTTGCTGACCATTGTAACATTGATATCAGTACCTGTTACTGACCATTGTAACATTGATATCAGTAACACTTGCTGACCATTGTAACATTGATATCAGTACCTGTTACTGACCATTGTAACATTGATATCAGTAACACTTGCTGACCATTGTAACATTGATATCAGTAACACTTGATGACCATTGTCACATTGATATCAGTAACACTTGCTGACCATTGTAACATTGATATCAGTACCTGTTACTGACCATGGTAACATCGACATCAGTACCTGTTACTGACCATTGTAACATTGATATCAGTACCTGTTACTGACCATTGTAACATTGATATCAGTAACACTTGATGACCATTGTAACATTGATATCAGTAACACTTGCTGACCATTGTAACATTGATATCAGTAACACTTGCTGACCATTGTAACATTGATATCAGTACCTGTTACTGACCATTGTAACATTGATATCAGTAACACTTGCTGACCATTGTAACATTGATATCAGTACCTGTTACTGACCATTGTAACATTGATATCAGTAACACTTGCTGACCATTGTAACATTGATATCAGTACCTGTTACTGACCATTGTAACATTGATATCAGTAACACTTGATGACCATTGTAACATTGATATCAGTAACACTTGCTGACCATTGTAACATTGATATCAGTACCTGTTACTGACCATTGTCACATTGATATCAGTAACACTTGCTGACCATTGTAACATTGATATCAGTAACACTTGCTGACCATTGTAACATTGATATCAGTACCTGTTACTGACCATTGTAACATTGATATCAGTAACACTTGCTGACCATTGTAACATTGATATCAGTACCTGTTACTGACCATTGTAACATTGATATCAGTAACACTTGCTGACCATTGTAACATTGATATCAGTACCTGTTACTGACCATTGTAACATTGATATCAGTAACACTTGATGACCATTGTAACATTGATATCAGTAACACTTGCTGACCATTGTAACATTGATATCAGTAACACTTGATGACCATTGTAACATTGATATCAGTAACACTTGCTGACCATTGTAACATTGATATCAGTACCTGTTACTGACCATGGTAACATCGACATCAGTACCTGTTACTGACCATTGTAACATTGATATCAGTACCTGTTACTGACCATTGTAACATTGATATCAGTAACACTTGATGACCATTGTAACATTGATATCAGTACCTGTTACTGACCATTGTAACATTGATATCAGTAACACTTGCTGACCATTGTAACATTGATATCAGTAACACTTACTGACCATTGTAACATTGATATCAGTACCAGTTACTGACCATTGTAACATTGATATCAGTAACACTTGCTGACCATTGTAACATTGATATCAGTACCAGTTACTGACCATTGTAACATTGATATCAGTAACACTTGCTGACCATTGTAACATTGATATCAGTACCAGTTACTGACCATTGTAACATTGATATCAGTAACACTTGATGACCATTGTAACATTGATATCAGTACCAGTTACTGACCATTGTAACATTGATATCAGGAACACTTGCTGACCATTGTAACATTGATATCAGTACCAGTTACTGACCATTGTAACATTGATATCAGTAACACTTGATGACCATTGTAACATTGATATCAGTACCAGTTACTGACCATTGTAACATTGATATCAGTACCAGTTACTGACCATTGTAACATTGATATCAGTAACACTTGCTGACCATTGCAACATTGATATCAGTACCTGTTACTGACCATTGTAACATTGATATCAGTAACACTTGCTGACCATTGTAACATTGATATCAGTACCTGTTACTGACCATTGTAACATTGATATCAGGAACACTTGCTGACCATTGTAACATCGACATCAGGACCTGTTACTGACCATTGTAACATTGATATCAGTAACACTTGCTGACCATTGCAACATTGATATCAGTACCTGTTACTGACCATTGTAACATTGATATCAGTAACACTTGCTGACCATTGTAACATTGATATCAGTACCTGTTACTGACCATTGTAACATTGATATCAGTAACACTTGCTGACCATTGTAACATCGACATCAGTACCTGTTACTGACCATTGTAACATTGATATCAGTACCTGTTACTGACCATTGTAACATTGATATCAGTAACACTTGCTGACCATTGTAACATCGACATCAGTACCTGTTACTGACCATTGTAACATTGATATCAGTAACACTTGCTGACCATTGTAACATTGATATCAGTACCTGTTACTGACCATTGTAACATTGATATCAGTACCTGTTACTGACCATTGTAACATTGATATCAGTAACACTTGATGACCATTGTAACATTGATATCAGTAACACTTGCTGACCATTGTAACATTGATATCAGTAACACTTGCTGACCATTGTAACATTGATATCAGTACCTGTCACTGACCATTGTAACATTGATATCAGTAACACTTGCTGACCATTGTAACATTGATTTCAGTACCTGTTACTGACCATTGTAACATTGATATCAGTACCTGTCACTGACCATTGTAACATTGATATCAGTAACACTTGATGACCATTGTAACATTAATATCAGTAACACTTGCTGACCATTGTAACATTGATATCAGTAACACTTGCTGACCATTGTAACATTGATATCAGTACCTGTTACTGACCATTGTAACATTGATATCAGTACCTGTCACTGACCATTGTAACATTGATATCAGTAACACTTGCTGACCATTGTAACATTGATATCAGTACCTGTTACTGACCATTGTAACACTGATATCAGTACCATTCACTGACCATTGTAACATTGATATCAGTAACACTTGATGACCATTGTAACATTGATATCAGTACCTGTTACTGACCATTGTAACATTGATATCAGTACCTGTCACTGACCATTGTAACATTGATATCAGTAACACTTGATGACCATTGTAACATTGATATCAGTAACACTTGCTGACAATTGTAACATTGATATCAGTAACACTTGCTGACCATTGTAACATTGATATCAGTACCTGTTACTGACCATTGTAACATTGATATCAGTACCTGTCACTGACCATTGTAACATTGATATCAGTAACACTTGCTGACCATTGTAACATTGATATCAGTAACACTTGCTGACCATTGTAACATTGATATCAGTACCTGTTACTGACCATTGTAACATTGATATCAGTACCTGTCACTGACCATTGTAACATTGATATCAGTAACACTTGATGACCATTGTAACATTGATATCAGTAACACTTGCTGACCATTGTAACATTGATATCAGTACCTGTTACTGACCATTGTAACATTGATATCAGTACCTGTCACTGACCATTGTAACATTGATATCAGTAACACTTGCTGACCATTGTAACATTGATATCAGTACCTGTTACTGACCATTATAACATTGATATCAGTACCTGTCACTGACCATTGTAACATTGATATCAGTAACACTTGATGACCATTGTAACATTGATATCAGTACCTGTTACTGACCATTGTAACATTGATATCAGTACCTGTCACTGACCATTGTAACATTGATATCAGTAACACTTGCTGACCATTGTAACATTGATATCAGTACCTGTTACTGACCATTGTAACATTGTTATCAGTACCTGTCACTGACCATTGTAAAATTGATATCAGTAACACTTGATGACCATTGTAACATTGATATCATTAACACTTGCTGACCATTGTAACATTGATATCAGTACCTGTTACTGACCATTGTAACATTGATATCAGTACCTGTCACTGACCATTGTAACATTGATATCAGTAACACTTGATGACCATTGTAACATTGATATCAGTAACACTTGCTGACCATTGTAACATTGATATCAGTACCTGTTACTGACCATTGTAACATTGATATCAGTAACACTTGCTGACCATTGTAACATTGATATC
The DNA here is from genome assembly GCF_036365525.1 of Heterodontus francisci. Classification (NCBI taxonomy): domain Eukaryota; kingdom Metazoa; phylum Chordata; class Chondrichthyes; order Heterodontiformes; family Heterodontidae; genus Heterodontus; species Heterodontus francisci. The sequence goes on along the minus strand of NC_090397.1, from coordinate 12,868,399 downwards.
AGTACCTGTTACTGACCATTGTAACATTGATATCAGTACCTGTCACTGACCATTGTAACATTGATATCAGTAACACTTGATGACCATTGTAACATTGATATCAGTACCTGTTACTGACCATTGTAACATTGATATCAGTAACACTTGCTGACCATTGTAACATTGATATCAGTAACACTTGCTGACCATTGTAACATTGATATCAGTACCTGTTACTGACCATTGTAACATTGATATCAATACCTGTCACTGACCATTGTAACATTGATATCAGTAACACTTGCTGACCATTGTAACATTGATATCAGTACCTGTTACTGACCATTGTAACATTGATATCAGTACCTGTCACTGACCATTGTAACATTGATATCAGTAACACTTGATGACCATTGTAACATTGATATCAGTAACACTTGCTGACCATTGTAACATTGATATCAGTACCTGTTACTGACCATTGTAACATTGATATCAGTACCTGTTACTGACCATTGTAACATTGATATCAGTAACACTTGATGACCATTGTAACATTGATATCAGTACCTGTTACTGACCATGGTAACATCGACATCAGTACCTGTTACTGACCATTGTAACATTGATATCAGTAACACTTGCTGACCATTGTAACATTGATATCAGTACCAGTTACTGACCATTGTAACATTGATATCAGTACCTGTTACTGACCATTGTAACATTGATATCAGTACCTGTTACTGACCATTGTAACATTGATATCAATACCTGTCACTGACCATTGTAACATTGATATCAGTAACACTTGCTGACCATTGTAACATTGATATCAGTACCTGTTACTGACCATTGTAACATTGATATCAGTACCTGTCACTGACCATTGTAACATTGATATCAGTAACACTTGATGACCATTGTAACATTGATATCAGTAACACTTGCTGACCATTGTAACATTGATATCAGTACCTGTTACTGACCATTGTAACATTGATATCAGTAACACTTGATGACCATTGTAACATTGATATCAGTACCTGTTACTGACCATGGTAACATCGACATCAGTACCTGTTACTGACCATTGTAACATTGATATCAGTAACACTTGCTGACCATTGTAACATTGATATCAGTACCAGTTACTGACCATTGTAACATTGATATCAGTAACACTTGATGACCATTGTAACATTGATATCAGTACCTGTTACTGACCATGGTAACATCGACATCAGTACCTGTTACTGACCATTGTAACATTGATATCAGTAACACTTGCTGACCATTGTAACATTGATATCAGTAACACTTGCTGACCATTGTAACATTGATATCAGTACCTGTTACTGACCATTGTAACATTGATATCAGTAACACTTGCTGACCATTGTAACATTGATATCAGTACCTGTTACTGACCATTGTAACATTGATATCAGTAACACTTGCTGACCATTGTAACATTGATATCAGTACCTGTTACTGACCATTGTAACATTGATATCAGTAACACTTGATGACCATTGTAACATTGATATCAGTAACACTTGCTGACCATTGTAACATTGATATCAGTAACACTTGATGACCATTGTAACATTGATATCAGTAACACTTGCTGACCATTGTAACATTGATATCAGTACCTGTTACTGACCATGGTAACATCGACATCAGTACCTGTTACTGACCATTGTAACATTGATATCAGTACCTGTTACTGACCATTGTAACATTGATATCAGTAACACTTGATGACCATTGTAACATTGATATCAGTACCTGTTACTGACCATTGTAACATTGATATCAGTAACACTTGCTGACCATTGTAACATTGATATCAGTAACACTTACTGACCATTGTAACATTGATATCAGTACCAGTTACTGACCATTGTAACATTGATATCAGTAACACTTGCTGACCATTGTAACATTGATATCAGTACCAGTTACTGACCATTGTAACATTGATATCAGTAACACTTGCTGACCATTGTAACATTGATATCAGTACCAGTTACTGACCATTGTAACATTGATATCAGTAACACTTGATGACCATTGTAACATTGATATCAGTACCAGTTACTGACCATTGTAACATTGATATCAGGAACACTTGCTGACCATTGTAACATTGATATCAGTACCAGTTACTGACCATTGTAACATTGATATCAGTAACACTTGATGACCATTGTAACATTGATATCAGTACCAGTTACTGACCATTGTAACATTGATATCAGTACCAGTTACTGACCATTGTAACATTGATATCAGTAACACTTGCTGACCATTGCAACATTGATATCAGTACCTGTTACTGACCATTGTAACATTGATATCAGTAACACTTGCTGACCATTGTAACATTGATATCAGTACCTGTTACTGACCATTGTAACATTGATATCAGGAACACTTGCTGACCATTGTAACATCGACATCAGGACCTGTTACTGACCATTGTAACATTGATATCAGTAACACTTGCTGACCATTGCAACATTGATATCAGTACCTGTTACTGACCATTGTAACATTGATATCAGTAACACTTGCTGACCATTGTAACATTGATATCAGTACCTGTTACTGACCATTGTAACATTGATATCAGTAACACTTGCTGACCATTGTAACATCGACATCAGTACCTGTTACTGACCATTGTAACATTGATATCAGTACCTGTTACTGACCATTGTAACATTGATATCAGTAACACTTGCTGACCATTGTAACATCGACATCAGTACCTGTTACTGACCATTGTAACATTGATATCAGTAACACTTGCTGACCATTGTAACATTGATATCAGTACCTGTTACTGACCATTGTAACATTGATATCAGTACCTGTTACTGACCATTGTAACATTGATATCAGTAACACTTGATGACCATTGTAACATTGATATCAGTAACACTTGCTGACCATTGTAACATTGATATCAGTAACACTTGCTGACCATTGTAACATTGATATCAGTACCTGTTACTGACCATTGTAACATTGATATCAGTACCTGTCACTGACCATTGTAACATTGATATCAGTAACACTTGCTGACCATTGTAACATTGATTTCAGTACCTGTTACTGACCATTGTAACATTGATATCAGTACCTGTCACTGACCATTGTAACATTGATATCAGTAACACTTGATGACCATTGTAACATTAATATCAGTAACACTTGCTGACCATTGTAACATTGATATCAGTAACACTTGCTGACCATTGTAACATTGATATCAGTACCTGTTACTGACCATTGTAACATTGATATCAGTACCTGTCACTGACCATTGTAACATTGATATCAGTAACACTTGCTGACCATTGTAACATTGATATCAGTACCTGTTACTGACCATTGTAACACTGATATCAGTACCTGTCACTGGCCATTGTAACATTGATATCAGTAACACTTGATGACCATTGTAACATTGATATCAGTACCTGTTACTGACCATTGTAACATTGATATCAGTACCTGTCACTGACCATTGTAACATTGATATCAGTAACACTTGATGACCATTGTAACATTGATATCAGTAACACTTGCTGACAATTGTAACATTGATATCAGTAACACTTGCTGACCATTGTAACATTGATATCAGTACCTGTTACTGACCATTGTAACATTGATATCAGTACCTGTCACTGACCATTGTAACATTGATATCAGTAACACTTGCTGACCATTGTAACATTGATATCAGTAACACTTGCTGACCATTGTAACATTGATATCAGTACCTGTTACTGACCATTGTAACATTGATATCAGTACCTGTCACTGACCATTGTAACATTGATATCAGTAACACTTGATGACCATTGTAACATTGATATCAGTAACACTTGCTGACCATTGTAACATTGATATCAGTACCTGTTACTGACCATTGTAACATTGATATCAGTACCTGTCACTGACCATTGTAACATTGATATCAGTAACACTTGCTGACCATTGTAACATTGATATCAGTACCTGTTACTGACCATTATAACATTGATATCAGTACCTGTCACTGACCATTGTAACATTGATATCAGTAACACTTGATGACCATTGTAACATTGATATCAGTACCTGTTACTGACCATTGTAACATTGATATCAGTACCTGTCACTGACCATTGTAACATTGATATCAATACCTGTCACTGACCATTGTAACATTGATATCAGTAACACTTGCTGACCATTGTAACATTGATATCAGTACCTGTTACTGACCATTGTAACATTGATATCAGTACCTGTCACTGACCATTGTAACATTGATATCAGTAACACTTGATGACCATTGTAACATTGATATCAGTAACACTTGCTGACCATTGTAACATTGATATCAGTACCTGTTACTGACCATTGTAACATTGATATCAGTAACACTTGATGACCATTGTAACATTGATATCAGTACCTGTTACTGACCATGGTAACATCGACATCAGTACCTGTTACTGACCATTGTAACATTGATATCAGTAACACTTGCTGACCATTGTAACATTGATATCAGTACCAGTTACTGACCATTGTAACATTGATATCAGTAACACTTGATGACCATTGTAACATTGATATCAGTACCTGTTACTGACCATGGTAACATCGACATCAATACCTGTTACTGACCATTGTAACATTGATATCAGTAACACTTGCTGACCATTGTAACATTGATATCAGTAACACTTGCTGACCATTGTAACATTGATATCAGTACCTGTTACTGACCATTGTAACATTGATATCAGTAACACTTGCTGACCATTGTAACATTGATATCAGTACCTGTTACTGACCATTGTAACATTGATATCAGTAACACTTGCTGACCATTGTAACATTGATATCAGTACCTGTTACTGACCATTGTAACATTGATATCAGTAACACTTGATGACCATTGTAACATTGATATCAGTAACACTTGCTGACCATTGTAACATTGATATCAGTAACACTTGATGACCATTGTAACATTGATATCAGTAACACTTGCTGACCATTGTAACATTGATATCAGTACCTGTTACTGACCATGGTAACATCGACATCAGTACCTGTTACTGACCATTGTAACATTGATATCAGTACCTGTTACTGACCATTGTAACATTGATATCAGTAACACTTGATGACCATTGTAACATTGATATCAGTACCTGTTACTGACCATTGTAACATTGATATCAGTAACACTTGCTGACCATTGTAACATTGATATCAGTAACACTTACTGACCATTGTAACATTGATATCAGTACCAGTTACTGACCATTGTAACATTGATATCAGTAACACTTGCTGACCATTGTAACATTGATATCAGTACCAGTTACTGACCATTGTAACATTGATATCAGTAACACTTGCTGACCATTGTAACATTGATATCAGTACCAGTTACTGACCATTGTAACATTGATATCAGTAACACTTGATGACCATTGTAACATTGATATCAGTACCAGTTACTGACCATTGTAACATTGATATCAGGAACACTTGCTGACCATTGTAACATTGATATCAGTACCAGTTACTGACCATTGTAACATTGATATCAGTAACACTTGATGACCATTGTAACATTGATATCAGTACCAGTTACTGACCATTGTAACATTGATATCAGTACCAGTTACTGACCATTGTAACATTGATATCAGTAACACTTGCTGACCATTGCAACATTGATATCAGTACCTGTTACTGACCATTGTAACATTGATATCAGTAACACTTGCTGACCATTGTAACATTGATATCAGTACCTGTTACTGACCATTGTAACATTGATATCAGGAACACTTGCTGACCATTGTAACATCGACATCAGGACCTGTTACTGACCATTGTAACATTGATATCAGTAACACTTGCTGACCATTGCAACATTGATATCAGTACCTGTTACTGACCATTGTAACATTGATATCAGTAACACTTGCTGACCATTGTAACATTGATATCAGTACCTGTTACTGACCATTGTAACATTGATATCAGTAACACTTGCTGACCATTGTAACATCGACATCAGTACCTGTTACTGACCATTGTAACATTGATATCAGTACCTGTTACTGACCATTGTAACATTGATATCAGTAACACTTGCTGACCATTGTAACATCGACATCAGTACCTGTTACTGACCATTGTAACATTGATATCAGTAACACTTGCTGACCATTGTAACATTGATATCAGTACCTGTTACTGACCATTGTAACATTGATATCAGTACCTGTTACTGACCATTGTAACATTGATATCAGTAACACTTGATGACCATTGTAACATTGATATCAGTAACACTTGCTGACCATTGTAACATTGATATCAGTAACACTTGCTGACCATTGTAACATTGATATCAGTACCTGTTACTGACCATTGTAACATTGATATCAGTACCTGTCACTGACCATTGTAACATTGATATCAGTAACACTTGCTGACCATTGTAACATTGATTTCAGTACCTGTTACTGACCATTGTAACATTGATATCAGTACCTGTCACTGACCATTGTAACATTGATATCAGTAACACTTGATGACCATTGTAACATTAATATCAGTAACACTTGCTGACCATTGTAACATTGATATCAGTAACACTTGCTGACCATTGTAACATTGATATCAGTACCTGTTACTGACCATTGTAACATTGATATCAGTACCTGTCACTGACCATTGTAACATTGATATCAGTAACACTTGCTGACCATTGTAACATTGATATCAGTACCTGTTACTGACCATTGTAACACTGATATCAGTACCTGTCACTGACCATTGTAACATTGATATCAGTAACACTTGATGACCATTGTAACATTGATATCAGTACCTGTTACTGACCATTGTAACATTGATATCAGTACCTGTCACTGACCATTGTAACATTGATATCAGTAACACTTGATGACCATTGTAACATTGATATCAGTAACACTTGCTGACAATTGTAACATTGATATCAGTAACACTTGCTGACCATTGTAACATTGATATCAGTACCTGTTACTGACCATTGTAACATTGATATCAGTACCTGTCACTGACCATTGTAACATTGATATCAGTAACACTTGCTGACCATTGTAACATTGATATCAGTAACACTTGCTGACCATTGTAACATTGATATCAGTACCTGTTACTGACCATTGTAACATTGATATCAGTACCTGTCACTGACCATTGTAACATTGATATCAGTAACACTTGATGACCATTGTAACATTGATATCAGTAACACTTGCTGACCATTGTAACATTGATATCAGTACCTGTTACTGACCATTGTAACATTGATATCAGTACCTGTCACTGACCATTGTAACATTGATATCAGTAACACTTGCTGACCATTGTAACATTGATATCAGTACCTGTTACTGACCATTATAACATTGATATCAGTACCTGTCACTGACCATTGTAACATTGATATCAGTAACACTTGATGACCATTGTAACATTGATATCAGTACCTGTTACTGACCATTGTAACATTGATATCAGTACCTGTCACTGACCATTGTAACATTGATATCAGTAACACTTGCTGACCATTGTAACATTGATATCAGTACCTGTTACTGACCATTGTAACATTGTTATCAGTACCTGTCACTGACCATTGTAAAATCGATATCAGTAACACTTGATGACCATTGTAACATTGATATCATTAACACTTGCTGACCATTGTAACATTGATATCAGTACCTGTTACTGACCATTGTAACATTGATATCAGTACCTGTCACTGACCATTGTAACATTGATATCAGTAACACTTGATGACCATTGTAACATTGATATCAGTAACACTTGCTGACCATTGTAACATTGATATCAGTACCTGTTACTGACCATTGTAACATTGATATCAGTAACACTTGCTGACCATTGTAACATTGATATCAGTACCTGTTACTGACCATTGTAACATTGATATCAGTACCTGTCACTGACCATTGTAACATTGATATCAGTAACACTTGATGACCATTGTAACATTGATATCAGTACCTGTTACTGACCATTGTAACATTGATATCAGTACCTGTCACTGACCATTGTAACATTGATATCAGTAACACTTGCTGACCATTGTAACATTGATATCAGTACCTGTTACTGACCATTGTAACATTGATATCAATACCTGTCACTGACCATTGTAACATTGATATCAGTAACACTTGCTGACCATTGTAACATTGATATCAGTACCTGTTACTGACCATTGTAACATTGATATCAGTACCTGTCACTGACCATTGTAACATTGATATCAGTAACACTTGATGACCATTGTAACATTGATATCAGTAACACTTGCTGACCATTGTAACATTGATATCAGTACCTGTTACTGACCATTGTAACATTGATATCAGTACCTGTTACTGACCATTGTAACATTGATATCAGTAACACTTGATGACCATTGTAACATTGATATCAGTACCTGTTACTGACCATGGTAACATCGACATCAGTACCTGTTACTGACCATTGTAACATTGATATCAGTAACACTTGCTGACCATTGTAACATTGATATCAGTACCAGTTACTGACCATTGTAACATTGATATCAGTACCTGTTACTGACCATTGTAACATTGATATCAGTACCTGTTACTGACCATTGTAACATTGATATCAATACCTGTCACTGACCATTGTAACATTGATATCAGTAACACTTGCTGACCATTGTAACATTGATATCAGTACCTGTTACTGACCATTGTAACATTGATATCAGTACCTGTCACTGACCATTGTAACATTGATATCAGTAACACTTGATGACCATTGTAACATTGATATCAGTAACACTTGCTGACCATTGTAACATTGATATCAGTACCTGTTACTGACCATTGTAACATTGATATCAGTAACACTTGATGACCATTGTAACATTGATATCAGTACCTGTTACTGACCATGGTAACATCGACATCAGTACCTGTTACTGACCATTGTAACATTGATATCAGTAACACTTGCTGACCATTGTAACATTGATATCAGTACCAGTTACTGACCATTGTAACATTGATATCAGTACCTGTTGCTGACCATTGTAACATTGATATCAGTAACACTTGCTGACCATTGTAACATTGATATCAGTACCTGTCACTGACCATTGTAACATTGATATCAGTAACACTTGCTGACCATTGTAACATTGATATCAGTACCTGTTACTGACCATTGTAACATTGATATCAGTACCTGTTACTGACCATTGTAACATTGATATCAGTAACACTTGCTGACCATTGTAACATTGATATCAGTACCTGTTACTGACCATTGTAACATTGATATCAGTAACACTTGCTGACCATTGTAACATTGATATCAGTACCTGTCACTGACCATTGTTACATTGATATCAGTAACACTTGCTGACCATTGTAACATTGATATCAGTACCTGTTACTGACCATTGTAACATTGATATCAGTAACACTTGCTGACCATTGTAACATTGATATCAGTACCTGTTACTGACCATTGTAACATTGATATCAGTACCTGTTACTGACCATTGTAACATTGATATCAGTAACACTTGCTGACCATTGTAACATTGATATCAGTACCTGTTACTGACCATTGTAACATTGATATCAGTACCTGTTACTGACCATTGTAACATTGATATCAGTACCTGTTACTGACCATTGTAACATTGATATCAGTAACACTTGCTGACCATTGTAACATTGATATCAGTACCTGTTACTGACCATTGTAACATTGATATCAGTACCTGTTACTGACCATTGTAACATTGATATCAGTACCTGTCACTGACCATTGTAATATTGATATCAGTACCTGTTACTGACCATTGTAACATTGATATCAGTACCTGTTACTGAACATTGTAACATTGATATCAGTAACACTTGCTGACCATTGTAACATTGATATCAGTACCTGTTACTGACCATTGTAACATTGATATCAGTAACACTTGATGACCATTGTAACATTGATATCAGTACCTGTTACTGACCATTGTAACATTGATATCAGTAACACTTGATGACCATTGTAACATTGATATCAGTACCTGTTACTGACCATTGTAACATTGATATCAGTACCTGTTACTGACCATTGTAACATTGATATCAGTAACACTTGCTGACCATTGTAACATTGATATCAGTACCTGTTACTGACCATTGTAACATTGATATCAGTAACACTTGCTGACCATTGTAACATTGATATCAGTACCTGTTACTGACCATTGTAACATTGACATCAGTACCTGTTACTGACCATTGTAACATTGATATCAGTAACACTTGCTGACCATTGTAACATTGACATCAGTACCTGTTACTGACCATTGTAACATTGATATCAGTAACACTTGCTGACCATTGTAACATTGACATCAGTACCTGTTACTGACCATTGTAACATTGATATCAGTAACACTTGCTGACCATTGTAACATTGATATCAGTACCAGTTACTGACCATTGTAACATTGATATCAGTAACACTTGCTGACCATTGTAACATTGATATCAGTACCTGTTACTGACCATTGTAACATTGATATCAGTAACACTTGAAGACCATTGTAACATTGATATCAGTACCTGTTACTAACCATTGTAACATTGATATCAGTAACACTTGCTGACCATTGTAACATTGATATCAGTACCTGTTACTGACCATTGTAACATTGATATCAGTACATGTTACTGACCATTGTAACATTGATATCAGTAACACTTGATGACCATTGTAACATTGATATCAGTACCTGTTACTGACCATTGTAACATTGATATCAGTAACACTTGCTGACCATTGTAACATTGATATCAGTACCTGTTACTGACCATTGTAACATTGATATCAGTACATGTTACTGACCATTGTAGCATTGATATCAGTACCTGTTACTGACCATTGTAACATTGATATCAGTAACACTTGCTGACCATTGTAACATCGACATCAGTACATGTTACTGACCATTGTAACATTGATATCAGTACCTGTTACTGACCATTGTAACATTGATATCAGCAACACTTGCTGACCATTGTAACATCGACATCAGTACCTGTGACTGACCATTGTAACATTGATATCAGTAACACTTGCTGACCATTGTAACATCGACATCAGTACATGTTACTGACCATTGTAACATTGATATCAGTACCTGTTACTGACCATTGTAACATTGATATCAGTAACACTTGCTGACCATTGTAACATCGACATCAGTACATGTTACTGACCATTGTAACATTGATATCAGTACCTGTTACTGACCATTGTAACATTGATATCAGTAACACTTGCTGACCATTGTAACATCAACATCAGTACCTGTTACTGACCATTGTAACATTGATATCAGTAACACTTGCTGACCATTGTAACATTGATATCAGTACCTGTCACTGACCATTGTAACATTGATATCAGTAACACTTGCTGACCATTGCAACATTGATATCAGTACCCGTTACTGACCATTGTAACATTGATATCAGTAACACTTGATGACCATTGCAACATTGATATCAGTACCCGTTACTGACCATTGTAACATTGATATCAGCACCAGTTACTGACCATTGGAACATTGATATCAGCACCTGTTACTGACCATTGTAACATTGATATCAGTACCTGTTACTGACCATTGTAACATCGACATCAGTACCTGTTACTGACCATTGTAACATTGACATCAGTACCTGTTACTGACCATTGTAACATCGACATCAGTACCTGTTACTGACCATTGTAACATTGATATCAGTACCTGTTACTGACCATTGTAACATTGACATCAGTACCTGTTACTGACCATTGTAACATTGATATCAGTAACACTTGATGACCATTGTAACATCGACATCAGTACCTGTTACTGACCATTGTAACATTGACATCAGTACCTGTTAGTGACCATTGTAACAATGACATCAGTAACACTTGATGACCATTGCAACATTGATATCAGTACCTGTTACTGACCATTGTAACATTGATATCAGTAACACTTGATGACCATTGTAACATTGATATCAGTACCTGTTACTGACCATTGTAACATTGATATCAGTACCTGTTACTGACCATTGTAACATTGACATCAGTACCTGTTAGTGACCATTGTAACAATGACATCAGTAACACTTGATGACCATTGTAACATCGACATCAGTACCTGTTACTGACCATTGTAACGTTGATATCAGTACCTGTTACTGACCATTGTAACGTTGATATCAGTACCTGTTACTGAACATTGCAACAGCGACATCAGTACAAGGTACTGACCAGTGTGACATTGACATCAGTACCTGTTACTAATTATTATAATAGCAACTTCAATCCCTGTTACTAACCCTTCTGACATTGATATCAGCACCTCTGACTGACCATTGTAACATCGACATCAAGACCTGTTACTCACTGTTATAACATCGAAATCACTAGCTGTTCATAACCATTGTGACACCGATATCTGGACGTGTAACTGAGATTGTAACATTCGCATCAGTATCTGTTGCTGACCATTGTTATATCAACATCAGTGCCTATTACTAACCATTGCAACATCGGCCTCAGTACCTGTTAGTAACTGCTGTAACATTGATATCAGTACCTATTACTGACCATTGTAACATCAACACGACTACCCTGTTATGGACAAGTAGGAAATGATAGGGATGGTTTCCCTTTTTCACCTCTCAAAGACCGAAGACAGCGTTTTTATTATAAATCCCTGACCATCTGAATGGCCAATAAATAGACAAATGACAGATTTTCTTGTTGGTTTAAAGAAAGATTAATGTTTATTCTATGATACCGAAAATATTCACAACTTCAACGACTCTTGCGCACAAACAGAGACTCACACACATACACGTAAAGATAAAGATTAAGTGATAATTGTGTTTAGGTCTGATGGTTTTTGAAAGAGTTCGCTGTAAATCTAGCATTCTTCCCCGGGGGTGAAAATATTAAAAACAACAGTTTGATAAAGTGGAGTATTTTCACAGCCATTCATTTGAGTTTGAATTTGGAGACACCATGGCTACCTTGCCATTGTTAAGTCAATTTGTTGACGAGAGGTAGCCATTAACACAGAATGGGCCATTTACATTTTAATGCCTTCTCCAAGGCTGGTCCAGACATGAGGATTGACTCAGAATTCTTGCAGTTTCCATGTGCATTGGCAGAACAGGATGAGGTAATTTGACCTCTCGACTCCATCTTGTTTATCAGGAAAAGTGTCTGTTTTGGGTTTGTTTTATAAGTTCATTATATAGTTCATAATTTCTCCATGCCTCAGCATGACAACCCATTACTGACCATTGTGACATGGATATCAGTACCTGTCACTGACCATTGTAACATAGATATCAGTACCTGTTACTGATCATTGTAACATCAACATCAGTAGCTGTTACTGGCCATTGTATCATAGCTATTAGTACTTGTTCCTGATCATTGTGATATTGACCTCAATAACTGTTACTGAACATTGTAACATCAATATCAGTACCATCAAAACACTGTCCAATTTAAAACACATTTCTCCCTATTTAGTGGTACCTGGCATTGTTTTTGCTTGCACAAGTAGTCAGTGTCTGCCCACAGACTTGATGTAGCGATGCGGAGAATCCGGATAGATGTCCATCTGTTGGGAGTGATCTTGATTTCTTTCCTCCCTTCTCACTCTCTCGCTCCCTCTCTGCGTCAATCACTATCCCCTCTCTGTGTCCATTTCTCACCCCTCTCACACTCCTCTCTGTGTCCATCTCTCTCCTCTCTCTTTCTCTCCCCTCTGGGTCCATCTCTCAACCCCTCTCTCCCCCACTCTCTCTCACTCTGTTCCTCTCTCTCTGACAGTTACAGAGAGCAGGAACTGTCAGTTTTGTGGTTGGTCAGTTCATTAAAAATTTTGCAGCCATCAGATTCACAGCTGCTTAGAGCTGGAACAGCGGCTTCTGAACTCAGAACAAGTTTGTGGTTTCCCGGCCAGCTTGTAAAAAAAATCGGAACCCGCCAGAAAACCCCAAACTTGTCCAGAGTTCAGAAGCCGCTGTTCCCCCTCCCAGCACCTGTGAGCTGTGAAACTGACAGCTGCAATTTTGCGAAAGTCGGACCTGTCTGGAAGAAGTCAATGGGAAATTTCTCATCCGTGAAATTACCAGTCACGGATCTCTAAATTTTTACCACAGCCCCTACATCAATAACAGTTACTGAACATTGTAACATCGACGTGAGTACATGTTACTGACAATTGTAACATAGACATCAGTATCTGTTAGTGACCATTGTGATATCGAGATCAGCATGTGTTACTAACCATTGCATTGTTTACATCATACCAGTTACTGACCGTTATAACATCACCTGTTACTACCATTGTATCATCGAGATCATTACCTATCCCTGACCATGGTGACATCAACATAACTGCCTGTTACTAACCATTGTGACAAGAAGATCAGGACTCATTACTGACCACTCTAACATCAACCTCAGTACCTGTTATTGGCCGACCATTGTAACATTGATTTCATTACCTGTTACTGACCATTGTGATATCAACATCAGCACCTGTTAATGATCATTGTAACATCGACATCAGTAACTCTTACTGATCATTGTAACATCGAGATCAATTCCTGATACTGAGCATTGTAACACACCATCAGTCCTTGTTTGTAACCATTGTGACATCGGGATCGGGACCTGTAACTGACCATTGTAACCTTGGGATAATTTTAGAGGAAAGGGTAAGGAGGAGGAGGAATTTCTAAAGTGTGTTCAGGAGAACTTCCTTGGTCAGTACGTTCTCAGCCCAACTAGAAAAGAGGCATTGCTGGATCTGGTGCTGGGAAATGAGATGGACCAAGTGGACCAAATGTCTTTCAGGGAGCACTTGGGTGAGAGTGATCATTGCATCATAAGGCTTAGACTAGTAATACAGAAAAGCAAGGAATGAAATAAGGTCGAACTTCTAGATTGGAATAGGGTTAATTTCAACACAATGAGAAGGGCTCTAGCCAGGGTAAAATGGAGCCAAAGACTGACTGAAAGAGCTGTATCGGAAAAATGGGTTATCTTTAAGGAAGAGATGCTTCCGGTACAGGCTAGATACATTCCAACAAGGGTGAAAGGTAAGGCAACCAATCACAGGACTTCCTGGATGACGAGGGAGATAGAGATTATGATTAAACAAAAACAGAGGATGTATGATGCATGTCAGGTGAATTCTTCAACCAAGAACCAGGTTATATACAATACGTTGAGAGAGGAGGTGAAGAGGAAAATAAGATCGGCAAAGAGAGAATATGAGAATAGAGGCGGCACAGTGGCGCAGTGGTTAGCACCGCAGCCTCACAGCTCCAGGGACCCAGGTTCAATTCTGGGTACTGCCTGTGTGGAGTTGGCAAGTTCTCCCTGTGTCTGCGTGGGTTTTCACCGGGTGCTCCGGTTTCCTCCCACAGCCAAAAGACTTGCAGGTGATAGGTAAATTGGCTGTTATAAATTGCCCCTAGTGTAGGTAGGTGATAGGGAACAAAAACAAGAAATGCTGGATTCACTCAGCAGGTCTGGCAGCATCTGTGGAAAGAGAAGCAGAGTTAACGTTTCAGGTCAGTGACCCTTCTTCGGAACGGTGATAGGGAATATGGGATTACTGTAGGATTAGTATAAATGGGTGGTTGTTGGTCGGCACAGACTCGGTGGGCCGAAGGGCCTGTTTCAGTGCTGTATCTCTAAATAAAAAAATAAAAAAAATAAATAAAAAATGGCACGCAACATAAAACGGAACCCAAACATCTTCTACCGGCATGTAAGTAGTAAGCGGGTAGTAAGAGGTGGAGTGGGGCCTATTAGGAACAAAGAGGGTAATTATATACTTGGAGACACAGGGCAAGGCTAATACACTTAATGAGTACACTGCATCGGTGTTCACTAAGGAAATGGAATCTGACAACATATCGGTAGAAGCAGAAAGAGTAGAGGCAATGGATAGGATAGAAATTGAGAGTGCAGAGGTACTAAAAAGGCTGGCTATGCTTAGGGTAGATAAGTCACCTGGTCCAGATGGCTTGCATCCCAGTTTGCTAAAAGATGTGGGAGTGGAGATAGCGGAAGGACTTGCCATAATCTTCCAGTCTTCCCTCGATATGGGGGAAGTGCCAGATGATTGGAGAGTGGCAAATGTGACAACCTTACTTGAGAAAAGGTCTAAGGACAGTTAATTTATCAGTGGTGGGTAAGGTTTTAGAAACAATAATCAGGGGGAAAAAAATCAACAGACACTTGGAGAGGTTCGAGTTAATTAAGGAGAGCCAGCATGGGTTTGTGAAAGGGAGATCATGCTTGACCAATCTAATTGAATTTTTTGATAAAGTAACAAAGAAGGTTGATGAAGGGAATGAGCTGTATGTTGTTTATATGGATCTTAAGAAAGCGTTTGATAAGGTACCACATAAAAGGCTGGTTATCAAACTGAGGCTCCTGGAATAGGAGGGTCAGTGTCCAATTGGATAAAAAAAGGTTGGCTTAAGGACAGAAAACAGTGAGTCATGGTAAATGGTTGCTTTTCAGGCTGGAGGATGGTAGACAGTGGTGTTCCCCAAGGGTTAGTGCTGGGACCACTGCTTTTATTGCTATATATAGATGACTTGGATCTTGGAATACAGAGTTGAATCTCAAAATCTGCCAATGACATCAAACTTGGAGTTGTGGCTGATAGTGAGGATGATATAAGCCACCTACAACAGGACATAGATTGGCTAGCAGAATGGGCTGTTGGCAGATGGAATTGAATTCCGACAAATATGAGGTGATTCATTTTAGTCGAAGGAATGGGGAGCGGCAATATATACTTAATGGCACAGTTCTAAAGAGTGTGCAGTAACAGAGGGACCTGGGGGGTTCATGTGCATTGATCTTTGAAGGTGGCAGGACATATTGAAAGAGTGGTTAGTAAACCATATAGAATCTTGGGCTTCATAAATAGAAGCATTTGGTTACAAAAGCAGGGGAGTAATGCTGAACCTTTATAAAGCTCTGGTTAGGCCCCAACTAGAGCATTGCGTTCAGTTCTGGACACCACATTTTAGGAAGGATGTGAGGGCCCTTGAGAGGGTGCAGAGGAGATTTACCAAAATGGTTCCAGGGATGGAGCATTTTAGTTACAAGGTTAGGTTGGAAAAGCTGGGATTGTTCTCCTTAGAACAAAGGAGATTGAGGGGAGATTTAATAGACGTGTACAAGATTATGACAGGCTTTGATAAGATAGACAAGAAAATATTGTCCCCATTAACTAATGGTACAAGGACGGGGGGACACAAATTGAAAGTTTTGGCAAGAGGTGCAGGGGGACTATGAGGAAGAACATTTTGCCATGGCAGGTAGTAATGACCTGAAACTCACTGCCCACAATGCTGATGGAAGTGGCGACAATCAATTACTTCAAAAGAAGGGCTACAGGGATCGAGCAGGGGAGTGGGACTGACTGGATAGCTCCGTCGAGAGCCGGCATGGACTCGATGGGCCGAATGGTCTCCTTCTGTGCCGTAAATGACTCTATGACATCAATACCTGTTACTGACCTCGTACCATTGCCATCAGTGTCTGTTCCTGACCATTGTGAAGTCGAGATCAGTACATGTTACTCACCATTGTATCGTTAACATCAGTACCTGTTACAGATGATCTTATCATCATCAGTACCTATTACTGGACATTGTGACATCGGCATTTCTACCTGTTACTGACTATTGTGAATCAGCGCTATCAGTACCTGTAACTGATGATTTTGGCATCGATATAAGTACCTGTTTTGGTCATTGTAACAGGGACATCAATAACTCTTACTGACCATTGTAACATTGGCATCAGTATCTGTTACTGACCATTTAACATTGATACCAGTATCTGTTACTGATCATTGTAACATCAACTTCAGTGACTGACCATTGCATTATTGCCATCAGTAACTTATTGACCAATGTGCTAACAACTTCAGGACTTGTTACTGACCACTGTAACATTGACTTCAGTACATGTTACTGATCATTGTTGGATTGGCATCACTGCCTGTTATTGACCACCGTGAGATCAACATCAGCACATGTTAGTGACTGTGATATCATCACCATTAGTACCTGTTAGTAACCATTCTGACATCAATATCAGCACCTGTTACTTCAAATGGAGTTTAGAAGAATGAAAGGTGATCTCATTCAGACATACAAAATTCTTACAGGGTTGATGCAGGTTCCCCTGGCTGGGGAGTCTAGAACCAGGGGTCACAGTCTCAGAATAAGGGGCAGGCCATTTAGGACCGAGATGAGGAGGAATTTCTTCACTCAGCGGGTGCTGAATCTTTGGAATTCTCTGCCCCAGAGGGCTGTGGAGGCTCAGTCATTGAGTATGTTCAAGACTGAGATTGATAGATTTCTAGATATTAAAAACATCAAGGGATACAGGGATCATGTAGGAAAATGGCGTTGAAGTAGAAGATCAGTTATGATCTGATTGAATGGCGGATTGGGCTCAAAGGGCTGAATGGCCTACTCCTGCTCCTATTTCTTATGTTCTTATGTACTGACCATTGTGAGTTGGTTCCCTTCCCAAATCAGCCACGTTTAGCATCGTTCTGATCGGTTTTGCCAACATAATGCTAATATGTGCTTTAGTTTTTTCTGTTTTGATGGAACAAAGAAAAGACTTGCATTTATATAGAACCTTTCACAATCTCAGAACGTCCCAAAGTGCTTTACAGCTAAGAAAGTACATTTGAAGTGCAGTCACGTTGTAATATGGGAAACGCGTCAGACAATTTGAGTGCAGCAAACTCCCATAAGCAGCAGTTGGATCATCTGCTTTAATGATGTTGATTAAGGGAGAAATATAAGGCACAACAATGGGGAGAATGCTCCTGTTCGTCTCCAAAGTACTTTTTTTTAATTCATTCATGGGATGTGGGCATTGCTGGCTAGGTCAGCATTTGAAGCCCATCCCTAATTGCCCTTGAGAAGGTGGTGGTGAGCTGCCTTCTTGAACCGCTGCAGTCCATGTGGGGTAGGTACACCCACAGTGCTGTTAGGAAGGGAGTTCCAGGATTTTGACCCAGCGACAGTGAAGGAACGGCGATATAGTTCCAAGTCAGGATGGTGTGGGAACTTGCAGATGGTGGTGTTCCCATGCATCTGCTGCCCTTGTCCTTCCATTTGGTAGAGGCCGCGGGTTTGGAAGGCGCTGTCGAAGGAGCCTTGGTGCGTTGCTGCAGTGCATCTTGTAGATGGTTCACACTGCTGCTACTGTGCGTCAGTGGTGGAGGGAGTGAATGTTTGTGGATGGGGTATCAATCAAGTCGGCTGCTTTGTCCTGGATGGTGTCAAGCTTCTTGAGTGTTGTTGGAGCTGCACCCATCCAGGCAAGTGGAAAATATTCCATCACGCTCCGGACTTGTGCCTTGTAGATGGTGGACAGGCTTTTGGGAGTCAGGAGGTGAGTTACTCGCCACAGGATTCCTAGCCTCTGACCTGCTCTTGTAACCACGGTATTTATATGGCTACTCCAGTTCAGTTTCTGGTCTTTAGTAACCTCCAGGATCTTGATAGTGGGGGATTCAGCGATCATAATGCCATTGAATGTCAAGGGCAGATGGTTAGATTCTCTCTTGTTGGAGATGGTCATTGCCTGGCACTTGTGTGGCGCGAATGTTACTTGCCACTTATCAGCCCAAGCCTGGATATTGTCCTGGGATGATCCCATTGCACTATTCAAAGAGTTCTCATGTTGCCCTGGCCTCACCTACATCAGTAAAAACAGAGTATCGTGTCATAAATCTCGTTATTATTTGTGCACAGCAGGATCCCACTATCCCACTGCCTACATTAGTTTCCCTACATTAACAGGGTGATAACACTTCAAAAATACTCTTTAGCCATGAATTGCTTTGGAATGTCCTCAGGTCCATTTCTCCTTTACACAGCAGGCTAGTCATCTTGTATCAAACAATAAGGGTCCCATAGTCTGAAACACTGACCAGGGATAGAATGAACCCTTAAGTGAGTAACCAAAGCACCCTGCATGACATTAGTGAGAAGTTCTGAAAGAGCAAGCTCCTGGATATTCAACCTCCTTGCTCTCTCACCTTGTAACATGAGACATTCTGGCGGTCATCAGGACACCAAAATCAGGCCCATATATGGGACCCGAGCCCACCCATGTCATCAGAGAACCCTCCAGCGCAACCTTCCGGGAGGTGGACTCCTAGCTGACCTCCCCTGTCCTCGTCGTTCTATTAAGGATGGCAGGCAGGCTCCCAATGCTGCACACCCAATCAGAAGGCCCACAGTGATGTCAGGCCAGCAGCCTCACCAGGAATGGTGGGCACTGCCAAGGCAGGCAGGCGAGTGCAAGGGAGTCTCAACGTGGAGCTGCCCTCAGCTGGCTGCATCGAAGTTATAAATCAACAGGTGTGAAGCAGGAAGCGCCATCGAGTCGCAGGGGAAATCCCTCCGCATACCTATTCACTGATGGGGCTGCGGCCTTTCATTCCCACGGTCCTGTGATTGGAGCCTCTGCCTCCGTTGGCCTCCTCCATTGGACTAATTGGCTGTCCACCTGCAGGGAGCGGGCAGCTGGCCTGGTTCCCAGCCTGGCCCTGGGAAAGTCCCCTGGAGGCGGGAATGTGTTGGGATGGTCTTCACGCTGATCCCCCTTATTTTCCTGCTCCCACCCTCCCAACCCACGTCCAACCCTGCCTCCCTGGGGCCAGGGAAATCTAACTCTTTGACTCTGGCATGCAAAGGAATTCTTGCTGGGGTCTGTTGCTGAACTAGGTCCAGCTGAGGAAGCCTAATGTGTAGACATGATCCATGTTGAAATTACATGGAACAGACAGCACAGAAACTGGCCCATGTCGGTGTTTATGCTCCAGATGACCTTGCATCTACCCCTCTTCATCTCACCCTTTCAGTATAATAACAGAAACAACAAGCTTTAATATATTGTAACCATCTGTTCCTCTCTGCTTCATGTACTTATCTAACTTCCCTTTAATTGCATCTATGCTATTCACCCACTCCATGTAGTTGTGAGTTCCACATTCTCACCACTCTCTGGATAAAGAGGTTTCTCCTGAATTCCTTATTGGATTTATTAGTGACTAGCTTATATTTATGGCCCTCGGTTTTCGTCTCCCCGACAAGTGGAAACATCTTGAAGTGATTAACAGTGCTGTCGTTGAATATGATAGAATAGTGGTTGCAGTAAAGAAGTATTAGGGTAAAAGGTTGTGAATTCAAATTCCCCTCAGCGCAACTGGGGAAATTTAAATTCACTAAAATCTGGTAACTTGTGGGCTGGTAGATTGATGTAAAAACAATAATGCTATTCATGGTCTGCTCTCCCTCTGGCTCAGTGGTAATGCTTTTCCTTGTAAGTCAGGAGATTATGGGTTCAATTTCTACGTTATCTATCCAGTGTAGAACTGAAGGAGAGCTGCCCTACTGGAGGAGCTATTTTTTTAGTGCCTCCACAGGCAGCTCCTGCTGAGAATGTTGATTTACTACTTCTGGCTCCACGGGAAGAGATTTTTTCAAAGAAAAATACGAACATACGAATTAGGAGCAGTAGTAGGCCACTCAGCCCCTCAAGCCTGCTCCACCATTCAATAAAATCATGGCTGATCTGATTGTGACCTCAATTCCACATTCCCGCCTACTCCCGATAACCTTTCACCCCCTTGCTTGTCAAGAATCTATCTACCTCTGCTTCCACTGCCTTTTGAGGAAGAGAGTTCCAAAGACTCAATAATTAATTCACGTTACTTACAAATTAGTTGGAAGCTGTGGCATTGTGGGGGGCCGTGGGAGGATGCTGAAGAATACTGAGCAGAGCAGGTGGGACGACTGACTAGTTTCTGGATGGGGTCCTTCAATCTGCAGTAGGCTCCTAATTTTCATAATTAAGAGGTCTAATGCTTGTTTCAGGTGTCCAAGAACTTAGCAGATTGGGCACAGTCTGTCCCACTGCTAAACTGGTTTGTTTTGCACTTGTTTTGCACCTCAAAACTGGGCGCAAAGTGCACCAGCTTCTACCCCTTAAATTAAATGGGCAGGGTTCTGCCCATCGTGGATCCAACCATGAGCAGGCCTCTCTCTTTTTAAACAGGACAGTTAACCTCTGGCTGAGAGACAGGAACACAGTTCTACTGGCCCAAACCCAGATCTGTGCAAGTGTAACCCTCAGAGAATCTTCTCACATGACGTCCAACTAAATTTAGCCCTTACAGCTTCATTCAGCCCCCAGTTTACTGAGAAAATCAAGGCTGAATCTGGGTGGGGAAACTATGGTACAAGCGCTTAGCTCAGCAGCACTTAAAACAATATCTAAATTAGGCAATTAATCAATATTTGATGTTCTGGGGGATTAAATGACCACACTTGGTGCAATTGTCTGCTCCACTGAAGGTACATGTGTTACAATGCTTGTTTTTTCTGCATCACCAATTAGTGGCCAATTGTCACTCATTCTGCTTGGAATATGACCCATCCCTTTCCATCATATATTGGTTGTGGTGGTTGAGGGGGTGTTGCTGGGGGGAAGGGGAGTGCCAGCTCTGTGCCAACCTGCAATTTAAAAGTGTTCAAATGGTACACTGGATTTCCTACAAACCTTTTCAGTGCTAACATAAGAGAGACAGCACTATCATTCCCCATCCTCCAGCAGTAAAATTGGATCACGCACTGCCCATTTTCGGGTGAAAAACAGGCGTTTCCACTCCAGAAATGAGTCGCATGCCAGATTGATTAGGGTTGTCGATAGTCTCCTAGGGTGCCCCGCCTGAAACTGGTGTGAGACATGTTGCCTATTCAGTGCTCCCCTCGGTTCCACATTAAAACTGCAGCACAGTGGCGCAGTGGTTAGCACTGCAGCCTCACAGCTCCAGCGACCTGGGTTCAATTCTGGGTACTGCCTGTGCGGAGTTTGCAAGTTCTCCCTGTGACCGTGTGGGTTTTCGCCGGGTGCTCCGGTTTCCTCCTACAGCCAAAGATTTGCAGGTTGATAGGTAAATTGGCCATTATAAATTGCCCCCTAGTGTAGGTAGGTGGTAGGGGAATATAGGGACAGGTGAGGATGTGGTAGGAATATGGGATTAGTGTAGGATTAGTATAAATGGGTGGTTGATGGTTGGCACAGACTCGGTGAGCCGAGTCTAAATAAATAAGCTGCTGGTCCAACTTGTGGCTCCTCTCTCAATTATCCCCCCTTCTTTGATCTACATTGGGCCCACTGCCAGTGTTCTAGCTGGCAGATCGTTCCCCATCCCCCACCCTTTCACAAGAGCGGCAATTTACCGCTAGAAACCAGAGTTTGCCAGGGTTATACGAACAAGTTTGGCAGATTAATTTGCTATGGTCCTGCTGCCAGATCTTTATGCTTGTGCATCCTGTGCTGTCCAGGAGTTCAGGCGTGATCCAATTCCGAGCCCCAAGTAACTGGGAAGTGCAACTATGCACACGAGTAGAGCTCTTTGTCCTTGATTTCAGTGCAGCCTGGAGCAGCGTGCAGCAGGCAGTATAACTCCAGTATGCTTTTCGCAGGTACAGGTACTTCACTGTGGCGAGAAAATTGGCAAGCAAAAAATTACATTTGGCTTAAAGAATTTCTATTGCACCTTTCAACAGACACAGGAGCACATTATCCATAAAGTACTTTAGAAATGTAATCACTGTTATAATGTAAGAAAACACAACAGCCATTTTGCACACAATCAGGTCCCACAAACAGTAATGAGATATATGACCAGATAATGTTTTAGTGATATTGGCCAGGACACTAGGAGAACGCCTCTGCTCTCCTTCGGAATAGTGACATGGCATCGATCATGTCCACCTGAACAGGATGACGGACCTCCATTTAATGCCATATTTGAAAGATGGCACCTCGCTAGTGCAGCATCCCCTCAGTACTGCACTTGGACTGTCAGCCTGGATTATGTGCTCAAGTGTCTGATGTGGGACACTGAAGATTCCTTGTCGAACTTTTCGCGATATTTCTAAGTGATTTTTAAACAACAACAACTTGTATTTACATAGCACCTTTAACATAGTAAAACATCCCAAGATGCTTTTCCCAAGCATAGGGCAGGCGGTGGCATAGTGGTATTATCACTGGGATAGTAACCCAGAGACCCAGGGTATTCCTCTGGGGACATGGGTTCGAATCCCACCACAGCAGAAGGTGGAATTTGAATTTAATTAATAAATCTGGAAATAAAAGCTAGTCTAATGATGGCCATGAAACCATTGACAATTGTTGTAAAAACCCATCTGGTTCACTAATGTCCTTTAGGGAAGGAAATCTGCTGTCCTTACCTGGTCTGGCCTATATGTGACTCCAGACCCACAACAATGTGGTTGACTCTTAAATGCCCTCTGAAATGACCTAGCAAGCCACTCAGTTGTACCTAACCGCTACAAAGTCAATAAAAAGGAATGGAACCGGACGGACCACCCGGCATCGACCTAGGCACCGGAAACGACAACGGCAAACCCAGCCCTGTCGATCCTGCAAAGTCCTCCTTACGAACATCTGGGGGCTTGTGCCAAAGTTGGGAGAGCTGTCCCACAGACTGCAGCAGCCTGACATAGTCATACTCACGGAATCATACCTTACAGACAATGTCCCAGACACTGCCATCACCATCCCCGGGTATATCCTATCCCACCGGCAGGACAGACCCAGTACAGTAGGGAGGGAGTTGCCCTGGGAGTCCTCAACATCGACTCCAGACCCCGTGAAGTCTTATGGCATCAGGTCAAACATGGGCAAGGTAACCTCCTACTGATTACCACCTACCACCCACTCTCAGCTGATGACTCAGTACTCCTCCATGTTGAACACCACTTGGAGGAAGCACTGAGGGTGGCAAGGGCACAAAATGTACTCTGGGTGGGGGACTTCAATGTCCATCACCAAGAGTGGCTCGGTAGCACCACTACTGACCGAGCTGGCCGAGTCCTAAAGGACATCGCTGCTAGACTGGGTCTGCGGCAGGTGGTGGGAGAACCAACATGAGGGAAGAACATACTAGACCTCGTCCTCACCAATCTGCCTGACGCACATGCATCTGTCTATGACGGTAGTGGTAGGAGTGACCACCGCACAGTCCTTGTGGAGACTAAGTCCTGCCTTCACATTGAGGATACCGTCCTTTGTGTTGTGTGGCACTATCACCGTGCTAAATGGGATAGATTTCGAACAGATCTAGCAATGCAAAACTGGGCATCCATGAGTCGCTGTGGGCCATCAGCAGCAGCAGCAGAATTGTACTCAACCACAATCTGTAACCTCATGACCCGGCATATGCCCCACTCTACCATTACCATCAAGCCAGGAGACCAACCCTGGTTCAATGAAGAGTGCAGGAGGGCATGCCAGGAGAAGCACCAGGCATACCTCAAAATGAGGTGTCAACTTGGTGAAGCTACAGCCCAGGACTACTTGCATGCCAAACTGCATAAGCAGCATGCGATGGACAGAGCTAAGCGATCCCATAACCAACGGATCAGATCTGAGCTCTGCAGTCCTGCCACATCCAGCCATGAATGGTGGTGGACAATTAAACAACTAACTGGAGGAAGTGGCTCCACAAATATCCCCATCCTCAATGATGGGGGAGCCCAGCACACCAGTGTGAAAGATAAGGCTGAAGCATTTGCAACAATCTTCAGCCAGAAGTGCCGAGTCGATGATCCATCTCGGCATCCTCCTGAGGTTCCCAGCATCACAGATGCCAGACTTCAGCCAATTCGCTTCACTCCGTGTGATATCAAGAAACGACTGAAGGCACTGGATACTGCAAAAGCTATGGGCCCTGACAATATTCCGGCAATATTCCGGCTCCAGAACTTGCCGCGCCCCTAGCCAAGCTGTTCCACTACAGCTACAACACTGGCATCTACCCTGCAATGTGGAAAATTGCCCAGGTATATCCTGTACACAAAAAGCAGGACAAGTCCAACCCAGCCAATTACCGCCCCATCAGCCTACTCTCAATTATCAGTAAAGTGATGGAAGGTATCATCAACAGTGCCATCAAGTGGCACTTGCTTAGCAATAACCTGCTCAGTGACACTCAGTTTGGGTTCCACCAGGGCCACTCAGCTCCTGATCTCATTACAGCCTTGGTTCAAACTTGGACAAAAGAGCTGAACTCAAGAGGTGAGGTGACTGCCCTTGATATCAAGGCAGCATTTGATCAAGTATGGCATCAAGGAGCCCTAGCAAAACTGAGGTCAATGGGAATCAGGGGGAAAACCCTCTGCTGCCTGGAGTCATACCTAGCGCAAAGGAAGATGGTTGTGGTTGTTGGAGGTCAATCATCTCAGCTCCAGGACATCACTGCAGGAGTTCCTCAGGGTAGTGTCCTAGGCCCAACCATCTTCAGCTGCTTCATCAATGACCTTCCTTCAATCATAAGGTCAGAAGTGGGGATGTTCGCTGATGATTGCACAATGTTCAGCACCATTCGTGACTCCTCAGATACTGAAGCAGTCCGTGTAGAAATGTAGCAAGACCTGGACAATATCCAGGCTTGGGCTGATAAGCGGCAAGTAACATTCGCGCCACACAAGTGCCAGGCAATGACCATCTCCAACAAGAGAGAATCTAACCATCTGCCCTTGACATTCAATGGCATTACCATCACTGAATCCCCTACTATCAGCATCCTAGGGGCTACCATTGACCAGAAACTGAACTGGAGTAGCCATATAAATGCCGTGGCTACAAGAGCAGGTCAGAGGCTAGGAATCCTGTGGCGAGTAACTCACCTCCTGACTCCCAAAGGCCTGTCCAAGGCAAGGCACAAATCAGGAGTGTGATGGAATACTCTCCAATTGCCTGGATGGGTGCAGCTCCAACAACACTCAAGAAGCTCAACATCATCCAAGACAAAGCAGCCCGCTTGATTGGCACCCCATCTACAAACAGTCACTCCCTCCATCACCGACGCACAGTGGCAGCAGTGTGTACCATCTACAAGATGCACTGCAGCATTGAACCAAGGCTCCTTAGACAGCACCTTCCAAACCCGCGACTTCTACCAACTAGAAGGACAAGGGCAGCAAATACATGGGAACACCACCACCTGCAAGTTCCCCTCCAAGTCACACACCATCCTGACTTGGAACTATATTGCCGTTCCTTCACTGTCGCTGGGTCAAAATCCTCGAACTCCCTTCCTAACAGCACTGTGGGTGTACCTACCTCACATGGACTGCAGCAGTTCAAGAAGGCAGCTCACCACCACTTTCTCAAGGGCAATTAGGGATGGACAATAAATGCTGGCCTGGCCAGCGACACCCACATCCCATGAATGAATAAAAAAAAAATTATCAAACAAAATTTGGCATTGAGCAATGGGAGATATTTGGTCAGATGACCAAAAGCCTGGTCAAAGAGCCAGGTTTTAAGGAGCGTCTTAAAAAGCGGAAAGCAAGGTAAAGAGGCAGAGAGATGTAGGAAAGGAATTCGGGCCCAGGCAACTGAAGACACGACCTCCAATGGTAGAGCAATTAAAATCAGGGATGCTGAAGAGGCCAGAATTGGAACAGCACAGATATCGTGCAGGGTTGTGGGGCTGGATTACAGAGATAGGTAAGGACGAGCCCATGGAAGGATTTAAAAACTAAGGTGAGAGTTTTTAAACTGTGTGTGATGATGTTTCCCCTTTTAACACTTGTGGAGTCAAACCCTATTCTGGATGTTAAATCCTATAGCAAGGCCCTTTTAATAAGCACAGCCTGTGCTCAGCAATCTGACTTGATTAATGATCACTGGTGTGTGAATTTTCTCTTTCAGTTGTGAGGACTCAGTAATGCACCAGATTGACACACTGTCCCGTCAGATCTGAACCACATTTTGACTGACAGAATAAAAACCGTGGGACCTAAATTCTTCTTGGCCTGTAGGGAAGAATGGCAGCTTATTTTACACTCTGTCTAATTTCCTTTTACTTCAGTTGACTGTTGATTTGCTGTTGCCCATTTTGTGTTATTGTCCAAGATGAATTTATACTGCTTTGTCTCTCTGAGGAAATGAGGTTGGAAAATGCATTTCAAGTCCTTAGCAAGT
The DNA here is from genome assembly GCF_036365525.1 of Heterodontus francisci. Classification (NCBI taxonomy): domain Eukaryota; kingdom Metazoa; phylum Chordata; class Chondrichthyes; order Heterodontiformes; family Heterodontidae; genus Heterodontus; species Heterodontus francisci. The sequence continues at coordinate 12,840,124 of NC_090397.1, read as the reverse complement.
GTGGGTCTTTTACATGCAACTGCCTAAATTGTCATCCTCACCTGGAGAACCAATAGAATAACTGGTACAGGGGATGGGCAAATTCCCATTAGTGCAGGAAAATAGAAAGGTAGATTGTTGGGGCAGACTAGAGGGAACTTTCTTCTCTGTTATACCCGATCTACAGCAGGTACGGCAGTATAATGACTTTATTACTGGACTAGTAATCCTGAGCCCCCGACTAATAACCCAATGGATGTGAGTTTAAATTTCATCGGAGCAGTTTGAGAATTTAAATTCCGATTAGAAAATCTGGAAATAAAAAGTTGTTGGATTGTCATTAAAAACCCAGCTGGTTCGTCAGTGTCTTAGAGGGAAGGAAACCCACCATCACTACTCGGTCTGGCCTATATGTGACTCCATACCCACACCAATTCTGGTTGACTGCTCTCCAAAGTGGCCCTAGCAAGCCACTCAGTTGTATCAAACTGAGTAACAGCTTCACCGCCTGGACCGCAGAGGTCTGAGAAGAATGCCCACTTTCCCAGGGTAACTAGGCGTGGGCAATAAATGCTGGCCTTACCAGTGATGCCCACATCCTGAGAATGAATTTTGAAGAACCGTATTTGATATGAAGTGACAGCTCTCGCCTGGATGAGCCCAAAGTTCATTGAATAAAAATGCAAATTTAAAAGCTATCCTAACGCTGGGTCCCATTTGTTGTTCCATTTCTGCCCAAATGTCTTGGTTTTAAAGCAAATCTTTGCTTGTTGAAAAATATCACTGTCCAAGCGTCTGGATGCCTGATATTCCAGCACTCCTGGGCAACTGGTTTTTCAAAACCAGTTTTCAAAACCTTCTGATGAAAGGTCACGGACCTGAAACGTTAACTCTGCTTCTCTCTCCACAGATGCTGCCAGATCTGCTGAGTATTTCCAGCACTTTCTGTTTTTATTTCAGATTTCCAGCACCTGCAGTATTTTGCTTTTATTTTAGTGGTTTTTCAAAACCACTCGTTGTTGCGGTTTGTTCACGCACACACTTAGTGGATTTCTTGTGAACTGCTTCAATTTAAACTTGTTTTAGTAGCCAGCTTGCTGCATTATATTTTACAGTGACATCCGTGATAGTTTATTGTTAATGGAATGTCTGAATGCACTTTTCGATACAGAAAGTAAGAGCTGTTTGTTTTAATGGCAGATCTGAATGCTTTATCTTGCCTACTTTTTCATTCTAACCCATTATGTAACTTTTATTTTTAATGTTGAACCATTAAGAATCATATGTTTAATTTTGAGAGATCATTGTAATGCAGGGAAGTTGCTTTGGCTGAAATCTGAACCACCAAATAGCATTCTGTACTTTTGCTTTGACTGATGGTTTAGGATAATGACTCCAAAGTGTAACCCAGATCTTCCACAGATGTCTGGATAGTGGAACTATGATATATTGCACAGGCTCACGGTCAATGAGGTCCGTGATGAGGGTCTAGACGGAAGAAAACAAATGAGCTGTAGCTGCACGCTGGTGAGATTTTCCAACCTCCGGGCACTCGTCAGCAACTGACAATTTGCCAGAGAGGCACGGGATACTAGTTGCATAACAGCTGGTGAGAGTAGGCATCAGTATGTCAGTATTGGTGTGAGCTCCAGAAACATTTTCTATGGAACAGTATCTCCGAGTCCCAACTGATGGAAATGCGAAAAGTCCGCCTGGAAAATTGCCCAAACAACCTTAGTCGATTATTCAGCAGAGACGTACATATGAACAGACAAAAATTGTCCATCCAACCTGTCCGTATAGTGATGATGCCTTTTACTATTGGCTTAAGTACCTACGCTCCCACAACTGACGCACAGTGGCGGCAGTGTGTACCATCTACAAGATGCACTGCAGCAAATCACTGAGGCTTCTTTGGCACCCCTTCCAAACCTGCGACCTCCACCACCTAGAAGGACAAGGGCAGCAGATGCATGGGAGCACCACCTCCTGCAAGTTCCCCTCCAAGCCACACACCATCCTGACTTGGGCATATATTGCTTGTCACTTCGTTGTCACTGGATCGAAATCCTGCACTCCCTACCTAACAGCACTGTGTGGGGTACCTTCACAATATGCACTGCCGTGGTTCCAGAAGAAGGCATCACTACCTTCTCAAGGGCAATTAGATATAAGCAATAAATGCTTACCTTGTCAACAACCCCCACATCCCAAGAATGAATAATTAAAAAAATACACAAGGACAGGAGTAGGCCATTCAGCCCCTTGAGCCTGTTCTGCCATCCTATTAGATCTTGGTCTACCTGCACCTCAACTCCCTGTAAAAGGGGAACATTGAACAGTGATAAAGCTAAGTTAAAGTAACTTAAATCTGTGCTACTTTCAACTAGAATGCATTTGCCTTCTTTCCACAGCTGATCTACTTCTTGCTGTGTGCCCTTGGCCTGATACTCTGTATCTCAGCTGTGGCTTTTGCAGCTCACCATTATAACCAGATCACCAAATTCACCTGCCAGATGAATGCAGACCAGTGTGTATGCAAGCAGGATCCGAATGATCAGATAGCGAGGACCTTCCAGTACAATGATGTGTCTGACTGTGCGTCTGTCACCAGAACTATCAAACTCTACCTGCTCCTACAGATGGTTCTCAACTTAACCTTGGCCATTATCTGCCTTCTGGGATGTTACGTGATGTGGAAACACAGATACCAGGTATTCTTTGTCGGCCTTCTCTACCACCCCTTTAAGAGCAGCAATCAACAGCAGCAGAAGGTATAACCTAGATAGGGTGGAGTTAGCAGAGGACTGATATCTATCTAACCTTGTACCCAATGCACGTTTGTGGAAAAGATGAGAAATTACTCCAGCATTAATTACTTTTTTGAAACAAAAACTTGATTGTATTAATGAAAGTGTGCGTGATTTTAAAAATGTTTTACTTATGCAGGACAGTGTGTTTTAAGGAAGTGAATGATTTAAAAGTGGTCCCATTATTGCAGGCCCATTACCTGCAGTACTGGCATTCAATGGCTTGTGTGCTACAATATAGTGTACCCATGCGAGACTTACAGTAAAACTATTCTGGCTACACTTTGCTCAGAGTAAAATCCCAAGAGGATTTTTTAAACGCATTATCAAGAAGTAAGAGGTTAATTTGTATGCTGTAAAATGATATGTAGATTTCAAATTCAAATGTGTTTGGCTCTGAGCAGTTAAAAGGCGGATTGTCACTGCGGGGCTTTTCAGGCAGCCACAGTCTCTGGATTTGCCTGAGTAACTGTGCAATACAGAAATGATTCATGTCCCATACTGCAAAACAATTTTTATTCTTCCCATTTTGAATCTTTTCGGTCAGTCCTTTCCTGGCAGGGCAGGGTGTGTCTCCTCACAGGCCTTTGAATACCTCTGTTGTGAGCCCTTGCTCGTAGCCCTGAGGACGTCTCCCATCGGTTTCATAGAATCACAGAATTGTTACAGTGCAGAAGGAGGCCATTGGCCCATTTTGTCTGCACTGGCTCTCCGAAAGAGCAATTCACTCAGTTCTGTTCCCTCGCTGTCTCCTTGTAACCCTGCATATTCTTACGGAATCACACCTTCCCTGGGGAGAGCAGTTGGACTCCATTCTTTGCTGGTAGGACCACGATTTTGAATTCAGTAGGTGTGAAGGATGTGTGAAAATTAGCTTACAAGGCACCAGTTTTTTCAAACCAGCTCGTAAGTTGACAATGCCCCTTTCAGTTACTAAAGAAATCCAATGATAATTTGCCATTAAATTATGCTTCAACTTGATTATGGAACACTGAAAATGTAGCTCACAAGTATATCTGAGAATGGGTCAACGCAAAGTCTTAGTGCAAAATCCACTCATATTTTGAGATAACTAGCTAACCACTTTCATGTGCCTTCACGTGATCACCATCTGCGCCTTGCAACAGTGGTGCTCTATTGCAGTACAGGCACTTGGATGGATGTCTGACAATCTCAAAAAGAAGTAACATTGCACACAAACACAGACAGGAACATATACAGACAGACACACACACACAGACAGACACACACAAACACAGACATGTCTCACATACACACACACACACAGACAGACACACACACAGACACACACATGGACACAAAAATACAGACAGACAGACATAAACACGGACATGTCTCACATACACACACAGATACACACAAACATACACACAGACAGACACACACGGACACAAAAATACAGACATACACAAACACAGACATGCCTCACACACACACACACAGATACGTATACACACACAGACAGACACACATACACACAGATACAGATGCACACATGGACAAAGGCACACACAAACCACTGACAAGGCCAGGCACACAGAGAGACACAGACACAGACACACACACACTGACATACAAACACAAAGGCACATGCAAGTCACACAAACATGGACACACATTGACACACACACACAGATACATACACACACATTGACACAAACACATACATACACCAAGACCTCGAAACACACAGTCAGCTACCCTATCCCAATATCTGCCTCTGCTCCAATCCATTTCAGGTTGCTGCAAGGAGGCGGGCAGACAAACTTTAATGGACAAAACAAAAATACGAGGGCCAAATTCACAACACATAGAAATGTGGATTAATGGCCAAAACAGCACAGACCCATAACCATCTCCTGTAGAATGGAAACTTGAGCAGAGTGCTCATTTATAACCCTGCCTATTTCTAATTTTTAAAAACGGGGAGTTATTTTCTGGGCTGGGAGTGGGTGTCGGAGGCATGTGACAATTTCATTCTGAATTTTTTTTTAAAGTCCAACATATTTTAACAAGGTGAATTTTTAAATACAACAATCAGGAACACAGCAAATGATGCAAAATAAAATTCCTCACAAACAGTTGCTATTTACTGAAACTTTAATACAAAACCACTGTACTCTTAACTTAGTTTTATTACATTATCAACATCTGTGGCTCACAATTATTTTGCATGCATGTTTTGAGGGATCGTTTTCCTTCAACATACCACCAACTGTTGTGTAACAGGATTAGAGTGTTGTTTTCCCTGTTGCATATTCCCTACTGCCCTCAGATGTAAAACACACAATTCGACAAAAGCATGAGAAAGCTTCAGTTTTATTTACAAACCGTTGCCTGTGTAGCTTGGCCCTCTTGTTATGTTGCTCACATGATATATTAAATAATATTTAAGTCAATATCCTACCAGGACTTTTTCTGGATCTTACATGTAAGCATTAACATCTGTTGTAGCAATTTTCTATACAATCTTTGTGTTAAAAAGATTTATTTTCTCTGCAAAATTTATAAAAATAAAAATTGTTAATTCATATGCTGTTGTTTGTTTTACATTGGCTCTGATTTTTGTCATTCTCCTTTATGTAATGTTTGATGGGCACATTATGTAGTTTATAGGAACTGTGCAAAAGCACTGTTCAAAACCGAATTGGTTAATGAGTACACCCCACCCCTGCAATGCTATGAACTTTGACACCACCCTGCAACCTTTGCACTGTCTTTTTTCTCTGTCCTATGCAGACCGGCCACACATGCAGTGTTTTCCTTATCCTGTTCATTCTTCCTTATCTTCTATCTTTCACCCTGTCCTGAAATCTCTCCACCCCTTTTCCTACCATAGCCACGGCCTTTCCCATTCCCTGCAGCAACTCGCCAAGGCTTCTTCAGCAGCATCTTCCAAACCAGCCGGAACGACAAGAGCAACGGATCTATGGAAATACCATCACTTCCAAGTCACAATCCATCCCGACTTGGAAATGTATCGCGATTTCTTCATTGTCACTGGGAGAAAATCCTGGATCTCCCTACCCAACAGCACTGTGGGCACGCCTTCATCACACAGACTCCAGCGGTTCAAGAAAAAGGCCCACCATCACCTTCCCAAGGACAACTAAGGATGGGCAGTAAATGCAGCCTTGCCACCAATGCCCATATCCCGAGAGTGAGTTAAAAAGAAATACTCTCTCCCATTTCTTTGACCTTGTGTTTTTCCCTTTCTCCACATCTGTTTCTTCTAATAATTCCCAGCCCTACGTTACTCTCTCCCCTTTCTGTCTCATTTATACATAGATGTTACAACATGAAAACAGGCTTTTCGGCCCAACCAGTCTGTGCGGGTGTTTACCCGCCCTGTGCCCATATAACTTAACTCTTACCCTTTGTCCATCTATCCCATCCACTCTTAACTGTTAACACAGGGGGAGTTTTTAATCACCTGACCCGCAGGGAGCGAGAATCTCCACAGCGTGTGTGTGATGTCACCCATTGGTTTCCCCCGCCTGGAAGCCAGTCTGATGGACAGGTTTAGCTTGCAGTCGGATGGGGAGCCAGTCAGTGAAGACTACTGGAACAGGTAGTCATGCCGGGGGGCTTGATTGTTGGTGGGAATTAGGAAGGTCACTTAGGGTGGGAGGAGGGTGGTTCCATCAGTGGGGCTGCTGATATGGGGGCTGGGGGGTTGGTGGGATAGGAAGTTCTGGGCCCTGAGAAAGGCAATGTTAGAAGTCTTGTGTTGGAGGAATTGGAGGCCTCGTGGTAGGAGGAGTTTGGAGGCCTTGTGAGTTCAGGGGCAGGGGAGGAAGCAGAGGCCTCACGGGGAATGCCAGTTGGGGCACGGGGCTGGAATGGTGGAGGCTTCTCAGGCAGGGACCAGGATCCAGGAAGTAAGTGTGAAGGCACTCATCTCCTGAATCCATCAATTTGTCACCTCAATAAAGCTGCCGGGTTTCCCAACACTCAGGAACCCGGACAACAACTGAGACTGAGCGAGACCGGCAGTGTTTAAAAGTGCAGCGGCAGCGGGAAGGAGCGAGACTGAGCGAGACCGGCAGAGTTTAAAAGTTTAAAAAGCCAACAGTGACGTCACAGGAGAGCTGCAAGGTGATTGGATGGTGAGTCACTGCTGTTAGGGAATAGCTCTAAATAGCTGGGTATAATCTAAGAAAGGTTTAAAAGTTTAAAGTTTTTTTTTGAAGGGAGTTCTGTAGTAATAAGGACCAGGGAAGAAGGGCTCTTGAGTAACTGATATTATTGGACATTAAGATCTTCCAGAAGGTTTAATTTAATTTAAAGGGTTAAGTCACGGCAGGAGAGCTCAAAGCCATGGTGTGCTCCTCGTGCTCCATGTCAGAAGCCGGGAACATTTCCAGTGCCCGGGACCAGCATATGTGCAGGAAATGTGTCCAGCTGCAGTGCCTGGAAGCCCAGGTTTCGGAGCTGGAGCGGCAGCTGGGGACACTGTGGAGCATCTGCAAGACGGACAGAATCGTGGACAGCACATATAGAGAGGTGGTAACACCGCAGGCTCTGACCCCAAAGGCAGGACGGGAATGGGTGACCACCAGGCAGAGCAAGAGGACTAGGCAGGTAGTTCAGGAATCTCCTGTGGCTATTCCCCTGCAAAATAGGTATACTGCTTTGGATACTGTTGGGGGGAATGGCCTCTCAGGGGAAAGCAACAACAGCCCAATTCGTTGCATCATGGTTGGCTCTGCTGCACTGGGGAGGAGTAAAAGGTGTGTGAATGCAATAGCTGTAGGGGATTCAATTGTAAGGGGAATAGATAGGCGTATCTGTGGCCGTAAAAGAGACCCCAGGATGATATGTTGCCTCCTTGGTGCTAGGGTCAAGGATGTCTCAGAGCGGTTACAGGACATTCTGAAGGGGGAGGGTGAACAGCCAGTGGTCGTGGTACACATTGGCACAAACGATATAGGTAAAAAAAAGGATGAGGTCCTAAAAGCAGAATATAGGGAACTAGGAAGTAAGTTGAAAAGTAGGACCTCAAAGGAAGTGATCTCAGGATTACTACCAATGCCACGTGCTAGTCAGAGTAGAAATAGCAGGATATATGGGATGAATACATGGCTGAAGAGATGGTATGAGGGGGAGGGTTTTAGATTCCTGGGGCATTGGGACCGGTTCTGGGGGAGGTGGGACCAGCACAAACTGGACGGGTTACACCTGGGCAGGACCGGGACTGATGTCCTAGGGGGAGTTTTTGCAAGAGTGGTTGGGGAGGGTTTAAACTAAAATGGCAGGGGGATGGGAACCTTTGCAAGGAGTCGGAGGAGGGGGGATCAAAGACAAGAACAAAAGACAAGTAAGGGGAATAAGAAAAGTGATTGGCAGAGAAATCAAAGGCCAGAATCAAACAGGGCCACAGTGAAAAATAGTAGGAAGGGGACAAGTAATGTTAAAAAGACAAGCCTTAATGCTTTGTGCCTTAACGTGCGGAGCATTTGCAATAAAGTGGATGAATTAATCGCGCAAATAGATGTAAACGGGTATAATATAGTCAGGATTACGGAGACATGGCTGCAGGGTGACCAGGGATGGGAAATGAACATCCAGGGATATTCAATATTTGGGAAGGACAGACAAAAAGCAAAAGGTGGTGGAGTTGCATTGCTGGTTAAAGAGGAAATTAACACAATAGTGAGGAAAGATATTAGCTCTGACGATGTGGAATCTGTATGGGTAGAGCTGAGAAACACTAAGGGGCAAAAAATGTCAGTGGGGATTGTATATAGACCCCCAAACTGTAGTGGTGATGTTGGGAATGGCATTAAACAAGAAATTAGAGATGCATGCGATAAAGGAACATCTGTAATTATGGGTGACTTTAATCTGCATATAGATTGGGCAAATCAAATTAGTCACAATACCGTAGAGGAGGAATTCTTGGACCAATACGTTGAGGAACCAACTAGAGAACAGGCCATCCTAGACTGGGTATTGTGTAATGAGAGAGGAATTATTGACAATCTAGTGGTGCGAGACCCTTTGGGGACGAGCGACCATAATATGATAGAATTCTTCATCAAGATGGAGAGTGATGTAGTTGAGTCTGAGACAAGGGTCCTGAATCTTAGTAAAGGAAACTATGAAGGTAGAGGTACAAGTTGGCCATGACGGATTGGGAAACGTTAGTTAAAGGGATGATGGTGGATAGGCAATGGCAAACATTTAAAGAGCGCATGGATGAACTGCAACAATTGTTTATCCCTGTCTGGCACAAAAGTAAAACAGGAAAGGTAGCCAAACCATGGCTTACAAGGGAAATTAGAGCTAGCATTAGATCCAAGGAAGAGGCATATAAATTTGCCAGGAAAAACTACAGACCTGAGGATTGGGAGCAGTTTAGAATTCAGCAAAGGAGGACCAAGGGATTATTAAGAAGGGGAAAATAGAGTACGAGAGCATGCTTGTGGGGAACATAAAACTGACTAAAAGTTTCTATAGGTATGTGAAGAGAAAAAGATTGGTGAAGACAAATGTAGGTCCCTGACAGTCAGAAACAGGGGAATTTATAATGGGGAATAAAGAAATGGCTGACCAACTAAATGCATACTTTGGTTCTGTCTTCACAAAGGAGGACACAAATATCATACCAGAAATATTGGGGAACACAGGGCTTAGTGAGAGAGAGGAACTGAAAGAAATCAATATTAGTAGAGCAATGGTGTTGGGGAAATTGATGGGATTGAAGGTTGATAAATCCCCAGGTATGCATCCCAGAGTACTTAAGGAAGTGGCCCCAGAAATAGTGGATGCATTGGTGGTCATCTTCCAAGAATCTATAGACTCTGGAACAGTTCCTACAGATTGGAGGGTAGCTAATGTAACCCCACTATTTAAAAAGGGAGGGAGAGAGAAAGCAGGGAATTATAGACCAGTCAGCCTGACGTCAGTAGTGGGGAAAATTCTAGAGTCCATTATCAAAGATTTTATAGCAGAGCACTTGGAGAACGGTGGTAGAATCGGACAGAGTCAGCATGGATTTAGGAAAGGGAAATCATGCTTGACAAATCTACTAGAATTCTTCGAGGATGTAACTAGTAGAGTTGATGAAGGGGAGCCAGTGGATGTGGTTTATTTGGACTTTCAGAAGGCTTTCGACAAAGTCGCACATAAGAAATTAGCATGTAAAATTAAAGCGCATGGGATTGGGGGTAGTGTATGGCGATGGATAGAAAATTGGTTGGCGGACAGGAAACAAGGAGTAGGGATAAATGGGTCTTTTTCTGAATGGCAGGCAGTGACCAGTGGGGTACCGCAGGGATCGGTGCGAGGACCCCAGCTATTCACAATATATATTAATGATTTAGATGAGGGAACTAAATGTAATATCTCCAAATTTGCAGGTGACACAAAACTGGGTGGGAGGGTGAGTTGTGAGGAGGATGCAGAGAGGCTTCAGGGTGATTTGGACAAGTTGAGTGAGTGGGCTAATGCATGGCAGATGCAGCATAATGTGGATAAATGTGAGGTTATCCACTTTGGTAGCAAAAACAGGAAGGCAGATTATTATCTGAACGGCTATAAACTGAGAGAGGGGAATATGCAGCGAGAACTGGGTGTTCTCGTACACCAGTCGCTGAAGGTAAGCATGCAGGTGCAATAGGCTGTTAAAAAAGGCAAATGGTATGTTGGCCTTCATAGCGAGAGGATTCGAGTACAGGAGCAGGGATGTCTTGTTGCAATTATACAGGGCCTTGGTGAGGCCACACCTGGAATATTGTGTGCTGTTTTGGTCTCCTTATCTGAAGAAGGATGCTCTTGCTATAGAGGGAGTGCAGCAAAGGTTTACCAGACTGATTCCTGGGATGGCGGGACTGACGTACGAGGAGAGGTTGAGTCGGTTAGGATTATTTTCGCTGGAGTTCAGAAGAGTGAGGGGGGTCTCACAGAAACCTATAAAATTCTAACAGGACTTGACAGGGTAGATGCAGGAAGGATGTTCCCAATGGTGGGGAGTCCAGAACCAGGGGTCATAGTCTAAGGATACGGGGTAAACCTTCCAGGACTGAGATGAAGAGAAATCTCTTCACCCAGAGAGTGGTGAGCCTGTGGAATTCGATACCACAGAAAGCAGCTGAGGCCAAAACATTGTATGTTTTCAGGAAGGAGTTAGATATAGCTCTTGGGTCTAAAGGGATCAAAGGGTATGGGGCAAAAGTGGGAACAGGTTACTGAGTTGGATGATCAGCCATGATCATAATGAATGGTGGAGCAGGCTCGAAGGGCCGAATGGCCTACTCCTGCTTTCTATTTTCTATGTAACAACAGATACATTCTACAAGTAGAGTGACAATGAGGCTAGTCATCTTATTTTCATATTTAAAGTTCCAACCCGGCTCCTTGGGTTGGATTGGTCACCCACCCACCTTCTGACCTCAGTTAAAGCCGGATTTGGGCAGGTTGGGTTGGGGAACAGATTTCTCAGGCTTTAACCACCCACCCCCACTCCCCCCCCCCCCCCACCCACCCCGCCCAACTCAAACCCACCCTTTTATTTGGGTTAAACCTTCCACCACCGCATAGATTCTGTCTCGAACATAAACCCTGAAATTGAGTTCTACAGCCTCACAACTCTGTATGAAGGAGATTTTCCTGCTCTCTTTTCTAAATATCTTACAGTTAATCTTGTATCTTTCGCCTCTAGTTCTAGACCCCTCAATCACTGGATACAGTCTCCTTCTATTTAATCCCTGTTCTCTCTCATTTCTCACCCCTAGTCCAGAGAAAGAACAAACGGATTTATTGAGTGTCTTACACAACCTCAGGATGTCCTGGAGTCACAGTCAGTTAATCTCTTGTGAAATGAAGCTCGTTTTGTAAGCAAAGGTAATAGCAATTTGCACACAGCAAAGTCTCACAAACTTAAGTTATCGGGGGTAGGTGGTAATGTGGAGAAATCAGTTCGGCCATGATCTTACTAAATGGCGGAGCAGGCTCAAGGGGCCGAGTGGCCTACTCCTGCTCCTAATTCGTATGTTCGTATGTAACTTCAAAAGAGCAACTAACGGGGTAGAGTTTCTGCTGGATTGTGTTTTTTTACAGTTCAATTTGCCCAAAATTAGCATAACGGGTTCAAAAGATCACAGAATTTTAAGCATAAACAGCATTCAGCGCAAATAGGGTTGCCGCAGTCTTTTGTGCTAGTTTTTAAAACTGCGTTAAAGCCAACATCACAATTGGGAATTTCGGGCCTTTGAGCTGGCTCCAAACATAAGCTGGAACTTGTGGGCACAACTATGCTACTAGGCATGCTTTCAAATCTTTTGACCTGAATTTTTTTTTTGATTGACTAAGTGACTCACTGCTGTAGTTGTACATAGTTCTCCATAATTTTTAAAAGTCATTTCAGTAATTTAAAATTAGGTGCATTGACACTGATAAAAAAAAGTTTATTTTTTGTGCTAAACCTATTTTCAGCTGTCTTAATCAAATTGCACCAAGTTACCACTCTTAGATATATTGAAGAATATTTCTTGAAATGAATAGATTACGTTCTAAAAGGTTGCCCGACTACACTGGTTCATAACAGATTTTGTATTTGGTGATATGCAAATGAGTTAAGCGGACACTCAAGAAAAAAGACTTTGCAAATCGGATACAATCTTGTCCCCAATTTACACCCAACTGCCAATTGCTTCTGAAGAGGAAACTAATCTGTTTTAGTGATGTTGGTTGAGGGATGAATATTGTTCAGGAAAGCCGGACAACTCCACCCTGTAACATTCCTTGTTCCTTTGATATGTGAACTATAATAACTACAAGTAATAAGCAAAGAAAACGTAAGTTTTTATTATAACCTAACTGGAACATATATATACAAACAGTTACTGCACGAGCCACATCTAAACACAACTCACTCTGCCCAGCTAAACCCACAATTCCCTGGTCATGTGTGACGCGACATCACTTCTGCTCCTCTTTGGATAGTCCTGTGGGATCCTTTACATCTATCTGAGAAAGGAGACAGAGCCTCAGTTTAATGCCTCATCCAAAAGATGGTACCTGTAACAGTGAAGCACTCCCTCGGTACTGCATTGGAGTGTTAGCCTGGATTTGGTGCTCAAATTCTGGAGGGGGACTTGAACTCATGGTCTTCTGACTGCACTACCGCTGTGCCAAGCTCACTCGGTTCCTCCGTTCCCTTTTCACTCAAATCATCTCCAAGTTTACTTCTCTACACCTCACATTTTTGTCTCTTTCACTGTACCTTTCTCCCTATTCTCTTCCCTCTTACATTTTCTATCACTTGTTACCTGATCAGACTTTCAATTCAAGTTTCTCGCTAACTGTTGTGATTTATCACTCAGCCAGTTATACTCTTTCATTGGGCAAGAGGGAGCTACACCAGCTCTTGGCTGTGCTTGTATCATAAAGAAGGTAAATGTTTTCTTTAACTTAGATAAATGATTTCTTGGATTGTTTTTGATCAAGGGCCAGGGCAGCGTAGGGTCTGGAGATGGTGGGAGAGTCAGCTCCTGACTCCACATTCAGTTACACTCGTTACATTCTTGGTTGGCAGTGATCCCTAAGGCTGCTTTCCCTGAGTGCAATGCCATTGGTTGCTTCAGGGCAAACCAATCTTGCTGAGGGGGCCTCAAACAGACATTAGGCCCAGTATTTGCATATGCAATGCCTGCTTTAGACCTTGCTGAAGGAAGTCTCTTGCTTGCCCTTACACAATAGGGTGGCAGTGTTTCTGGATGAAAATGAGTGCATGCTCCCTGCCCACCATTTTGCGGCCTTTAGTAGTCCCAGGTAGTGCCTGAGAAACCAATGGCTGCACGGACCAATTTTAGGCCAGGATGTTAGGGTAATGGTCTGACAACACAGTGGCAATGGCGGGGTCGTCGTGAGGTGGTGGAGAGGTAGAACTGGGTGTATTACATGTGAAACTCCACGCCACACATACAGATGATGACGCTAAGAGGAAAATGTAGATGAGAAAGAGGAGGGGAGCAAAGGTAGATATGCATACTCATCGACAGACTGTGCATAACTAGTTCGATTTTATGTTTAAGAGCCAGAACTCCATACAGATTGCTTGGGCTATCGTCAATCCCTGTGCAAAAGTGTTGCAGTAAAACGATTTAACACGTTTGTTTCTAGCATGTGTTTAGCTTGCAGACTTTTTTTTATTTTTAAGCATGAAATTACATATTGGGATATCAATTTCAGTCATAAAACCTGGCCTATATTTAACACGTCTGACACATGATAGGTTACAGCAATCTATGTTCAGCGCGCAACTGGATCTAATTGATACAGTTCATCAAACGCTGTGAAGTTCTGATATTGATGAAACTAGAATATGTAATCATTTCGCCTTTGGTTCTAAAACTGAAATCCTGTTCATCAATTAAGATGTTAGTACCTGTGGAGAGAAACCCCTCTTGGTTCTGGTGCCAGCTCCTGCTACTGATCATAGCTTTAAAGTCCTTGCCAGCTTTTCAGTACTGAAGGACGCTTTTAACTTGGAAAGACAACAAGAATTCAATCTGTATTTCTCACTCTGCACTGAATGTGACATACAGTGTGATCTATATCAATACCTAACACTGACAGGGATGGGCAATAAATGCCAGCCTTGCTAGCTATGCCCACATCCCAAGAATAAATAATAATGAAAAATAATACTCAGCATTACGAGATAGGAACAGGAGGAGGCCATTCAGCCCCTTGAGCCTGTTCTGCCATTCAGTTAGATCATGGTTGATCCGTATCATAACTCCATTTACCCACCTTGGTTCCACAATTCTTAATATCCTTACCTAACAAAAATCTACCAATCTCAGTTTTGAAAAATTCAATTGAGTCCCAGCCTTTTGCGTGAGAGAGTTCCAGATTTTCACTATCCTTTGTGTGAAGAGGTGCTTTCTGGTGTCAGAACTGAACAGCCGAGCTCTAATTTTAAGGTTACGCCCCCTTGTTCCGGATACCCACACCAAAAGAAATCGTTTCTCTCTATCTACCCTATCAAATCCTTTATTCATCTCAATTAGATCACCCTTTAATCTTCTATTCTCAAGGGAATAGAAATCTAGTCTATGAAACCTATCCTCATAATTTAACTCGGCATCAGTAGATGAAATGTCTAAAAGTATTGTCTGATAGGACAATAGTCTAAGACTGCAGTAATACTTCGTTGTCATTGGAGGCTCAGCTCAATGCTGAGGCCGAGGACTGTGACGATCCGACTAGATGTCGTTTGCGTATTGCTACATAAGTACAGGTGTCTGATGGCTGAAACCAACCATTGAGCAGATGTCTTTAAGCGATGGGGTTACTCATGCTGAGGTAGCACCCCATGAATGCACACATTCGCGAAGTGGTCATTCTTCATGTCTGACTCTACCTGGGCGTGCCTAATGCTGCCCTCAGTGTCCCTAGCACACAGATTTTGACAGGACTCCTTGGATAGTGATTGTGAATGGGACCCTTGTCATCCTTCAGTATGACTCACTGCTTGCTGCAGCAATCTGTTCCAGGGAAGAATGGGAAGAAATACCCACTTGCATCTGAACGTAACTTTTGCTGAAGACTTACGTATGAATGGTCTCTTGTCCTATCATTTTCTTAACAGTGAGTGTTGATCGGGTAGATACGCAGAAATTATTTCCTCTGATGGAGAATCCAGAACAAGAGGGCATAATCTCAAAATTAGAGCTCGGCTATTCAGGCGTGGAATCAGGAAGCACTTGTCACACAAAGGGTAGTGGAAATCTGGAACTCTCTTGAGTCCCCAGCATCCACTGCATTTTGGGGGGAATGGGATTTTTAAAGACAGAGAATGATTAATCTTTCTGTTGCTTGTCTCGTTATTCCTAAAATCGGAAGAATCCCAGCCTCTCGTGATAGGATGACCTAGTCAGATCCCATTAATGAACTGGGCAGGTTGATTAACCAACAACTGTGACTTGGCCTGCTTCAGAACTGCCTGGTTCAGGTCTCAGATCACTGAGTCTTTCAAGGAGGATTATCTCAGATCCAACTTCGAACAGGTGATTCTGGGGTTAAATTATGAGGACATAATACACTTGACTTGTATTTCCTTGATGTAGAAGATTGAGGGGGGATCTGGTCAACATGTTTAAAATGTTAAAAGAATTTGAAACTATTTCCTCTGGTGGGGGAATGAAGAACAAGGGCATAATCCTAAAAATAACATCCATTCAGGAGTGAAATCAGGAAGTATTTTTTCTCACAAAGGGTAGTGGAGCTTTAAAGACTGAGATTGACAATTTTTGTTGGGGGAGGGGATCTAGGGGTAAGGAGAAAAGGCAGGAAAACGGAGATGAGATGCAGATCTAATCGGATGGTGGAACAGTTTCAAGAGATTGACTGGCCTCCTCCTATTCCTCATGTTACTAAGTTAATATAGCTGGGAACCAATTAAGCCACTGTTCCTGTTTAAAAAGCAAAGAAATAAACAATTTATTTCTTTCTACCCGAAGGCCCCAAATCAAAGTTGATTCCCTTTTAATTGTTGATTCCATTGATTTGAAGAACCAAGCCTGTTAGAATGTCCCACCTCATCCTGGCATCAAACAGAGGCATCAACGTTGCCCACAAGTGACTAAAATTCAAGTAAGAAAGACTTTTGAAAAGCTGCACATGCTGAAATTCAGTTTCTTAATTACAGAGATATGACAGGATGCATTACAAAGCTGCCCCCAGCTATCTGTTTGTCTGTTACTGCTATCATGGCCTATAACTGACATGCTGCATAAAGAACTGATTTGAGAGCTTAGTCAACCTGAGATACTTGAATACTCTGCCGAGATTACCCATGTCCAAATCCGTTAATTACCTTAGTGTATTCAGCACGGAGTGCAGGTAGTGGGAGAGAGTCTGCGGAGGAAACTCCTCCACACGACTGACAGCGTGAAGGTGGAGTGACAATGTTAGCGTAGTTTATTTTCAACCTTTGAATGAAAGCACTCTTAGCAATCTGCAGAGGGTGGTGGAGGTGGTGGTGGGAGGGTAAGAAGAAAAATTGAAAATGCAACAGAAGGTTAAAAATAATCGTGTAAGTAATGTGATGTATGAATATAGTAGTTATTTGGCAGGTGAGTTAAATTTAGATTTTGTGCACAGCAGAACTATTGTAGGAATGGGGCAGAGCAGCAGATGTGAGGTCAGGACACCAGCAGTGAAGAGTTTGTAGATCACTATGTACGGGTGATCTGAAGAAACAATGGGCCATATTTAACACAAACCAGTACAATGGTAAAAAGCTAAAGTGAAATTGTACATGCGGCAATGGGGGAATATGGAATAGCCATTTCACAAAAGGAAAGGCACACACACACATCATATGCACACACAAACACACACACATACAAACACATACATGAGCACACACAAAAACATGCACTTGAAAACACACATGAAAGCATGAATATGAACAAACACTCATGGACATGCATGCACATGCACATGAACGCACACGCAAACACATGAACACAAACATGAATATGAATGCACACATACAAACACATGCACAAACACACAAACACAAACACACATGCACACACACACACAAACACATGCACACATGCACACACACAAATCTAAGCATGCAAACACATGCATACAAGTACACATAAAACACAGACACAAACACATGTATTCACACAAGCATGAACACACACACAAGCACGCATGAACACATGCACGTGCACCGATGAACACAGGGACTTGCACACACAGGCTCACACTCACAAAAACACACACATTAACACACACATTAACACATGCATGCACACAAACATGCACACACATACACTAACACACATATGAACACATGCACAAACACAGACACATACACGAATACATAAATGACCACACACACAACACAAATTCACACATACATGCAAGCACATATAGAAACACACACACTTACACACAAACATGATCACACACACATGCACACACACACTCACATGTACACGTACAAATACAGAATCACACACATAAGCATTCACACATACATAAACCAATGCACACATGCACATACACATGAATACACATACATGCACACATACAAAAAACACATGCGCACACAGGTAGAAACACATGCCCACATGCACAAACACACATGCATGCATGCACACACATAAACACATGAACGTGTGCACATACACAAACACATGCACACACATACACAAGCACACACACATGCACAAATTCACACACACACATGTACACAGACTCGAGCACACGCATGCACACATAAATGATAAGAGGAGGACAGATCGAAGGTGAGCAAAGGGTTCCACCAATTTAAGTTCCTGAGTCTCGATTTCAACGCAGTGACAACAACAACTTGCATTTGTAAAAAAAGAAGGGCTTGCATTTATATAGTGCCTTTCATGGCCTCAGAATGCCCCAGCGTGCTTTATAATCAATGAAGTGCTGTTACAGTGTAATCACTGTTGTAAAATAGAAAACACTACATATATAGCACCTTTAACATGGTAAAACATCTCAAGGCACTTCAGAGCAGTGCTTTCAAACAAAACTTGACATCATATCACATAGGGTAATATTGGGACTGGTGACAAAAAACATGGTCAATGAGGTATATTTTAAGGAGAGTCATAAAGATGGAGAAAGAGGCAGAGAGGCTTAGGGAGGGAATTCCAGAATTTAGGGCCTAGGGCTTAGACAATATAAAAAGGAAGAGCAGATATAATGGTGTACTTGAAGCTTAGTAGGAAGCAGAGATTTACAAAACAATGATCATTGTTAATTATTTATATATAAATAATTAGGGAATTATTTTTCACATAGTAACCTCATAATCTATCAGGCAAACATGTCACAAACATAAATTTGAGCCATAAAACAAAGCTGGCAATGGAATAGCTTGTTAGTTAAACAAACAATTTATTTTATTAGAGATACAGCACTGAAACAGACCCTTTGGCCCACCAAGTCTGTGCCGACCATCAACCACCCATTTATACTAATTCTACATTAATCCCATATTCTTACCACATCCCCACCTTCCTTCAATTCCCCTACCTACATGAGGGGCAATTTACAATGGCCAATTTACCCAGCAGAAACCCACACAGTCACAGAGAGAACTTGCAAACTCCACACAGGCAGTACCCAGAATTGAACCTGGGTCGCTGGAGCTGTGAGGCTGCGGTGCTAACCACTGCGCCACTGTGCTGCCCATTGCAGAGGCCAATTCAACTATCTGTGAAATCTCTGCATCATAATGCCACACAAAGGACTAGAACTTGTCAGGATAAGTCATAAAGGCCTAACTGTCTCGAAATTTCTATAAACCACCTTTGGGTATGTTGATTCTACCACTTGTTGCCTGATGTTCTGTGTTTGTTTTTCTTTTAAAGGCTAAGGTTGATGCAAGAAAATGACCCAATTCTGTTGACGTTTACCGCTCTTTGGAACCTGATCCATGATACGGATTTGCTGAGCTGTGAGATAAGTTGGAGTGTTGAGGTGGGCTGGTTTGTGAGCACATCAAAGGCCACCAGAAAAACAAACTTATCTTTCACAATCCCAGGATGCCCCAAAGTGCACACTGAAGTCACTTTTGAAGTGCAGTCACTCTTGTAATGTAGGAAATGCAGAAGTCAGTTTGCACACAGAAAGCTCCCACCAACAGTAATGTGTTTTGGTTGCGGGATAAATATTGACCAGGACACCAGGGAGAACTCCACTGCTCTTCTTGATTGGTGCCATGAGATCATTCACATTCACCTGAGAGGGCAGACTGACTTGATAGTCGGAATTTTACATTGACCTCCACTGGGATTTTTCGCTCCCCAGGACCTTAATTGGCCTTGGGCGGGACTTCCATCTTCTTGAGGCAGGAAGTCCCGCCTAATGGAGCTGCTGGCCAATCAGCGGGCTGGCAGCTCTTAGTTCCAGCGGCGCCACCTGGACCGGTGCACCCAGCCAACAGAAACAAGAGGGACGATGGCCCCGGAACGAAGGTAAGTTTTTGAGGCTTTGCCAGGGACAATCGTCCGGCAAGGCAAGGGGGGGTTTGGTTAGGAGTTGAGTGGGGGGGAATGGGATAATGTTGTGCAGTGGGGGCGGTTGGGCTGTGGGAGGGGCCCTTCCTGGGGCACAGGGTGCCCGATCATGAGGGCTACCCCCATCCCACAAGAAGGCTGCCAAATGTCACCTAGTAAAGCTAGTCAGTAGAGAAGACATGGTTATTTATATGCACAGTGACTATCAGCAAGATGCACTTGATTAATATTCCTATTGATGCATTATTCTCTGCAATATTTTTAAACTGAATCAAGCAAAGTAACACTCAGTCCACTTGTGCGGTATAAATTTTAAATACTCCAGCTCACAGGTCCTGAATTATCTAGCAGCACGTTTACATGGAATCAAGAAAATGCCAGATTGTCTGAATATTATAATACATTCCCCATTGCCACAGCTCTCTATTATAAAATGAAAGCAAACCTGATCAGTTAGCCCCTGTACATACTGTCAGAGCATCTAGAGGCCCAATAGTTGAATGTTGCAGTGTATCGCACGGTCCTTTCTCCATCTGGGACCTGAGATATTCAGCCCAGGCTGAGGGAGGGGGTCTGAAAGTCTACCCTGTTAAAGAATTATAAGGATCTAGGGTGAAGTGATTTAGGGCAGTCTCAATCCAGTTCCTATTGGGAGTAATTTGACTGCAAATAAAGCCAACCCACTGTTCAACACTAAAGTAACCAACTTCCTTGGGGGAGGGTGATTTTAACCCTCCCCACCTGACAAAGACAGGACAAAATGGGCAGTTAAAAACCACCCAGGTTAGTCTGTTTTCCTAGGCAGTGCGGCTCAGGAAATCACAGCCACGTATCGTCGCTCATCCCTGGCCCATGTTGCTTGTTTGAATGTTGTCTTATTGGACTCTCTATTCTTACCTCTATTTATAAAGTCTGCTTCTTGCCTCCCTTCTATTTACCAACTCTTATGTTCCGAAAGTTCATCTTTTTTTCAATTTATTTCCAAGATGTGAACTGGCTTCTTTTGACCAGCCCCAGTTGCTCTGAAATGATATTAGAAACTGAGTAGCTTGTTTGGCCTTTTCAGAGGGTAGTTAAGAGGCAATCAACTGCTTTGGTGTGGGACTCGAGTAGCAAAAAGGCCAGACCGGGTAAGGACGGCAGGTTTCCTTCCCTAAAGGGACATTAGTGAAGAAATTTCTGACAATCTGACAGCTTCTTGGTCACTTTTACTGTTACCAGCTTTTTAAAAAAGTGCAAATTCCCAAACAGGATTTGAACTCATGCTCTCAGGTTTACTAGGCATGGCCTTCTAGGATTCATTATCTGTTGCTCAATGGTAGTTTCCATTGGATCACCAGCATGTATAGGACTCACTAAGGGGGTTCTATACCAGCAGTGCGAAACAGGCTTGTATCCGATTTTTCACCGCATTTGATCTTCTTTCCACTGATGCTCACTGAGCAAAAGTTCAAACTCTTTGTGGAGATTTGTTTCCTACTCTCACTGTCACTTATACCTATTTTGAAACCAAAAATCTAGGCACTATTTTCCAAGTCAATGGAAAGTAAACACTGGCTGTTGGTTTGCTACAAGCCCGTTTCGTAATGTCTGGGTGAAGAAATCCCTCCTCGGTCCTAAATGGCTTACCCCTTATCCTTAGACAGTGACTCCTGGTCCTGGAATCCCCTGCCATCGGGAACATCCTTCCTGCATCTAGTCTGTCCAGTCCTGTTAGAATTTTGTAGTTTTCTATGAGATCCCCTCTCATTCTTCTAAACTCTAGTGAATACAAGCCTAATCGACCCAATCTCTCTTCATACGTCAATCCTGCCATCCCAGGAATCAGTCTGGTGAGCCTTAGCTGCACTCCCTCCACAGCAAGAACATTCTTCCTCAGATAAGGAGACCAAACCTGCACACAATACTCCAGATGTGGTCTCACCAAGGCCTTGTATAATTGCAGCAAGACATCCCTGCTCCTGTACTCAAATCCTCTCACTATGAAGGTCAACACACCATTTGCCTTCTTAACTGCCCGTTGCACCTGCATGCTTATTTTCAGCGATTGGTGCACAAGGACACCCAGGTCTCGCTGCACGTCCCCCTTTCCCAATCCATCACCGTTCAGATAATAATCTGCCTTTCTGTTTTTGCCACCAAAGTGGATAACCTCACATTTATCCACATTATACTGCATCTGCCATGTATTTGCCCACTCACTCAACCTGTCCAAATCACACTAGAGCTTCTCTGCATCCTCCTCACAGATCACACTCCGACCCAGCTTTGTGTCGTCTGCAAACCTGGATATATTACTTTTAATTCCCTCATCTATAACATTAATATATATTGTGAATAGCTGGGGTCCTAGCAGTGATTCCTGCAGTACTCCACTAGTCACTGTCTGCCACTCGGAAAAAGACCCGTTTATTCCTACTCTTTGTTTCCTGTCTGCCAACCAGTTTTCTATCCATGTCAGTACCTTACCCCCAATCCCATGTGCTTTAATTTAGCATGCTAATCTCTTATGTGGGACCTTATCAAAAGCCTTCTGAAAGTCCAAATACACCACATCCACTGGTTCTCCCTCATCTATTCTACTAGTTACATCCTCAAAAGATTTCAGTAAATTTGTCAAGCATGATTTCCCTTTCGTAAATCCATGTTGACTTTGTCCAATCCTGTCATTGTTTTCCAAATGCTCTGCTATTATATCTTTTATAATGGAAGCTAGCGTTTTCCCCACTACTAATGTCAGGCTAACCAGTCTATAATTCCCTGTTTTCTCTCTACCTCCTTTTTGAAATAGTGGGGTTACATTAGCTACCCTCCAATCTGTTGGAACTGTTCCAGAGTCTATAGAATTTTGAAAAATGACCAGCAATGCATCTACTATTTCTTGGGCCACTTCCTTAAGTACTCTGGGATGTAGATTATCAGGCCCTGGGGATTTATCAGCCTTCAATCCCATCAATTTTCCTAACACCATTTCCCTACTAATACTGATTTCATACAGTTCCTCCTTCTCACTAGACCCTATATTCCCCAACATTTCTGGGAGGTAATTTGTGTCTTTCTTTGTGAAGACAGAACCAAAGTATATTTTTAATTGGTCTGCCATTTCATTGTTCCCCATTATAAATTCCCCCATTTCTGACTGTAGGGGATTCACATTTGTCTTCACTAATCTTTTTCTCTTCACATATCTATCGAAAAATTTGGTCAATTTTTATGTTCTCTGAAAGCTTACTCTCATACTCTATTTTCCCCTTCTGAATCAATCCCTTTGTCCTCCTTTGCTGAATTCTAAACTGCTCCCAATCCTCAGGTTAGCTGCTTGTTCTGTCCATTTAAACAATACTTTTGATGTACATCAAAGCATCTGTTTCGTTCTTCAACGTTCTATAAAGCAGGTGAGATATAAACAGTGGAGCTACTTTGAAAGCCAACAGGTAAAGCAAAGAATCCTATTAAATTAACACATTTAGGTTAACCAGTGCAAGTATTTCTCAATTCTAATACCGAATCCTGTGAGAATATTTGGCAGAACATTGGTAAATTATGTATTTATTTGGACCCACTTTATCTATTTGAATAAGATATGCCTTTTATTACTTACTTGAAAGACGAGAGGTGGGATCTTTATTCTAGAAAAGGTAGGGCTGTGGAGACCGGTGACCAGTGGTGTGTCGCAGGGATCAGTGCTGGGCCCTCTCTTGTTTGTCATATATATTAATGACTTGGGTGTGAGTGTAAGGGGCATGATTAGTAAGTTTGCAGATGACACCAAAATTGGTGGTATAGTGGACAGTGAAGAAGGTTGTCTAAGGTTATAACAGGATATAGATCAACTGGGAAAGTGGGCAAGGGATTGGCAAATGGAATTTAACGCAGACAAGTGTGAAGTGATGCATTTTTGGAAGTTAAACCAGGGCAGGACATATACAGTGAATGGCAGGGCCCTGGGGAGTGTTGTTGAGCAGAGAGACCTTGGGGTGCAAGTACATAGTTCCCTGCAAGTGGCAACACAGGTAGACAGGGTGGTGAAGAAGGTGTATGGCATGCTTGCCTTCATTGGCCGAGGCATTGAGTACAAGAGTTGGGACGTCATGTTACAGTTGTACATGACGTTGATTAGGCCGCATTTGGAGTTCTGGTCGCCACACTACAGGAAAGATGTGATTAAGCTAGAGAGGGTGCAGAAAAGATTCACAAGGATGTTGCCTGGTTTGGAGGGCTTGAGTTATAAAGAGAGATTGGATAGGCTGGGTCTGTTTTCCCTGGAGCGAAGGAGGCTGAGAGGGGACATGATAGAGGTATATAAAATTATGAGAGGCATAGATAGGGTAGGTAGCCAGAGTCTGTTTCCCATGGTCGGGGTGACTAAAATTAGAGGGCATAGATTTAAGGTGAGAGGGAGGAGGTTTAAAGGGGATCAAAGGGGTAAATTTTTCACACAAAGAATAGTGGGTATCTGGAATGAGCTGCCTGAGGAGGTGGTGGAGGCAGGAACAGTAGCGACATTTAAGAGTCATCTGGACAGGTACTTGAATGAGCAAGGCATAGAGGGATATGGAATTAATGCAGGCAGGTGGGATTAGTATAGATAGGCATTATGGTCGGCATGGACGCGGTGGGCCGAAGGCCTGTTTTTATACTGTACGACTCTATGACTCTATGAGATATAGATGTAGATTCACCATAAATAAATGAATGCAGAATAATTTGGGTTGTGCGGATTTTGATTTTCTTGATTTTTGAATTATTAAATAAATCCATAAAATTAAAACTCTGCAAATAGCATAATCTTAAAATTAGAGCCGGGCCACTTAGCGATCAGGAAGCACTTTTTTGCACAAAGGGAAATCTGGACCTCCCTCCTCTAAAAGGCTGTGGATGCTGAGGATCAATTAGAGCTTTCAAGACTGCGATCGCTAGTTTTTGTTAGTAAGGGTATCAAGGATAAGGAGCAAAGATGGATCAATGGTATTAAGGGAAGGATCAGCCAAGATCTAATTGAATGGTGGAGCAGGGCTGCCAGACTGATTAGACTCCTCCTGTTTCTAATGTCCCTAATTATTATTAAGCTCCTTTGTCTCCGCATTTGCTACTAAATTAACATCTAGTGGAAACTTAAGAAGCCTGCGAAACATTAAGGCCCTGAGCACAGTTATCGTCAATACACCCCTATTGATCAAATTGTGCAGAAAAGTTCCACAATCTTTACCATGACAAATATCTTTGCGATGGGGTATTTTGATTTCGAAAAACTAGTCTCTGTGTGGCAATACAAGCTTAAACGAAATATATGTCAGTGTTCCAGGGAACACAGGTCTGAACGGACGCAGAAAAGATTCAATGAGAATGGTTCCAGGGATGAGGGACTTCAGTTACATGGACGGATTGGAGAAGCTGGGGCTGTTCCCCTTAGAGAAGGGAAGGTTGAGAGATTTGCTAGAGGTGTTCAAAATCATGAGGGGTCGGGGCAGAATAGTTAGAGAGAAACTGTTCCCAATTGGCAGAAGGGTCGAGAACCAGAGAACACCGATTTGCAGTAAATGGCAAAACAACCAAGGGCAACACCAGAAAAAACCTTTTTACGCGGTGAGTGGTTAGGATCTGGAATGCACTGCCTGAGAGTACGGCGGAGGCAGATTCAATTGAGGCTTTCAAAAAGGAGTTGGATAAGTACCTGAAGAGAAAAATTTTGAAGGGCTATAGGAAACTGTGGGGGAGTAGGACTAGTTAAGTTGCTCTTGCAGAGAGCCAGCACGGACATGACAGGCCAAATGGCCTCTTCCGGTGCTGTAACCATTCTATGATTCCTTATGTTTGTGGCTGTGTTCTCCAAAGTTCAATGTATCCAGACTAGACAATTTTTCAAATTTCTTAAAAGAGCACTGGAGCAATAATTTGGGTAAGTTTCCAACGTTTTGCTCTAATTCCACTCTCTCTTCCCTCAAGCCCAGACTCCAGAAGGCAGTGCAGGATAACAGCAGTCCAACACAGTAATATGCTCATACCACCAGAAGGTACATTTTCTCTTTGTGCCATCACACATAGCTGATGCCAAGTATTTCTGTAATCAAGTCTTTCACATTTTTACTGGAGCTGGGCTTTTAACCTGTGCCAAACCATCAGCTGGTAGTAAGCACTTTGAACAATAGCGTGAGACTACCTACTACAGTAATGATCAGACAATTATCATTAACAAGCGGGGAGTGCAATCGACCTCCTTGTGTAACGTTTCCACACAGATGTGTCCACAGATAAAAAGAACTTGCATTTATATAGTGTCTTTCACAACCTCAAAAGATCCCAAAGTGCTTTACATCCAATTGAGCACTTTTGAAATGTAGTCACTGTTTTAATGTAGGAAATGTGGCAGCCAATTTGCACACAGCAAGCTCGCACAAACAGCAATATGATAATGACCAGATAATCTGTTTTCAGCGATAGTATTGATTTGTTGAGGAAGAAATCTTGGCCAGGCCTCCAGGGAGAATTCCCCTGATCTTCTTCAAATAGTGTTACATCCACTTGAGAGGGCAGTCAGGGGCCACAGTTTACCTCAGTTTAACCTCATTCAAAAGACAGTATCTTCTATAGTGTAGCACTCCCTCAGTACTGCACTGGAGTGCCAGCCTGGATTTTATGTTCTGGAGTGGGACTTGATCCTTCTGATTCTGAGGTGAGAGTGCTATCACTGAGCCACAACTCAAGAAGCTCGACAACATCCAGGATAAAGCAGCCTGCTTGATTGGCACCCCATCCACCACCTTCAACATTCACTCCCTCCACCACTGATGCACAGTGTGTACCATCTACAAGATGCACAGCAGCAACTCACCAAGGCTCCTTCGACAGCACCTTCCAAACCCGTAATCTCTACCACCTAGAAGGACAAGGGCAGCAGATGCATGGGAACACCACCACCTACAAGTTCCCCTCCAAGTCACACACCATCCTGTCTTGGAACTATATCGCCGTACCTTCACTATTGTTGGGTCAAAATCCTGGAACCCCCTTCCTAACAGCACTGTGGGTGTACCTACCCAATATGGACTGCAGCGGTTCAAGAAGGCCACTCACCATCACCTTCTCAAGGGCAATTAGGGTTGGGCAATAAATGCTGGCCTGGCCAGTGAAGGCCACATCCCATAAACGAATAACAAAAAACTGACCATACATTGTCCAAAAGCAATGACATTAAAAAAAATCTAAGAAAGTATCATGCAGCCTGTCAGCCAACTGGCTGTCAAATCAGACCTTCATGCAAAGTTAATTGATTTTTTCTGTAAGAAATATCTAAGAGCCAGGCTGTCATGGGCCACCCAGGACTATGAGGTTACTCACCGGATGCCCCTGATCTTTTGAAGCAGGGAACATTGGAATACATCAAAACCTCTACAGCTGTTTAACAAATGTTTTGAAGCAGGGTTCTAGGATGCTGGACACTGGAATAGAAATAGGGATTGCAGTCTCTCCTGTGTTAAGATATTTATATCCAAGCTGACACTCACATTGATAACCCGATGGCAAATCCCTTTGCTAGCAATTTTCAATCAATAAAGAAAGACTTGCATTTCTATAGCACCTTTCATGACCTCAGGGCATCCTAAAGCATTTTACAGCCCATCAAATACTTTTGAAGTGTAGTCACTGTTGCGATGGAAGGAAATGCAGCAGCCAATCTGCGCACAGTAAGATCCCACAAAGAGTGATGGGATAATGACTGGATAATCTGTTTTTAGTGATGTTGGTTGAGGGATAAATGTCAGCAATGGTGACAATTAAAGCAAAATGGCTTACCAAACCCCAGGAATATTTCAGGAGGTTTGATCTTCATATTTTGGGAGAAATGATAGGCACAAAAAACATGCAGGAAGCTCAAATGGTTATTGAATTGCCAAGGATGTGTATAAATTTTCAACAAACAAAAATGGAAAATAGAACAGGTAGAAATCAGCTGAGTGGCCCATTAGGCTAGCAAGAGCAAACATGGGCTATGATAAAGATTTTCTTTGGTTAATCATTTGCTTCTCAAGGTGAGTTTTATTAATGATGATGAGTGAAAGTCACATCATTTTATTTTATCCAGTGTCAATGCTGATTGTTCTCAGATCAACAACGACATGTGAAATACTGAATGCCTCATCTCCATGCCTTATCTTAATGTCAGTTGTGGTTCAGTGGTAGCTCTATAGACTGTTAGGCAGAAGTGGATTCACTCCAGAGGCATGAGCGTATAATCCAGACTGGCACTCTCGTGCAGTATTAAAGGAGTGCAGCATATTTGGAGATGTCATATTTCAGACAATCTCCCGCACTCAAAACAGGGGAGTTTCTCCCAGTGTCCTCAACCAACACCTAAAACAGATGATCTGGATATTTATTTTGTTGCTGTTTGTGGGACCTTGCTGTGCACAAAATGGCTGCCAGTATTCCCTACATTACAACAGTGATGACACTTCAAAAGTACTTCATTGGTTGTAAAGCACTGTGAGACATCCTGAAGCCATGAAAGGTGCTATATAAATGTCAGTCTTTCTTTCATTCCAATATTAGCTCATTCAGTACACTACCATTGATATCCATAAAAGTAAAAACATATTCCAACCTGTATGTCTTTCTCCCCCATGGAAATAGTAGGAAATCCTGGTGCAATAGAGATGATATTCTGAAGTGGAGAGTAAGGCACATTGGTAGATATAAGGAGCTTTATTCCAGTACATAGTGCACCAGATGCTGACAATGAATGCCTCAACTGGGAAACTATTCTACCCTCCATCAATGATATCCTACAACTTGATGTATTCATGCAAAAAATGACCATTAAATTGCTGAAGAGAAGATGGCAAACTTCTCAAAAATAGTGTATGGGAATAAACTGCTGCAAGGGATGGAAGAACAAGAACCTACTTGCTGAGGAGGTGTGACACTGAGAAGAATTTATATTTTTCTATATATAGTGCAGAAAGTCAGGAGAAAAGCTGGGTAGACTCCCATGTGAATTTTTAAAGAGGCAGGTGGGTAGTTCCTTCTGATAGATGGGTTGACTGAATTCTAAATCCTTGGTATGTAGGAGAGATCTCAAAATGTCATCCATTATACTGAGCATAAATTTATATATATATATATAATAGCTTGGCATTATTATAGAAATAACGAATAGTTTTCTGCTGGATACGGAGTCGTTATGCAAGACAAGCTATCAATAGAAATCGAGTTAAGAGGCATAATGGAGCAAATATACATCTGCTTTGTTTTGGATCAACACTGATATGAAGGGGTTAAGTTTCACCAGCTGCAGAATATGACTCAACCTCGAGTTTGTCTCATGACTGAAAAGTAACTTTTAAATAGTTCAGAGAATAATTATGATGTTTTATCTTTTTTCTGAGAGCTGAACTGAGCCAGCACAAGGATGGGAGAAAGGAAGAAAGAGCTCAGCTGGAATTTTAACACCCTCCCCAAAGCAGCACTTAAACTGCCACTTAAGGCCTTTCTCCCCCTGCTGCTGGTATTTTAACCAGGCGGCCTCCTCGTGGGCTGGGGGTGAGGCAGCCCTCCTGATCAGGCACCCTGTGCCATGGAGGACCTCCCAAAGGCCCACACTAAAATAAAGACCCTCCCCCCTCCTCCAAACTGACTCCCCCTTGCCTCACCGGGGCCTGGCCAATATCCCTGGCAAGGCCCCAAAAGATACCTTTCTTCTGGGACCAGCATCCCTCTTGCTGGCAATCTGCAGTCCTGGTGTCGCTGCTGGGACTAAGAGTTGCCAGCCCGCTGATTGGCCGGCAGCTCTTGGAGGCGGGACTTTCTGCCACAAAGTGGTGGAAGTCCCGCCCAAGTCCAATTAAGGGCCTGGGGAGTGTAAAATCCTGGCGTGGCTCCCCAGGCCCGGTGGAGGCGGGCTCGGACCCAGCCTTTTGGCCTGTGGGCGTGGCTTCCAGCCCAATGAAAGATTCTGGCCCTCATTTCAGACAAATTAGCTAACTTTCATTGGGAGCAAGCTGAAAAACATTGGCCATCCTAGAAACTGAGCTAATGTCCACAACATTTGGACGGGGAACTGCAATTGCAAAACATCAAATTAAAGGAGCCCTGTCAACTGGTGCTAATGCAAGCGGTTTTATTGAGTTCATAAACTGAAGTGTCCAGAGAACATAGATCAGGAGTGTGATGTGATGTGATTAATGATATCTGCCTTATATTGGGATGTGTTTAGTCAACAGGATGGATCTCTGGGATGAAAGTGTCTTGAGAATGGGCTATTCCTAGCTGATGATTCCCTGTATAATAGCCACACACCCATCTACCAAAATAGCCATCAACAGTTACACTGGGCAAACATTTCCACACGTATGCTTTTAATATTAATCCTGCATATCTGGTGACTTGATTTTCAAAACAGGAAAAATTGTAGCATTAAGAAAATTAAAAAATCCTACTTCATATTCAATAAAATGAATCCGCCTTGTCGATTTTGATTAAATCTGTGGCTCATATTTTCCTATAAGGATTTAATGAAGTGCATAAACGTTTCTTTTTCAAAAACGTATAGCTATGAAGAGTCTAATGTGCCTTTTATTGATCATTACACCCTATACAATGGGCCATTATTTAATACAGAGGCAAATGATATCACTAAATTGACAGATGACTTGTCAGGATGAAACATACCGTAATTATAACATTACTAAATGTGCTAAAGAAGGGAGAGTGAGAAAGAACATACATTTATGCCGTGCCTTTCAAGACCTCAGGCCACCCCAAAATGCTTTACAGTGAATGCAGTACTTTTCAAAAGTAGTCATTGTTGTAATGTAGGAAACACAACAGCTGGTTTGTGCACAGCAAGATCCCACAAACAGTAAGGAAATAAATGATCAGTTCAGCTGCTTTAGTGATGGTGATTGAGGGATAACCTATTGGCCAGGATACAAGAGAACACCCCTGCCCTTCTTCGAATGGTACCATGGGATCTTTTACATCCAGCTGAGAGGGCAGGTGGAGCCTCGGTTTAATGTCTCAGCCAACAGACTGCACCTTCAATTGTTGAACATTACCTCAGTACCACACAGGAGTGTCAGCCTAGATTATGTACTCATGTCTCTGGAGGGGGCCATGAAACCGCGACCTGTGATTCAGAGGCGAGAATGCTATCAAATATTCTAGGGATATACAGAATTTACACCAAGAGTTCCACATTTTATTTCACGCAATTGCTTTGTAACAATGAAAAGGTCAATTCAAAAACCACACTGGTGAATGAGCAGCCCTGTCTGGCTGTCATGAATGAAGTGCATGTACAGCTAGATGGACAGGTGAGCTTAAATGACAAAGCCTCAGCTATTTAATGATGCCATTGTACATCCCGAGGAATATAAAGCTGTTCCTTGAGAAACCTATGTGCCTGAAACACATACATATTTTGATATACCTTCCAGTTTGTCAAACTATCCTCAACCAACACCACTAAAAGTAGGTTATGTACATCTTTGCACACAGCAAGCTCTCAAACTGCAAATTGGCAGTCATGTTTCCTACATAACAACAGTGACTACACTTCAAAAGTACTTCATTAGGTGTAAAGTGCTTTGGAATGCTCTGACATCATGAAAAATGCTAGATAAATGAAAATCCTTTCCTTTAGCTAGAAATAGCCAAAGAAATAAGACATGATATTGTAATTGTTCAGATACGATCACATTTCACTGAAGAGTGGCAGGATGAGGATTCCTTTCAGAGAGTGCTGAAGGTTGCAGGAGGTATACATCTCTCTCTGGTGGTTCCATTGCATTAATCCACTGGTCACAGAGCAGGCATTAGCAGCGAGCTGGAAGCAGATTATGTGGCTACACTTTCAGCCAAAGTGGTGTGTGGCAGAGGTATGTGAGGCTGCATTTACAGAGCAGGGACTGGTCTGAGACTGGCAGCTGCAGTTCCTCTTCCAGCCAGCCAGAACCGTGTTTACATTACCTGGCTCCTGCCTGGCTGGAACACTTCCTGTTTTCGGGGCAGCTCTGAGGGTTTCCAACTCTGGTTGGATGTGATCCTGGAGGTTTCATCATGTGGCCTCCCACCTCTAACCACACACTCCCCAACATTGATCACCCGACACAAGGGCTGCCAACTCTGCTTGGAGGTATTTCTGGAGGTTCCATCGTGTGATGTTCTCACCACATGACATCTGCGCAGATGACTTCTAAAATGGTGCTGCATTTACCATTTAAAGTTTGGGTTCCATGTTATTCAATATCTTTATTCGTGGTTTCACCCTGACAACTGTTTGAGAAAATCCTAGAACCTGAAGACCTCCTACAGCGAAGAGGGGAGACAGAAGGGTGGGAAAGAGAAGAAACTGAGGGAGGGGAAGGGTGGAAACCAAGAGAGCAAAAAAGGGGAAAGAGAGGGCAGGGGAGAAGGGAAACTGAGGACAGGGAAACTGAGGGCTGGGAAGAGGGGAAACTGAGGGTGGGGGAACAATTTTCAGACGGGAAATCAGAGGTGGGAGGAACTTTGATTCCATTAGTAACCCACTGAAATTGCTCTGATAACTAATACAGTAAGTTGAGAGCAGAGGTGAAGAGGAAAATAAGACTGTCAAAGAGAGAATATGAGAATAGAATGGCAGTCAACATAAAAGGGAACGGAACCCAAAATTCTTCTACCGGCATGTAAATACTAAGCAGGTAGTAAGAGGCGGAGTGGGGCTTATTAGGAGCAAAGAGGGTAATATATGCTTAGAGGCACAGGACAAGGCTAATATACTTATTGAATAATTTGTATCAGTGTTCAGTAAGGAGGTGGAAAGTATCAGTAGAAGCGGAGAGAGTGGAGGCAATGGATTGGGTAAAAATTGAGAATTGGGGGAGGTACAAAAACGTCACCTGGTCCGGGTGGCTTGTATCCCAGGTTGCTAAAGGAAGTGGGGGATGGAGATAGCGGAAGGGCTTGCCACAGTCTTCCAATCTTCCCAGGATTGGAGAGTGGCAAATGTGACACTCTTATTCAAGAAAGTGTGTAAGGACAGTCCGAGCAACTAACAGGCCAGTTAATTTAACTCAATGGTAGGTAAAGTTTTAGAAATAATAATCAGGGAAAAAAATCAAGAGATACTTGGAGAGGTTTGAGTTAGTTAAGGATAGCCAGCACAGATTTGTGAAAGAGAAATCATGCTTGACTAATCTAATTGAATTTTTTGATGAAGTAACAGAGAAGGTCGATGAAGGGAATGTAGTGGATGTTGTTTATATGGATCTTAAGAAAGCGTTTGATAAGGCTGGTTAACAAAATTGAGGCTGATGGAATAGGAAAGTCAGTGTCCGATTGGATAAAAAAAAGTCGGCTTAAGGACAGAAAACAGCAAATCACGATTGGTTTGTAAATGGTTGTTTTTCAGACTGGAGGGTGGTGGACAGTGGTGTTCCCCAAGGGTCACTGCTTTCTTTGCTATATATAAATGACTTAGATCTTGGAATACAGAGTAGCATCTCAAAATTTACCAATGACACCAAATTTGGAGGTGTGCAAACAGTGCGGATGATATGAACCACCTACAACAGGACACTGATAGGCTAGCAGAATGGGTTGACAGGTGGCAGATGGAATTTAATACAGACAAGTGTGAGGTGATGCATTTTGGCAGAAGGAAGAGAGAGAGAGACAATATATACTTAATGGCACAGTTCTAAAGAGTGTGCAGGAATGGAGGGACCTGGGCATGTGCATAGATCTTTGAAGGTGGCAGGACATATTGAGGGAGTGGTTAGGAAAGCATCTGGGATCTTGGGCTTCATAAGTAGAGACATGGAGTACAAAAGCAGGGAAGTTATGCTGAACCTTTATAAAACTCTGGTTGGACCCCAACTGGAGTATTATTGTGTCCAGTTCTGGCCACCACACTTCAGGAAGGACGTGAGGGTCCTTGGGAGGGTACAGAGGAGATTTACCAGAATGGTTCCAGGAATGGGGGATTTTAGTTACAAGGTTAGGTTGGAAATGCTGGGGTTGTTCTCCTTGGAGCAAAGGAGATTGAGGGGAGATTTAATAGAAGTGTATAAGATTATGACAGGCTTAGATAAGTTTGACAAGGAAAAACTATTCCTATTAACTAATGGTACAAGGGCAAGGGGACACAGATTGAAGGTTTTGGGCAAGATGTGCAGGGAGAATATGAGAAAGAACTTTTTACACAGCGGGTGGTAATGACTTCGAACTCACTGCCCACAAGGATGGTGGAAGTGGAGACAATCAATGACTTCAAAAGGAAATTGGATTGGCACTTGAAGGAAATAGACTTGCAGGGCTACGGGGGTCGAATGGGGTAGTGGGACTGACTGGATAGCTCCGTGGAGAGTTGGCATAGACTCGATGGGCCAAATGGCCTCCTTCTGTGCTGTAAATGACTCTGTGACTCTAATAGTTATGAGGGGAATCTGAAAGTTACCACTATCACTAACAGTGATATCATAACTCACTGATAGTATAAGTGTAATGCTCTGCTATCGTATCTGTCACGAGTAGGAATCCTATAACTCACTGATATTCTCCCTGAAACTGTAGCCAGAATCCCCTGGCACTGCACAAGATGCGGTCAGGCTCCCCAGTCGATACCACTTTTAACAGGCCTGGTCTCTCTGCCTATCAGTTTGGATTCTGGTTCTATGTGAAGGTGACGGCTCTGAACTGGGAGCCTCAGTCGGGGCTGATCTGTACTTGGGCTTCATATTTATTTATTTAGAGATACAGTACTGAAACAGGCCCTTCGGCCCACCGAGTCTGTGCCGACCATCAACCACCCATTTATACTAATCCTACATTAATCCCATTCTCCTACCACATCCCCGCCTATCCCTATATTCCCCTACCACCTACCTATACTAGGGACAATTTATAATGGCCAATTTACCTATCAACCTGCAAGTCTTTGGCTGTGGGAGGAATCCGGAGCACCCAGCGAAAACCCACACAGGGAGAACTTGCAAACTCCACACAGGCAGTACCCAGAATTGAACCCGGGTCGCTGGAGCTGTCAGGCTGCGGTGCTAACCACTGCGCCACTGTGCCGCCCAAAACTGACAAAACTGACTGGCACAGACCAACCTGAACCAAATTGAGAGATCACACAAATGGCAGGGCTTGGAGTTTGGGGCAGTTCTCACAGGGCACATTATCCTAAACTCAGCTCAGCACCAACATTTCTAAACCACTGGCTGGGCTCGAACTCAATAAAGGAGTGATCCCATAGAATAAGAGTTACAGTACAGGAGGAGGCCATTCAGCCCTGCCAGCGCTGATGCTGTCTCCTGTAATCCCATTCGCCCAAGTGCTATTATATTACTCCTTTTCAAATATTTATCTCATTCTCTTTCAAATGATGTTCTAGTTTCTACCTCAACAGCCATTTGTGGTGAAGCATTCCTAGGTCTAATAACCCTCAGTTCAAGAATCTTCCTTCTCGCTTTCCCTTTGTCTTCTCCGAGAGAATCCTAGGTCCCTGTCTCCATGTTTCCGGTCACCCACCAGTGGAATAATCTTTCTCTGTTTACCCACGGATTCACTCACCCTTTACTGACTGCTCTTCTCTTGGTGCTACTCCCACTCACCACCCTGCTGCTAATTCTGGTTCTCCAGGAAATACTGGTGAATGCAAAACTTTTCTGTCTCTGGAGCCTCAGTTACCTTAATTGTGCTGCTTATTAAACCCTCAGCTGGAAACCACCAATTCCTGATTCTCTCTCCACCTCCACTATTCCCGAGCCCCCTCCAGTCCTGATTCCAGAACATCGAGCAGACTCACCTGACTCTTCCAGGAGCTCCAGCTGGATCACGGAGTGATTGCTGGGTGATGTCACCAAGCCAGAAACTCCTTTAAGCAGGCAGCCAGTGACATCAGAGAGCGGGGAGTCCGGGAAGGAAGGACACATTGTAGTGGGAAATTCAAATTGCTGATCTCCCAGGCTTGAACAGGCAGTACACAGAGCATGAACCCCACATCTGGGGGAAACTCCCACCAACAGCAGGAGCGTTGGGAAACCCACCCGACACATGTGTCTTTGCAGCGCTCTGACATACCCTGCCAAATGGAATGTGACTAGTCTTTAAGATGATTCAAGGATTTGGTAGGGTAGGTCGAGAGAAACTATTTTCTCTGGTGAGGGAATATGGGACAAGGGGGCATAACCTTAAAACTAAAGCGAGGCCACTTAGGCTGATGGCAGCAAGCACCTCTGCACGCAAAAGGTAGTGGAAATCTGGAACTGCCGCACAAACACCAGCCGCCCCACTTCAAAAAAGCTGTTGTGGCTGGAACTTAACTAAAAATGTTAAAACTGTGATTGATAGAGTTTTGTCAGGCAAGGGTATTAACAGTTATGGAACCAAGGCAGATAAATGGAGGTAAGGTGCAGATCATCCATAATCTAACTAAATGGCAGAACAGGCTCGAGGGGCTGAATGGCCTCCCTCCTGTTTCCCTGTTCCATTACCCAATTTGGATGATTTTTGACTGTCAGTCAAATGGCATTTTCTCCCATCTGCAATATTTTTTAAGCTATTAAATGAAAGTGTTCAGAGAAGCCAAAAGAACTTTTTTTTCTAAACGCTTCTATGATTTATTTTTCACCTCGATTGCTCACAATAGTGTCCAGATGAATCTTTAATTGCTGAAAGGTTGGCATCTCGAGGAGCTCTGTGCATTGCAGGATACATACATGGGAAGAGAGCTCTTCCGTCTGCTGGAGTGTCTATAGGGGAAAATGTCTGCTCCCTAAACATTTCAATTAAAGCTTGGGTACAGTGTGCCTCCTTTAAACTCGCCACCCCCTACTGCAAGGCACATTGTAAACCAACTTGACACCACATTGGAGTTATACTCAAATGAGCATAGAACAGGAGTAGGCCATTCAGCCCTGTGGCCTGTTCTAGTATTAGATTAAGGTCTATCAGTATGTCAAATCCACATCCCTGTCTTTGTTCCATATCCCTTAACATCCTTATGTCACAAAAGTTTATCAAGCCCCCGTCTTGAAAATTTCAGTTGTGAGACAGAGTGCTTCCTGATTTCACTCCTGACCAGTCAAGCTCTAATTCTCAGATGGTTTCTCCTTGTTTTGAATTTCACCACCAGTGTCGTTCTTCACCTACCTTATCAGATCCTTTTACCATTTTAAATGCCTCAATTGTATCACCCCCTTAATCATCTATAGTCAGGGGATTACAGGTGACACTTATCTGGCCTGTCTTCATAATTTAACCCTTTTAGCCCTGATATCATGTTGGTGCACATAATGCAAGTAGCTATATTCATCAGCGGGCTTGTAATAGATACTTTGGGAAAGTCCGCTTGCAGATTTGAAGAGAGTTTGGGAGATGTGGAAGGGGGAAAAGGGGGATCATGTAAAATAGAGAACAGAAACTGGAAAGCACGGTCAATGAACTTCTGCAGATTGGAGCAAAAATAGGAAGAGCATCAACACTTCTTTGAGGAAGTGACAAAGTTGATTGATGAGGGAAGGGCTGTAGATGTCATATACATGGACTTCAGTAAGGCGTTTGATTAGGTTCCCCATGGTAGGCTGATGGAGAAAGTGAAGTCGCATGGGGTCCAGGGTGTACTAGCTAGATGGATAAAGAACTGGCTGGGCAACAGGAGACAGAGAGTAGCAGTGGAAGGGAGTTTCTCAAAATGGAGACGTGTGACCAGTGGTGTTCCACAGGGATCCGTGCTGGGACCACTGTTGTTTGTGATATACATAAATGATTTGGAGGAAAGTATAGCTGGTCTGATTAGCAAGTTTGCAGACGACACTAAGATTGGTGGAATAGCAGATAGTGAAGGGGACTGTCAGAGAATACAGCAGAATATAGATAGACTGGAGAGTTGGGCAGAGAAATGGCAGATGGAGTTCAATCAGGGCAAATGCGAGGTGATGCATTTTGGAAGATCCAATTCAAGAGTGAACTATACAGTAAATGGAAAAGTCCTGGGGAAAATTGATGTACAGAGAGATTTGGGTGTTCAGGTCCATTGTTCCCTGAAGGTGGCAACGCAGGTCAATAGAGTGGTCAAGAAGGCATACGGCATGCTTTCCTTCATCGCGCGGGGTATTGAGTACAAGAGTTGGCAGGTCATGTTACAGTTGTATAGGACTTTGGTTCGGCCACATTTGGAATACTGCGTGCAGTTCTGGTCGCCACATTACCAAAAGGATGTGGATGCTTTGGAGAGGGTGCAGAGGAGGTTCACCAGGATGTTGCCTGGTATGGAGGGCGCTAGCTATGAAGAGAGGTTGAGTAGATTAGGATTATTTTCATTAGAAAGGCGGAGGTTGAGGGGGGACCTGATTGAGGTGTACAAAATCATGAGAGGTATAGACAGGGTGGATAGCAAGAAGCTTTTTCCCAGAGTGGGGGATTCAAATACTAGGGGTCACGAGTTCAAAGTGAGAGGGGTAAAGTTTAGGGGGGATATGCGTGGAAAGTTCTTTACGCAGAGGGTGGTGGGTGCCTGGAACGCGTTGCCAGCGGAGGTGGTAGATGCGAACACGATAGCGTCTTTTAAGATGTATCTAGACAGATACATGAATGGGCAGGAAGCAAAGAGATACAGACCCTTAGAAAATAGGCGACATGTTTAGAGGATCTGGATCGGCGCAGGCTTGGAGGGCCGAAGGGCCTGTTCCTGTGCTGTAATTTTCTTTGTTCTTTAACACAATATACATGGAGAAAAAGAGTGATGAGCGGTTTTGAGAAGGATTGGAACAAACATTATTCCACATATCCTATGTAAAGACAAATAGATGAGACACATGTTGGCTCTCTGGCAATATCTCTGATGCAGGCCAACACAGAAGGAATTGCCCTTCAATCTCAGTCCCTATAATCTGGCTCACCAATTTACTGCAATTCTACTTCAAAAATCCTATATTACAACAGTGACTACACTTCAAAAGTATTTCATTGGCTGTAAAGTGCTTTGGGACATCCTGAAGTCACGAAAGATGATGTATAAATGCATGTCTTCCTTTCCTTTTAAGAGGCCACAGGGCCAACGACTTAATCATCTATATCAACCATAGTGATGGCTTCCTGTTCCTGTCTCCACCTCCTCCCCCTGGAGAGTAGCCATCAGTTCCATGAAGGGTGAGCCTGCCGTCCCCTCATCCTCACAGTACAAACATATGAATTAGGAGCAGGGGTAGGCCAGTGTTTTCCAAGCTTGGGCAGTAAACTAGTTTTCCTCATTATTTCAGGCCTCTTTGTTTAACTTGGTTAGGAGCTGGTTCTGATCTTCAGGCGTATTTCAGCTGTTCAAAAAACCTCCTAACAGCAATTCATGGTTGATTAAGAGGATGATTTGCCTTTTTTCTTGTGTCATTGGATGGCCTGCTGTGCAGGATTTGCTAGCTCATGTATTGAAAATCGGAGAAGTATGACTGCCTTATAACCTTCAAAACAAAAATCAATGCTAGCCCATCAATAGCACAACTGCAGCAATAGCCAGGCTGTGACCATTCATTAAATACTCCTGTTCACTAAAAAAGATAAGCTTTATTAGTTTAAGATAAAAACACATCATAAAGTCAGAACGAATTAAGACCTTCGCCTCTTTTAACAAAGGCCATACAAATAATACCAGTTAAAAAGGCTTTGTAATGATGATTTAATTGGAGATTTCCATTGCCTCTATTTTGCAGTTCATGCAAGATTTTCAAATTAAAACCATATAAATACATTAAAAAAAAATACCAAACATTGATGCAGCAAAATATCTCAGTGATTTCCACCATTAATGTACAAAATTCATCTTTTAAATGTCATACATCCTTTGTAGCTCAATTGGTTTTAGAGTATAAAAATACTTTTTTGCTTTAGTACCTTTACAAGTTTGATGACATCAAAAGGTTAGATACATTCAAAGTGGTTTTAAAAGAACAAAAAAGTGTCTTTAGTCAAGCTCTGTAGTCGAGGCCCAGGAGCATAGCTGTATAATTCACTGCGTTCTGATAACCCCCATCTAGATTATATTCCTTGATGTCAGAACATGAATCATTCTTTGCTATTCCTTCCACTTATCTCCCTCTCCCTTTCAATCAAACCATTTTGATCCCCAAAATAAGTTTTATACCACAGTTCAAATATGTACAAGGTGAAGCTGCACATTGGCTGAAGTTACTCATACTTATTGGTCCAGTTGTCCCAGGAATCAAATATTCAGCAATGTGTGACTGTTTTATAGACTCCAGTTATTCTGGTCAAAATACTCTGTGTTCTTGTCTCACAGTTCATTACAAGATGTGCAATATAGAGGACTGAACATAGGAACAGGAGTAGGCCATTCAACCCATTCAGCCTGTTCAACTAGGTCATGGCTGATCTGCACCCTCAACTCTATTTACCCGTTTTTTCAAAGCCCTTATCCAACAAAAATTTATCAATCTCAGTCTTGAAAATTTTCACTGACCTAGCACTTTCAGCCTTTTGTGGGAGAGAGCTCCTGATTTCCACTACCCTTTGGGTGAAAAGAGTGCACCAGATGTCACTCCTGAATGGTCGAGCTCTAATCTGAAGATTGTGTCCTCTGATTCCAGATTCCCCCATCAGTGGGGCTAGTTTCTTTGTATCTACCCTATCAAATTTTTTTTATCGTTCTAAACACCACAATCACATCAATTGCAAAGAAAGCTTGTACTCATCCTGTGGGAAACACATGAGGTTTATGGCAAGTATGAAGGCATCACCAAGAAGGTCATGCAAGTGAATGCACTGAGAATATCCCTCTGATAGACATTAAAGACAGGCCTTTGACCACGTGAGTGTCCTTCTAAATTGCTTCAATGCTCTACGGTTACCATCTTGTAATCCATGATGAGAAACCAAAGCTACGTATCTTAACTATGGACACAAAGTATAGGAAACACATGAGGATTACGAACAGGAACACAACCACCGTGTTAAGTGGGATAGTTTAAGAACAGATTTAGCAGCTCAAACCTAGGCATCCATGAGGCAATGTGGGGCAGCAGCAGAATTGCATTCCACCTCAATCTGTAACCTCATAACCTAGTATATCCCTCACTTCATCATTATCATCAAGCCAGGCGACCATCGCGAGTTCAATGAGGAGTGTAGACGAGTAAGCCAGGAGTAGTACCAGGTGTACTTGGAAATGAGATGCTGATTTGGTGAAGCTATAACACAGCTTACAGGCATGCTAAAGAGTGGAAGCAACATGCTGTACACAGAGCTTCACAAACCCATAAACAATAGATTAGGTCAAAACTCTGCAACCCTTCCATATCCAGCTGTCAATGGTAGTGGACAATTAAACAATTAACAGGAGTAGCAGGCTCCATGAATATCCTCATCCTCAACAATGGCGGCATCCAGCATATGAGTGCAAAAGCCTAGGCAGAAGCATTTGCAACCATCTTCAACAGAATTGCTGGCCTCCTCCTGAGGTCCTCACCATCTCAGATGCCAGTCCTTGGTCAATTCAATTCACTCCATGTGATATCAAGAAATCACGGAATGCATAGGATAGAGCAAAGGCTATTGCCCCTGACAACATCCCAGCTGTAGTGTTCAAGACCTGTGCTCCAGAACTAGCTACCCCCCTAGCTAAGCTATTACATGAGAGCGACAATACAGTTATCTACCGGACAAAGAGGAAAATCGCACACGTATGTCCTGCCCATGAAAAGCAGGAGATACTCAACCTGCCCAATTATCGCCCTACTAAACTACTCACAATCATCAGCAAAAGTGATGGAAGGAGTCAGCCAGGACCACTCAGTTCCAGACCTCATTACAGCCTTGGTTCAAAGATGGATAAAAGAACAGAACAGTGAGATGAGAGAGACTGCCCTTGACATCAAGGCAGCATTTGACTGAGTGAAGCGTCGAGGAGCTGAAGTCAATGGGAAATTGTGCTTGGTGGGGTGGGGGGGTGGCGGTGTGGAGGGGCTGGTGTGGGGGTAGAACTCTCCACTGGCTGGAATCAAACCTAACAAAAAGGAAGATGATTGTGCTTGTTGGGAGGCCAATCATCTCAGCCCCAGGACATCAGTTCAGGAGGTCCTCATTGCAAAATTGAAGGCTCAGCTATTTCCAGCTGTTTCATTGATAGCCTCTTTGGTGATGATTGCAGTGTTCAGCTGTATTCACAATTGCCTAGGTACTGAGGCAACCCATGCCCACATGCAGGACAACATCCAGGCCTGGGCTGATAAGTCGTAAGTAACATTCGCGCCACACAGGTGCCAGACAATGACCATCTCCAACAAAAGTAAGCCTAACCACCTTCTCCATGACACTCCCCATCACCGAGATACCCGTGTCAACATCCTGGGTATTCACTACTAACCCGAAACTCAACTGGCCAATCATATAAATGCCTTTGCTACTAAAGCATGTCAGAGGCTGGGCATTCTGTGGTAAACTGATTACCTACTGATTCCCTAAAGCATCTGCATCACCCACAAAGCACAAGTAAGGACTGTGATGGAATACTCTCCACTTGCCTGGATGAGTGTAGTTGCAACAACACTCAAGAAGCTCGACACCATCCAGGGCAAATGCAAAGGTGATTGGCACCTCAGCAACTAACTTAAACCCAACTACCATGTACCAGACTGCATTGCGTACTATCTACAGAATGCACTGCAGCATTTTGACAAGGTTTCTTTAGCAGCAAACCTGTGGCCTGCACCACTTTCTACATAACACCACTGCAGGAGCACCTTTACCACAAAGATGGCAGAGGTTCAAGAAGGATGCCCACCACCATCTTAAGGGAAACCAGGGATGGGAAATAAATGCCAGCAATGCCCACATCCCAAGAATGAATAAAATAAAATTTAAAATGGTCACCATCTTGTAATCAGAAGTGAGACAACAATGCTGAGTATTTTGAATATGGACATGAAGTGCAGGAAATGCATGAGAATTATGAACAGGAAGTTTGGAATGCAGGGTGAATAAGCATGAATGCACCAGCAGAAAGGCCACTTGTAGGAATATACTGAGAACATCCCTATGATGGATTTTATGGCAGGCCGTTGAGTCCTTCTATCCAGTTATTAAGGCATTTTTCAAATACAGAAATAGGATCTCAACAACGAGCATAATTTGTCCCTATCACATGACTTCGTGGAACTCTGTGCTGAATGCCAAAGTCACTAGTCCTCAATGTGCTGCCACATGATGGTTCACGTGAGGTGTGTTTGGTCCAAGAAATCCCAGTCGTTGTTTGTTCTTCCTTTGCTCGGTCATCTGTAAAATAAAATAAAAACCCGTATCAAAATAGAATCATACAACACAGAAGCGGCCATTTGGCCCATCATGCCTGTCCCAGCTCTTGGAAAAAGCTTCCCAATTAGTCCTGATCCCCCCCACCCCCGCACTTCTCCCCCGCTCTTTCTCCATAGCACTGCAATTTTTTACCTTGTCAAGTATTTATAAGGACATAGAAAGAGGAGTCGGCCATTTAGCCCTTCGAGCCTGCTCCGCCATTCAATGTGATCATGGCTGATATGTGACCTAACTCCATAATCCCGCCTTTGCCCCATATCCCTTAATACCTTTTGGAAACTAAAATCTATCAATCTAGCATCAATTGCCATTTGTGGAAGAGTTCCAAACTTCCGCTATAATGAAGTGTGTCCTGATATCACTGCTGAAAAGTCTGGCTCTAATTTTTAAATTATACCCCCTAGTCCTAGGCTCCCCAACTTGCAGAAATAGTTTCTTTGATCTGGCCCTGTTTCCCTTAATATCTTGAAAACGTTTATCAAATCACCCATAACCTTCTAAAATCCAAGGAATAAAACCTTAGTTTTTAAAAAAATCTCTCTTTTTATCTTAATCCTTGGAGTCCATGTATCATTCCGGTAAATCTATGCTGCACTCCCTCCAAGGCCATCACATCCTTCCTAAGTATGGTGTTCAGATACTAACCAGGGCAATTCCCTTTTGGAAGTTACTATTGAATCTGCTTCCATCAACCTTTCAGGCAATCCATTCAAGATCACAATAACTTTCTGCATAAAATAACTTCTCCTCATCTCCCTCTGCCTTTTTTGCCAAGTATCTTAAGCCTATATCCCCTGGCTACCAAACTTCCTGTCAGTGGAAACTGTTTTTCCATATCTGCTCGATCAAAAACCTTCATATTCTGG
Organism: Heterodontus francisci; assembly: GCF_036365525.1. Taxonomy (NCBI): domain Eukaryota; kingdom Metazoa; phylum Chordata; class Chondrichthyes; order Heterodontiformes; family Heterodontidae; genus Heterodontus; species Heterodontus francisci. The sequence goes on along the minus strand of NC_090397.1, from coordinate 12,796,111 downwards.
ATACTGTATCTATAAATGAGCTCCAATCTACTCTTCTTGCTGTCTTTAGCTGATTGGGTTGAACAACTGTAATTTCTGTGCAATCCTATCAGTTCATGTTGTTGATCTTCTACAACAGCAGTGTCCTTACCCCATATGCGCTCCTTGATCCCATATCCTTTTACCTTCAACCACCTACCTAACCTATTCTTCAATTTTGTCATGGTCTCTGTTTCAATTGCAAACACAATCTTGTCTAACTCCTCAATCAGTGGAAACAATCTGAGGGTGTAATACATCTGTGGCATGAATTTCCCCAAGTCTGTCATTATCAAAGGTGCCTGCTGGTCAACATTGGTATTAATCTGGGGTAAACAATCCCTCAGCTGTTGAAGAATCTAATTTTAATCTCACTGAAACCAACTAAATGACAATTGGGCAGGTTCAACAATGGGTGGCTGATCTGATCCCCCAAAGCATTGCCCAGACGGTGGAGGTACAACTTACCCTCATAGTTTGCAGTTGAGCAAGAGGATTTTCTTGCCAATTTAGTGATCTGCCATGCGGGTGCCCTCCCACCCCCAGTGACCTGGAGGACTGAGGAAGCTTGTTCAAAGAGAGTAGCAGAGTCCCAGAAACACTGAGCAGAATTTATATTGTTTCTTTACCTGTTCTTTCAGTTCTGAAAGCTGTCCGGACAGTTGTACCACCAGATTCATGGTTGATTCCAACTTATCTTGCAAACTTCTGATTTCGTTCTGTTCACTATCGCCTTCGTTACTAACCAATGATATGGCACGCATCCGAGGGAACCAATCCAGGTTCTTCTCCTGTAATCAATCATGGAAATTAGTCCTACCTTCAGTAAGATTTGAGAACTGAGCAGAGATTTTTTTGTTGGATAGAATTGTATACTTGACCTAAATTACCTAAAGAAAGCATGACATGAAAGAAAGAAGCATTTAATGACTTTGGGACATCTCAAAAGGCTTTACAGCCAATTAACTATTTTTTAATTGCAGTCACTGTTGTGATAAACTTATGTCCTAATTAGCGTCGTAAATTTATAATGATTATTCGATAACTCCATAAGAAAGAAAGGGCTTGCAATTATATAGCATCTTGAACCTAGATACATTTCCAAACCACTTCACAGAAATGTAATCAGATTTGACACTAGCCAAAGAAGCAAAAGTCTGTTTTTCTTTGAATAGAGCCATGGGAAATTTTACATCCAACAGAGAGGGCAGGTGGGCCGATAGAACATCCTTTTTTATTTGGTGCAATTATTTTAATTTCTCTTACTGAAAATGTAGGGAGGAAGTGGCCTAGAAATAATTCTAGTTATTTAAAACTTTCAAAACTGCAATTGTAGTTAGATTTTTGTGAGGTAATGGTATCAAGGGATATGGAACTAAGGGTGAATGGGGCTGAGGTACAGATTAGCCTTGGTCAAATAAAATGGCTAGAGGGGCCAACCCTTGTTCCCATGTTTGGTTATTTTCAGTTCACCCAGGGTGGCTATTCTTCATGTGTGAGTATAATGACAATGGCAGCCTATCCCATCATGTGGGGGTCATCCGTTTTGCCCCCTCCTTAGTAGCATGATTACAGCACACTACCCTAGTTTGGTTCCGTTAACAAAGTATAGACTAGGGACTGAACCTGGGAACCTCCTGGCCTATTTACAATGGTGTCAAACCAAAGCACATTCCACAAAATCACATAGCACATTGAAAAATACCGACAGAAATAAACCTGTTGCACTAATGTCATAAAATCTTACAATGCAAATAGAATTTACACTTTGTTATAAAAAATAATTACAATTAATATTCAGCTGCTTTAATGGCCATCTAATTACTTATTTTAAACCATTTTCAAGGTATCCACTTTATTTTTTAAACGGATAGTTCAGAGTAGACTTTTGTACAGAAAGCATCTGTACAATGTTGTCGTGCTGTTGATTGATGCCCAAAATTGTACAAAAGGTTGCTGTACAAAGCAGGTTACTCTGAATTAGGTTCATTCTGCATTCACAATAACATAGGAATTGCTAGATACAAAAAGATCAAGGCCTGTCTAATTCAACTTCTACCATCCTGGTAGTTGCATGATACTAACTACATGATACATGTTGACTCATCAGAACAATCAATCTCTATCAATTCGTCTACAAGAGGCCCAGACATGAGATGAGGGAACAACCCCAATAGTGCAGAGCTTTGGGAAGCATACATCCAGTTACCTGTTCCCCGCAAGTCTGCTACACTCACCATTCTGTTTTAAAAAAAAGGTTCACATGAAGACTTTAGGCAGGCATTCATGCAGAGATGTTCCCAATGTTAAACCTACTCAGTGTTTTCAACTGGTGTGACTCAGCTGAAAGATTTTGACTCAAGAGTCTTATACAAGAACCTTTAATAATGTGCTTTATTTGAAAGAAAACTAATTGTAATGGGTACTGTCTCTTTATCCTTCGTCTTCCCACAGGGCCACCATCCTATCCAAATCCTTTCTCGACTTCGGCCAAACTCTGAAACCAGTCGACATCGACCACTAATACCCGGCCTGCTCAGTGCTCCTGCAATGTGGTGTGAACTGGCTGGCTGGCTAAACCTTTCTAAAGCTCACATGCAATGTGGAATTCCCTGCTGCACGTTTAAGAGGGATAGTTAAACTTTCCATTCATCTGCATTCCAGGCAGTTCAAAAGCTAATGGATTTCATCGACTTGCAGCGGCAGTTAGACAGAAACTGATGCTCGAGAGCATGCCAACTAGAGTGATGCAGGACGAGATGGAACTGAAAATGCTGGAGCATGGTGAAGAAACTCTCATTACACTCACTGCTCTCTGGAGTGCAGACTTATAAGACTTAGTGTGGTTATTGGGCATAACGCTTTTGCATTCTGCAACTGCCCAACTTGCTTAATTTCTGTAAATAAACCTAGTTAGTTAACCTGGAATCTGAGCTCAACTCCAGTGTGGTGTTAATAATGACTGTATGCATCTATATAAGAACAGGAGGAGGCCATTCAATCAGAACATGGCTGATCTGTACCTTCAGATTCCCACTACTGTTTGTATGAAGAAGTGCTTCCTGACATCACCCATGAACAGCTTAGCTCGAATTTTAAGGTTATGCCTCCTTGTTCTTGGACTCCGCCATCAACAGAGGAAATAGGATAGACAGAGAAAAATATCAACTCCTGTAATCATTTTAACCATCTCAATTATATCACCCTCAATCTTCTACATTCAAAGAAACAAACAATGTCAAACCAAGGAACTTGTTACAGCGGCCTGCAGAGTAATAACTCTTCATTATCAAGGCATCAGTCATATTGCACACCATGTGGAGGGAGTTTTGGGATACAGTATATGATTAATTTGAGACATGGGGCAGGGTTTTCCTCTGGGTGCTGGGACCCTGATGTCGGGATAAAATGGGGGTCCTGAACTCACACTTGCTAGTAGTGGTACTGGCTCAGCAATTTTCACGGAGCAGGCCTCTTAATTGGCTGCCTCCGGGCTTGCCTTCCAATTAAAGACAGCTAGTGGGATGTAATTGCATCTGGCCCAGAGGGCTGGCAGCTCCAGAGCCTTGGCAGCCCCACCAAGAAAGGGGGGGGGGGCGCTGTTGAGGCAGGTCAGAGAACGGTGTGTTGAGGCGCCCTCGGAGAGGTTGGTAGGGCGTGCCCCTAGCCAAGCTGTTCCAGTTACAATACTGACATCTACCCGGCAATGTGGAAAATTGCCCAGGTATGTCCTGTACACAAAAAGCAGGACAAATCCAACCTGGCCAATTACCGCCTCATCAGTCTACCCTCAATCATCAGCAAAGTGATGGAAGGTGTCATTGACAGTGCCATCAAGCGGCACTTATTTAGCAATAACCTGCTCAATGATGCTCAGTTTGGGTTCCGCCAGGGCCACTCAGCTCATTACAGCCTTGAGAACGGAACTCAAGAGGTGAGGTGAGAGTGACGGCTCTTGACATTAAAGCAGCATTTGACCGTGTGACATCAAAGAGACATAGCAAAACTGGGAATGGGAATCAGCGGGAAAACTCTCCACTGGTTGAAATCATACTGAGCGCAAAGGAAGATGGTTATGGTTGTTAGAGGTCAATCATCTTAGCTCCAGGACATCACTGCAGGAGTTCCTCAGGGTAGTGTCTTAGGCCCAGCCATCTTCAGCTGCTTCATCAATGACCTTCCTTCAATCATAAGGTCAGAAGTGAGGATGTTAGCCGATGATTGCACAATGTTCAGCACCATTCATGACTCCTCAGATAGTGAAGCAGTCCGTGTAGAAATGCAGCAATACCTGGACTATATCCAGGCTTGGGCTGAAAAGTGCCAAGTAACATTCATGCCACACGAGTGCCAGGCAATGACCATCTCCAACAAGAGTGAATCTAACCATCTGCCCTTGACATTCAACAGTTGAATCCCCCACTATCAACACCCTGGGGGGGTTACTATTGACCAGAAACTGAACTGGAGTAGCCATATAAATACTATGGCTACATGAGCAGGTCATAGGCTAGGAATCCTGCAGTGAGTAACTCACCTCCTGACTCCCCAAAGCCTGTCCACCATCTACAAGGCACAAGTCAGGAGTGTGATGGAATACTCTCCACTTGCCTGGATGGGTGCAGCTCCAACAACACTCAAGCAGCTGGACATCATCCAGGACAAAGCAGCCCGCTTCATTGGCACACCATCCACAAACATTCACTCCCTCCACCACTGATGCACAGTGGCAGTAGTGTGTACCAGCTACAAGATGCACTGCAGCAACACACCAAGGCTACTCAGGTAGCACCTTCCAAACCTGCAACCTCTACCACCTAGAAGGTCAAGGGCAGCAGATGAATGGGAACACCACCACCTGCAAGTTTCCCTCCAAACCACACACCATCCTGACTTGGAACTATATCGCCGTTCCTTCACTGTCACTTGTTCAAAATCCTGGAACTCCCTCCCTAATAGCACTGTGGGTGTACCTACCCAACATGGACTGCAGCAGTTCAAGAAGGCCACTCACCACCACCTTCTCAAGGGCAATTAGGGATGGGCAATAAAGGCTGGCCTGGCCAGCGACACCCACATCCCATGAAACAAATTTAAAACACAAATTAAAATTCAGAGGGGCCAAGCAGATAGACTCCTCTGGATGGCCCATTGGGGCTCCAGGTGTGGCCTTCCCTGTCCACGGTCTCCCCTTTGGGCCATGGAGCTCCAGTGACCCCTTGGACTGCCGCCTCCATGAAGCTGGCAGCTTCTGCATGTGGTAGGTGGGGGCTGCGGGGGCGGTCTCTCCACCGCTGTCAAAATGCCAGTGAGCCTGAAGAATCAGCCCTAATAGGTTCAGGAAATTGCTGCCTATGATCTGTGGAAAGTACAGCAAGCTTGGGAGGAACAGATGACTTTGCACCTACAATTTCCAAAGTTTTCAACCACTGGAGCTTTTCTCGCCTCATGTCTGGATCCGTTGAAGACTAATTGATAGACACCGATTGCTCTGATTAGTCAACAACTCCATTATTGTATCATGGGACTATCAGGATGAACTAAGTTGGCCTTGGTCTTTTCCCATCTAATAATTCCCAAGTACAGTTAACTGGATCTTTCATGACTCACCCCGATCATTTGTGCAACATAACTTTCAGGTCCAGTGTATTCAGTTGGATCCTTGACTTTGATTAAAACGATGAAGTATAAGTAGTACCACATATTGTGTTCAACCTTGATGTGCTCCTCAAAGGACACTGTCTTGTTATCAAACTTGTCTCGTTCAAGCCCTACGAATAAAAATGTACAAAAAAGAATTCATGAGCAGCATTTTTATTCGTACTTATGAATCTGCCTTGGCTTTGCTGACAGTTAGGCAAAGGAGATGGTGTTTGGTTATGTTTGCTGTTTGTTGCATTGGGTTAGAGAAGGGTGCCTAAGCTTTTGGCTCTATTTACCACATAGGTATGAACTGTAGGGACTCAGGAGTATACATCTATGTTCCCATTAATCTGCATAGATCTCAAGTTGCTTATACTAACAAAACTAATCTGATTTAGCATTTATCCAATGAGGCATCAGTGCTAAAAACAAATCTACAGGCCCATGAAATTCGAGCTGGTTAAACCAGAGAGCAAGTGTAAATAAGTATTGTACTGAAGAAGTAAATAAGTTATCTGGGCTCCAAAGGCTGGATGATCAAGGCATGGGAGATTCCATTAGCATTGCCAAATCTGGTTGGAAATATATTCCAGAAGGTTTTATCCCCATGACCTACTGCCTCCAATCGCCTCACCCCCACACTCCCACCATTGGTCACTCAACGTGCCACTACTTGTGGCATTTGGTCGACAATGGCAATACAATATCCACAATTCTCTAGCCTCCAGAAACCACATGGTTTTATGGATCAGAATGCGCAAGAACCAGGGGTGCATCGCATCCTGGGGGTACCTGCTGTTAATCGTGAGGTTGGCCAGAGTGAAACGGGTGAAGAAAATGCCATGATCCAGCGAGCAACCCCTGAGAATCAATCTTTCATTCCGGAAGACTCCAGGACAATCTGGGAGGGTTGTCAACCCTGAGCTCCATGTAGCCTTAGGGCCACAGGTTGGATGCGCTGTTTGTGACACGCAATTTGGGACCTGGGTTTGAATATAAACCAGGTCCCCTATGCACTTCAGAGTCCTACAGGAAATAAGTTTAAGGAGTCTTAATCTGGCTCCTACTGAGAGTGGGTGGGCTGAACAAGACTGTCCTTAGTAGGCAACTTTAATCAGAAAAGGTCACAAGGAGGGATGATGTAGGAAAATGGAAAAGTCACATCCCAGCAGAATGGAGCACTCATTCAAGAGAGTGACTAAAGTATAATCAGGAGAAAATGAAATGCAAGAATCAGAACCCCTAAGAGTAACAAATCACAAACACTGTTACTGCTATACAGTAAAACAAAATGGAACATTGAAACAAAAAAGCTTTACAGATCGTACCAGTGACATGTGAATGCACTGAAGAGTTGTACAATGTGTCAGCTTTGGCTAGAAAGGGTGGTGAAGGCAGATTCAATCATGGCTTTCAAAAGGGAATTGGATAAGTACCGGAAGAGAAAAAAGCTTGCAGGGCTATGTGGAAAAGACAGGAGTGGGACTAGCTGAGTTGCTCTAGCAAAGACACGGCATGGGTTCAACAAGCTGAATGGCCTCATTCTGTGCTGTAAGCATTCTATGATTAGGTTCCAAATATCTAGAAGCTTTACAAAATATCGCTGGAATAACATGTCAGGAGAATAAATAAATCTGGATTGGGACAACTTTAATAGTGGAAGCAATGGAAGAAGAGGTTTTTTCATTAAAGGAGAAAAAAACATTCCCTTCCATTTGTGTTTGTTCTCTCTTTCCATTCCCTCAATTCCAAGCCAAAACAGACACCTTCCCCACATCCTGACCCTTTGTAACACTGTTCTGTAACTTGACACTAGACAGTGAGTAGGGGAATTTGTAAATGAGCTTTCTCTTCAATACCAGGAGACTGCAAAAAAAGCTAATAGGTTAGGGGCAGATGCAGTTCAATGCAGAGAGATGTAAAGGAGTACATTTTTACAGAAAAAAAAAGTTGTGAAAGGGGGCATACACTGAACAATGAGGTAACAGCATGGAGGCACAGACAAACCTAGAAGTGGCCTTTTCATGACCACAGGATGGCCCAAAATGCTTTACAACTAATGAAGTACTTTACAAATGTAGTCACTGTTAGAATGTAGGAGCCAATATGCACAAAGAAAGGCCCCAGATACAGAAATGAAATAAATAATGAGATAATTTGTTTTTAGTGATGTTGGTTGTGGCATATATGTTGGTCAGGAATGGGAGAACTCCCCTGCTCTTCTTTGAATAATGTTGCGGGATCTTTTCCATTCACCTGAGAAGAGCAGACAGGGCCTTGATTCAACGTCTCATCCATAAGACAGCTTCTCTGACTCCCTCAGTACTGTACTGAAGCAGCAGCTCAAGTCTCTAGAGTGGGGCTTGAACCCACAATCTTTTGATTCAGAGGCCAGATATCTACCAAACTAGCCAAAGCTAACACATTTTACAGTTCTTTAAAGATTGAGAGTGTGGGTATAAAAAAAACCATTAAAAAGGCAAAGGAGATTCTAGATTTTGTTCATGAGACACTGAATATAAAAGCAGGGAAGTTTGTGCAAGACATTGGTTAAGACTACAATTTGTATAGTGTGTACTGTTCTAGACATTCCATTACAGGATGACTATTAGAGCCAATGGCAAAGATACAAAGATGATGCAGTAGAATGAGGTTTTTCCAAAAAGATTAAGAGGAAATCCAACAAAGATTTTTGAAGTGATGAAAGTTTTTGACAGGATAAACAGTGAAAGTTTTTTACTAGTCGATGAGTCCGTAACAAGGGTGCGGAGAGCCTCGAAGAATCAAGGGGCAAATTAGGATAAATGCTTTTACACAGAGGATTACTAGAACATGTAATGTTTTGTTGCTGAGACTATAACATCATTTAAAAAATAATTGGAAATGCAAAAATAATCTAGGAAAAGTGCATGGGGACCACTGATGGAGAAGCATTGATGCTTATACATATGCTGTCGCTTACTGCACAGTATATTTGAATTTGAATTCATAGCAAGTACTTATTAACAGAATATGAAGCCAGAGTAAGAACTTTTGACACAATATAAACCTCATTTGAGGTATGAATTATCAAGCCAAACCATACAAATACTATTGTGGAATTATGAGTTAGTTTGTTGGGGTTTGAATACATTTCTATACTCACAAAAGTTTTACAGAATTACTGAATTCCTGTATTTATTCTTGGTAATGGACAATGATGCAGCATTTTGTTCACTAGAGAAGTATCATTCAAAACAGGGTTTGGAACGAGTTGTCTGATAAAGACAATGAGATCCAGCAAACCAAAGAAGCAGAGGAAAGTATGTAAAATCTGGTAAGAAATAGGGAGAGAGGTATAATAGATGTATTACTATATTAAAAATCTTGGGTCTGTCAACTTAATTAATACAAATTCTTAAAGGGGTATGGTATGGTGATGTTACTGGACGAGTAATCCAGAGACAAAAATCAAGGAAAAAAATCAACAGGCACTTGGAGCGATTTCAGTTAAGTAAGGAGAAACATATACATAAGAAGCAGGAGTAGGCCATTCGGCCCCTCAAGCCTGCTCCACCATTCAATAGGATCATGGTTGATCTGATCGTGGCCTTAACTCCACTTTCCTGCCTGCCCCCCATAACTCTTGACTCCCTTGTTATTCAAAAATCTATCTATCTCAGCCTTGAACATATTCAATGACCCAACCTTGGCTGCTCTCTGGGCTAGAGAATTCCAAAGATTAACGACCCTCTGAGACAAGAAATTCCTCCTCATCTTTCTCTTAAATGGGAGATCCCTTGTTCTGAAACTGTAATCCCTAGTTCTAGATTCCCCCACATCCTCTCAGCATCTACCCTGTCAAACCCATTCATAATCCAATATGTTTCAATCAGATCACCTCTCATTCCTCTAAACTCCAATGATGTAGGCCCAAACTGCTCAAACTTTCCTCATAAGACACCCCTTCATCCCAGGAATCAACCAGTGAACCATAGAACCCATGGAAAACTCTTAACTTGCCGTCTGAAGTAGCCATTCAATTAGGGACACTTGGGGCAGGTAACAAATGCTAGCTCTGCCTGGATCCCGAGAATGAATAAAAACATTCAAATTTATATCACACTGCGATTACAGCTTCCTGCCACTCCAGGTGCTGTAGCTGCTAGTGGGAGGGTGTAATTACAGTATGACAAGTTTACGTGGGCATTTTCCATTATAAATGTGAACATAAGAATTCATTTTTTCTTTAAATGGGTACATAATTATGTCTGCAAGACCAATTATCCCACACCCTTTCACCCCACTTCCCTGAAGATGATAATTAGTCTGTTCTCTGCATGTGCAGCCCCACAGGAGATTGAGTAAAATCTTGTTTTAAAAAGAAACTCTTGTCAGATTTAACCATGGGTGTATTTCCTGCACTCTGCAACGTACAGAATAATTCTGACTGGGGTTTCTGTTACTATTGCAGCTAACTTCTATCCTAAGGCTGCGTGGAGGTATGCCTATGATAAAGACTTGAAAGGAGAAAAGGTGAAAGTTCAAACCATAATGATCATCCTTGTCTCAAATTAATTCAGGAAACAGTTGTGACCACACTGTAATGAGCTTGAGGAACTGGGGTGAGAGACAGTCATTATGTGACTGTTCCTACCCTTGGAAATAAAGCCTTTATGAAGTAAACCCAGTACGTTCTGGATGCATCATTGTTAAGGATTAGTTAGGAAATGTAGAGCTTTTCCTAGAGGAAACTGTTGTCTGGTGCTTTAAACAATCTAAACAAATTCATCTCAGGCGGGGATGTAAAACGGGCAATAATGAATCCAGCCCCTTTTACACTCTGTAATAGTCATTTCCAGTGGAGGATGGAAAGGAATATTGGGTGTTAATTCACTAACACATGGTTTGTGCCACCATCAAAAACGCATTTATACCCAATAAGTTCAGATATACCTTTTGCCCCATGGGGAAGTCCTTCTTTTTATTTAAAACTCGACTCAAGAGGAATGAGGAAAGGGGAGTTAACATTTCTACTGCTCAATTCTAGATTCCCAGTGGCAAGCCTGAATTCCAACTGAATCACCCCACACAGGAGACGTTAGGTCCAACTGACATAATGCACAGTTAAAGGCTTCTTCCCCGCTTATAATGAAGCTGTTCAATGGTCTCATTTCATCCTTAGCACGCTGAATAAACAGGAACTTGTATGTTTAGCATTACCAATGCTGTGAACAGTGCTTTAAAGTTTAATATATAGTGGGTGGATGTTTATAATGTGAGCTCACTTTGTGTAATCTAATGCCAAGAACCAAAAATGCTCTCTGCACTGTCTCTAGTTCAAAACTGTTAGTAATGGAAAAGCCTTTAGCATATACAATGGGAGTGATGAGTGTGCAAGATCCTTAAATAGATTTGGTATGCATTTCAATATAGCCATTTTACTGCAGATGCTCAACACTGAATGACTACTTAATTAAATCGGTTCCCTATTATGCCGAAGGTGTACTTCATCCTTTAAAACACCAGAATAAATGAATCCTAAAAACACTGGAGAAGGAGATTAAAGAAAACTAAACAAATGATCATTTCATTTCTATATCGACTGGATACGGAGCTCAAAAAATTGTTTGATAGACTTTCCGTTCATGAGAAACTACAGAACTGAAATGGAGATGCAAATTAGGACAGTGTGCAGTTCCTTTAATTTCACTAACATGGATGGTAGTGCTCAGATGCTCCTGGACATTGTGAAACAGTGGTACACCGTCTTTGGGGCAATATCCAGAGGAACATAGGAACAGGAAAAAGCCATTCAACCCCTTGAGCCTGTTCAACATTCAATTAGATCATGGTTGATTTGTACCTAAACTCCAAATACCCACCTTGGTACATAACCTTTACCAATACCCTTTACCAAACAAAAATCTATCAATTTTAGATTTGCAATTTTCAATTGACCCCCAGCCTCAACAACCTTTTGGGGAGTGAACTCCAGATTTCCACAACCCTTTGTGTGAAGAAGTGCTTCCTGACATCACCTCCATGTCTCCTATCAACTTCCTTAATCATTTTAAACAACTTAATTAGTTCACTACTTAATCTCCCACATTCAAGGGAATACAAACCTAGTCTATGCGACTTGTCCTCTTAATTTAACCTTGTTTTTTTAGCTCTGCATCATTCTGTTGAATCTGTGCTGTACCTCCCCCAATGCCAATATATCCTTCTTGATATGCACAGTAGTCTACGTGGGGTCCAGCCAGAGATCTGTACGGCAGTAACAGAACCTCCAGCCCTTAGTATTCCAGCTCGCTTGAGATAAAAGGCTAATGAAATGTTGGCCTTGCACCTGTCCACTAGCTTTTAGTGATCGGAAAACATACCTTTTATTTCTACTCACTGTATCCTACGTCCTAATTAAGTCGCTATTCATGTCAATAGGTTGTCTCCAATTTAACACACTCTTGTCTTTGTTAACAGTCTCATATGTGGAACCTTATCAAATGCCAACTTATAGATCTCCCTACCATTAACTCATGGCAAGTGAGAGTGTGATGTGGGCCTGTGACGCTTACAGGAAGCACATGCGACACAGGAAAGGCATGTGACACTTATAGGAAATACGAGAGACACCTTCATTTATGTAACGCTTTTCATGATATCACGTTGTCCATTGGTTCTAAAGTACTTTGGAAGTACTTTTGAAGTGTAGTCACTGCTGTAATGTAGGGAAATGCAACAGCTAGTTTGCACACAGAAAGGTCCCACAAGTAGCAATATGATGTGGTTTCTTTGGACTTTCAGAAGGCTTTTGACAAAGTCCCACATAGAGATTAGCATGTAAAATTAAAGCGCATGGGATTGGGAGTGGTGTATTGCGATGGATAGAAAATTGGTTGGCGGACAGGAAACAAAGAGTAGGGATAAATGGGTCCTTTTCCGAATGGCAGGCAGCGACTAGTGGGGTAACGCAGGGATTGGTGCTAGGACCCCAGCTATTCACAATATATATTAATGCTTTAGATGAGGGAACTAAATGTAATATCTCCAAATTTGCAGATGACACAAAACTGGGTGGGAGGGTGAGTTGTGAGGAGGATGCAGAGAGGCTTCAGGGTGATTTGGACAAGTTGAGTGGGCTAATGCATGGCAGATGCAGTATAATGTGGATAAATGTGAGGTTATCCACTTTGGTAGAAAAACAGGAAGGCAGATTTTTATCTGAATGGCTATAAACTGAGAGAGGGGAATATGCAGCGAGACCTGGGTGTTCTCATACACCAGTCGCTGAAGGTAAGCATGCAGGCGGTAAAAAAGGCAAATGGTATTTTGGCCTTCATAGCGAAAGGATTCGAGTACAGGAGCAGGATTGTCTTGCTGCAATTATACAGGGCCTTGGCGAGGCCACACCTGGAATATTGTGTGCAGTTTTGGTCTCCTTATCTGAGGAAGGATGTTCTTGCTATAGAGGAGTGCAGCGAAGGTTTACCAGACTGATTCCTGGGATGGTGGGACTGACGTACGAGGAGAGATTGAGTCGGTTAGGATTATATTCGCTGGAGTTCAGAAGAGTGAGGGGGGATCTCATAGAAACCTATAAAATTCTAACGGGACTTGACAGGGTAGATGCAGGAAGGATTTTCCCGATGGTGGGGGAATCCAGAACCAAGGGTCATAGTCTAAGGATACGGGGTAAACCTTTCAGGACTGAGATGAGGAGAAATTTCTTCCCCCAGAGAGTGGTGAGCCTGTGGAATTCGCTACCACAGAAAGCAGTTGAGGCCAAAACATTGTATGTTTTCAAAAAGGAGTTAGATATAGCTCTTGGGTCTAAAGGGATCAAAGGGTATGGGGCAAAAGCGGGAACAGGTTACTGAGCTGGATGATCAGCCATGATCATAAGGAATGGCGGAGCAGGCTCCTATTTTCTATGGATAAATATTGGCCAGGACACTAGAGAGAACTCACTTTCTCTTCTTCGAATAGTGCCATGGGATCATTTATGTCCACTACTGTTTAATATCTCATCCAAAAGGTGGCATGTCCAACAGTGCAGCACTCCCTCAGTATTGCTCTGAAATGTCTACTTAGATTAAGTGCTCAAGTCTCTGAAGTGGGGCTTGAACCCACAACCAGTAATATGAAACCAACTGAAGCAAATAGGAACTAGAATTTAACTGCTAATGTTAACTTACCACAGATAAAACAAGTTGTCTTGAGGATCTCTTCTTTCTTCTGTTTCTCGCTTCTCAAATCAGCAAATGTGTCGATGATAACACCAAAGATCAAGTTTAGGACAATGATGATGACGACGAAGAAAAACAGGAGATCATAGATGACACGTGCAACAAACAATGGCTCCTGAAATTCGAAGATTTGTCTTCATCAGCCAGCTTTAGTTAGCGTCAAAGGTCAGCTAAACTCTTAACAGCTAACAAGGTGAGGTAAGTAGCTTCTTCCCGATTGCCCTCTGATTCTTCATTGAACAGAGGTCCAACTAGTCCCCATCCAGTGCTATCCTCCTCTGCCTGGCTGAACCTATTTTACATGGAACAACTATTTCTTTGACTCCATTCACTTCCTCCAAATAAAATGTGTTGCTATGGGAGCCTGTTTAGGTCCTAGCTATGTTTGCCTTTTTTGTAGAATAGTGGAATATTCTTTTTCTCAGACCTACTTATGTCCCTCCATCAGCTAACCTGACTTCCTCTCATCCCACTTCCTGTAAGCAATCTATTTCCTTCTCCCAGTTTTGCCATCTCCGTCGCATCTATTCTGACAATGGCACCTTGCATACCCGTGCATCTAATATATCTTCCTTTTTCCTCAACCGAGGAATGCCCCCACCAGGGCCCTCGACCTTGTCCATCCCATTTCCTGCAGTTCTGCTCTCACCCCTTCCCCTGCCCCCAAAACTACGACAACGTTCTCCTTTCCCTCACCTTCCATTGCACCAGCCTCCACATACAATGGATCATTTTCCGCCACATTCAATATGATGCCTCCACCAAATACACCTTCCCCTCCCCTCCCTTTTCAGCATTCTAAAGGGGCTATTCCCTCTGTGATACACTTGGCCACTCCTCAATCACCCCCAACAACCCACGTCCCCCCCACCCCTTAACATGAAAGCACAGATGCACAACACCTGCCCTTTTTAGCTCCTCCCTTCTCACCATCCAGAGTTCCAAACATTCCTTTCAGGTGACACAGTGATTTATATATACTTCTTTCAATTTAGTATACCATATTCGCTGCTCGCAATGTGGTCTCCTCCACATTGGAGCGACCAAATGCAGACTGGGTGACCACTTTGCAGAACACCTCCATTCAGTCCGCAAGTGTGATCCCACGCTTCTGGTCGCCTGTCATTTTAATTCCCCACTCCACTCCCACTCTGATCTCTCTATCCTCCTATCCTCAGCCTCCTACTCTGCTCCAATGAAGCTCAAAATAAGCTCCAGGAACAGCACCTTAAAAGGCCTGCTACCCGACCCAAGCCCAACAGGACTCACTGGCATGTATCGGGTTCGGGTCGGGTCAGGTCGCTCTTCCAGGTCCGGCTTTCGGGCTTGGGTCGGGTCGGGTCGGGTCAGGCTGGGTCGGACTCACACAATAAGTATTGCTCTGCTGGGAAGTTGAGTTTAGTAAGTGTCAAAAGTTGAAAAGCCTACCTGAGCTGGGAGTCCGGGACGTCAAGGAGGGAAACTCTGAGTCTGCGCAGTGAGTGAGTGAGCGTCTCTATGACGTCACCGGGCTCATGCTGCAGCTTCCTGCAGATTTGGAATCGCAAGGTAAGTAAAGTGAACATTCCGGTGGTCGGGTCAGGTTCGGGTCGGGCACGGGTCCGGTGTGGTTCTGTCGGGTTTGGGTCGGGTTTCTTTGTTCCTGACCCGAGCAGGCCTTTACAGCACCTCATCTTTCAATTAGGTACTTTACAGCCTTCCGGACTCAACAATGAGTTCAACAATTTCAGATCATAAATATTGCCCCCATTTTTCAGACAACAGCTGTTGGTAATGATTCTGCTATGCATATTTTCACCCTCCTCTAAACCCAGCTTTTGTTTCTTTACTTGTTCCATTCCCATCCCCTTTTGTCTTAGACCATCATCCCTTGCCATTTAATCTCTCCTGCCTTCCACCTATCACAGGCCTTATCTTCTGTTCTTTCCTCCCCGGCTCTGTGTTTGCTTAAAACCTATTACATCTCTAGCTTTTTCCAGTTCTGATGAAAAGTCACAGACCTGAAACCTTAACTCACAGATGCTGCCTGATCTATCCAGTATTTCCAGCATTTTCTGTTTTATTTCAGATTTCCAGCATCTGCAGAATGTTGTTTCTGTATTGGCTTTGCAAAGCTGACGAAGGGATCTATGAAAATCGTGCTTCTATTTTTGGAGGTGGGAGGAGGGGAGTTTTATTGAGATCGTAACATTTGTTCAAAATGCAGAAAGGAGAAAACAAATCTAGGTACATTTGTTGTTACACCGGTAAAAAAAAACTGTTCACCAAATGAATACACGCCAACAAAGGTTGATTGAGATAGTTTACTGGTTTTGGTACTGGTACAAGCACACCATACAAGTTATGAAATTGAATTCAATAAGCCTTGGAACTTGTGAACTGGTATCAGAAAAAAATTACCCTGAAAGATTATCATGGAAACCCAATTGTTTTACTCATGTTCTTCAGGCAATGGAAGCTGCCACCCCTATGTGGTCTCGCCTACATGTGACTCCAGTCCCACACAATGTACCTGACACTTATGTGCTCTGAAGTGGCCTAATGGACCATTCAGTTGTAAAATAATCATGTTGGGGGTGGGGGGGGGGTGGAATCTATTTAAGGACAGGCCATAATCGTGGCCTTGCCAACATTGCAAGAACAAAAGGACTGATCCAGTGGTATAAAAACAAGAAATGCTGGAAATACTCAGCAGGTCTGGCAGCATCTGTGGAGAGAGAAGCAGAGTTAACGTTTCAGGTCAGTGACCCTTCTTCAGAACTGGCAAATATTAGAAATGTAAAAGGTTATAAGCAAGTAAAGCTGGGGTGGGGCAAGAGATAACAAAGGAGAAGGTGTAGATAGGACAAGGTCACAGAATAGCTGACCAGAAGGTCGTGGAGCAAAGGCAAACAATATGTTAATGGTGTGTTGAAATACAAAGCATTAGTACAGATAGGGTGTTAACGGACTGAAAACTGAACAGCTGCAAGTATAATCATGAAAAAAAGTGGGTAAGCAAACTGAACAAACTAAGATGAAATAAAATAAAATAAAATAAACACACAAAAAATTTTTGAAAAGGAAAAAGAAAAACAAACTGAAAATGAAAGTAAAATGGGGAGCCCGTCATGCTCTGAAATGATTGAACTCAATGTTCAGTCCGGCAGGCTGTAGTGTGCCTAATCAGTAAATGAGATGCTGTTCCTCGAGCTTGTGTTGATGTTCACTGGAACACTGCAGCAATCCCAGGATAGAGATGTGAGCATGAGAGCAGGGGGGAGTGTTGAAATGGCAGGCAACAGGAAGCTCGGGGTCCTGCTTGCGGACTGAGCGGAGGTGTTCCACAAAGCGGTCACCCAGTCTGCATTTGGTCTCCCCAATGTAGAGGAGACCACATTGTGAGCATTGAATACAGTATACAACATTGAAAGAAGTACAGGTAAATTGCTGCTTCACCTGAAATGAGTGTTTGGGGCCTGGGACAGTGAGAAGAGAGGAGGTAAATGGGCAGGTATTACACCTCCTGCAATTGCAAGGGAAGGTGCCATGGGAAGGAGACGAGGTGGTGGGGGTAATGGAGGAGTGGACGAGGGTGTCACGGAGGGAACAATCCCTTCGGAATGCTGACAGGGTAGGGGAGGGGAAGATGCGTTTGGTAGTGGCATCACGCTGGATGTGGCGGAAATGGCGGAGGATGATCCTTTGGATATGGAGGCTGGTGGGGTGGAAAGTGAGGACAAGGGGAACCCTGTCGCGGTTCTGGGAGGGAGGGGAAGGGGTGAGGGTAGAGGTGCAGGAAATGGGCCGGACACGGTTGAGGGCCCTGTCAACAACAGTGGGGGGAATCCTCGGTTGAGGAAAAAGGAAGACATATTAGAAGTGCTGTCATGGAAGGTAGCATCATCAGAGCAGATGTGTCGGAGACGGAGAAACTGGGAGAATGGAATGGAGTCCTTACAGGAGGTAGGGTGTGAAGAAGTGTAGTCAAGGTAGCTGTGGGCTTATAATGGATATTAGTAGACAGCCTATCTCCAGAGATGGAGATAGAGAAGTCGAGGAAGGGAAGGGAAGTGTCAGAGATGGACCATGTAAAGGTGAGAGAAAGGTGGAAATTAGAAGCAAAGTTGATAAAGTTTTCCAGTTCGGGGCAGGAGCAGGAAATGGCACCGATACAGTCATCAATGTACCGGAAAAAGAGTTGGGGGAGGGGGCCTGAGTAGGATTGGAACAAGGAATGTTTGACATATCCCACAAAAAGACAGGAATAACTAGGACCCATGTGGGTACCCATAGCAACACCTTTTACTTGAAAGAAGTGAGTGGAGTTGAAGGAGAAATTGTTCAATGTGAGAACAAGTTCAGTCAGGCGGAGGAGGGTGGTGGTGGATGCAGACTGGTTGGGCCTCTGTTCGAGGAAGAAGCGGAGAGCCCTCAAACCACCCTGATGGGAGATGGAGGTGTAGAGAGATTGGACGTCCATAGTGAAGAGGAGGCGGTTGGGATCAGGAAACTGGAAATGGTCAAAATGACGTAGGGCATCAGAAGAGTCACGGATGCAGGTGGGAAGAGACTGGACCAGGGGAGAAAAGATAGAGTCAAGATAGGAAGAAATAAGTTCAGTGGGGCAGGAACAGGCTGAAACAATGGGTCTGCTGGGACAGTCCTGTTCGTGGATTTTGGGAAGGAGGTGGAAGCGGGCTGTCCGGGGTTGCAGGACTATGTGGTTGGAAGCTGTAGAGCGAAGATCTCCAGAGGAGATGAGGTCAGTGACAGTCCTGTGGACAGTGATGTTCGGTGGTGGGGTCATGGTCCAGAGGGAGGTAGGAAGAAGTGTCTGAGAGTTGGCACTGAGCCTCTGCAAGGTAGAAGTCGGTACGATATACAACAACAGCACCACCCTTGTCTGCAGGTTTAATGACCATGTCGGGGTTAGACCTGAGAGAACGGAGTGTCTCAAGTTCAGAGGAGGACAGGTTAGAGTGAGTGAGGGGGGCAGAGAATTTGAGATGACTGATCCAGTGGCCTGTTTAAGTATAGATTGGCCAAATCAAGATTTTTTCAGAATCCCTATTTTTTCTACCACTAATTCAAGGTTAAATATTTTGGTTAAAAGCTCACTGGATTTAAAACACATCCCATCGAAGTCTAGTGATCGGCACTGCTCTTATGGGCTGTACATTTAATTGCAAAGATTGCTACTTCAGCCTCATTGTCCCAGCTGGAAAATATATTGCACCTTTTAACTCAAAGTGATCTGAATTAACTGTTGTGGAAGTACCTACCCAAGGTATTACTAAACTGTTGTGGAAGTACCTACCCAAGGGATTACTAAACTGTTGTGGAAGTACCTACCCAAGGTATTACTAAACTGTTGTGGATGTACCTACCCAAGGTATTACTAAACTGTTGTGGATGTACCTACCCAAGGTATTACTAAACTGTTGTGGAAGTACCTACCCAAGGTATTACTAAAATGTTGTGGAAGTACCTACCCAAGGGATTACTAAACTGTTGTGGAAGTACCTACCCAAGGGATTACTAAACTGTTGTGGATGTACCTACCCAAAGTATTACTAAACTGTTGTGGATGTACCTACCCAAGGGATTACTAAACTGTTGTGGAAGTACCTACCCAAGGTATTACTAAACTGTTGTGGAAGTACCTACCCAAGGTATTACTAAACTGTTGTGGAAGTACCTACCCAAGGTATTACTAAAATGTTGTGGAAGTACCTACCCAAGGGATTACTAAACTGTTGTGGAAGTACCTACCCAAGGTATTACTAAACTGTTGTGGAAGTACCTACCCAAGGTATTACTAAACTGTTGTGGAAGTACCTACCCAAGGTATTACTAAACTGTTGTGGATGTACCTACCCAAGGGATTACTAAACTGCTGTGGATGTCCCTACCCGAGGGATTACTAAACTGTTGTGGAAGTACCTACCCAAGGTATTACTAAACTGTTGTGGATGTACCTACCCAAGGGATTACTAAACTGTTGTGGAAGTACCTACCCAAGGTATTACTAAACTGTTGTGGATGTACCTACCCAAGGGATTACTAAACTGTTGTGGAAGTACCTACCCAAGGGATTACTAAACTGTTGTGGAAGTACCTACCCAAGGGATTACTAAACTGTTGTGGATGTACCTACCCAAGGTATTACTAAACTGTTGTGGATGTACCTACCCAAGGGATTACTAAACTGCTGTGGATGTCCCTACCCGAGGGATTACTAAACTGTTGTGGAAGTACCTACCCAAGGTATTACTAAACTGTTGTGGATGTACCTACCCAAGGGATTACTAAACTGTTGTGGAAGTACCTACCCAAGGTATTACTAAACTGTTGTGGATGTACCTACCCAAGGGATTACTAAACTGCTGTGGATGTACCTACCCGAGGGATTACTAAACTGTTGTGGAAGTACCTACCCAAGGTATTACTAAACTGTTGTGGATGTACCTACCCAAGGGATTACTAAACTGTTGTGGATGTACCTACCCAAGGTATTACTAAACTGTTGTGGATGTACCTACCCAAGGGATTACTAAACTGTTGTGGATGTACCTACCCAAGGTATTACTAAACTGTTGTGGATGTACCTACCCAAGGGATTACTAAACTGCTGTGGATGTACCTACCCGAGGGATTACTAAACTGTTGTGGATGTACCTACCCAAGGGATTACTAAACTGTTGTGGATGTACCTACCCGAGGGATTACTAAACTGTTGTGGAAGTACCTACCCAAGGTATTACTAAACTGTTGTGGATGTACCTACCCAAGGGATTACTAAACTGCTGTGGATGTACCTACCCAAGGGATTACTAAACTGTTGTGGATGTACCTACCCAAGGTATTACTAAACTGTTGTGGATGTACCTATCCAAGGGATTACTAAACTGCTGTGGATGTACCTACCCAAGGGATTACTAAACTGTTGTGGATGTACCTACCCAAGGGATTACTAAACTGTTGTGGATGTACCTACCCGAGGGATTACTAAACTGTTGTGGAAGTACCTACCCAAGGTATTACTAAACTGCTGTGGATGTACCTACCCAAGGTATTACTAAACTGTTGTGGAAGTACCTACCCAAGGTATTACTAAACTGTTGTGGATGTACCTACCCAAGGTATTACTAAACTGTTGTGGAAGTACCTACCCAAGGTATTACTAAACTGTTGTGGATGTACCTACCCAAGGTATTACTAAACTGCTGTGGATGTACCTATCCGAGGGATTACTAAACTGCTGTGGATGTAACTACCCAAGGTATTACTAAACTCGACTATCAGCATATGATAATTCTGGACAATTGTTGGAAAATTGAAGGCTGCCATTGCTATAGAGCTAGACCATGTTAAACTCAAGGGTTGATAGATTCATTATCAAGGTTCCTGCCTCTTTAAGTTTCAAGTGCTCAATATATTCTTCAGGCTCTATTAGTTTTACATCTCTGATAAACTTTCCTGGGTGTGCTTTTTCCTTTTCTTCATATTGAAGATCCAAACCCATTTGGCCAAGGTTTCACATGATTAATCTGACTACCAGCTCCTGGAGCTTTTTGAGAAATCTCAAACATTTTCTGCAGATCTTACTCTATTGACTCTCGTAACCTGGCTGACATTATTTCACTTGCTAAAAGGTTGGTTCTACGGTGTTTTGCTTGACTCGTATCATAATGATAAATTAAGGAAAATTGTCTGATGTTTTCCTCCTTTGTTTCCCCACTATAAACAACACACACACACAACACAACAAAACAAACACACCTCATATATAAACACATGCATGCATCACACAACGCGCATGTACTTGCAGTACACACATACAGAGATACATGCAGACATATATGCATGCGGATCACACATGCATGTGCCTCCGCACCCCACACATGCTCATGCACAAGTGTTAGACATACACAACATACCACACATATGTGCCCCAGGCATGCCACAAATACAGGTGCAAGACACACATGCACACCACCCACCCCTGCACACTACACACACATACAGTCGTGCACTGCACATGGACACACATGCACCACACGCAGAGGCACCACACACACGTGCAATGTGTGGGAGATTTCTAAGTGTGCAAAGATACTTACACTCTTTGAAGGTTTTCTTAACACATCACCAACTCCACCTCCATTCCTCAATCCCTGATTTAATACTGTTACAATGCACATGAGTAGAGTATCGCAGGTTTGTTCGGATCTTGTATCATCTTGACTTTCTGCTGCAAAAGAAAAAGAACATTCTTTACTTGTAGTTCCTGTTTCAATATTTACCGTGTGAAATCTTGCAAATATTTATCTTGGACACCAACTACCAGACAGAATCTAACAGTGTTGCTGCAAATATTTTCCATTACTCTTCCTTAAAAATCCTCTTTCATTGATCAATGTGGCAGATATTCCGACAATCATTATTACTGACAAACTTGCATTGATTTAGCACGTCCTCAGGATATCCCAAAGCACCTCACACCCAAGGTCCTGCAAACAGCAAATTACATAAATGGCCAGCTATCTGTTTTGTAGTGGTGTTGGTCGATGAAGAATGCTGGCCAGGACATCGGGAGTGTTCCCTGCTCTTTGAATAGTTACAAGAGTTTTTTAAATTACATCCCAACTAAACAGGTAGATGGGTTCTTGTTTCAATATCTGATCTGATCTGCAACTCCTGCTCAGTACTGAAATGTCAGCCTAGGTTGTCAGCTCAAAGTCTAGATGGAGGCGTGAACCCATAATTTTCAGACTCAGAGGCAAGAGTGCCACCGACTATGCAACAATGATACATCAGTAACAAGCTTTGAATCCACACTCAGCAACATTTCAAGTGAATATAACTACTGGGCTTCTCTGTTTGCTGTGCTGCTCAAAATGCCAGTGCGTTCATTTTGTTCCATTTATTTCTCTCGACCCTAACCCATTTCTGTATGGAGCATGGTTCATCTGTTTCAAATGCTGGTACTTCCTAAGCACCATAGAGTTACTTGGGTCAATTTTACAAGGCAGAAAGGCATGCCTACTCCCAGTGTCTAAGGGATATTGCAGCTGCTCTACACACAACCTTCCATCTAGGATGCTGGAAGCATGGATGTCGTAGAAACAGAAGTAGGCCATTCAACTGTTCAAGCCTGTTCCTCCATTCAATCAGATCATGGCTGATCTGTACCTCAACTCCATATCTCTTAATACCCTTACCCAATGAAAGTCTTTTGATCTAGGTCTTGACATCCATATCCTTTTGGGGGAGAGAGTTCTAGATTTCCACTACCTATTGTGTGAAAAAGTGCTTCTCAATTTCCCTCCTGAACAGCCTAGCTTTAACTTTAAGATCATATTCCCTTGTTCTGGATTCCACCCCCCCACCACTCCCCACCCACCCCCACCGCCCGCCCCAGTAGAGGAAATAGTTTCTCTGTATTGGATTCCATTATCATTTTTACACTTTGATCAGGTCAGCCTTCTCTACCCAAGAGTGTATAAGTCAAGTTTACCCAAACTGTCCTCAAAATTTTAGCCCAGGGATCATTCTAGCAAATCTGCACTGTGCCCCCTTCAAGAACAATATATCCGTTCTGGGGTGCAGTGCCCAGAACTGAGCCCAGTACTCCAGATGGGGCCTCAGCAAGGCTGTTCCCAAGGGGGATGGTAAATCCTGGGTAGTTAGCTCACAGTTTCTAATATGCATGGCCAACTGACAAAGCACAATTACTAAAAGGCTACATTTGGTGATGTTGCAACTGCAGAGGGTGCATTTCCCGTCCATGTGCAGTTGCAGTGCCTTATGACTGATATAGCCCACATGTCTTCATATACCACATACTACACTTAATCTCCAATAATAATCTTTCCCCATCCACATTACATTTACTATGTTTAATTCTCATTCATCTATATTCCACTCTACCATAAACATACTATCCTTAATACGCACGAAACCCACTTCCTGCAATTCAATGGCATATTCTGTGCAGTTTGTGATACTGTAATTGATTAATCCCTAATAATAGGTCAAATCTGGCATCTGATTAGTTTGATCGTCTCAAGATTTACTCTCCACCCAGGGCTGATTAAAAACACTGAGGTAAGCTTGAACTTTCCTTGACATTAATATCATATACTCAACCAACGAAGAAAACTATACACGCATGGGCAAACACGATGCAAGGCGAGTGTGCATATGCCAATGTGCACATGTGCAAAGACTCCTTCAAGTCTGCACTGGGAGATGCAGTGTTATCAGCTCTGTTGTGTCATCCTCACACATAAAACAACACATTTTTAAGTCTGGTTTAAATAATTAGCAGCTGATTAATAATATCTTTGCCTATTCATTTGTGCAGATTTCCAAGGTTACAATTGAGCCAATTGTTTTTTTTTTAAACAAGAGGATACTGCCACTAAAGTACCAATCAAACAATACGAACTAATGTAACTGGTTATAAGAATATAGCATCATTGGAATCGTGGTCTGGGATTGGAAATTTTGCAGGGTGAAATTGATCTTGGAAGCAAAAGGGGTGACATTGACTCAGAAGGTGGTTCTACACAATGTGCAAGGTTCTTTTCCTTTGACTCAATGTAATGTACTGGCTGCCTGTTCACTATCACCTGTTATGCACTTGGAGCAAAGACCAATTGCACCACCTTAATTTTTCTAAGTGCCTAAACTACAACTGATCAATATAAGCAAATTCCACTGTATTCCTATATCTCCATCACCACAGATTTCCACTATTCTAATCTTAGAATTATTCAGTAGAAAACAGTCTGTGAACTACCTCAGCCAATGGAACACCAGAGAAGAGGAAAATAGTCATTTGCTTTGAAATAACTGGATAATGTGGCCCCTCTAGATGTTAGCTGTGACTCAATGGGGAGCACTCGCCTGAGTCAGAAGGTCGTGGGCTCACATACCACTTTAAAAATTTGACCACAATATACAGGCTAATACTCCAGTGCAGTACTGAGGGAGTGCTGCACTATTGGAGATGGCGTCTTTTGGATGTGACATTAAATCGAGGCCCAGTCTGCTCTCTCAAGGGACGTTAAAGATCCCTGGCACTTCACATGGCATTTCAAAGAAGGGCAGGGGAGCTCTCCCTGGTGTCCTGGCCAATATTTATCCCTCAACAATCATTAAAGCAGATTATCTGGTCATTATCACATGACTGTTTATAGAAGCTTCCTGTGCATCAATTGGGTGCTGTGTTTCCTACAATGACTGCACTTTAACAGCACTTAATTATCTCTAAAGCACTCTGGGACGTCATGAAAGGTGCTATATAAATGCAAGCTCTTTATTTCTTTCATCTCTATAAAAACTACCAATAATTGGCTTGTTTTGGGTCAGTAGTTCAGCATGTAAGTAAAAAAATTAACAAACATAAAAATTATGTTTAATTGCATTTGTAGAAGTTCTACACTCGTAGCTTGCAGCTCATGTCTTGTATTACTGAAAGCAGAACCGTTCATCATAATTCATCTGTTGGCCGCCTTCTCAGATCAATTGTGACTCATTACCAACCTTGTGAAACTACCCAACCTTTAAAAATATCTCTCCCTCACATCATATGTGCAGCCCAATTCAACTTTTCAACAAAGAAATGAGCAAAGGCGAGACAGTCCATTTCTGGATTGGATCATCAGTGACTGCAATGGGCTTTAAGGGGAGGTCATGTACTATTACTGAAGTGTTGGCTGGACTGCTGTTTACAAGTTTCTTGTGAAATTGTCTCGTGTTAATAATGTGAGGCATGCTGCTTTATTACCTTGGTAAACAAATGCTCAATTGAATTTCATTTCAGGCATTGTCTATGTTTTAGCAAAAAAATGCATTTACATGAGGCCTTTCATGGCCTCAGGAGTCAGGACATCCCAAAGCACAGTATAGGTGTACTGTGAAGTGTAGTCCCTATTGTAATGTAGAAAATGAGGCAGCCAATTTGTGCACAGCAAGCTCCCACAAACAGTAAGGTGATAATGATCAGATAATCATTTACAGGCAGAAGGGGGAGAGGGCAGAAATCAGAAATTGGCGGCCCATCTCACTGCTTAATGTTGACTACAAGATTCTGTCCAAAGTCGTAGCCAGTCGAGTCAAATCTGCTCTGGAGTTGGTGATTCACCCCGATCAGACCTGTACTGTACCCGGCAGGAAGATCTCTGATAGTCTCACGCTACTCAGGGATACGATCGCCTACGTACGGGACAGGAGGGTGGACACCTGCCTCATCAACCTGGACCAGGAGAAGGCTTTTGACAGGATATCGCACACCGACATGATGGACGTGCTTTCCAAAATGGGGTTTGGGGAGGGAATCTGCAATTGGATCCAACTGCTCTACACAAACATCAGTAGCGCAGTCTCAATCAACGGGTGGGAATCGGAAAGTTTCCCGATCAAATCTGGAGTCAGACAGGGCTGTCCTCTCTCCCCGATCTTGTTTGTTTGCTGTATTGAACCCTTTGCTGAGTCTATTAGGAAGGATGTGAGCATAAGAGGGGTGACAATCCCAGGCAGCGGAGGCACTCAGGTTAAAACCTCCCTGTACGTGGATGACGTCGCCGTCTTCTGCTCGGATCCGCTGTCCGTGCGCAGACTGATGAGCATCTGCGACCAGTTTGAACCGGCTTCGGGAGCCAAAGTTAACCACGGCAAGAGCGAGGCCATGTTCTTTGGGAACTGGGCTGACCGATCCTTTGTCCCCTTCACCGTCAGGTCAGATTACCTGAAGGTGCTGGGGATATGGTTTGGAAGGGCCGGGGCGTGCACCAAAACCTGGGAGGAGCGAGTAGCCAAGGTACGACAAAAGTTGAGCATGTGGGGGCAGCGATCTCTCTCCATTGTGGGTAAGAACCTGGTCATCAGGTGTGAGGCGCTCACGTTGTTGCTCTACGTGGCGCAGGTCTGGCCCATACCCCACTCCTGCTCTGTGGCAGTCACCCGAGCCATTTTCCGCTTCATCTGGGGATCTAAAATGGACCGGGTCCGGAGGGACACGATGTTCAAATCTCTGGACAAGGGCGGGAAAAATGTACCCAACGTGGACCTCATCCTGATGACCACCTTCGTGTGCGGCTGCATCAAGCTGTGTGTAGATCTCCAGTACGCAAACTCCAAGTGTCACTACGTGCTGTCCCCGGTGTTGCGAAGGATGGGCCTGGTCACATTGCCGCGGAACGCTCCATGCAGCTGGCCGTGCCGTACCACCTATCCTTCGTGGAGCAGGACTTCTGTCGCCGGGGTCCTTGATCTCATGAAGGCCTGCCGTTGTCTAGTTAAATGCTTAATTGGCACTTGATTCGGCAGGTCTGCCACAGGGAGGCAACGCAGGATTCTTGGCAATGCTTTTTCCAGACATTGTGATCCCTGTCGCTCGGATCAAATCCCAGCCACAGATGCCTTTATTGCAGTTAAACGTCCCAGGGTGCTTTCCAGGAGCATTATCAAACAAAACAAATATGACACCAAAGCACATAAGGAGATATTAGGACAAGTAACCAAAAGCTTGATCAAAGAGGTAGGTATTAAGGAGTATCTTAAAGGAGTTGCAAAAGATGGAAAGGTGGAGAGATGCAGAGGTTTATGGAGGGAATTCCAGAGCTTAGGGCCTAAGCATGTCAGGAAGGCCCTATATGCCAAATGAGACATATTAATTTCATTGGTTGGAAACTTACTTTAGACTTTTAATGGAAAAAAAACCCTACAAGTAACTTTAAAAAAAAAACTAGCAGCCAAGATGGCCACTGCCGTTTACATCTGAAATACCAGGAGATTGGACTGGAGACAAAATGTCTAACAAGAAGCCCAGCCAGGACAATAGCTTGCTCTAAGCGATTGAATTGCATAGAATGGCTTCATTAGCACAGAAGTCAAGGCCATCCTCACACATTGACTTTGAAAAAACCAACCCCCACCAAGTGCGAATGGACATCCTGGGGCATGTAGAACCTTAAATTTCATTAGAAGATTCCAGAAAAACCTCATTAGAAACAAAGGGGATTGAGAAGAACCATGTGACTGCCTGTTCCTCTCTGAAGAAACAAGTTTAGTTACACAAACATGCAGACAGGCAGTAACTGAGTGTATAGCAGCACAGAAGGTTGCTGCTCCCCTGTCTCTCTCTCTCTCTCCCCAGAAAACACCGAGTGAAAACCGTCTGCGACTGGGGGATCCTCCAAGCTTACAGACCGCTACAGCCAGCAACCAGGGGAAGAGAATCAACTACAAATTCTGTCTTCTGGAAAACCCTGAGCACAGCAAGCCAACCAAAATACACTTTGACCAGCGAAGACTTCAAGAATACAGCTTGAACCTGAGGATTTCTGGATGATGCACTCTACAGACTGTATTTAAATTCCATTTATTCTGGATTTTAATCCAACCACCAAATCTGTTTTCCCTCTGTAATCTATTTGTGTGGGTGTGATTCTCGTGTGAATGTGTGCGTGAATGTAGCGCATATTTTTAAATTGGGTTAGAGTTAAGTATGATAAACTCACCTCTTTCTTGTTTAAACTCAAGGAAACCTGTCGGATTGGTTCTTTTGCAATCACAGTAAAGGAAAAAGGTAAAACGTTCACAGAGGTGGTAAGTTTAAAAGGAATAAACCCTGTTGCAGTCAAATAAGAGGAAGGGCACGAGGGGAGCCTGAGACCCCCTCCTCACCTGGCTGTAACAGCAACCGAAGGCACAGCCACCAATGGTGGCCTGATGAAAATCGGGGATGTAAAAGAGCCCAGAATTGGAAAGTTGTAGGGCTGGAGGATATTACAGACAGAAAGGTGGACAAGGGACGAGGCCACAGAGGGATCTGAACCATGAGCATGAGAATTACAGAAAACGTGGGCATCTCACTTTTGCGTATCCTAACACGTGAAGTTTTTATCTGATTATGCTTTTGTGAAGCACCTTGGGATTTTTTTCTAATTTAAGGCGCTATACAAATGTAAGTTGTTATATAAAATAAGGAAGAATAACTAATAAATGGCTCACTGGAAAAGTTTTGCTTGGGATGGATGATAAAACTACTGCAGTTGTGAGGAAACAGATTGAGCAACAGGTCCAGGACGAACCCTGAAACGTAGCACTGATTTGGGGTTACCATGGAGTTCACAAAGCGAAACCAACAGCACCACACCTGACACTTCAAACATCCATTCACCATGGGCACACTGTGGCTCCATTGTGTACCATCTACAAGATGCACTGCAGCAATTTGCTTGCCAAACCGCGACCTCTACCACCTAGAAGGACAAGGGCAGTAACCATGTTGGAACACCAGCACCTGCATGTTCCCCTTCAAGCCACACACCATCCTGACTTGGAAATATATCACCGTTCTTTCACTGTTGCTGGGTCAAAAACCTGGAACTCCCTCCGAACAGCACTGTGAGCGTACCTACACTACATGGACTGCAATGGTTTAATAAGGTGAGTCACCACTACCATCTCAAAGACAATTACGAATGGGCAACTAATGCTGGCCTTGCCAGCAATGCCCACATCCCGAGAATTGCTTTTATTCGTAATCTAAAGCCTCAAATGAATTAAGATCACAATGTTTTTCTCTGGAAAAAATTACGTAAAGCTTTTCCCACTTAACTATATATTTTGATGGTAAACTAGGACAAAGGTTATTACACAGGGAGGAAATCTAACCCACATCTCATGATATCCCATGAGGATGACTGCATATTTATTTATAAGGAGATTAAATCGATGAAGATTAAGTGCAAGAAGGGGTTGAGACAAGAATTCCAAAACAGAGCAAATTCTTGTCATGTTCCCTGTACGACAAACGGGGAGCTAAACTGAATTTTTGAAAGAGTTATAGAAAAGATTTAAATAGGACTGAAAAACAAAAACATCACAGGATAGAGTTCCTAAATGTAGGCTTTGCTTATGCACTCTGCATTCCAGAAATACAGGGCTGAATTTTATTAGTGCACCGCACATCGTAGTGACGCATTTTGAAGTCGGAGGCCTTCAGGCCTCCATTTAAATAGAGGGGGTAAAGTGGCTGCCCCCAGTGTTATAGAGGGGGCTGGCACCATTTTTAAAGGGCTTCAAGCCTTTCAGTGCCATTTAAATATTTAAAGAGACAGGGCTGTGAAAGAGAAAGACTGAAATAAAATTTTATTAACATTTCCAATCCCCTCTCCCACCCCACAATAAATAATCAGTTGATTTTTTTGTCTTATCCCCCCCCCCCCCAAAAAATGAGTTTTTAGTAACGACCTATCCCCCCAAGCTTTATTCCCTTTGACCCTAAACCCCTTCCCACCATCCCCGCAACCAATCAGAGCGGTTTTCACCACTCCCCACCCCGGCGCCCCACCCCCCCCCCTGAAATTTTCACTCCTCCCCCCTCTCCACCTGTGTCACTCCAAACGGCGTTCCGAAGGCAAGTGAGTTGCGGCCGGCAGCCGGAATATCGCATCGGATGGCCATTAGGACCAGCTAAGTTTATTTGCATGCATTAACCTTTATTAACATATTTAAATGAAGGGCCTGTCACCGAGCGGTGGGGGTGGGGGGGGCCTGCACCGAGGCCTCGCCATTGCTGGTAAAATGCAGCGGGGCCTTCCCGGCGCGGGGGTTGTGGCGGGCCTCTCCCGGAATAATTTTCCGGGCCTCCCCGCTATGATCCCTGACGCCAGAAGCCACATAAAATTCAGCCCATAGAATTTTCTTCATTTTTTTTTTTGAGAAGAGGCCTCTCCTCAAACGAACTGAAATGATATATTATGGGGTAGAATTTCTGCTTTGGGTGCAATTGGCAATTCCGCTGCAAATTATGCCGAAAATTGCACCCGTTTTGGAAAATGCTTCCCCTCACTCATTTGCAAATCATCCCCTGCAAAATCTGCCATGAATCGGGCAAAATTAGGCTGTGTTTCATAATGTTAATTTTTTTTTTAAATGCTTTAAAATATTCCTTTATATATACGAGTGGCAAATGGTAATGTTTTATTAAGACAGCTGAAAATGGTTTCTCACAAAAACTAAGTAATTTAACTCACTGTCAATCCACCACCTGAGAGTAGCCCTATTTTTAATTACTGAAAATGACTTTTTAAAAAATGACACAAAATTATTTTCTAGTTAAATTGGGGTACAGTCGTGAGCTCCTTAGCAAGTCTTTTCAAAATGTACCTATTGTCCTTGTGCGTAAAAGTTGCAGCATAATGTCTGCAGCCTCCTTGAAGGCCTGTGAACGAGCACAATTAGTGGAAACTCCAAATGGTGATTAATTCATCCTGAGGGCAAGGTCTGTGCTGTGGGCGTGGTCTGCTTCTAGTACAATGTTTTTAAAACCAGCGGAAAAGATTGCAGAAACTCAAGTTGTGCTGAACTTAATTTCCTATTAAAATTCCGCAATCTTTTGTGCTGGTTGTACTGATATCAGGGGAATTCTGCCAAAAGAAACCAGCACAACTTAACTGCAGGCTGAACTATACAAACTAAAAAAGGACAGGTATCGGAAACAAGCAGTTTTTGAGAACATTTGAAGCAACAGAAGGCTGCATAAACCTCTTTTGCCCTTGTTTTATGACACATGACCTTGGTAACAAACCTGCAGCTGCAATAGATGATATTGAACAGTGCTGCCGACATACTTCCTCCTCATTGTTCGAGGGTGGGCCATATGGGTTTTCTTGGGCTGTACAACAAAAACAAAAGTGTGTCAGACTGCAATTCATACTGCTCATTGTTTAAGCCTATCAACGGTAAGCTGCATTTATTTGCATTTATCCACAATATGTTTTGTACAGATTCACATGATTAATTCAATTCTGCCTAAAAATGTAGTTACCTGTTAGAGGGGTCTTGTTCTTCTCCAGTTGGTCAACTTCCATGATGAAATCATCTTGCAGAAAGAGGAATCCCACAATGGAGAAAAGATAGACAAGGATAAGAGCCAGCACTGCTGTCAGAATAATGGACCGTCCATTGCGTGTGACACTTTTTATGACATTAAGTAACGTTTCTTCCCTGTAGACCAAGTCAAACAACTGGGGAAAAGAAAAATCAATAATTGAATTACTGACAAAAGGGAAAAACACTCAAAACAACCTTTCAAAAGAAAGCAAGCTTTCTGAACAAGAGTCTTCTGAACAAATGCATATCTCAGGAGTCAAGTATCCCAGATTATGGTTACATAAGGACTCTGCTCCCATGGGTGAGGGAGTCCTCCTGTGAATGGCTGGGGTTTTTAGCAAGCAAGAGGAATCTTGTATTAACAGGGCTTCTGCTTGATTGGAAACTGAAGAGTAGACACATCCTTTCTAGTACGAATATGTATCCTGGAGACCGATGGAGAGGAGCTGCTTTCTGAATGTCTACACAACCAACGCAGGTTCAGAATAGGATGACATGGCAAGGTTTCTCCAGTTTTGTAAACTGGTGCAACAACAGGACTATGGAGAGAGAGCAAGGCTTTGTTTTGCATCACTTGTTGGAAATAGCCAGGCTAATGGGCCGAATGGCCTCCTTCTGTGCTGCAAACTTCTCTGGTTTGAGCATCCAACACGGCCCGGATTTGGTAAAAAATAAATACAGAGCAGGATTATACGACTGGGTGGCCAGGAAAAATAATCTATCTGGAGTTCCTCCGGAGGTTCTGAAAAAGTTCCCGCAAAAAACCTTTTATTTAACTCCAGTCAATGAGTGTTGGTGAAGCATTTAACCAGTTGTTCATCACAGTTGAGGAAAATGTGGTTTTTGATTAGATTAGATTAGAGATACAGCACTGAAACAGGCCCTTCGGCCCACCGAGTCTGTGCCGAACATCAACCACCCATTTATACTAATCCTACACTAATCCCATATTCCTACCAAACATCCCCACCTGTCCCTATATTTCCCTACCACCTACTTATACTAGTGACAATTTATAATGGCCAATTTACCTATCAACCTGCAAGTCTTTTGGCTTGTGGGAGGAAACCGGAGCACCCGGAGAAAACCCACGCAGACACAGGGAGAACTTGCAAACTCTACACAGGCAGTACCCGGAATCGAACCCGGGTCCCTGGAGCTGTGAGGCTGCGGTGCTAACCACTGTGCCGCCCTCATGAAGAATGTGTAGAATGGTACTGAAATATATATCTGATTGGTGAACTTAGTCTCCCACTGTAGTAATGAGAAATTGCAAAGGGAAGCAAAAAGCTGAAGAAATACTTTCGACCAATTATCTCTGCACTTAACAAGAATGCAAGACAGCTATTGACTTGAACACTTGATATAATCAGATCTCAAGTATATGAAGCTGACCCAGTCCATGGGTTGACTATTGAGAAAACTGAACTGCAAATCAAACACATTAATGAATGATTTACATTCACTTTCAATATACAGGAGGACAAGAGTCAGGAATCCACTAAAGCTAATACCTCAACGTTAGCCGCTGAGTTAGTTTTTATTCAACCCTCTCCAAATATTCTGCAAATGGAACGTTTATACTTTTAGAAAATTATATTCAGCATTTGTTAGAATCCCAATCACTAGGTGGTAGGAGAATGGTGGGGATGTGATAGGGAATATGGGATTAATGTAGGATTAGTATAAATGGGAGGTTGTTGGTCGGCACAGACTCGGTGGGCCGAAGGGCCTGTTTCAGTGCTGTATCTCTCTGTGACTCTATGACTATGACAATTCAAGGTGCCATTTGTATTAAAAATAAATTAAGTCAGTTACAGGTTCTCTTGGTGAGGAGAGTCTGCAGATCGACCTGGAGCCAAAAATCTGCAAGGACCTGGCAATCTGCAAACTTAACAGGCTTCTATTCCCTCGAGAGTAGAAGACTGAGGGGTGATCAAACTGAGATGATTAAAGGATTTGATAGGGTAGAGGAGGCCAGAACAAGGAGGGATAACCTTAACATTAGTGCTAGGCTGTTCAGAGGTGATGTCAGGAAGCACTTCGTCACACAAAGGGGAGTGGAAATCTGGAACTCTCCACAAAACACTGAGATTGGGGCTCAATTGAAATTTAAAAATTGTGTTTGATGGATTGTTAGGTAAAGCTGTTAAAGGCAGGTAAATGGAATCAAGGTTCAGATCAGCCATGATCTAATTGAATGGTGGAACATGTTCGAGGGGGCTGAATGACCTCCTCCTGTTCCTATGCTCGTAAGCATCCCTCGGTAGCAGCATTGCTGATCTATTGAGATCACTTCCCAACATGGGAGTCAACTCTGCAGTAGCCTTGAAGGGAAAGGCCAAGACAGCAGCTAAACATTAACAAGCATGACCCCTGACTGACCATGAGCAATGGCATGGGAGAATGGCTTGGTTTTTCACCTCTCCCAGGAGGTTAAAAGCTGGGGTGGGAATGCATGTATCACGACACACAAACATTCAGGCTGGATGGACCAGTCGGTGTCTCCTGTCTGCTGGTTTTCAGCTAGTGAGATCAGCTAGTACATATAATTTAAACAAATAATAAAATTGCCACTTACCAGGAAACTGTAGAAGAATTCATGGGCGAAAAGGCCAAGTATACAGACCACGACATAGGTCACATGGTACAAAAACTCCACATCCATGACCACTGCCTTATAACCACGGGTGAACGTTCCACGATTTCCAACAAAACTGACCAAAAACACGATTTTATTACACAGCTAAAGAAAACAGGAGAGAGAGAGTTTATTACATGCAACTAACTATAAGTCACACCCCTCAGAGAAAATCAAACTCCTACCTGGAATTCATTCAAGCCAAGTATGAATTATATTGTCAGATACTGGCAGTAGTGTTACCTTATTGAATTATACAACTATTGGACCAGTAAGTGGGCATTCTGAAATGTGCTTCATTTTAATCAAAACCATTCTAAGCTGTTTAAAGAAGCGCTGGGCTAAATTACAAAAAAAGACTTGCATTTATGTAGCGCCTTTCATAACCACCAGACGTCTCAAAGTACTTTACAGCCAATAAAGTACTTTTGAAGTGGAGTCAATGTTGTAATGCAAGCAACGCAGCAACCAATTTGCACACAGCAAGCTCCCACAAACAGCAATATAATAATGACCAGATAATCTGTTTTTGTGATGTTGGTTGAGGGATAAATATTGGCCAGGACACTCGGGAGAACTCCCCTGCTCTTCTTCGAAATAGTGCTGTGGGACCTTTTACATCCACCCAAGCAGGTAGATGGGGCCTTGGTTTAAGGTCTCATCAAAAAACAGCACCTCCAACATTGCAGCACTCCCTCAGTACTGCACTGGAGTGTCAGCCTCAATTTTAGTGCTGGAATGGGACTTAAACCTGAAATCTTGTGATTTTAGAGGCAAGAGTGCTACCATCTGAGCCACAGCAGACATTCTAAGAAGGTGCAAGTGAGGATGCTGTGAGTATAGGAGTGAATTACAAAGCAACTTATCGACTATCATATTTATATGATGATCTAAAAAAGAGATGGGTCCCAGAGTATATTGGAAGGGGAGAATTCCTGCACTTGTACATTGATTAAAGAATTGAATTGAGGTTGAAAATCAGTCATGATAGTATTGAATGGCAGAGCAGGCTCAAAGGGCCAAATGGCCTACTCTTGCTCTTATTTCAAAAGGGCATTTTTATAGAGTTCACAGTGGAAATCTTACCTCTTGATTCCTTCTGACAAAGAGTTCAACATTCTCCATTTAGGGGATTTTCAAGACTGCTTGAAAGATTAGAAGCCGTGAATTATACTTGTGAGATTTAAAAGTCGTTAGAACATTTAAATCTATTCCTCTCACGCATACATAACTCACATTGAGTTAAATTTTTATCAAAAACGAACAAACACAAGAAAGAGAGAGAAAAAAGAGATTTCCTCCCACTGTTGAAGAGTATCTTTGTTGCTACCAAGTTTCCAGTCACTGCCTCAAGCAATCTTCATGGATATTGTATTTCACCTCACAGTTTTTGGGAAAAAGTGAATCTAAAATGTACAAAGGCAACTTTCAATTTCAGTCCAACTGCAAGTGGCTGGTAGTTAATAATTTGGAGGGTGGTGAAGGGCCACATCAGCTGCCCTTTCTCCATAGAAAAGTGACCACAAGCAGTCGGATATAACGAATATACCGGATATAACCCCAAATGGTTCACAAATGATGGAAATCTGCCAGCCCCACCCAGTCTGGCCTACATGTGACCTGAATCCCTCACGAACATGGTTGACTCTTAGCTATCCTCTGAAGGCACTCGGTTGTATCAGAAACCACAATGAAGAATAACACCTTCACCCCACAGAATGCAACTGTTCAAAAAGAAGACAGCTGATCACCACCTTCTCAAGGATGGGGAAAAAAATGCCAGCCTTGCCAGTGACACCCACACCACCCAAGGCAAGGTTGGTGCAAGTTTCAGGTGGGCCTGTAAATAGGTATAAAACACTCTCACCTGTTTTGTATGGGAGGCTACTTAAATATATAAATTGGGTTTCTGCGCCATTGTAGAATTGCTTAATTGCAACTTTGAGGTATAAATGGGCGAAGCGAGCCCTATGCACGGACCATTTGTACCAGGCAGTGAGGGATCCTTATAAGGATTGCTGCTCACTGACACACAAAAGTGCCCGGACCACATTTTTGTTTGTAGGAGTAGTCCTCCTAGCTTCAGAAAAATACTGAGGCCCAGGCTCCTCTCCAGAATCAGCCCCCTGCCCCTGACTAGCCAGCCCACACTCAATCCACTCCTCCTCCCTCTCAGCTGACCTGCCAGCCCTGGCTTGCTTCTCTCCTGCATCAGTTTCCCTCTGCCCCTCCACCCTCACCCACTGGCTGCCCCTATGCCCTCCCACAACCATCGAGCTGGGGTGGACACCATTTATTTTACAGAACACGATTAACATACAAAATAGCAACTTCCTTTCCACGAAGGATATCGGCACAAATGAAATCAACATATATTTTGAAGTGCTGAACTCTCTGTTTTGGTATTGGTCACTGGTGGAAAACACCATCATGCAAGGTGAAAATGGCAGAGTGGAATTCTAGAATGATACAGCACAGAAGGAGGCCATTCAGCCCCTCATGCCTGTGCCGGCTCTTTGAAAGAGCTATGCAATTAGGCCCACTCCCCATGTTCTTTCCCCATAGTCCTGCCTTTTTTTCTTTTTCAAGTATATATCTGATTCTCTTTTGAAAGTTATTAAATCTGCATCCACCACCCTTTCAGGCAGCAAAGTCCAGATCACAACAACTCACGGCGTGAAAAAAATATTCTCCTCATCTCCCCCTGGCTTCTTTTGCTAATTACCTTAAATCTGTGTCCTCTGGTCACCGACCCTCCTGGCAGTAGAAATGGTTTATCTCTATTTACTCTATCAAAACACCTCATCATTTTAAGCACCTCGATTAAACTTCCATTTCAAGTTTCTCTGCATAAGTAAAGTCCCTCAGCCCTGGTGCCATTTGCTATCATCTCCTCTGCCTCCAACTCCAAGCCTTGGAACATCAATCATCTTGTGGAATCAAACTCGTAGCCGAATATTTGAATCAAATGCTTTGAAACATGATCCCAGTTTTCAAATACATTACCCCCGTTCCTTCCTCCTCTTCCAGCCCCCATCATCCACTCCCCCACCCTCGGCCAAAAACAAAATTAAACACAGCGGTTAAAAGAACTGACCCAAGAATTGGTATTAAACAGTTAAATGTAACGTCAATGTTTGAGTTTAACAGAGTGATACTTGTACAATGAACCAATTCGTGTTATTAATAATTTCCAGATCACTTAACTATGCACACTTCGAGTTGAATATTTAAAAGAACCAATAATTTAACCCAAGTTAAAAATGTCATATCTGGGAAGTTTTCAGCATGGCACTTACTCCTGGTTATTGCTGAGTTTATTATCCATTTGCCTTCGTACCAGACTCTGTGCTTTCATTGTACAAGCCTTTGATACTTGTAATCCAAAATATTTCATCAGTATTGTAAGCACAATAATAAAAACAATCGGCACACAGTATTAGTCTCCACAATGCTTTCAAATCCAGCTTGCTATATTTTTTTTTTATTCGTTTCATGGGATGTGGGCATCGTTGGCCAGGCCAGCATTTATTGCCCATCCCTAATTGCCCTTGAGAAGGTCATTTTCTTAATTTCATCTACTTTTAAATTTACAAAAAACCCTCTGTCCCTCCATCTGAGCCTTTTATAAGAAAACTCTGAAATAAGAAACAGTTGCTTTTCAGACGCCATGTACAATTTGTATTCAACCCTGTTCTAACTCCTCTGTGCCATTTTTCCTCAGACATTGACTGTATCCACTTGTTGGAAGGAATAGCATCTATTACGCTGGAGATCAAGGGAGCAGAGGATCAGAGAGTAAATCACAGAGTAATACAGAAACAGGCCCGTCGGCCCATCGTGTCTGTGCCAGCCATCAAGCACCTATCTATTCTAATCCCATTTTCCAGCACTTGGCCCATAGCCTTGTATGCTATGGCGTTTCAAGTACTCATCTAAATACTTCTTAAATGTTGGGAGGATTCCTGCCTCTACCACCCCTTCAGGCAGTGCGTTCCAGATTCCAACCATCCCCTGAGTAAAATGTTTTTTCCTCAAATCCCCTCTAAACCTCCTGCCCCTTACCTTAAATCTATGCCCCCTGGTTATTGACACTTCCGCTAAGGGAAAAAGTTTCTTCCTATCTACCCTATCTGTGCCCCTCATAATTTTGTATACCTCAATCAGGTCCCCCCTCAGCCTTCTCTGCTCTAAGGAAAACAACCCTAGCCTTTTCAGTCTCTCTTCATAGCTGAAATGCTCCAGCCCAGGCAACATCCTGGTGAATCTCCTATGCACTCTCTCCAGTGCAATCACATCCTTCCTATAGTGTGGCGACCAGAACTGTACACAATACTCCAGCTGTGGCTTAACTAGCATTTTATACAGCTCCGCCATAACCTCCCTGCTCTTATATGCTATGCCTCGGCTAATAAAGGCAAGTATCCCACATGGTGGTCTGGGAAGCAGAGGATCAGGGAGAGGTAGAACGGAAGGCTGGGGAGTGCAGCAGAACTCAGACCCAAAGCTCCAGAGAGGATCAAAACCGTGAGCGATTAATTATTGAGAAATCTCTAACTTACAATTGCTGACTTTACGGTTGGTGCTTCCCCTACCCCTCCAGGTACGTAACTTTTTTCTATATTTGGTATGTCATTGACATGACTAATGTATTCAGCCAAGTCAGAAATCAAGGTGGTGGCTGGAACAAGTTTGAAACAATAAGTGGAGTGATCTGATTGGTTTGTTGAGTGGCAATTGCTGCCATCGGTTTGGCACTTTTAGAAATAAACAATCCAAGTGACTGAATTGGCCAATTTTGGGACGGATGCTTGTTCCCAATTGGTAGGTTTACGTACCTGTCTATATTTGAGCAAATCAGTTTGATTCACTTAATACTAATTATTTACACCAATCAGAACAACAGTACGAGATGGTTCCCTTGTGATGGACACATTTAAATGCGAGGCACATATCACACACAGAATCCTCTTATCCATACTGAGGAACATCCCAAATCCCAGGGCAGTCCCCCTGCCCATCTCTTCATTCCCCACTCCCTCCAAATAGAACCTTCTCCATTTATCACTATCTGCTTTCATACCAGCCAACTAATTTCATGGCCCTTATTATCTAACAGTCCCAGGAATCTAAACATTTTCAAAGGCCTTCTGAAGCTCCGGGCAAATCATATATTCATCAGATGGCTCGCTGCTGATTCACTTACTTCAGGTTGAAGCATCAGTTAACCCCTTGAACACCATTCCATGCTGACTGCATCTCAGCCTCCAGGAATGCGCATTGTGGAGCATGGCTACCCGCCCCGAACCCGACGGGACTCAACGACATGTGTCGGGCTCAGGTCGGGTCGCTCTTCCGGGTCCGGTATTCGGGCTTGGGTCAGGTCGGGCCGGGTCGGATATGCTCTATCACCACCTCCGGTACGTGGCTCCAATGTTAATGTACTTTTTGGACTTGAAAGGTTGTTTAGTTACAGTTTTTTTAAGCTTGTGCAGATCAGCAACAAAGTGAAAAATGGAAGTTAGGTTAACTGATGGTCGGGTCGGGTCAGGTCGGGCATAGGAAATAATGAAAGGACTCGGGCCGGGTCGGATGTGGTTCTGTCGGGCTTGAGTCGGGTTTCATTTGCAGACCCGAGCCGGCCTTTAGTGCATTGGCCCCTTCTCACAAAATTCTCGAAGAATTTTCCTACGACTGATGCGAAATTAATCTGTGAGTCTGCAGTTCTACATCAGTTTTCAACAGCGGCAGAACTGTTTTCCAGTTTTCTGATATACCTTTTCATTTAGACAACTCCTAAAACTATTTCGGTCTAAATCTCTGCCTTCCTCCAACTGGCCCAGCACAATCTTGCCTTCCAGCTCAACAAGTCCCAGCGCCAGAACTGTTTCCAGGACACAGAAAACCAAATTGTTCACCCATTGTCTCCAGGCAACAATTGGTGAGAATTGAGCATAATATGAAGGAGCCTAATGGGAATGTAACTCAATAACCCAAACTAAATTATAGCAAAAACAGAAAACATAAGAGAGTCCTATTTATTATAAATTCCTATGTCGACACTTAGGATGTAAACTGCTGGGGCTGAATTTTCGGAGCCCCCCCGAGGCCAGGAATGGAAGTGGGGGAGGCCCCCCTGAAAATACAGGCGCCAGACAGCATGTCAGTTACAGGATGCTGTTCCTGGCCCCAACAATGATAACCAGGGTGCGGGGGGGGGAAGAGGGCGGAACAGGAACCCCACTCTCCTCCCAATTGAAGCCAATTAAAGCAGTTTAAAAACTCACTAGAGCTTGTTAAGGTTGGATGTTGAAATTTTTAAAAGGAGCACAGGGGTTACCCATGCCTTCAAAAACAGATCATCTGAAGGGAGGTGGACAAACAGTGCGAAGCCAGTCATGGCTGCCCCAGGGCATCACCACCGCCCCATAAGAGGATCAGTGGGGAAAAGAGGGACTCAGCACTTGGTAAGGGGGTGCCTTGGCGTTGCACAGGTGCCAGGTAGAATGGGTACTTAGCACCCAGACTTTGAATGCGGTTCGCACCCCTCTGGGATCTTGGGGGAAAAAGAGCAGGGGCAAGGCTGTCAAGGACAATTGGGTGACCATCTGCCCAGAAGGAATGCTCCAGCTGGCAACAGAGGAACAACTGTCAGATTTTGGCCCACTGGTGATAAAGGGCAACACCCTCTGCAGGAAGCGCTGAACCCTGGACATTAGGTAGGTACCAGAGAGAAAAGAGAGGCAGGAAGGCAACAGAGGCCAAATCCTCAACACAGGATCTACCACCAAAGACAGAGCTACCTGGAGGTGACTGAGAAACAGTGCCACAGGAGACTGTGACGCTCCAGGCAGATGGTTACAGATATCTGTACCTTCTTCGCCGAAGACCTCGCACCTTGCAGCATTGGTTGCCATGCCTTGCCAGTGGCCATCAAAGTCACCGTGGCCTCGAATTTCTTCGCTTCTGGCTCCATCCAAGGATCAGCTGCGTACCTTAGTGGCATCTCAAAATCGGCTGCACGCCACAACATCTCACTGATCACTGATGCCCTCTTTAACAGAGCTGGACAACACATTCATTTAGCAAAGGACACGGCCTCACAGGGACAGAGGGCGTTGGGTTTCGCCTCCATTGCACCCATGTGTCCATCAAGGCACACAGGGACCCACCAGTGAGATCTATCGACAGGAAAAGCTTCCACTCGCTCAACATCCAACTGGTCTGCAACCACAAAAAGAGCTTCCTCCATGTGTACACTCGCTTTCCTGGCAGCTGCCATGACTCCTTCATCCTCAGCCAATCTATGCTGCCTCAGATCTTCACTCTAACCTCCCCAAAATACATGGATGGATTCTAGGGGATAAGGGATATCCCTTGAAGTGATGGCTACTGACTTATCGATGTGGGAGCCTCAGACAGAGTTACAGAGGTGACACAATCAATGCTGCCTGTTCAGTAGGACATATATTGAGCAGGCTATCGGGCTTCTGAAAATGCAATTCTGGTATTTGGACTGGTTGTGTGGTGCCCTCCAATACCCTCCTGCAAGGGTCTTGGTCATTGTGGTGGTCTGCTACGCTGTCCATAACATGGCCCTCCAGAGAGGTGTGGACCTTAAGTACGATGAGGCCCTGGAAGGAGACAGCTCATCGGGGGAGGAGCAGGAGCAGGAGGAAAATGATGCAGAGGGAGATGACACTGAACAGAGAGGTGCCCCTGCTGCACGACGAGGTGGCCTCCTCCTGCCACCCTTGGGGAAGAGGACCTCCCACCTCTCCCTCATGGCCTGCAGCATTAAATCCAGGTTTGGCATCGAAGAGGCGAGGGGCAGCCCTCAAACAGGTGCCAGGCCTCTGGCTCCCCTGTGGCATCTTGCTTCCCTCTGGTGCAGCCTCAATGATCGCTGCCGTTGGAGTCTAAATAAGTCCCCACACTTCATCTAACTCACCTCCATTCCCACCCCCACTAGCTCTAAGTGGACAGGAAATCCATCTTTGTACCAATTAAGGGATTCCTCACGCAAAAATCTTAACTTTAACCAGTTTCCCACCAGAGGTGGGTTTCTGTCCCAAAAACAAACCCGGCTCCAGTTTCCTGACTCCGTGTCGAAAATTTAGCCTTCTACTTGTCACACGGTAATGACACTCTCCCACCAGTGTTGGCAATGTAGTACCTCAGCTTTGCATCAACCAGGTCTCAGACTGTATTGTAGAGGGAAAAAAACAACTCTGCTTGTTTCCGAAATTACAGCTTTGCCGAAGCATCACACAAAAATAGATATGCACTTTAAAATATGGACTGAATTATGTTTGTGTTCTCTGATCTGGACCCCCACTATCTAACCCCATTTCACCTGAAGACTACAGTAGATCTCAACTCCCCTTGTGTGTAATCCCATAGGAGATTGCCTTTTTTTTTACATTTCAATTAAGGTTGAGTTTACTGATGGTACAAATATAGTCCAGCATTGACATGATGGGCCGAATGGCCTCTTTCTGTGCCATAATGATGCTGTGACTCTAAATATAGGGGTGAATTCCAAGGATTCAGCAGTCCTGACCCACAGCTCAATGCGCTGAAACTACAAATTCGGGAGCACACAGCAGGAAATTAATGGGTATAAAATGATACAGCTGAGAAACAGATGCACTGTCCTGTGCACTCTAATTTCCAATATGTGCTTAAGTTGCACAAAGTTCCTCACTGAGAGCACTAAATCATAAAATGGGTACAATTACTACATCTATATATTTGGGCAGTGGCTGAACCTGAGACACTACACGTGTAGTGTCTCCCACCCACCCTCCTCCTCTAACCAAAAAAAAAGGACTATGGTGTGTTGATAAGGTAAGCTTTTTATTTTATTTCTTCTGTATCGTGTGATTGGTAAAAATTTACTTTCTTCTTTTACTTTTTTGACTTATCTATTAATTGGTTATTTGAAAAAGACCACAGCAGAGAAGAATCAAACTATTTAGCTCATAAATTTATATAAATTAATAAAGTAATTAACTAAGTAGAGCTGGCTGGGCAGGTGATGTGCTGTAGCTGTATGATGTGGGAGCTGGCTGATCCCATTGTGAACGGCAGGGACCACATCTGCGGGAAGTGCACCCAACTCCAGCTCCTCGAGAACCGCGTTAGAGAACTGGAGCTGGAGCTGGATGAACTTCGGATCATTCGGGAGGCGGAGGGGGTTATTGAGAGGAGTTATGGGGAGGTAGTCACACCTCAGGTAAAAGAAGTAGGTAGATGGGTTACCGTCAGGGGAAGGAGAGGGAACCAGCAGGCAGTGCAGGGATCCCCTGTGGCCGTTTCCCTCAACAACAGGTATACCGTTTTGGATACTGTTGGGGGGGACGACTTACCAGGGGTAAGCAATGGGGTACAGGTCTCTGGCACAGAGTCTGTCCCTGTTGCTCAGAAGGGAAGGGGGAAGAGGAGCAGAGCATTAGTCATTGGGGACTCCATAGTTAGGGGAACAGATAGGAAGTTCTGTGGGAACGAGAGAGACTCACGGTTGGTGTGTTGCCTCCCAGGTGCCAGGGTTCGTGATGTCTC
The DNA here is from genome assembly GCF_036365525.1 of Heterodontus francisci. Lineage (NCBI taxonomy): Eukaryota > Metazoa > Chordata > Chondrichthyes > Heterodontiformes > Heterodontidae > Heterodontus > Heterodontus francisci. The sequence goes on along the minus strand of NC_090397.1, from coordinate 12,752,122 downwards.
GGATCGTGTTTTTGGGATCCTTAAGGGGGAGGGGGAGCAGCCCCAAGTCGTGGTCCACATAGGCACCAACGACATAGGTAGGAAGAGAGATGGGGATTTAAGGCAGAAATTCAGGGAGCTAGGGTGGAAGCTTAGAGCGAGAACAAACAGAGTTGTTATCTCTGGGTTGTTGCCCGTGCCACGTGCTAGCGAAGCGAGGAATAGGGAGAGAGAGAAGTTGAACACGTGGCTGCAGGGATGGTGTAGGAGGGAGGGTTTTGGTTTCCTAGATAATTGGGGCTCTTTCTGGGGTAGGTGGGACCTCTACAAACAGGATGGTCTTCACCTGAACCAGAGGGGTACCAATATCCTGGGGGGGGAGATTTGCTAGTGCTCTTCGGGGGGGGGTTTAAACTAATTCAGCAGGGGGATGGGAACCTAAATTGTAGTTCCAGTGTACAGGATGTTGAGTGTAGTGAGGTCAGGGATAAGGTTACAAGGACGCAAGAGGGCACTGGCAAGCAAGAACTTGGTTTAAAGTGTGTCTACTTCAACGCCAGGAGCATCCGGAATAAGGTGGGTGAGCTTGCAACATGGGTTGGTACCTGGGATCTCGATGTTGTGGCCATTTCGGAGACATGGGTAGAGCAGGGACAGGAATGGATGTTGCAGGTTCCGGGATTTAGATGTTTCAGTAAGAACAGAGAAGATGGTAAAAGAGGGTGGGGGTGTGGCATTGTTAATCAAGGAGAGTATTACGGCGGCAGAAAGGATGTTTGAGGACTCGTCTACTGAGGTAGTATGGGCCGAGGTTAGAAACAGGAGAGGAGAGGTCACCCTGTTGGGAGTTTTCTATAGACCTCCGAATAGTTCCAGAGATGTAGAGGAAAGGATAGCGAAGATGATTCTCGACAGGAGCGAGAGTAACAGGGTAGTTGTTATGGGGGACTGTAACTTTCCAAATATTGACTGGAAATACTATAGTTCGAGTACTTTAGATGGGTCAGTTTTTGTCCAGTGTGTGCAGGAGGGTTTTCTGACACAGTATGTAGACAGGCCAACCAGGGGCGATGCCACATTGGATTTGGTACTGGGTAATGAACCCGGCCAGGTGTTAGATTTAGATGTAGGTGAGCACTTTGGTGATAGTGATCACAATTCGGTTAGGTTTACCTTAGCGAAGGGCAGGGACAGGTATATACCGCAGGGCAAGAATTATAGCTGGGGGAAAGGAAATTATGATGCGATTAGGCAAGATTTAGGATGCGTAGGATGGGGAAGGAAACTGCAGGGGATGGGCACAATCGAAATGTGGAGCTTATTCAGGGAGCAGCTACTGCGTGTCCTTGATAAGTATGTACCTGTCAGGCAGGGAGGAAGTTGTCGAGTGAGGGAGCCATGGTTTACTAAAGAAGTTGAAGCGCTTGTCAAGAGGAAGAAGAAAGCTTATGTTAGGATGAGACGTGAAGGCTCAGTTAGGGCGCTTGAGAGTTACAAGCTAGCCAGGAAGGATCTAAAGGGAGAGCTAAGAAGAGCGAGGAGAGGACACGAGAAGTCATTGGCGGATAGGATCAAGGAAAACCCTAAGGCTTTCTATAGGTATATCAGGAATAAAAGAATGACTAGAGTTTGATTAAGGCCAATCAAGGATAGTAGTGGGAAGTTGTGTGTGGAATCAGAGGAGATAGGGGAAGCGTTAAATGAATATTTTTCGTCAGTATTTACAGTAGAGAAAGAAAATGTTGTCGAGGAGAATACTGAGATACAGACTAGATGGGATTGAGGTTCACAAGGAGGAGGTGTTAGCAATTTTGGAAAGTGTGAAAATAGATAAGTCCCCTGGGCCAGATGGGATTAATCCTAGGATTCTCTGGGAAGCCAGGGAGGAGATTGCAGAGCCTTTGACCTTGATCTTTATGTCGTCATTGTCAACAGGAATAGTGCCGGAAGACTGGAGGATAGCAAATGTTGTCTCCTTGTTCAAGAAGGGGAGTAGAGACAGCCCTGGTAATTATAGACCTGTGAGCCTTACTTCGGTTGTGGGTAAAATGTTGGAAAAGGTAATAAGAGATAGGATTTATAATCATCTTGAAAAGAATAAGTTCATTAGAGATAGTCAGCACGGTTTTGTGAAGGGTAGGTCATGCCTCACAAACCTTATTGAGTTTTTTGAGAAGGTGACCAAACAGGTGGATGAGGGTAAAGCAGTGGATGTGGTGTATATGGATTTCAGTAAGGCGTTTGATAAGGTTCCCCACGGTAGGCTATTGCAGAAAATACGGAAGTATGGGATTGAAGGTGATTTAGTGCTTTGGATCAGAAATTGGCTAGCTGAAAGAAGACAGAGGGTGGTGGTTGATGGCAAATGTTCATCCTGGAGTTTAGTTACTAGTGGTGTACCGGAAGGATCTGTTTTGGGGCCACTGCTGTTTGTCATTTTTATAAATGACCTGGATGAGGGTGTAGAAGGGTGGGTTAGTAAATTTGCGGATGACACGAAGGTCGGTGGAGTTGTGGATAGTGCCGAAGGATGTTGTAGGTTACAGAGGGTCATAGATAGGCTGCAGAGGTGGGCTGAGAGATGGCAAATGGAGTTTAATGCGGAAAAGTGTGAGGTGATTCACTTTGGAAGGAGTAACAGGAATGCAGAGTACTGGGCTAATGGGATGATTCTTGGTAGTGTAGATGAGCAGAGAGATCTTGGTGTCCAGGTACATAAATCCCTGAAAGTTGCCACCCAGGTTAATAGGGCTGTTAAGAAGGCATATGGTGTGTTAGCTTTTATTAGTATGGGGATCGAGTTTCGGAGCCACGAGGTCATGCTGCAGCTGTACAAAACTCTGGTGCGGCCGCACCTGGAGTATTGCGTGCAGTTCTGGTCACCGCATTATAGGAAGGATGTGGAAGCTTTAGAAAGGGTGCAGAGGAGATTTACTCGGATGTTGCCTGGTATGGAGGGAAGGTCTTACGAGGAAAGGCTGAGGGACTTGAGGTAGTTTTCGTTAGAGAGAAGGAGGAGGAGAGGTGATTTAATAGAGACATATAAGATAATCAGAGGGTTAGATGGGGTGGATAGTGAGAGTCTTTTTCCTCGGATGGTGATGGCAAACACGAGGGGACATAGCTTTAAGTTGAGGGGTGATAGATATAGGACAGATGTCAGAGGTAGTTTCTTTACTCAGAGAGTAGTAGGGGCGTGGAACGCCCTGCCTGCAGCAGTAGTAGACTCGCCAACTTTTAGGGCATTTAAGTGGTCATTGGATAGACATATGGATGAAAATGGAATACTGTAGGTCAGATGGTTTCACAGGTTGGCGCAACATCGAGGGCCGAAGGGCCTGTACTGCGCTGTCATGTTCTATCTATCTTAACAGTGACTATACTTCAGAAATATTTCATTGGCTATAAAGCACTTTGAGACGTCTGGTGGTCGTGAAAGGCACTATATAAATGCAAATCTTTCTTTTCTTTTAGCTTTCATACTAATAAAACTACGCTCAGGCAAAAAGTTTCATTAATCTCTGGCTCCCCCAAGATTTACAAATAATGCCAATTTTCTAATAATAACGTTGTTACTTACATTGAGAGCACCCAAGAGTATGAGAGTAGGCCCCAGCCCGATCGTGTATATGGACCGGAACATTACAGATACAATAAATAATCTTATTCCATGAGGCTTTGGTATGAGAATTAGCAAAGCAGTGCAAACAATAACCACTATCCAGAGCAGCAGCGAAAACAGGGGAGAGAGTGTACCTGCAAAGAGGAAGAGAACAAAACTGTCAGTGAATATATGATAATAGAGCTAGCACACTTGGGACGGAGAAGGATATCATACCCACACTGGCCTTAGTAGATAGTCCTGTTGGCTACAGCTGTGAAAGCAGTAGATTGCATATATCACAGGTATAAGCCATCTGTTCTATTCATAACTCAAGTGAAACTCCAACGATATATTTTTGATCATCACCTTCTCCATGTCACTGAACAGCAGCAACTGGAGAAATCTCCAATAATGGGCCAGATGTTGTTGTCAAGATAACATTGAGGCTAATGGTGCAAATGGTACAGATGAGGGGCAGATAGACAGTTAAACTCAAACATCCAAACGTTGCTGTCAGAATGGTGCCACTCGGCCGCTAACTTTGTGTAAACAGCATTGCAATGTGTCCTCACCACTGAAATGCATTGAAGAGTGTGACGTTGTTGTATTTGCATGGTGGATACAAATTAAACTTACCCCAGTAATTTAAATCTTGTTCATTTCAGTCTAAGTATCCTTTTAACAATGTGGAAAGTGGTAATTACTGCCAGTCAATCTCTCTGGTACTGAAAATTAATTAGTACTAGTATGGAGTCTCATTCCTTCAGCATGTTGAAGATTTTAAAACTGTAAAATTTGAAATTAGAACATTTTCCTTTTTGCTTTTCCTTTCTTTGCTCTCTCTTAATCCAATCTTTCTTTCCCTCTCTATTTCTATCTTTGTACCTGATTTGACATTGAATTCACCCACTCTAGTTTACACTTACTTCTCAGATCTTGTGCAGTTAATTTCACCATGATTGGTTAAGGAGATACACAGTTGCTTGCCCTGTTCCCCTCAGGGCCCCGTTATCAATTTGCACTTACAGCAGTTTGTCTCACAAAAAATTAAAATGCCTGAACGTGCAAGGGGAGATTGAACTAAATATCCTGCTATAGTAAATTTTTGCCCAATAGATGTCAATTCTATTTTGATCTTCAATGCTTACCTGTGGTGTGTATCTTAGAAAGAAAATAAAGACGTGCATTTATGCAGCGTCTTTCACAACCTTAGGACATCTCAGAGTGCTTTATAGCCAATGAATGCACAGCAAGGTCCCACAAACAGCAATGAGATAATGACCAGATCATCTGTTTTAGTGATATTGGTTGAAGGTTAAATAATGTCCAATGAAAACTCCTTTGCACTTCTTCAAACAGTGCCACGGGATCTTTTACATCCAACCGACAGGGCCTTGGGCTTAACCCATTATCTGAAAGGCAGCACCTCCAACAGTGCAGCACTCCCTCAGTATTGCACTAGAGTGTCAGCTTGAACATTGTGCTCAAGCCTCTGGAGTGAGACTTGAACCCACAACTGTCTGGCTCACAGCTTAGAATGATACCACTGAACCAAAGCTAACAGCAACTAGAAGCCAACACTGCACAAAGGCGCTCGATGCTGATACTAATTATACCATATAATTTTCATTTTTGATTTCTAGAAATTTATTGAGGGGAATGGTCAGGAAATTGTATGTCACACACCTTCATTTTTGTCACATTTAAAGACTAATAGTTTTTGAATTGGATGGAAGAAACGACTTAATACTGCCAATCATCTTCACAATCCGGTTCAGGGCCCTCGATGTATCTATTATCAGCATTTCCAATTGACTGGTCCTTTGTAGTTTAGTTTTACTGAGATGATGGATTTTTGTTAGGAAATGGTATCCAGGATATGGCGGGTAACTGGAGTCAAGGTACAGATCAGCGATGAATGGGGTAGTAGGTTCTAGGGGCCTAAATGGTCTTCTCTTGTTTGTTATGCAACTACCAGAATGGTAGAGAGAAAACATTTTGGACATTGGTCCCATTCTATCAAACAATTCCTCTGTTCCTTTATTACATGTTAGCCATTGGTGTTACTCAGTTTTGGAAGGCAGCCTCTTGCTGCTGATACACACAATGGTCTCAGCACAAGTTAGATTCCTTCCAAAATGCTAACTCTTTAAAACATTTCTTTCTTTAAAATAAACCCGTTGGTTTCAATTTCTAAGGAGCAACAACTACGAACTGCTTTATTTGCTCTTAGTCAATCACTAAATATGCACCGGTAACCAGTAAGTATTGCTTAATATCTGCATTAGAGCAAGCATACTTGGAGTTCTGCTCTCCATCATTCAATAGTTGTGTCTGCAGGTAATGTTTGCACAGAATCCTGCTCTCCTCGCTCTGTTCCTGCACTGGCTGGTGCAGTATTACTGCAGCATTAGTTCATTACACTCGTAAATGACCAGAAGTGACACATGATTACACATATTGACACATTATGAGACAGTCAGCCATACTTTTTCATCATTTAGGTTGTGTTCATCCAGTGTAGGATGTAGCCCCCTCCTCATGCCTTTTCCATTTATCTCTAACCCTTGCAGTTCTCACCCATGTGATTCCTAGGTATGATATTATGTCATCTCCCCATCTTCGTCTTTCTGAGACAGTATTCTGGGCGAAATTGTAAAACTTCCTGTTATTATCTGTTAGTAGTGAATTAACAAGATACAAGAATCTGGTGTTGGCCTTGGCTCACAGGTAGTGCTCTCACCTTTGAATCAGACGGTTGTAGGTTCAGGCCCCCTCCAGAGACTTGAGTGCATAGTCCAGGTTATAATGCAGTGCAGTACTGAAGGAGTGCTGCACCATTGGAGGTGTTGCTTTGTCATACCTTGAACCGGCAGGCTGTCGTGTGCCTAATCGGTAAACAGCCTCCATGACTGAACATTGAGTTCAATAATTTCAGAGCATGACAGCCACCCATTTTACTTTCATTTTTAGTCATTTTTTCTTCCTTTTTTTTTTTACATTCTTTTTTACATTTTTTACAATTTTTTTTTTTTGCATTTATTTCATTTCATCTTAGTCTGTTCAGTTTGCTTACCCACTGTTTTTTTCAGGTTTGCACTTGCTGCTGTTCAATATTCAGTATATTAACACCTAATCTGTACTAATGCTTTGTCTTTCAACACACCATTAACATATTGTTTGCCTTTGCTCCGTGACCTTTTGGTCAGCTATGTGGCCTGGTCCAATCTAGACCTCCTTTGTTATCTCTTGCCCCAACCCCACCTCACTTGCTTATAACCTGTGACTTTTCTAATATTTGTCAGTTCCGATGAAGGGTCACTGACCCGAAACGTTAACTCTGCTTCTCTTTTCACAGATGCTGCCAGACCTGCTGAGTGGTTCCAGCATTTCTTGTTTTTATCACAGATTATCTGATCATTATCACATTTCTGTTAGTGGGAGCTTGCTGTGTGCAAATTGGCTGTCGCATTTCCTGATCTTACAACAGTGGCTATATTCCATTGGCTATAAAGCATTTTGGGACATCCTGAGGTCATGAAAGGTGCTCTATAAATCTAAGTTCTTCCTATGCATGTTGTTACTTTTAAGTTTGTCCGCTTCAAATATAATAATGAATCCAGCAAACACGCACGACATTGAGCCTTTCTAGATGATATGAAATTGTGGGCAAGTAGCGAACGTTTACTAAGGCAATTAATTTTTGAATGTTCTTTCTAACTTACCCTCATCACCATCATCTCCAAATGGATAGAAAAGTGCGACAGCTAGATTGATAAATACTGCAAAATTGAATGAAATGGTCCCCCATAGTGATATGTTTTTTGCGAACCAAAACAAGCCTGGGTTATCTGAAGAAAGAAAGAACAAGATAAGTAAAAGTAGCATGGTGTTGTCCAGTAGAAATCATTCAGTAGACAGAGGTGAGACTACAGTGACATCATTATACCCACAGGGACTAGTTTCACATAGAATTTACAGCACAAGAGATAGACAATTCAGCAAACTGATTCTCGCCGGCATTTATGATCCACATGAGCCTCCTCCCCTCCTACTTCATCTAACCCGACCAGCATGCCTTTTCATTCCTTTCTGCCTCATGTACTTATTAGCTTCCCCTTAAATGCTTCCATGTTATTTACTATAATTCCATGTGTTAGCAACACCCACGCTCAAACCATTCTCTGCATAGAGAAGTATCTTGTGAATTCTTTACCTGATTTATTGGTGACTATCAAAAACCATGAAGTCGTCGATCTAAAAGGTTAACTCTGTTCCTCTCTCCTTAAATGCTGCCTGACCTGACTACTTCCAGTATTTTCCATATTTATGTTATATTTATAACCCCTAGTTTTGGACCCCCCACAAGTGGAAACATCTTCTCCACATCTACCCTACCAACCTCCTTCATCATTTTAAGTACATCCACTGTGTGCCGATGGTGGAGTGAGTGAATGTTTAAGGTGCTGGGTGAGGTACCGATGAAGTGGGCTGCTTTGTCCTGGATGGTGTTGCGCTTCTTAAGTGTTGTTGGAGCTGCACTCAAAGAATAAAAAAGAACAAAGAACAGTACAGCACAGGAACAGGCCATTCGGCCCTCCAAGCCTGCGCCGATCTTGATGCCTGCCTAAACTAAAACCTTCTGCACTTCCGGGGCCCATATCCCTCTATTCCCTTCCTATTCATATATTTGTCAAGACTTCTCTTAAACGTCGCTATGGTACCTGCTGCCACCACCTCCCCTGGCAGCAAGTTCCAGGCACTCCACCCTCTGTGTAAAAAAACTTGCCTCGCACATCCCTCTAAACTTTGCCCCTCGCACCTTAAACCTATGTCCCCTAGTAACTGACTCTTCCACCCTGGGAAAAAGCTTCTGACTATCCACTCTGTTCATGCCGCTCATAACTTCGTAAACCTCTATCATGTCGCCCCTCCACCTCCGTCATTCCAGTGAAAACAATCCGAGTTTTTCCAACCTCTCCTCATAGCTAATACCCTCCAGACCAGGCAACATCCTGGTAAGTGGAGAGTATTCCATCACATTTCTCACTTGTGCCTTGCAGATGATGGACAGGCTTTGGCAAGTCAGGAGGCGAGTTACTCGTTGCACAATTCCCAACCTCTGACCTGCTCTTTTGGCCACAGTATTTATATGGCTGGTCCAGTTAAGTTTCTGGTCAATGGTAACCCCCAGGATGTTGATGGTGGGGGAATCAGCGATGGTAATGTCGTTGAATGTCAAGTGAAGATGGTTAGATTCTCTCTCATTGGAGATGGTCATTGCCTGGCACTTGTGTGGTGTGAATGTTACTTGCCACTTATCAGCCCAAGCCTGAATGTTGTCCAGGTCTTGCTGCAATGCAATTGCATGGACTGCTTCAATATCTGATGCGCTGCAAATGGAACTGAACACAGTGCAATCATCAGCGAACACCCCCACTTCTGACCTTATGATTGAAGGAAGGTCATTGATGAAGCAGCTGAAGATGGTTGGGCCTAGCACACTATCTTAAGGAACTCCTGCAGCAAAGGCCTGGGGCTGAGATAATTGGTCTCCAACAATGACAACCATCTTCCTATGTGTTAGGCATGAGTATAGGCAGTAGCGAGCTCTCCCCCTGATTCCCATTGACATCAATTTTGCTGGGACTCCTTGATGCCACACTCGGTCAAATGCTACCTTGATGTCAAGGGCAATTGCTCTCACCTCACTGCTGACATTCAGCTATTCTGTCCAAGTTTGGACCAAGGCTGTAATAAGATCTGGAGCTGAGTGACCCTGGCGGAACCAAACTGAGTATCAGTTAGCATGTTATTGGTAAGTGCCACTTGATAGCACTGTTTACGACACTTTCCATCACTTTGCTGATGACTGAGAGTAGACTGATGGGGTGATAACTGACTGGATTGAATTTGTCCTGCTTTTATGGACAGGATAAACCTGGACAATTTTCCATATTGTCGGGTAGATGCCAGTGTTGTAGCTGTACTGGAACAGCTTGGCGAGGGGCATGGTTCTGGAGCACAAGTCTTTGTATTACTGCTGGGATGCTGTTGGGGCCCTAAGGCCATTTAATTAGTAATAGTTTGTACATCCACACACTAGACATAATTTGTGTTTTTCCCCCTGAAGTACTCAGTGTCTGCAAAACAGGGCACTGCTGGGAATAACAGAGAGAAACGGAAATGAGGTACAGTGTGAAAGTACTGGCTTGATGGCAGAAGTTCAAAACAAAAAGAATTTGAGCACAGGACTTCACAGGGATCATGTAGCCAAGGAGATCAACAGTTCCGCGATCTATGAGATGAAGGGTGACTAACCTGAAACGTTAACTCTGCTTCTCTCTCCACAGATGCTGCCAGACCTGCTGAGTATTTCCAGCATTTCTTGTTTTTATTTCAGATTTCCAGCATCTGCAGTATTTTGCTTTTCTCTATAAGAAGTCTATTTTCATATAAAATACACACACTGAGTGAAACCAAAGATTTGTCAAAGGCAGGTGTGATTCAGCCTCATTGGTGGTTTAGCAATAATGCTAAAAAAAATGAAGAGCTGCTGTGAATAAGCATCGACTTAAACCCAATTATTAATTGGTAATTTATTAAACCCAATTATCATCAATGGTCACAAAGTGTGGGAAGATCTTTATTGTCTCTGTTAGTCATCCAATGGAAGAGGATGTGCCAGTTTGGGGTCAGATGCTGCCGATCTGTCTCGGGGCCTTCGCATACTATGAACTATGTCTTATGATGGATCGCTGTGTCTGAATGGTGAGGCCTGAACAGCACCTGACTTTTGGCCTCATTACCATCGTGGCAGCAAGTTAAGAAAAGTAACAGGCAGCTTGCTGGCAAAGTGGATTGGGAGATCAGATCGCTGATCAACACCAGCAGCAGTCCTCAGGTTAGTGATTAAAGGGACCGGGTTGGAAAATGGGGGATGACTCGGCCGGAAGGGGTGGGGAGCAATCAGGTCAGAAAGTGGAGTGGTTGGGTTTTTCATAGTCATACCAGCACTGAAGGAGGCCATTAAGCCTATCGAGTCCATGCCTGCTCTCTATAGAGCAATCCAGTCAGTCCCATTGCTCCACTCTATCCCCGTAGCCCTGCAGGTTTATTTCCCTCAAGTGCCCATCCAATTTCCTTTTGAAAGGGGATCGTGACCCTTTATCCACAATGTGCAGGGTTTTCTCTCTTCAGCTCTCGCGTCAGTGACCCTTTATGCACAATGTACTGGGGCTCCTGCCTCCAGGCCTGGTGCCAGTGATACTTTCCTCACCAAGTCCTCCTGAACATACCCAGCACTGGCTGCCTCAGGGCAAATCAATGTTGCAGAGCAAGGCCTTAAACAAGTGCTTATCCCCCTATTTGTATATGCAAAAGCACTAATTCCTGCTTCATGCTTGGGCACTGCACGCCAATCATTTTGGTCTTTATCAATATGGTGGGTGGCACTGCCTGACGCCCTTTTAAAAGCTTAGAAGGCTGAAAAATGTGTGCAGTGAACTGAATTTCTAGTCCTATATCTGTCATTGATGCACTGAAGACCTGAGAATTTAGGGAAACACAAGAATTGGCTGAAAGAATTAACAGGCTTATAGGCAAAAGGAGAATAGTTCAGAAGTAATTTCTCTCTTGCATAGTCCAGGAAATAAGTTCTGCTTAAACTGGTTGAAGTTTTATATGTCAGAAGGGCCAATTAATGATTCCTAACAAAAAAATACTAAAGGCATTCCCAAGCTTTAAGTGTGATCACGAGCCCAACCACCATGCAGATCCGAGCCAGCATATTTACTTTTGATCTTCTTCTGCCAAATCATTTCATTGTAGAGGTCTTCAGTTTGCTGGAAGAAATCATTCACTTTGCTGCCCTGTTCATCCCTCTCTGTGGTGTTGAACACCTTCCATTTTGACTCGTGCGTGAGATATTCACAAATACTGGGCACGGGGAAGACTATTTTCTCCATAGTTCGGTCATGCCGTACAATCTGAGGATGAAAGGCAGAACCAGGTTAAGACTATTGCTCAAATTCTTCAGCAGAATAAAAGCTCCCCAAGTAGTCACCTAATTCAATAACTTGAGGAGGAAGAGCACAGATGTTGGAACAAGTTATGAGACAAAAGCTGAGAAAGCACACCTTGGTCTGCTGGGTAACCTCTGACTTGTTTGATAACAGTAAAGTTTAGGAGCTTTATAATTAGCTGAATTTGAGGTTAGATTATAACCCAGAGATCCTGTCATGTAATGTTGTTTTATGTAGTAAATGCCAGGGTACGGTAATGGTTATGTTGCTGGACTAGTAATCTATTACAGTTTGGGAATTCAAATGCAGTTCAAAAAAGAATTTGGAAATAAAAAGCTGGTACCAGTAAGTGACTCTGAAGTTGTTGGATTGTCATAAAAAATCCAACTGGTTCACTATTGCCCTTTAGGGAAGGAAACCTGCCATACTAACCCAGTCTGATCCTTTTGTGACTTGGGTACCACATCAGCATGGTTGACACTTAACTGACCTCTAAATTGGCCGAGCAAATCACACAGTTTAGGGAAACTAGGGATGGGCAACAAATGCCAGCCTTGCCAGCAACACCCACATCCCAAGAATGCATTTTAAAAGAATGAAAAGGGCATTATTCCCTTTAAAATTTGAAAAGTGCGGTTACGCCTGTTCCTTATGGTTCATTGTTATCCTATCCCTCGATATGTTTGTTGTAGAAAGTGCTGGCATTGAAAGAGCTACTTTGGATCTAGTCAAATGCCAATCCTACCATTCCTGGCAGGTTTTCTTTCAACATTACATTACCAAGCGATGAAGCACCTTGTACACACTGATACAGTTAGGATGACAGATAACTGACTGACGAGAGAGTTTATAATTGGTCACCCATTGTGAAAAATGCTTTGTTTTAACTGTTGATTTCTTTATTGAGCATAAATGGGAGTGAATATTCATTCTGATATATGTGAATTAAACTGCTTCGCAGAACACAAATGCTTGACTCTCATTGGACTAAAACTATTGGGAGCAAATTGATTGTTTCTGTTTATTTCAAATCCAAGAAAGAATGGCACAGAGACTTGTACAACACCTGAAGTGTGAACATCTGAAGGGCAATGGATAGGAGGTTTATACGTATGTAAAATATTTAAAAACATTATAGATTGAGTGTTAAAATGGAGGCTTAAAAAAAGATGTTCAGTCTGGAAGCAAGTTACCAAGAGAGGAAGATGTTGCAAACACCTTCAATTAGTGAACCACTACAAAAGGTGAGTCACTATTTCCGGCTGTGCATTTGTACTAATCCACATATGGTTTCACCACCCACATCACTAATGCATGGCAGCAAAGGCCACACTGCTTCAAGCTGAAGGCAATCATAACTAATGATCTGTCAAACTACAGCGAGTGACAGGTACTGTCAGACATTAGTGCAAGCCTTTATGTTAGGCTTTTTTTGGAGTCTAGAATGGCAATCAACGGCAAGAACTGTCAGGAATAGAGAATAACAATTTCCTAACGTAGCATTTTTTAATCATACCAAACTTCCTAAGGCACTTCAGGGATCGGCATAAGGAAATCAGATCCTGTGCCAAGAAGGGAGGGATTAAAAGGGGTGACAGAAAGCTTGGCCAAAGAGGTAGGCTCTGAGCAGGGTCATATAAGGATGAAGGAGAGATAGAAAGTCATTAAGGGAAGGAATTCCAGAGAGTAGGATCCCAGCAGCTCAATGCTCAGTGGTAGACAGGAAAAGGGGATGTACCAACGACTAGAGGCATGATACCACATGTCAGCCATGGCTCAGTCAGTAGCACTCTCACCCCTGAGTCTTAAGGTTATGGATTCAAATTATAAGTACATAATTTAGGCCGACACTTCAGTATAACACTGAGCGAGCGCTGCACTGTCAGAGGTTCTGCCTTTTGAATGAGATGTTAAATGAAGACCCTCTCAGGATTATCGTTAACTGTAAAGAGGAGCAGGGGAGTTCTCAGAGTGCCCTGGCCAGTACTTATTTCTCAATTCACACCACTAAAACAGATTATCTGACCATTATCTCATTGCTGTTTATGGGAGCTTGCTGTGTGTAAATTGGCTGCTGTGTTTCCTACATTACAACAGTGACTACACTGCAAAAAGCATTTCATTGGCTGTGGAGTGCTTTGAGATCATATAAGGTGCTACAGAAATGCAAGTTCTCCCTAGGTGGCAATTTTTAAGTGCTCTGCCCATTCAAAATTGGCACAGATTATGGCCAAAGCCTTATGACCCTTTAATCTTCTCTCACATCCTCCAATGTGACAGAAGGAGTTGGCGTAAAAGCCAAAAATTATGTGGTAGAGAGCTTGACAGCTTAAAGTAGCAGTCAATTATCACAGCTGTTTCTTTGTCCTGTCAGCATCATAGGAAAAGGCTTTTTTTTCCAAAATATCCATGCAGTGGGAGCAGAATGCTCTTTCAGAACTATGGAGAGGTGAGGTAGGTTAAAAGAGCTGTGCAATTCAGAGTTAAAGGGAATTGCGATTCAGTTTAAATAGCAATTTAGTATAAGTGGCAGCCCAATTTTCAAGTGGAGCAGATCAGAAACTGGAATATCACATTCAGTGACTCACCCAGCTAATCCAAATACTAAATGCAGTCATTTGACACAGCAGAAGTTTTAAGTTGACCATGACCAGAAGCTCAACAAGAAAATACACCAGTCTGTGAAAGCCTCGTAAGTGCTAAATTGAAACAGTTTGCAGGGAGTTTTGAGACAAGACGACATTTTTTTTTGTTAAACAGGACTCTCAGGGCTCTCCAAACCCATGGACCTCACAAACAGCCATGATATACACTTGATGTGGGCAGGGTTAATACTCTTTGCTTGTAGGTTCGAAGTTATTTTACCAGTAAACTATTCCTTCAACTTAGCTCTAGGGAGAGGACTGTTTCTGTTTGTAATTAACATCATTTCAGAGCAGGAAAATTCCAGGATGGCGTGAACAGAAGGAGGGGGAAAAAAATTCCAGATTCTCAAGGAATCATAGAATCTTACGGCACAGGAGGCCATTCATCCCTTCATTCCTGTGTTTGCTCTTTGAAAACTATCCAATTAGTCCTATTGCAATTTCATCTCCTTCAACTATTTATCCAATTCCCTTTGGAAAGTTATTATTGAATCTACTTCCACTACACTTTCAGGCCGTGCATTCTGGGTTATATCAACTTGCTCCATAAAAAGAAATCTCCTCATCTCCCCTCTGGCTCTTTGTCAATTACCTTAAATCTGTGTCCTCTTGTCACTGACCTTTCTGTCAGTAGAAACAGTTTCTCCCGTTCATGATTGTGAATGCATTAGTTAAATGTCCCCATAACATTCTCTGCTCTAAGGAGAACAACCCCAGCCTCCCTGGTCTCTCCACATAACCAAAATCTCTCATCCTTGATACCATTCTAGAAAATCTCTTCTCTACCTTCTCCAAGGCCTTGATGTCTTTCCTAAAATGTCAGGTCCAGAACTGGACACCATAGTCCAGCTGAGCCGAACTAATGTTTGGTAAACGTTTAGCATAAACCCCTGGTCTTTCAGTTCCTTTAAAATTGTACCAATTTGTGTATATTACCTCTTCTCATTCTTCCTACCAAAAGTATCACTTCACTTGTCTCTGTGGTAATTTTTATCTGTCACCTATCTGCCCATTTCACCAGTTTATGTCCTCCTCAAGTCTGTTTCTATCTTCCTCACCGTTTACTACATTTCCGAGTTTTGTGTCATCTGCTCTGTATACCCAAGTCCAGGTCATTCATAAGTTCCAAGGGTGTCTGAACTGGAGTTTTACCCCAATTTCCAGTGCCATTGGCAATCCTCCACCCGAACTCTGCCCTGAAGAAGATCAGGATTTTGGGGATTTATGGTTTAAGACTTACCCTGTGTTAATCTGTTAATTTTTTTAGATTTTTTTAGATTTAGAGATACAGCACTGAAACAGGCCCTTCGGCCCACCAAGTCTGTGCCAACCATTAACCACCCATTTATACTAATCCTACACTAATCCCATATTCCTATCACATCCTCACCTGTCCCTATATTCCCCTACCACCTACCTATACTAGGGGCAATTTATAATGGCCAATTTACCTATCAACCTGCAAGTCTTTTTGGCTGTGGGAGGAAACCGGAGCACCCGGCGGAAACCCACGCAGACACAGGGAGAACTTGCAAACTCCACACAGGCAGTACCCAGAATTGAACCCGTGTCGCTGGAGCTGTGAGGCTGCGGTGCTAACCATTGCGCCGCCCCTGCGCCGCCCCAATTGTGTGTCAATTGTTTAATTATATGCTGTGGAGGGTGTTAATTGGGATCTTACTTGAGCACTTATAAACAGACACTTACTGAGACTGCTGGAGGGTTTGAGTGAGGAGCTACATGTTTGTAATCCTTTTACTCTGTACAATAAATGTGAAACTGAGTAAAGATCGGCTCCAGCATCATCCTTCCACAACAAGCTTTCTGGAGTTTAACATGGTAGTTGCCATGGATTTAAAGGAATGGGACAAAGACAAGAATATTTTTGTTCTGAATTTTATAGACCTAGCAACTAGATTTAGTCTTTCAATAATAATGAATAGCAAGGGCAAAAGGGTGATTATCGACAAAATTATGGAGAAATGGATAGGGATCAGTCTTGGGGCACCAGCTAAGTTTCTGCCTGATAATGGAGGGGAATTTACCAATGACATGTTCAGAGATATGTGTAAAAACATGAACATTATGGTTATGAATACTGTAGCTGAAAGTCCTTTCAGCAATGGGCTCTGTGACAGGAATCACACAGTGATTGATGAAATGCTGCATAAAATCTTAGCTGACCAACCAAAGTGCAAGCTGACAACTGCCTTGGCATGGGCAGTTCATGTGAAGAATTCACTTCAGATGGTTAGAGGATATAGTCCCTATCAATTGGTCTATGGGTGGAATCCCAAATTGCCTTCTGTGCTGTGTGACAATCCTCCTACTCTAGAAGGTACTACAATTAGTTCCATTTTTCTGCACATTTGAATGCTTTACATGCAGGGAGATGAGCTTTCATCAAGGCTGAGGTCTTGGCGAAAACCCGGAGAGCTCTGAGGCATTGTGTAAGGTCGTCTGAGGTGGAATTTAATTCAGAAGATTTGGTGTATTATGAAAGAAAGGGTCATAGGGAATGGAAGGGCCATGGTGAGGTAATAGGTGATGATGGTAAGACAGTAGTTATCAAGCATGGGAATCCATTCATTCCTCGCGATTAATCCGAGTTGATTATGAAATCTCAGAATCTGAGCAGCTGATAGAGAGAAACGAGGCACCTTGTATCTTGAATGCTCATGTGTTTTGTAATGAAGGTCCTGAGGAATAGAATACAGTAGATCAAGGGTTGGCTGGTAATACGACCAATCATGATGCTCAGGAGAGCGCTATGGCATCCAAAGGCCAATTGCCCAGAGTAGGTACCCGGGTGACATACATTCCAGAGGGGTCTAATACAGCCTTTTTGCATGGGGGGGGCGCCACATTACAATTTTTATCTTATGTAAGGGGCCAGGGAGATCATTATAGAAAGATAAAGATATTAAAAATTTATCTTATTAATCAAAACAACAACTAATGTGCATTATGAAGAAGCTTTAAATGAGAAGACTAATTTATTGAATTACTTTCTCCTCTCTATATTGGACACTAATTTAGTGAAATACCTGGCATTTTTTTGCTTGCACAAGTAATCAATGTCTGCCTGCATACTTCTTGTAGCGATGCGGAATTAGATGCCCATCAGTCAGGAGTGATCTTGATCACTCTCTCTCCCTCTCTCTTTCTTGCTCTGCCTCTCTCTCACTCTCTGTCCCTCCCCACTCTGTGTCCCCCTCTCTCGCTCTGTCCCCCTTTCTCTCTCTGTCCCCTCTCTCTTTCTCTGTCTCCTTTCTCTTTCTCTCTGTATTCTCTCTCTATGTCTCCCCCCCCCCCCCCCCGCCACTCACTGTCTGACAGTTGCAGAGAGCGGGAACGCACAGTAGATGGTTGTTCAGTTTTAAAAAAAAATCACAAGTCATTTTCACAGCTGACAGCTAGTAACATTGGGAACAGCCATTTTCCAACTTCAAACAGATTTGGGATTTTCCGGTGGGTTCTGACTTTTTTCTAAAGCCGGCCGGAAAACCCCAAATCTGTCTGAAGTTGGGCAACGGCTGTTCCCGATGTTAGCAGCTGTCAGCTGTGAATCTGACAGGCGGTCTTTTTAAAAAAAAAACTGACCAACCATCTGCTAGCACAAGAGTAGGGAATAGTGCGTTATTAGGTGGGGGTCAGAGTAAGGGAGAAAGTAATAAAGTCATAAACAGGGTTAATGTGCATGTATATGAATGCATGGAATGTAGTTAATAAGACTGGTGAGGTACAGGCACAGATTGTCACGTGGAAAAATGATGTTGTGGCTAAAACAGAGACCTGACTCAAAGAAGGGCAGGACTGGGTGTTAAATATTCCTGGATACAAGGTGTTCAGGAAAGATAGGAAAGGGAGAAAAGGGGGAGGGGTGGCGGTATTGATTAAGGAGAGCATTGCAGTGCTGGAGCAAAAGGATGTCCCAAAGGGGTCGAGGACAAAATCAATTTGGTTAAAGCTAAGGAACAAAAAGGTGCAATTACATTGCTCGGTGTTGTCTATAGGCCACCAGCTAGTGGGAAGGACATGGAGGAACAAATTTGCAAGGAAATTACAGACAGATGCAAAAACTATAGGGTAGTTATAGTGGGGAACTTTAATTATCCATCAACTTGGACTGTAGTAGTGTAAAGGGCAGTGAGGGACAAGAGTTCCTAGAGTTTGTTCAGGAAAATTTTCTACAATAGTATGTTGCTAGTCCGACGAAAAAGGAAGCACTGCTAGATCTGGTTCTTGGGAATGAGGTGGGCCAAGTGGATCAAGGAGAGCATTTAGGGAATAGTGATCATTGTATCATAAGGTTTAGGCTGACTATGGAAAAGGACAAACAGCAATCTAGGGTAAGAATAATTAACTGGGGAAGGCTAACTTTAATGGGGTAAGAATAGAGTTGGGGTGAATAAATTGGAGTCAAAGGTTGGCAGGAAAACTGGTAGATGAGCAATGGGCTACCTTCAAAGAAGAGATAGTTCGGGCACAGTCACGGTATGTTCCCTCGAAGGGGAAAAGTAAGGCAAACAAATCCAGAGCTCCCTGGATGACAATGTGACAGATGCCAGGTAGGAAATACTATTGAAAACCAGACTGAATATAGAAGGTTCAGAGGGGAAGTGAAAAAGAAAATAAGAGAAGCAAAGAGAGAACATGAAAAGAGATTGGCAGCCAGTATTAACGGAAATCCCAAAATTTTCTATAGGAAAACAAATAGTAAAAGGGTGGTAAAAGGAGGAGTGGGGCCGGTTAGGGACCAGAAAGAGGATTTACACATGGAGGCAGAGGGCATAGCTGAGGTATTACATGAAATCTCTGAATCTGTCTTTACCAAGGAAGACGATGCAACCCAGACAATGTTGAAAGAGGAGGTAAGTCAGACACTAGAGGGGTTTAAAATTGATAAAGAGGAAGTATTAGATAGGCTGTCTGTACTTAAAGTGGATAAAGCACCGGGAACAGATGAGATGCATCCAAGGATACTGAGGGAAGTGAGGGTGGAAATCGCAGAGGCACTGGCCATAACTTTTCAGTCTTCCTTAGACTCGGGGGTGGTGCCAGAGGACTGGAAAATCGCAAACATTACACCCTTGTTCAAAAAAGTGTGTAAAGATAAGCCCAGCAACTACAGGCCAGTCAGTTTAACTTCAGTGGTGGGAAAACGTCGAGAAAAAATAATTCGGGACAAAATCAATAGTCACATGGACAAATGCAAGTTAATTAAGGAAAGCCAGCATGGATTTCTTAAGGAAAAATCATGTTGAACTAACTTGCTGGAGTTTTTTGAGGAGGTAACAGAGAGGGTTGATGAGGGCAATGGTGTATGTGGACATTCAAAAGGTGTGTGATACAATGCCACACAACAGACTTGTGAGCAAACTTGTAGCTCATGGAATAAAAGGGACGGGAGCAACATGGATATGAAATTGGCTGCGTGACAGGAAAAAAAGTGTAGTCGTTAATGGAGGTTTTTTGGGCTGGAGGAAGGTTTGTAGTGGAATTTCCCAGGGATCAGTGTTGGGACCCTTGCTTTTCCTGATATATATTAATGACCTAGACCTTGGTGCACAGGGCACAATTTCAAAATTTGCAAATGATACAAAACTTGGGAGCATTGTGAACTGTGAGGAGGATAGTGTAGAACTTCAAAAAGATATAGACAAGTTGATGGAATGGGCAGACAGGTGGCACATGAAGTTCAATGCAGAGAAATGGGAAGTGATTCATTTTGGTAGGAAGAACATGCAGAGACAATATAGAATAAAAGGTACAATCCTAAAGTGGGTGCAGGAGCAGAGGGACCTGGGTGTATATGTGCATAAGTCATTGAAGGTGGCAGGACAGGTTGAGAGAACGGTTAATAAAGCATACAGTATCCAGGGCTTTATTAATAGGGGCACAGAGTACAAGAGCAAGGAAGTTATGTTGAACTTGTATAAGACACTAGTTCAGCCTCAGCTGGAGCATTGCATCCAATTCTGGGCGCCACACTGGCGGAAAGACATGAGGCCAATGGACAGAGTAGAGAAAAGAATCACGAGAATGGTTCCAGGGATGAGGAATTTCAGTTATGAAGTTAGATTGGAGAAGTTAGTACTGTTTTCCTTGGAGAAGAGAAGGCTGATAGAGGTATTCAAAATCATGGGGGGTCCAGACAGAGTAGATAGAGAGAAACTGTTCCCATTCGTGAAAGAATCGAGAATGAGAGGGCACAGATTTAAAGTATTTGGTAAGAGAAACAAAAGTGACATGAGGAAAAAATTTTTCATGCAGCGAGTGGTTAAGATCTGGAATGCGCTGCCTGAGAACATGGTGGAGGCAGGTTCAATTGCAGCATTCAAAAGGGAATTAGACAGTTATATGAAAAGGAAGAACGTGCAGGGTTATGGGGAGAAGGCGGGGGAATGGAACTGAGGGAGTTGCTCTTTCAGAGAGCCAGTGCGGACACAATGGGCTGAATGGCCTCCTTCTGCACTGCAACAATTCTGTGATTCTGTGATAAGAGAAGCAAAACATAAGGAATTGGAGAGTTGGAGAGAGTTTGGAGTTTATTCTGAGGCACCAGATAGGGGACAGTCAGCCTTGTCACATAGATAGAGTTGTACTGAAAATGTCCTTCTTGATTGGACTTATAAGGCTAAAGTGAGGCTAGTTGCAAGGGGTTTTGAAGAGTGACTGAGTGATACCGATGTAAGAGTGGACTCTCCTACAGCTGGAAAGGTAATCTTGAAAATTTTTTTTCAGCTTTTTGGGCTACATATTCATGGGAATGTAGATCCATTGAGGTAAAAGCTGCATTTCTGCAGGGTGATACTTCTGAGCCACTCAAAGAGGCAGCCGATGCAGGAGGAAAACTATGGAAACTGAACAAATGTGTCTATGGCCTTAATGATGCTTCCAGGGTGTGGTATTTCTTGGTGAGATCTGTTTTGTTGAAAATTGGTTGTGTTCAACTAAAAGCAGATCCTACGATGTTTTATTGGTATCATAAAGGAAAACTTTCAGGCATCTTCATGATGCATGTTGATGATTTCTTATGGGGTGGTAATGTGGATTTTGAGAAATATGTTATTAATAAGATTAAGGCAGAATTTAAGATTGGGAGTCAGGCTTGTGGGGCCTTTAAATATATTGCTTTAGATATTAAGCAGAATAAGTCTGAATAACTTTAAATCAACAATACTATTTAGAGAGTGTTACTCTCATCCCAGTTAATCATCCAGGGTCATCACAGAAGGATGATGATATATCTAAAGCAGAGTCTGACCAATTTATTTTTAATTACAGGTCAGACATCCAAAATCCGGCACCCTTGGGACCAAAACCATGCTGGATTTAAAATTTTTCCAGATTTCAGGTTGACACGGAGTGCGGGAACTAGGCCGGCCCACCAAAGTAAACAAAGCGGCGAAGCTGATAACTAGTCCAGCGCACCGCCGTATGTGTGATTATTATCCACAGGTAACAAGTGTTGTTATCTCCACAAATTTTTACTGCATTGGTCTATTGAGATTCATAACAGCCTTCTTGTACTAAGTAAAAGGTTTTAACCATTGCAAGTCAATGTCCATCCCAGCTGAATGTAACCTTCATCTGCAAAGCATAGTATGCAATGTTTGAGAGACAGTTTTGCCCAGAGAAGCAAAGGCTGCACATCAATCTGTAAATTCCCAGGTCTAATAGAATGAAACATAAATACAGTTTTTCTCCACTGTTAGTTTTCTAGCTTGTTGTAAGAGTTCTGAAATATCCTCATTACCTCTCTTGTTGTGCTTCACTTACTGCAATACTCGTCCGGCGTGCCACTGAGAACTCGCGCCTCAAAAATGTCTGTTTTTTTGACAATTCCCGTTTTTGGACAGCCGGGGTTTTATCGTCCAACTGTACTACGATTCTGAACATGCAGGAAGCTTACACTTTTGCCTCCATTTGTCCAAACTCTCACCAATTATATATCTCTATTTGCTCTGTTGATTAACACCTGACATTTCAATGGGGAAACAATCAATTGAGAGAATGTCAAAGCGGTTGATTCCAATACTGACAGCTTACCTCAATCTGCGCAGTGTGATTAGCATAATGTGTTAAAGCTTCACAGCCTTTGTCCTGTGGATCAGAGGCTGGTTTGAGCTTCTGCTGTAACATCTTGTTGTGTTGTGATAGCTGGAAAAGAACATAACAACATCAAAACCTTGTATAAATCAATTTCCCCTGTCTAAAGGTGATTGTGAGACTAGAAATATGGTTGGTTACTGTACTATGGTAAAAGCTCTTTGTAAACGTGTTGCGTCTTCTAATCTAGGCTGACATTCTGGTGTAATGCTAAGGGAGTGCTGCATTGTCGACAGTACTATCTTTCGGATGAAACGTTAAACTAAGATCCTTGATAGGAAATCCCTGTTCAGGCAGACATAAAAGACCACGTGACATTATTTAAAGAGGAGCAGGAAGACTTCTCCTGATTCCACGGCCAGCATTCCTCCCTCAACCAACACCAACGCAACAGACTAAATTGGTTGTCCATTTCTTTGCTGTTTGTGAGATCTTGCTGTGCACACATTTGCAGCTGTGTTTGCCTACGAAACAAGGGCGACTACACTTCGAAGTACTTCATTGGCACTGAAGTGCTTTGAGAAGTCCTGAGATGCAAAAGGTGTAATATAAATGCAAGATCCACAGTACAGTATCCTGGGGTATGGTAGTGCTGCACTGTCAGGGGTGCTGACTTTCGGATGAGACATCAAACCTTTCTGCCCTCTGGTGAGAAAGAGAGAAAGGTTTGCTTTCATGACCACAGGATGTCCCAAAGCACCGAATGGCTAATGAAGTGAAGCCACTGTTGTAACGTAGTAAATGCTGCAGCCAATTGGCACACAGGTTCCCACAACAGAAATCAGATAATGGCCAGATAATCTGTTTTAGTGATGTTGATGGAGGGATACATATTGGCCAGGACATCAGGGATAACTCCCCTTCTATTCAAAATAGTGTAATGGGATCATTTACAACCAGCTGAGAGAGCAGATGGAGCAGGAACTGGTTTAATGTCTCGTCCGAAAGACGGATGTAAAACATGAATATAAAAGATCCCATGACACTTGTTGAAGAGCAGACAGTTCTCCTGGTCAATACTTATCTCTCAACGAACACCTAAAACTGACTATTTAGTTATTACCACGGTGACGCTCACGTAAAGTGCATCGATTTGATTGAAACTACAAGAACTCAATCTGAAGAGTTATAAAAAAAGGACTTTTATTTTTGAAGAGTGAACAATGTGCTTAAAAAAATGGTCACCAAAGGTCAAAAAGACCTGGCCTTTTGTATAATGAAACTGTCTGGCAAGGACAAAAGAATAGATTCAAAGTTGATAGGTGCCAATTACACCCATCCTGAACCCATCAAGAGACATTTTTGAATTGAATGGGTTTTTCTGAAACAAAGGAAGTGACCCACATCCTGGGTCACTGTCAGTCACTACAGGGAGAATGATCTGTCTCCCACAACAGAGCTGAGATATGAGCGACGTATAGCTTAAAAAGGTAGCTCCCTAGAGAGAAAGAGAGAGATATATTCAGGTAAAAGCATCACCAAAGCTTGTCCATCTAAGAGCTGGGAAAAAATACATCAAGCCAGAAAGGAAGGTGCCCTGCTGGGTATTCTAGCGTTCAAGTTGTGCAGCAGTGAACTGGAAATGACCCCCTGTCTTCAAACCAAACTTTCAATCAACAGAGAAATCTACAAACACCTCAGGCCTGCAACTAAACAGAACTTGACCACCGAGAGGTTTACCGTGAACCTCAAAACCCTACCTCACTTCAAACCACTTACCCCTCTTCCTCTCTATTTGTCTCTTTGTGTGTGTGTGTGTGTGAATGCATGAGTGGGTGCAGTTGTGCCAATCTTTGGATAAGGCATATTGCTCAATAAATAATTAACCTTCTGTTTTAAACTGCCAAGAAAACCTGTTGCTGTCTGTTTATTTGACAAATAAAACACAAAGGGGTTAAAACCCTAACAACAAAAACACTTGCTGCGGTCAGGTGGGAGTTGAACAGTGGGAACCACCCACACCCCTCACCACTTGGACGTAATACTACATTGCTGTTTTGTGGGATCTTGCTGTGCACAAATTGGCTTCTGCGTTTCCTACATCACAGCAGTGACTACACTTTAAAAGTACTTCATTGGCTGTAAAGCACTGTGGGACATCCTGAGGTTGTAGAAGGTATTATATACATTTCTTTATGTTGTACTGCCAGTGGCAAATAAAAGCTGGCTGCTTGATAGAGTTGAGTGAATCCATCAGTGAGAAATTTGCACAAGAGATTCTGTTCGTCTGACATACCCAAGTACCCAAACTGATACATAGTTGGAGGAAAATTTATATGCAAATATTTGTGAAGAATCAGCATACCTGATGGGCCAAAATGTAAATATTATGGCCAACATCCTTTGGAGAGACACACTCGTCTGAATTCTCGTCGTTATCGACCTCTACACCTTGATTGTAAGCATTCTTTATGACATCAACCTTCAAAAGAAAAGATATTCAGCTCTGGATGGTGAATTGTGAAAGGTCCTTAAGACTGCGTACCAGTTTGCTGAGTATAGGAAGGTGTCTGTTCACTTGTATTGATTATAAGTTTTTTGCATTGATGCGAAGCAGCTGTGGGCATAATGGAAGGCGGGTGGGTGATGGCTTCAGTCGGGCAGTGGGTAGAGATCAGGGGCTGGATTTTGTTGAGGTGGGGCTCCCGGCACTGGGCCAAAAGGGCAGGCGAGTCCTGCCTTGGCCTTTTTGTGTCCCCCACAGCCCCCAACCCCAACGCCGGTGCGATCCTCCAATATTCCGGAGGCGATATTTATGGTCCCGGGATCTCTGTCCCTTTAAAGACGGGGATCCCACCTCCAAGAGCTCCAAGCCAATCAGAGGGCCGGCAGCTCAGCAGTGCCACTGGGAGCAGTGGCCACTGCCGGTACTGCAGAGGCCTTGGACCCAGGCCCAGCACTAGAATCCCAGACCTCAGTTAAGTGAGGCGGGGTCGCCAGGGCCAGGCTGGAAGGCCCCGGTGAGGTGGGGTGAGGAAGTGGTCATATAGATTAGGAGGGTGGTCCTGGGAGGTGCATTGTTTCCTGGCTGGGACCCTCCGTGGACCACAGATTTCCCACAGATGAGGGAGCCTGCCCCCAGCCACCCCTATCCCCCACCCCAGGCTCCCTCAAACCGACAAGGAAGGTGCCTCATTTTACAAGTCGCCCTTCCCGCATGGCAAAGGCAACCCGCACCCCCCCCAACAACACCGCCCACCCCACTGCTGGTTAACTCCTAGCAGTGAGAGGGAAATTGGCCTCTGGGCGGGAAGCCATCCAACCCCCCCAGAAAATCGTTAGGCTATATGGCAGCAATGGGCCCTCCACCACCCACACCCCGTGATTCTATGGCGCCCCCCCTCCTGCCGCAGGGAGGGGCCCATAAAATCCAGCCCAGGAGTGGGAAGCCTGGCTAATTTCTCTGACCAAGAGAGTACCACAGCAAATTTTAGGCACTACTCTGACAGCTAAGACCCCAATATGGCAGACAGGAAGTGTGTGCATATTTCCAACCAGGAATGCCCTGTCCACCATATTGGGTGAGAAAAAGTACGCATCATTTATCTGCGCCTGAAGCAGGCATTAGACCCACTGCATATGAAAATGAGATGCCTAATGCCTGTATGAGGCCCCCACTGCATAGTTGGGTTGCCCTGAGGCTCCGCCGCCCTGTGTCTGGTCGCCTCGGGCCCCACTGTTGAGGCGTAGGGAACGTACCCTCTGTGCCTAAATTTATGTGCCTATAAAGTGTTCCAATCATTCCAATAAAGTGTCAGATCATTCTGCTGTTCTGCATGTCACAGTGATGTAGACTTTGGTGTAGAAAATCCCCCAGGGGTTGATTTAATCTTTGGGTCTAACTTCAGTGGAAGCTGTTAGCACCATTACATTGGGGCTATTGCCAATCCTCCCACTGCAGTTACATCTGGAGATCAGAAGAAACCATGGACTTTCCAGGCATTTACCTCTAAGCCTGGGTTGTCCAACCTATTCGCGTGGGGGGGGGGGGGGGGGGCACATTACAATTTTTGTCTTACGTAGGGGGCCAGTGAGAAAATTTCGGAAAGATAAAGGCATTAAAAATTTATCTTACTATTCTTACTAATCAAAACAACAACAAATGTGCATTTTTGTGAAGAAGTTTTAAATGAGAATAGTAATTTATTGACTTACTTTCTCATCACAATGTTGGACACTGATTTAGTTAGATACCTGGCATTTGTTTGCTCGCACACTTGTTGCGATGCGCAGTGTTCCAGATAGATGTCCATCTGTCAGGAGTGATCTTTATCACTCTCTCTCCCTCTCTCTCTGTCCCCCTCTCTAACCCCCCTCTTTCTCTGTCCTCCTCTTTCTCTCTCTGCCCCCATCTTTTTTCTCTCTGTCTCTCTCTCTGTTCCCCCCTCACTCTCTCCCCCCGCTCTGCAACACTCCCTCTCTAACACCCCTCTTTCTCTCTTTGTCCCCTCTTTTTATCTCTCTGTCCCTGCTCCCCCTCTCTCTCCCCCTCTCTCTGAGCCTCTCTATCTCTGACAGTCGCAGGGAGCGGGAGCACTCAGCACAGCAGCTTTGTGGTTGGTCAGTTTAAAAAAAAAACACAAGTCAGTTTCACAGCTGACAGCTGCTGACATTGGGAACAGCAGGTTCCCAACTTCGGACAGATTCGGGGTTTTCCGGCAGGCTTTAAAAAAAAAGTCGGAACCTGCCAGAAAACTCTGAATCTGTCCAAAGTTGGGAAACCGCTTGCTGTTCCCAATGTCAGCAGCTGTCAGCTGTGAAACTGACTTTCAATCTTTTTTTAAAAGCTGGTCTGGAAGAAGAAGCCAATCGGAAATTTCTCTTATCTGAAATACATCTGCGGGCTGGATCCTGGCCCGTGGGCCATATGTCGGACAACCCTGCTCTAAGCCCAACATTGTGATCAAACCTGCTGATAAGGGTGGTGCTATTGTTATCTGGCGTGCAGATCTCTACCTGACAGAGGCTGAGCACCAACTCTCAGTCACTTCTTCCCTGGACCATGACCCCACCACCGAACATCAAGCCACTGTCTCCAGGACTGTCACTGACCTCATCTCCTCCGAAGATCTTCCCTCTATAGCTTCCAATCTCGTACCCCCATAACCCCAGACAGCCCGCTTCTACCTCCTGTCTAAAATCCACAAACGGGACTGTCCTGAAAGACCATTGTTTCAGCCTGTTCCTGCCCCACTGAACTTATTTCTTCCTATCTTGACTATCTTTTCTCCCCTGGTCCAGTCTCTTCCCATCTACATCCATGACTCTTCTGATGCCCTACGTCATTTTGTCAATTTCCAGTTTCCTGGCCCTAATCGCCTCCTCTTCACGATGGACGTCCAATCGCTCTACACTTCCATCCCCCACCAGGATGGTTTGAGGGCTCTCCGCTTCTTCCTTGAACAGA
This sequence comes from Heterodontus francisci, assembly GCF_036365525.1. Classification (NCBI taxonomy): domain Eukaryota; kingdom Metazoa; phylum Chordata; class Chondrichthyes; order Heterodontiformes; family Heterodontidae; genus Heterodontus; species Heterodontus francisci. The sequence goes on along the minus strand of NC_090397.1, from coordinate 12,724,348 downwards.
GGCCCAACCAGTCCCCATCCACCACCACCCTCCTCTGCCTGGCTGAACTTGTTCTCACATTGAACAACTTCTCCTTCAACTCCACTCACTTCCTTCAAGTAAAAGGTGTTGCTATGGGTACCCACATGGGTCCTAGTTATGCCTGTCTTTTTGTGGGATATGTCAAACATTCCTTGTTCCAGTCCTACTCAGGCCCCCTCCCTCACCTCTTTTTCCGGTACATTGATTACTGTATCGGTGCCGTTTCCTGCTTCCGTCCCGAACTGGAAAACTTCATCAACTTTGCTTCTAATTTCCACCCTTCTCTCACTTTCACATGGTCCATCTCCGACATTTCCCTTCCCTTCCTCAACTTCTCTGTCTCCATCTATGGGGATAGGTTGTCTACTAATACTCATAAGCCCACTGACTCCCACAGCTACTTCGACTACACTTCTTCACTGACTCCTGTAAGGACTCCGTTTCATTCACCCAGTTTCTCCATCACCGACACATCTGCTCTGATGATGCTACCTTCCACGGCAGCACTTCTGACATGTCTTTCTTTTTCCCCAACCGAGGATTCCCCCCCACTGTGGTTGAAAGGGCCCTCAACCGTGTCGGACTCATTTCCCGCACTTCTGCCCTCACCCCTTCCGTTCCCTCCCAGAACCACAACAGGGTTCCCCTTGTCCTCACTTTCCACCCCACCAGCCTCCACATCCAAAGGATCATCCTACGCCAAATACACCTTCCCTTCCCCTCCCCTGTCAGCATTCCGAAGGGATTGTTCCTTCCGGAACACCCTGGTCCACTCCTCCAACACCCCCGACACCTCGTCCCCTTCCCATGGCACCTTCCCATGCAATTGCAAGAGGTGTAATACCTGCCCTTTTACCTCCTCACCCCCCACCATCCAAGGCCCCAAACATTCCTTCCAGGTGAAGCAGTGATTTACTTGTACTTCTTTCAATTTAGTATACTGTATTCGCTGCTCACAATGCGGTCGCCTCTATATTGGGGAGACCAAATGCAGACTGGGTGACTGCTTTGCGGAACACTTCCGCTGAGTCCGAAAGCATGACCCCGAGCTTCTGGTTGTTTGCTATTTCAACACTCCCCGCTCCCCTGCCAACATTTCAGTATTTGGCCTGCTCCAGTGAACATCAACGCAAGCTCGAGGAGCAGCACCTGATCTTTTGATTCGGCACTCTACAGCCTTGCGGACTGAACATTGAGTTCACTAATTTCAGAGCATGACTGGCCTTTTTTACATCTTTATTTTATTTTATTTTTTAAACTATGTGCCTGTTTTTCATGTAGACAGAGCTACTCATTATTCTGCTATTATCACTCTCCCTGGACTATTGCTTTGTCTTTCACCACAAGCATTAACACACTCTGGGTCCCATGACCCAGCTTTGCTATTTAATCTCTCCTGCCCTCTGCCCTATCAGACATCTTCCCTTTTGTTCTATTCCCCACTACCCACCTCCCCCCCCCGACCCCTTTCACTTGCTTAATACCCAATTCTTTTCTAACCGTTCCCAGTTCTGATGAAAGGTCACGGACCTGAAACGTTAACTTTGTTTCTTTCTCCACAGATGCTGCCTGACCTGCTGAGTATTTCTAGTACTTTCTGTGTATATTCCTGCTCTCAGCCATTTGGGAGTTCATTTTTTTTGTTTTGTGAATGCATTTGCCTCTCATTTCTAATGTTTGACCACTTTTGCATCAGTACAAATTTATCATTCTCCTGAAGTAGAAGGATGTGAATTTGCTAAATTTCTGTGCTAAAAATCCAGCGTCTGAAGAACAGTTTACTTACAGTTTAATCAAGTCCAACTTTTTTTTTTATTCATTCATGGGATGTGGGCGTCACAGGCCAGGCCAGCATTTATTGCCCATCCCTAATTGCCCTTGAACTGAGTGGCTTGTTCGGCTATTTTGAGGGCATGTAAGAGTCAACCGCACATTGCTGTGGATCTGGAGTCACATGTAGGCCAGACCAGGTAAGGACAGCAGATTTCCTTCCCTGAAGGACATTAGCGAACCAGATGGGTTTTTACAACAATTGACAATGGTTTCATGGCCATCATTATTTATCCAGATTTATTAATTGAATTCAAATTCCACCTTCTGCTGTGGTGGGATTTGAACCCATGTCCCCACAGCAATACCTGGGTCTCTGGGTGACTAGTCCAGTGACAATACCAGTACGCCACCGCCACCCCTAATGAGAATTAGTGAGAATAGGAGGCAAAGCTTTTACAAGTGCAGATACAAGGTACTGTTTCCAGTTTACCCAACTTTCAAATCCATTAAAAGATAGTTACACCACATATATTGGGCCTGAAGTGACTTCCATGATGCACCAACACAACTGAACAGTATAATTGGCACCAATTCAATACTTTTTTTAGTCATTGAAAGAACACTTAGAGGTGATCATCCTCCAATGGGACCACCGCAATGTGAAACTTTGAAACTCAAGTTCACTGTGTGACGCTCACAAAGTGCAGCAATTGAAACTACAAGAACTCAACCTAAAGTTATAAAAATGGACCTTACTTTTTTAAAAAGTGGACAATGTGCTTTTAAAAATAGCTGCTGAAGGTCGAAAAGACCTGGCCTTTTGTATATTCAACTGTCTGGCAAAGACAAAAGAATATATTCAAAGCTGAGAGGTGTCAATTACACCTATCCTGAACCCATCAGGAGACATTTTTGAATTGAATGGGTTCTTTTGAAACAAAGAAGGTGTAAAGTAGCCACATCCTGGGCCATTGTCGGTCACCACAGGGAGGATGATCTGTGTCTCCCAACAGAAGAGAGATGTGCGGGACTTTTAACTTAAAAAGGTAGCTCATTGGAGAGAGTGAGAGAGAGAGAGGGATAGCCAGGAAAAAAAAAATCACCAAAGCTTGTCCAGCTGAGAACTGGGAGAAATCCAACAAGCCAGAAAGGAAGGCGCCTTGCTGCGAATTCTACCTTTCAACATGTGCAACAGTGAACTGAAAGTGACCCCCTGTCTTCAAACTGAACTTTCAACCAACAGAGAAATCTACAAACACCTCAGGCCTGCAACTAAAGAGAACTTGACCTCTGACAGAATTCAACAGGTTTACCGCGAACCCCAAAACACTTCAAGCCACTTACCCCTTTTTCTCTCTAGCTGTCTCGTGTGTAGGCACGCGCGCATCAGTGAATGTGTGGCTGGATGCAGTTGTGACAATTTCGGATAAGGCATATTCCACAATAAATAATTAATCTCCGTTTTAAACCTACAAGAAAACCTGTCGCTGTCTGTTTATTTGACAAATAATACACAAAGTGGTTAAAACCTAAGGTGCGAGTTGACCAGTGGGAACCACCCACACCCGTCACCATGTGACCGTAACAACTGTTAAAGATGTGTAACTCAAGCTGATCAAAGCTGGACAATTAGTTTTGTGATGTCTTTTAAAGCTCATTTGTTGGAAAAGGATTTGGGACAGTTTTGAAATATGTGCTTTTTATTAACCACTTGACAAAATGTGAGATTTGAACTCATTCAAAACCCATTCACTTAGATAAAGTTAAAATCAGGCACTATCTATAAACTTTAAATTGTTATGATCACAAATCTACCTGATCTGTTCTGTGATGATTGAAAACACAGCAACAGTTACATAGACATTGTCATTAGAGGGAAAAAGATTCTTCCAGAAGCTGTGGTTATATGGAGGTACACCAGTGAGCGATGCCATAGAATGATCCAGAATAATGTTACAGGTTCTTACCAGTTCTTTAGGCCGCATATTGTACAGAATTCTTTCTGCGTTTTCACTGTCGTGTCTGCTTTCCATGATGGAAAGTAAAAGCTTAGAAGCATTGTTCTGTTATATTACAAAAAACACAGACATTTTATTGAAACAAAACCAGGTAATGCAAGATGCCCTGTTTTATTAACAGCAACTCCAAACTAAATTCTTTTTGGAACTAGTGACCTGCCACGAGATTTCTACTGGTGAGTCTAAAGATTATCACACCCAGTAATTCACAGTGTATAATTGCACAAATTGGCTGCCACATCTCCAACATGACAACAGTGAATACACTTCTAAACTACTTTATTGGCTATTAGGTAAATAGAGGTTAATGTTTGTTTTCAGATGAGAATTAGCAGATAGAATTTCGGCTCCTGGTCAGAAGAACCCAGGATGAAATCCTGCTTTGCTTTCTCTTTTCCCCAAAGATTGTTTTGCAAATGAGATGCAGTGTGCCATTTTGGAGTGCGATGGGCGTGTGCTAAATACACAGCCGTCTGTTGGACCACTTGTGGCACCGCTCGTCACTTTGCTCATAATGAAACAAATTGTACTTCTGTAACTGTTCCTCTACTTCAGTTTCTAATTCACTCCGTATCCTTCTCTCTGTCTTTTGGTTTGTCAGTCTTTCTTTTTCTCTCTCTGTAAGCCACTCACACACTTTTGGTGACTCTATCTCATTGGTTTTCTCTCTCTTTTGTCTGTCTCACAAATTAAGTTGCTTTATTTTTTTTTTAAGTTCCTACATCACATAAGTAACTGCCCCTTAAAATGTACTTCCTTGGCCGTGCGGCACTTTGGGATGCTGAGGTCATAAAAAGCACTATATAAATGCAAGTTGTTCTTTTCTATTTTGCAGTGCATGAACATATAGAGCAGTGGTCAGGCCAGTACAATTCGTTGTTGCATAATACAAAATAACAAGCACATCAGCGGGTGGTGTTGCTGCCTTAAACAAAACCTTCTTGCAGCCTTTAGAGACCTCAACTGCCTCACAAGCTGTGTCTTTGTGAAAGAGATCGAAGGCTTTCCAACGCAATCGGTGTGATTTTTAAAAAACAATTCGATCATGGGATGTGGGCATCGCTAGCTCGGACAGCACTTATTGCTCATCCCTGATTCCCCTTGAGAAGGTGGTGGTGAGCTGCCTTCTTGAGCCGCTGCAGTCCATGTGGAGTAGGTACACCCACAGTACTGTTAGGAAGGGAGTTCCAGGATTTTGACCCAGCAACAGTGAAGGAACAGCGATATAGTTCCAGGTCTGGATGGTGTGTGGCTTGGAGGGGAACTTGCATGGTGTTCCCATGCATTTGCTGCTGTTCTCCTTCTAGATGGTAGTGGTTGCGGGTTTGGAAGGTGCTGTCTAAGGAGCCTTGGTGAGTTGCTGCAGTGCATCTTGGAGATGGTACACACTGTGCATCGGTGGTAAAGGGAGTGAATTTTTGTGGATGGGTTGCCAATCAAGCGAGCCACTTTGTCCTGGATGGTGTCAAGCTTCTTGAGTGTTGTTGGAGCTGCACTTATCCAGGCAAGTGGACAGTATTCCATCACACTCCTGACTTGTGCCTTGTAGATGGTGAACAGGCTTTAGGAAGTCAGGTGGTGAGTTACTCGCCGCAGGATTCCCAGCCTCTGACCTGCTCTTGTAGCCATGGTATTTATGTGGCTGGCCCAGTTCAGTTTCTGGCCAATGGTAACCACCAGGAGTTGATAGTGGGGGATTCAGCAATTGTAATACCATTGAATGTCAAGGGGAGGTGGTTAGATTCTCTCTTGTTGGAGACAGTCATTGCCTGGCACTTGTGTGGCACAAATGTGTCTTGCCACTTATCAGTAATACTGTCCAGATCTTGCTGCATCTGGACATGGGCTGCTTCAGTATCTGAGGAGTCGCGAATGGTGCTGAACATTGCACAATCAGCAAACATCCCCACTTCTAACCTTATGATTGAAGGAAGGTCATTGATGAAGCAGCTGATGATGGTTGGGCCTAGCACACTACCCTGAAGAACTCCTGCAGTGATGTCCTGGAGCTGAGACCTCCAACAACCACAACCATATTCCTTTGCGCTAGGTATGACTCCAGCCAGCAGAGGGCTTTCCCCCTGATTCCCATTGACCTCAGTTTTGCTAGGGCTCCTTGATGCCATACTCGGTCAAATGTTGCCTTGATGTCAAGGGCAGTCACTCTCACCTCACCTTTTGAGTTCAGCTCTTTTGTCCATGTTTGAACCAAGGCTGTAATAAGGTCAGGAGCTGAATGGCCCCGGTGGTACCCAAACTGAATGTCACTGAGCAGATTATGCTGAGCAACTGCTGCTTGAAAGCACTATCGACGTACGTTCAATCATTTTACTGATGATTGAGAGTAGACTGATGGGGCGGTAATTGGCTGGGTTGGACTTGTCCTGCTTTTTGTGTGCAGGATCTACCTGGGCAATTTTCCACATTGCAGGGTAGATGCCAGTGTTGTAGCTGTACTGGAACAACCTGGCTAGGGGCGCGGCTAGTTCTGGAGCACAGGTCTTCAGTACTATTGCCGTTTATCGATTACCAAGACAGGCAAATAAATTGCATATTGTTTGTAGTCTTTGGAGAAAATAATTATCACTGGCATACTGACTAGCTTTAGGTGCCTTTCTTGTTCTAAATACATTTGCTTTTAACAACTCAAAATGTAAAGGCATTTCCTTTCCTCTAAAGATTTCTGTGAGAAAATGGAAAATAATTTAAAAGAAGAGTTTGCATTTCTATTGCTCATTTCATGACCTCAGGAATTTCCAGGGTGTTTTTCAGTCAATGAAGTAATTTTAAAGTGTAGTCATTTGTGTAATGTAGGAAATGTTGCAGCTAATTTGCATACAGCAAGCCCCCAAAAACCCAGGTGATAATGGTAACATAATGTTTCAGTGACATTGGTTGAAGGATAAATGCTGGCCAGACATGGGGAGAATTCCCCTGTTGTTCTTTGAAATAGTGCCATGGGATCTTTTACACCCATTTAAACATTATTTGAACATCAGAAATAATGGAGTCTTTAGGAGTGTTTACTTCAAATTTTCAGGCATTAAACTATGGGAAAGAGGAGAGTTTTTTTGAGATGTGTTTTCACCTACTGTTAGTATTTTAACTTAGCGTTGGTTTATTTTCTTATGCAGGTATCTTCTGATAACAACAACCAGAATAAATATGCAGGAGGTAAACAAACACCAAGATATTATATGTTTTTACCTAAAAGCAAGATTTCGTGCAATCAAATTGTTCGCGTGGAGTCAATTTTCACCCTCACTGGGCTGACAGAAGCAAAATAGCATTTTTTAAAAAACCTATTAAGCAAAGGGCTCAAAAGTCTTACCTTTAGTTGTAAGATTAGATCGATTCGGTACTTCCCAAGGGGATTAATGTCGTTGAGGATCAGTGCAATAATAATATCAATTCCATTGCACTCATGGGTGGTGATGCAAGTCTGTGTAAGACAGAATTAAACATAGGTAACCTTCATTTTGCAGGATGTTTAACTTCTGACCCAGAACCAACACAGGCACAGAAACTGCTGTTACTTGTATCTCCTGTGTCACAGTGATTGCCAGTCCCAATGCCTCACTTCCCTGTGAAATCATCTCACTCTGATCTACCATTTTCATAAATGGAAAGTATAAATAAACATGGCAAAATTAGCAAGTGAATGGAACCTCGGTTGGTTTCTAAATGGGGTCCGAGTGGGGAAGAGGGTGTGACCTCCCCCACGATGATGCAGTCCAGTAGCTGTCAGGAATATGGATAAGCTGCCTAAGGAGAAGAGAGAACCTTATCTTAAGGAATGACTATTCTAACGCTTGTCCTTCCGCCCTCCATAAACTCAGCTGCTTGTACCTCAACTTTCACAAAGTCCCATTCACCCACCACCCCTTTGTTCACTGACCCACACGAGTCGCGGTCCAGCAACTCCAATTTAAACATTTTTGTGTAATAAAATCAAATTACTGCGGATGCTGCAAATCTGAAATAAAAACAGAAAGTGCTGGAAATACTCAGCAGGTCTGACAGCATCTGTGCAGAGAGAAACAGAGTTAATGTTTTGAGTCAGAACTGGTTGTAAAGAGTCTTTTCCGATTTGAAACAATGGCTGGAATTTTACGGGCCCCCCCCCCCCCACACAAGCAGACTGTTGGCAGGGGAGGGGAGGGGAAGGTGGACTGGGGTCGGGCTGTAAAATTGAGTGGGAAGCGGGGGGGTGACATTCCCAATGCCTTCCAGCCCCCGCTGCAATTTAACGCGAGGCAGCGGCGGTGAGAAACAGCCCGCTCGCCCCAGGCTAATCAAGGCCCTGAAATGGCCAATTAACTCCCACTTAAGGGCCTCCTCCCACTGCTGCTGGTACTTTACCAGCAGCCAGCTCAGGCCCCCAGAACGGCGTCAGGTAAACCCCCCCAACTGACCCACCTTGCCTGGCCAGGACCTGGCCGATTGTCCCCGGTGAGGCCCCAAAAACGTACCTTGGTTCCAGGGCCGTCCCTCTTGCTTCTGGTGGCTAGGTGCAGTCCCAGAAGTGGCCACCGCTCCTGCTGGCGCTGCTGGGACTGAGAGCCGCCGGCCTGCTGATTGGACGGCAGCTCCATTAGGCGGGACTTCCTGCCTCAGAGAGGTGCAAGTCATGCCCAAGACTAATTAAGGGCCTGGGCAGCGTAAAATCCCAGCGTGGCTCCCCAGGCCCGCAGAGGAGGGCTCACCCCCGCCTTTTTCCGGTGGACGTAAAATTCTGGCCAATAACTCAGTTTCTCTCTTCACAGATGCTGCCAGACCTGCTGATATTTCCAGCACTTTGTTTTGATTAAAAATTCTTGTCCTTGTTTTCAAATTCCTCCATGGCCTAGCTACTTCCCATTTCTTTAACCACCTCTAGCCAGAAACCCTCCAAGATATCTGCCCTCCTCCAATTACGACCTCTTGTCCATCCCTGATTATAAACACTCCATCATTCATTGGGGACCCTGACTTCAGCTGTCAGGGCCCTATGGTCTGGATATCCTTGCTTAAACCCCTCCACTTATCTCTCTTCCTTTACGATGCTCCTTAAAACCTACCTCTTTGACCAAGCCTTTGGTCACTTATATTGATATCTCCTGATGTAGGTCAGTGTCAAATTCTGCTTGATATCTCTCCTGTGAAGCACCTTGGAACTTTTTACTATGTCAAAGCTGCTAAAGAAATGCTTTGTTGTGGGACTAAGAAGAGCAGGACTCCACGAATAATATTATGGCATCTTCTGGCCTCAATTTCCAACTCCCCCCCTCCTCACACCCGCCACTTGTTCCTTCCCAGAACCCTGCCCCACCAATTACTCTCTTTCCCCCTTTTGCTGCCAGCCAGCAGAATCCAGGCATCCGAATTTCTGCTCCCACCCACCCTCCTACCAGCAGCTAGCCATCAGTCGTCCCCACCAGCCTCCCATTCACCCATGGTATGTCCCCTCCAGCCAATCTTCACCTTCCTCACGAGGGCTCACCCGCCCCCCCCCCCCACGGCACGCATATGGGTCCTGATGGAGCTCGAGGACCAATTCCGCGTGGTCCTCTCACTCATCAGATGCAGACTGTGTTTGCTGCTGGGTTGGCACCCGAACTCGAGCAAGAACCAATTTCTAGGCCAAAGTTTTACTTAATTGCCTTAAAACAGTGCTGTAGAAAAGATGGATTATTCCAGGCTTAAAAGTTAACATTTTATTCAAAACTGCAGGGGCTCATGGAACAACCTCAGCCATCAACACAACTTTGGGCCTTTTTGTTTAATCCAGTAGAAATATCTTATTAGCCGTATTTTAAATGGAACTTCTTGTTTTAAGCAGACCTTGTGACTGAGTCAGAAATTGAGCGACTGTCGCCCAAAACTATTCTCACTCCTTCACTCTCTGCGGTTTATAAAGATATAAATTATAACTTTGGTCATAATTATTTATTTGATCCCAGTGATTACAATTTTAAAAAATGATTCAGTTCTGCAGAGAGGCCTTGTATTATATAAATTAAGAATGGTCAAACACCGTTTTGGAAACAGTCTGTGCTACATAAGTATCTTCAAATTTAACTTTAACTTTTGGCATTCCGTATCAGACACTCCAGCTTTAATAAGAAACTGCCGGGACAGCCCTGGGCTCTCAATGTGCTCACACTCAGCCTTGTTCACCTCAGCAAAGTTGACTCAGCAACTCTACTCACAACAGAGTCTGCTGAGGGGAATCATGTGTAAACCAATTGCAAGCACTGCAGAAAAATAACAACTCGCCTTTATATAGCGCCGTCAACAAAACAATACATCCCAATACGCTGCACAGGGCTGCCAATACGCTGCACAGGGCTGTAATCAGACAAAAATTGATACTGAGCCAATGAATATTAGGACAGGTGGACATAAACTTGAAGGGATGCCTTAAAGTAGAGAGATTTCAGGAGGGAATTTCAGCGCTTAGCGTCTAGACGGTGGAAGGCATGACTATCAATAGTGGACTGAAGGAAGTGGAAGATCCGAATGAGGCCAGAATTGAGGGGAGCGCAGATATCTCTGAGGGTTGTGGGGCTGGAGGAGATTACAGAGATAGGGAGGGGCGAGGCCATGCAGGGATTTGAAAACAAGGATGAGAATTTTTTAATTGCGGTTTTGACAAGGCAGGGAACCAATAAGGCAGCAACAGTAACTTTGCTCTTGGGCTGTCAGGCACCAGCTCTGCCCTGTTCCAATTGTCTCCCCTCCTCTCCTAAAGGTTCCGCCTCCTACTAGGGTATAGTTCCACAAGACAGCCCCTTCCCATTACCAAATTCTCATTCTTCCTGTGCTGAAACTCTATTTGATGTTGGAGGGTGTTATAGCAGAGCCTGACCTTTCGAAGTAGAGGGAAAAAAATTGGCAAAAAAACCCAACAAACTTGTTTGTATCCTCCCTCAGAACTTCTGGAAATATGGACTATCTGCTTTCTCTCCTGCCCTGGGATACCAGGGCAACTTTTCCCATGGCTCCCTTTGGAACATTTCTGGGTGAAACAAAAAGTTTTTTTTAAACAAGTATCTTGTCAAGATCTAACGTGAAAGTGATGCCAGAAGTTTGTCCTTGGGGATTTTCCCACTCGGTTGGCTTAACTTTGGTGGAAGGTTGGCAAATCCCTGTTGGCCTGAACTGGCAGCAATGTTATGGTGACAGAGTGGAAGGGCTCCTGAGGAAACTCCCGATGCAGATGCCCCACTTTCAGCTGGGTTTACCAAATTCCGATCCAAGTTGTACACGGGATAGTTACCCTATGGAAGGGACAGACTGTACAAACATACACGTGCATCAGCAAATAGGATCAGAGGAGGGGAAAATGGTAAAAAGACAGAATTAAAGGCTCTTTATCTGAATGCACACAGCATTTGTAACAAGATAGGTGAACTGGTGGCAGAAATTGAAATAAATGGGTATGATATGATAGCCATTATAGAGACTTGGTTGCAAGGTGACCAAGGCTGAGAACTGAATATTCAAGAGTATTTGACACTTCGAAAGGATAGGAAGAAAGGAAAAGGAGGTGGGTAGCTCTGTTAATAAAATAACTAGATCAGTGCAGTAATGAGAAATGATCTTTGCTTGGAAGATCAAAAATAGAATTAGTTTGGGTTGCAATAAGAAATAGCAAGGGAAAGAAGTCACTAGTGGGAGTAGTTTATAAGGCCCCTAACAGTAGCTATACTATAGGACAGAGTATAATCAAGAAATAATGGGGGTTGTGGAAACAACCAGGGAATAGGCTATTTTAGAATAGGCAATATGTAATGAGACAGGATTAATTAACAATCTCCTGGTAAGATCCTCGTGGGTGTCTCCATTAGGGTCCTGGTGTTCCAGGTCCCAAACTTTACTACTTGTGTCTTTTGTGTGTTTTTACCACAGAAGGTGATCCCTCTGGATGTGGCTATCCAGTCGGGAGAGGTCAGGCAGACTATGTTCAGCCCCCTTCCCCAATAAGGGGTGAGCAGAGTGGATTCTAAAGAGGACTGCTCAGTCAGTTACAGCTGACGAAAGACATCCCCACCTCATCTAAGTGTTAGATGGTCATCTTGTTAACTGCTGCCTCTGTGCCAGCTCATGACTAGAAGCTTCCAGACAACATTATCCTACTCCCGTCAGCATTTGCTGGTCGCCGATGGGCCTGGAGGATGAGCTCGGAAAGGAAGACACCTGTGCGTGACATCTTTTAGAGTGGAGAAAAGATGGCATTAAATTGAAAGAAAAGGGCTGGAATTTTATGGTGGATGGATGGGAGCTGGACTCCAATGTGAAAGCCGGTGGTGAACCCGCTTCCACCTAGCCCGGGGATCCGCCTTGCATTTTACAGGTCCCCGGGCTTTAATTGTCCCGAGGCGGGAGTTCCACCCACTTGAGGGAGGAGGTCCCGCCTCAGTGAGCTGCCAGCCAATCAGCGGGCTGGCAGCTCTTAGTCCCAGCACCGCCACCGGGAGCGGTGGCCACTGCTGGGACTGCAGCCCAGCCGACGCCATGGATCTAGGAGAGAAGGTAAGTAGGGGCATGCCTCATCAGTGGGGTCCTTCCCTGGTGAGGCTGGAGTGGTTGTTTAGGGGGAGGGGGGTGTCTTGGGTACCGGGGGTGGGTTGGGAGGTGGGGGCGGCCCTCAATCAGGCACCCTGTGCCCGACTGCCATACCACCCCCCCAACCCTGCAGGGCGCGGAAAGGCCAGCAGCTATCACTGGGCAGCCTTTCACGTCCCCAGCACACCCACTTGCCATGGGTAAAATACCTGTGGAGGCGGGTGATGGCCCTTAAGTGGCCGTTAAGTGGCCACTTAAGGGTCTTGATTGGCCTCGGGCGGGCGGGCCGTTTCCCACCACCCCTCCCCGCCTGACCGCTGTAAACATGTCCGGAGACAGAAGTGGGGTGGGTAGGCCTCCCAGAGCCTGCCGCTCAATTTTGCGCCGCCCCCACACCACCATCTGATCCGCTGGGGCGGCGTAAAATTCTGGCCAAGGTGTACAATTCTGCCAAGATTAGTTGTAGGCCAGAGGTTTAGGAAAATTTTAGAAACCAGAAAACGATGACTCTATAAAAAAAGAAAGAAATCAGAATACGAGAGTAAACTAGCAAGAAATATAAATACAGACACTAAGAGTTTCTACAAGTATATAAAAAGGAAGAAAGTAACTATAGTAAATATTGGTCCCTTAGGGGATGAGACTGGGAAATTAATATTGGGAAACAAGGCAATAGCAGAGGCTTTGAACAAATATTTTGTATCTGGCTTCACAGTAGAAGCTTCCCAATAATAGTAGAAAATCAGGGGGCAAAAGGGAGGGAGGAACTTAAAACAATCACTATCACAGGAGAAAAAGTACTAGGAAAACTAATGGGACCAAAGGCTGACAAGTCCCCTGGACCTGATGGCCTCCATCCTCGGGTCTCAAAAGAAGTGGCTACGGAGATAGTGGATGCATTGGTTTTCTTCCAAAATTCCCTGGATTCTGGAAAGGTCCCAACGGATTGGAAAACCGCATATGTAATACATATGAGGGAGACAGAAAGCAGGAAACTATAGGCCAACTGGGATAACATCTGTCTTTGGTAAAATGTTGGAATTCATCATTAAGGGAGAAATGGCAGGACATTTAGAAAATCATAATGCAATCAAGCAGAGTCAATATTGTTTTATGAAAGGAAAATTATGTTTGATAAAGTAATTAGAGTTCTTTGAGGATGCAATGAGCAGGGTGGATAAAGGAGAATCAGTAAATGAATGCCTTTTGAAAATGCAAATACACTACGATAAGGTGCCACATAAAAAGTTATTACACAAGATAAGAGCTCATGGTGTTGAGGATAATATATTAGCATGGACAGAGGATTGGTTAACTAACAGGAAACAGAGAGTCGGGATAAATGGGTGATTTTTAGAATGGCAAACTGTAACTAGTGGAGTGCCACGGGGATCAGTGCTGGGGCCTCAACTGTTTACAGTCTATATTAATGACTTGGATGAAGGGACAGAGGGCTGGATTCAATGGGCCACCCAGAGATGGGCTAAGAGGCGGAGGGCCCATAGAATTGTAATGGCGGGGGGGGGGCGGGGGCGTCACTTTTCCGTTTCAACGCCAATTAAGTCAGGACTGGGAAAGGCCAAAGATGGCCTTCCTGCCCAGAGGCCAATCAAGGCACTTAAGTGCACTATTATTCGCTAAATAAGGGCCTCTACCCATCGCCGCTGGTGAGGTCGCCCACTGAAACACATGGGGTGGGGGGTCCTCCTCTGTAGCTCACGGAGTGCCCCCGGCGGCAAAGGACACTCCTCTGTTAACACCCACCATGCCCTCATCACCAACCCTCCCCACCCCATCATGAGGCCTGCCGGACTGGCCCTGGCGACCCCACCTTAGCTACCTTCTCTCCGGGTCTCCAGCGCTGGTCCTGCTCCCAGGCCTCCTGTAGTACCGGCTGTGGCCACTGCTCCTGGTGGAGCTGCCGATACTACTGGGTTGCCAGCCCTCTGATTGGCTGGCTGTTCTTGGAGGTGGGCTCCAAGTGTCTGAGTGCTGAAGTATCATGCCGGGAGAGGGGTGATGAGGGGCTCCGAAAGGCTGGGGGAAGTTGGGGGTGGGGGGGGGGGGGGGGGGGGGAAGGGTTCTCTTTGCCTTTTTGGACCAGTGCTGGGAGCCCTGCTGGCTCAACTAAATACAGCTGAGTGAGTTTTGCAGCCAGATTTACTGCTGATACAAAAATAGGTGGGAAAGCAAGTTGTGAGGAAGGCAGAGAGTCTGCAAAGGGATATCGATACATTAAATGAGTGAGCAAAAATTTGGCAGATGGAGTATGTGGGAAAATGTGAGGTTATCCACTTTGAATTAGAATTAGAATTAGAATATTACAGCGCAGTACAGGCCCTTCGGCCCTCGATGTTGCGCCGATCATCTGACCTACACTATTCCATTTACATCCATATGTCTATCCAATGACCACTTAAATGCCCTTAAAGTTGGCGAGTCTACTACTGTTGCAGGCAGGGCGTTCCACGCCCCTACTACTCTCTGCGTAAAGAAACTAACTCTGACATCTGTCCTATATCTTTCACCCCTCAACTTAAAGCTATGTCCCCTCGTGTTTGCCATCCTCATCCGAGGAAAAAGACTCTCACTATCCACCCTATCTAACCCTCTGATTATCTTGTATGTCTCTATTAAGTCACCTCTCCTCCTCCTTCTCTCTAACGAAAACAACCTCAAGTCCCTCAGCCTTTCCTCGTAAGACCTTCCTTCCATACCAGGCAACATCCTAGTAAATCTCCTCTGCACCCTTTCCAAAGCTTCGACATCCTTCCTATAATGCGGTGACCAGAACTGCACGCAATACTCCAGGTGCGGCCTCACCAGAGTTTTGTACAGCTGCATCATGACCCCGTGGCTCTGAAACTCGATCCCCCTACTAATAAAGGCTAACACACCATATGCCTTCTTAACAGCCCTATTAACCTGGGTAGCAACTTTCAGGGATTTATGTACCTGGATACCAAGATCTCTCTGCTCATCTACACTACCAAGAATCTTCCCATTAGCCCAGTACTCTGCATTGCTGTTACTCCTTCCAAAGTGAATCACCTCACACTTCTCCGCATTAAACTCCATTTGCCATCTCTCAGCCCAGCTCTGCAGCCTATCTATGTCCCTCTGTACCCTACAACACCCTTCGACACTATCCACAACTCCACCGACCTTCGTGTCATCCGCAAATTTACTAACCCACCCTTCTACACCCTCATCCAGGTCGTTTATAAAAATGACAAACAGCAGTGGCCCCAAAACAGAACCTTGCGGTACACCACTAGTAACTAAACTCCAGGATGAACATTTGCCATCAACCGCCACCCTCTGTCTTCTTTCAGCTAGCCAATTTCTGATCCAAAGCTCTAAATCACCTTCAACCCCATACTTCCGTATTTTCTGCAATAGCCTACCGTGGGGAACCTTATCAAACGCCTTACTGAAATCCATATACACCACATCCACGGCTTTACCCTCATCCACCTGTTTGGTCACCTTCTCGAAAAACTCAATAAGGTTTGTGAGGCACGACCTACCTTTCACAAAACCGTGCTGACTATCGCAAATGAACTTATTCTTTTCAAGATGATTATAAATCCTGTCTCTTATAACCTTTTCCAACATTTTACCCACAACCGAAGTAAGGCTCACAGGTCTATAATTACCAGGGCTGTCTCTACTCCCCTTCTTGAACAAGGGGACAACATTTGCTATCCTCCAGTCCTCCGGCACTACTCCTGTCGACAATGACGACTTAAAGATCAACAACAACGGCTCTGCAATCTCCTCCCTGGCTTCCCAGAGAATCCTAGGATAAATCCCATCTGGCCCAGGGGACTTATCTATTTTCACTCTTTCCAAAATTGCTAACACCTCCTCCTTGTGAATCTCAATCCCATCTAGCCTAGTAGGCTGTATCTCAGTAATCTCCTCGGCAACATTTTCTTTCTCTACTGTAAATATTGACGAAAAATATTCATTTAACGCTTCCCCTATCTCCTCTGATTCCGCACACAACTTCCCACTACTATCCTTGATTGGCCCTGTTCTAACTCTTATCATTCGTTTATTCCTGATATACCTATAGAAAGCCTTAGGGTTTTCTTTGATCCTATCCGCCAATGACTTCTCGTGTCCTCTCCTTGCTCTTCTTAGCTCTCCCTTTAGATCCTTCCTGGCTAGCTTGTAACTCTCAAGCGCCCTAACTGAGCCTTCACGTCTCATCCTAACATAAGCCGCCCTCTTCCTCTTGACAAGCGCTTCAACTTCTTGAGTAAACCACGGCTCCCTCGCTCGACAACTTCCTCCCTGCCTGACAGGTACATACTTATCAAGGACACGCATTAGCTGCTCCTTGAATAAGCTCCACATTTCGTTTGTGCCCATCCCCTGCAGTTTCCTTCCCCATCCTACACATCCTAAATCTTGCCTAATCGCATCATAATTTCCTTTCCCCCAGCTATAATTCTTGCCCTGCGGTATATACCTGTCCCTGCCCATCGCTAAGGTAAACCTAACCGAATTGTGATCACTATCGCCAAAGTGCTCACCTACATCTAAATCGAACACCTGGCCGGGTTCATTACCCAGTACCAAATCCAATGTGGCATCGCCCCTGGTTGGCCTGTCCACATACTGTGTCAGAAAACCCTCCTGCACACACTGGACAAAAACAGACCCATCTAAAGTACTCGAACTATAGTATTTCCAGTCAATATTTGGAAAGTTAAAGTCCCCCATAACCACTACCCTGTTACTCTCTCTCCTGTCGAGAATCATCTTCGCTATCCTTTCCTCTACATCTCTGGAACTATTCGGAGGTCTATAGAAAACTCCCAACAGGGTGACCTCTCCTCTCCTGTTTCTAACCTCGGCCCATACTACCTCAGTAGACGAGTCCTCAAACGTCCTTTCTGCCGCTGTAATACTTTCCTTGATTAACAATGCTACACCCCCCCCTCTTTTACCCTCTTCTCTGTTCTTTCTGAAACATCTAAATCCCGGAACCTGCAACATCCATTCCTGCCCCTGCTCTACCCATGTCTCCGAAATGGCCACAACATCAGGATCCCAGGTACCAACCCATGCTGCAAGCTCACCCACCTTATTCCGGATGCTCCTGGCGTTGAAGTAGACACACTTTAAACCAAGTTCTTGCTTGCCAGTGCCCTCTTGCGTCCCTGTAACCTTATCCCCTACCTCACTACTCTCAACAGCCTGTACACTGGAACTACAATTTAGGTTCCCATTCCCCTGCTGATTTAGTTTAAACCCCCCCGAAGAGCACTAACAAATCTCCCCCCCAGGATATTGGTACCCCTCTGGTTCAGGTGAAGACCATCCTGTTTGTGGAGGTCCCACCTACCCCAGAAAGAGCCCCAATTATCCAGGAAACCAAAACCCTCCCTCCTACACCATCCCTGCAGCCACGTGTTCAACTCCTCTCTCTCCCTATTCCTCTCTTCGCTAGCACGTGGCACAGGCAACAACCCAGAGATAACAACTCTGGTTGTTCTCGCTCTAAGCTTCCACCCTAGCTCCCTGAATTTCTGCCTTAAATCCCCATCTCTCTTCCTACCTATGTCGTTGGTGCCTATGTGGACCACGACTTGGGGGTGCTCCCCCTCCCCCTTAAGGATCCCAAAAACACGATCGGAGACATCACGTACCCTGGCACCTGGGAGGCAACACACCAACCGTGAGTCTCTCTCGTTCCCACAGAACCTCCTATCTGTTCCCCTAACTATGGAGTCCCCAATGACTAATGCTCTGCTCCTCTTCCCTTTTCCCTTCTGAGCAACAGGGACAGACTCTGTGCCAGAGACCTGCACCCCATTGCTTACCCCTGGTAAGTCGTCCCCCCCAACAGTATCCAAAACGGTATACCTGTTGTTGAGGGAAATGGCCACAGGGGATCCCTGCACTGCCTGCTGGTAGGAAGACTACAAGAGCAAAGTATTATTTGAATGCAGAGAGACTACAGAATGCTGCAGTACGGAGGGATCTGGGTGTCCTCACACATGAATCACAAAAGGTTAGCATGCAGGTACAGCAAGTAATTAGGAAAGAAAATGGAATGATGGCCTTTATTGCAAGGGGATGGAATATAAAAGTAGGGAAGTTTAGCTACAATGGTACAGGGCATTGGTGAGACCAAACCTAGAGTACTGCTTACAGTTTTGCTCTCCTTATTTAAGGAAGAATATGCTTGCAGTGGAGGCAGTTCAGAGAAGGGTAACTAGGTTGATTCCTGGGATGAAAGGGTTGTTGTATGAGGAAAGGCTGAGCAGGTTGAGTTGAAGTTCAGAAGAATGAGAGGTGATCTTATTGCAACGTATAAGGTTCTGAGGGGGATTGACAGGGTAGATGCTGAGAGGATATTTCCCTTCGCAGGGGAATCTAGAACTGGGGACACAGTTTCAGAATTAGGGGGTCTCCTTTTAAGGTGGAAATGAGAAGGAATTTCTTGTCTCAGAGGATTTTTAGTCTTAGGAATTCTGCATGTCAGAGAACAGTGGAGGCAGGGTCGGTGAATATATTCAATGCTGAGTTAGACAGATTTTTGATCTACAAGGGTGTAAATGGTTATGGGAAGCAGGCAGGAGAGGGGAGTTGAGGCCACCAATGTTGTGATTGCCTTTAAGAGTGATGCCCCTTTAAGATGTTATTATGCTAATGAGCTGAGTACCAGCATGCAGTCATGTGACTACATGCTGGTCTCACTCTGCTACTGTAACACCCGAGAGTCAAGTTAAATAGGTAGCTCTGCACTATATATATATACCTGTTAGCGATCAAACCAGCCTTGACCTTATGGAATGACAGGGCAGGCTCGAGGGGCTAAACGGCCTACTCCTGCTCCTAGTTCTTATGTCCTATGGAAGAAACTGCCAAGTGGGATAACTGTGTGCAGCAATATGTTAAACTCAATTTGGATGTGCCCCAACTGATGGGCACCAAGTCCTAGTATTTTACCTGATTCTCATGACAAGGTCCCTGGCAATATTCAGTCAGTGTTTCCAAAGTTTGGTTGACGAGGGAGACGTTCTTTTCGTTAATGTAGAGACCCAGCAGACCGAGCCCCCCAGTGGTGCTGCCGCAGATACAGTCCATAAACTGCAGCGTTTCACACACCAAGTTGTAATTGGTTTTGTTGTTTTGGTGTCGAAGGAAATTCTGGAAGGAGAGCAAAACGTGGAAATGATCAATTGTTCCAAAGAAAAGGAGTGATCAGATACAACTCATATTCTTCAAAAAGGGACATCTCTACCAGTGAGGTACTTCTGAAAAAATCCAACTTTCTGTGTAAGGTAGTTCACAAGATGATGCGCTGGCTGAGATTAAATATTGAGACTGACACTTAACTGTTCACCGAAGTAGCCAAGCGAGTCATTCAGTTGTATCAAAGCCACTAACAGCTGTTCATACTCACCACCAGCTTCTCAGGGCACTTAGGGATGGGCCAGTGATGCCCAAAATTTGAGAATGAATAAGAAAAAGAAAAGTATTTCTGTTTAAGGATGGATAAGAAACTTGTATTTTGGAAAATAGCCTGCACTAAATAAGTGTTTTCACTGTGGGCGGCAGAGTGGCGCAGTGGTTAGCACTGCGGCCTCACAGCTCCAGCGACCTGGGTTCAATTCTGGGTACTGCCTGTGTGGAGTTTGCAAGTTCTCCCTGTGTCTGCGTGGGTTTCCTCCCACATGCCAAAGACTTGCTGCTTGATAGGTTAATTGGCCTTTATAAATTGCCCCTAGTATAGGTAGGTGGTAGGGAAATATAGGGACAGGTGGGGATGTGGTAGTAATGTGGAATTAGTGTAGGATTAGTATAAAATGGGTGGTTGATGGTCGGCACAGACTCGGTGGGCCGAAGGGCCTGTTTCAGTGCTGTATCTCTAAACTAAATGCAATTTATGTTTGACAATTCATAACAATAAACTGCTAGCTTAATAATTTATCTGAAGAGATCCATGGCACAAACTGCACATTAAATTAATAGCTGTGTAACTGCTAACTGACAGTAAATGCAGCTCAGGAGCTTTAAGCTGAAGTTCATCCCACTGTTAAGCTAATGAATCACCACCTGATGCACCCAGTGTCAGGCAGCTGCTGGGACAACCCTGGCTTCCCAACATATGCATGTCCTTCACACCTACCCGTGAAGAGCCTTGCTCTCCTCAGCAAAGCCAACTCAGCAACTCTACTCACAACAGAGCTGGCAGCCAGTAGGCCAAGGAGAACCATCATCCACATCCCAGGAGTGAAAAAATAAATAAAATTCTCTGAGTTATAAATTCAAAAGATAAAAACAGCACAATAATTGGCAAGGAGAGTTTCATGAAGTGACAGCTAATTTCATGAGCGTGCAATTGTGTATGTATTTCATTTTAGTGACTGTATCTAACCTCATACTCATTCAATTCATCATTAGATCGGCATTCTCACTCAGACAAGTCCTCAAGAATGGTCAGTGTGGGAAATGGAAGACTTTGCATTGGCAAGAATGGGACAGAAGAGCCAAAAGAATGGGAATCGTCACTCTTTCTGTAGGCCTTGACAAAGATAAGTGCTGGGGACAATTTGGAGGAAGGCAATGTCGCTAATGAGTCAGCTTGCTCTGCCAAGGGACATTGAGGCTACTTACATGTGGTAGGTAGGGAAGGGTTGGCCAATGGGGGCAGGTGTGAGGAACAGCCAGGTCTGGGCAGGGAGGCTGCGGTAAGCATCAATGCCCATCTTCCTGCCATTTTCCCTGCTATCCCAGTGGATTTGGGTTGGATAGTGGAGGAAACTCCAAGGTCTTTTGTTATATTTACCTGCGCCAGGAGAATCCAAGCTTCTTGTCTCCGTAGGTTATGCATGTTAATTGTATATTAAGTGAGCATTTAATTATATTCAGGTGGTGTGATTCACTTGTGCTCCTATTAATTTTTTTTATTCGTTCATGGGATGTAGGCTAGGCCAGCATTTGTTGCCCCTCCCTAATTGCCTGTGGGAAGGTGGTGGCAAGCCACCTTCTTGAACTACTGCAGTCCATCTGGTGTAGGCACAACCAGAGTGCTGTTAGGGAGGGGTTCCAGGATTTTGACCCAGTGACAGTGAAGGAACGGTGATATAGTTCCAAATCAGGATGGTGTGTGACTTAGAGGGGAACTTGCAGGTGGTGGTGTTCCCATGCATCTGCTGCCCTTGTCCTTCTAAGTGGTAGAGGTTGCATGATTGGAATGTGCTATCGAAGAAGCCTTGTAGATGGTACACACTGCTGCCACTGTGTGCCGTTGGCGGAGGAAGTGAATGTTGAAGGTGGTGGATGGGGTGCCAATCAAGCGAGCTGCTTTGTCCTGAATGGTGTAGAGCTTCTTAAGTGTTGTTGGAGCTACACCCATCCAGGCAGGTGGACAGTATTCCATCACACTCCTGACTTGTGCCTTGTCGATGATGGACAGGATTTGGGGAGTTAGGTGGTGAGTTACTCACCACAGGATTCCTAGCCTCTGACCAGCTCTTGTAGCCACAGTATTTTCATGGATGGTCCAGTTCAGTTTCTAGTCAATGGTAGCCCCCAGGATGTTGATGGTAGGGGATGCAGTGATGGTAATGCCATTGGACATCAAGGGGAGATGGTTAGATTCCCACTTGTTGGAGATGGTCATTGCCTGGCACTTGGTGCGAATGTTACTTGCCACTTATCAGCCCAAGCCTGAATTTTCTCTAGGTCTTGCTGCGTGCGGGCACAGATTGCTTCAGTATCTGAGGAGTCGCAAATGGTACTGAACATTGTGCAATCATCAGCAAAATCCCCACTTCTGACCTGGTGATGGAGGGAAGGTCATTGATGAAGCAGCTGAAGATACTTGGGCCAAGAACACTACCCTGAGGAACTCCTGTAGCAATAACCTGGGACTGAGATGATTGGCTTCCAACAACCACAGCCATCTTCCTTTGTGTTAGGTATGACTCCAACAAGCAGACAATTTTCCCCGATTCCATTGACTCCAGTTTTGCTAGGGCTCCTTGATATCATACTTTGTCAAATGCTGCCTTGATGTCAAGGGCAGTCACTCCCATCTCTTGAATTCAGCTCTTTTTCAATGTTTGGACCAAGGCTGTAATGAGGTCTCGAGCCGAGTGACCCGAGGAACCCAAACTGAGCATCAGTGAGCAGGTTACTGCTGAGTAACTGCCGCTTGATAGCACTGTCTACGACACCTTCCATCACTTTTCTGATGATTGAGAGTAGGCTGATGGGGTGGTAATTAGCTGGAACAGATTTGTCCTGTATTTTGTAGACACAGCATACCTGGGCAATTTTCCACCTTGTCGGGCAGATGCCAGTATTGTAGCTGTACTGGAATAGCTTGGCTAGGGGGGGCGGCTAGTTCTGGAGAACAAGTCTTTAGTACTACAGCCGAGATGTTGGCAGGGCCCTTAGCCTTTGCTGTATCAGTGCTTTCAGCCGTTTCTTGATATCACGTGAAATGAATCGAATTGGCTGAAGACTGGTATCTGTGATGCTGGAGACATCAGGAGAAGTCCAAGATGAATCATCCACAGCACTTCTGGCTGAAGATGGTTGCAAATGTTTGAGACTTGTCCTTGTCTTTTGCACAGATGTGCTGGGCTCCCCCATCATGAGGATGAGGATGCTTGTGGAACCTCCTCCGGTTAGTTGTTTAATTGTTCACCATCATTCATGACTGGATGTGGCAGGACTGCAGAGCTATGAGCTGATCTCTTGGTTGTGGGATCGCTTTCTTCTGTCTATCGACTGAAACTGTGGTTGGTGGGTGAGGAAGTGCATGTTTGTAATGTGTATCCCTGTAAATAAAAGCTTATAAAGTGTGCAAAGATCGGCTCCAGTGCCATCCTTCACCACCCAGTTTTCTGGAATAGAACAATACAGGTGCTGATTGGGGTGTCAGGTGAGCAGGGGCACAAATAAAGTTTAAATCCACATTGTCGTTAATTTGCATCAATTTCAAGTTGTTGATATTTGCAGAACTTTGCTTTCTGGTTTAGGGGTATATCCACCAATGATAGAGCATCACCAACAACAATTCTTTCCAAACTTCCAGGCCCACGACACTCAAACAGGAAACTCAGTGAGTGAGGAACAGGAGGAGGCCATTCAGCCCCTTGAACCTGTTCCTCCATTCGATTAGATCATAGCTGATCTGTACCTCAATTCCAATGACCCATCTACCCAACAAATGCAAATACTCTCAATTGCATACCAGTCTTACGGTTTGCTTTCAAAACATGGTGGGGGGGGAAAAGATGGTGGCGTAGCGGTAATGTCACTGGCCTAGTAATCCAGAGGCCCAGGCTAATAGCCTGGGGACACTGGTTCAAAGCCCACCATGGCAGCTGGTGGAATTTAATTCAATTAATTAAATAAAATTTGGAATTAAAAACTAGCCTCAGGGCGGCACAGTGGCGCAGTGGTTAGCACCGCAGCCTCACAGCTCCAGTGACCCGGGTTCAATTCTAGGTACTGCCTGTGTGGAGTTTGCAAGTTCTCCCTGTGTCTGCGTGGGTTTCCTCCGGGTGCTCTGGTTTCCTCCCACATGCCAAAGACCTGCTGGTTGATAGGTTAATTGGCCATTATAAAAAAATTGCCCCTAGTATAGGTAGGTGGTAGGGAAATATAGAGACAGGTGGGGATGTGGTAGGAATATGGAATTAGTGTAGGATTAGTATAAATGGGTGGTTGATGGTCGGCACAGACTCGGTGGGCCGAAGGGCCTGTTTCAGTGCTGTATCTCTAAACTAAACTAAACTAAAAACTAATGATGCCATGAAACTATTACAATTGCCATAAAAACCTATCTGGTTAAATATCCTTTAGGGAAGGAAATCTGCTGTCCTTACCTGGTCAGGCCTACATGTGACTCCAGACCCACAGCAATGTGGTTGACTCTGAAATGGCCTAGCAAGCCACTCAGTTCAAGGGCAATTAGGGATGGGCAACAAATGCTAGCCTTGCCAGTGCTGCCCCACATCCCATGAAAGAATTTTTAAAAATATGGTAAATTGCCCAGCTAGTTTTGTCTTGTGTAGTAAGCCATTTTTTCCCAAAATGTACAGCTTGTCCTTGAATGCACAACCTTTCCTGCAGTTGTTTCCAATGTTCGCCTGAAAGAAGTGATCTCACCTGAAGCTCTGAGTTGTGGTTCTCACACAGCAGCTGAAGGAACCTGAGGATCGGCTCCATTATAGTGATCACAGGGCTCATAACTTCTTCCTCTCCAGACTTCTCCTCAGATCCAATGCCCTCATTTCCCACGGGGTTGAGATCCGCCTCAGGATCCATCTCCCTTCTGTACATGTGATAGGCCTTGTACGTGGCAACTGAAGCCTCTGTCAACTGTCCTTTCACTCCCTCCTTGAGGTGCAACGATGAATCATGTGCTAAGAGAAATTATAAGATACATTCAATACTGTAAAACACTGTTTAGTCTGTAATTGATAAAGTTTGCAACTAGAATTTTAAAGAACTTATTATTTGCACTACACGGAAGAGGCAGCCAAGCTTTGATCTAGATGAGGCACTAAGATGCATAGCATGGAAACTCTGGTGGCACATTGTCACGAAAGCGCCTCTGTGTTTTGTTAAATATATTTTTTGAGGATTCAATTTTGAAAGATTGAAGAAATGTTGAACTTTGGGGTTTTGTTTATGTTTAGAGATACAGCACTGAAACAGGCCCTTCGGCCCACCGAGTCTGTGCCGACCATCAACCACCCATTTATACTAATCCTACACTAATCCCATATTCCTGCCACATCCCCACCTGTCCCTATATTCCCCTACCACCTACCTATACCAGTGGCAATTTATAATGGCCAATTTACCTATCAACCTGCAAGTCTTTTGGCTTGTGGGAGGAAACCGGAGCACCCGGAGAAAACCCACGCAGACACAGGGAGAACTTGCAAACTCCACACAGGCAGTACCCAGAATTGAACCCGGGTCGCTGGAGCTGTGAGACTGCGGTGCTAACCACTGCGCCACTGTGCCGCCCATAAAATCAAAAGGGGTCATGCAGAGACCACTTGACTTTGAAAAACTGTCCCTGGAAATGTTTTTTAAAAGGGGCACTGAGAGGTCTTGTGAGGAAAACAAACCTTTCTGGGAAACCACCTGACTTCCAGCTCAATAAACAACAGAGAACTTTGAACACCTGGAGAAGCTGTTTACAAAGAAGTGACAGGTCAAGATCGATGGCAGTCAAAAGGTTGACCTTCTGTTGTCTGTTTTGCTTCTGAATTGTTTTGAATTGGGATTGCACTGTATGAAAAGGGAGAGAACTTCCAAGGAGAGAAGAGAATTTCCACGGAAGGAAAGATCACATTCCAGCTCAGCTTTCCAGCACCTCTCTAAATTAATTCTCAACACTGCCTGAAAAGAACTGTTCTATAAGATCCTAGTGACCCGTCTGTGTGTACTCAGAGGCCAGATTGTATGCCAGTTTTGGATCACAACATCTCTTATCTGCTGTTTCTTCAAGAATGAGCAAGTACTCAGCCCAAGTGGGTTTCTTTGTCTGTAATATGATTGACCATATCAGTAAGTGGGAAAAAATTTAAATATATGTTGAGACCGGTGGAGAAATGGAATTAGAATAAACAGTGCACTCCTCCCTAACTTTTGGGGGCAGCACCATTCTGGTGCTGAAGAACCCCTACTACGTCACCTCTCCCACTAGTGATTTTGAGGGTCCCACCTCATTTAAATTTATCAGGTGAGCAATGGGGAACCAAATATTTATCACGGTGCAGCTCACCAAATTGAGTTGGGGGCTTCAACTGTGATTGCGGAGGGTGGGGTCTGGGGAGGGGTGGGGTGGAGTGTCTCACATTACTTTTGTTGCCCTGGAGGAGCATTCCACTTTGTCCCATCTGGTCCATGTGAGCACAGCACAGGCTCCCACCAGTTCCAACCTACAATAGTGATCTGGTCCCGTTGGCATCATAGCATCCAATTTCCATACTAAAAGTGACTTATTGTCTGAAACAGGCAGGTGCTTTGGATACCCGATGGTAAGCCCCTTTCAACATAGTGCTGGCCAGATTGTCGGTGTTAGTGGGGCACTTAGGCTGAAGATCCCATTTCAGGCCATTACTTCCTCATTAACACCAAGAAATGGCACTGAGAATCAACATAATAAAGTATAAAGCCCTGCTCCCATCGTCTTGCATTAACTTCAGGTTACTGATATTAAGAGCTCTAGGGTCCTGATTTAGGATTCATCCTGCAATGAAGCAGTGGGCTAAAAAACAATGTTGTTTCCAAACCTCTAAAGCCATGACATTCAAACAAGGACAAATCAGGGAAGAAGTGATATAAGCAGAGAAAGAACTGAGGCAACTGGGCTTTGAGGCCTTGATTAACTGGCTCATTGCTCCCAGCTTGTTGCCTCACTGGGTAGAAGCAGAGAGCCATAATCTTATGATCCATGATTTTGTACAATTCTACTGGTGTTGCAGTACCAGATTACATTAATATTTATGCTTCCCCCTTTTATGGTATTGGTGATATTTTAAGGAATTTGGTGATTTTATTCTTACTTTCAAGATAAAAAGTATAGTAACTTTCCTGAAAAAAAATTCTTTTTCAATTTTTAAAGCTATGAACTACGAATAATGGATTTAGTGATTACAGTCTGATACATTAACAGTACTGCAAACCCTCTGCACAAGTAGATTTCACAGTGAGACTCTATTTCCAACAAATTTCAATATAAACTCCAAGTTTTGCTTACATTCGGTTTATATTTCTACAAATGACACTAAAGTCACTCAGATGGCGAGTTCCCTATCTCGCCCAGAAAAGTGAGCACATAATCCAAGCTGACTCTCCAACGCAGTACTGAAACCTCGGTTTAACCGAGATCCAGTGCCCTCTCAGGTGGAGATTAAAAAAAAAAATCCTGTGGCACTCATTAAATTTACACATATTGGGCTGGATTTTAACAGCCAGCCGCCACTCCTGGTGGCGGATGGAAAAATGGCGGTCTGTGCCACTGAGCTGCCGCGGGGGTTGGCACCCCCCCCCCCTCCCCCACCACCAATCACATGAAGGGGGCGGGCTGTCCGACGCCAGCAGTGGCATCAGCTGCCTATGTGCAGGCTCTGGCGTCATTTTTAAAGGGTGGCCAGCCCTGCTGGTAGATTGAAATTTTTAAAGAGACCACCCCCCACCTCCCACTGTTGCAAACAAAATTCTAATGCCCCTTTCCCATCCCACCAATAACAATAAAGTATCTGCCCTTTCCTGCCCACAACACTTAATTTAGAAATATGACCTTCCCCCCACAACTGTACAAAGTTCACAGTTCACCCCTTCCCATCATCCTCTACACTCATGACGATCATTTGACCCCACTTCCCCCCCCAACCAGCTGCAATAAAATTCTTAACTCCCCCCACCCCCCTCACTGACACGCCTGCTTTCCCCAGACACAGAAGTAAAGGTGTGGCACATTACAAGCCTCTTTTAATCTAACAATATCTTTAACTTCCCTAGTAAGCCACAGATGGATCTTTCTTGCTGAGGTTTTGATTTTTAATGGAATGTATTTTTGTTGAACATTTTGAATTGCTTCTTTAAATGTTTCCCATTGTTTATTTCTGCCATACCTTTTAGTCTATTTACCCAATCCACCTAAACAAGCTCTCCCTTCATACCTATGTATATAACTTTACTTAAGTTTAGGATTTTTGTTTGGGATTGGAGTGTGTAGCTTTTAAACTTAATAGGCTGGATTCTCCCGGGCTCCTGACATCGGGCTCCGTGGCGGTGGGGGCGGGGGTGCAGGTAGGGGGCGCCACTGGAGATCGCAGTGAGCCTGTAAGATGGGAGGCAAGTTTATTTAAATGTATTCATGGTGCTCATTTCAATACGTAAAGCCTGGTCCCATCGCCCAGTGGCGGGGCGCCACGGAGCCTCACCACCGCCGGGAAGATTGGGCCCGGCCCTCCCGGGTGTCGGACTCCGTGGCGGGCCTCTGCCAGAACGATCTGCCGCCCCATTCCCACCCACCACGACGCCCGACGTCGGAAGCCCGGTAGAATCCAGCCCATTAAATTTAAAAGTGAAACACTCCAGTCCCAAACATAAATCTTAAATATAAATAAAGCGAATTACACAGGTGAGAGCTCATTAAGGTTGATTGGGTAAATAGACTAAAAGGTATGGCGGTAAATAAACAATGGGAAACATTTAAAGAAGCAATTCAAAATGTTCAACAAAAATACATTCCATTAAAAATCAAAACCTCAGCAAGAAAGATCCATCTGTGGCTTACTAGGGAAGTTAGAGATAGTGTTAGATTAAAAGAATAGGCTTGTAATGTTCCAAAGAATACTAGTAAGCTTGAGGATTGGGAGTATTTTAGAAACCAGCACAGGGCGACCAAAAAGTTGATAAAAAGGGAAAAAATAGAATATAAGAGTAAAGGAGCCAGGAATATAAAAGCAGATTGTAAGAGCTTTTACAAGTATACAAAAAGAATCACTGAAGTAAACATTGGTCCCTTAGAGGCAGAGACAGGAGAAATTATCATGGGAAACATGGCAGAGCTGTTGATCAAATATATTGTGTCTGTTTTCACAGTACAGGAAATTGCATACCAGAAATAGAGGGTAACCAAGGGACTAATAAATGTGAGGAACCTAAGAGTATTTAATAACAGCAGATAAAAAGAATTAGAGAAATTTAAGGGAGCAATATCTGACAAATCCCCAGGACATGATGGCCCACATCCTAGGGTTCTGAAAGAGATAATGGATGCACTATTTATGATTTACCAAATTTCCCTAGATTCTAGAACAGCCCAGCAGATTGGAAATTAGCAAATGCAAAACCAATATTCAAGAAAGGAGGGAGAGAGAAAACATGGAACTCCAGGCCAGTTAGCCTGATATCAGTCCTCAGGAAAATGCTAGAATCTATTATTAAGGAAGTCTCAATGTTGAACTCAGAAAATTATAGTGCATGATCAGACAGAGTCAACATGGCTTTACAAAAGGGAAATCATATTTGACAAATTTATTATAGAGTTTTTTGAGGATATAACTATAAGGGTAGACAAAGGGGAACCAGTAGATGTAGTATACTTGGATTACAAAAGGCATTCTATAAGGTGCCACACAAAAGGTTAATATGCAAAATAAGGGATCATGGAGTTCGGGGTAACATATTAACAAGGATAGAGGATTGGTTAACAAACAGGAAGCAGAGAGTTGGTAGGCTGTAACTAGTGGAATGCTGCAAGGATCAGTGCTGAGGCCTCAGATATTTACAATCTATATTAATGACTTAGATGACGAGAGTGAGAGTAATGTGTCTAAATTTACTGACGATACAAAGCTAGATGGGAATATAAGCTGTGAGGAGGACGCAATGAGGGCTGCATAGAGATATAGACAAGTGATTGAGCAACAAGGTGGCAGTATAATGTGGGGATTTGTGAGGTTATTCACTTTGGTAGTAAGAATAGAAAAGCAGAATAATTTTTTTTTTAAAGATGTGTGTGAGACTTTTAAATGTTGATGTTCAGAGAGAGGGTGTACTGGTGCAAGAAACACTGAAAGTTAGCATGTAGGTACAGCAAGCAATTAGGAAGGCAAATGGTGTACTGGCCTTTATTGCAAGGGGATTGGAGTACAGGAATAAGGAAGTCTTGCTGCAATTGTATAGGTCTTTGGTGAGATCACGCCTGGAGTACTGTGCACAGTTTTGGTCTCCATATTTAAGGAAGGATATACTTGCATTGGAGGCAGTACAGCAAAGGTTCACTAGATTGGTTCCTGGGATGATAAGAGGCTGAGTAAATTGGGTTTACATTCTCCAGAATTAGAAGTGATCTCATTGAAACATACAAGATTCTGAAGGGGCTGGACAGAGTAGACACAGAGAGGTTGTTTCCCCTGGCTGGGAAATCTAGAACACAGGGGCACAGTCTCAGGATAAGAGGT
This sequence comes from Heterodontus francisci, assembly GCF_036365525.1. Classification (NCBI taxonomy): domain Eukaryota; kingdom Metazoa; phylum Chordata; class Chondrichthyes; order Heterodontiformes; family Heterodontidae; genus Heterodontus; species Heterodontus francisci. The sequence goes on along the minus strand of NC_090397.1, from coordinate 12,694,008 downwards.
CGATCATTTAGGCCTGAAATGAGGGAAAATTTCTTCAATCACAGGTTTGTGGATGCTCCATCATTGAGCACATTTAAGGCTGGGATTTTTGGTTTTTCAGAGAATCAAGGGACATGGGGAGCGAGTGAAAAAGTGGAATTGAGGCAGAATGGCAGAGCCAATGGCGGCAGCAAACTTGAGGAGCTGCATGGTCTGCTCCTGCTGATATTTCTGATGTTCTTGTGTAATTCAAAGAAGAGCAGGGAAGTCACATTACAACAGTGACCACACTGCAAAAGTACTGAATTGACTGTTCTAGCTTTGTGCTTTATCCCACAAACAGCAATGAGTTAATTACGAGCGAATCTGTTCTTGGTGATGTTGACAGATGGATAAATATTGGGGGGAGAACCCTCCTGCTCTTCTTCAAATAGTGGCCGTGGGATCTTTTACCTTTGCTTGAGAGGGCAGACGGGACCTCCGTTTAGACAGATCATAAAATCAATACTGATGGGAAAACCTTTTTTTTTAAGTCTTCTATCCCAAACTACCCTAAAGTTGCCCTTCTCATCAACCAAGTGTTCAACAAGCTCATTAACCAAACCACCAGTCATGTGTCGATCACAATGTGCGAAGAACCTCCTAAATTTAGTAATTTGTCCCTTACTGGTTTCAACCTTTGCCTCTTCATTGTCTCCATTCAGTTACCTCTTCTCCTGTTGACAGGTGTCACAACATCATAGTCATCATCCTTCTTTTTGCTGCTCAGATCATTTGTGTTGACAGATACTGTTGCTCTTATTTCTTGTTGGGCCAGTTTCATGCGATCATACAAGACTTTGAAGAACTTCTCGGACTTCTTCAGATCATTGAGTTGATGGTGAAATGAAAACTGAGATTTGAAAACAGATTAATTAACATGGGGACTGGGTGGTTTGGTTTGAAGTTCTGAGACCTCTGACCCATAGCTTACCTGGATCTGGGTGTTCCCTCCTTCTAACAATGCAATGCCAAGCATGATGCTTTCTTCAAAGATTCTGGAATTTTTTGTGTTTGTGATGAGGTCGGTGACCAGTTCAGATGCCCCTGCTCTGTCAAGGTGACACTGAATTTCAAATACAGAGACTCCACACTTGTCTGAATCAGAAGAGCAGCAACCTAGAGAAAATACAATAAAATACTGTAGTAGGAGCCTTAATTTTGTGTTCTGTATTTTGGTACCCATACATGTGGCTCCTCCAACAAGTAAAAGGTCGATTCCTGTTCTTGTTATATAAAATGAATACTGTGTGAGAGATTTTAATTGCTTTTCCTTGCTGTGCAGCAGACAGACAACAGCTGGGTCTCTTCCCACTCCTCAATGGAAAAGACCTGACACACAACCCACTCGCAAGCCTCCTGGGGTCCACTGTCTGAATTCACTGGCAGGACATGACAACTGCTCATTTTACCGTTAAACTTTCTTCCCACTCCATTTTTTCTCCCCAGCCTCTCACTTCTGCTGCTTTCAAATCCAACCCAGACCTCCGAGGCTGAAGTTTTGGTGGCAGCCATGGTTCAGTGGGTGGCACACTCGCCTCTGAGTCAGAAGGTCGTGGTTCAAAGTCCACAGACTTGAGCACACAATCTAGGCTAAAGCTGCAGTGCAGTGCTGAGGGAGTGCTGCACTGTCAGAGGTGCTTGTCTTTCAGATGGGTCTTTAAACTGAGGCAAAAACAAGAAATGCTGGAACCACTCAGCAGGTCTGGCAGCATCTGTGGAAAGAGAAGCAGAGTTAACGTTTCGGGTCAGTGACCCTTCATCGGAAGTTCTGAAGAAGGGTCACTGACCCGAAACGTTAACTCTGCTTCTCTTTCCACAGATGCTGCCAGACCTGCTGAGTGGTTCCAGCATTTCTTGTTTTTATTTCAGATTTCCAGCATCCGCAGTATTTTGCTTTTACTTTAAACTGAGGCCCTGTCTTCTCTCTCAGGTGGACATAAAAGATCCCATGACACTATTCAAATAAGAGCAGGGGGAGTTTTCCCTGATGACCTGGCCAATATTTATCTCTCAATCAACACCACTGAAACATATCTTTCAGAAATTATCTTACATTGCTGATTGTGGACCTTGCTGTGCGCAAATTGTCGCATTTCCTACAATACAACAGTGACTACTCTTCAAAAGTACCTCATTGTCTGTAAAGCGCTTTAGGATGCTCTGAGGTCATGAAAGGTGCTACATAAATGCACGTCTTTCTTTCTTTGCTTTTAATTCAGTGATGGACACAGGCCAGCCCAATCTCAGATAGGCTTTAATTAAGCTCACTTGGCAGAGTTTGGCCAGCTGCCAGCTTGGGTGATACGCAGGGCACCTGGCTATCATCCAACAGTCACAGAAGGAAAACAAATGTTTGAGAAGGCTTATGATGCTAGAAAAAAAATCAGACTTCAGTTATTTTACAGAGAGACAAGATCCACTCAAAAATCTAATTTCAGCTTGGCACTGTAAATGCTCTGAATTTGTACTAGCATCATAGACTCCACTCCCTCCCAATGTGGATGCCCGTCCACGTTAACTGCCTGAACAGTGCACCTTGATATGGTGGGTAGGCTTGTGTGCTCCCATGACTCCAAGAGCTATGGCTGATAGGACTACCCAAGCCAGATGTGTTGAAAGGAGACAGAATCAGATGAAAGGCCAATCCAGTGACCCTCCTTGTAGGGATTGTACATCAGGCTAATGATCTGTCCACGTTAAAAAAGATGCCTTTCATTAGAGATATTGACGGAAATGAGACTGTTAAAACTTACAAAGATAACCATCAACTGTGGAGGAGCAAGATCTGCTGGATGGGAGGCACAGTGATATTCCAATTGGAGTCAAATATCACGCTCTGGACAGGCAACAGTAGAAGAAATGAGTTGCATCATGTGTCATCAGGCACAGAAAACTTCAACTAACTAACTAACTTAAACTGGGAGCTGGCTTAGTAACCCAGTTCCACATTCACTATTCACCCCACCTCACCCATCAGTTTCCTTACCATATATTGGTTGTAGTTTAGAATAATATTGTTGTACAGACCACTTTTGCAAAAGTCAGTATGACTGGCAATGAACTGCCCAGTAATGTAGACAGTGCAGCTCCAGTCTTAGTGGCTCCAATGCATTCAAATGCTTAATCTGAATGATGGCATAAGGCATCAGCGAACACATAGCAGCAGTCTTAATTTAAGAGGCAATCTACAATTGCAAGCCATGAAGTATAATCCTGGCTCAGTGTCAGCACTTGCACTTCTGAGTCAAAAGCTGGTTAGTTCAAGTCCCATTCCAGAAACTAGAGCACATAATCAAAGCTGACACTCCGGTGAGGTACTGAAGGAGTGCTGCATTGTGGAAGATGCTGTCTTTCGAATGAGATGTTAAACCGAGGTCCCATCCACTCTCTCAGGTGGATGTAAAAGATCCCACGACACTATTTGAAAGACAAGCAGGGAAGTTCTGCCTGGTGCCCTGGCCAATGTAGTTTATCTGGTCATTATCACATTGCTGTTTGTGGGGCCCTGGTATACACTAATTAGTTGCAATGTTTCCTACATTACAACACTGTCTACACTTCATTGGCTGTAAAGCGCTTTGGGATGTCCTAAAATCGTCAAGGACGTTATATAAATGCAAGTCCTTCATTCCTTTCTTCTTTTCTAATCCACACAAATAATCTACTGTTATGATTAAACATCTTGCATCTGGTGTAGATCCATCATACTTCGATGGGTGACTCCCGCAAACCAGTCGTGGAGCCAGTGAGAGTTTGGGGAGGTCGTGACCCTTCTCCAACTATTTTGAGGATGCCCAACATGGCCTGTCAGAAACCACCATCACCAGTCTTTGGCCTCGAGGAGCAACCCAGAAGCAGTTCCCAGCTTCCACGCTCGGCCTTTGTTCTGGGTGAGTCAGCAGCCCCCAGTTTGGTCTCCTCTTTTCCATGCTTCCCATTGGGCCCTTGTTCCATAGGCACTCCCTGAGTCTCTGGACCTCAGCACTGTGACTTCGACCCCTTAGAAATGGAGGTGGAGCCATGTTGGGGAGGAGGAGACAGGGAATGGAACTACTCACAGAGGGCACTTCTGATAGGCTGATGTAGAATTTGATCCTCCTCAACCCTGCCTCCACCAGATACAAAGTGTCTATCTCTGGCTTGACTTATTCAATATCATGTCCCATTAAAAAAGAAATCACAACATAACACTGCTGCTGAAAGATGCTGGGTGCCTGAAATATTATTGAGAAGGTAGGAAACCTATAAAGGCTTCATTTCTAGAGCACCTTGCATGACCCCAGAGCATCTCAAAGCGATTATAGCCAATTAAGTACTTTTGAACTATAGTCACTTGCACACAGCAAGGCCTTGGCTTTATAATGCAAATGACCTATGTAAACTTATCACGCTGCAATTATGCCCTACTCTCATTGGTGGCACTGCAACATCTCAACACCAAGGAGAACTCCCTTGTTCATCTTTGAATAGTGTCAGAGGAGCTTTTACATCCACATGGGAGGGCATACGGAACTCCGGTTTAACATCTCATCCGAAAGAAGACACCTCCGACAGAGCAGCCCTTCCTCAGCACTCCACTGGGAGTTTTAGCCTGGATTATGTGCTCAAGTTTCTGGAGTGGGCCTTGAACCCTTGACCCTCTGACTCAGGCAAGAGTGCTATCCACTGACTTATTTCACAGGAAAGCAAGAACATAGCTGCAACCTCAGACTAATTCTGTTTTTTTCCCCCCTTTGCACACATCTCAATTTACTCCATATTACCAATTTCTATCGCTTTTAAGTCTTATAATTTAACAAATATCCATGTATTTACCTCCAGGTTGTGCAGACTTGGAGTAACTCCCTGTTGTCAGTGGGGCATTTATGCTGCTACTGTGTCCGTCCCCTTTGTAGACACTACGAAGATTCCCAAAATAGCGATTCAGAAGGATCTTCCTTAAAACTGTACCCTTTAAAAAAGCAGATTGAAATAAAAAATTAGAAAAGATTTAAGAAAAAACACTTTCCCACCTTATAGTTTAACCTGTGCCACAGAGCATGTCTACTGTCACTGATTAAGGAAGACATTTCTCACTCCTGACAACTATCTGCTACAATACAGTAATATGAAGAGGTTGGCTGTTCATATGAAAACTATCACACATTACCGAGTACTTCAGAAAAGCACATCGCAATCAAATCAATGGTTCACAAAGACTTTTGAAGTTCATCCTTTATCGAGCTCTCTGCACTTGCTTGGAGATGGATAATAATTGCAAGCCCACATCCATCACTGGGGTCCTATAGACAGGGCTTATTTACTCAGCTATGGATAAAGAGCCACTTTTTTGTTCATATTCAAACCCAACAGTGTGTCCCAAACTCGTCTAAGTTCTAAACGATATGAGCCACGAGAGCAAAGTAGCTTTTCTTCCTCAGACAAGTACCCTTCCTGGCAAGTATTAGTGGTTAGCTTAAGGAAAGTGGAATTGCCTGCATTTAAGGACTTGTATTCCCTTGTGTACAGACGTGTGAGGAGTAACCTAATCGAAATGTTTAAAATGATAATTTTGATATGTTAGGTGGGGGAATCCAGAGAAAGGGGGAGAAACTTAAAATTACAGCAAGGTCATTCAGGAATGTAATCAGGAAGTTCTTTTGCACAGAAAGGATGGTCGAATTCTGCGACTCCTCCCTTAAACTGCTGCAGGTCAATTGGAGCTTTCAAGACCGAGATTGAGATATTTTTGTTGGGTAAGGGTATCAATGGATATGGAGCAAAGGCAGGAAATGGAGTTGAGATACAGATTGGCTGTGATCTCGTTGAATGATGGTACAGATTTTGTCTACTCCTGTTCCTGTATCAGCCTTTGACTTCTGCTGAGACAGGGTTTGCTGCTAATAGCTGGATGCAGAGGAGACCACTGTGCTAACACAGGACTCTCACAATAATGTGAAGCCCCTCCATTCAGTCGCAGATGAAATCATTGAAGTAAATTTGATGTGTGAGCAACCAGGCTTTGTGAGGCCTGATCCTCAATTTCCCACTGGAAAAGTTTAGAGGCGCCATATTCGTCTTCCGAAAGCAGTGATGGGAAGACGTGGGAGGTCAGCAAATTTTTAATGAGCATTGCAATTTAGCATGGAGTCAGTGTGCTTCCAAATTAACCAGTCACTGTGTCTTAATGTCCTGTGGGCCAACTTAAGTGTCCAATTTGGGCTGTTAATACAGTCAGCATTCTGTTTTTTTCCCACAACAAAGAACCCAATACAGAACTATGAAAGATATTCATTAAAATATGGTGATAGTTGAGCATTTCAGTTTGTTACTGTATGATTATCAATATTTTAATTGTGCCAACATGCATTGACTTCATGAATGTGTCAACTTTTGAACTACAGGGGACTCTGCTCATCATCAAATAGTGGACCATCAGACCCATGTACATCCCACTTTCACATTTAACCAAAAGGGCAGCTCCTTTGCATAGCCTCCATTATGTTGCTCTGTTTCAGTACTCAGTGCGTTGTTCAACACTTGAAGTCTATCGAGTCCTCTGAAGAGAAAATTTGGATTTCCAACGACTGAGGCCACTGAATCATCCATCTTATACTCTCGATGGTGAAGTGAAAGGACACGAACTGAAGCACCTTCACCTTCTTTTGGGCCTCCTTATCTCGAGAGACAATGGATACGCGCCTGGAGGTGGTCAGTGGTTTGTGAAGCAGCGCCTGGAGTGGCTATAAAGGCCAATTCTGGAGTGACAGGCTCTTCCACAGGTGCTGCAGAGAAATTTGTTTGTTGGGGCTGTTGCACAGTTGGCTCTCCCCTTGCGCCTCTGTCTTTTTTCCTGCCAACTACTAAGTCTCTTCGACTCGCCACAATTTAGCCCTGTCTTTATGGCTGCCCGCCAGCTCTGGCGAATGCTGGCAACTGACTCCCACGACTTGTGATCAATGTCACACGATTTCATGTCGCGTTTGCCTTCACCTGGAGTACAGACCATAGTGACACCCAAAGTGCTGCCAGGCAAAATAGGTCTCATATTGCTTGCAATAACCTGAACTCATGTCAACTCCCTCTGTGAATTGGCAAGACCAAATGAATGTTTACAAATGTGACATTTCCTGGAATACTGGATGGGGGGGGTGATGCTGTAACTGTTTGGGGAGCATGTGAATTTCAGGTCTTGTGCTGACTACATTATACAACACCACAAAAAGGTTACAAGAGGTAGGATGATAGATTTGGAATGCAAATATTTTTATAACAATTTGTATATTTAATATGCAACAGACCAACGGCACAAGATACTGTAAAAACTGCTATTCTATGCACCTACCTTTACTCATTAACCTCTACTGGCACCACTTTCCTAATAATTATTCTGTGCATAGGAAATGAAATCTGATGTTTAATGTCCAACTGAATTAATTGCAGCTAGTTAGCATGATTTTCCATCCTCAATCAAGGAAAGGAGACACTTTTTGTTTCACTAAATACATCTCCTGGTAAGTGTGGGTTATTCCGCAAATTGATATCAATTATTTTATGATGATTCATCCTTCAGTATGCACTGTTTTAAACACTGACGACAGTGGACTGGAATGTACAGGGCTCCCGACAGCAGGCTCTGTGGCAGAGGGATGGGGGGGTGCTGGAAGATCGTTCTGGTAGTGGCCCGCCATGGAGCCAGATGCTGGGAGGATGGGGCCCGGACCTCCTGGCATTGGTGAGGCTCCATGGCAGCCCCCACCCCCGCCACTGGGCGACGGGACCTGGCCTATCATATTGAATTGAGCACAATGCATATATTTAAATAAACTTACCAGCGATCCTACGGTCAGGCCACGATCTTCGGCCGCGCTTTCACTTTCCCATCTGGGTAAAGCTGGCACCACAGTGGTGGGGAAGGTGGGGGGGGGGGGGGGGGGGGATGGTGAGATTTTTTTTTACTGCAGGTGAGTGGGCGGGGTGGTGGAAAATAGGGTCAATCTTTCGTCATTAGTGTTGGGAATGGTGGGAAGGGGTGAGCTGTGAACTTTGTACAATTTGGGGGAGGGGAAGTTTATATTTGTAAGTTAAGTGTTTTGGGAGGGGGGGAGAAAGGCAGATGCTTAATTTTATTGTTATTGGGGGGTGGGAAAGGGGTGACAGAATTTTGATTTGAGCAACGGTTGGGGGGTGGGGGGGGGGGTAGATCCCATTAAAAATTTAAATTAGCCAGGGCTGGCCGTGCTTTAAAAATGGCGCCAGTGCCTGCACACACGCTATTGCCAGCATCGGAGAGCCCGCCCCATCCACGTGATTGGGGAGGGCGGGCCGCTCAAGGTATTTAAATGAGTCGCCACGGCATGGTGGTGCACGGCATGTGTAGGCCCCCATTTTGTTCACCTGCCGCTGCTCCCCGTGGATGGTGCCTAAAATCCAGCCCAGTGTGTTTACTGGAAGACCTACAAGTCAAAGAAAAGTTAAACACAGAATAAAATCACACATTCCACAGGACATATAGGAGTAGAGCTTTGCCTTGGACAGGGTCCCATCGGCTGCCTGTTTATATACCCTGCAGATGTTCAGCTCCAGGAAAGACAAGATGAATTTCTACACCATAGTTTTTCAAGGCCCTCATCTCATTTTCGGACTTCGATGACTGTTCCTAATCTCACTGTTTCCATCGCAACGCAATGCCTTGATGAGATTACTGCCTTCTTACTACAGGGTCTCTAGCATTCTCCGCAGCTGGCAAACCAAGGACAGAATTTTCCTGTCATCCATTTGCAATTTTCTACTAAATGTGCAGTAGGTCACAATGAGTGTACAATACCCCACAGTGCACATCAACTGGGAATGCATGGAGACTCTGGGAGCACTTGACAAGGAACACTTAACTTGAATGGTGAACTTTGAAGGTACCAATCCCATTCATATTATACAAGATAGCAGATAAAAGGGGTGAATTTTAACCCCCAACACCCCCCACCCCCATTTGGGCAAGAAAGTAAGTCAGGGTTGGGGATGGGTTAAAATCAGCAAATTTGAAAACCTGCCATGCACACACACGTTTCCATTTTTACTTATTTTTTAAAATCATTCTCAGGACGTGGGCGACACTGATAAAAAAAATCTGGAATTGAAAGCTAGTCTCAGTAATGGTACCATGAAACTATCATCGATCGTTGTGAAAAAAACCCATCTGGTTCACTAATGTCCTTTAAGGACATTACCTGGTCTGGCCTACATGTGACTCCAGACCCACAGCAATGTGGTTGACGCTTAACTGTCCTCTGAAATGGCCTAGCAAGCCACTCAGTTGTCAAGGGCAATTGGGGATGGGCAACAAATGCTGGCTTTGCCAATGATGCTCACATCCTATGAAAGAGTAAACAAAACTTTGCTGTGGATCTGGAGTCACATATAGGCCAAGGACAGTAGACTTTGTTCCCTAAAGAATATTAGTGAATCAGTTGGGTTTTAGACAACAATCCAGTAGTTACACAGGGGGCAACTGAATAACCCACTGGAGAGACAGGCTCATGCTTATAATATGAGGCTCTGTTCCTGATATTTTCAGGCTTCAGAAACCTGGCAACTAAAGCAAGGCTCAAGCAGCCAGATCAAGCAGGTTAGTGCTTTTCCAATACTTCATGTGGGCCAGCGGGAGCAGGAGTGCTTCTCCCAGTCCTCCAAGCAAATCTTCAGCTATGACCAACGCCCCAGCCCCCACTCAAAACCTGCAATTCCAAATCTTTTCCCCTCAGTCTCTCCCTGTCTCCCATCTCTTCTGACTGCCTGTGCAACAACCCCTCCCACCCCATCAACTCACAATCTCTCATAGTCTGCCCGCCCCCTTAACCCCCCCCCACCCCCCAACCAACCCATCACGTTCACCAGAGATCATCCCCAGTTTTCAAGATCAGCAGTGAGGTAAAGCACGGCTGTGTCCTGGTGTCAACTCTCTTTGGCATACTCTTCTCCATGCTGCTATTGTACGCTTTCAGTGACTCAGATGGGGGTGTCCACCTGCATACCAGAGCTGACGGCAAGCTATTCAACTTGGCAAGACTGCACGCCAAGACTAAAGTGCATAAAGTCCTAGTCCGTGATGTGCTATTTGCTGATGATGCTGCGCTGACATCCCAAAATGAAGTTCACTTGTAGCAGCTTGTAGATTGGCAATCAGCATCAAGACCACCAACGTTATGGGCCAGGGCATAGTGACTCTACCTTCCATCAACATCAACCACCTCATTTTGGAGGTTTTCGACAGCTTCACATACCTTGGAGCAACAATCACCAGCAATCTGTCCCTTGATGCTGAAATTAGCACCAGGATTGCCAAGGCTGCAGCTGTCATGTCAAAGTTGAGAAGACCAACAGCTAACTAATTGAAAATACAAAGGCCCGCATGTACCAGGCTTGTGTTCTCAGCACCCTGCTTTATAGCAGCAAAACATGAACAACTGATGCAAGTTAAGAAAAGCGGCTGAACAGTTTCCACCTCCGCTGCCTCAGATGGATATTGGGCATCTCCTGGCAGGACACAGTACTGAATGTGGGAGTACACCAGCGTGCAGGGATCCACAGCATGTTTGCCCTCTCGAGTCAGCGGCGACTCCGTTGGCTGGGTCATGTGCGCCAAATGGATCACGGCCACATTCCCAAAGACATGCTCTATGTTGAGCTTGTTATTAGCAAGAGACCAACAGGTCACCCACATCTGCAACACAAGGATGTCTGCAAACGAGACCTCAAACTGACCAGGATCAGAGTCAATGCATGGGTGCCCTTGTTGTTGACTGGAGTTCCTGGAGAATGGCAGTCAGGAAGGGAATGGAAAAAGCAGAGGACAAAAGAAATGACCAGATGGTGGATAAGAGAACCCGGTGGAAGGAAAAGATATCAGTCAACCTCAGGCCAACGATATTCATTAGTGCCAGCTGTGGGAGGGAATGCCACTCACGAGTCGCCCTCCACAGCCACAACAGACGATGTTCAACTAAAAAGTGACATACACCCCGGAGGCAGTTCATCATCTCCTGAGATGGACAGATGCCTACAATCCAGAGTAGTCTCTGGCTGAGGTGTTCAACTGTGGCTTTCCCACCTAGCTGCCAGCCCATCAATCTAGCTGACTGACAGATGGGAAACTGAGTTGGAAAAAAAAGTGATAATGAGGTCCTGCCACTTCATTCGTAATTTCCAGGACTCTCCCTGCAAACACACTCCCAACTCCAACCCCATAACTATCGGGGCCTAGGAGTCAATAAAAGACAACAACCGAATCTAAGAGTTTGCAAGTCAATTATGAGCCACTCAATCTCAGTCTTGCAATGTAGGCTGAACCCAGACATTAAGCTAAAAATTTGTAACTGGCTTCCAGCTATACAGAAAAATGCAATCTTCTTCCAAGTGCCTTCTCTCATGCATTCTCACATATCTAAATAATGTGTTTGCTTCTTACTATAGAGGAAAGACAGGAAACTGGAAATAAAAGCAGTCAGAAGTGATAAAACAGTTCATTTATACAGCACATGGAAAGTCGTATTCAATTTCAGCTGAAGTCTGTTTTCAAGCTACATTATTGAGCTATTAATGACACAAGTGTCTACCCTGGTCATTTCCTATCTCAGCAGATGGCTCTGTTAATTCCGGGAGAGGTGAATGACAGAAATCCTTGCACAAGGATCCCTCTGTTAGAGGCCCTTTTAGAGTCAGGTAGATATCCTGTGCCTCACTACAATTTGCAACAGCATTACTACCATTATACATTTGAAAACAACACCAGTCTTTTTTTGTTGAAAGATTTCATATTCTAATTCTGAAAATACTTTGATCTCAACATGCAACATGGCAATACAACAACAACTTGTATTATATAGGACCTTTATGCAGCAAAACTTCACAGGAGCATTATTAAATTCAATAAGGTGATATTAGGGCAGATTACCAAAAGCATGGTCAAAGAGTTCATTTTAAGGAGTCTCTTAAAAGACGAAAGAGCATTAAAGAGGTGGAGAAGTTTAGGCAGGGAATTCCAAAGCTTAGGGCCTAGGCAGCTGAAGGCATGGCCACAAATGGTGGAGCAATTCAAATTGGAGACGCTCCAGAGGCCTGAATCAGACACGTGCAGACATCCTGAAGGACTGTGGGGCTGGAGGAGATTACATAGATACGGAGGGGTGAGGGCATGGAGCAATTTGAAAACAAGGATGAGAATTTTAAAATTGAGGCATTGCTTGACTAGGAGCCAGTGTAAGGTCAGTGAGCACAGGGCTGATAGGTGAACGGTACTTGGTGCAAGTTAGGAAATGGACAGCAGAAATTTGGATAATCTCAAGTTTACAGAGGGTTGAAGATGGGAGGTCAGCCAGGAATAGTGAAGTCTGGAGGTAGCAAAGGCATGGATGAGTGTTTCACCTGCAAATGAGCGGAGGTCGGGGTGTAGTCGGGCGATGTTATGGAGGTGGAAATAGGTGGTTTCAGTGATGGCACAGATATGAGGTCATAAGCTCCTCTCAGGATCAAATCTGACACCAAGGTTGCGAACAGTCTGGTTCAGCCTCAAGCAGTTGCCAGGGAGAGGGACGGAGTCGGTGGCATGGGAGAGAAGTTTGTGGTGGTGTTTTATTCTCACCAGCAAGTGCTTTCCTAGCATGGGTTCACTGCTTCTCAAAATTCAAGTGCTGCAGTGCTACTGCCTTTCATTAAAATATCTTGCGTAGGATGCACACTCCTGTGGCCCAACACAAAATAAGGGCAACAGTGTCGAGCAACACAAATCATCTGAGCAGAAAGAAGAAAATTACTGTGATTTTGTGACAACAGTTAACAGGAGAAGAGGTAATTATGAATGTAAACAACTAAATGACACGGGTTGAAAATTATCCTCATTTCCAAATCCCTCCATGGCCTGTGTAACGTCCTCCAGCCTTGCAACCCTCCAGGATATCAGCGCTCCTCCAATTTTGGCCTCACACCTGATTTTCATCGCTCCACCATTGATGGCTGTGCCTTCAGATGCCTGGGCCCTAAGACCTGGGATTCCCTCCCTAAACCTCTCTGCCTCTCTCTCTCCTTTAAGACACTTCTTAAAACTTACCTCTTTGCCCAAGCTACCGGTCAAAAGTCCTAGTATCTACTTATGTGGGTTGGTGTCAAATTTAGTTTGATGACGCTCCTTTGAAATGCCTTGAGGTGTTTTACTTTGTTAAACAACTATATAAATGCACGTTGTTGTTGTAGTAGACAGGGGCAAATTACTAAATTTAGGTGGTTCTTCCTACATTGTGATCAACACATGACTTGTGGGTGGGTTGGTTAGTGAACATGTTTAACATTGGATCGTGTAAAGGGGAATCTTTAGGGTAGTTTTGGAGAAATGACATGAAGAGTTTCCTTATCAATATCAATCTTTGGACCCATCTTTCTGATGGAGCGTTAAACCGATGCCCCCTTCGCCATCTCAGGTTGACGTAAAAGATCTTATGGCATTATTTTAAAGAAGGGCAGGGAGTTCTCCCTGGCGTTCTGGCCAATATTCATCCCACAACCAACATCACTAGAACAGATCATCTGGTCATTACCACATTGCTTATTGTGGGAGCTTGCTATGCACAAATTGGCTGCTGCATTTTCTATACTACAACAATAAATATGCCTCAAAAGTACTTCATTGGCAGTAAGGGCATGTAAGCATCTAAAGAAATGCAAGTTCTTTTTAACTGTGTTAAATTCTTACAAAATTGTGAAAAATTTCTGTTAGAGGTCACAAAGTTCTTAAATAAAACTTGGATATATACCTGGAAAGGACGAACATACTGGGACTATGGGAAACGATCAGAGAAGTGGGACTAAGTGGATTGCTCTTTCAAAGCGGCAGCACAGACACGATGGGCCAAATGGCCTCCTTTCTTGCTGCAAGTTTCTATCGCTATTAGTCATTACATTCTCAAAGAGTGAATAACTGGCTTTATAATAAAACAGCTAAGCTTGACACAGTACAATCATTGTTGTATATTGGTTGATGTAAAAGTGAAGCCACTTAAGGCCCTCTTGTGTGTTGTAGACCAAGTGAGTGTTAAAATAACCAACTGTTGACATGTGCTTTTTTTGTTTCAGGCTACGTTGATATGAACCGGCTGTTCACCAAAGAGAAATCACAGAGAGAAATCCTCAAGTGGCCTTTAACTATTAAAATTGTGTGGGGATGTGGAACACAATAATAGTAAGTGCCTGTGTCTTGCTGCAGAACACTGAGCATCTGGGTCTTACATAATCGGAACCAATAATTACACATTATTATGCAAATTAACAATCCATAATTTTGGTGTTCTGCTGCCAGAAAAGCATTATGAAGGAAAGGGAACTGCAGTTAGTAAGTACTAAGTAATACAGCCATCAATTAGAGAGCCCCAATCCTGCTGGGAGGGCTCCTGCTTCAGGAGAGACTTGACTTTCCATGTGCCAATTTGTGAAGAAGGTAAAATGTTGGCCAAACTGTCACCATGGAGACATTGCAATATTCTAGGTGGGCTGCAGTGTCAAATGTAGTAAACAATTGCAAAAAGGAGGGCTATGAGGTGACAGCAAAAACCTTCCTCATTGAAAAGAGCATGACAGCACAAAGATTTAATACACAGAAGAAAGAACGACCTTGCAATTTTATAGCATCATTCAGGACATTCCAACGTTCCCCGTCATTTTGAACTGCAGTCACTGTCATTATGTAGGGAATACAGCCAGTTTCAGCAACAGCTATCAGGTCTAGGATCCATTTTAGTGATGTTGACCAGGCCTCTGCTCTTCTTTAATTCCTGCCATGGGATCTTTGACATAGAAACATAGAAAATAGGAGCAGGAGTAGGCCACTCGGCCCTTCGAGCCTGCACCACCATTCAATACGATCATGGCTGATCATCCAAACTCAGTACCCTGTTCCCACTTTTTCCCCCATATCCCTTGATCCCATTAGCCCTAAGAACTATATCTAGCTCTTTCTTGAATATATTTAATGCTTTGGCCTCAAGTGCTTTCTGTGGTAGAGAATTCCACAGGTTCACCACTCTCTGGGTGAAGAAATCCCTCCTCATCTCAATCCTAAATGGCTTATCTCTAATCCTTAGATTGTGACCCCTGGTCCTGGACTCCCCCACCATCGGGAACATCCTTCCCGCACCTAGTCCAGTCCTGTTAGAATTTTGTAGTTTTCTATGAGGTCCCCTCTCATTCTTCTAAACTCTAGCGAATACCAGTCTAATCGACCCAATCTCTCTTCATACGTCAGTCCTGCCATCCCAGGAATCAGTCTGGTGAACCTTCGCTGCACTCCCTCCATAGCAAGAACATCCTTCCTCAGATAAGGAGACCAAAACTGCACACAATACTCCAGATGTGGTCTCACCAAGGCCTTGTATAATTGCAGCAAGACATCCTTGCTACTGTACTTGAATCCTCTCGCTATGAAGGCCAACACACCATTTGCCTTCTTAACTGCCTGCTGCACCTGCATGCTTACTTTCAGCGACTGGTGCACAAGGACACCCAGGTCTCGCTGCACCTCCCCATTTCCCAATCTATCGCCGTTCAGATAATAATCTGCCTTTCTGTTTTTGCCATCAAAGTGGATAACCTTGCATTTATCCACATTATACTGCATCTGCCATGTATTTGCCCACTCACTCAACCTGTCCAAATCACACTGGAGCTTCTCTGCATCCTCCTCACAGATCACACTCCGACCCAGCTTTGTGTCATCTACAAACCTGGATATATTACTTTTAATTCCAAATGCCAAAGACTTGCAGGTTGATAGGTAAATTGGCCATTAGCAATTGCCCCTAGTATAGGTAGGTGGTAGGGAAATATAGGGACAGGTAGAGATATGGAATTAGTGTAGGATTAGTATAAATGGGTGGTTGATGGTCGGCACAGACTCGGTGGGCCGAAGGGCCTGTTTCAGTGCTGTATCTCTAAACTAAACTAAACTAAATTCCCTCATCTATATATATTGTGAATAGCTGGGGTCCTAGCACTGATTCCTGCAGTACCCCACTAGTCACTGCCTGCCACTCGGGAAAAGATTGGTTTATTCCTACTCTTTGTTTCCTGTCTGCCAACCAGTTCTCTATCCATGTCAGTACCTTATCCCCAATCCCATGTGCTTTAATTTTGCACGCTAATCTCTTATGTGGGACCTTATCAAAAGCCTTCTGACCTCCACCCAGAGAGAACGGAAAATCTTCACCATAAGACAGTACCTCCAGCAGTACTGAAGTGTGAGCCTGGAGCAGGACTCGAACCCACAACGCTCTGGCTAAGCAGCGTGAGTGTTACCCACGGAGCCACAGCTAACACTCAAGTACAACACTTGGTTAGACTCACATGTGATACCCACATTCCAATATTTCAGATTGTGCAAACACCCAAAATAACTAGAAAACAAGGTGATGCCTTTCAATGGAAGTGCGATTATGATGAAATAAAATCCTTCAGAATGATTCTTTGCTCAGCTGGATTTTGGCGAAGTAAATCAAGATGGAGGAGCTATCAGAGTAATACATAGTTTCAGTATATATTGTGCAACCAGCATTATAAATGTTCAACCAGGTATCCTGGTTTTTATACAGAGTAAGAAGGTGCAGGGTTTGAACTCAACTACACTATCAGAGATGCCGTCTTTCAGATCAGGTGTTAAACTGAGGTCCCAGCTGCTCTCTCCAGTTGGTGTCAAAAAAATCCTACAGCACTTTCAAAAGAAGAGCTGAGCAGTTCACCACCGAGTCCTGGCTAATATTTAATCAGACAACCAACATCGCTAGAATAGGTTGTCTGGTCATCGCCACATTGCTGTGTATGGGATCTTACTATGCACATTGTACCAGTGACTATATTTCAAAAGTACTTTGTTGTCTCTAAAGCACAATAGAACGTCCTGGGGTCGTGAAAGGTGCTATGGAAAAACAGGTCAGTCCTTCTTTATAAATGAGAGCTCATGCAATGATCAATTATGTTCCACTTCATAGTCTGAAGCATTGTATGACATGTGATATGCTTCCAGCGCAACAGACAGCACCAGACTGCTGGCGTTACATATTCACATGCTGTCACAGGCTAAAGGAGTTTGCACTCTGAGTCACCTCCTTTTCCTGGCAGCTGGAATCTCCTCCAATCACGCTTCACATCCCCATGCTGCACACAGTGTTCACATGTACAGTCACATGCTGCTGTGCTTTTGCCAGGAAAGAAGTTGGAGAAAGACTGCCCTGAAAAAACACTCAGCCATTGACTCATGAGGGCTCAGGATAACTGATAAACACAAAAACAAAGTCCAAGTGCTTACAATAAACCAAAGTGATTCTGATTATTCATAAAGCGTCTTTGTCACAAACTTATCAGGAACAATGGCCAGGCTGTTGATTGAAACTTTTAAACAAGAAAGGCTCTGTGTTACGAAGGGTCCGTTAAAACAAACCATGAGCTCCTTAAATTCCTCAGAGTTTGCAGTTCGAAAACAAAATCCCAGTAAAGCATGCTCACTAAATCAGTGCCAGATAGCACTACACACAGCTTTACTGCAACCCCTCACTGCCCTCAAAAATAATCTACTCTGTTTTTCTGAATAATTCAAATGTGAAAGATTCTTCTGTACAGCCTCTTATTTCTTAAAAGTATAAAGTGTATATTCTAGTTGTAACAAAGTATTCAAGAATGCCTTTCCAGCATTTAGAGGAACTGGTACTTCTGGCAGCAAGTGTCAATTACCAAATTCCCGACTTTTTAAAAGAAAATTCAGAAAAACATCCTTCACAGAAATCCGATAGTCAACAGAGGGTAACTTTAGGTTACAGCATAAAACAGATGATATTATAATGGATACTCTCGCTCTCTGGCTAACACCCTCCACGATTCTCCTTTCTGTTGATCCTTAAACAGAAATTTGCAATGGTGATTAATCCGATCTGGGGCATGGCTGGGGTTGAGCATAATGTTTTTTAAACTAGCATAAAATATTGTAGAAATGCAACTTTGTGCTTGAAATACTGCACTGTTTTGCCAATTTCAGGCGCATGGCGCTGAATAAAGCACTATTGAGCAGAAACTCCAGGCCATATGATATGATGATAGGAGGAGATGAAGTAGGTGCGAGGAGGCTCGTGTGGAGCATAAACACCAACATAGACCAGTTGGGCCGAATGGCCCGTTCCTGTGCTGTAAATTCTATGGAGTTCCATGTAGACATCAATTCAAATGAGAATCGGGAGAGATGTTTAAAGGGCGGCTGATCCAATATCACTTTTCTTGCAGTGTAGCCAGAAGTTAAAATCACCCCCACTACTGGAGTGTCAAAAAATTGCATGTTTTTTTTTTAAAGACAGGAATTCACGAACTGTTCAAAAATAGACTCAATAATGGCTGGTGATTGGATAAGCTTCACGGGGGAGGGGGGATTCCTCAGCTGATTACTGCTCCTCTGTGCAACTGTCCTGCCTCAGGGAAATCAAACACTAGGCCGGTTTCTTGCTGTACTATCTCGAGAACAAGGCTTTCAATGTTGACTCTCAAAACAGAAAATAAGAAAAAGGGCCAATTATGTTTGAGTATGATCATGTTTAAAGCAGAGATTGACAGATTTCTAAATACAAATGACATAAGGGGATATGAGGATAGTGTGGGGAAAGAGGTATTGAAGTGGATGATCAGCCATGATCGTATTGAATGGCAAAGCAGGCTCGATGGGCTGAATGGCCTACTCCTGTTCCTATGTTCCTATTATTGAACAAGTTCACTTTACAGTAAGTTGGCACCAGAAATAATAGTTTGGATGCTTGCTGAGAAATATAAATACGGATTGTAAAAGCTTCTACAGGTATGTAAAAAGGAAAAAAATTGGCAAAGACAAATGCGGGTTCATTACAGGCAGAGACAGGGGAATTTATAATGGAAAATAGAGAAATGGCAGAGAAGCTAAATAATTAATTTGTGTCTGACTTCACGGAGGCAGATAAAGACCTCTCCCTGAGATACTTGAGATCTAAGGGTCGACTGAGAATGAGGAACTGAAAAAAATTAGGATTAGTAAAAAAGTGACTGAAAGTTGACAAATCCCCGGGACCCGATCCTCTTCACCCTAGAATGTTGAAAGAGATGGCTACAGAGATAGTGGATGCATTGGTGATCATCTTTCAAAATTGGATAAATTCTGTAATGGTGCCTACAGATTGGAAGGTTGCAAATGTAACCCCACTGTTAAAGAAAGAGGGAGAGGGAAAACAGGGAACTACAGACCTGTTAGCCTGACATTGGTAGTAGGGAAAATACTGGAATCTATTATAAAGGATGTGCTTACTGGACACTTAGAAAGTAATGGTCTGCTTGGGCAGAGTCAACATGGATTTATGAAGGGGAAATCATGTTTGACAAACTTGTTAGAGTATTCTGAGGATGTTACTAGCAGAGTGGATAAGGGGGAACCAGTGGGTGTAGTTTATTTGGACTTTTAGAAGGCTTGGAGTCCCACATAGGAGGTTACTAAGCAAAATTAAAGCGCATGGGATTGGGCGTAATATTCTAGCGTGGATTGTGGATTGGGTAACAGGCAGAAAACAGAAATAGGAATAAATGGGTCATGACGCAAGGATCAGTGCTTGGGCCCCAGCTGTTTACAATCTATATCAATGATTTGGATGTAGGGACCAAATGTAGTTTTTCCAAGTTTGCGGATGACACAAAACTTGGGAATGTGAGTTGTGAGGAGGCTTCAAGGGGATTTGAACAGGCTGAATGAGTCGGCAAGAACATGGCAGATGGAATATAATGTGGATAAGTGTGAGGTTATCCACTTTGGTAGGAGGAACTGAGGTGCAGAGTATTTCTTAAATGGTGAGAGATTGGAAAGTGTAGATGTGCAAAGGGACCTTAGTGTTTTTGTTCATAAGTCACTGAAAGCTAGCATGCAGGTGTAGCAAGCAATTAAGAAGGCAAATGGTAAGTTAGCCTTTATCACAAGAGGATTTGAGTACAGGAGCAAAGAAGTCTTGCTTCAATTGTATACAGCATTGGTGAGGCTACACCTGGAATATTGTGTGCAGTTCTGGTCGCCCTTGACTGAGGAAGGATATACTTGCCATAGAGGGAGCGTAGTAGAGGTTCACCAGACTGATTCCTGGGATGGTGGGATTGTCCTATGAGGAGGAGATTGAGGAGACTGGGCCTGTATTCTCTGGAGTTTAGAAGAATGAGAGGCGATCTCATAGAAACTTACAAAATTCTTAAAGGGATAGACAGGGTAGATGCAGAAAGGATGTTTCCCCTAGCTGTGGTGTCTAGAACCAGGGGATACAATCTCAGAATAAAGGGCAAGCCCATAGGACTGCGATGAGGAGGAATTTCTTCACTCAGAGGGTGCTGAATCTTTGGAATTCTCTGCCCCAGAGGGTGGTGGAAGCTCAGTCACTGAGTAAGTTCAAGACAGCGATTGGTAGATTTCTAGTTGCTAATGACATCAAGGGATATGGGAATAGTGTGGGAATATGGCGTTGTGACACATGATCAGCCATGATCTAGAATGGCGGAGCAGGCTCGAAGGGCTGAATGGTCTACTCCTCTCCTATGTCAAATACTGATGCATTTAGCTTCTGTGTTTTACATCAATGTCCTTTCTTAATTTTAGTCATTTAGGTAGTTGATAATATTGTCATTGGTACTGAGTCGTCCTTGATTTTCTTTATTTTGATACATCCCATTCTTATTTCAAAACTGATTTTACCTGGACCTGTCAATCTCCTTCACCAATTCAATATCTGTACTACCACTACATTGAATGCTGATTTTACAACTACAATTTTGAGTGCAATATGTTTATAACTACTCAATGCAACACTGTTTGTCCACGACAGCAGGCCACCTGCTGTATGGCTTAATATGCAAAGATCGATCTGACAAAATGCACAAATGGAAGTAGCATGTAAAATGAAACTCATCGCAAATTGCTGAAATGTTTATTCAATTACTGCAACAGAAAGAAATAAAAGAAAAACTTGCATTAAATTATCACAATCTCAAGTCATCCCAGTGCGCTTCACAGGCAATGAAGTTTTTTTTGGAAGTGTAGATACTATGTTAGGAAACAAGGCAGCCAATTTGTGCACAGCAAGCTCCCACAAACAGCAATGTGATCATTTTTATTTTTGCGATGTTGGTTGAGGGATAAATATTGGCCTGGACATGGGGGAGAGCTCCGCTGCTCTTCCTCCAGGAGTGCCATGTGATCTTTTACGTAGGAAATGCAATAGCCAATTTGCGCCCAAGTCCCACAAACAGCCTAGAATGATACAGCACAGATGGAGGCCATTCTGCCCATCGTGCCTGTGCCAGCTCTTTGAAAGAGGTCTCCAGTTCGTCCCACTGCCCTGTTCTTACCCCACAGGCCTCTAATTTTTTTTTTCTTTTCAAGTATGAATTTGCTTTTGAATGTTATCCTTGAATCTGCTTCCACCAGTTGGCTTTTATAGGAAATATAGGTCTGGCCTATAAGTGACTCCTGTCCCACACTGATGTGGTTAACTCTTAATTGCCCTCTGAAATGGCCTAGCAAACCCACTCAGTTATATCAGAGGAACTAGGGATTGGTAATAAATGCTGGCCTTGCCAGCGACACCCACATCCCAAGAATGAATTGAAAAATATATATAATGTGCTGCAAAGTGGCTTGCCGAGAGGTGAGAGTTTTGTGTGGTCAGCGTACAGCATGGCACTAAAGTAACGCTGCATTTAATACTCCCACATCAACTGTCAGGAGCTCTGCCCCCATCCAACCAAAAAAAAAGCTGGCAGCACAGAAACAGCACGACTGCTACAATTATCCTGACATGTATACCTGATGTGGGTGCGTTTAAAAATATATTAGAACAGTTTTTTTAACCTTTGCTGTGTATTCCTTTAAGCAATCTTGTACTGCTGGCCACGGGCAGCAGAAAGAAGAGTGGCATCATTAGTATAGTCGCACACTGCACTCACAGGAGGTTATGTACACAGTGCTGTCTAATGGACCAGCATGAATGACTTGTGAATCAATAAAACACTGAAAGGTATCTGATTTGGTAGAATTCTACATAGAACAATCTGCCTACTCACTGTTCATTCCAAATGCACACTAATCAACTCAAAGGAGCCGATGTATGGACAAAATAGGTACCATGTACCATGCACACAGGTCATTAACTAGACAGCAATAACACAGTGAAGATCAGGGCATGCTGATGTGTTGAATGAATTACTCACATGAAGACAACTGTGGGTTAATGTGGCTCGTGAATCTAAACCACGCATAAATCATTAGTCATGAATAAACTCAGACAGTGACAACCCCACACATGACATCACATGGAATCTTCTGGAACAGATGGAACCCTTAGATCCTTAAGGAAATGATTAAACAAACTGCCTCTGCTTATTAGAAGATGCTCCATAAAAACAAAACTGAGCCTGAGGAGTGCAAGTTAAGTCATGTAAAACTAATATATAAATGGCGATTATTAAACCAGTTCCTCTGTCAACACTGGGCTTTTCATTTAATAGGCCAGCAGGATGTTCAAGAAAACCAAACAGACAGCAATAACATCTTTTAATTACTTTTCCATAAGATATATCTTGCTATGACGATGTCCATTTTAACTGGACAACGACTAGACTTTGATGCCTGCTCCTGGGTTGAACTGTGATCCTCCAGTAACTCCTAGGATTCTCTCTGCTCCTCTCCTGGATCAATCAATGCATCTGTTCTCCTTCAGCGGGTCCTGAACTGGGCTCAACTTCTCCACTACCTCCTGGACTGTTGCCTTCCTGTATTAGCCTACACACTCAGCCCTTTACAACAGTTTCATGCAATCTAAGGGTTCCCTCTATAACTGTTCATGGGTGCTTGAGGTCCTGTAAAATCCTTCAACATGTCACCTCCCATCCCCGTGCCTGCATCTCCCTCAAAATTCCCTGTTCAAATTCCTTCTGCTCATAGTGCCAAGCCCGTTTTGGTTAAAGTCAATGGCCACAGAGCGTAACGCACTCGAACTTTCCCATTCCATCCTCCATTGCCTCTCATCCATTATCCTGCTTTGTAAGCACCCTTGACTAGTTTCACTCCTACCTGTTCAAACGTAGCCAGCACCCTGTGGTGACAATTCTGTGTACGCTGATGCCTCCTTAACTCTACCTCTCCACCACTTTCATCCAACACCTTTGTGCCATCAGAAACTCAAATCTCCTCCAGATAAAGGCCAAATTTATTGTTTTTTGATTCCCGCCATAAACTCTCCTCACTGCCTATTTTCTTAGACTCGGTGAAATTTCAACATCCATATTTACCCACAGCTGAGCTTCAAACCCAACATGCAATCCACCGAGACCACCTAGTTCCGCAATACTGCCCACCTCCGCCACACTGCCCACCTCCACCACACTGCCCACCTCCACCACACTGCCCATCACGAACTCTGCCACACTGCCCACCTCCACCACACTGCCCATCGCGAACTCTGCCACACTGCCCACCTCCACCACACTGCCCACCTCCACCACACTGCCCATCACGAACTCCACCACGCTGCCCACCTCCGCCACACCACCCACCTTCGTACTTTATCCAAACTGAAGCCAAAACCTTTATCCACACTTTTCTCATCTCTTTCCTGGACTGTCCAATGGTCAATGGCCTCCTCGCCAGCCTCCTACCCTAAACCTTCCAAAAACTCCAATTTATCCAACATTCCGCCAATTCCATCCTGCTCTGCGCACCCTCACTGGCCTCGCTGCTCCCTGCCCCAGTGCATTGCACATAAAATCCGTTATTCCCAAGGCCGAGGCCTACCCTACCTATGCATCCCTCTCCATCCGATGTAGATAGTGTGCGAGCCCTTCTGGCTTCTAGTGCATCCCACCCTCCTCCCATCATCCCACCACTAATGGCAGGTCCTTCAGCTACTTAGGTTTAGAGAGAGGTTTCAAGAGAATCAGGCTAACAACCTTTAAAACACAGCATTGTGACCAAAATTTTTGTTTCCCTTCCTAACACTCCCACCTGTCCATTCCTTTTCATTTTCCCCCTCTGAATGTACCTTGTTCGAGGTTCTAAGAATGCAAGTGCGAACATTGCAGCAATGCACAGTTAAAGGGTCAAGACAATCATTTTAACCTGGTTCCTCGGGCTGTGAGTGCACGGGAGGAATTGAACATTCTTACCTATGCTAAGAGGTGCCCCTGTTGGTTGCAGACTGCTGTTATTGCTTTTCTTAAGCTTGTTGGCTCAGTTTTCTGTCCCCTTGCCCTTCTGGGCAGTGGGTGGGTGCTAGTGGGGGCTATTAGTTTCCAGAAAGGAGCCCCCCCCCTCAAACAGCTGGTACTTCTACTTCTTGCCAGCTGCAGAGCACTGACATTTCAAACACAAACAGAACAACTATTTATAATCCTTTAGGACCAATTGTTAATGTGAGGTTAGGGTGCTTACAATGGGCGGCATCTTATGAGACTTGTGGAGGTGGGACCAGGAGGGAAATCCGAACGGTCGCTGTCGGGCTGACGCGCTCTTGCCTCCAGCCAATCTTTCTGGAGTCGGGTGAGCAACGGAAGCGGCTACCCGCATAGCAGCGATTAGTGGGTCGCCGATTAGTGCCAATTAACTGGCTACTTGGGGTCAGATTGGAGAGGCTGTTAGGTGCCTACTAGCAGTGGATGGGTCCCACGCTGTGGGCTAATCTCGACAGGTCATTGGAGAGGCCTCCCAGTGGCAGGCCAGGGGCCCAACGAGGCCTCCTTTATTTATCAACCCCCTACCCCTGGAACCGCTTCTGCCACAGGGCGATCGCTGTGGCCGCAGGCCATCATGTGGAGAGGGACCCCCTCCAAAATGATGGCCTGGCAGCTGTAGCCACAAATAATTTTAATAATTTCATATATTTCCCAAGAGCGCCTCCACCTTGAGTACCCTGGAGGTCTCCTGCCTGCCACAGCAGCGCCCACCTCTCCCGGTGGGACTGCTGGCAGAACATCACTGGGGGCCCTCCCATGGGCCAGTTGGGTGCCCATTCCACCTGCCATCCTTAATTGGGTGGCACTCCTGGAAGTGGTCTCTTAATTCATCGCCTCCAGTTAGATGGTGCAGGCGGGCGGCCAGGCATCGCCAGTGGGGTCAGGACCCACTTTTGGTCCCCACCTCTGAAAATCTTTAAAAGGCAGTAAGATGCCTGGGTAAAACATTTACTCACAGCTTCACGTACACGTAACCATCAGATCTGTGATGAACAATGACCACTAGTGGTGTATATGCTCCCTGCTGCTTTAACAGGAGCTCCAGATAAACGAGACAATTTGAACTCACCTTTTCTCCAAAATCGTCCTTCCTATTGAGCATTTCTCTCAGAGTTTGAAGAATTTTAATGCAGAGTTTCTCTTCTTTATCCATCAGTTTTTTAGAATGATTGATCAATCTGTGGTTAAAGTAATACAGTGTCAGTACGGTTTCTTTCCTTAAATCTCTGACACCCACAAGCAACAAGAAATCCTAAAATCTCTCGTGCTTAATCTTGTGTTGTTTTTAAAAGCTGCAGCCAAGTCATGGCAAGATCATTTTTATAGTGTTTCTAAAGGAGTAAGGAGGTAGGAGGTTTAGAGTCATAGAGTTATACAGCACAGAAACAGGCCCTTCGGCCCATCGTGTCTGTGCCGCCCATCAAGCACCTATCTATTCTAATCCCATTTTCCAGCACTTGGCCCATAGCCCTGTATGCTATGGCGTTTCAAGTGTTCATCTAAATAGTTCTTAAATGTTGTGAGGGTTCCTGCCTCTACCACCCCTTCAGGCAGTGTGCTCCAGATTCCAACCACCCTCCGAGTGAAAACATTTTTCCTCAAATCCCCTCTAAACCTCCTGCCCCTTACCTTAAATCTATGCCCCCTGGTTATTGACCCCTCCGCTAATGGAAAAAGTTTCTTCCTATCTAACCTATCAATGCCCCTCATAATTTTGTATACCTCAATCATGTCCCCCCCCCTCAGCCTTCTCTGCTCGCAGGAAAACAACCCTAGCCTATCCAGTCTCTCTTCATAGCTGAAATGCTATGGTGATCTACCTCATTATGCCAGGTCATTTACTGCACCCAGTAATGTTTTTTGAAATACGTAAATGTAGTTGTGAATCATTTGAAAACATACTTTAAAATAATTGAAATACTGGAGAGACAATTTGTTCTTTAAAACTAAAATGTGAGGTGACTATCACAATATTACATCATACGAAGCCTTCAGGTGAATTTATCTTTAAATTTAGTATTAACGGGAATGAAATTGGTCTACACCAGCCGTGTGAAACTGGCTTGCAGCAAATCGACAGCCATTAGTTTGGGAAATATTTCCATGATTTTTATTTCAAACTGAGTAAAAGTGACGGCAAGATGAGGAAATGAGGCTCCAAAAAGAGTTTGAGCGATTGCTCTGCGGCCTTCAGTGGAAAGGGGATCAAACACAATGTAAAAATCAGCTGCCAAGTCGCGACAAGCCTGTTGCACTGCTGGATTAGATCAATTTCACCCCCCAATATATTGATTGAAATCTGAGTCATATTATTCCATTAGTAGATCTCTCCTGGCGTTGCTCACACTACCAAATAATATCCCCTCCCTACCTGTGTAACCTCCAGCGCTATATACCCTCTGAGAACTCTGCAGAATTTCAGCTCTGGCCTCTCGTCCATCCCCACTTCCTTCACCCCACCACTGGCAGCCCTGCCTTCAGCTGTCTAGGCCCTAAGCTCTGGAATTCCCTCCCTAAACTTTTCCATCTCGCCACCTCTCACTCATACTTTAAGACACTCCTTACAACCTACCTCTTTGACCAAGCTTTTGGTCACCTGTCCCAATATTTACTTCTTTGGCTTTTCAATTTTTGTCTGATAATGTGCCTTGTGACATTTTATTACATTAAAGGCTCTATCGAAATGCAAGTTGTTGTTGTTGTTGATGTTAGACCAACAAACTACCTCTGCTGAAGTTTTCTAGTGATGGATTGTCAAAGGCAACATCTTGACATAGAAACAGTAGTAGGCTATTCAGCCCCTCAAGTTTGTTCTGTCATTTAATTAGATCATGGCTGATCTGTAGGCAACCTAATGCTAAGCAGTATTGAAAAATAGCCACTAATTCACAACACTGGTAATCTAACATGACAAGAGTGAGCCAAGACTTAGTGTTGAGTGTGTTGTCTACGGGCTAATTCACAGAGCAACAACCTGGAGAG
Organism: Heterodontus francisci; assembly: GCF_036365525.1. Classification (NCBI taxonomy): domain Eukaryota; kingdom Metazoa; phylum Chordata; class Chondrichthyes; order Heterodontiformes; family Heterodontidae; genus Heterodontus; species Heterodontus francisci. The sequence continues at coordinate 12,666,726 of NC_090397.1, read as the reverse complement.
ATGATGCACTTAAGATAATCACATAAACCGTGTCAGTGGATATTAAGCAGATTAACATCTTAACTCTAAGATCAGCATTAATTATAAAATCCTTAGTTGGAGTTGGTGGAGCCAGTTTTGGTGTATAGTTGGCAAACAGTTTTGGTGACTCCAGGTTTCACGACAGACAACAGACAAATGGGGTTTCTGTGATCACTTCATGTAATTTTTGACTGCAAATAAGCCATGCCTGGGTACTTTACACCAATGCAGTGTTGCTTCAATTCTGCACAGTCATCACTGGCAAATAGGAAACACTTTTAAGAATGTAGGAAGAGGAGGAGGCCATTCAGCCCCTCGGGCCTGCTTTGCCATACAATCCAATCATGGCTGACCTGCACCTCAACCCCATTTTCCCACCTTTGTTCCATATCACTTGATACTCTCACCCAACAAAAATCTACCAATCTCAGTCTAGAAAGGTCCAATTGTCCCCTAGCGTCCACAGCCCTTTGAGGGAGAGAGTTCCAGATTTCCACTAGCCTTTGTGTGGAAAATGCTTTTCCTGATTTCACTCCTGAAGGGCCTGGCTCTAATTTAAAGAGCCTGAAATGAATTATAATCTTTATATACAGAACTGGCCTGGGCGCAGTTCATCACATTTTGGGAGGCAGATACATTCGCTTAAAGCCAATTACACATCTGCAAAAAAAGAAAACTTTGGTCTGAGAGGGAATTGGAGACTGCAGAGTTGAAGAGGGTTGTGAGAGCACATAGCACCCAAACAATGATGGCACCGGTTAGATCCATATCAGCTCTCCTCCTTCGATGTTGTCTGTGCTTCAGCAGTTAGGAATGAATCTACAGCCTCATTGCTGCTCTTATGCAAAACAGACTCAGGAGGAAATAAATGACATTTCTATAGCATCTTTACCGTAGTAATAAATCTCAAGGCTATTCTCAGGAACATAATCAGACAGAAACTGGGCTCAGCTGGAGTATTGTGTCCAATTCTGGGCGCCACACTTTAGGAAAGACATGAGAGCATTGGAGGGAGTGCAGAAAAGATTCACGAGAATGGTTCCAGGGATGAGCAACTTCAGTTATGAAGAAAGATTGGAAAAGTTAGGATTGTTTTCCTTGGAGAAGAGAGGGCTGAGAGGTGATTTGATAGAGATATTCAAAATCACGAGGGGTCTGGAAAGAGCAGATAGATAGAAATTGTTCCCACTCGTGAAAGGATCGAGAACGAGAGGGCACAGGTTTAAGGTAATTGGCAAAAGAAGCAATGGCGACACGAGGAAAAACCTTTTCCACACAGCGAGTGGTCAGGATCTGGAATGCACTGTCTGAGAGTGCAGTGGAGGCAGGTGCAATCCAGGCATTCAAAAGGGAATTGGATAGTTACCTGAAAAGGAAGAATGTGCAGGGTTATGTGGGAGAAGGCGGGGGAATTGCACTAAGTGAATTACTCACTCGGAGAGTAGCGCAGACTTGATGGGCCGAATGGCCTCCTTCTGCACTGTAACCATTCTGTGAAATCAACACTCAGCCAAAGAAGCAGACATTAGGACAGCCGACCAAATGCTTGGTTAAAGTAGGTAGGTTTTAAGTCGTGTTTGAAAGGAGGAGAATAAAGTAGAGAGGTTCAGGGAGGGAATTGCAGAGTTTGAGACTGAGATGGCGGAAGGCGCGCATCCCTGCCAATGGATGGGATGAAGGAATTCAGGGGCGCGCATCAGGCTATAATAATTGGAGAAGTGCAGAGATCTCAAAGGATTGTAGGGCTGGAGGAGGTTACAGAGATAGAGGTCATGGAGGTATCTGAACACAACAGTGACAATTGTAAAATCTATTCTATTTAAACGTATTAAAATCTAACTTCTTTTGATGGAGTGGGACCTAATGTAGGTCAGTGAGCACAAGGGCAATGGGTGAACGGGACTTGGCACAAGTTATGATGTGGGCAGCAGAGTTCTGGATTTAGTAGTAAGTCACCATTAATACATCACTGTTTGTCGGTGTGTTGCATGGTATAAAAACAGAACAGATAATGGAGCACCAAGTTTAGGTCACGTTAAAAGGAACTGTTGTAATTCATTTCCAACCCTTATTTCAACGCAGCTGGATGTCCACTCAGTGCATATTTCACGATTTCTCCCCATGCAGTCTCCACATACACCACTTCTTGCCCATGACTTACTTGCACATGAAGGCCCCACTTTCGCATCCCAGCTGCGCGTCACTTCCATCAGGGAAAAGAAGTTCTGGACTATGGAGGACGTCAACCAGCAATGAAAATTCAGCATGCACCATGGGTTGGAATTGTTGCTCAAGGGTGGACACCATATCCTGAGAATTAATACAGGAAAATGTCAGGTGATTGAGCAACCTTAATACATTAAAGCACCAACTGCAGATGGACTACATTAGGGAATCTTGAGAGCACTAACAGTTGACATGGAAAAGGTGGATTATTTTTCATCTGTGTTCACTACAGAGAAGGACGATGTAGGTGTAGAGATCAGGGAGGGGGACTGTGATATACTTGAACATATTAGTATTGAAAAGGAGGAAGTATTAGCTGTTTTAGCGGGCTTAAAAGTGGATAAATCCTCAGGCCCAGATGAGATGTATCCCAGGCTGCTATGTGAGGCAAGGGAGGAGATAGCAGGGGCTCTGACACAAATTTTCAAATCCTCTCTGACCACAGGAGAGGTACCAGAGGACTGGAGGACAGTGAATGTGGTGCCATTATTCAAGAAGGGTAGCAGGGATAAACCAGGTAATTACAGGCCGGTGACTCTAACATCAGTGGTTGGGAAACTATTGGAAAATATTCTGAGGGACAGGATTAATCTCCACTTGGAGAGGCAGTGATTAATCAAGGATAGTCAGCATGGCTTTGTCAGGGGGAGATCATGTCTAAAAAACTTGATTGAATTTTTCGATGAGGTGACTAGATGTGTAGATGAGGGTGAAGCAGTTGATGTAGTCTCCATGGACTTCAGTAAGGCTTTTGATAAGGTCCCGCACGGGAGATTGGTTAAGAAGGTAAGAGCCCATGGGATCCAGGGCAATCTGACAAATGGGATCCAAAATTGGCCAAGTGGCAGGAGGCAGAGGGTGACGGTGGAGGGTTGTTTTTGCGAGTGGAAGCCTGTGACCAGCGGTGTACCGCAGGGATCGGTGCTGGGACCCTTGCTGTTTGTAGTGTACATTAATGATTTAGATGTGAATATAGGAGGTATGATCAGTAAGTTTGCAGATGACATGAAAATTGGTGGTGTCATAAATAGTGAGGAGGAAAGCCTTAGAATACAGGATGATATAGATGGGCTGGTAAGATGGGCAGAGCAGTGGCAAATGGAATTTAATCCTGAGAAGTGTGAGGTGATGCATTTTGGGAGGACTAACAAGGCAAGGGAATTTACAATGGGTGGTAGGACCCTAGGAAGTACAGAGGGTCAGAGGGACCCCGGTGTACTTGTCCATAGATCACTGAAGGCAGCAGCACAGGTAGATAAGGTGGTTAGGAAGGCATATGGGATACTTGCCTTTATTAGCCAAGGCATAGAATATAAGAGCAGGGAGGTTATGATGGAGCTGTATAAAACGCTAGTTAGGCCATAGCTGGAGTACTGTGTACAGTTCTGGTCACCACATTATAGGAAGGATGTGATTGCACTGGAGAGGGTGCAGAGGAGATTCACCAGGATGTTGCCTGGGCTGGAGCATTTCAGCTATGAAGAGAGACTGGATAGGCTGGGGTTGTTTTCCTTAGAGCAGAGAAGGCTGAGGGGGGACCTGATTGAGATATACAAAATTATGAGGGGCAGTGATAGGACAGATTGGAAGAAACTTTTTCCCTTAGCGGAGGGGTCAATAACCAGGGGGTATAGATTTAAGGTAAGGGGCAGGAGGTTTAGAGGGGATTTGACAAAAATGTTTTCACCCAGAGGGTATTTGGAATCTGGAACACACTGCTCGAATGGGTGGTAGAGGCAGGAACCCTCACAACATTTAAGAAGTATTTAGATGAGCACTTGAAATGCCATAGCATACAAGGCTACGGGCCAAGTGCTGGAAAATAGGATTAGAATAGATAGGTGCTTGATGGCCAGCACAGACACAATGGGCCGAAGGGCCTGTTTCTGCACTCTATAACTCTATGGAATTGCAGCTAATCTCAACTATGAATATTAAATCTGCCTAGTATCTTTATCAATCATACCATGGGGAATCATGATAGCTTGTATCAAAAGTGGTTATATTGTTGATAAATAACAAACACTCCCATTACAATGGCTCCTTTGTAATGTGAGTAAGGGTTCTCCTTCCAGATTGGGCAATGCTTTACACTGCTGAGCAGGTTGTATTCACTTTATAAAGCTCTGCTTAGGCTACAACTCGTGTATTGCATCCAGTTCTGGTCACCACACTTTAGGAAGGATGTGAGGGCCCTTGAGAGGGCGCGGAGGGGATTTACCAGAATGTTCCAGGGATAAGGATTTTAGCTACAGGATGGAGAAGCTGGGGTTGTTCTCCTTGGAGCAAAGAAGATTGAGGGGAGATCTGATCGAGGTGTACAAGATTATGACAGGTTTAGAGAAGGTGGTGCAGTGGTTAGCACCGCAGCCTCACAGCTCCAGCGACCCGGGTTCAATCCTGGGTGCTGCCTGTGCGGAGTTTGCAAGTTCTCCCTGTGTCTGCGTGGGTTTTCGTCGGGTGCTCCGGTTTCCTCCCACCACCAAAGACTTGCAGGTTGGTAGGTAAATTGGCCATTATAAATTGCCCCTAGTATCCGTAGGTGGTAGGGGAATATAGGGACAGGTGGAGATATGGTAGGAATATGGGATTAGTGTAGGATTAGTATAAATGGGTGGTTGATGGTCGGCACAGACTCGGTGGGCCGAAGGGCCTGTTTCAGTGCTGTATCTCTAAATGAAAATAAAAAAAAGGTGTTCCCATTAGTTGATGATACAAAGACTAGGGGACACGGATTTAAGGTTTTGGGCAAGAGTTGCAGGGGGGTGGTGAGGAAGAACTTTTTTTTAACGCAGTGAGTGGTAATGACCTGGAACACTCTGCCTACGAGGGTGATGGAAGCGGAGACAATGAATGATTTCAAAAGGAAATTGGATGGGCACTTGAGTGCTAAATCAGAGGCCATTTAGACTGTCTATTATTAACATACGCGCTGAGACCAGACACTGAAGGTGTGGAACTTTCTGTTCTGTACACTTACAACCATGTGCTACATTTACTCACTGAGGGAGTCATGTTGATGGTCTTTAATAGAAATTCAGAGGCATGCCTTCATATCATGCACAAAGTGTAAATCAGAATCTTATATTCTACATTATTTATATTCTCTAGCTTTTAGAAGAATGAGTGGTGATCTCATTGAAACTTAGAAAATTCTTACAGGGTGTGACAGGGTAGATGTGGATAGGATGTTTCCCCTGGCTGGGGAATCTAGAACCAGGGGACACAGTCTCAGAATAAGCAGCAGGCCATTTAGCACTGGGATGAGGAGGAGTTTCATCACTCAAACTTGGAAATATATCACTGTTCCATCATCATCCATGAGTTAACATTCCGGAACTCCCTTCTTTTTTTTATTTGTTCATGGGAAGTGGGCATCGCTGAAGAGGCCAACATTTATTGCCCATCACTAATTTCCCTTGAGAAGGTGGTGGTGAATTGCCTTCTCAAACCGTTGCAGTCGTTGGGGTGTAGGTACACCCACAGTGCTGTTAGCATGAGAGTTCCAGGATTTCAACTCAGCGACAGTGAAGGAACGGCGATATAGTTCCAAGTCAGGATGGTGTGTGGCTTGGAGTGGAAATTGCAGGTGGTGGTGTTCCCATGCATTTTCTGCCCTTGTCCTTCTAAGTGGTAGAGATCGAGGGTTTGAAAGGTGCTGTCTAAGGAGCCTTGGTGAGTTGCTGCAGTGCATCTTGTAGATGGTACACACTGCTGCCACTGTGCGTCGGTGGTAAAGGGTGTGAGTGACAATCGAGTGGGCTGTTTTGTCCTAAATGGTATCAAGCTTCTTCAATGTACAATCCAGGCAAGTGGCAAGTATTCCATCACACTCCTGATTTGTGCTTTGTAGATGGTGGACATGCTTTGAAGAGACAGGAGTTTAGTTACTCGCCACAGAATTCCCAGCCTCTGACCTGCTCTGGTAACCACAGCATTTATGTTCTGAAGAAGGGTCATTGACCTGAAACGTTAACTCTACTTCTCGCTCCACAGATGCTGCCAGACCTGCTGAGTATTTCCAGCATTTCTTGTTTTTATTTAAGATTTCCAGCATCCGCAGTATTTTTCTTTTATTTATGTGGCTGGTCCAGTTCAGTTTCTGGTCAGTGGTAACTCCCCAAGGATGTTGATATTGGGGGAGTCAGCAATGGTAATGCCATTGAACATCAAGGAGAGATGGTTAGATTTTCTCTTCTTTGAGATGGTCATTGCCTGGCACTTGCGTAGCATGAATGTTACTTGCCACTTATCAGCCCAAGCCTGAAAGTTATCCAGGTCTTGCTGCATCGGCAAATGGCCTGCTTCAGTATCTCAGGAGTCGCAAATGGTGCTGAACATTGTGCAATCATCAGCGAACATCCCCATTTCTGACCTTGTGATGGAGGGAAGGTCATTGATAAAGCAGCTGAAGATGACTGGGCCTAGGACACTACCCTGAGGAACTCCTGCAGTGATGTCCTGGGACTGAAATGGTTGACCTCGAACAACCACTACCATCTTCCTTTGTGCTAGACATGACTCCAACCAGTGGAGAGTTTTCCCCCTGATTCCCATTGACTCCAGTTTTGCCTGGGCTCCTTGATGCCATACTTGGTCAAATGCTGCCTTGATATCAAGGGCAGTCACCTCACCTCTCGAGTTCAGCTCTTTTGTCCATGTTTGGACCAAGGCTGTAATGAGGTCAGGAGCTGAGTGACCCCGGTGGAACCCAAACCTAGCGTCAGTGAGCAGGTTATTGCTGAGCAAGTGCTGCTTGATAGCACGGTCAATGATCCCTTCCACCACTTTGCTGGTGATCGAGAGCAGACTGATGGGTGGTAATTGGTTGGGTTGGATTTGTCCTGCTTTTTGTGTACAGGACATACTTGGGCAATTTTCTTCATTGCCAGGTCGATGCCAGTGTTGTTACTGTACTGGAACAGCTTGGCTAGGGGCGCAACTGCACTGAGGGTGTACCCACACCACACAGACTGCAGCGGTTCAAGAAGGCAGCTCACCACCAGTTTCTCAACGGCAGTTAGAGATGGGCAATAAATGCTGACCTAGCCAGCAATACCAACATTGAGAATAAATATTCAAAAACTGCAATTCCCATTGGAATGTAGATATAATCTCTAAAACCCCAACCTAACTTTTCACTGTCTGTTCAAAGAGATGTCTTACCTGCAACTTCTCTATAATATTCCTGTAGTCCAAAGATATTCCACCGATTGGGTCTTTATAGCGCGGTGCACCACGGGCAGACATCCGCCATCCTATTGCTGCTCTCTGTACCATGTTGGAGTGGGTCCTCATAAACAGGGTGTTCACTTGGCTGTCCAAATCTACAGGGATTGCTATTGCTCGGCTTTTAGCTGCAATTAAAAATCAAAATATAACTTTTATATTTATGTTGCCCCCATGGCTCAGTGGCAACGCTCTTGCCTTGGAGTCAGAAGGTTGTGGGTTTCATCCCCACTCTAGAGACTTGACCATATAATCTAGGCTGATGCTCCAGTGCCATACTGAGGGAATGCTTCACTGTCTGAGGTGGTGTATTTTGGATGTGATGCTAAACTGAGGCCCTGCCTGCCCTCAGAGGTGGACACAGAAGATCCGAACAGCAGGAGAGTTACCCTGGAGTCTTGACTGATATTTTTTGTGCAATCAACAACAGATTGTCTGGTCATTTACTTCATTTATGTTTATGGGAGCTTGCTGTGCATAAATTAGCTGTCACATTTCCTACGTTACAATAGTGGTAACACATCAAAATAATTTATTGGCTGTGAAGCACTTTAGAACATTCTGAAGTTAAGAAAGATGCTTTAGAAATGCAGGTTCTTTCTTTTTAAAGTTTAACAATGAACGTTTTAGGGAAGTAAATCTATATCTACTTAGTTTCAGTGAATTTTGAGGTCAACGTGAGGAATGTCAACAATGGCAAATGGAAGACTTTCGTTTTCAGCAACATTGTACCCTCCTAGTATGGTTGGATGTAGAACAAGGCACCTTCCATTCTATCTCGACAATATGCTTCAACCTGTTCACCCAACACGTCCCTTTGCCATACAAGACATCAGTGTGACTTTTTTTAATTTCCTAAGCCAACCATTGCATGTACTCGCTAAGCAGAAGTCCTAACTTAGAGCAAGTTAGAGGGATTCTGTGCTCTGGCTCCACGCCCATCAAGGATTAGGCTGAAATCTCCTTGGTTCAATACAAAAAGCCAACAGACAGAGGAGACTTTCATCCCTTATGGCAGCAGGCTGGATTTGAGGTCAGGTCCCTGAGATAATAGTCAAGTGTATTCACCCGCCACATACCCCCCAGTACCTCTCCAAGTGAATCAATTTCAAAACCTGCGCTTGAAAGGAACTCCCTGTGAAACCAGATAGATTGCAAAAACAAACACCCAACTTTTCTCAAGATGCCAACTTACCGACTTCAGCCAAGGTCTTAATACAAGACTCCACTGAGGACTTCTGCGATGGAGCTGGCCAAGCACAGTTGTAAATTCTAAAGGCAGACTGCAGCAGTTGAATAAATATTGGCTGGTGTGTCTACAGACATGAAGAAATGTGAAAGACTATATTATATGTCAGCATTTCTTTCTCTGAATAATACCAGATGTATTCCTCTGAAAAATAGTTCTACCACAGCCTGCAACTATAGGAAGAAGAGAGTGAGCTTGAACTAATGTCAGGTGCAATTTCAAACAGTGGTTAAATTAGGTCCTTGATTTCAAAGTTGCAAATGTGGCTGAGATCTTCATACCTTACTTTTAATGGTTCTAAAGACATCATTCGGATTCTCTGCTGATCGACAAGACATGCCAAGCTTTGAGCAAACAGGATTTAACTCGCCCACTCAAACACAGATCAGGAGGCTGTGATGACGTACACTTAACATAAACAGCAGGATGCCCATGCCATCCAAGTATTTTGTAACGTACAGAACTAAAATGAGAGGATAACTGGGCATAAATTTTCGAATGGCAGAATCTTTTCCACACCCTTTGGATTCATTGCCTCATGAATATCAAGGCTGCTTTGCTTTCTGCAAGTAAATTAAAATTCCTGGTTTAACATATCGTTCTGTGGGTCGTGGGGCAGTCTCTGGGAATAATCACCTGCCCTGTTTTACACATAGGGATAGAACATTTGCCATATGCAAATATAGCAGCCAAATTATTATGAATGCTGTGGCCATTTGATGAAGGTGCACTCTTAAATAATATAACTAGTAGCTAAAAGTCCTGGAATTAGCAGAGCAAATGGAGGCCTTTTGGCCCAACATGCCAGTACTAGCCCTTCTGCTGCAGCTGGCTCAATGTTGATGTGAATGGATTGCCCGAACTCCTTTAGCAATTCGTTTTTACTCACATCCAGTAACTAGCACACATAACAAGTAAATGCACGCACCCACACACAGAGTTGTAGTACAATGATCATATTACAGGACTAGTAATCCGGAAAATGTGAGTTCAAATCCCACGTTGGCAGGTTTGTGAAATTAAATTCAGTTAAACATCTGGAAATGAAAACCTTCTAAAAGGTATAAGTGATCATGAAGCTGCCAAATTTAGGAAAAACCCAACTGGGTCACTAATGTTCATTAGGGGAGGAAATCTGCCATCATTAGCTAGTCTGATCTATATGTGACTCCAGTTCCAAGCCAATATGGTTGACTCTTAACTGTCCTCTAGGGTTGGACGGAGACACAGGTACACACAGCCCGATATCAAACTTCCCATTGTCTATGATTTTACATATTGCGCATAGATGGCCACGAATTGCACCTTTAAGGTAGCATATACAAATTGAGGTAAAGAGCTTCTGAAATGCAAGATGTTCAGTGAATACTAAATGGTCTTTGAACAGTCCCAAACCCTGAAGAGTACATAACCCAATGATTGAAATACTTTGTCACAAAGGTGACTTACTTGTAGACTTGTGCTATTATCGGAGAACGGGGAACTGAAGAATCCACTGACAATATTCATCACCGTGTCTGTCACATATCTCTCCAGCGCAGTGTCAGCATGCTTTCTGTCAGTTGTGGAGTTGCAAACCTTCATCAAAATATCCAGTTAATAATGAATTAAACTCAAATGGTTCAAGGAAGGGGGAGGAAATTGCATTAGAGACACAATCAGCAGTGACAGGTGAGCTAAAAGAATTTGTTTTTAATTCGCTCCTGGATGAAAGCATCGCTGGCAAGGTCAGTATTTATTGCCCATTCCCAATTGCCGTCTAAAAGGTGGTGGTGAGCCGCCTTCATGAACTGCTGCAGTCCATGATGGGACAAACCAAACAAGAGTGGCCTACAAGCTTTGCTCAAGTGAATTGGTCAAATTTGTCACACTGAGGCACATCCAAGGAATAAAAAACAACTTTAATCACATGAAAGATGCAGCAGCAATATGGAACAAACAAGTGGCAAAGTCTGACGTTAAATAAAATATTGGGGGTTCAATTGGTCTCAGGTGGCAACACAAAACGAGCTAGAGTCGATCAGCCGCTTGTCTAACACCACACTCGATTTTCTATTTCAATTACAAAGAAGTCTTGCATTTATATAGCACCTTTCACAACTTCAGGATGTCCCAAAGCGCTTTACAGCCAATTAAGTACTTTTGAAGCGTAGTCATTGTTGTATTGTAGGAAACATGACAACCAATTTGCACAAAGCAAGGTCATGATAATTACTGAGATAATCAGTACATTAGTGATGTTGGTTGAGGGATAAATAGCAGCTAGAACACTGGGGAGAAGTCCCCTAACAGTCTTCAAAATGGCATCACTGGATCTTTTATGTCCACATGAGGGGGCAGACGAGGCGTCAGTTTAAAGCCTCATCCGAAAGACAGCTCTTCCAACACTGCAGCACTCCCTCAGTACTGCACTGGAGTGTCAGCCTAGACTTTATGATCAAGTTTCTGAAGTGGGGCTTGAACCCAGAACCCTCGAGGTGAGAGAGTTACCACTGAATTACATTGAAGTTATTGGAAAGAAAATCAAGCGGTGAAAAACAGGAGGCGGATTCTCCACTGCCTGTTTCATGCAACTGCCCAAGGACCAAATTGTTCTCCATTTTGTCAGCAATCAACGTCGAAAGAAGGGAGAAAGATTAAACATTCTTACACAAAAGCAAAATACCACAGATGCTGGAAATCAAATAAAAACAGAAAATGCTGGAAATACTCAGCAGGTCAAACAGCATCAGAAACAGAGTTAACGTTTCAGGTCAACGACCTTTAATAAGAACTGGAAAAAGTTCGAAATGTAATAGGTTTTGAGTAAGTGAAAGGGGGAGGGTGGAAAAAGAACAAAAGGGAAGGTCTGTGATAGGGTGGAAGACGGGAGAGATTAAATGACAAAAGAGATGGTGGTGGAGGAGAAAGGGAGTGGTAATGGGACAAGTGAAGAACAAAAGATGTGTTCAGAGGAGGTGTGAATGGCAGAATGATGAACAGCTACTGTCCGAAAGCAAAAATAAGAGAAAAAATGAGAGTAAAATCGAAACCTGCAAAGAAAGAGAAACAAAACGGGGCCAGAGATTATGATCTGAAATTGTTAAACCTAATGTTGAGCCCAGAAGGCTGTAAAATGCCTAATCAAAAGTTGAGGTGCTGTTCCTCAAGCTTACATTGAGCTTCACTGGAACACTGCAGGAGGCCAAGGACAGAGAGTGCAGCATAAGAGCAAGGTGAAGAATTAAAATGACTGCTGACCAGAAGCTCAGAGTCACGATTGTGGATTGAAAGGCGGTGTTTCTCTCTGCTGAGTATTTCCAGCATTTTCTGTTATTATTATTAAACATCCTGACATCACAAAGTTCTGACATCTGGTTGAAAGACCTTAAATATAATCAGAGATGCAAATATTGATTTGCAGATATTAAGTAATATAAAACTGTGTAATTTTGATTTACAAATAATAACCTGTGTTATCAAAAGGTTATCAAGAGGATATTAATTTGCCAGTAATATTTTACAACTCACTATGTTGATTTACCCCGGCAACACGAACAAAGAGTTTTACAAATTAAGACGTTTGTTAGGACATCTAAGATGGCCAAAATAACTTGATTTATATTTAACAGAGGATTTCAACTTTTGGTTTACTCTTGATCCATACTGGAGCTGATAAACTTGCTGGATATTCCTTTGCTAAAAGGACCATTGACAGCAAAACTTACCCGAGCCATGTCAACAATAAAATTCTCAAAGAGCTTCCAGATGTGGTTACTTGTGTAAATCTCCTTCATCTCAACTTCTGTGTCCACATAGCAATGGTTCACAAAATTAACGTACGCTCTCTTCACCTGTGAGGAAAAACATAACCTTTTTCCCGCTCATTTCACCAAGGTATAACTTTAGATACTCTGCGTGAACAAACCAAAAAATTACTGATATCAAAGAAAGGGTTTGCTCCACAGTTAATATTCTCTTAGCCCCTTTCTCTGCCTATTGTAATCCTTTGTTCTCCAGCTCTGAGGACCATGAAGCTCACGTCAGTTGAGCAAACTCCACTTGTCAATTGATATCCACGCAAATATGCTTTCTAGCAGGGGTCAGCGGAGGTTTGTTAGGAACCAGTTCAATCTTTCCCATTCTGGGAATGTTAATGTTGTTGTTGTGATCCTCCAAGAGCCCCTGTCCCCCCGCCACCTCCTACCACCCAACACCCCACACCTCCAGTGCGAACAACTAACTTAACAAAGGACAGATCATCGGATGGGGAAATTTCCTGTTCAAACGAACATGTGAATTAGGAGCAGGAGTAGGCCACTTGGCCCCTCGAGCCTGCTCCGCCATTCAACAAGTTCATGGCTGAACTGATTACTCCAAATTCCCGCCTACCTGATAATCTTTCACCCTCTTGCTTATCAAGAATCTATCTACCTCTACCTTAAAAATATTCAAAGACTCTGCTTCCACCGCCTTCTGAGGAAGAGAGTTCCAAAGACTCATGACACTCAGAGAAAAAATTTCTCCTCATCTCTGTCTTAAATAGGTGACCCCTTATTTTTAAACAGTGACCCCTAGTTCTAGATTCTCCCACAAGGGGAAACATCCTTTCCACATCCACCCTGTCAAGACCCTTCAGGATCTTATATATTTCAATTAAGTCGCCTCTTACCCCTTCTAAATTCCAGCAGATACAAGTCTAGCCTGTCCAATCTTTCCTCATTAGACAACCCACCCATTCCCGGTATTAGTCTAGTAAACCTTCTCTGTACTGCCTCCAACGCATTTACATCTTTCCTTAAATAAGGAGACCAATACTGTACACAGTATTCCAGATGTGGTCTCAACAATGCCCTATATAGCTGAAGCATAACCTCCCTACTTTTGTATTCAATTCCCCTCGCAATAAACAATAACATTCTATTGGCTTTCCTAATTACTTGCTGTACCTGCATACTAACCTTTTGCAATTCATGCACTAGGACACCCAGATCCCTCTCCATCTGAGAGCTCTGCAATCGCTCACCATTTAGATAATATGCTTCTTTTTTATTACTATTATTGCCAAAATGGACAATTTCACATTTTTCCACATTATACTCCATTTGGCAGATCTTTGCCCACTCACTTAACTATATTCCTTTGTAGCCTCCTTATGTCCTCTTCACAACCTACTTTCCTACCAATCATTGTGTCATCAGCAAATTTAGCAACCATACCTTCGGTCATCCTGCAGCCATGTCTCTGTAATGGCTATCAGATCGTATTTATTTATTTCTATTTGGCAATAACTTTACCCAACAAAAGGAAAATACTGCAGATGCTGGAAATATTCAGCAGGTCAGGCAGCATTTGCACAAACACAGCCAAGTGCACACAGACAAGCGTGTGTGCACACACACATGCACACAGTCAGCCATATACAAGCAGGGGAATGGGAATAGTGAAAGAGATGTAGTAATCTGAGATTGCCCTATTAATGATTGAGATTAGAGGTGATGAAGGCTCAAACACCAGTATGGTCAAGTGGGTGGCTGTGAATGTGAAGGTTTATGTGGACTGTGTGATTTAGGGAGGTAAGGAGGGCAAAGCAATCAGGGGAACATAGGGACAGTAGTAAGCCACACAGCCCCTCGAGCCTGTCCCGCTGTCAATGAGACCAAGGAGATAAGACCGTGGAGTTTGATGCAGGTTTAAGTCTCTGAGGCTGAAGAGCGGCTCATAGCAGAGACTAAAGATAAGCAGAAAATCATCTTGCTGAAGCAGACAGCAGAATGGTTTGGGCAGCAGTGGATAGATGAGTGGATTTTGAGAAGGGTGTGAATGGTGGTAACGGGGGAAGATGACTAAAAGACGCAAGAGGGATATGGGGACAGAGCAAGACGAGACCTGGAGATGATTGCAAAATGGCCTCCACAGTGGGGTAGAATATCCAGCCAGGCAGGACAGCATCAGTAGGGGCAAGAGAGTCACCACAGGTGAGCACGATGATGGACATAATTTTGCTAGTATGCAAAGGACATTGGGAGAAAATGATTTGATATATGCTTGGAAAAGGAATTAGGATCTGGGTAACAAAACTATAATAGCCAATACCACTGCCTGGCATCAGGTTGCTAAAGGGACACTGAGGCCTTAATTCTTCAGCTCCTCTAATGGGCAAAATTGCAGTGGCAAAAGGTAGCAACAAGCCAGAAATGTCCTAAATTTGTCTCGGTCCCCGTCAACACAAAATCCAGATGCGCTGCGTCGGGTGCCAATTAGGTGCCCAATGTCGCACGTCTCTCAGGGCTCAACAATTTCAGCTGGCCCGGAGGCCCACAGGTGGGTGATGGGGGTGTCATCTCAAGAAATGTATCCTCTTCATTCAGAAAGTGGCCAGTTTAATTTATGTGGCGATTGAGTGGAGAATAACTTAGGATTTTCAATTATTAATAAAAATATGACTTTTGGGGAATTCTATGAACAACACACATGACAAAGTCCAAAAAGAGTTTTAAAATAATTTGATGAAACTGCTATTGAGAATCTTTGAACAGTGTGGAGCAGGTACATAGAATTTACAGCACAGAGTATTTGGCCTAACAGATTCTATGCCTGTGTTTCTTCTCCATACGAACCTGCTCCCACATAATCAAACACTATTTGCATTTCCTTCTATTGCTTTCTTCAAATACGTGTCTAGCTTCCCCTTAAATGCATCTATATTATTCTCCTCAACTGCTCTCTCACCATTGTCCAGAATTCCCTATTGGATTTATTAATGATAATCATATTTATGGCCCCTAATTTTGGACTATCACACAAGTGGAAACATCTTCTCTATGACTACCCTAGGAAACCCTTTCATAATCTTCAAGACGTCAATTAGGTCACCTTTCGGCCTTCTCTTTGTTCGAGAAAAGAGCCACTGACTGTTCAATTTTCTCCTGATAGCTATCAATTCTCAGTTCCTGCACCATTCTGCTAAATCTTTTTTTGCATCTTCACCAGTGCCTCTATATCCTTTCTATAATATGGAGACCACAACTGTGCACACAGAAGTGTTGGGTGATTATAACATACAGTTGAGAAGTCAGACTTGCTTCACATGTTCCACCATTTGCTTTCTAATCATCGTATCATTTTTGTAAATCATCTGTAAAAATGAGCTCCTCTTTGTACCCATATTTCAAAACCTCAAAGAATTAACTAAAATCTCGGACAGTCATCTTGCGCAACTCACTGCTGCTGGCGAAAACCTGCTGTCTTGACAAATGTAAGATAAAGAATTGAGCTTGGCTCTACCTCAGGTATGCAGTCCTCGTGCGTTACCACTCTCACAATGTCGTCCAAGGGTAGCAGGGAATTGCATTTGATTTCAGTGTAGACATTTTTACCCTCTGTACAGGCTGCCAGCAGCTCAACCAGCATGATGTGGTAATTCAGGGCTCCATTTTCATCGCAGCGGTCTTGTTCTGATGACATCATTTGTAAAAGGAGGGGGAAAGATGCCCGATCATTGTAAAACACCAGCACATCCTCGCCCCCATTAGCCAGCTGCAAATATCAAAGAGATGCCAATAATTACCAAAAACTAATGCAATACATTATATTATGTATCACCAAAGTGACCTATTCTGTGAAACATGAGCGCCCCCTAGTGAGATTTAATAAATATTGATTCCTAGTGATGCTGTCGTTGGTCATACATGACATCACACTGCATCACTCTACTACAGTATGAAAGACATACAGAGCATAACTTGTCTCCAAGATTTCAAGAGTAATTACTGTGAAGTGCTTCAAGATGGCAGCCTACCTGCACACAGCAAGATCCCACAAATAGCAACGGAAGAACAATCAGGAAGTCTGATTTTTTTTTTGAAAGGGTAGTCTTGGTTACAGGAGAACGCTGGTTAGGATGCCCTGTTCTTCATTGAATGGGGTCAAAGGGATCTTGTACGTACACCCGAACTGGTGCATGTCTCACCTTAGGAACATCACCTCCAACAACACTGCGCTCCATCGGTACTGCACTGAAGTGTCAGACTAGATAGTGTATATCCAGCATGGATGAGTGGGCTGTGCGAAGCGGCATGTTAATGGGCAAGGGCAAACAAAGCAAGCAATAGTCTAGCAAAAGACTGTTAAAATCTCAAGCAGTTGGGTTTGTGAAAATTGAGGTCTGTTAATTTAGCTATGGTAAAATGCTTTAGCGGGTCTATGTGAATTTAAATAAATTCTGAATTGAGACACAACTACCAATTAACCAAAGATCTAGTGTTTCTGCATCATTCCCAAAGTTTCGAAGAGAATACAACTGTGATTTGAGACCTACTGGTTTTACTTCACTTTATGAAAATCTCAATACTGCGACAGGTATCATCCCAATTTCTTGGAAGTTTTTATTTACCTCAGTCATGACCATATCTTGACACTTCTTCACATACTTCCCATCTGCTTTCACAATAGTCTCTAAGAACTTAAGATACAGCACGTGTCGACCGTGCGTCTCTATGCAATGCACAAAGTGCTGGACGACCCTCTCGCTGATTTCGTTGCAGAGGTGGTAGTTGTTCAGAAAAATGTGCCGCATTGTTTGCACTTCCAGGAGCTGCAAAAACAACCAGAGCACAACGATCAATGTCCAGAACAACCAGAGCACAACGATCAATGTCCAGAACAACCAGAGCACAACTATCAATGTCCAGTCCCTGTTACATGGGTCAAAGGAGATTATGTAATTCACAGTTGAATTGCGACAGTAATGCTCACAATGTCCATGATCCAACTGAAAACAAAACTGATGCAAAAAGAATTGAGCAAACCAAGGCCTCCTACAGTCTGAATTAGTTCTACGAAAATCACAATGAGTGGATTTTCTAGTGGTTGGAGATTTAAAGTTGGTTAACACTAGGAGCAATTGTTAACCTTCACCATTTGGGTGGCATTGAATGAAAATTAGGCAGTTTCTATAATGGATAGGCAATCTGCTCTATCAGTTTACTGCCCAAACTGTGAAGGTGAAAATGAAATCTCCCACCCCAACAGATGGCTGCTCATGGAAAAACTTCTTCCGCACAAGATGAATGGCTCAGAACAGTTCACAAAACATGCTTGTTAGCACACAAGGAAGAGGAAAGAGTTTATCACACCTTTATGCAGCTAGAACCAGAAGCCAACACCAGTTGCAATTGCAACTCTCGCCATCACCAAGTGGTGTTTGAACTGTGGCAGCTCGCTAGCTATGGAGGACCTAACATAGACTGGAGGGCCAGCAGCACAGAAAGCAAAATAAAACACCACTACTACACTCATCATCCTAGCTCTTTTCCATTTTTGGTTTTGCACACATGAAGGTCATATACATATGTAAATATGAACACTGATGTTGAACATCCTTTATTTGCTTGAAGGAAAGTACATAAAGCAATCACAGGTGGAAACAATAGAGTAAATAGGTGGTTTAAAGAAAAGGGAGAAAGGCAGACAGAAAGAAAGAGAAAGAGGAAAAGCGAGAGAGAGAGAGAATCATAGAAAGATTTATAGCACAGAAGGAGGACTTTCAGTCCATTGTGTCTGTGCCAACTGAAAAAGAGCTAGCCAGACTGATGCCACCTTCCAGTTCTTGTCCTGAAGCCCTGTAGGTTATGGCACTTCAAGTGCAGATCCAAATGCTTTTTAAATGTGATGAGGGTTTCTGCCTCTACTACCCTTTCAGGCAGTGAGTTCCAGATCCCTCCATCAACCTCTGAATGAACAAGTTACTCAAATGTCCTCTAATCCTTCTACCAATTAATTTATGTCCCCTTGTTATTGACCGCTCTGTTAACAGAAATAGGTCCTTCCTATCCAATCTATCTAGACCCATCAGAATTTTATACAACTCAATTAAATATCCTCTGTTCAAAAGAGAACAACTCCAGCCTGTCCAGTCTTTCCTAATAGCTAAAATCCTCCATTCCTGGCAACATCCTCATAAATCTCCTCTGTACTCTCTCTAGTGCGATCATGTTATGCAGTGACCAGAACTGCATGCAGCACTCCAGATGTCGTGTAACTAGTGTTTTATACAGTTCTAGCATCACCTCCCTGCTCTTATCATTTAGGCTCGGCAAATAAAGGAAAGTGTTCCGTTTACCTCCTTGACCACCTTATCAACCTGCCCTTCTACCTTCAGGGTCTGTGGACATGCACTCCAAGGTAACATAATGGTAATATCACTGGACTGGTAATCCAGAGGCCTAGGTTAATACTCAGGGGACATGGGTTCCAATCCCACCATGGCAGATGGGGAAATTTGAATGAAATTAATAAATCTGAAATTAAAAGTAGTCTAGTGGTGACCATGAAACCACTGTGATTGTTGTAAAAACCCATCTGGTTCACTAATGCCCATTAGAGAAGGAAATCTGCCACCCTTACGTGGTCTGGCCGACATGTGAGTCCAGACCCACAGCGATGTGGTTGACTCTTAAATGCCCTCTAAAGTGGCCTAGCAAGCCATTCAATTGTATCAAAACTGCAAGAGAAAAGTCTAAGCAAAGGAATGAAATCAGACGGACCACCCGGCATCGTCCTAGACACTGGAAACGAGATAAGCAAACTCAGCCCTGTCGACCCTGCAAAGTCCTCCTTACTAACATCTGGGGGCTTGTGCCAAAGTTGGGAGAGCTGTCCCACAGACTAGTCAAGCAACAGCCTGACATAGTCATGCTCACGGAATCATACCAGACAGACAATGTCCCAGACCCACCATCACCATCCCTGTCCCATCGGCAGGACAGACCCAGCAGAGTTGGCGGCACAGTGGTATACAGTCAGGAGCGAGTTGCCCTGGGAGACCTCAACATTGACTCTGGATCCCATGAAGTCTCATGGCATCAGGTCAAACATGGGCAAGGAAATCTCTTGCTGACTAACACTTACTGCCCCCACCCCACCGCACTCCCCCCCCCCCCCCTCAGTTGATGAATCAGTGCTTCTCCATGTTGAACACCAATTGGAAGCAGCACTGAGGGTGGCAAGGGCACAAAATGTACTCTGGGTGGGGGACTTCAATGTCCATCATTGGCTCTGTAGCACCACTACTGACCGAGCTGGCTGAGTCCTAAAGGACATAGCTGCTAGACTGGGTCTGCGGCAGGTAGTGAATGAAGCAACAAGAGGGAAAAACATACTTGATCTCGTCCTCACCAATCTGCCTGCTGCAGATGCATCTGTCCATGACTGTATTGGTAGGAGTGACCACCGCACAGTCCATGTGAAGACGATGTCCCGTCTTCACATTGAGGATACCCTCCATCGTGTTGTGTGGCACAATCGCCATGCTGAATGGGATAGATTTCAAACAGATCTAGCAACTCAAAACTGGGCATCCATGAGATGCTGTGGGCCATCAGCAGCAGCAGAACTGTATTCAACCACAATCTGTAACCTCATGGCCTGGCATATTCCCCACTCTACCATTACCATCAAGCCAGGGGATCAACCCTTGTTCAATGAAGAGTGCAGGAGGGCATGCCAGCAGCAGCATCAGGCATACCTCAAAATGAGGTGTCAACCTGGTGAAGCTACAACACAGGACTATCTGCGTGCCAAACAGCGTAAGCAGCATGCGATAGACAGAGCTAAGCGATCCCACAACCAACGGATCAGACCGAAGCTCTGCAGTGCTGCCACATGCAGTCGTAAATGGTGGTGGACAATTAACCAACTAACAGGAGGAGAAGGCTCCATAAATATCCCCATCCTCAATGATGGGGAGCCCAGCACATCAGTGCAAAAGACAAGGCTAAAACACTTGCATCTATCTTCAGCCAGAAGTGCCGAGTGGATGATCCATCTCAGCCTCCTCCTGAGGTCCCCAATATTACAGATGCCAGTCTTCAGCCAATCCGATTCATTCCACGTGATACCAAGAAATGGCTGAAGGCACTGGATACTGCAAAGGCTATGGGCCCTGACAACATTCTGGCAACAGTACTGAAGACTTTTGCTCCAGAACTTGCCATGCCCCTAGCCAAGCTGCTCCAGTACAGCTACAACACTGGCATCTACCCAGCAATGCGGAAAATTGCCCAAGTGTGTCCTGTACACAAAAAGCAGGACAAATCCAACCCGACAAATTACCGCCCTATCAGTCTACTCTCAATCATCAGCAAAGTGATGGAAGATGTCATCGACAGTGCTATCAAACAGCACTTACTCAGCAATAACCTGCTCACTGGTGCTCAGTTTGGGTTCAGCCAGGGCCACTCAGCTCCTGACTTCATTACAGCCTTGGTTCAAACATGGACAAAAAGAGCTGAACTCAAGAGGTGAGGTGAGAGTGACTGCCCTTGACATCAAGGCAGCATTTGACCAAGTATGACATCAAGGAGCCCCAGCAAAACTGGAGTCAATGAGAATTGGGGGAAAACTCGCCGCTGGTTGGGGTCATACCTTGCACAAAGGAAGATGGTTGTGGTTGTTGGAGGTCAATCATCTCAGTTCCAGAACACCAGGAGTTCCTCAGGGTAGTGTCCTAGGCCCAACCATCTTCAGCTGCTTCATCAATGACCTTCCCTCCATCATAAGATCAGAAGTGGGGATGTTCACTGATGGTTGCACAATGGTCAGCACCATTTGCGACTGCTCAGATACTGAAGGAACGGTGATATATTTCCAAGTGATGATGGTGTGTGGCTTGGAGTGGAACTTGCAGGTGGTGGTGTTCCCATGCGTCTGCTGCCCTTGTCCTTCTAGGTGGTAGTGGTCGTGGTTTTGGAAGGTGCTGTCTAAGAAGCCTTGGTGAGTTGCTGCAGTGCATCTTGTAGATGGTACAAACTGCTGCCACTGTGCGTCCAGATGCAGCAAGACCCGGACAATATCCAGGCTTGGGCTGATAAGTGGCAAGGAACATGCACGCCACACAAGTGCCAGGCAATGACCATCTCAAAAAAGAGAGAATCCAACCTTCACCTCTTGACATTCAATGGGATTACTATCACTGAATCCCCCACTATCAACATCCTGGGGGTCACCATTAACCAGAAACTGAACTGGGCCAGCCACATAAATGCTGCAGCTACAAGAGCAGGTTGGAGGCTGAGAATTCTGCGGCGAGTAACTCACCTCCTGACTCCCCAAAGCCTGTCCACCATCTACAAGGCACAAGTCAGGACTGTGATGGAATACTCTCCACTTGCCTGGATGGGTGCAGCTCCAACATCACTCAAGAAGTTCGACACCATCCAGCGCTGCCCACTTGATTGGCACCCAGTCCACCACCTTCAAGATTCACTCCCTTCACCACCGGTGCACAGTGGCAGCAGTGTGTACCATCTACACGATGCGCTGCAGCAACTCACCAAGGCTCCTTCGACAGCATCTTCCAAACCCACAACATCTACCACCTAGAAGGACAAGGGCAGCAGACGCATGGGAACACCACCACCTGCAGGTTTCCCTCCAAGCCACACACCATCCTGACTTGGAAATGTATCGACGTTCCTTCACTGTTGCTGGGTCAAAATCCTGGAACTCCCTTTCGAACAGCACTGTGGGTGTACCTACACCACATGGACTGCAACGATTCAGGAAGACTCAGCTCTCGCTAAGTACTGCACTGGAGTCTCTGCTCATTTGATCTTTCTCACTTTAGAAAATACACTGGGGCATTCAACTAATGCACCATGCATGACTACGAAAAGGTATTGACTTTTGTAGCAAGTGGCAAAAGACCAGGCATGTGCCAGTCACACAAGACATTAAAAAAAGTGAAAACTTTATCAAGCAAACCTTACAGCAATTGTGATAAAATTCAATGCGAGGAACATTACAACACTATTTTCGCTATGGCTATCATGGTAGCACACAAAGATTACATGCTGTCACAAACAGGGTACTCACACCAGGAGTAAGGAACAAGTTGAGATGTTTATGGAGGAGGGTCTGATTCTGTGGATTTCCAGCACAGAAATTCTGCACAAAACCATGGGCCAAGTTCATAATTTCATTCATTTTGGTGTCTGTCTGCAGTGAGAAGTGAAATATAAAATAAAATTAGCTCTGATGATATCCTAAACAAAGTCATTTTGTTTTCTTGAGGCAGACTTAACTAGCATATTCAAATTTGGTTAGAGCCATGCCTGCGACATTTAAACACAAAAGATACCTTATCGTATGGGATTTGTAAAAGGTCCAACACTGCTATGTGAGCTCCCATATTCTTCAACAAGCGCTGCTGCTGACTCCTGCTGCGCCTCATACTCTGCACGCAGAGTTTACTGAGCCGGATCAAGATCTGAAAAAGATGTCAGTGCCCAAGTGGTCAATACAGACTGAAACATAAAAAGTTAACTTCAGATTGCTGAAATTCCAGGAAACTGACATGGCAATTGCAGCACATCATATCAGAAAGTCTACAAAAGACTTTTCATCCAAAAGTCTTACAAGAATGATTCCTAGATTTTAAAGAACCTTAGTTACTCAGATTGGCTTAAAGAACTGGGTCTGTTTCCCTACAGCAGCATGGTCTGAGAAGTGACCTGATGGAGGTTTATAAAATAATGAAAGGGCTGGATTGTGTCCCTTCTGATTGATTAGTACAGGCTGGGGAGGAAATAGGAGACATGAGATTAAACTGTACAAGAGCAGGAATAGACTGGATGTTGGGCAGTTCTTCTAATTCCCGAGAGGCTCGAGCCTCTGGAATGCATTGCTGTCTGGTCTCTTGGGTGCTGATTCTCTGCTTATCTTCAAGAGGGAGCTGGACTGGTTCTCATCTGGGACAGAGATCACATCAGATTGAAAGCAAGCGCATTAACGGTTAATGCATAAATGGTCCACGTGAGCTCCTGGATGGGTTTCGATGGCTGAGGGGTTTGGAGAGGAACTTTCCAGAGCTTTTTCCCGCTCAAATGGCCCAGGGTTTTTCCCTCTGCTTTTTTGTTTCTCCCAGGATATTACCCGGATGCAGAGCGAGGGGCTAGGAAGTGTCGAGTCACAATTCTTTAGGCATCATCATGAGTGTGGGGCTGGCTTGCCGGACCAGCTGTTTCTTTCCTGCCCGTCATGTCCATGTGTTATTGGATTACGCAAGAAATAGGTTACAGAGAATGTGGTTTAACCCTTTGTGGACTGATGCAACCTTTGTTGTTTTCTACATATTTGTACCATCTGCAACTTGCTGTGTGTTGCTGATTCTGTCTTCACTTACTTGTAGATAAATGTATTAGGTTTAGCCTGAATAGAATAGTATGAGTGTGGCATTTCCTGCGTGGTTGGTATCCCGTGTAAATTCTGGTGTATTACATGTAATAAAGGCTTTGGTTCAAGGAATGCTTGGCTCATTTCTGGAAACCTTCGAGAGAAAAGCCAAACCAATGCCCTTAAACACAAACCGGAATGTGCAATGCTCATGCAAAATGGGGCAGGTGTTACAGGGAGATATCCTCGGAATAAATGGAGTTCTTATTTCCATTACATTTATGCAGTCATCAAACAACACAGCGACCAAGATTCACACACCTCTTTCACAATCTTATAGTTGTTGCTGCTGTTACTGTCTATCTGTGGTTTTTTGTTACCATCTTGTACAGGGCTTAGAATTCCTGGATCCTTCAAGGAGAAATAAATAAAAGAAAGTCTGAGTCAAGATTATTGCACTAAGAGTATACATTAAAATTATTACACAATAAAAATGCTACCCCATTTCAAGGCCAAGTCAGTAAGTTTGGCACCTCTCCTCAGGGAGCTGGAGGACACCAATCATGAGAGGTGGCAAGGGGCCAGAGGGTTGTCCATCACCCATGAGATGCCAAGCACATGGGGAAATACTAAGATATCCCCCTAGAAAGTGTTTGTGTATTTTAAAGAGAAGAAAACCAATGGCACTCACAGGTGATGGAGTTGTGACCAAGGGATTGAAGCTGAAAGCCCAGGACTTGCTCAGCTTAATGGGGAGGGGGAACTTACAAAATGAGAGTGGAGAGCTGGGGGAGAGAAAGAATTTGGTGCACATTTCAACCCAGTAAATGTCACTTACACGAAGCCGCACAATTAACAATCCGGGTGCAAATTACACCTAAAACTGTGCCTATTTTGAAAAACATTTCTTTTTTTCCCCTCAAGTTTTGCTCAAACTCATTTACATATCGCTGAACGTAAAGTCTGCCTTGAACCAGCGCAAACGGGCTTCAGAATGTTACTTTTTTTTTTCAAAAGTCTTTTTCTTCAAAAACTATTTCTTGATATATTTGAGTGGCAACTTGCTGCAGTTTGATGAAGACAGTGGAAAATGGGTTTATCACAAAAAATAAGCATTTATTCCTGTCAATCCACCACCTGTGAGTAACCCAATTTTAAATTACTGAAAATGACTCATTAAATGTACAGAAACATTTGATATTGAGGTACAGTCATCAGTTCCTTCATAAATTGAAAAAAAAATTGAATTCAAAGGCTTTTAGAAACAAGCTTAGCAGTGTCCTTCTGTGCAAAAGTTCCAGCTTAACTTTTGGAGCCTCCTTGAAGGCTTGGAACTGAGCACAAACAGTGGAAACTCCCAATGGTAATTCATTCCCCCCCTGGGGTGTGGCCAGTATTGTGGGCGGGCCCTGCTTCCAGCGCAATGTTTCTAGAACCAGCGCAAAAGATCGCTGAAAAACAATCTGAGCTTCAAGTTTTGCGATCTTTTGTTCTGGTTACATCGATTTCGGGCAAATTGTGCTGAAAAACCAGGGCAGCCGAGCGGAAACTCCAGGCCTGTATTTTGTTTTTAAACAAACCTCGGCCTTCACATCATCTGCCCCATCTGCTTGGGTTTCACTGCTACCATAGCTTCCTTTCTTCTCCACCCACAGCTCCGATTTTTCTACCGTTAATCGTAGCAAGTCCAGGTCAGCTTTAATTTGTTTGTAGTTGTCCACATCCTGAGAGGAAACCAGTAACTGGACCTGAAACACATTTGGAAAAAAAACAGGTCATCAATACTGTTTAAAGGGTTGTTCTGGATCACAGCTCTTTTGTACATTATTCACAAGGATGAAAAGGAAAGATTTCCACAGCTACTGACTGCTAAAGATCTCCTGGACAATCTCCCATCTTTCACCCTCTGCACTCCTCTAATTCTGACTGCTCATGCCTCATATTAGGAAGGAAAACAAAAAGGAAGGAATTAGTCGTCGTTGTAGGAAATGTGGCCGCCAATTTGCGCATAGCAAGCTCCCATAAACAGCCATGGGATCAACAACCAGATAATCTGCTTTTAGTGATGTCAGTAGATGGATAAGTATTGGCCAGGACACTGAGGAGAACACCCCTGTTCTTCATCAAAATAGTTCCAATGACTCTTTTACCTCCTCCTGAGAGGGCAGATGTGGCCTCAGTTTAACATCTCATGTGAAAGATGGCACCTCTGACAATGCAGCACTCCCTCAGTAGTGTACTGGAACGTCAGCCTGAACTTTGTGCTCAAGTCTCTGGAGTGGGACTTGAACCCACGACCTCTGACCCCGAGGCGACAGTGCTACTAAGCTACGGCTGACACTTTAACGCGAAAGTTGCAGGATAAATTTTTTAAGAGTTTGCACACGACGGCTGAATTTTCTTCTCTTGCCATGGCTCCCGGCTGTGGGCGAAAAAAATGCGCTGCCACGATCTACCGCGCAACGGCCCAAGATAATACGCCGGTCGAGCCGCCCCTCCCCTCTCCCCCATCCCAATCACATGGAGGGGGTGGGCTCTACAACACCGGCAATGGCGTCAGCTGCCAGTGCACAGGCACTGGTGCCATTTTTAAAGGGCAGTCAGTCCTGCTGGCACATTTAAATTTTTAAAGGCTTATCCGCCCACCTCAGTGCACCACAAAATAAACTATCACCCCTCCCCCCGACCAAATAATAATTACATCTAATAGTTGCCCACTCCCATCCCCAAAACAATTACCTGCAGGACTTGACCTTCCTCCCCCCGCCTCCCCCACTACCAAACTGATCAAAGTGCAGAGGTCACCCCTTCCCCTCACCTTCCCTGCACTAGTAATTTACACCTGACCCCGTACCCACCCCACCACTACACTGAAAATCCTAAGTACTCCATTTCCCCCACCTTGGTGGCGCCAGCTTTCCCTGGACGGGACAGTGAATGCGCGAGTGCCAGCCGCTGCTCGAAAGTTCGCGGGCAGCAGCTAAGATCGCTGACAATTTCATTTAAACTTATTCATTCTCTTAATTTAAATATGTAAAGTCGGGGAGACGGGGGCCAGCATGGAGCCCAGCACGAAAGATCAGTCCCGGCACTCCCGGAGTCAGACTGCATGGCGGGCCGCTGCTGGTACGATCTTTAGGCCCCCGCTCCCTCACCTCCACCCCCCCCCCACCACCACAGATCCCAACGCTGGGACCCGAACAAAATCCAGCCCTAGGAATCTATTTCAGTAATTTAGACATGGAGGTTAGTGAGTTTCTCAGGGTTTGACTCTGAACCTCAGATGTGTGTTCCAATGTGCAAAATCCCACACAAATTCAGAAAAGGAAAGTTCGAGGGGCTGAATTTTCCTACAAACGAAAGGAAGGAAGTCACAAAAGAACAGAAAGAGAAAAAATAAAGGAAGAGAACGAGACGCAAGAGAACGGCCACAACAATCAGACGAAGGAACATTACCTGTTTAAAAGCCTGAAGCAGCTCTGCTCTTTGGCTAAAGTGCTTAAAGAGTAACTGTAAGGCACCAGACACCAGCGGGGGATAGTCATGCTTAATCAGGTGTATGAGGACTCGCAGAAATGTCCTTCCTCCTTCATCATCCAATTCCACTGGGTTTCTCTCTTGGCTGCAGAAGAGGATTAAATTGCGAGCACATACAATTCAATATGGAAAAGTACTTACATTTATATAGCACCTAGGAGGTCTGAGAGTGCGGCACAGTCAGTTAGGTACTTTTATTTTTGAAGTGTAGTGGCTGTTGTTACATAGGAAGCACGGAAACCAATTTGTGCACAGCAAGCTCCCACAAACAGCAATGGGATAAATGACCAGATAATCTGTCATGAGTGATGCTGGTGAAGGAATAAATATTGGCCTGGACACCAGTGGGCATTCCCCAGCTTCTCTTCACAACAGTGGCATGGGATTTTTTTTTGCATCCATCTGGGAGGTAAGACGGGGCTTCAGTTTAACTTCTTATCCAAAAAAACATCCAACAGTGTCAGCCTGGATTACGTGTCGAATCTCTAGAGTGGGACCTGAACCCACAAACTTCTAACCCTGAGGCAAGAGTGTGGCCACTGAGCCAAGGGCGACACCTAATACACAACTGCTTTAAAAAATAATTCAGTGCAATGTGCTGGTGAATGAAGCACCAATGCAGATTCTATTCCCCTACAACTGAGAGCTTCACCTCAGCCGTGTCGCTGAGGGCTGACTGCTTCTGCAAACAGTCATGTTTATAAAAGCATTTGGAAATGATGGAAATCAAAACAGAATTCTACTCAATATTTATCGACAGATAAGAGTTCTCCTGTGGCATTGTCCCTAGTGAGTCAGAGGGTACAGTTGACAGGGAATGTCTTACAGGAAATAGATGTGGCGCCTGCAGGAAATGACTTTGAATATATTATAGATAAGGAGCAGTGGACAAACAGCAATATATTTTATTTCACAAATGATTAATATCAAGCTTTCCTTGGAGGTACAGCAAATACTGACCACAGCGGCTGCAAAACATTGGTAGATCTCGACTTTATGTGACAGTGTAAAACGGGTGACAGTGGGTTGGTAGCTTGGAGAGATATAGAACAGGATGTCGACTTGTTGTTTTACAGTATCTCACAGAGTCAAAACCTACCCCACTCACGTTTTTGCCATAAAATGTTTTTAAAAACTGAAAGTAACCCATACCTTCCTGCAAACATAGTCTCTGCCTGTTCACCAATGGCCTCAAGATCTGGTACTGTACAAAACAAAATGTCATTTTAGAGGTGCACACATTAAATACCAGAGCTCTGAAAAATTGGATTTATCGAACTCCATTACCTGCCACATACTCCTTAGAGTATCAGGATATCAATCGAACAACAGAAGGCAATTCAGACGATGGGCTAGGGTAAAACAAGCAATACTGAACCAGCCGACCGTCACACCTCTCTCCCGAATGAAGTCAGTGGAAGTGAAGATCAGGAGAGATATATAAACAGGCAGCTGATCCAATATCACCCGGTTTACCACAAACACTATATTACTTCCAACCTTTTCACCTGTGACAGAGATTATTCAACACCAATGATCCTATGATGGGCTTCAACATTCCATCTGTATACTCAAACCCATTGTGTTTTTACACACAAAATCTGGAAGTTAACCATTTAAAAGGATTTCCACCATAATTTGTTTTCTATAAACTGTATACACACCTACTCACGCGCATCCTCTCTCGCACATATCTCAATCTCTATTGTGAAATAACAAAGCAACAGTGTTTAAAAATGTCTTTACTCTGAAGAAAGTTTAATGATAATCTATCTGGTGCTGTATTTATTTTTTTTTCTAATTTTAAATATAGTAGCCCCCACAAACCCAAAGGTAAAAATACTGCAGGGTATCATAACACTTTCTGTATAGTCACATGCTCCCAGTTTCTGCCTCAAACTGGCAAGACACCAGCTTAAAAAGGACACATCATGTGCAACCTTAAGTCACCAGGTGAAAAACACTGATTAGCCTGTCAGCAGAATGTTGTTTCAACACCTTCAGGACACAGTGAACAGGGTTGCTCCAGGTTCGGCTGGTCCACTCTGCTACACTTTCTACCTCAGCTATATTGTGATAAGCATTCCTTCAGTGTCACTGGGTCAAGAATCTAGCACTCCTTCCCCAACAGCTCTGTTAGTGTACTTACACCATATGACTGCAGTGGTTCAGGAAGGTGGCTCAACACCACCTCCTTGAGGGCAATTAGGGATGGGCAACAAATGTTGGCCTTGCCAGCGATGTTCACAGTACAAGAATGAATTTTATAAATGTGCTGAAGAGGGGACAACAGGCTGTTCACAAACGCAGAAGAGGAAAAAGAGAGAGAGAGAAAGGAGGAGAGGGAAAAGAAAGGGGGAAGAGGAAGGAGAGAGAAAAGGAAGAGTGGGGAAAGAGAGAGAAAAAAGGAGAGGGAAAGGAGAAGAGGGAAAAGAGAAAAGAGAAGGGAAGAGAAAGAAAGGACCATTGTCACTTATCCCCGACACGTCAGCTGAAGAATGGTGGGGATGAAGGCTTTGGAATAGATGATTCACCTTGACAGAGCATGTGGTTCATAACCCAGTGAGCCCGAGTGCAGGAGAAAGACAGCTCTCACTCTATCATTAGAAAACAGCACATAATACAGAGGCACATCCTGCACTTGTTGTATACAAAGCAGCAAGAGTACTTTGCATAATATAAACCACTCACAAGTCAGACACTATTTATGGTATTCTAAGCTAGGCTGTAAACACTAAATCACCAGTCTCCAACATGCATTCACTGCCTTTTGAGGAAACCAAACTGAGCAGTGCACTGTTCAAGTTTCCAAATTGCAAAGGATAAAACAATGGGTCAGAACTTGTTGGGATTTCCCCTCCACCACGACTGCATTTGGGACCAAACACAGCCAACACCTCAACTGTGAAAGGAAGCTAGTTTCAAAACACTGGACAGCGAGTGCACACTCACCTGCTGCCTCTATCGACGGTCCCGTCGGGGAGTCAACAGAACTGCTCTCACCAAACTCCTTCTTGTAGATCGACAGCATGTAGGAAATGCGATAGTCCAGTCTGACACTGAGAATGAACTGAAAAGTAAATCCCTTTTTACAACTCCAGGCAGTGGAGATTAACATGGCAGTGAAACAGTAACCGCAGTGGTAATGGAGTTTGGATCAAACATATGCACATGCATTTTTAAACAGAAAATTAAATAGTTTGTTAAATGGTTGCTTCTAAATGGTAATCATTTGCCTTTAAAACCAGATTGTTTAGAGGAGTGCACTATGGGAGACGTAGA
The DNA here is from genome assembly GCF_036365525.1 of Heterodontus francisci. Taxonomy (NCBI): domain Eukaryota; kingdom Metazoa; phylum Chordata; class Chondrichthyes; order Heterodontiformes; family Heterodontidae; genus Heterodontus; species Heterodontus francisci. Next base: position 12,636,029 of record NC_090397.1, on the reverse strand, counting down.
GATGTTTTCACTCGTGGTAGAGACCAAATCTAGGGGCCATAAATATCAGTCACTAATAAATCCAATAGGAAATTCAGGAGAAATTTCTTTCCTCAGAGAAGTGGTTAGAATGTGGGACTCGTTACCACAGTGAGTGGTTGTGCTGAATAGCATAGATGCATTTAAGGAGAAGCTGGATAAAGACATGAGGGAGAAAGGAATAGAAGGATATGTCAATAGGGTTAGATGAAGTAAGATGCGAGGAGACTCGCGGAGCATAAACACCACCATAGACCATCAGGCCGAAAGGCCTGTTTTTATGCTGTACTGTGTAATTTCTCCTGAGTTACTCCATTCCCCTGATTTGCAGCACAAATCTCTTATTCAACGCTTTTACATCAAGTATCCTCTATTTATAGAATTTGGCAAATCTAATTTGTTCAAGAATTCAATGTGCTGCTCCTTTATCACGCCCACGTGATGCAACAGTACAGGTAGCCGCTGTCTTGGGTGCTCATTATCAACCCGCACTTTTAAGATGGGCTGATTAAAATTTAATGCTGCAGCAAATTCAAATCTTTCAAAAGCACACCTGCAATATCTCGATGATTTTCAGCTTTGTATCCATGACGGTCACGTCTTCATTCTCCAAGGCATGCACTTGCTTCCCTGGTACACTCCTGATCTGGCCGTCATGATTCTCCAGCAGAACTCCGGGTAGGATCGATCCTCGGCTCAGGACCATCTGAGTCATCATCTCCCCCACTCCGTGAATGGTCCTGATCACATTGTTCCCTGAAAGATGACAGAAACGGATGATGTTCTTTGGGGCCAATGACCTGTATATGCAATTTTTCCTCTACTTTTGTTCCTTACTTAGAAAAGAAAAGCAAATGCAATTATCCCTGCATAATAATGCTGTAATACAGACCATATACTAGGATAGTAAAGCAGAAGAGTCCAGTGCGTGGACGGGGAGGGGTAATGGGCTAGAAATTGAATTTATATAGCACCTCAGGACGTTTCAAAGAGCTTGCCAGCCAGTAAAATACTTTTGAAAGTGTAGTCACAGTTATAATGTAGGAAATGTGGCAACCAGTGTGTGCACAGCAAGCTCCCACAAACAGCAATGCAATAATGGCCAAATAATCTATTTTTTTTAGTGATGTTGGTTGAGGGATAAATATTAGCCAGGACACCAGGGAGAACTCCCTTGCTGTTCTTCAAAATTGTGCCATGGGATTTTTTCCTTTTAATGTCCACCTGAGAGGCAGACAGGACCTTGGGTTAAGATCTCATCGAAAGTACTGCACCTCCTACAGTGCAGCACTCCCACAGTACAGATAAGCATGTCAGACAAGATTTTGTGCTCAAGTCACTGAACCCATGACCAAGGCAAGAGTTCTACCACTGAGCCACAGCTTAGAGTGCATACCCTTGAGGCAGTCTGACCAAGAGTTGAATGAAGGCCAGGCCTCATTTGTGGCAGGCTTCTCCTGCCCAATTATCCCATATTTGCCTGCACCCAGTCAATCCAATAGCTCCAGGTGAAGCAGGAAAATGTACCAACCCGCTCCTCGCCACTTCACATTCTGGCCCCAATACATGCCTGCCAATGCAGTTAGAGAATTTGATTGAACACCATGACAGACATAGCTCCTGTCAGACCTGAGGTTTAAAAAAAAAAGTCTGCAAATCACGCAGCACTACCGATAACGTGGTATTCGATGCAGAACACAATGTAGAAAGCCACTCAGGGTAACTTCACAGCAGCAGTAATCAATGGGAGTAAACACAACACATGCCAAGAAGACAGGCACCCAATTCTTCCCAATTACGCAATCTACATGCAGCACAATCCAGGGGTTTCAGAAGCTAAGATAAATAGAAAATTCCAACAGTTCTTCAAAAGTAATTTTAATCAGAGCAAAACCAAACTACAGAAAGCGAGCTAATTTCTAATGCTCAGCATTGTCTATCAGTCCAAATTTTACACTAAAAGATGCAAATTTAATAATTAGTCTCAGACCCATTCAGAGGTTTGTGTTGACTTTCTGTTAGCGGGTAATGAACAGTGCTGAGCTCATCAAGTGCCCTGTTCACTGGGGGAAGCTATGTTAAGGATGACAGCTCGGTATGAAACTCGTAATAAAGCTCATTTTAGATCAGAGACCGGTGGCATCAATTCAAACTGACAAATGAGGGTGTACGATTTAATCATGTTACACATTATTGAAGTTTAACTTTACTTAATTTCACCCCTTTCAGTCAGAACAATTTTACAGAGAAAGGGGAGTGCTCTAATCTTACCTCCATCTTGAAACTTGCTTAGTCTTTCCAAATACGAGGACGTGGGATTCTGGACACAGTCCAGGATGGCCAGTAGTGTTCGAGTTAGCCTCAGAAGCTCACTAAAGCTGTAGAAGCCAAAGTAGATCAAGTTTCGAGCCAAATTCACCACCTAGAAAAGCAGCAGAAGGATTTGTTCAGTTAATCCACATGGTCTAACTAACATTTATGGAGCAAAAGTTAACAGAAACTGGACATTTCCAATCCCAATATTTGGTCTTCAGCATCAAGCTACAGGATCATGTCAACATGTTGTAATTTCTATGTAATCACCCAAAAAAAAGGTGTATTTTCGGCAAAACATCCCCTAAGTTACTCCACTCCCTGATACACACCACAAAAGTGAGCTTGTTCTTTTCCTTGTCTCCGAAAGGAAATGGCTGTGTTACAACATCCTTAAGGTACTCCTCCACAAAGTCCACCGTAAGAGCAAACTTGTTCTTTTTGTCGTCACGTGAGGTGTCAGTGAATGAGTCGTACCTGCCCAAAGATTGGAATGTTTAAAGGAGATGCTTCATTAGACAGAAGACTAACCTCAGGTTACACAACTGTCACACATTAAGACCAATGCGACACTGCCACAGAAGGACACGCACACAAACCAAATGAGTTTTAAAATCAAGAGCATGTCATGATAAAGCATTTAGAAACCAATATTTCACCCTGAACCCTTTCGATATTGTTTCTTACTTACAATTAATAAAAATAGATTAAGCAATGAAGAATACTCTCTTATAAATATACATTGAAAAGTGTACTATAATTCCAATACACATGTGAGATTACATAATACTACATGGAATCGACAGCACGGAAACAGGCCATTCGGCCCAACTGGTCTGTGCCAGTGTTTATGCCACGCACAAGCCTCCTCCCATTCTAATGAGCCTGTATTCTTCTGTTCTCTTCTCTCTCATGTATAAATCAAGCCTCCCCTTAAAATGGGTCAACGCTATCTGGTTAAATCACTCCTTGTGCAGCGTTCCATATTCTCACCAATCTCTGTGTAAAGAAATTCTTCCTTGATTCTTTATTTGATCTGTTAGGGTCTATCTGAAGTCCCCTTGTTCTAGAACAGTTTCTCCACATTTACCCTATCGAACCCCTCCATCATTCTTTAAAGACCAGGCAGTATACTGGAAACAGTGCCTACACACTGCTTTCAAACAAGTCTTGGCTGTGATTCAGCAGCAGTGGTATACAGTGGTATTTCCTGGTCATAATCAAATTTAAACAAACAGTAGAAGCACAATTTAAACAAAGTTATTCACGTGTCCTGACAATGTATTCTTACTTAGGAAATTATTAATTATAATTAACTAATCACTAAAACAGGTGACCTGGTCATTATTGCACTGCTGTTTGTGAAGTCTTGCTGTGCACAAATTGGCTGTCGTGATCTTTGGGGCGTCATGATGTGGAGAAAGGTGCGATGTAAATAGAAATTCTTTCTTTATAACTGCTTTTTTTTCTGCCCATCTTTCTTTCCTGAGGTGCTGAAAGGCGCTATATAAATGCAAATTCTTTCCTTCTTGTTGTCGCTAGGATTTTAGCAGAGCATTCGATTCAGAACGCCAAGCCTTTGAATTGAGAGATGCAGATCTAATTGCTTCATTATTTTGGTGCGTGTGCTAAAAATGCTTGAATTTAAATGAACACATAACATCAAAGTGCAAGGCATACTCATGAATTGTGATCTTGGTCGGGATTTCTGTCCATAGCCGGGCATATTTCACTGGGGTGACTGCCTCCTGTGGATCTCGGTCCACGTGCATGTGCAGCATCAGCCGGCAGAAGGAAGCCCGTAGATCATAAGGGAGGTTCTCGTCCGACACACAACGAAGGATGAGGTCCACTCCAAGCTGCGTCGAGATCTGGTCAATAGCAAGGTACTGACGATCGAGGCACATTCTTGCAAATAGGTTCAGCTGGTACCTGTAGGAAGGGAAAGTGAGAATGAATAATATAGGAAAAAAGTGGTGATTAAAGCCACTGTCAATTCACATCTTCCACCTGTCAAACATGAGCTTATCCAAAACCCTGCTGTGTTCTACCTAGCACCAAGTCCCATTCACCCATCAGCCCTGTACTCCCTGACCTGCATTGGCTCCCAGTCCAGTAACACCTACATTTTTAAATTGTCATCATTGTTTTCAATTCCCTCCATGGCGTCACCACTCCCTACCTCTGTAATCACCTCCAGCCCTACAACCCTCCGAGATATCTGGAATTCTCTGCCTAAACCTCCCTCTCCTCCTTTGAGATGCTCCTTAAAATCTATCTCTTTGACCAAGCTTTTGGTCACCTGTCCTAATGCCTCCTCCTTTGGCTCAATGTCAGTATTTTCTGCTTACGCTCTGCAAACAGCCTTGGGACATTTTACTATGTTAAAGGAGCTATATAAATGAAAATGATCATTGTGGTAGATTCATAATGCCCTCGGGGCAATCAAGAAGAGGCAATAAATGCTGCCTGGCATTATCACTCACATCTCTAGGACAATTGAAGAAAAAAACTTGCTTCACTGATTAAGGACAAATTACCTGTAGTATGTTAAAATATCCTTATCATCTTTATTTCCCTCCTTCGCCTCCTGAGCCAGATGCCGAATAGACTTGCCATGAGGTTCCTTGTCTCCATCGATCCAGTATAACCAAACCTCATCGTCATCAACATCATCTTCAAGCAAGGAACTTTCTATGCTGAAGTCCCCACGATTTGATAACAGCCTTTACAAAGGAGAACATTTGAAACATAAACATGAACCTCACCACAATAGCACACTACTGGGGTTACAAAGGATTGAAAATAACAGTCACAGACTCACTGCACCTGTTTATGTACTCTGCTGGGCTGGGCAATACGTTTTCACAAGCCATTATGGCTCTCTTGTTTTTAAATAATGAAATATTTCAGAACCACCATTTCACACAGGCCTTTCCTCCCACCTCCTCCAAAAACCAGACTTTACAACAACCCAAACATTGAATACCATCTCCCATTACATTCTCCCATGATTCGCACGAGTTCCCGCAAGTAAGGCTTAAAATTGTTGCCACTCGTGAAAAGAAAGCAGGAAATACTGGAAACACTCAACAGGCCAGGACGTGGAGAGGGAAACGGAGTTAACATTTCATCAGCATGCTCTGTTTTTAGTTCAGATTTCCAGCATCCTCATGCTTTTGTTATAACTCCACTGTTACACCATCATCTGGCATAACTTCAATTAACATTGATCAGATTTCAATCATGCAAATTAATAATTCTGGATTTTTCGATACATTTTAGAATTATTGAGAATAAATTCACTATTCAGTAGCTTAAGAATGTGTTGATTAACCACACAGACAGATAACACATTCATTCATAATAACATTCAGCATTCTACCAACCCTCCCTATATAACAGCCAGCTATAATTTCATATTGGCAGCACAGGTGATCTTAAACTGTCCAGTTAAATGATCTGCAATCCTGTAAAGAACATTACTGCTTACTTGGTTTGAATGAGAATGTCAGCGTTGGAGGTATTTAACATAAATTTGCAGATGAGTTCCTGGGTGACTGGGATGGCAATGTTGTTGGACACGCAAAGATCTGACAAGTAATCCAAGAACCTGCAAGTAAATTAATGCCACAAATGATGAAGTATTTTCGTGTTAATCCCTTCACTGCCCTCTGGCACACCTTGAAAATACTGGACTTAAATCTGCTGGCGAGCTAACAATGAATTAAAGGTCGTTATTACTGTGTAGAAAATCCTGCAATTTCTGGCGTGGAAGAGATACACAGGTAGTAAATTGTTTAAATTTTTTTTTTTTTAAACTTTTCTTTCTGATTTCTCTCTCCATTGATCTAATCTCTATTTCTTTTTCAGTACTTGATTTGATTCAACGTCACCCGACTTCCTTCTCCGTAATTCCTGTTTCACTCTCTATCCTTAGATCTCATTACTTATGGAGTTCGCTGAGGTCTCAGATACCCTGTTGCTTTTGGTGTTATGAATTTGCATTTGCATCAATTTGCAGTGCAAAAAATAATTGGAGCTGAAACGTGAGGAATAAAACTCAACTCACGCTGCTCAGCATGAGATACCCTGCTCCAATAGTTTCTGAGACATTATGACAAGTGCATTCAGCATTACATTTATTTTTGGAGTCCCATCACTTTGAAGATGGCAATTTTGTTGCAGTCCAGTCCTGCACAGCTGCCTCTCTCTCATTCCTTGTGGAATTCTTTTTCTTTTCCGTATTGTCCCCTGGCAGGCAAGATGTCCATCATCTCCTCTGGGTGGGACGAAGGACAGTCCAAGCACAAGCCTCTCAATGACCAACGTCAAAATGATTCTAGTATTACGCAGGAGTACTCACCCAGGGGAATCTCTCTGCTGCTCCCCCTCGTCTCCCTTCAACCCGCTCTCTTCTCCAAAAGGGCATTTCTACATAATGCTCCATCTCATGATCTGACCGAGTTCCTCAGTCCTGAAGCAAGCAAATCTGATCTCCTGATTAGTCATTTGGTTCCCATCTGTTATTAGCTCAGTGCAAATTTAAATAAAGGTTTTATAATCTTATTTCTTTGTCCTATTTCAGGCTATCAGATTATTTCTACGGCTGAAATTTTACGCCACCTCCCCCCCACCCCGGCTCCCTACCATCTCCACCATTTCCCCGGCTCCCCCCAGGGAGACGTAAAATCGTGTGGGAAACGGGAGGGGGTGCCATGCCAATCGCCTACCCGCCCCTGGTGCAATTTTACCAGCAGCGTGGGAGGTGGCAAACAGCCCGCTTGCCCCAGACCATTGGAAGCCCTTTAAGTGGCCAATTAATTGCCACTTAAGGGCTTCCTCCGGCTGCCGCTGACATTTTACTAATGGCAGACAGGCACTTCAGCACCTGAGGAGACTACCAGTAACACCTGGTGCCTGCCTCCTTGCGGGCTGGGGGCTAAAGCAGGGGAGGGGCCTCCTGATTGGTCACTCCCAACAGCACGGACCGTCCCTGCTAAAACTACCACCTCTGCCCTGCTCTCCATCCCACCCACCCACAGCCCACCTCGCCGGGGCCTAGCTGACTGTCTCTGGTAAGGCCCAATCCCCACTTACCTGCTCCGAGGTTGGGGTCCATCGTAGCCCCTCTCGCCGGTTGCAGTCCCAGCAGTGGCCACTGTTCCCAGTGGCGCCACTGGGACTGAGGAGCTGCTAGCCCTCCAATTGGCTAGCAGCTCTTGTTGGTGGGTTTTCCTGCCTTGGAGGGGTGCAACTCCCAAATGAGGCCAGTTAAGGGCTTGGGCCACGGAAAATAGCAGCGTGGCTTCCAGGCCTGACTGAGGTGGGCTCGCCCCTGACTTTTCAGCCGGTGGGCAGGGCCATTTAATGTTAAATCCGGCCTACGATACCAAGACTTGCAAGTATCAGTTTTAATATACAGTGATATAAACAAAAGGTACACTGATCAAAGTGAGAGCTCTTCCAAAGAAGTTCTGGCAGAAGATTTAATTTTAAATGCCATAGGACCAAAGAACAACACTGGAAGAAGAAAAGATCAAATAAGCGCACACTATCCCACCTGGGCTCTCTGTTCCTCCGCAGCAAGTTGACAAAGGTTTCTATTTCCTTGGCTGTGATGTGCTTCTCCAGCAGTTTCCTATTGTTGTGTAACAAGGCTGTAATTGTGTCTTCTGCCAGCACATCATATCCAATTTGGGACTGCATGATGCCAAACATCTTAGCAATGTACTCCTGAAAGGAAACAAATTATACATAATAGAGTGTGGCGAACGGGCAGTGGAGAGCCTCTTTCAAAGAGCTGGCACAAGCACAATGGGCCGAAAGGCCTCCTTCCCTGTTGTAAAAAAATTATTTGAAATAAATCCATATTCATTCTGAAATGTTGACCTGAATCTTGTGTGAGGAAACTTTTTTCTTCACAAAGGTAAGAATCTGTTTTAAGCACAAGCGTTGAAAATATAGACTACTTTACACAATGCACCATCCCTACTGCTGCAGGCAATGGACTGTACCTACCTGATTTTTCCTGTAGTCCTGTTGAGAGTGTCTAAGCACCCGGTAACAGAGCCGCAATATGTATCGATAGGGAGCATATCTCTGATCTCCTAAGTCTTCCAGTCTTAACATTGGCCCTTCCCCTTTGTCCATAAAAGGGGCTTTCAAAATTCCAAAGATCTGTTAAGAAAGTTGACAAAAAAAAAGACACATCCACTAATAAGATACTGACAGGAATTTCAATCCCTTGTGCAATTTATTCCTTTTTTGCAGGAAATGCAAACTACCAATACTCCAGAACTTCATTTCAACCCATTTCTGCTTCCCTTAATGTTAAATTTCACAATCCCATGGTGATAACAGCATCGGACCAGGACTAAGCCATTCAGCCCCTCAGACCTGCTTCCCTGTACAATTAGATCAGGGCTAATCTGTAGCTAAACTCCATTTACTCGCTTTTTCTTCATATCCTTCGATAACCTTACCCAACAGAAATCTATTGGCCTTAATCTTGAACATTTTAACTGACACAGCAACCACAGCCTTTTGGGGCAGGGTGTTCCATATTCTCATTATCCTTTGTGTGAAAAAGTGTTTCCTGATTTTACTCCTGAATGGCTTAGCTCTAATTTGATTATTCCCTCTTGTTCTGCACCTACCCTTTTCAAATACCGGCACCATTTTGAACACCTCAATTAGATCACCCCGAATCACCTTTACTCGATGAAATACAAGTAAAGTTTATGCAACCAGTCCTCATAATTTAACCCTTTAAGTCTCCAGTATTATTCTGGTTAAAGCGCTCAGTTTGTTAAGGTTTTTACCTGATAGATGGAAGGCTGTGGGTTCAAGCCTGCAATTTAGGCCAACATGCTTACAGGGAACTGAATAGTGCCACCCGTTCTCTGCACCTGCGCTGGCTGCATAAATAACCCAGTACTCGCACTATTACATAGAATGAGCTAAATAAAGTATACTCTCCGAATGTAGTACTTTCTCATTATGGGTTAGCAAGATATTATACCTTGCATGAAGCAGACTGTCTCTTTAAATTATGCCTTGTATAACCATTTATGTGAGAAACATAAAATCCGAGCTTTCAAAAGAGTAGGAAAGTGGTCTTACCTGCTTCAAGATATTTTGCTCTCGCATTAGCTTCTGTCTCTCCCTATTTGGTTTTGTAATAACTACATCCAAGACATCTTGACCATTGCTGGGCACATGAGCAACAAAGAAAACCAAGTCTTCCAATAGCTTTGTCACAAACCTGTCAATAAATTAACTGATTACTTCTCAATTTTAAGTTACTCTGTTTACTTCTATTTTCGTCATTTGTTAACAAAACCTTTCCCATAGATTATAGAATGGTTACAGCACAGAAGGAGGCCATTTGATCCGTCATATCCGTGCCTGCTCTCTGCAAGAGCAACTCAGTTAAATCCAACTAAAGCCTGGCTCGGGTATAAAATTAAAACCTGAACCTGTGCCCGACCCGACAACAGCCAACCCGAGCCTGACCCGGGCCCGAGTCCTTTAATAACAAACATATTTTTGAAACAGAAAGAGATCATAGACTAAAACTAAAACAATACGAAACAAAAAACAGTACAGTTCAGCCCGACCCGACCCGAGCCCGACACACGTAGTCAGGTTTGGTCGGATTCAGGTCGGGTTGCCAGGCTTTAAATCTCTGTCGCCTGCAAATTTTTAGTATTCAGTAATTATCCAACTCCCTTTTGAAAGCCAGGCTTGAACCTGCCTCCACCACACTCTCAGGCAGTGCAATCCAGATCCTAACCACTCGCTGTGTAAAAAAGTTTTTCCTCAGGTCGTCTTTGGTTCTTTTGCCATTCACCTTAAATCAGTGTCCTCTGGTTCTCAGCCCTTCTACCAATGGCAACAGTTTCGCCTGATCTACTCTGTCCTGACTCCTCAGGATTTTGAACACCTCGATCAAATCTCCTCAGGTTGGATTTTACAAGTCTGTGCCCCAACTCCCAGGCCTTGACTCTGCCTCCTCACTCACACGCCAATCCATGCTGGCCAATCTTCTCCCTCCCTGTCTCAAACACTCCAGCTTTGCTTTCTTTCCTTGCTGGTTGTAGCCTTGGAAGTTGTGTTATCTCCAAGATGCGTGGTATTAACATAACAGAAGCAAGAATAGGCCACATGGTCCCTCGAGCCTGCTCTGCCATTCAGTAAGATCATGGCTGATCTGATCTTGGGTTTATCTCCACTTTTCCACCTGATCCCATAACCCTTGACTCCCCTATAGTTCAAAACCTGTCTATCTCAGCCTTGAATATTTTCAATGACTCGGCCTCCACTGTTCTCTGGGGTAGAGAATTCCAATGATTCACGCCCCTCTGAGAAAATAATTTCTCCTTTTCTCCACCTTAAATAGGTGACCCCTTATTTTGAAACTATGCCCCCTAGTTCTAGATTCCCCCACAAGGGGAAACATCCTCTCAGCATCTACACTGTCAAGCCCCCTCAGAATCTTGTACGTTTCAATAAGATCACTTTTTTTAAAAAATTCTTTCATGGGATGTGGGTGTCGCTGGCTAGGCCAGCATTTATTGCCCATCCCTAATTGCCCTTGAGAAGGTGGTGGTAAGCCACCTTCTTGAACCGCTGCAGTCCATGTGCTGTAGGTACACCCACAGTGCTGTTAGGAAGGGAGTTCCAGGATTTTGACCCAGCGACAGTGAAGGAACAGCGATATAGTTCGAAGTCAGGATAGTGTGTGGCTTGGAAGGGAACTTGAAGGTGGTGGTGTTCCCATGCATCTGCTGCCCTTGTTCTTTGAGGTAGTACAGGTCACAGGTTTGGGAGGTACTGTTGAATGAGGCTTGGCGAGTTGCTGCAGTGCATCTTATAGATAGTACACACTGCTGCCACTATACACTGGTGATGGAGGGAGTGAATATTTAAGGTTGTGAATGGGGTGCTAATCAAGCAGGCTGCTTTATCCCGGATGGTGTCGAGCTTCTTGAGTGTTGTTGGAGCTGCACTAATCCAGGCAAGTGGTGAGTATTCCATCACTCTCGTGACTTGTGCCTTGAAGATGGTGGACAGGCTTTTGGGGAGTCAGGAGGTGAGTTACTCACCACAGAATACCCAGCCTCTGACCTGCTCTTGTAGCCACAGTATTTATTGTGGCTGGTCCAGTTCAGTTTCTGGTCAATGAAAACCCCCAGGATGTTGATGGTGAGGGATTAGCGATGCGAATGGCATTGAATGTCATGGGCAAATGGTTAGATCCTGTCTTGTTGGAGATGGTCATTGCCTGGAACCTGTGTGGCATGAATGTAACTTGCCAACTTGCCACTTATCAGGCCAAGCCTGAATGTTATCCAGGGTCTTGCTGCACGTGGACACAGACTACTTCAGTATCTGAGAAGTCGCAAATGGTGCTGAACATTGTGTAATCATCAGTGAACATCCCTCCACCGTAAAGTCAGAAGTGGGGAAGGTCATTGATGAAGCAGTTGAAGACAGTTGGGCCTAGGATACAACCCTGAAGAATTCTTGCACCGATGTTAGTTCTGGAGCAGAAGTCTTCAGTACCACTGCCAGGATGCTGTCAGGGCCCATAGCCTTTACTGTATCCAGCGCATTCAGAAGTTTCTTGATATCACCAACCTCAGGAGGAGGCAGAGATGAATCATTCATTCAGCACTTCTGTCTGAAGATGGATGCAAATGCTTCAGCCTTCTCCTTTGCACTGATGTGCTGGGCTCCCCCAACATGGAGGATGGGGATGTTTGTGTAACCTTCTCCTCCAGTTAGCCATTTAATTGTCCACCACCATTTATGACAGGATGTGGCAGGACTGCAGAGCTTTGATCTGAGCCGTTGGTTGTTGGATCACTTAGCTCTGTCTATCACACGCTGCTTCTGTTGTTTAGCAAGCAAATAGTCCAGTGTTGTTGCTTCACCGGGTTGACACCTCATTTCCAGATATGCCTGGTGCTGCTCCTGGAATGCTCTCCTACACTCCTCATTGAGCCATGATTGATCGCCTGGCTTGATGGTATTGGTAGATGGGGGATCTGTTGGGCCATGAGGTTACAGATCATGGTTGAATACAGCTCTGCTGCTACTGACGGTCCACAGCAACTCATGGATGCCTAGTTTTGAGCTGCTGATCTGTACTGAATCTTTCCCATTTAACATGGCGGTGGTGCCACACAACACAATGGATGGTGTCCTTATTATGAAGTTGGGTTTTGTCTTCACAAGGACTGTACGTGATCACTCCTACCAATAGTGTCATGGACAGATGTATCTGTGACAGGCAGATTGGTGAGGGCAAGGTCAAGCAGGTTTTGACCTCTTGTTGGCTCCCTCACCACCTGCCGCAGACCCAGGCTGGAATTTTATGCTCCCCATCGCAACCCACCGCCCCCCCACCCCCGCAAGAGCTCCTGATTGGGCAGCCTTTGCCCGAATGACCGTCCCCAATGCCCAACATGCTCCCACCGCATCAACCCCCCCTTTGCCTCGCCGGGGCCCGACCGATCACCCACGGCAAGGACTCAAAAACACATCTTTTCCAGGGCCGTCCTTCTTCTTCATCTTGAAGCTGGTTGCAGTCCCAGCAGTGGCCACCGCTCTCGGTGGTGCTCCTGGGACTAAGAGCAGCCGGCCCGCTGACTGGCTGGCAGCTCTATTAGGCGAGACTTCCTGCCTCAATCAGGTGGAAGTCCCGAAGACCAATTAAGGGCCTGGGGACTGTAAAATCTAGTTTGGCTCCCTAGGCCCGGTGGAGGTGGGATCACCACCGACTTTTCAGTCGGTGGACGGCTCCCGTCCAGCAAGCTTAAAATTCTGGCCCCAGTCTAGCAGCTATGTCCTTTATGACTCGGCCAGCTCGGTCATTCTTCTAAACTCCAATGGGTAAAGGCCCAACCTCCTCAACCTTTCCTCATAAGACAACCCCTTCATCCCAGGAATCAGCCTAGTGAAACTTCTCTGAACTGCCTCCAATGTAAGTATATCCCTCCTTAAATAAGGGCATCAAAACTGTACACAGTGCTCTAGGTGTGGTCTCACCAATGCCCTGTACAGTTGTAGCAAGGCCTCCCGACTTTTATACTCCATCCCCCTTGCAATAAAGGCCGACATTCCATTTGCTTTCCTAATTATTTGCTGTACCTGCATGCTAACTTTGTGTTTCATTATTGAGGACACCCAGATCCCTCTGCACCACAGCATTCTGTAGTCTCTCCCCATTTAAATAGTATTTTGCTTTTGTATTCTTCCTACCAAAGTGGATAAGCTCACATTTCCCCATATTATACTCTATCTGCCAAATCTTTGCTCACGCACTGAACCTATCTATATCTCATTGCAAACTCAGTCCTCCTCACAACTTGCTTTCTTACCTATCTTTGTATCGTCAGCAAATTTAGCTACAATACACTCGGTCTCTTCATCCAAGTCAGTAATATAGATTGTAAATAGTTGAGGCCTCAGCATGGATCCGTGTGGCACTCCATTGGTTATTAACCTGAAAATTACCCATTTCTCCCAACTCTCTGTTTTCTGTTAGTTAGCCAGTCCTCTATCCATGCTAATATATTATCCCCCAACATATACACCCAACCCACAGCCAACACCCTCAGACCCAGAAACAATGTCATTGCCTGCAGGAAATGCAACATAACAGGTTGTCCGATGGGATGATCTTCCCTGTCCGGAAAGGGAAACATTGACCCCATCAGATCTTGCAGGGTCAGTTTCATTTAGTGAATTCTTCAGGCTGCACTGAACCTGCAAGAAGACACTTGCTAAAGGTGGGAGTGTGTGAAACAGCGAATGCAATCAGCCCCTCAAGGGTTAAATACCAGGCTTAAAGCAGCAATAAGGGGACCAAATCCCTTTTCCATCTTTTCAAGGTCTCCTTTGTTCTCACCTCCTGAGATTAACTCGAAAATTCAGTATTTAAGGCCGGAATTTTACACCCTCCCCCCAAAATGAGCAGGAGTGTGGGGGGAGGTGCCATCATAAAATTGATTGGGAAGCATGGGGGGGATGGGGGGTGCTATTTCCAGCACCACCTCCGCCCCCCCCCACAACCCCCGCTGCAATTTTACACGGGGCAGCAGCGGCGAGAAATGGTCCAACTGCCCCAGGCCAATCAAGGCCCTTAAGTGGCATATTAGCTGGCATTTAAGGGCTTCCGCCCCTACCGGGTACAATCTTACCTTCTTTCCAGGGCTGTCCTTCAAATTCTTGTGATGGCTGGGTGTAGTCCCAGCAGTGGCCACCGCTCCCAGTGGCACTGCTGGGTCCTCAGAGCTGCCAGCCCGCTGAGTAACTGGCAGCACCATTAGGCGGGACTTCCTGCCTCAAGGAGTTAGACGTCCCGCCCAAGACCAATTAAGGGCCTGGGGAGCGCAAAATCCCAGTCTGGTTCTCCAGGCTCAGGTGGTGGGTGGGCTCGCCACCAACCTTTTAGCTGGTGCACGGCGCCTCCCGCCCAATGAAAAATTCCAGCCTAAAGGTTTTATTTAATAAATTGTAAACACAAAAAAAAACTACCCTGAATATAATTTTTATTGATGCTCAAAAGAACAAAAATAACACCTGGCTTTATTGCTAGTAAGGGATGTAAATCAGCTTTATTTCTCAGATGAAAGGCAGTACAATAGTCACAACCCAAGAATGGGTGAATGAGAATCAAGACCTCTAATTCTGTGAAGCTAATGTGGGGAGTCAGTGCCGCACTCAACTGATTCAGTATTTATTTATTCAAATAAATTATACCAGATTAATAGTTGGAATCCCTGGGGCAATAAAGAATGTGAATTAGATGGTGATGAAATATAGGTCAAATAGGAATAATTAGGAAAGAATATAGATAATTAGGTAGAATTCAGATATAATTAATACATTACACTTTTGGAATAAAGATCCATTTGATACAATTAAAGGCTGAATAAATTGTCAGTTTTCAAGATTCCCTGGATCCCCTTTTAAAAGCAGGATTAGAAATTCATGATTCCATTTTAGGTAAAAATCCATCCCATCATCTCTGCTATGTGGAATGTGTAAGAAAAAGAGTTCACCTTTAGCCTAAACAGACCTAGGAAAAACTAATGGAATTGAGACAAGCCGCACATGCCACACACTAATACGGATAATCCTAATGAGCTGATAATGATATATAACAGACAGGTCGTCTTAAGGTGGTACAGGGCAGTACCAGACAACCATTTACATCAAACACAATGTGGAACATTGCCTAGAAGAAACAGATGTTATGTGACCCTGAGTTAACCCAAATGGAAAAAAAAAGACAAGTTACGAAATAATCTTTGCTAAAAAAGCTTTTAAGAATAAAACACAATTATGAAGATAAGTAACCAATAAACCAAAGTCATAGTGTTACTATAAAGCACTAGAAACTTTTTGACCAGATAAAAACTCACAACTTCATGATAAGGGAATTCTCAACAATTAAATAATTAATAATAATAATTAAGGATAATGAAAAGGGGAGGAACATTCACAGAGAGGTGACACCCACATTTGCAAGGAATGACCTAATTGGATTAGAAACAATATAAACATAAGAATTTTAAAGTTGAAAAATTGGAAGTATCGAATTCCTCAACAATGCTTCTTACCTCGTGGTATAGGAGGCTGACTGCATGATAAGATAACTCTACTCTTAAACAAGGGGGCTTTATCTTGTTAAGCAGGGGGCTTACTCGGGGAATTTAAGGTAAACAGTTTACTTTGAATTTTGATGGATATTCTAAGATATTCTGCTGTAACATTGTTGAGGTTGAATTTTTTGGATTCTATTTTAGAAATAAGATTATGTTTTCCATCTTTTAGTTCTTTAATGTTGTGATATACTTAACCGCTGAAAGTATATTGCACGTTCGGTTCTTTAACAAATTTGTAAATAAGTTAGTAAATTGTCTCATGCAGATTCTGCATACAACTGCAACTGCAGAACCCCTCTCTGTACACTTCTTAAGTGGGAAGGTACATTATTATTGAAGAGAGAATCCTGGATCCTTATAATTTCTGGGATATTTATGACCTAGCTGATGCTTATTAAAAAATAGGCTATTGGAAAGACGGTAATATTCTCTGCTGATTTCTTTCTTTGAGGGAGAGTTAGGCCAGTGTCTGTGTCTGTGAGATCTGTCTAGTTTAAAGTTAGGTGAGAGAGATTAGCAGAGAAGTCCTCCTGATTGTGTTTAGCTCCTGTAAGAGGTTAAGGTCATAAATCACTTCAATTGGCGCCAAGTCGTGGTTCTGTTGATACAGAATCCTGTACTTATCTATGTGTCAGAAATGTTAATTTTTTTTTACATGTATCGAAGGAAGACCCAGATTTAAGTATCCAGAGGCAGCAAACTCTTAATCATGCTTTGTGGATCTTAAATCAGGACTCCCTCAATTTCATTTTGAGATTTGAAAATTTCCTTTAAAGTTCACTTTAAATCCTGACATAATGGCACACGTTAATGGAATTGCCTTAACCTTTCCTTTGGGTGATTCATCAACTTGTTTCAATAGAATACGTAATGCTATTCCACTACCTCCTGCAGATCAGGTAGTTGTCTTTGTGACAATTAGAGCCCATGGTACTATTGTGGCTGACCCCCAAGAAGATGGAATAGAATGTATCCTGTGGGATAATCAGACTGATACCCCAGACCCACAAAATTCCTTAATGATAAAGTGCACAGCCACACCATTTGGTGACCTGATGACTGGTGCGCAACAGGGCGGGGGTATCCATGGTAGAATAGTAGGTCCTGGGTTTCCCTACGTACCTGGCGGCCACGGGTTTCGACTGAGGTGGCTCCCTCATAATGAGGTTCATGATCAAAATCTGCGAGAGGATTACAGACAACTCCTGCTACATTATCTTCAATGCAGCCAGGAACTTGTTCAGTTTTACGCTAATGATGGAGCAGCTGAGCTTGCTGCGCATGTGGGACAGCTCCTGCAGTCTCAAATGACACCCCTGGGCAATGTAAATCTTTACATATGCCATGTGTGGTAAGCCTGGAGCGCGAGTGGCATACCTCCCCGGAGCGGTGGAATTGGTATGGGTATGGGACTGCCCCTCTTAGAGATGGCAGGGGACGCTGGGATCCCAATGGGGATGACTTTTACACTGGCCATGACTATCATGGGGCCATGGGAGGATTCAGAGCTGACCAGAGAAGGGATCAGAAAGACTCCCGACAGGATCAGCATCCAAAACAAGGGGGAGATCATCGGGACTGTAAGCCTTCTGATAGACCACCTAAGGGACCAAGGAAGAATGAGACTCCTAACGTAGAACACTTCCCTGCTATGGAAGATGATGATACCAAGGAGGGGGATAAACAAGTACCTCTGAAACCACCTACAGAATATCATCAGGTTATTTACTGTATTGGGTCATCGATGATGACTAAAAAAGGGATATCCCAACAATACTCGGCTGGGATGGGGAAATAGGGACCTTTCAGGATTCTTATTCTTTCTATCCAGAGGAATTACTATCCATACCCCTTGGCCAATGGACAGCACTGTATGCTGAAGCTGCAGCATTACGGTATGCTTTAGAAAAGGCTGACACTATTAAGCCCACATTAATCTCTACAGATAGTGACTATTGTTCACAGGGATACGAGTACCTAGTGCACTGGGAGCAGACGGGCTTTACCAATCATAAAGGTAAATCCATAAAGCATAAATCGCTGTGGGAGGACATTCTCCAATTACGAAGGGAAAAACTTAATTGTCAGGTAATTCATGTACCCGGGCAAACCACTGATCCAGTACACTCGAAGGGCAACGATCTTGCAGATGAGCAGGCAAAATATTCAGACTGCATGGCACCGCCTCCTGAGGGGCCTGCCACAGTTAGTTTGATCACGAGGGGAGAACGGGCAGCTAATCAGGATGAGGAACTGATTCAGTTATTAGACCCGACAAATGAGAAACCAAACGAATATCCATCAAAGTGCTTCTATTCGGAGACCCCGACGGGTATTGTACTGGTTAAGTTGCCCAAGGGTGTCTGAGAAGTACCCTCGAGTCACATACAAGAACAGCTTGTAAAAAAAGCTCACGAGGGTATAGATCAGGCACATAGTGGTGCCCGACCAACATTCTGCAAATTGACTCCTTTATATTGGTGGCCAGGCATGCTTAAAGCCTGTAAAATATACGTGGCAAATTGTGAGCTATGTAATTTAACAAACAAATTATCACTTATTAAAGCACCACCATTAGCCCCTGTAAAGCCTAATCAATCAACGCAGAAATTATTCATTGATTTCATTGAGCCACTTTCCCCACCACAGGGATATAAACATGTTCTCATTTGTGTTGATGGATGCACTTCCTTCTGCTGGCTGGTCCCCACAAAAACTGTTCTCGTAAAACACACTCGTCAATGCTACTACTGACATCATTACTGTAGCTGGTGCACCCAAAATCATACACACCCATCAAGGCGGAGACTTTGTTTCCAAGGTCTTCAAAAACTATTGGGAACATAGCAGGATTGGGTGAGAGCACAGCACACCAAGACATCTGCAATCGGCGGGACTGGTGCAATGTAAAAACCAGGAAGTAAACAAGTGATTGACCAAACTGTTGAGAATCAGGGGGAATAAGTGGACCGCCATCATTCCGGATGGGCAGCTATCGCTAAATAATGCATCCACAGGGACAGTGTTTCAGAACACAATATTATTTAATGTCAGATGTTGATATGCATACACCACTTACACGGATCATTTATTGCCTCTACGCTTTCTGATTCCTTGACCTGACAGCAACAATTAGTTTTGAAACAAGTGATAACAGATCAAATTCATAAAATGATCAGAGGATGAGGGGGACGAATAGACAAAAAAAGACTAACAAAGCATGGCAACTTGTAACAGGGTAGTGGGTTCAGGAGAGGAAGTTTGAACAAAAAGCTGGTTTGAGACCTAAGTGGAAGAAACCTGTTCAAATACAGTACTAATGAAAAGGCAGTCAAAATATTCGCTAACCAGCCGAATGGCAAGCAATCTCTTAAAGTTGTCTCTGTAGACAACCTGAAGAGGTGTCCTGAAGGGTACAGGAATGGATGAACAGTACAAGGTACAGTCATACACTGTCTTTCAGGACCCAGCGATGATTAACGGTGTTAATCAAACTACGACCAACTGCATCAACAACTGCTCCCCCTCCATACCAGGACTTTGAGATTCCTCAAAGTTTGGTTTCACAGAAAACCACACAACGCAACTAGCGATAGTCACGCCACAATGAAGGAAGGTGGCGAAACTGCAAGGATCAAAGCACCGAAGTCTCTCAGTAATGAAACTTGCTCTTGCATAAGGAAAGGGTTGAGGTACTATTGTTTTACTTCAGCCTTGATTATTCTTTTGCTTGTTACATTAGTTACTATTCTGTGGACTATTATTAAATATGGTGCTCATACCCACACTCAACTTACAGAAGATTTGTTTTCAGACCTTCCTATCAACCACAGTAGTAAAAATCCTACTGCGGCTTCTACGCTCGTTCTTCGAAGAAATCATTCTCTCACCATCTCTATTAACACATCTATGATGCCTAAGGTACTGCTTCCTTTTTGTATTATTTTTATATCTCAGCCTCAATCACTTGTGTTATCACATGGCTCCATATATCAGCCTACACAAGTCAAGTTTGACACCACAATTTTGGCCAAGACTCTTGAAATTAAGTTGGTTTGAGAAGAGAATGAACTGGTTACACAACTTAATACTACCGTGCGCAACCTTAGAGATGAAAATCCGGCTATTCAGGTGTAATCTGGGAGCCAGGTGAAAAGAAAACACGCAATGAGCAATGCTTTGAACATGTGGGACATTGCTACTTTATTGAATGGGGTAAACAGAAGATTTATCCTCACACTGATGGGGTCGGAAAGCATCCTGCATCAGATTTCGCATCCACTGATTCTCCCTTCAGTCCGATATCTGCGCTTACACAACATATTCCAATAAGGGCACAATGTGGAATCATTGTGAGTGACCCCAAGAAACAGGTGTGTTTGTTTCCACTTCCCCATGTCCCCAAATTAAGCTCATCAGTTCGTCTTTGGCACCACGATAAACCTATGGTTTTGCTCCCTGTTGATGGCGGCTTCCCTCATAATTCGGCAATTTTTTGCTCCTCAAAATTTTACTCTGAATCTTTTAAGAATTTATGGACATATGACAGAATGACTGAGATTGATTGAAGGCATGCTGATGATTACAGAAGGAAGCATTCCAACTTGTCAGAAAACAAGTATCGTCACGCTGCATCTTGACTCCCTCGAGATTGGCATCTGAAAGGTACTGGCAAATTCTTTGTTAAAGGTCTTCCGGATGCAGGCTGTGCACGTGACATGCCAGAAGTGTCTTACTACTTGAATACCTCACACTATGCGATTTCCTGCAGAAATGCACAGATCAAACATTTTTCTGCATGTAACCCTAGTGGCATTTGGAGTAGGAGTAATGGTCCCATTCACTATAACATTGGAAGAGTGCGATGGCACAGAGGAAAACATGGTGGAAGGGCTCTTCTTTGTATCGTCAAGTTATCCTCTGACAGAACATACACCTGCTATAATCAAACCAGGACACATCAGAATTTTGATATTAAAGTTTATTCACCTTATTCCTGATGTAAGGACATTGGCTGGAATGAGATTAAGAATAAACTAAAGCACATATTAGTTTATACGAACAGGGCCTTATCGATTCAAGATCGAGCTGCAGCTACTGAACTTTACTTCTTTACGAACGTGTCCTCTGGAGAGGCGTTTGACAACACATCTCTCCCCATATATTAATCTGATCTTTATAAAGCGGTAGTACCTTGGAATCAATCTTTTGCAGATTTCATCAAATTAGTTCTATGTTAATGAACACTCAATTGCTCCAACGGTCTTCTCTATTGTTAGCGGAATCTGTTCTTACCTTAGATCAATGGAACTGAGATCAAGATTACAGCCTCTAAAAGATTGGGACTTTATTAAACTGCAGAAATCACGTTTTGTCACTGGTCTTCAAACTATCCACAAAGAACCTCTCTCCACAGATGAGGCTATTAGAATTAATAATCTTATGACACCTACTCTTCTGTCCCTATTGAAACCTCAGTCTAATCAAGACCCTTGGTCATGGTATAGTGATTCTTTCTTAGATGACCTTCGATGAAAAAGCCCTGGCTAGACTTACTTTATAATATTACTTCCCTTCCTACTGACAGAGCTATATTAGGGGATAATTACAGTCCCTTTGATAAACAGAGATTTATCATAAGCAGTGGAAAATCCTTAATTTGAGCCTCATTGATTCTTCAGGATCATTCCAGGCCTTAGTGATAGTACAGCATCTATATGATAGGATAACCCGTCCGCAGTCGCGGTTTAATTTCACTCTCAACTCTACCTCCACAATGTATGATTTCATTCAGGCGAGGGAATGCACGGATCAGGGATTCCTTATCTGTCATAACTGGGAAAATTTTAACCCTTGCGGCACTGGTTCGGATAAATCAAATTGCCTCATTACCTCTACTCCTGTTCGACCGGATTATTGGTAACATTTCTCTTTAGGGAATGGCTCCTCTGCAGTTGTTATGGCCTCCAGGTGTTCCGACTGCGGTCTGAACATTGGCACCTGGATGATAACACCCTCTGAGGATGTTATTTATTGCAGTCATGCTTTCTAATATAGTCCACCAAGTCTGTGCGGACCATCAACCACCCATTTATACTAATCCTACATTAATCCCATATTCCTACCACATCCCCATCTTCCTTATATTCCCCTACCACCTAGGGGCAATTTATAACGGCCAATTTACCTATCAACCTGCAAGTCTTTGGCTGTGGGAGGAAACCGGAGCGCACAGCGAAAACCCACGCGGTCACAGGGAGAACTTGCAAATTCCTCACAGGCAGTAACCAGAATTGAACCTGGGTCGCTGGAGCTGTGAGGCTGCGGTACAAGTTCTCAAGATCTAGAAATTCCTACACCCCTTGTGTATTTATACACCTATTAAACTTAGTAAGCTTACTACTGTTCTTAGCAAGTTACAGGTCATAGAACTGATTCTCACCTTTATACCAATTATTCAGTTGAAGAAACTATTGAAAGGGCACAACACTTGCTGCACAGGTTTAATAGACTAATATTTGGCATGCTCGAGATTGGCTTCAGGCTATTGGTCAAAGGATTGTGGAGGCAATGCCAGGAATAACTTCTGCTGCAAAATCTACCATTGAATGGCTTACTGATACTGTCACAGGAGTATTTGGATGCAGTTTTGGTCTATTCTTGTACCTCGTTCCAGTGTTCACTGTTATTAGGATTGTTATCCTCAGTCTCGTTCTTAAGTGATTTTTCTCTTTTGCAATTATGTTGTTTTGCAGGGTTTTTCTTTTCCTGTCCTTTGCTGTTACAGGTTTTTCTTCAGCTCTGGAAATAGCACCTCAGCCCAGCGCTGAACAACCTCATTGTTCATCTCATCAAGGATGTGTCTACCTCATTTCACGTGACTTCTCTATCTCATTGCATGGTTTAGTGTATTGATTATTGATGTTCGATGATTTGGTTCAACATGTCAAGATGTAGTCATTTCATCAAACATTGAGACCCTACCTTGATACATTTCACAACCTCAGACCAACGACACTTAACATATTATTCTGAACTTTGTTTTGTAATAAATCTAGAAGATTCATTTCTGAGAAATTTACACAATCCATCTTGGAATGTGTGTTTTGATTATTGTAGATTTAGTTGTTTGTATTTTTGTAATTCTTTTTAATAAGTAGTGACACTGTGTTGCATGTTTAACTTCTGGATATTTCTTCGTTAAAACTACCTACCCTTGCTATTCGCCTTTATGGTCAAGAGGTGGGAGTGACGAAATACAGGGATAATAGGAATAATTAGGAAAGAATATAGATAATTAGGTAGAACTCGTATCTAATTAATACATTCTCACCTCATGATAAAGGAAGCTAACTGCATGACAAGATCATTCTACTCTTAATTGAGGGGGTTTATCTTGCTAGGCAGGAGGCTGACTCGGGGAATTTAAGGTAACAGTTTACTTTGAATTTTGATGGATATTCTAAGATATTCTGCTGTAACATTGTTGAAGTTGAATTTTTTGGCCTCTATTTGAGAAATAAGATAATGTTTTCCATCTTTCAGTAATCTTTAATGTGAGATACTTAACCACTTAAATTGTTTTGCATGTTGAATTCTTTAATCAATGTCTAAATAAGTTAGTAAATCGTCTCATGTAGTAATCTGTATACAATTGCAAGAACCCCTCTCTGTACACTCCTTAAGTGGGGAGGTACATTATTGACGAGAGAATCCCGGACCCTTATAATTTCTGGGATATTTATGACTTAGCTGATGCTTATAAAATATTGGCTATTGGAAAGATGGTAATATTCTCTGCTGATTTCTTTCTTTGCGGGGGAGTTAGGCCAGTTCTTCAGACCCAAACAAGTGTCTGAGAGATCTGTCTGGGCCAAAGTAAGGTGAGAGAGATTAGCGGAGAAGTGCTCCCGGTTTGGTTTGGCTCCTGTAAGCGGTTAAGGTCATAAATCACTTCAGAATTGCTTAGTCAAGGTGCCACCTTTATCAATATACCTTCAGCTAAGACAGATCTAAATGAAATATATTGGAGTAGAATCCATATGCTTCCTTTAGTAAAGGAAAACACAGCTACGGAGCGACAGAAAGAAAAACAAAGTGAGGAAAAAAATAGATGCAAAGAGACACAAGGGTGAAAGTAAAAGTGTAAGAAATGCCCAAATAGATAGAGGGAGACAGAGTGTAAAAAAAGAGGCAGAATGAGTAGAAGAAAAGCAAAAAAGGCCAGCAGATGAGACAGAGAAGAGGCAATGAAAGGAAAGAGACCATCTTTTATCATTTTATCTGTTGGAATGGAGTAGAAGATCAACTGCTACAAATATATCCTCTTATTTGCTCCATCATTTTCCTTTGAGCGGATTGGCCCGTACTCATTTCCCCACTCTCCCTCACCCTGCAGAAGCCACCCTTGCTCCCTCAAAGCCCAGTGAACAGATTAATGAGAACACAAGTATCAGCAATCTAATAACTTAACACAAAAAAGAACATTGGGTCATTTACCAACATGGTGGAAGACTAGGTGGTCCATTAAGCCTATCCTACACTATCATGGTAATCTCAATCCATCTTCTCCCACCCACCAACCACATAATCCCCTGGGAGAGGTAAAAGTTAATTGAAAACAAATTAATTCACAAATGATGCTGGGTGAGTTGGAAGAATCCTGGAACAACGTGCCAGTGAAATGATCTTTTATTTTGTAGTTTATAAAATCAAATCACTTTATCTTAACTCCAAAGTCTTTAAGTTTATGAAAGGGTTCAACAGGGTAGATGCAGAGAAGATGTTTCCATTTGTGGGGAGACCAAAACTAGGGGCCATAAATATAAGACAATCACTACCAAATCCAATCAGGAATTCAGGAGAGACTTTGTTAGCAGCGAATGGTAAGAATGTGGAACATGCTACCTCAGGGAGTATTTGAGGTAAATAATGTGGATTTATTTAAGGTGAAGCTAGATAAGTAAATGAGGGAGAAAGGAATACAGTTTCATTATTTTGCTTTTCATGTCTCCCTGAAGTGCTTTGGGAGGTTTTTTTTATTAAAGGCACTATATAAATACAAGTTGTTGTTGTGTTGTTTAGATAGGAAGAGATAAAATAGGGTGAAAGGAGACTCACGTGGAGTATAAATATTAGTATGGACCTGTTGAGTTGAACACTGTGTGCTGTAAATTCTAAGAATAGCACGCATTTTCAGTGTGAATGCACCAACCTTCTTTCATTCTGAGTTAAGGTGCCATCTTCGAACCTCTGGACCGTCGCGAAAAGCACCTTACTGGCATCATTGGCAAAGTCTAAATCCCGGACTTCTGATAGAGGCACTGAGACGATCGCGAATGCTTCCTTATCTTCTTTGGTTGGACATGTTCCAATCTAATAACGATGAGACAACGGTCAATCGACAATATGTGAACAACTTCACAGCTACAACCGATATGAAAAAGTTACGTGAAAGCGCTGGAACATTATAGTTCTTCAATGGTGTTATGGTAGTGTAACGGTTATGTTACTGGACAAGTCATTCAGAGTTTAAACAAAAAGAATGCAGGCCCAACAGGATCTGTTGAGAGAGAAACAGAGTTAGCATTTCGGATCAATGACCTTTCATCAGAACTGGGAGAAGTTAGAAATGTAATAGGTTTTAAGCAAGTGAAAGGAGGGAGGGTGGGAAAAAGAACAAAAGGGAAGGTCTGTGACAGGATCGAAGACAGGAGAGGTTAAAGGGCAAAAGAGTTGGTGGTGCAGGGCCAAAGGGAGTGGTAATGGGACAAGTGAAGAAACAAAATATATACCTAGAGGAGGTGTGAATGGCAAGATCCTGAATAGATGTTGGCCGATAGCAAACAAAAAAAGAGTAAAACCGAAATCAGCAAAGAAAAAGGTAACAAAATAAGAGCAGAGATTGTGATCTGAAATTGTTAAACTGAATGTTGAGTTTGGAAAGCTGTAAAATGTCTAGTTGAAAGATGAGGTGCTGTTCCTTGAGCTTGCATTGAGCTTCATTGGAACACTGCAGGAGGTTGAGAACAGAGAGACCAGAGTGAGGGCAAGGTGGAGAATTAAAATGACAGGTGACCAGAAGCGTGGCATCACACTTGCAGACTGACGGAGGTGTTCTGCAAAGCAGTTACCCAGTCTGCATTTGGTCTCCCCAGTGTAGAGCAGACCACATTGTGAGCAGCGAAAACAGTATCCTAAATTGAATGAAGTACATGTATACTGCTGTTTCACCTGGAAGGGGTGTTTGGAACCTTGGATACTGAGGAGAGAGGAGGTAAAAGGGCAGGTGTTGGATCTCCTGTCCTTGCAATAGAAAGGTGCTGTGGGAAGGAAAGGGAGTGTTGGGGGTGATTGAGGAGTGGACTAGGGTGTTGCAGAGGGAACGGCCCCTTCACAATGCTGAAAGGGGAGGGGAGGGGAAGATATGTTTGGTGGTGGCATCACGCTGAAGGTGACGGAAATGGCAGAGGATGATCTGTTGAATGTGAAGGTTGGTGGGGTGGACGGTGAGGATATGAGGTACCCAATCATGGTTCTGGGAGGGAAAGGAAGGGGTGGGAGCAGGAAATGGGCCAAATGCAGTCGAGGGCTCTGTCAACTATAGTGGGAGAGAAATCCTTGGTTGAAGAAAAAGGAAAGCGTACCAGAAGGACTGGTATAGCGGTTGCATCATCAGAACAGATGCGCAGTGGTTAGCACCGCAGCCTCACAGCTCCAGCGACCCGGGTTCAATTCTGGGTACTGCCTGTGTGGAGTTTGCAAGTTCTCCCTGTGTCTGCGTGGGTTTCCTCCGGGTGCTCCTGTTTCCTCCCACAAGCCAAAGACTTGCAGGTTGATAGGTAAATTGGCCATTAGCAATTGCCCCTAATATAGGTAGGTGGTAGGGAAATATAGGGACAGGTGGGGATGTGGTAGGAATATGGAATTAGTGTAGGATTAGCATAAATGGGTGGTTGATGGTTGGCACAGACTCGGTGGGCCGAAGGGCCTTTTTCAGTGCTGTATCTCTAAACTAAACTAAACAGATGCGACGGAGGAAACACCGCCACCAATTTGCACACAGCAAGCTGCCAAAAACAGCAATAAGATAATGACCAGATAATCTTTTAGTGATGTTGGTGATGGGATAAATATTGACCAGATCATCAGGGAGAACTTCCTGCTCTTCTTCGTATAGTGTCATTGGTTCTTTTACATCCACCTGATAGGGCAGAGGGGGCCTCAGTTTAATGTTCCACAGAAAGACAGTACCACTAATAGTGGAACACTCTCAGCAATGCAGAAACAGCCTAGATCTTTTGCTGAAGTCTCTGGAGTGGGACTTGAACCCAGTATCTTCTGATTCAGAGGCAAGAGAGAGTTACCCACTGAGCAAGGCAACAATCGTGTCCAGAAGCCGAAAGCAAATGTTGCAGAGGTGGGGCTTTCAGCTGTACTGTACCTTCAGCATTACTGGTCGTTCTTCTTCTGTGTCTATAGGGACGTTACTGCTGGTGACCCAGGTATTTGTGCAGAGATGTCTTAATCTAACGTAGGAGTTCCTGAAGAAAATAATTAATAGTTAGTATGAAACAAAGCACTTGTTACTTAAGTTAAATTTAAATATTCAAAGTGATTACTGACAACGCAGCCGGCAGCTTACGTCATCCGACTGTGCCAATCTGCGCACATGCGCAGGGTTCCCAGCCTCTACGCATGCGCTGCGTTCCACAGTGCCAGCACTAGTTGGTGCATGCGCAGATGACGTCATCGCGCAATGCGGGCAGATGGTGGGGGATCCGGGCTGGAGAGAACAGGGGTGGGGGAGAGGGGGTCTGGGGAGCGGGTGTGGGGAGAACGCAGCCGAAGACCTTGCTGGTGGCGGGTGCGCTCTCCTCCTTCCCCCTGCAGCCTGCTCCCGACCCCTGCCGCCCATCTGCTCGCTCACCCCCTGGCCCCCTTGCTCACAGCCCCCGGCCCGCTCGCTCATTGCTGCCCCCCCCACCGCTCACTCACCGCCTGCTTGCCACACCCCTGACTGCCGGCTCACCCACCCGCCAGCTCGCTCCCTCCCCTCCATGGCCCGCTCACTCCCTCCCCTCCCCGTCCTGCTCCCTCCCTCCCCAGCCCGCTTACTCCCTCCCCTCCCCGTCCCGCTCCCTCCCCTACCCTGCCCGCTCCCTCCCCTACCCTCCGGCCATTGTGTGCTGCCATGTGTTTAGGTTGCCATCGTGTGATTATTTGAGCAGCGTCATCTTTAATCCTGGCAGCTGCTTGAAGTTGCAGACTGTGACGTTTTAGTGGCACAGGCTGCATTTGCGCATGTGCCATTGCAGCGCCACCTAGTGGTGGTGTTGTCAGCAAATCAGCCTTAAATATTACTAAATAAAAGTCAGCCCAAGGAATGGTTACCAAAGCAAGCAGCAAAACATTTCTGAACCGAATCCTCAGCCCCTACTGACTGCAGGGTGTGTTGGTGGTGCTATGGTTGTAGTGTAAGGGTCTGAAAGGGTTGATCTTGAGGGAATGTAAAGAATACCGCACACCACGATGATGTAAGGGATCATGTGGGAAAGACTCGAGAACAGATACAGCGTGGCTTTTGAAGGAGTCACACAGGCCAGTGTTTAATGAAATAAAGATTAATGTGTAAATATTACAGTCTAAGAACCTCTCTGGCTAGACTCAATATGGTGGCAGCATACAGAACCAAACATATCACAATGGTAACTCGTTCCTGACCTCAACACTTGCACTATTGCTTTTGCACTATTCATTAATAGGGCTGGATTTTGTTCTCACTGAGGTGTCGGGAGGGGCCTGAAGATGACTCCAGGAGAGGGCCACCACACACACTGATGCCAGGAGGGCCTGGCCTGATTTTACCTGCGGCGGCAAGGCCTCATGGCGCCGCCCACACCACCACTCGACGACGGGATCCCAATTTGAATATTTAAATAAATTAAAATGAATGAACGAATGAAACTCATGTCGGCACCTGATGCCCTGCGGCAATCTTCGGCACGGTGGCCGGCACTCCCGCACGGGGACGTGAGGCGCAACACTGATGGGGAGGGGGGAGGAGGTAAGTCTATTAGTGCAGGAGCGTGGGGAAATGGGGTCAAATTAATGTCATGGGTGTAGCGGGTGGGAAGGGTTAGAGTTGAAAGTTTGTGCAATTTGGTGGGGGGGGGGCGTTGTGAGGAAGATCAGATTGTAAAGGTAAGTGTTTTTTTTGGGGGGGGGGGTGGGAGAGGGGCACAGAAGAACAATCAGTAGTGCTGAAGGTACAGTACTGCTGGCCCTCCACAGCTATTTAAATGAGCCACCACACGGGCGAGTGAGGCAGCTCCGAGACTTGCGGCCCACATGGGCGTTCTGCCGGTTTTTTTCCGGCCATCGCCGATGCACGTAAAATTCAGCCCATGGTGTCTCTCAGCATTTACACTATTCATCTGCCATAGTCTATATATACCTACACAGATGCAAAAGTAAGACACTTTGTAGAGATTAAAATAAGAAAAATACTAACAAGCTCTGCAAATTTCAGTCAGGTGATGCTGGACTGTGCTGTGCCATAATTTTGGGGCTTAAACCAGCACCAACCCCATTATTCACGTAAATCTCGGAAGCTAGGAGCTGCTCTTTGGTGTGGGGTAGGTGGGAAGCTATGTAAATGACCATAAGAGGCTTTCACTGAATGCACCTCATAAGCGGTGCAAATAATCGACATAAATCAATCACACTCAAATTCAACTGTTGTCCCAGGGCAGCAGTTACCTGGGGACCAAGGAGTCAGCTCTCTGAAGAGTGGTGGTGTCAAGTTCAAAGAGCGATGCAATGTCATTTCCATGCGGCACTGACACCAGTGTGTACATGATCTTCTCCAGCTGCTGCCGCTTGTTTTTAACTGGCAATATGTCTCCATTGCCCTGAAATGAAAAAAAACAAGATGGAGTGGGGGCTACAAATTAGATCCAAATTGGCCACACAGACAGACCCCGGTACCTCACTCAGTGCA
Organism: Heterodontus francisci; assembly: GCF_036365525.1. Lineage (NCBI taxonomy): Eukaryota > Metazoa > Chordata > Chondrichthyes > Heterodontiformes > Heterodontidae > Heterodontus > Heterodontus francisci. Next base: position 12,606,014 of record NC_090397.1, on the reverse strand, counting down.
GGTCACAATCAATTAGTGATCAGAATTAACGCTGCAAAAATCTATTAGCAACTGTATGTGCACATGAGGTACCGGAAAGGTGGGAGGTAAGCACCAGGTGGTATGTTACAGTGCGTACTTTGCAAAGACTTCAGCAGAAAAATAGGGCCCATTTTTTTGTCTGATACAGTCTACTCCTCTTAATTTCTTGTTGGTTAATCCCAATCACTGGATAATTTAACTTATTGGGGACGGTCAGCATTTTGTGTGATAGTGTAAAACACCTCCTGATTTTTGAAGTTAGTGGAGATAAAACCTGGAGAGATGTGTAATGGGCAGCTGACTCACTATCATCCATTCTAACAAGATCGCACGGCCAAGATCTACTCCACCATTTTAATCATGTTGGCTCGTTCACATTACTGGATAACGTGAATTTTTATTTTAAAAGGGGAGAAAAGGCCTGAATTATCAGGAGTGGAGGTCTCTAACTTGGCACGGTTTCTTGCACCATGATGCAGAGATCAGGCCAACAGCAATGGGAATTGCAGGAGCTGCTTTACCCTTCCAGTGCCGCTCACTGTTCAAGAACCAGCTCTGAGCACGATGGTGCACAAAACTGCTCTAGCAGATTGGTTATTGCTCACTGCGCATCAAGATCTATTTTCAAAATAGAGTAGCACGTAAGATTAAGTCGCACTGAAAGCTATCATTTTGTGGAAAAAACTTAGTTAGACTTTTGAGCTCTTCACAAACCAGATTCAATTCCTGGCATTACTGTGAGGAAGACTGCACTGTATCATTTTGATTACACCACATGCAAAGAATGCAAAGGAGATAAGTAATATAAATGTATGGACAAATATGTACCTAATGTGGCATTTATGTCTCACACAATGATTTCCCCTCCTGTGGTGTCAGCCGTGACTCAGTGGATAGCACTCTCACCTCTTAGATGGTCACAAGTTCAAGTTCCACTCCTGAGACTTTAGCACAAAATCTAGCCCTACACTCCCGTGCGGTACTGAGGGACTGCTGCACTTTTGGAGGTGCTGTCTTTTGGATAAGATGTGAAGAAATAGGAGTAGGCCATACAACCTCGAGTCTGTATTTAAACAGACCCCTTCTGTCCTCTCCAGTGGATGCAAAATATCCCACGGCACTGTTTCAAAGAGAGTAAGGAGAGTTTTCCCTGGTGTCCTCTCCAACCAACCAACATCACTAAAAACAGATGATCTGGTCATTGTCACAGTGCCATTTGTGGCACCTTGCTGTGCGCAAACTGCCCAGGCTTCCTACATTACAGCAGTGACTACACTTCAAAAGTACTTAATTGGCTGTAAAGTGCTTTGAGATGTTCGAAGGTTGTGAAAGGCGCTATATAAATGCAAATCTTTATTTCTCCCCCATAATCATACTGCAAGTGAGTATCAAACTCTACATCTCATAGCAAATTATTTCACTGCACTCTACCCATCTCCTCACTCCTTTATGTTTGTAAAGATGCTCATTCAGATTTCAATGGAGTTCAAAACCACAACACTGTGGCTGCTGGAAGTCACTGAAAATGCTCAGCAGGACAGGGGGTACCTGCGGTGAGAGAAACAGAGTTAACGTTTCAGGTTGATGATGATGAAAGATCACAGACCTGAAACATTAACTCGGTTTCTCCCTTTACAAATGCTCCCTGACCTGTTGAGCATTTCTGTTTCAATGATGTTCAGTCACGTTTATTGCTTCCAAATGCCAATCAGGAATTACATTTTTTTTAAATCAAAAGCTAACCGAGAAAAATGAAAAACACTCATACAACTGTGACCCCCTTTGACTGTGCACCATTTTCAATAGCAAATTGTTTTGCAACATGGCATCAGCATACAATATTATCCAAACAAGATTCCAAAGACAGATCAGCTTGAAAGAGGTAGAGGTGGTTCAACTTTACAGATGCATGGGTTCTATCAAACACCAACTCAAAGGCAGGCGATTTGAATGCTTCAGCTGATACAAGAGCATCAGCGAAACCAGTGTTAACACTAAGCATGGAGCATCTGTACCTACCGAAAATCTGTCATCTCTTGCCCAAGGGGAAACTTTTCACCAATGCACAAATAGTTTCCATTGTGAATGTCAGCATTCCAAATTGAAGATTTGCCATTAATTGCAGCACAGTGGCGCAGTGGTTAGCACCACAGCCTCACAGCTCCAGCGACCCGGGTTCAATTCTGGGTACTGCCTGTGTGGAGTTTGCAAGTTCTCCCTGTGTCTGCGTGGGTTTCCTCCGGGTGCTCCAGTTTCCTCCCACATGCCAAAGACTTGCAGGTTAATAGGTAAATTGGCCATTATAAATTTCCCCGAGTATAGGTAGGTGGTAGGGGAATATAGGTAGGAATATGGAATTAGTGTAGGGTTAGTATAAATGGGTGGTTGATGGTTGGCACAGACTCGGTGGGCCAAAGGGCCTGTTTCAGTGCTGTATCTCTAAATACTAAATAAAATAAATTACACTGCATCTTATCGTGTTTCTCAAAAACATCGCAAAGAGCTTCATATTCAATGAATTACCTTGAAGTGCAGTGACTGCTGGTACATAGATATGCGCAGTAACTGTGGAACCCATTTTCAAACAGCAAGATCCCTTGAACAGCATCGAGATCAATGATCAGTTGATTACTTTCTCATGCCATTGATTGAAGGAGGAAGACTGGTCAAGACACCAGATGAAAACATAAGGTCATCCAAAATTCTGATGTCGTTATCCTAACTCACCGAATTCCTTTCACCCATTACCCCTGTGCTGGGCTGCTGGTCCAACAATACCTCAAATTTAAAATTCTCATCCTCATGTTCATATCCTTCTGTGGCCTCGCCCCCTTCCTATTTTTATAACCTCCTCCAGCCCCACAACCCTCCGAGAACTCTACCATGGTCCAACTCTAGCCCCTCTCCCCACTTCCTTCATCCTACCATTGGTAGCAATTTCATCTGCCATCTGAAATCTTAAGCTCCGGAATTCCCTACCTTTTTGACCAGGTGCTTAGTCACCTGTCTAATGTCTGCGTCTTTGGTGCAAACCCAAATTTTGTCTGATAACGCTCCTGTGAAGCGATATAGAAATGCAAATTGTTGTTATAGGTGTCTTCCCAGATTATACACTCATGTCCATGGGTGCTACCAAAAACCAAGCTGAAGCATTTGAAGATATTGGTATGGTAGTAATGAGGTCAACATCTGAGAACATGAGGTGGGGATTCTGCAGCACCCTGGATGAAGCAATGGCCACCATCTGTAATAACATATCCTCTCTATGTGGGATTTAAAATGGCCAATCGATGAGGAAGTGGAAGACATGATACAAATGCAAGTTCATCCCTTGCCTGACTATTACCTGACTGAATTGTGAATTACTTCATGAAGTATATCCCACTTTTATGTGGTGCTTCGATTGTGTCAATCTAGGCAATCAGGCCACTTCCCAGTGAAATCTTCCACCTCCATTCCTTCCCTCTCAAAGGTATCAAATCCCTGCTGACCTACAATTCACAAGCAGTCTTCTGAAACCTCCCCGAGTGAGTCTTGTTCAATTACGGCCAAGTACAGCCAATACTGGACCCGCCCTCGCCTGCATCTCAAGCAGAGGCTGCTCGGTGGCAATCATGAGCATGAAGTGCAGCCGATTCCACCTTGCTCCAATACAGCGGAAAAGAGCTCAATACTCGATCCATGTCATGTAACCCCTGTAATCCATCAGCGGTTGCCCGAGCAGACCGTCAAAGTCATTTGGCGGAATGCCTCATCACCAGAACTTTCAAACAAGCACCAAGACGTAGCTTGGCTGGTGGTGAGAAGGGCCCTCCCCGTCAGATCCTTCATGCACACCCGAAGTCTCGCCCCCTCCGCACAATGCCCCCGCAGTGGCTGTGGTGGGGAAGAGATGGTCGCCCACCTCCTCCTGGAATGTGTCTTCGCAAAGCAGATGTGGAAAGAGATGCAGTGGTTTTTGTCGAGGTTCATCCCAAGCAGCTCTGTAACACAGGAGTCTGTGCTCTACGGGCTGTTCCCAGGGACGCACACCGAGATAAACATCAACTGCTGCTGGAGGACTATCAATTCGGTGAAAGACGCCCTTTGGTCTGCCCGAAACTTGCTGGTTTTCCAGCGCAAAGAGTTGTCCACCACCGAATGTTGCAGACTGGCACATTCCAAGGTCCAGGACTACGTGCTGAGGGACGCACTAAAGCTTGGGGCAGCCACAGCAAAGGCTCAATGGGGAAAGAACACAGTGTAAGGTCCCCCCACCAAGTTGAACTGAGGGGCTGGATCCATGGGAAACCCCTCGAACTGTATCGTTAATATTTTCATTTGCTGTAAATGTAAAACTGTAATTGGCATGACAATAGTGAAATGGAAGGGTTGTGAAGAAACTCATGATAGTATTGAAGGAAACTGATCTCCCTTGCAATGTTTGTATTTTTTGGTGCTGTTTGAAACTGTTTGGCAATGTAATTTTTACAGATTTTTATGAATAAAGTATATTTTGGAAAGAAAAAATTTTTTTTTTTTTTAAATCAGCTAACGCAGCTGACTGGAGACTGAACCAGGGGATTGCCTTGTTCAAACAGTTTGGCTATCCACCAGGTCAACCCACAAAGACAAGGGCAGGGGAGACTGACAGTTCAACAAAAGCAAAATTAGACAAAATTACTTTCACTTACCACTCCCTTTGATTCTAATTGATCATTCTGATAATCCGGATTAACCTAAAAACAAAAATACATGTTTATAAAGTTAGGCAACAGGGAAAACGGGTAAATTTTCTCAGGGATTCTCCCGCTCTGGTGGCAGAAGCTCAGAGCAAACCCCATTGATAGATGTAAACTGAGGTTTTCCCCCTAAACGTCTGGCAGCCGGAGTAGAGAATCCCAGAGAAAATTCATCCCCAGTATTGAAACTGCAACAACAGCTCAGAAGCAAATATTACTGGTGGTCTGAAGTGCATTTGTTTCAATGCGAGAAGTATAACAGGTAAGGCAGATGAACTTAGAGCTTGGATTAGTACTTGGAAATATGATGTTGTTGCTATTACAGAGACTTGGTTGAGGGAAGGGCAGGATTGGCAGCTAAATGTTCCAGGCTTTAGAAGCTTCAGGCGGGATAAAGGGGGATGTAAAAGGGGTGGGGGAGTTGCATTACTGGTTAAGGAGAATATCACAGCTGTACTGCGGGAGGACACCTCAGAGGACATGCAGCGAGGCAATATGGGTGGAGCTCAGGAATAGGAAGGTTGCAGTCACGATGTTGGGGGTTTACTACAGGCCTCCCAACAGCCAGCGGGAGGTAGAGGAGCAGATATGTAGACAGATTTTGGAAAGATGTAAAGGTAACAGGGTTGTAGTGGTGGGTGATTTTAACATCCCCAATATTGACTGGGACTCACTTAGTGCTCGGGGCTTGGATGGTGCAGAATTTGTGAGAAGCATCCAGGAGGGCTTCTTGAAACAGTATGTAGATAGTCCAACTAGGGATGGGGCCATTCTGGACCTGGTATTGGGGAATGAGCCCGGCCAGGTGGTCGAAGTTTCAGTGGGGGAGCATTTCGGGAGCAGTGACCATAATTCCATAAGTTTTAAGGTACTTGTGGATAAGGATAAGAGTAGTCCTCGGGTGAAGGTGCTAAATTGGGGGAAGGCTAATTATAACAATATTAGGCAGGAACTGAAGAATTTAGATTGGGGGCAGCTGTTTGAGGGTAAATCAACATCTGACATGTGGGAGTCTTTCAAACGTCAGCTGATTAGAATCCAGGACCAGCATGTTCCTGTGAGGAAGAAAGACAAGTTTGGCAAGTTTCGGGAAGCTTGGATAACACGGGATATTGTGAGCCTAGTCAAAAAGAAAAAGGAAACATTTGTAAAGGCTGGAAGGCTAGGAACAGATGAAGCACTTGAGGAATATAAAGACAGTAGGAAGGAACTTAAGCAAGGAGTTAGGAGGGCTAAAAGGGGTCATGAAAAGTCATTGGTAAACAGGATTAAGGAAAATCCCAAGGCTATTTATACAGATATAAAGAGCAAGAGGGTAACCAGGGAAAGGGTTGGCCCACTCAAGGACAGAGGTGGGAATCTATGCGTGGAGCCAGAGGAAATGGGTGAGGTGCTAAATGAGTACTTTGCATCAGTATTCACCAAGGAGAAGGACTTGGTGGATGATGAGCCTAGGGAAGGGAGTGCAGATAGTCTCAGTCATCTCATTATCAAAAATGAGGAGGTGTTGGGTGTCTTGCAAAGCATTAAGGTAGATAAGTCCCCAGGGCCAGATGGGATCTACCCTAGAATACTGAGGGAGGCAAGGGAAGAAATTGCTGGGGCCTTGACAGAAATCTTTGCATCCTCATTGGCTACAGGTGAGGTCCCAGAGGACTGGAGAATAGCCAATGTTGTTCCTTTGTTTAAGAAGGGTGATAAGGATAATCCAGGAAATTATAGGCCGGTGAGCCTTACGTCAGTGGTAGGGAAACTATTAGAGAAGATTCTTCGGGACAGGATTTACTCCCATTTGGAAACAAACGAACTTATTAGCGAGAGACAGCATGGTTTTGTGAAGGGGAGGTTGTGTCTTACTAATTTGATTGAGTTTTTTGAGGAAGTGATGAAGATGATTGATGAGGGAACGGCAGTGGATGTTGTCTACATGGACTTCAGTAAAGCCTTTGACAAGGTCCCACATGGCAGACTGGTGCAAAAGGTGAAGTCACACGGGATCAGAGGTGAGCTGGCAAGATGGATACAGAACTGGCTCAGTCACAGAAGACAGAGGGTAACAGTGGATGGGTGCTTTTATGAATGGAGGGATGTGACTAGTGGTGTTCCGCAGGGATCAGTGCTGGGACCTTTGCTGTTTGTAGTATATATAAATGATTTGGAGGAAAATGTAGCTGGTCTGATTAGTAAGTTTGCGGACGACACAAAGGTTGGTGGAGTTGCGGATAGTGATGAGGATTGTCAGAGGATACAGCAGGATATAGATCGGTTGGAGACTTGGGCGGAGAAATGGCAGATGAAGTTTAATCCGGACAAATGTGAGGTAATGCATTTTGGAAGGTCTAATGCAGGTGGGAGGTATACAGTAAATGGCAGCACCCTTCAGAGTATTGACAGGCAGAGAGATCTGGGCGTACAGGTCCACAGGTCACTGAAAGTGGCAACGCAGGTGGATAAGGTAGTCAAGAAGGTATACAGCATGCTTGCCTTCATCGGTCAGGGCATAGAGTATAAAAATTGGCAAGTCATGTTGCAGCTGTACAGAACCTTAGTTAGGCCACACTTAGAATATTGCGTGCAATTCTGGTCGCCACACTACCAGAAGGACGTGGAAGCTTTGGAGAGGGTACAGAGGAGGTTTACCAGGATGTTGCCTGGTCTGGAGGGCATTAGCTATGAGGAGAGGTTGGAAAAACTCGGATTGTTTTCACTGGAACGACGGGGGTGGAGGGGCGACATGATAGAGGTTTACAAAGTTATGAGCGGCATGGACAGAGTGGATAGTCAGAAGCTTTTTCCCAGGGTGTAAGAGTCAGTTACTAGGGTACATAGGTTTAAGGTGCGAGGGGCAAAGTTTAGAGGGGATGTGTGAGGCAAATTTTTTACACAGAGGGTGGTGAGTGCCTGGAACTTGCTGCCAGGGGAGGTGGTGGAAGCAGATACGATAGCGACGTTTAATAGACATCTTGACAAATATATGAATAGGAAGGGAATAGAGGGATATGTGCCCCGGAAGTGCAGAAGTTGTTAGTTTAGGCATGCATCAAGATCGGCGCAGGCTTGGACGGCCGAATGGCCTGTTCCTGTGCTGTACTGTTCTTTGTTCTTTTGTTCTATTACATCAAAAATATCAGAACATATGAATGCTCATTCTGTGGTGGTTTCCCAATACCCTGTGGATGTACTTTGTTGAACTATAACCAGGATGCTACAATGCAGTTAAAAGTGATAGAACATTACGTTTGTCAATGGTGGGAATGATTTTTTAAGTGAGTTTGTGTTTTTTTTTTAAAGAGAGATACAGCACTGAAACAGGCTCTTCGGCCCACCGGGTCTGTGCCGACCAACAACCACCCACTTATACTAACCCTGCAGTAATCCCATATCACCTACCTGCACTAGGGGCAATTTACAATGGCCAATTTACCTATCAGCCTGCAAGTCTTTGGCTGTGGGAGGAAACCGGAGCACCCGGCGAAAACCCACGTTGTCACAGGGAGAACTTGCAAACTCCACACAGGCAGTACCCAGAATCAAACCTGGGTCCCTGGAGCTGTGAGGCTGCAGTGCTAACCACTGCGCCACTGTGCTGCATTCAGAGAATGCGTCAGCTTGACTCAGTGCCAGCGTTCTCACTTTGGTGTCAGAGGTTGTGAGTTCTACTCTCCGCAAACTCAAGGTCATCCAAAACTCAGCTGTCAGTGCCTTAATTCGCACCAACTCCTGTTCACCTATTAGCCCTGTACACACTGACCTACATTGGTCTCATCCTTGTTTTCAAATCCCTCCATGCCCTCACCCTACCCTATCCTTATAATCTCCTCCAGCCCCAGAACCCTCCGAGATACCTGCACTCCTCCAATTCTGGTCTCTTGTGCATTCTTGATTTTAATCGCTCCACAATTGGTGGTTGTGCCTTCAGTTGCCTCAGCCCCAAGCTTTGGGATACCCTCCATACACCTCTCTGCCTCTGCACCTCGCTTTCCTCCTTTACGATATGCCTTAAAACCTACCTCTTTGAACAAGCATTTGCTCTTCTCACCTAATGACCGGAATTTTACGTTGGCTAGGAGGTCCTGCCCACCGGCCAAAATGTTGGGTGGAGCCTGTCTCCACTGGCCTGGTAGCCACGCCAGAATGGTACACCACCCACTCCTCCAGGCCCTTAATTGGGCCTTAGGTGGGACTTCCATCCCTCTGAAGCAGGAAGTCCTGCCTCCAAGAGCTGCCAGCCAATCAGCGGGAGCGGTGGCCACTGCTGGGACTGCAGCCAGCTTCAGCAGCAACAGATGCAGAGATCAAATATTTTACTGCATTTGATCAGAGTGACATTTGGAGAGGGGGGTAATGCATGTGATGGTCTCACTATAACATTGGGAGAGTGTGATGGCACAGAGGAAAACATACATACGAACAAAGAGCAGGAGTAGGCCACTTGGCCCTTCGAGCCTGCTTCACCATTCAATAAGTTCATGGTTGAACTGATTACTCCACATTCCCACCTACCCCCGATAACCTTTCACTCCCTTGCTTATCAAGAATCTATCGACCTCTGCCTTAAAAATATTCAAACACTCTGCCTTTTGAGGAAGGGAATTCCAAAGACTCATGACCCTCTGAGAGAAAATATTTCTCCTCAACTCTGACTTAAATGGGCGACCCCTTATTTTTAAACAGTGACCCCTGGTTCTAGATTCTCCCACAAGGAGAAACATCCTTTCCACATCCACCCTGTCAAGACCCCTCAGGACCTTATATATTTCAATCAAGTTGCTTCTTACTCTTGTAAATTCCAGCGGATACAAGCCTAGCCTGTCCAATCTTTCCTCATAAGACAGCCCACCCATTCCAGGTTTTAGTCTAGTAAACCTTCTCTGTACTGCCTCCAACGCATTTACATCCTTCCTTAAATAAGGAGACCAGTACAGTACACAGTACTCCAGATGTGGTCTCACCAATGCCCTGTATAGCTGGAGCATAACCTCCCTACTTTTGTATTCAATTCCCCTCACGATAAACAATAACATTCTATTAGCTTTCCTAATTTACATGCTGTACCTGCATACTAACTTTTTGTGATTCATGCACTAGGACACCCAGATCCCTCTGCATCTCAGAGCTCTGCAATCTCTCACCATTTAGATAATATGCTTCTTTTTTATTCTTCCTGCCAAAGTGGACAATTTCCCACTTTCCCACATTATATTCCATTTGCCAGATCTTTTCCCACTCACTTAACCTATTTATATCCCTTTGTAGCCCCCTTATGTCCTCTTGACAAGTTACTTTCCTACCTATCTTTGTGTCATCAGCAAATTTAGCAACCATACCTTCTGTCCCTTCATCTAAGTCATTTATATAAATTGTAAAAAGTTGAGGCCCCAGCACTGATCCCTGTGGCCAATCGTTACATCTTGCCAACCAGAAAATGACCCATTTATGCCTACTCTCTGTATCCTGTTAGCTAGCCAATCTTCTATCCATGCCAATATGTTACCCCCTACACCATGAGCTTTTATTTTCTGCAATAACCTTTGATGTGGCACCTTATCAAATGCCTTCTGGAAATCTAAGTGCAATACATCCACTGGTTCCCCTTTATCCACAGCACATGTAACTCCCTCAAAGAGCTCCGATAAATTGGTTAAACATGATTTCCCTTTCACGAAATCATGTTCACTCTGCCTGACTACCTTGAATTTTTCTAAATGCCCTGCTATAATGACTTTAATAATAGCTTCTAACATTTTCCCTATGACAGATGTTAAGCTAACTGGCCTACAGTTTCCTGCTTTCTGTCGCCATCCCTTTTACAATAAAGGAGTTACATTCGCTATCTTCCAATCTAATGGAACCTTCCCGAATCTAGGGAAGTTTGGAAAATTAAAACCAACGCATCAACTATCTCACTAGCCACTTCTTTTAAGACCCTAGGATGAAGTCCATCAGGACCCGGGGACTTGTCAGCCCGCAGCTCCAACAATTTGCTCAGTACCTCTTCCCTGGTGATTGTAATTTTCTTGAGTTCCTCCCTCTCTTCCATTTCCTGATTTACAGCTATTTCTGGAATGTTTCTTGCATCCTCTACAGTGAAGACCGATGCAAAACACCTGTTCAATTCATCTGCCATCTCCTTATTTTCCCTTAAATGGGCAACTGGCTTTCACATAATGAAGCTATGGGGGAGGTGCCACTACATTACTCCTACCTCGTTGAGTTTGAATGCTTACACCAACTTCCCTCCACTTTTTTGTTGTGCGTGGTCTATTCATTTAAGTGTGTGATACCTTTAAATTGTTTTGCGTGGCCGCACATGCACGGTATCTTAAAGGCTTGCATGGTAACTTCCAGGTTGTTGCATGACCATGTGGCCGCACAGCTTAGAGGGGACACTGCTTACACCTCCTCCCAAGTGCAAGTTTCCCCCATCCCTCGCCACCAAGAAGAAACTAAGGCTATTCCAGAGCAATGCAAAGGAGAGAATCCTCCCATTTTTCCTCTGTCTTGTACCCAGGCACTAAGGGCTCATGGCACAAAGCAGAGGAAAGTCATTCCTCAGGTTTCCAATATGACAAAATCTAGGCTGAGAGAGTGTTGCACTGTCAGATATGCTGTCATTCAGATGAGACGTTAAGTTGTGGCCCTGTTTGCCCTCTTTTAGGAGGACCTAAATGATCCCGTGGTACTATTCGAAGAAGAACTGGGGAGTTCTCCCCAATCTCTTGGCCAACATTTATCCCCTCAACCAACATCACTAAAACAGATTATCTACTCATTATCACCCTGCTGTCTGTGGGATCTTGTTTGTGTACAAATTGGCTGTTACTACATTACAGTGACTACATTTCAAAAATAATTCACTTGTTGTAAAGCACATTGGGGCATCCTGAGGTCGTAAAAGCTGCTATATAAATGCAGGATCTTTCTTTATGTGTAGATATAAGGTTTTGACATTTCAAATCGGAACTGTTTGGATTAAGTAACTAGACACTTACAAATGTCCTAGCAGGAAGTTAGTGAATTATCGAAGACAATAAATGATGGGATCAGTGCAGAGCATGTAAACAGAACAAAAGTAAAGGTTATGATATAGCTGCTGAATGCTCCCTTTATGTCAGTAATCTTTTGAATATAAGCACACCAGATGTCAAAATAGGTCAGTTCAATTTTTAAAAATTTATTCATGGGATGTGGGCGTCGCTGGCCAGGCCAGCATTTATTGCCTCTCCCTAATTGCCCTTGAGAAGGTGGTGGTGTGCTGCCTTCTTGAACCGCTGTGAGGTAGGTACACCCACAGTGCTGTTAGGAAGGGAGTTCCAAGATTTTGACCCAGCGACAGTGAAGGAATGGCGATATAGTTCCAAGTCAGGATGGTGTGTGACTTGGAGGGGAACTTGCAGGTGGTGGTGTTCCCATGCATTTTCTGCCCTTGTCTTTCTAGTTGGTAGAAGTCGCAGGTTTGGAAGGTGCTGTCTAAGGAGCCTTGGTGCGTTGCTGCAGTGCATCTTGTAGATGGTACACACTGCTGCCACTGTGCGTCGGTGGTGGAGGGAGTGAATGTTTGTGGATGGTGTGCCAATCAAGCAGGCTGCTTTGTCCTGGATGGTGTCGAGCTTCTTGAGTGTTGTTGGAGCTACATCCATCCAGGCAAGTGGAAAGTATTCCATTGCACTCCTGCTTGTGCCTTATAGATGGTGGACAGGCTTTGGGGAGTCAGGAGGTGAGTTACTCGCCACAGGATTCCTAGCCTCTGACCTGCTCTTGTAGCCACGGTATTTATTTGGCTACTCCAGTTCAGTTTCTGGTCAATGGTAGCCCCTAGGATGTTGATAGTGGGGGATTCAGTGATGGCAATGCCATTGAATGTCAAGGGGAGATGGTTAGATTCTCTCTTGTTGGAGATGTTCATTGCCTGGCATTTGTGTGGCGCGAATGTTACTTGCCACTTATCAGCCCAAGCCTGGATATTGTCGAAGACTTGCTGCAGCTGGACAGGGGCTGCTTCAGTATCTGAGGAGTCACGAAGGTGCTGAACATTGTGCAATCATCAGTGAACATCTCCACTGCAAGTACCAAAATCGATGAGCACCAAAAAGAGTTCACTCTGCAGTCAGAACCTTCCTCTAGCTGAGGATGAGGAACGACTACATGCTCAAAATGAGTGCTCAAAGAAATCCACACCCCTTTGTGTCGTTATACTGTCCAAAAAACGCAATGCTCAATGTAATTACTGACAGCACTGTGGTATCCTTTTACTAATGTGCAATGTTCCTACCTCTGCAGCCAAGTAGTTTCCTGTAGCCAGATGCTTGAACCTAAACAGGCTATTCCAGTGTCCCGCTCCGCTCCGACAGGGGTCATGGTGCACCACCTGCAACAGGAAACTCTCCAATTAACCAAATAAACAAGAAGACTCTTTCGCAGTAAAGCCTGGGAAATTGAAATATGAAAAGGGTCAACATGTCTATCGAGCTTCAAGCAAACTTCAGTATCTTTAATAGTTAGACTCATCAGTTATATTCATGCGGCGTGTGAGCAGGGGATTTTGGAATACAAGCACTGAAAATATGATCAAAGGAAGTCTTACTCACATTTTAATTATTAAGGAAATGTGTAAGAAATGCATTGTAATGGATGTTTGCTTGTGCTGAACTTTTAACTTGCAAAAGGTAATTGGCAAAAGAAGCCATGGCAACATGAGGAAAAACTTTTTCATGCTGAGAGTGTTTTGGATCTGGAATGCACTGCCGGAGAGTGTAGTGGAGGCAGGTTCAATCGAGGCATTCAAAAGGGAATTGTTATCTGAAAAGGAGGAATGTGCAGGGCTACGGGGCCAAGGCAGGGTAGCGGCACTAGGTAAATAGCTCTGTCGGAGAGCCAGCCTGGATGCGATGGGCCGAATGGCCTCCTTCTGGGCTGTAACAATTCTGTGATTCTGTAATTTGTATTGTTAGAAACATTGGGCTGTATTTTATGCAGCCGGTGCGGGTCCCAACGCAAAAGGTGAGGGGAATCCCTCTTCGGCCCTTTACGGGACCCCCGGCTGCATTTTACGGCGCCTTTAGGATGGGGATCCTGTCTCCAAGAGCCACAGGGAGCGGTGGCCACTGCTGGTACTGCAGGAGACCCAGGACCAGGAACAGCTATGGAGCCTGGACTGAAGGGAGTGAGGGAAACGGGCTCGCTGGGGACACTCAGGCAAGCCCAAGTGAGGAGGAGGGGGGTGCTGAGTTACTGAGGGCAGGGGGGTGGGTGATGCCACAGGGGCAGCCTTTGCTGCCAGAGGCCTTCTGGGCCTCAGACTGCCCACGGAGGAGGGTCTCCCTCCTCCCAAGCCCACAGGGAAGCTGTCTGGCGTTATTGAGCAGCCTCCTCACGTGGCAGAGGCACCCCTCGCCGCTGGTGAAATATCAGTGGCGGTGGGAAGAGGCCCTTAAATGGCCCTTAATTGGTCACTTAAGGGTCTCAATTGGCCTCTGGGCAGGAAGGCCGTCCTTGGCTTTCCTCACCCTGGACTACATCCAAAGGCGTCAGACACTCCACCCCACCCCCCACCACCCTGCCTTCCTATGCAATTTTATGGGCCCCAAGCCTCCCAACATGTCCCTAAGGGGCCCATAAAATTCAGCCCAAGGGTTTAACATTGAAAGACACACTGGGGCGGTGGGGGGGAGGCAGGGGGTGGGGTGCTGCATTTTAATCCTCAAGAAAGGGTGGGAGGATAAAACTTTAAAATTCTCAAACGCAACATTTAACTTGCCCACGTCCGCTTTTGACAGAGATGGGTCAGGGCTGGAGCAGGGTGGGGTGGGGGGTAGGGCTCTCAGGAGGTGGCAGATCAGCTACTAATTTCTCTTAAGGAGGTTGTGCACTTGACTCCGTTTTTATTTCTGACGCCAACCGTATTTACCATACGCGATACATGCACTGCAAACCTGAATTAGATTTTATAGTATTTCCCCTTCGTCTGACCCCACCTAATACATTACTATTTCTTATTCTAGTGCTATCTGACTCTCCCAATCCTATGTGCACCTTGTTTATCCTTCCTAATGTTTCTTCCTGGTTCCCACCCCCCTACCAAGTTAGTTTAAATTCTCCCCAACAGCACAAGCAAATCGCCCCGCAAGGACATTGGTCCCATCTCTGTTCAGATGCAACCTGTCCAGCCTTCTGGTCCCAATATCCAGGAATCAAAAGCACCCCCTCCTACATCATCTTTCCGTACATGCATTCATCTGCTCTATCCTCCTATTTCTAGACTCACTTGCATGTGGTACTGAGAGTCATCGGGAGATTACTACCTTTGAGGTCCTGCTGGTCCTGCTTTCTGGTTTCCTTTCTAGCTCCGTGAAATCTCCCTGCAGGATCTCATCCTTCTTTCTACCTAAGTTGTTGGTACCCATATAAATCATGACCTCTGGCTATTCACCCTCCCCGCTCAGAATGTTCTGCAGCTGCTCAGTGACATCCTTGACCCTGGAACCAGGAAGGCAACATACCATCCTGGATGCCTGTCTGTTCCTCTAACTATCGAATTACCTATGATTATTGCTTTTCAAATCTTCCTCCTGCCCTCCTGTACAGCTGAGCTAGCCATTGTGCCATGGATTTGGCTCTGGCTACACTTCCAGATGAACCATCACTCTCACCAGTATTAAGAACTGAATACTGGTTGCAGAGCGAGATGAACTAAGGGGACTCCTGCACCCCTGCCTGGTCCTTCTTGACTGCCTGGCGGTCACCTATTCCTTCTCTGCCTGCATACCCTTAAGCTGCAGGATGACCATTATCTATCAAGATGCTATCCACAAAGCTTCCAACCTTGCGGATGCACCGCTGTGATGACAGCTGCTGCTCAAGTTGCGAAACCCAGAGCTCGAGCTGCTGCAAAGACGAGACCTCCTGCACAAATGGTTATCCTGGACACAAGAAGTGTCCTGGAGTTCCCACATGGAACAAGATGCACATTCCACGGGTCTGAGCTGCCCTGCCATGCCTCTATTTATTAGACTATTAAACTTATTACTTAAATAAAGACTCATCGGCTACTCACCACTCAACTGCTTCTCCTGTGCTGATTTCACTTTATTTTATTGGGAGGTTAACTGAAATGTTTTTACTCAACTCCGATAAAAAATGCTTAGATTAAAATTTACTGAAAAATTCAGACTTCTTTAGCTTTACTATCCCCATTATTTGATTTTAACTTCATCCCCTCGATTTGATTGATTAATTGAGCACTGATTTTAATTATATGATAAATTATCAAATTGGCTTTAGCTTTTTTTTAAACTAATGAATTGATCAGGTCTTACTTTATAATTGATTAACTCAAATTAAATTAAAAGCTTACCGGTATACTCACCCTGGCCTATTTTCTGTTTCCCCACACTCTCTGTTGGTTTTATGACAGGACATCTGATAAATGTTTTCGTCAGACTTCCCACTTGACAGACGGAAAGTTTGACATTACTTGGGTGAGCTGCAAACGCACATAGCCAAATTGGAATATGATGTTGTGGGGATAACGGAGACCTGGCTCAAAAAGGGGCAGGATCGGGTACTAAATATCCTTGGATACAGGGTATTCAGGAAACATAGGGAAGAAAAGAAAGGAGGAGGGGTGACAGTATTGATTAAGGAGAATATTACAGTGCTGGAGAGAGAGGATGCCTTAGAGGGGTCGAGGACAGAATTTATTTGGTTAGAGTTAATAAACAACAAAGGAACCATTACACTACCATAGCAATGGGCGATTCTGTAGTTAGGACAACAGACAGGCATTTCTATAGGCCACCAACCAGTGGGAGGGATAGAAAAGTACATTTTCTGGGAAATTACAGAAGTGCAAAATCTATAGAGTAGTGATAATGGGAGCCTTTAATTATCCTAAAATAGACTGGGATAGTAATAGTGTAAAGGGTAGAGAGGGGGAAGAGATTCTGAAGGGTACTTAGGAGAATTTTATTGTTTTTATTTGTTTTTCTGACCTAACAAGGAAGGAGGCATTGCAGGATCTGCTTCTGGGAATGTGGTGGGTCAAACGAATCAAGTGTCAGTAGGAGGACATTTAGGGAACAGTGATCATAGTCCCAACATGTTTAGGATAGCTATGGAAAAAGACAAGGGACAAGTAACAATCCAGAGTAAAAATAGTTGATTGGAGGAGGGCCAATTTCAATGGGGCAAGAACAGATCTGGCCCAGGCAAACTGGAATCAAAACTGTAACGGAATAATGGACTGCCTTGAAAGGGCGATCATTTTGGTACAGTCGAGGTACATTCCCATGAGGGGGGAAAAGGTAGGACAAACAAAGCCAGAGATCCCTGGATGATGAAGGAGATAGAGAGTAAAAGGAAGCAGAAAAAGGGGCATATGACAAATATCAGGTTGATAACAAGTGAGAACCAGGCTAACTATAGAAAGTTCAGAGGGGAAGTGAGAAAGGAGATAAGACAGGCAAAGAGAAAGTTTGAGAAGAGACTGACAACTAACATAAATGGGAATCCAAAAGTCTTCCAAAGGCATACAAACAGTAAAAAAAGTAGTAAGTGGAGGGGTGGGCTGATTAAGGATCAAAAAGGGGGTCTACATATGGAGGCAGAGGGCATGGCTGAGGTACTAAATGAATACTTTGTGTCTGTCTTTGCCAAGGAAGAAAATACTGCCCAAGTCATGGTGAAGGAGGAGGTAGTTGAGACACTGACTGGGCTAAGAAGTGATAAAGAGGAAGTATTAGATAGGCTGGCTGTACATAAAGATAAGTTACCAGGACCAAATGGGATGCATCCAAGAATGTTGAGGGAAGTAATGGTGGAACTTGCACAGGTACTGACCATAATCCTAGTAGTGGGAAAGCTTTTGGAAACAATAATCCAGGACAAAATTAATAGTCACTTGGATAAGGGTGGATTAATTAAGGAAAGCCAGCACAGATTTGTTAAAAGGAAAATTGTGCTTAACTAACTGAATTGAGTTTTTTGATGAGAGAGGGTTGACGAGGGTAATGCAGTTGATATGGTGTTCATGGGCTTCCAAAAGTCATTTCATAAAAAAATGCCCATAATAGACCTTTCAGCACAGCTGAGACCATGGAATAAACGGGACAGTGGCAACATGGATACAATGTTGGCTGAGTGACAGGAAACAGACAATAATGTTAAATCAATCTTTGAAGGTGGCAGGACATATTGAGAGAGTGGTTAGCAAAGCAGATGGGATCTGGGGCTTCATAAATAGAGGAATTGAGTACAAAAGCATGGAAGTTATGCTGAACCTTTATAAAACTCTGGTTAGGCTCCAACAAGAGTATTATGTCAAGTTCTGGTCACCACACTTCAGGAAAGATGCGAGAGTCCTTGAGAGGGTGCGGAGGAGATTTACCAGAATGGTTCTGGGGATGGGGGATTTTAGTTACAAGGTTAGGTTGGAAAGGCTGGAGCAAAGGAGATTGAGGGGAGATTTGATAGAGGTGTACAAGATAATGACAGGCTTAGATAAGTTAAACAAGGAAAATCTGTTCCCATTAACTGACAGTACATGGACCAGGAGACACAGATTGAAGGTTTTGGGCAAGAGATGCAGGAGGAATATGAGGAAGAACATTTTGTCATGGTGGGTGGTAATGACCTGGAACTCGCTGCCCATGAGGGTGGTGAAAGCGGAGACAATGACTTCGAAAGGAAATTGGATAGGCTCTTGAAGGAAATAAATTTGCAGGGCTACGGGGATCAAGTGTGGGAGTGAGACTGACTGAATCACTCAGCGGAGAGTCGGCATGTACCTGATGAGCCGAATGACCTCCTTCTGTGCAGTAAATGACATTATGACTCTAAATGGTTGGTTTTATTGGACTGGAGGAAGGTATACAGTGTTGTTCCCCAGGAGTCAGTATCAGGACCACTGCTTTTCTGACTATACATTAATGACTTAGACTTGGCCATGCAGGCTACAATTTCATAATTTGCAGAAGATGAAAAATTTAGAAGTATTGTGAATTGTGAGGAAGATAGAAATAGACTTCAAGAACATAGGCTGGTGGACTGGGTGGACACATGGCAGTTGAAAGTTGCAGAAAAATGTGAAGTGATTCATTTTGGCCAGAGGAATTAGGAGAGACCATATAAACTAAAGATTATATCAGTAACAGAGACACCCAGCGGTATATGTGCAAAAATTGGTGAAGGTGCCAGGGCAGGTTGAGAAAGTGCTTATAAAGAATATGGGATCCTGGCCTCTATAAACAGAGGCATCGAGTACAAAAGCAAGGAAATTACAATGAACCATTATCAAACACTGCTTTGGCCTCAACTGGAGTATTTTGTCCAATTCTTGCCACCACACTTTAGAAAGGATGTGAAGGCTTTAGAAAGGATGCAGAAAATATTTGCGAGAATGGTTCCAGGGATGAGGGACTTCAGTTATGAGGATAGATTGGAGAAGCTGGTGTTATTCTCCTTAAAGAGGAGAAAGTTGAGAGGAGATTTGAAGTGTCCAAAATCATGAGGGGTCTGGACAGAGTAGATAAAGAGAAACTGTTCCCAATGGCGGAAGGGTCAAGAACCAGATGACATAGATTTAAGGTGATTGGCAAACGAACCAAAGGTGACATGGGAAAAGATGTTTGTACACAGCGAGTGGTTAGGATCTGGAATGCACTGCCAGTGAGTGTGGTGGAGGCAGATTCAATTGCAGCTTTCAAAACAGAACTGGATAGTTTCTGAAGATAAAAAAAAATATGCAAGGTTATGGAGAACAGGTGGAGGAATGGGATTAGCTGAATTGCTCTTGGAGAGAGCCAGCATGGTCTCAATGGGCCAAATGGCTTCCTTCTGTGCTGTAATCATTCTATGATTTGATAAAAGCCTTCTAGGTCAAGCCTCAGAGAGGTTGGCTGGAGGGGGCTTCACAGGGTGTTGATTGCTCTGGTCAACACAAGGTGTAATTTGTTTGAATGCCAGAGTCACTGCATTCAATCAATTTTTCTTTCTATTGCCTGAGATTGGTTATCTGTTCAACAGTGATGAGAGATGTGTAGCCTCGTGTAGATGTCTGTTGACATACAGAGATGCAATCATCCATTTCCTTTGTTTCAGTAGAACCTCAAATGAGTTGCCATCATATTACTGTGGACAATCCTGCCCAAGGGGGCAGTGCCAGCTTTGCAGCGAGCTCTGCTTTTTAAGTTTTATGCCAGCCCAACAAAAGCCAGGCCAAAACGAAGTTACAGCAGCTGAAGTCTGTATTTAGGGACAGACAAGTGGAGCTGTTATTATTTGATGCACTGAGGAAGGTAACTGAATGCATGATGCACTGTTCTATAATGTATACGGCTCATAAAGGTCTTCTTTTTCAACAGAATCATTTGTTAGTCTACAACTTGAGTCTTATTCTGGGTTAAGAATTCAGTGCACCTTTTTAAAGAGAGGAGAATCACTTGGGGACACACGATACATTCTGGTAATCCATGTATCCAGAGCATGGTTTCCCTGTTGTGATACTAGGTCTCACTGTTATTTACCTGGATACCGGACCAGCCAGGGTGCATTCCACCTCATAAGGAGCATGGGGTTTGTCTACAAGGGTGGTCAGTAAAGTTAAACCTGAGAAATTACCCAGTGTAAGAAGCCCCAAAAACATGGCCGTTGGAATACAGGTAGATTGGCTTTGTAAATCGTCAATGAGGGAATTCTCGACTCATTCACACCTCCCCAAACAATACACAGACTTAAATCATTAAATCATTAATTAAAAACAAGAGAGATTTAAAAGGAACGTTGCCAGTACATATAACTCAGTTAAAGGTTCTACCTCAATTTCCCAGAGTGCTTTGGAACTTGTAGCAGAGGTTGCGGACTGTCGTAGTGTGGTCCTCAGGAAGATGTGCTGCTGTTTCTTGTACTCGTCGCAAGTCAGGAACTTTTCTTGCTCCGCGTGGAATAGCCTCACCACATCACCCTGCAGATTGACAGCAGTAAACAGGTTACATTAAACTGACTTTCAACCAATCCATGAAACAAATCAGACCTGAAGCAGAAGGGAGGTAAACAAAAAATGCACTGACCCCTTTAAGAACATCGTCACGATAGTCACTGTGCTTCATGAACAGTGCAATCTTCCAACTTGTGTTGCAATTCACAGCGTTCACCTGGCATTAAAAAGGTTTGGTTAATTTCTTAATCGGATTGCCAACAGCAGACAGTTCACTAACAAATTGTGTCATTTTTACTTACTTCTTTGCAGCCTGGGTTGTCTAATAACTCGTGACTGCTAGCGTGCAATGGCTGCCCAGCGTTGACTGGATTCAAGACCACTTTATCTCCCACAACTACCTGTACACCAGAAGAAAGGAGAGCAGGTGACCAATACAATTCAGATCCGACTCAAGATCTCAAACATTTTCATAATTATTGAGCCACAACTTTACTATTGCAATGAATGTAGCATTATGCAGAAAGTACAGCACAGAAACAGGCCATTCATCCCAACTAGTCTATCTTCCATACGAGCCTCCACTCACCCTACTTTATCTGACCCTGTCAACATATCCTTCTATTCCTTTCTCCCACATGTCAGAGACTCATAATGGCACAGAAGGAGGCTATTCAGGCTATCAAGTGCATGTCGGTTCTCTGTACAGCAATCCAGTCAGTCCCATTCCCTTGCTCTATCCCCGTAGCCCTGTAAGTTTATTTCCCTCAAGTGCCCATCCAATTTCCTTTCAAAATCATTCATCATCTCCACTTCCACCACCCTCGTAGGCAGCAAGTTCCAGGTCATTACCACTCACTGCGTTAAAAAGGTCTTCCTCACAGTCCACATGTATCTCTTGCCCAAAACCTTCAATCTGCATCCCTTGTTCCTAGGTGGGAACAGCTTTTATTTGTCGATCTTATCTAAACCTTTCATAATCTTGTACACCTCTATCAAATCTCCTCTGCTCCAAAGAGAACCTAACCTTGTCGGAAAATACCTCATCCCTGGAACCATTCTGGTAAATCTCCTCTGCACTCTCAAATCCTTCCTAAAGTGTGGTAACCAGAACTGGATGCAATACACTAGTTGTAGCCGAATCAGAGTTTTACAAAGATTCAGCATAATCTCCCTGCTTTTGTACTCAATACCTCTATTTATAAAATCCAAGATCCCATCTGCTTTCCTAACCACTCTCTCAATATGTCCTGCCATCTTCAAAGATTGATGCACATGAACCCCAGATCCCTCTGTCCCTGTACACTCTTCAGAACGGTACCATGTAGTCTATATTGCCTCTCCCTATGCCTTCTGCCAAAATGCATCACCTCACATTTATCTGTATTAAATTATATCTGCCACTTGTCTGTCTATTCTGCTCGTCTATCTAGGTCCTGTTGCAGTCAGTTGGTATCATCCTCACTGTCTACCACACTTCCAAGTTTGGTATTATCGGCAAATTTTGAGATTTTACTCTGTATTCCAATATCCAAGTCATTTATATATATCAAAAAAAGCATTTGTCCCAGCAGTGACTCTTGGGGAAAAAACACAGTCTGCCATCCTCCAGACGGAGGGGCCACTCCATTTCAGCTGCTCCCACTCCTTTCCTACAAATCAGGGAGAATTAAAATTCCACCTTTTGTTCCTGACGTGCTCAGATCACGGAATATGTAAACAAGTTGTCACCATTAATTGCGATCTTGCCCACACACTGTCAATATGAGCGATGAGGTGAGAAACAATGAGTGTTCCAGTGTTAGCCTTCCTGCCCCTGATCCCTGTCTTTATTTTACTAATTCTGCCTACAATTTTGTAAAAAAAAAGATTATAGCATTAAACTGCAAAGCACACCGTACATTTCTTAGAGACATTTGCAATTAGTTCGCTTCAACGACAATCCGGAACTTTCTGCGTCTCCACTTGGTGTTGATTGTTGGAGTGGACAAGGCAGTGTTTGTCTTGCCTTAATAAAAACAAGAAATGCTGTAAATGACTCAAGACTCAATGAGTGGTCAAGATCAAGACAAATAAAAGCAAAGTACTGCAGATGCTGGAAATCTGCAATAAAAACAAGAAATGCTGTAAATACTCAGCAGGTCTGGCAGCATCTGTGGAGAGAGAAGAATTAATGTTTCAGGTCAGTGACCCTTCATCAGAACTCTGATGAAAGGTCATTGACCTGAAACGTTAACTCTGCTTCTCTCTCCACAGATGCTGCCAGACCTGCTGAGTATTTACAGCATTTCTTGTTTTTATTGCAGATTTCCAGCATCTGCAGTACTTTGCTTTTATTTGTCTTGATCTTGACCACTCATCGAGTCTTGAGTCATTTACAGCACAGAAGGAAGCCATTGGGCCCATTGAGTCCATGCCAGCACTCCACGGAGCTATGCAGTCAGTTCCACTCCCTGGCTCGATCCTGTAGCC
The DNA here is from genome assembly GCF_036365525.1 of Heterodontus francisci. Classification (NCBI taxonomy): domain Eukaryota; kingdom Metazoa; phylum Chordata; class Chondrichthyes; order Heterodontiformes; family Heterodontidae; genus Heterodontus; species Heterodontus francisci. The sequence continues at coordinate 12,582,869 of NC_090397.1, read as the reverse complement.
CTGCAAGTCTATTTTTCTCAGGAGGCCATCCAACGTCCTCTTGCAGTCATTGATCGTCTCTGCTTCCACCACCCTGTGGGCAGTGAGTTCCAGGTCATTACCACCCGCTGCATAAAAAAAAAGCTTCATCATATTCCCCTTGCATCTTTTGCCCAAAACTTTCAATGTGTCCCCTAGTCTGAGTACTAATTGTTAATGGGAACAGTTTTTCCTTGTCTAACTTACCTAAGCCTGTCATAATCTTATATATTTTTATTAAATCTCTCCTCAATCTCCTTGCTTCTATGGAGAACAAACCGAGTTTTTCCAACCTAACCTTGTAACTAAAATCCTCCATTCCTTGAACTATTCTGGTAATTCTCCTCTGCATCCTCTCACTCCTTAAAAATAATTTGAAATTTGTACTACCTTAACTTCCATTTTGTTTGACCTCAGTGCAACTTTCCTGATTTCAGTTACAACTACCTGCTGATTGAAGGCAAAATCTCTTGACAATTCACTACAGCTTGACCCCCATGATTCCTAGTCATATATGGAATAGGCTGGGTATCTTTAGGAACAGAGGAATTTCTAGATGAACAAAGACTAAGGTCCGTCTAGTTCACCTTCTACCATCCGACTCACAGCAATGTGGTTGACTCTTAAATGCCCTCTGAAATGCCCTAGCAAGCCACTCAGTTTTATCAAACCACTACAAAATCAATAACAAATGAAACTGGACGGAACACCCGGCATTGACCTAGACACCGGAAACAACAACGGCAAACCCAGCCCTGTCGGCCCTGCAAAGTCCTCCTTACTAACATCTGCGGGCTTGTGCCAAAGTTGGGAGAGCTGTCCCACAGACTAGTCAAGCAATAGCCTGACAGTCATACTCACGGAATCATACCTTACAAATAATGTCCCAGACACTGCCATCACCATCCCGGGGTATGTCCTGCCCCATCGGCAGGACAGACCCAGCAGAGGTGGAGGCACAGTGGCATACAGTCAGGAGGGAGTTGCCCTGGGAGTCCTCAACATTGACTCCAGACCCCATGAAGTCTCATGGCATCAGGTCAAACATGGACAAGGAAACCTCCTGCTGATTACCACCTACTGCACCCCTCCCCACCCCCACCCCCCTCAGCTGATGACTCAGTACTCCGGGTTCGATTCCGGGTACTGCCTGTGTGGAGTTTGCAAGTTCTCCCTGTGTCTGCGTGGGTTTTCTCCGGGTGCTCCGGTTTCCTCCCACAAGCCAAAAGATTTGCAGGTTGATAGGTAAATTGGCCATTATAAATTGTCACTAGTATAGGTAGGTGGTAGGGAAATATAGGGACAGGTGGGGATGTTTGGTAGGAATATGGGATTAGTGTAGGATTAGTATAAATGGGTGGTTGATGTTCGGCACAGACTCAGTGGGCCGAAGGGCCTGTTTCAGTGCTGTATCTCTAATCTAATCCTCCACGTTGAACAGCACTTGGAGGAAGCACTGAGGGTGGCAAGGGCACAGAATGTACACTGGGTGGGGGATTTCAATGTCCATCACCAAGAGTGGCTCAGTAGCACCACTACTGACCGAGCTGGCTGAGTCTTAAAGGACATAGCCGCTAGACTGGGTATGTGGCAGGTGGTGAGGAAACCAACAAGAGGGAAAAACATACTTGACCTCTTCCTCACCAATCTGCCTGCCACAGATATATCTATCCATGACAATACTGGTAGGAGTGACCTACCTTGTGGAGACGAAGTACTGCCTTCACATTGAGGATACCCTCCATCGTGTTTTTTGGCACCACCATTGTGCTAAATGGATAGATTTCGAACAGATCTAGCAATGCAAAACTGGGCATTCATGAGGCGCTGTGGGCTAGAGCATGGCTACCCAACCCAAACCCGATAGGGCCCGATGGCATATTCCAGGGTCGGGTCGCTCTTCCGGGTCCGGCATTCAGGCTTGGGTTGGTCGGGGTAGGCTGGGTTGGATACAGTGACAGTCAGGACATCAAGGTGGAAAACGTGCATCCGGACTCCGCATTAGTCTGCAATGAGCGATTCCATCCAAGGTAGAGCACAGCCTCTTTAATATAATCAACTTCATGCCGGTGGTCGGGTTGGGTAGGGCGTGGAAAAAAAAATCAAAGGACTCGGGCCAGGTCGGATGTGGTTCTCTCGGGCTTGGGTCAGGTTTCAATTGCAGACCCAAAGAGGCCTTTACTGTGCCCCATCAGCAGCAGCAGAATTGTACTCAACCACAATCTGTAACCTCATGGCCCGGCATGTCCCCCACTCTACCATTACCATAAAGCCGGGAGACCAACCCTGGTTCAATGAAGAGTGCAAGAGGGCATGCCAGGAGCAGCACCAGGCAAACCTCAAACTGAGGTGTTAACCTGGTGAAGCTACAATACAGGTCAACTGGCGTGCCAAACTGCGTAAGCAGCATGCGATAGACAGAGCTAAGTGATCCCACAAACAATGGATCAGATCTAAGCTCTGCAGTCTTGCCACATCCAGCCGTGAATGGTGATGGGCAATTAAACAACTGACTGGAGGAGGTGGCGCCACAAATATCCCCATCCTCAATGATGGGGGAGTCCAGCACATCAGTGCAAAAGATAAGCCTGAAGCATTTGCAACAATGCTCACCCTAGCCAATTTCTCACCCCTAGCCAAGCTGTTCCAGTACAGCTACAACACTGGCATCTACCCAGCAATGTGGAAAATTGCCCAGGTATGTCCTGTACACAAAAAGCAGGACAAGACCAACTTGGCCAATTACCACCCCATCAGTCTACTCTCAATCATAAGAACATAAGAACTAGGAGCAGGAGTCGGCAATTCAGCCCTTCGAGCCTGCTCCGCCATTCAATACGATCATGGCTGATCTCACCTTGGCCTCAACTCCACTTTCCTGCCCGTTCTCCATAACCCTTCAACCCATTACTAATTAAAAATATGTCTATCTCCTCCTTAAATTTACCCAATGTCCCGGCATCCACCCCACTCTGGGGTAGTGAATTCCACAGACTGACAACCCTTTAAGAAAAGTAATTTCTCCTCATCTCTGTTTTAAATCTGCTACCCCTTATCCTAAAACTATAACCTCTCATTCTAGATTGCCCCACCAGAGGAAACATCCTCTCTACCTCTACTATGTCAATCCCCTTAATCATCTTATATACCTCAATTAGATCTCCTCTCATTCTTCTAAACTCTAGAGAGTAAAGGCCTAAACTGCACAATCTCTCTTCATAAGACAAACTTCTCATCTCTGGAATCAATCTAGTGAACCTCCTCTGAACTGCCTCCAATGCAACTACATCCCTCCTCAAGTAAGGGGACCAAAACTCTACGCAGTACTCCAGGTGCAGTCACACTAATGCCTTGTACAGTTGCAGGAACACTTCTCTACTTTTATACTCTATTCCTTTAGCAATAAATGCCAAAATTCCATTTGCCTTCCTCATTACCTGCTGCACCTGCATCCTAGTTTCTGCGATTCATGCACAAGGACACCCAGATCCCTCTGCACCGAAGCACTCTGAAGTTTCTTTCCATTTAGATAATAATTTGCCTTTCTATTCTTCCGACCAAAATGGATAACCTCATACTTATCCACGTTAAACTCCATCTGCCAAATTTTGGCCCATTCACCTAACCTATCCATATCCATCTGTAAATTTCTTATTTCTTTATTGCAACTTACTACCTATTTTAGTGTCATCTGCACATTTGGCTATAGTATCTTCTATCCCTGCATCCAAGTCATTAATATAGATTGTAAATAGTTGGGGCCTGAGGACCGAACCCTGTGGCACCCCACTAGTTACATCTTGCCAACCAGAAAAGGACCCAACTCTCTGTTTTCTGTTGATTAGCCAATCCTCTATCCAAGCTAATCAATTGCCCCTAACCCCATGTGATCTTACCTTGTGTATGAACCTTTTGTGTGGCACCTTAGCAAATGCCTTCTGGAAATCCAGATATACTATATTTACAGGATCCCTTTTACTTGCTACATCTTCGGAGAACTCTAGCAAATTAGTCAAACACGATTTACCCTTCACAAAACCATGCTGACTCTGATGGATTGTGTTTTGACTTTCTAAATGTCCTGTTATTACTTCCTTAATAATGGATTCTAACAATTTCCCAACGACAGATGTTAAACTAACCAGTCTATAGTTTCCTACTTTCTGCCTCCTTCCCTTTTTTGAATAAGGGTGTTGTATTAGCATTTTTCCAATCCACTGGAACCTTTCCCGCATCCAGGGAATTTTGGAATATTATAACCAATGGATCCACTATCTCCGCTGCCACTTCCTTTAAGACTCTAGGATGTAGGCCATCTGGCCTTGTCTGCCTTCAATCCCAATAGTTTGCTCAGAACGTTTTCCCTAGTGATGATGATTGTTCTAAGTTCCTCCCTTTCTATAACCTCTGCATTACCTGTTACTATTGAGATGGTACTAGTGACCTCCACTGTAAAAACTGAGGCAAAATACTGATTTAGTGTCTCCGCCATTTCTGTGTTCCCCACTATTAACTCCCCAGTCTCATTCTCCAAGGGACCAACGTTCACTTTAGCTACTCTCTTCCCTTTTATATACTTATAGAAGTTTTTACTATCCGTTTTTATATTTTGCGCTAGTTTTCTTTCATAATTTACCTTTGCTCTTTTTAATACTTTTTTAGTAACCCTTTGTTGATCTTTAAAAGTTTGCCAATCTTCCAGCCTGCCACTGGCCTTTACAATATGGTATGCCTTAGTTTTTGGCTTTATAGGAACATAGGAACAGGAGTAGGCCATTCAGCCCCTCGAGCCTGTCCCACCATTCAATGAGATCATGGCTGATCCGCAGCCTAACTCCATTTACCTGCCGATGGCCCATATCCCTTAATATCTTTGCTTAAAAATCTATCTCAGATTTAAAATTAACAACTGTTCTAGCTTCAACTGCTGTTTGTGGGAGAGAGTTCCAAACCTCTATCACCCTTTGCGTGAAGAAGTGCTTCCTAACATCTCTCCTGAACGGTCTGGTCCTAATTTTTAGACTATGCCCCCCAGTTTTGGAATCTCCAACCAGTGGAAATAGTTTATCTTTATCTAGCCTGTCTTTTCCTGTTAATATCTTGAAGACTTCGATCCCATCACCCCTTAACCTTCTAAATGCTTACGAAAACAGGCCTAATTTGTGTAATCTCTCCTCGTAACTTAACCTCTGTAGTCCAGGTATCATTCTTGTAAACCTACGTTGCACTCCCTCCAAGGCCAATATATCCTTCCTAAGGTGTGGTGCCCAGAACTGCTCACAGTACTCCAAGTGGGGTCTAACCAGGGTTTTGTACAGCTGCAGCATAACCTCTGTGTCTCCATACTCCATTCCTCTAGATATAAAGGCTAGCATTCCATTATCCCTTTTGATTATTTTCTGCACTTGCTCATGGCATTTTAAAGATCTATGCACCTGAACCCCCAAGTCTCTTTGGACGTCCACTGTACTTGACCTCTTCCCATTTAGAAAGTACCCTGCTCTATCCTTTATTGAAATCCATCTGCCACAGTTTTGGCCACTCACCTAGTCTGTCAATATCTCTTTGCAATTTTATGCTATCATCTAGACTGTCTACAATGCCACCTAACTTTGTATCATCAGCAAATTTGGATATATGACTTACTATTCCATAATCCAAGTCGTTAATGAATAATGTGAATAATTGAGGCCCCAACACAGATCCCTGCGGGACACCACTAGTCACATCCTGCCAATCGGAGTACTTACCCATTATCCCCACTCTCTGTCGCCTACCACTCAACCAACTTCCTGACCACGTCAATAATTTGCCCTCAACTCCATGGGCTTCTACCTTAGTTAACAGTCTCTTATGTGGGACTTTATCAAATGCCTTCTGGAAGTCCATATAAATAACATCCATAGACATTCCCCTGCCCACTACCTTAGTCACCTCTTCAAAAAATTCAATGAGATTTGTCAGGCATGACCTTCCCGTCATGAATCCATGCTGGCTGTCCCTGATTAACTGAAAATTTTCTAGGTGTTCAGTCACCCTATCCTTGATTATAGACTCCAGCAACTTGCCCACCACAGATGTCAGGCTAACTGGTCTGTAATTTCCTTGGTTCCCCCTTTCACCCTTCTTAAAAAGTGGAGTGACATGTGCAACTTTCCAATCCAGAGGGACCATTCCTGAATCTAGGGAACTCTGAAAGACTATAGTTAGGGCATCTACATTGTGCTCCCCTACTTCCTTTAACACCCTCGGATGGAAACCGTCAGGTCCTGGGGATTTCTCACTCTTTAGTTCCATTAATTTCCTTGTTACTGATGTTTTACTTATGTTAATTGTATTAAGTCACTATCCCCTATCGGCTATTAATTTTTTCGGGACTTCTGGCAAGTTATCCTCCTTTTCAATTCGAAATACTGAGACAAAGTAATTGTTTAACATGTCTGCCATTTCCCCATTATCAATGACAATATCTCCATTTTCAGCTTTTAGTGGACCTACATTGCTCTAGACCGCCCGCTTTCACTTTATGTAACTATAAAATTTCTTCTTATTGATTTTGATGTCCCTTGTAAGTTTCTTTTCATAATCTCTTTTAGTAGCTCTTATAAGCTGCTTGGTGACCCTTTGCTGGTCTTTGTATCGATCCCATTCGGCCGGATCTGTGCTGCGTTTTGCATTTTTGTAAGCCCTTTCTTTTTGTTTTATGCTATCCCTAATCTCTTTAGTTGTCCATGGCTGTTTTTTCTGTGAAGTGGAGCTTTTTCCTCTCAGGGGTATATACTCACTCTGTATTTCTTTAAATATTCTCCACTGTTCTTCAGTCGTTTGACCCATTAACAGATCTACCCAGTTTACCGTGGACTGTCTCTGTCTCATCCCGGTAAAGTCAGCCTTACCCAAGTCTAAAATTCTAGTAGCTGATTCCTGCTTTTCACTTTCAAACACTACCTTGAATTCGATCATGTTGTGATCACTATCTGATAAATGTTCATGTACAGTTAGGCCACTAATTAAATTTGGCTCATTACTCATAACTAAATCTAATATTGCCTGTCCCCTTGTTACATCTAGGACATATTGCTGTAGGAAACTATCCCGGACACATTCCAGAAATTCACTACCTTTCTGACAGGTGCTAGTCTGCCTCTCCCAATCTATGTGCAAGTTAAAATCCCCCATTAATACTACTCTGCCTTTGTTACACACTTGCCTAATTTGTGCATTTATACAATCTAACACCTCAGAACTGCTACCAGGGGGTCTATACTCAACACCTATTACAGTTTTAGATCCTTTTCTGTTCCTCAATGCCACCCATAAGGTCTCCACTGGATGCTTTCCCCTCATTATATCCTCCCTCACCAATGAGGTGATATTATTTCTAATCAGTAAGGCTACTCCACCCCCTCTGCCATTTTCCCTGTCCCTCCTGTAAACTTTATAACCAGTTATATTTAGTTCCCAGTCCCGACCATCTTGCAGACACGTCTCCACAATGGCCACCACATCATAATCTTCCATTTGAATTTGCACCTGCAGCTCATCTAGTTTATTCCTTACATTCCGTGCATTTGTATATAGAACTCTTATTTGGGCTATACCCCCTAACCTGCCCCTCAGCACTGATGCTTTATTCGCCTGTTTATTATTTCTCTCTTCTGGTTTAACCAGTACACTTCTTGCAGTTTGGTAACAATCAGCCTCACCACTAACCTGCACTCCTACCTTCTCCTTTAACTTCCAGTTTTTCCATGCAACTGAACCCTCCCCCCCACTATTTAGTTTAAAGCCCCAGCTACAGCCCCAGTTATGTGATTCGCCAGGACTCTGGTCCCAGCATGATTCAGGTGGAGTCTGTCTCATCGGAACAGCTCCCTCCTTCCCCAGTACTGGTGCCAATGTCCCATGAATTCAAACCCATTTCTCCCTCACCAATCTTTGAGCCACGCATTTACCTCTTTAATCTTATTGACCCTTTGCCAATTTGCTTATGGTTCAGGTACTAGTTTAGAGATACAGCACTGAAACAGGCCCTTCGGCCCACCGAGTCTGTGCCGACCATCAACCACCCATTTATACTAATCCTACACTAATCCCATATTCCTACCACATCCCCACCTGTCCCTATATTTCCCTACCACCTACCTATACTAGGGGCAATTTCTAATGGCCAATTTACCTATCAACCTGCAAGTCTTTTGGCGTGTGGGAGGAAACTGGAGCACCCAGAGGAAACCCACGCAGACACAGGGAGAACTTGCAAACTCCACTACTAATCCGGAGATTATTACCTTTTTGCTTCTGCTTTTTAATTTAGCCACTAGCTGCTCATATTCCCTCAGCAGAACCTCTAACCTCGTTCTACCTATATCGTCGGTACCTACGTGGACCACGACAACTGGATCGTTCCCCTCCCAATCCAAGTTTCTCTGCAGCCCAGATGAGGTATCCCGAACCCTGGCACCAGGTAGGCAACACAGCCTTCGGGACTCTCGATCCTGGCCACAGAGAACAGTGTCTATGCCCCTAACTATACTATCCCCGATTACGACTACATTTCTCTTTTCTCCCCCACTTGAATGGCTCCCGGTACCACAGTGCTATGGTCAGTTTGCTCATCCTCCCTACAGTCCACACAGAGAGCAAGAATCTCAAACCAGTTGGACAAGGACAAGGGCTGAGGTGCCTGCAGCACTACCTCCTGGATCCCTCTACCTGCCTCACTCATTGTCACACCCTCCTGTCCCTGATAATTGGCCGAATTCAAGATAGTTAATCTAAGGGGTGTGACTGTGTCCTAATACACAGCGTCCAGGTAACTTGCCCCCTCCCTGATGTGTCGCAGTGTCCGAAGCTCAGACTCCAGCTCATCAACTCTGAGCCGGAGTTCCTCGAGCAGCCAACACTTGCTACAGATGTGGTCACTAGGAACCACAATGGGGTCCACCAGCTCCCACATCATGCAGGTACAACACATCGCCTGGCACTGCAGCTCTATTTTATTTAATTAGATTTTCATTTGTTTTTTCAATTTCTGACTGGTCTTTAATTTTTAATTTGAAAAATATTTCTCCTATTCACCTTTAATCTGAAATCAACTTAGAATAGGTAATTCAAATTAGCAGTTACTTACCAACCAATGAATGTACAGTTTTCCTGTGATGTCACTCTTTTATTCACTCTGTTTTTACTCCCTTAAATTATCCAAAAATTTAATTATTTACACTAGAAACCTTGAATCCCGAAAAAAAAATACCTACTATATTAAAAAAAACAACTGTAGACCTTTCTCTTTAGTTACTTACTAAGCTATTTAGAGTTATTCCCTAACAGCTGTTACTCACCAACCAATCACCTTGCAGCTTTCCTGTGATGTCACTGTTGACTTTTTTTTTCAAAACTCCGGCACTCTGAGTAAACTCTCTCTCTCCCGGTCTCTTTATACTCTGGCTCCGCTCTCACTGTTTCCCGCTGTCTGAGTAAACTCTCTCTCTCCTGGTCTCTTTATACTCTGGCTCCGCTCTCACTGTTTCCCGCTGTCTGAGTGAACTCTCTCTCTCCCAGTCTCTTTATACTCTGGCTCCGTTCTCACTGTTTCCCGCTGTCTGAGTGAACTCTCTCTCTCTCAGTCTCTTTATGCTCCGGCTCCGTTCTCACTGTTTCCCGCTGTCTGAGTGAACTCTCTCTCTCTCTCTCCCGGTCTCTTTATGCTCCGGCTCCGTTCTCACTGTTTCCCGCTGTCTGAGTGAACTCTCTCTCTCTCTCTCTCTCTCTCTCCCGGTCTCTCTGTGCTCTGGTTCCATTCTCGCTATTTCCCACTGTCTGAGTGAACTCTCTCTCTCTCTCCCGGTCTCTTTGTGCTCCAGCTCCGCTCTCGCTGTTTCCCGCTCACTGAGTGAACTCTCTCTCTCTCTCCCGGTCTCTTTGTGCTCCAGCTCCGCTCTCGCTGTTTCCCGCTCACTGAGTGAAATCTCTCTCTCTCTTTCCTGGTCTCTTTATACTCTGGCTCCGCTCTCACTGTTTCCCGCTGTCTGAGTGAACTCTCTCTCTCTCTCCCGGTCTCTTTGTGCTCCGGCTCCGCTCTCACTGTTTCCCGCTCACTGAGTGAACTCTCTCTCTCTCTCCCGGTCTCTTTGTGCTCCGGCTCCGCTCTCACTGTTTCCCGCTGTCTGAGTGAACTCTCTCTCTCTCTCCCGGTCTCTTTGTGCTCCGGCTCCGCTCTCACTGTTTCCCGCTGTCTGAGTGAACTCTCTCTCTCTCTCTCTCTCCCGGTCTCTCTGTGCTCTGGTTCCATTCTCGCTATTTCCCACTGTCTGAGTGAACTCTCTCTCTCTCTCTCCCAGTCTCTTTGTGCTCCGGCTCCGTTCTCGCTGTTTCCCGCTGTCTGAGTGAACTCTCTCTCTCTCGATCTCTTTATACATCGGCTCCGCTCTCACTGTTTCCCGCTGTCTGAGTGAACTCTCTCTCTCTCTCTCCCCCGGTCTCTTTATGCTCCGGCTCCGCTCTCACTGTTTCCCGCTATCTGAGTGAACTCTCTCTCTCTCTCTCTCTCTCTCCCGGTCTCTTTATACTCTGGCTCCGCTCTCGCTGTTTCCCGCTATCTGAGTGAACTCTCTCTCTCTCTCTCTCTCTTTCCCGGTCTCTTTATGCTCCGGCTCCGCTCTCACTGTTTCCCGCTCGCTGAGTGGACTCTCTCTCTCTTTCCCGGTCTCTTTATGCTCCGGCTCCGCTCTCACTGTTTCCCGCTGTCTGAGTGAACTCGCGCTCTCTCTCCCGGTCTCTCTATGCTCCAGGCCCGCTGTCGCTGTTTCCCGCTCACTGAGTGAAATCTCTCTCTCTCCCGGTCTCTTTATACTCTGGCTCCGCTCTCACTGTTTCCCGCTGTCTGAGTGAACTCTCTCTCTCCCGGTCTCTCTGTGCTCTGGTTCCATTCTCGCTGTTTCCTGCTCTCTGAGTGAACTCTCTCTCTCTCTCTCTCCCGGTTTGTCTGTACTCCGGCTCCGCTCTCACTGTTTCCCGCTGTCTGAGTGAACTCACTCTCTCTCCCGGTCTCTTTATGCTCCGGCTCCGCTCTCGCTGTGTCCCACTCGCTGAGTAAAGTGATGGAAGGTGTCATCGACAGTGCTATCAAGCAGCACTTGCTTAGCAATAACCTGCTCACTGATGCTCAGTTTGGGTTCCGCCAGGGTCACTCAGCTCCTGACCTCATTACAGCCTTGGTTCAAACATGGACAAAGGAGCTGAACTCAAGAGGTGAGGTGAGAGTGACTGCCCTTGACATCATGGCAGCATTTGACCGAGTATGGCATCAAGGAACCCTAGCAAAACTGAGGTCAATGGGAATCAGGGGGAAAACTTTCTGCTGGTTAGTCATACCTAGCACATAGGAAGATGGTTGCGGTTGTTGGAAGTCAATCATCTGAGCTCCAGGACATCACTGCAGGAGTTCCTCAGGGTAGTGTCTTGGGCCCAACCATCTTCAGCTGCTTCATCAATGACCTTCCTTCAATCATAAGGTCAGAAGTGGGGATGTTCGCTGATGATTGCACAATGTTTAGCACCATTCGCGTCTCCTCAAATACTGAAGCAGTCCGTGTAGAAATATGGCAAGACCGGGACAATATCGAGGCTCATGCTGATAAGTGGCCAGCAACATTCACGTCACACAAGTGCCAGGCAATGACCATCTTCAACAAGAGAGAATTTAACCACCTCGCCTTGACATTCAATGGCATTATGATCGCTGGATCCCCCACTATCAACATCCTGGGGGATTACCATTGACCAGAAACTGAACTGGAGTAGCCATATAAATACTATGGTTACAAGAGCAGGTCAGAGGCTAGGAATCCTGCGGTGAGTAACTTGCCTCCCGACTCCCCAAAGCCTGTCCACCATCTACAAGGCACAAATCAGGAGTGTGATGGAATACTCTGCACTTGCCTGGATGGGTGCAGCTCCAACAACACTTAAGAAGCTCAACACCATCCAGGACAAGGCAGCCCATTTGATTAGCACCCCATCTACAAACGTTCACTCCCTCCACCACCGACGCACAGTGGCAGCAGTGTGTACCATCTACAAGATGCACCTAGCCATGCACCAAGGCTCCTTAGACAGCACCTTCCAAACCCACGACCTCTACCAACTAGAAGAGCAAGGGCAGCAAATGCATGGGAACACCACCACCTGCAAGTTCCCCTCCAAGTCACACACCATCCTGACTTGGAACTATATCGCCGTTCCTTCACTGTCGCAGGGTGAAAATCCTGGAACTCCCTTCCTAACAGCAGTGTGGGTCTACCTACCTCACATGGACTGCAGCAGTTCAAGAAGGCAGCTCACCACCGCTTTCTCAAGGGCAATTAGGGATGGGCAATAAATGCTGGCCTGGCCAGCGATGCCCACATCCCATGAATGAATAAAAAAAAAGTCCTGATAGTCCCATGATACAATAATGAAGTTATTGACTAATCATAGCAATCAATCTCTATTAATTAATCTACAACAGACCCAGACATGAGGTGAGGAAAGTGTTAGAGAGCTTTGGAAAGTGTCAGTTCAAAGTCACTAGTTCCTCTCAAGCAGGTTACGCTCACCACATGTCACGTCTCAAATTAATTATATACTGTATCCCCCCCAATATATTTTACCACTCACTAAAACCTAACTGCAATAGAGGTCGATCTTTAACATTGTAGAAACAAAACAGGAAGTATTCCGAGGCCTGCACTTCAATAAGTAGCAGCATAATAATCCAATGGAAAAAAGCCATTTAAAATCAATGCTGCAGTACCAGTTACACCTGTGGGCTGCGCTGTAATAGGGGTTTTCAATGTTTAATGTCACATCATGTTACAGTAAAAGCTTTGTTATCCAGAACGTCACCATCTGGCAAGCTCTATTATCCGAAATTTCCAAAATCTCGCAAAGCTCTCCCAGGCGGAGTTTTCCCCAAGTGCTGTTGATTGTTCTCAGCATTAGCTAGTGATGCTCGTTGGAAAGGGCTCACGGTCACGCATATTACATGTATATTGGCGCACTGACCCCGAAGGATTAAGGGGAAAATTAAAAACCGTCTTTCCCAATGCCAGGCCCTGGGTATCCTTCAGTCCTCTGGCAATAAATTTCAATGGAAGGTCCGATCTCCATGCAGACAACAGCAGGTGACAGGGCTCGGTACGGCGTGCTCTACCCAGCTGAGCGACAACAGGAAAGGCCTCTCAGGAATCCGCAATGCCAAGGCCGACCTCCGTGCATTGGTTGGTGGTAGCGGGACTCAAGGGGAATTCAACGGTACCAGAACTAATTTGATTGGACACCAGGAAGCCGGTTGGGAGACTTCTCAATCTATCAGTTGGACCACCAAAAACCATGGTAAATAAAGTTGCCGTCTATGGGTTGAAATGCTACCTTGTCTCAGTGACTGGTTCCCCATTCACTATAATGGGATTCCTGCAGTCAGATGCTCCGGAGTTCCACATACAAGTCTTGGTTAACCAGAATTGTTGATTATCTGGAATATCCAGATAACAAAGCTTTTACTGTGCATGTTAAAACTATAGTCTCCAAATAACTTGAGTTAATCATTTTAGTCTACAGGCTCTAGTTACTGAGTGCTGCTGTGGAGCATCCTACATTTATGTCAGACCATAGCTGTGTTAATATGGGTAAGTCAGGCAAAGACAAAACAACAAAATGTAAACTTCTTTAGTTATTTTTTCAGCCCTGGACTATTTCCAATCTCCTTGCCCCTTCCCTCACCTCCCCTCTTGGTCAGGTGTCTCTGACTTTCACCCGACCCCACTTTCTTGTGGCCAGGGCTTTCTCCGTCATCCTAACCCACCTGCCCCTCTCTGCCTGCAAGAACCTTCCTTCAAGTGACAGGCATTTCAGAGCTAATGGAAGTCCAATTGTCCTCTTCAGACATCACAAAAAACAAGTATGTCACACATGCAGCATTTTAGGAAACCCATCCTTCCCCTCCCCCTCTATATTGCTTTGTTCTTCCCCCACCCCCTGCCAGTCACCAATATTTCAGGCAGTCTCCCCCCACCCCTAGTGCTGAGGAACATTCCCAGGTACTACCCACAATGAAGCATTATTTTACCAACCCCTTCCCCGCACCATGGAGCGCCCATTTGTCCATCTGCTTTGATTCCTGTCCTCCTTTCCCCGATCACTTCCCAGTGTCCCCCACCCCGCCAACTCCCTATACACTGGAAATCATTTCTGATCCCCCACACTGAGCAGCATTTTTGCAGCTAAAACCCCACCTGCTCCACCTGTCCTCCTCCTGCTCACCCTCCTCCTCTACCTCTTCCCTCCATCTCCCGCCTCCTCCTTCCTGCTCCTCCTCTGTCCCTCCCACCATTCTCCTCTTCTCCCTGACCATCTCTCCACAAACCCACCCCCATTCTCCCCTCCTCTTCCCACTCCCCTGCTCCTTCATTTCCACCTCCCTAGGTCTCCCCCTATCTACTGGGCACCACACTTTACGAAGGATGGTAAGGCATTAGAGAAAGTGCAGAAAAGATTCACGAGGAATGGTTCCTGTGATGAGGAACTTCAGTTTTGTTAATAGATTGGAGAAGCTGAGCCTGTTTTCCTTGGAGAATTGAAGGTTGAGAGGAGATTTGATAGAGGTGTTCAAAACCATGAGGGGTCTGGACAGAGTAGATAGCAGAAGGATCGAGAACCAGAGGGCACAGACTTAAGGTGAATGGCAAAAGAAGCAGCAACGACATGAGGGGAAAACCTTTACGCAGCGAGTGGTTAGGATGTGGAATCCACCGGCTGAAAGTGTGGTAGAGGCAGACTCAATCATGACTTTCAAAAGAGAATGGGACAATTATCTGAAGGGAAAACATTTGCAGGGCTATGGGGAAAAGGTGGGGGAGTGGCACTAGGTGAGTTGCTCTTGCAGAAAGCCGGCATGGACATGATGGGCCCAATGGTCTCCTTCTGTGTAGTAACAATTTTATTCTATGGTTCTGTAGCCCCTCCCCTCTCTCCGTCCTCTCCCTCTATTCCCTCCCCTCCCCCTCTACCTCTCATCCACCTCCTTCAGGTCCAGTTATTAACCCCACCATCCTCTAACTCTGCTTGCACTGAGTGTTATACTTGGTCTTGAGTCCCTGTGTGCTATAACAGAGGAGGTGGACTAGTATATATACACACACAAGATATAGTTCACCTGAAGCACACTAGCATATTACAAATCCATGTTTATAAAACCCTGGCAGAGAACAACAACGGACTATTCTAACAAGTGGGTGGAACTGTGTCGATCTCAATCTTTCAAAATTGACTACAGTGTTACCAAGGTGCTTATTTTTGATTTATTGAACTAGTTGATATGCACAAGAAGATTAATCACTGGTTGCAGCTGTTTTTCATGGCACATTTTCCAGAACTATAAAAACTGTAAATAAATCCATCATATTATTACATTCAGGTGTCCCATGAAGAACCAAAAAGTTCCCCCAATCAATGGGATTGGTGCAAGTCTCTGTTTGTTGAACTTGGCAAGTCTCTGTCCATCACTCAGTGTTCATAATGAGTCATTAGTAATGACTGTGTCACAATACTCAGGAGTTCTACTTCAGACTGTGCAAGTCCAATGTACTAGCCCTGATAAACAGTGCAGTAACCTCACATGGGGCTCATTGTGCCAGCTGTGAAGGTCACCGTAACTCCAGGAAGGAAGGACGTCACTGGCAGTAAATTTATTACTCTTGCAACTCCTATCAAAATTCCACAGAAAACAATCCAAAAGTGATATCAAATAGTGCCAAGAATCTTGCTTGCCACAAGAAATTATATCTGGATGACTCATTCAAAAAGCACGAACAAAAAAGCACAGTGAACCATTATTAGTTAGTGAATTCTTTATGATAGCTATTTCAATTAGGGGTATGGTCACCTGGTGGTACTGGTACTGGACTAGCAACACAGAGGTCCTGAGTTCAAATGCCGCCATTGGCAAGCTGTGAAACTGAATTCAACTAATCTGGTGACTTGTGGATTAACCTGAAAATCTGACCATGAAAAGCTGCTGGATTGTCATTGGAACCCAGCTGGTTCACTCATGTTTTTCAGGGAACATTACTCTCAAGGGGCTGAATGGCCTCCTCCTATTTCTCCTGTTCCAGGCCTGTGAGTCCTAGGGTGAATAGAACCACTGGGCATAAATGCAATTTCAGCCACACACCAAACTACTTGTATATTGTGCGGCATTTATCACATGCTGCATCTTATTCAGACTTACATTGTCACCTTCACTCCTCAGCTTCCAAAAAGGTTGAATGTAGAACCAGGAGCCTTCATTTCCCGCAATGTCCAAGGAGACTCTCATTGCATTTTTTTCCAGGAGAGCTGGCAGCCTCTTGTTGACAGTGAGGTACTTGTTGCTTTTGATGTGCAGTAACTGCAGCCAAAATTACACAAAGACATAAAATAATGAACCATTTCTTGGATCCAAAGACAGATTATTTACATATATATATTCTTTATTCTCTATTCTGCCTTCTCTGGCCTCTTGTGTATTCCCAACTCCCTTCACCCCACCATTATTGGCCATGCTCAGCTTGTGTTCACTGGAGTTTAGAAGAGTAAGAGGCGACTTGATTGAAACATATAAGACCCTGAGGGGTCTTGACAGAGTGGATGTGGAAAGGATGTTTCCTCTTGTGGGAGAATCTAGAACTAGGGGTCACTGTTTACAAATAAGGGGACACCCATTTAAGACAGAGAGAAGGAAGAAGATTTTCTCTCAGAGGGTCGTGAGTCTTTGGAACTCTCTTCCTCAAAAGGCAGTGGAAGCAGAGTCTTTGAATATTTTTAAGGCAGAGGTAGATAGATTCTTGATAGGTAAGGGGGTTAAAAGTTATTGGGGGTAGGCGGGAATGTGGATTTAAGGTTACATTCAGATCAGCCATGATCTTGTTGAATGGCGGAGCAGACTTAAGGGGACGAGTGGCCTACTCCTGCCTAATTCGTATGCACATATGTGCCTTCAGCCTTCAAAGCCCGAAGCTCTGGAATTCTCTCCATAAACCTCTCCACTCCCTCTCCTCCTTTAAGACCCACCTTAAAACCTACCTTTTTGACCACCGCCACCCCCACCCCCCCCAACATCTCCTCTTTGGCTCAGTGTCCACTTTTGTCTGATTACATCTCTAACGTGTAAAGCACTTGCTTTAGACCATAATGTTGAGGAGCATCGCACAGGAATTAGCTCTTGAAACTTGTTCAATGGTGGATTGGCTTCAATGAGCCAAGAGATGAGTTGCTCCTCTCTGAGTACCCAGCCTCTACACTGCTCTCGTAGCCACTTTGTTAATATGGCTGGTTTAATTAACCTTATGTCAGTGGTGGCCTCCCCAAGGTGATGATGTTTGATGATTCAGCGATGGTGGACAGTCAGGGGGAGATGGCTGGGCTTTCTTGGTCAGTACCTGTCACTTGTGAGTTTAAGTCTATATGTTATCCTGATCCTGCTGGAGGCTGGCATGGGCTGCTTCATTATCAAAAGAGTTCTGAATGGAAATGAATACTACGAAATTGTCAACGCACAGTCACATGCCAGATGTTATTACAGATGGGAGATCATTGATGGAGCAGCTGAAGATAGTTGGGCCAAGGAGTCTCCATAAACTAATAACTGAGAGAAACCTACCAAAGAACAGTTCCTCACCTGAATGACATTGCTGTACTTCACGACCTCCCCAAGCAGTTTCTTGTTCTCAATTTCATTCTGTTTCTGTTCCAGTTCAGCTGCTTGCTGTAAAACACATTCATTCATTTTCAATGTTACCATCACCTTCACATAGCAAAGAACACACTCAAAGCAAGGACTGTAAAAATCGTTCAACCCATTGAGTCTGTGCCAGCTCTTTGAAACCAGTCCTATTTCCCTGCTCTTTCCACATGGCCCTTCAAGTTTTCAAGTATTTATCCAATTCCCTTTACAAAGTAGATATTGATTCGATTTCCACTACCCTTTGAGGCAGTGCATTCCAGATCATAACATTGTTTACCAATATTCATCCTTCGGATAAATTCATCAACTTACATCATTGAGGGGTCTCAGATTTAGGGTTCCTGGTCCTATGCCTATTGGATCACCAAATCTTCCCTTGGCCTGCCTCTCCTTGGCACTTTCTCCTCCTTTGAGTATCTCACTTTGTTCCACCCCACTCGCCTCTCATTGAAAATCCTGGTTCTCTACCATCCTCCCATGTTCCAGGCCAATGTTCTCACCAAGTACCTTTACTGCTTTCCTCCCTCAGCCTCTGCAACAAGCGACTTCTCATCCTCAGTGATTTCAAACTCCGTCTCAATTCATCATGCTCCCTCTCTTCTGAGTTCACTGTCCTCCTACCCTCCCTTAATCTCACCCTCCACGAAAACTCTCCAACCCATACTCACAGCCACCCCCTTGACCTTGTCATTTCTCGTGGCCTCACTACTCCCATAGTACCAATCGCAGATAAGGCCATCACTGATCACCTCACTGTATCGGTCTCCACCCACATCCCGCTTCCCCCTCTAAACCTTACTTCCTTCTGGATCCACTACCACAAAAAATTCTTCCCCAATTCACTTTCAAAATCCCAACTGTCCAGCCTTTGGCCCTCTGTTCACGACAATGTTTCTGCAGCTACCAATCTGCTTAACCACACCCTCACCTACACCTTTGATGGCCTAGTTCCCATTAAAACCATTACTCTTTCTCATCCTGGTTGTTTCCCCTGGTACAGTCCTCATCTCTGCTTTCTTAAGTCCAAGGGATGCAGACTTGAGAGGATATGGCGAACAAGTGGTTTAGCCATTCACCGCCTGATCTGGCTGGACCACATGAAGAACTATCAATTCTGCTCTCGGCTGTGAAAACTGCTTACTATTCCAGGATGATTCTGGAATGCAAAAAGTAACCCCTGACTTCTTTTCTTTACCATAAACAAACTTCTTAAACCCTTCCTCCTGTCTCTCCCACCTTCACTTCCAGCAATAAGTGTGAGGCGCTCAGATTTCATTGTCACTAAGATCAAGACCATCCAATCAGCTGCCTCTGCTCCTTCCACCCCTTCCCCTCATCCATCAGACCAAACATCCTCTAAGGCTCCCCCCACAGTCCTAGCCCTGAACTTTTGTCTTTCTCTAGTTTTCTCTCCTAACCCCCTCATGCCATCTCCATGTTCATCTTGTCCATGAGACCCACCTCCTGCTCTCTCGACCCAATTCCCACTAAACTGCTAAACACCCAAATTCCTTTCCTTGACCTCTCCACCCTTACAAACTACCGCTCCCATCTCCAACCTCCCTTTCCCCTCCTATGTCGTTGAATGTGTTATTGTCACCTCCCAAATCTGTGCCCATCTTTCCCGGAACTCTGTGTTTGAATCCTTCCAATCAGATTTCTGTCCCATGCCACTGCACTGAAGCATGTCTTATCAAAGTTACAAATGACATCCTATATGACAGTAACAATGGTAAACTCTCCCTCTTCATCCTTCTCGACCTGCCTTCAGCCTTTGACATGGTTGATCATACCATTCTTCCCCAATACCTCTCCACTGTTGTCCAGCTGGGTGAGATTGCACTGGCCTGGTTCCATTCTTATCTATCTAATCATAGCCAGAGAATCACCATCAATGGCTTCTCTCCCTGCTCCCACACTGTTACCTGTGGTGTCCCAATGATCTATCCTTGGATCTATCTACATGCTATCGTTGGCAAGATCATCCAAAAACACGTCAGTTTCCACAAGTACACTGACGCCAACCAGCTCTACCTTACCACCACCTCTCTTGTCCCCTCCACTCTCTCCGAACTAGCGGACTGCTTGTCCAACATCCAGTATTGGAGTGGCAAAAATTTCCTCCAACTAAATATTGGGAAGACCACAGTCTTTGGGCCCCGCTACAAACTCTGTTCCCTAGGCACCAACTCCATCCCTTTCCCTGGCAATTGTCTGGGACTGAACCAGTCTGTTCGCAACTTTGGTGTCATATTTGACCTGGAGATGAACTTACAGCCACATATCTGCAACATCATTAAGACCGCCTATTTCCACGCCTATAACATTGCCTGACTTTGACCGTCTCAGCTCATCTGCTGCTGAAACCCTCATACATGTCTTCGTTACCTTTGGACTTGACTATTCCAATGCACTCCTAGCTGGGCTCCCACATTTTACCCTCTGTAAACTGGAGGTCATCCAAAACTCTGCTGTCCATGTCCAAACTCACACCATCTAATTTCACATCTCTCCATGGCTTCGCCCCTCCCTATCTCTGTAATCTCCACCAGGCTCACAACCCTCTGAGATGTCTGCGCTCCTCTAATTTTGGCCTCTCGAGCATCTCTGACTTTAATTGCTCCACCATTGGAGGCATGAACAAATATTTTGTGTCTGTCTTCACAGTAGAAGACATAGGTTCCATAACAGAAATAGGCAGTACCTTAGGGGTTAAAAAGAACATCAACACAAGCTCGAGGAACAGCATCTCATTTACCGAATAGGCACGCTACAGCCTGCTGGACTGAACATTGAATTCAATAATTTCAGAGCCCTTTTTATGTTTAGTTTTTTTTTATTTCTTTTTTTTTATTTGGTTATTTTATTTTAGTTTTTTTTTTTAGTTTGTTTTATTTGTTTCTACTGTGCCTACCCACTGTTTCTTTTTTTTTAATGTTTGTGCTTGGAGTGCTTTGTGCTTTAGTCAATTCACACCCTCTCTGTACTAACACTTTGTCTTTCAGCACACCATTAACATACCATTTGCCTTTGTTCCATGACCTCCTGGTCAGTTATTCTCTGTGACCTTGTCCTATCAATGCCTTCTCTTTTGTTATCTCTTGCTCCATACCATGCCCCCCCACCGCCCCACTTTACTTGCTTAAAACCTTTTACATTTCTAATATTTGTCAGTTCTGATGAAGGGTCACTGACCTGAAATGTTAACTTCTCTCCCCACAGATGCTGCCAGACCTGCTGAGTATTTCCAGCATTTCTTGTTTTTATTTGAGGAAATTAAGGATATTGAGATCAGTCAAGAAAAAGTATTGGAGAAACTTGAGGGACTAATATCTGACAAGTCCCCAGGACCAGATGGCCTACATCCGAGGGTTCTAAAAGAGATAGCTGAAGAGATAGTGGATGCACTGGCTATGATTTTCCAGAATTCCTTAGATTCAGGAATGGTCCCGTCAGATTGGAAGTTGACAAGTGTTATGCCACTTTTCAAGAAAGGAGGTAGAGAGAAAACAGGGAACTACAGGCCAGTTAGCCTAACATCCATTATTGGGAAGATGCTGGAAACTACTATTAAAGAAATCTTAACATTGCACTTGGAAAAGCACAGTATGATTAGAACAAGTCAGCATGGCTTTAGTAAAGCGAGATCCTGTTTGACAAATTTATTCGAGTTTTGTGAGAATGATAAGGATAGATAAGGGGGAACCAGTAGATGTAGTATACCTGGATTTTCAAAAGGCATTCGATAAGGTGCCACATAAAAGATTAATAGGCAAGATAAGGG
The DNA here is from genome assembly GCF_036365525.1 of Heterodontus francisci. Taxonomy (NCBI): domain Eukaryota; kingdom Metazoa; phylum Chordata; class Chondrichthyes; order Heterodontiformes; family Heterodontidae; genus Heterodontus; species Heterodontus francisci. The sequence continues at coordinate 12,561,303 of NC_090397.1, read as the reverse complement.
CACATGGTGTTGGGGGCAATATATTAGCGTGGATAGAGGATTGGTTAACAGACAGGAAGCAGAGAGTGGGCATAAATGGGGCATTTTCAAGTTGGCAGGCAGTGAAAAGTGGGGTCCTGCAAGGATCAATGCTGGGGCCTCAGCTATTTACACTCTATATTAATGACTTGGATGAAGAGACAGAGAGTAATGATTCTAAGATTGCTGATGATACAAAGCTTGGTGGAAAGGTAAGCTGCAGGGAGGATGTAGAGAGGTTGCAAAGAGATATGGACAGGTTAAGTGAGTGGGAAACAAGATGGCAAATGGAGGATAATGTAGGGAAGTGTGAAGTTGTTCACTTTGGTCGTAAAAATAGAAAAGCAGAATATTTTTTAACAGGTGTGAAACTGATATGTGTTGATGTTCAGAGAGACTTGGGGATACTTGTACAAGGAATGCACAAAGTTAACATGCAGATGCAGCAGGCTATTAGGAAGGAAATTGCATGTTGGCCTGTATTGCAAGGGGATTGGAGTACAGGAATAAAAAAGTCTTACTAAAATTGTACAGGGCTTTGGTGAGACCTCACTGTAATACTGTGTGCAGTTTTGGTCTCCACATTTAAGAAAGGATATACTTGCACTGGAGGCAGTGCAGCAAAGATTTACTAAATTGGTCCCTGGGATAAGGGAGTCATCCTATGATGAGAGGCTAAGTAAATTCTCTTGTGTTCAGAAGAATGAGAGATGATCTAATTGAGACAAAAAAGATTCTGAAAGGGCTTGATAGGGCAGAAGCTGAGAGATTGTTCTCACTGGTCAGGGAATCTAGAACACAGGGACACAGTCTCAGGACAATCATTCAGGACTGAGATGAGGAGAAATTACTTCACTCAAAGGGTTGCGAATCTTTGGAATTCTCTACCCCAGAGGGTTGCGGATGCTCCATCATTGAGTACATGTTAGGCTGGAATAGACTGATTTTTGGTCTCGCAGGGAATCAAGGGATATGGGGAGTGGGCAGGAAAGTGGAATTGAAGCCCAAGATCGGCCATGATCGTACTGAATGGCAGAGCAGGCTCGATGGGCCATATGGTCTACTCCTGCTCCTATTTCTTGTGTTCTTGTGCCTTCAGCAGCCTAGGGCCCCAAGCTCTGGAATTCTCTCCTTAATCCTCTCTGGCTCTCTACCTCTCTTTCCTCCTTTAAGACGTTCCTTAAAACCTACCTCTTTGACCAAGGTTTTGGCTGTCTGCTCTAATATCTCCTTATGTGGCTCAGTGTCATATCTTGTTTTATAATTCCCTGTGAAGTACCTCGTGATATTTTTTGTCCATCATCTTTCGTAGCTGGAAGGATGCCAACCAACCTGGGGACATTGTGTTATGTTATAAGTGCGATATAAATACAAGTTGTTGTTGTGATTCAGTGAATACAGGAAAATCAGGTGGGGAGCAGCACATGCCTTTAAGGGAGTCCATCTAATTTTCCACTGCCATGTAATTTTCCTGTGTTGACTGTGCTCAGGTGACCCAATACGTCCAGGAACAGAACACAAGAACATCTGCCTCAGGTCTGTATCTCAAACAGCTGCCATTTTGGATCTGATCTGCACTCTAAATGGGTTCATGGCAATGGCACCAACTCACTAACAGGATTTTTAAAAAACAAACTTAACACAGCAGGAAAATAGCACCCAGATTAAAATACATGCACTCCTGTGCCAGAGAGAGAAAGCACAATAGGTACCTGCAACTTTTCCAACAATGCAGCTTCAGTATTCCCTTGTTTTGACTGCTTTGCTTTCCAGAACTGTTTCTGTGCTGAATACCGGTTCATGGGACACACCTTGAAAAGGCAGTCTGGTATAAATAAAACAAAGGAGAATTCAGTGATTGAAATTCCGAAAGACTTGCTTTGAAATTTTGTTAACTTCGTTATTCTCGTGCAATAGTCTGACTTGTGAGATCCATTTTCTGCTGTTTGCAAAGCAATTCTAAAGACCTTTCCTCCATGTTTTATATTTTGAATATAAAGACTAATTTTCCACTCCAACAGGCACCATTTCCCTGCTAAAATTGAAGCGGACAGTCTGTTCCTGTGCCCTAACGAACATTGCTAATAGCATCAATATTCTAATTAAGTTACAAGTTGCATGCCACATTTATGGTTATAGCATTGTAAACAGAGCATGAAACTCCTAAAACATTGCCCCGAACTAATACCGACTCTCACCGTGTTGAGTTTAGGGATTCCAATCTAAGGATGTAGTCCAGTGGTGAAGGTATACAGTGACATCCGCTATTAAACAAATGGAGCAAAAAATATTTCTTTGGAATCTAATATGAATGCCAATGTTGAGATGTGCTTTGAACCCACACCGTCTTCCTCCCTATGTTTATCCCATTAAGATCAAACATGCTTGGGTAATTGGAAATAGTTTCTCTATATCTTGCCTATCTGTTCCCCTTAATATCTGGAAAACTTCAATCCTGTGAGGGCCAACAAAGGGGACCTACGCCCTGCACCCCAAGGTTTCCTGTAAGATGCCTGAACTGATTTTAGGTCGTGCCACTTTTTCAGACATATCTGGCGTAGGGGTTGCCAACCAATCATTGTCCTGGAGTCTTGAGGAATTTGAGATTAAACTGCAGGACAGAGAAAAATTATGAGACATTAACAAAAAAAAAACTTAATATTCTTTGAACACGTATTTATTTATAAATAATTATTGGAGATGAGAAAGAAAGACTCTTTGACTGGCTGTCCAGAATCATCCAGTGGGGTAACGGAGAGTTTGTTCACTTGCTAATTGGCTGGAAAGAAATTGGGCCGCAAGGATGGATGTGTCGGGCGACCAATGGTGGGAGCGTGAGGCGGGGCAGTAGGAGGTGACGTTATGAAACCTCAAAGAATATGTCCGACCACAGTTGCCAACCCAATCCTGTCAACCACTTATAACAGGCATTAGGCTCATCATTTACATATCTTGTTAGGGTCCTGTTTTGGGTCCGCTAGCTGAAGTTGGGTTGTGATGAGCGGAGAAGGTGCTGTGCTTCAGTACCTGCTCAGCCAGCTCCAACATACTCTCGATAAGCACCTCCCCCATTACTGCTCTTCACTCCACCGCCACCCAACTCTGGCCTTCCCAGGACTTACCCAAGGGACACAGAGGTGAGGCAACCAGCTTAACATTCATCTATTTAAAATGGCCAAGCAGTCCACGGGGGCATGATAGGCACCAACAGCAGCTCAGTGGCAACACTCACCTGAATCAGAAGGTCTTGGGTTCACGTCCCACTTCAGAGACGTTAGCACAAAATCTAGGCTGACATTCCAGTGCAGTACTGAGGGAGTGCTGCACTGTTGGGAGTGCCGTCTTTTGGATGAGACATTAAACCAAGGCCCCATCTGCCCTCTTTGGTGAGCATAAAAGATCCCATGACACTATTTCGAAGAAGAATGACAGTGGAGTTCTTTCCGGTGTGCTGGTCAATATTTATCCTTAAAACCAACCAATAAATCAGATGATCTGATCATTATCACATTGCTGTTTGTGGGAGCTTGCTGTGCCCAAATTGGCTGTGGTGTTCCCTACATTGCAAAAGTGACTACATTTCAAAAGTACTTCATTGGTTGCAAAATGCTTTGGGATGTCCTGAAGTTGTGAAAGGAACTGTATACATGCAAGTCGTTCTCTTTTTTCTTTAAGTGAGGCCTGAGGCCCAATTTCGGGCCAGCCTTGGGTCTCCTGGTTCCTACTGACCACGCACCTTCGTGCTCCAAAAAGGGCTGTGACCAATTTTTGCTCAATAATACATGCAAGTGCTAAGGTTTCACCTTCCACAAAAATACAACTGTCACACATGTGTGCACAATGTGTGATTTGTTGACCTGGATCATGCTGCACTGATCTGCTGGCACAACTCAGTAGTACAATGGAAGAATAGTCCAGTGATAGTGGTTGCAGTTAATTAGCAACATTGACATTGTCAAGCTCAGTGCACCAGTATGCACCATTCTTCCCATTATTCAGCTGAGACTGGGACCTTGCTGTATGGAATTACGTCCTACTCCACTATGATATGACATCGCTGGATGATATCTAAATGGTATATAAATAGGCACTGGCAGTCCAGGCAACTCCAGATAACAAGAGATGAATAAATGCACTCTAAAAATTGGTTCAGACCATGCACAGCACTCTGTTACATAAACAGCACATTACATTTATATTTGCATGTTCAATGTCTCCCTTGAGCAAAATCGCTAATTTGTTCAAGATACATTTCTAAACTCAGTTCATGCCTATTTTGATCTATTCTAGAGATTATTTTTGCAAGGTGATTACACGTTCCCTCCAGAAGTACATACCATCTACAAGATACACTGGAGCAATTCATAAAGGCTTTTTCGACAACACCTCCCAAACCCCTACCATCTTGAAGGACAAGGGCAGCAGGCATGTGGGAACATCATCACCTCCAAGCTCCCCCTCAAGGTTCTTAACTGCTCCTTGAGAAGTTGGTAGTGAGCCTTCTTCTTGAACCTCCACATGGCGAGGGTGCTTCCACAGTACAGCAGCATCCTTCATCGTCACTGAGTGAAAATTCTGAAACTCCCTCCCTAACAGCACTCACCTTCACCATGTGGAGTGCAGCAGTTCAAGATTGGGGCTCACCACCAACTTCTCAAGTGGCAATTAGGGATTTGCAATAAATGTTGGCAAAGCTTCAATTTTAAAATTCTCATCCTTGTTTTCAAATTGCTCCATGGCCTCACCCCCCACCCCCACTATCTCTGTAACTTGTTCCAGCTCCACAACCCTCCGAGATATCTGTGCTCCTCCAATCTGGCCTCTCGAGCATCCCCAATTTGAATCACTCCACCAATTGGTGGCCGAGCCTTCAGCTGCCTCAGCCCCAAGCTCTGGAATTCCCTCCCTAAACCTTTTCGCTCCTCGACCTCTCGCTCCTCTTTTAAGCCACTCCTTAAAACCTACCTCTTAGAACAAGTCTTTGCTCACTTGTCCTATTACCTCATGCGTCTCAGTGTCAAATTCTGCTTGATAACAGTCCTGTGAAGCGCCTTGGAACATTGAGTACGATAGTTAGTGAATTAATCAGAGCCCAAAGCAAAAAAAAGTGTTGCAACTGTATATCCAGACTGAGACTTGGCTAACTCAGCTTCTCTCTTGCTGTTTGCTTTCAATTGCTCATTTCTTTCTTGCAGTTAGCAACTTTAAATAAGGTGTGACACTTGGAAAACTAGAAATGAATCTTATATTGAGGGATGTAAAGTTTTAATTTTACTCCTGCAGAAATGAAAACTATTTTCTAAGTATGGATAAACGCCCGTGGCTTGACTGAGGAACTATTTCTGGAATGCAAGTAGTGTTCTGGCAGTTAGATTTTGCTGCACATTGGTGAAAGCAATGAAAGGATTTACCTCAATTGCTCTTGTACAGATAGTGCAATCAACAGAAACAAAACAGGGTTGAGATCTGTATATACATTATATATACATTATATATACATATCACACATAGACATGCACACACAAATAGAGAGAGAGAGAGAAAGAGAAAGAAAACATACTATCAGCAATAAGAACAAATAAAACAACTTACACCTTTCACATCTTCAGAACCCCAGAGCATTTTATTTTTGCAGCATAGTGACTATTTTAATACAGGGAAATGTGGCAACACATAGCAAGATCCCACAAACAGCAACGTGATAAAAGTCCAGATGACTTCTTTTGGTGATGTTGGTTGAGGAATGGATTTTGGTCAGAAACCAGGAGAACTCCCCCTACTTTTGTATTGCCACCAGAACAGGCAGATGTGGCCTCGTTTGATCGTCACATCCAAAAGTCAGCACGCCCAACAGTGCAGCACTCCCTCAGTACTGCACAGAAGTGTCAGGCCACATTTTGGGCTTTGAAGTGAAACATGAACACACAACCATCTGACTCAGAGGCAAGAGGATTATCACCGAGCTATAGACAACACCCTGGGAGATCCACATCTTGGCCAAATTACTACGCAAAGGTAACAATTCACTGGAGGCTTTTGCACAGTGAAAGGGGAAACATAAAAATTGAGGGTGTGTCACACATCTGCAACTGATCAACTCTATTCAGGCGGCAAGGTAGGCTTGAGAACAAGTAATCTGCTTTCTCAGCTAAACCATGATCCACAATGGAATCAAAGTAAAAAAAAAGAAAAGAACTTCTATTAAAATATTAGCTTGATTTTAATGTCTTAGGAGGAATGTACAGGGTGAACAGCCTGCTGTGGGGGGAATGTAGACCAGGGCACAGGAAAAACTAATATAGAGTCATAGAGTTATACAGCACAGAAACAGGCCCTTCAGCCCATTGTGTCTGTGCCAGTCATCAAGCACCTATCTATTCTAATCCCATTTTCCAGCACTTGGCCCGTAGCCTTGTATGCTATGGCGTTTCAAGTGCATTTCAACTAAACACAGGAAAAGGAATGCATGCAGAATTGTACATATGTATTAATTCTCATTCCAAGCTGTACATTCAGATTATTGTATTGGCTATTTTCCATACAGCAACAAATACCTTTTATGCAACAAGTTACATTAGACACAATAAACCTCAGTATTATCTATTCAATTATCACACATGATTAGATCCAAGATTGCAAAGCCATGTGTTATGTTATAAACTGAAAGCAGCGTTACATTTTGTAATATTTACTATTCATCCTTTTAAAAGGATGACCTTGTAAGGTGGTGCAGGATGATCCTGGAATCGTGAGCAGTTTGGACCTGATCGTGCTTTATATAATCCAGCCAGGTTTGCAATGAATGACCAAACCAGTTATCCATATACACTTTACAGATAAGTTATTGCATCTTAACCAAGAGGCTGGATTTTTCCCAATACGGTGAAACTGACCCAATATCCAAACTCCATCTGTTCGCAGCAACCTACTAAAAGGCCTTTTGCATTTAACAGACTAAAGAACAGCCTCAAATCCAAACAAAGTATTGGCAGAATGCAAAAAAACCAAGATTTTTTCAAAATGAAAGGCTGTCTCCCTTTTAAAACTTATATTTGCACGCGTCAGAAAATGTGATCCTTTACCAACAAGTACCCTCTGACTACAGCATCTTTTAAAACTCTCTGGATTGAAATACTGTTTCAATTTGCTGTGCATAAGATTCCGCATTTCCGACAACAGTGACTACACTGCAACACAGTACTACATTGGCTGTAAAGTTCTTTGGAAAAGCCTTGAGGTTGTGAAAGGTGCTATATAAATGACATTTTTTTTCTTTTTCATAGGCCTAAGAAACACTAATTTCTTGATCGCTGGGTTCTCAGAGAATGGCCTGCTCCTAACTTTGCAAGTGGATGGTCAATGCTAGGTGCCATCAGTCGAAAGATAACTCCAAAACGTGACTATTGTTGATTGGGAGGGTCAACATCCTAGTCTAGTGAAGTTAATTCTGCTATAGCAGCAACCAACGACTTAGACACCTCAGTCACAGAGCAGCTGTTGGCTGATATCAGGCCTTAGTCACCAGTTTTTGGCGAATGCTGGAAGAGACACCTTTTGTTCCCGGAAGTCTTCGACACCATCTCTCCACACACGAGTTGGCACTCAGTCTATACATCCTTGGAAGGTGCTCCATTGTTGACATGTAGCTAGACAAAGACTTCCTTAATGACCTAGCACTCGCTCAGAGAGCCTGGAGGAAACCCTTGTTCTACATTTTTGCTGTTACGATAGAAACATACTGGAAGTGAGTTACGTGCAGCTCACCCATTGAGTTTGGAATAAGCATACCATCTTTGAAAGTCATGTTACATCAAAGGCAATATGCACAGGCACCACAACGGGGAAAAACTGGGTGAATTCATTACAAATGTTAAATTCTTGAGACAGCACAGACCTGAGGCCTTACCAGTACCGTACCCACTCAAGTCCTCAGTACCTTGCTCTACGGCAGCGAGGCCTGGACAACGTATGCCAGCCAAGAGCGACGTCTCAATTCATTCCATCTTCGCTGCCTTCGGAGAATACTTGGCATCAGGTGGCAGGACTATATCTCCAACACAGAAGTCCTTGAAGTGGCCAACATCCCCAGCTTATACACACTACTGAGTCAGCGGCGCTTGAGATGGCTTGGCCATGTGAGCCGCATGGAAGATGGCAGGATCCCCAAAGACACATTGTACAGCGAGCTCGCCACTGGTATCAGACCCACCGGCCGTCCATGTCTCCGTTATAAAGACGTCTGCAAACGCGACATGAAATCGTGTGACATTGATCACAAGTCGTGGGAGTCAGTTGCCAGCATTCGCCAGAGCTGGCGGGCAGCCATAAAGACAGGGCTAAATTGTGGCGAGTCGAAGAGACTTAGTAGTTGGCAGGAAAAAAGACAGAGGCGCAAGGGGAGAGCCAACTGTGCAACAGCCCCAACAAACAAATTTCTCTGCAGCACCTGTGGAAGAGCCTGTCACTCCAGAATTGGCCTTTATAGCCACTCCAGGCGCTGCTTCACAAACCACTGACCACCTCCAGACGCGTATCCATTGTCTCTCGAGATAAGGAGGCCCAAAAGAAAAGAAGAAAAGACCCACTCAAGCCTGATAGGGTAAAGTACACAAACCTCACCAAAGGATATAGGAAAACAACACTTTTAGAAGTATTCCTGCAGTGCTCTCAAAAACTTGTAAGTAAATAATCTGGTGCAAGATGGAAAGGATTGGTTTCCCGAGGAGCAGCCATGGTGATGCGAGGAAAGACTGAACAGTTTGTTGATGAGGTCATGAAAGACACGATATTAATGCCAGTCTTTATTTTTTCACTTGCCAGTCCACCTTCATTTTTTCAGAAGTATTTTGCTTTAACTTCACTGGAACTGATATCTTACATTAGCGTGCGTTTTTCTGCATGGTTTCATATTGTTGCAGGAGGAGATGGATTTAGAAGCATCGTGCGATTTCCGAGATATTCTTTTAGTGGTTGCCTGGTATTTTAAAATGTACATCTTCGGGAATTTTTCAGATCATGTAAATCTGACGAAATTGTTGGTGGAAAATTAGTAATGGAGCACAGATTTTTTTTTTAAATCTTAGAATTTAATCAGAGGATACCATTGTGACAAAAATGAAACAAGACATCGTGGTGAATAACCAGATACGATGATTAATTGCCCTAGGTTTGGTATCTGAAAGAAATAACTTCCACCTTGCTTTGAAATCATCACTTGTTAAAGCAGATCTCAAGCCCCGCATCGGACTGTCCTGAGAAGCTAAGCCTCTTAGTCATGAAAAGTTATGGCACAGACGGAGGCCATTCAGCCCCTTGTATCTGTGCTGGCCACAAAGGAGTGATCCAGCCTCATCCCACTTTCCTGCTTTTGGTCCATAGCCCTATAGGTTACAGCACTTCAAGTGCATATCCATATTAAATGTGATGAGGGTTTCTGCTTCTACAATCCTTTCACCCTCTGAGTGAAAACTTTCTCAACTCCACTCTAATCCTTCGATCAATTACTTTAAATCCCTGCCCCCTCAGTAATGGCCTCTCTGCTAAGGGAACTAGGTCCTTCCTATCCATTCGATCCAAGACCTCCTAACTGTATACACCTCAATTAAATTGCCCCTCAGCCTCCTCTGTTTCAAAGAAAACAACCCGAGCTTATCCAATCTTTCATCAGTTAAAGTTCTCCAGTACCGGCGTTAAGGTATGTTAAGGTAAACTTTCAAACTTTCAAAACACATTCCAAAAGAGCTCAGTGGTATGAAAGTCGGGCAGATCCTCCACCACGCCAGCTCATTATCCAGGCAGCGAAAACCAAAATTAATCCTGTCATGTCCAAATTCTTCCTGTGGAAATCTGGACAAAGAATTCCGAACCACGTCAGTGACATGTATATGAGAAAGTGGACAAGCCGCACAGTTCAAAGAAATCCGGGATTGCTGCAGTGTTCCAGTGAACATCAACGCAAGCTTGAGGGACAGCATCTCATTTAGTGATTAGGCACTCTACAGCCTACCGGACTGAACATTGAGTTCAATCATTTCAGACATGACGGGCCCCACTTTTTATTTTTTTAGTTATTTTTCTTCTTTATTTTATTTTGGTTTGTTCCATCATTCATTTTTTTTTACCATGTGCCTGCCCACTGTTTTTTCTTCATGTTTGTGCTTTGGGCCAGGGCTGTTCCTTTTTCTGTCAATTAACACCCTCTCTGCACCAACGCTTTGTCTTTCAGCACAACATTAACATACCGTTTGTCTTTGCTCCATGACCTTCTGGTCAGTTATTCTCTGTGATCATGTCCTATCAACACCTTCCCTTTTGTTATCTCGTGCCCCACCCCTGCTTTATTTGCTTAAAACCTATTACATTTCTAACATTTGCCAGTCCTGATGAAAGATCACTGACCTGAAACATTAACTCTGCTTCTCTCTCCACAGATGCTGCCAGACCTGCTGAGTATTTCCAGCAATTCTTGTTTTTATTTCAGATTTCTAGTTTTTATTTCAGATTTCTAGCACCTGCAGTATTTTGCTTTTATCAAAGAAATCTGGATTGGCCCAACTGGTGTTTTTACTCCACAGGAGCCTCCTCCCACGCTAAATTACCTCTTCTCACCCTGCCCCCATCCCTCTACTCCCTCCTCCCTCATCTATGCATCAAGCCTCCCCTTTAACTACATCAATGTTGTTTAAATCACTCCATGTGACAGCGAGTTCCATATTCTCACCACCCTCTATATAAAGAGATTCCTTCTTTATTTGATCAGTTAGTGGCTATCTGATATTTATCCCCCATTCTGCATGGCTCAATCACAAGCAAAAACAATTTCTTCACATCTACGCTATCAAATCCCTTCATAATCTTAAAGACCTCAATCAGGATGTCTCTTACACTGCTCGTTTCTGGGAAAAAGAGCCCCGGGCTATTCAAAAACAGAAAATGCTGGAAATGCTCAGGACAGGCAGCAGCTAGAGTCGTAGAGATGGAGGGAGAAACAGTTAACCTTTCAGGTCTGCGATCTATCAGCAGGCTGTTCAATTTTTCCGGAGAGTTGCATCCACTCAGTTCCAGTAATATGCTTCGAAATTATTTCTACACTTTCTCCAGTGCTTCAATATCCTTTGTGCAATATGGGGACCAGGGGCTGAATTTTATGAGCGTGCCGCAAATCGCTGCGGTGCGCTCTGATCTTGGCGGTCTTCTGGCGCAGATCTGCCATCGCTGAGCCCCCGCGATATATCACGCGGGGACTCCTTTAAATGGAGGGGGCGGAGCGGCCATCCCTGATGACATAGAGGGGGCGGCTGCTCCGTCCCTAGCAACAGCGTCCGGCGCCAGTGCGCAGGCGCTGGTGCCATTTTTAAAGGGCTTCAAGCCCTTACAGGAAATTTTAATTTTTAAAGGGATGTTATTGTAAATGTGATTTTAAAATTTGAATAAGAGCTGAAGGCCCTTTCAACAACCACCCCATCCCCCACCCCTGCTCTCAATGTTTGTCTTAGGGCCACCGTCCCTAAAGAAACTTTACTGCCAATATGAACTTCCCCCCCCACCCCCCCAACCTCGTTACCTTTGTCCTTCAACCCCTTCCCACCATCCACTCAGCCAATAAAAAGTGTTTTTCCCATTAACCCCCTCCCTACCACGATAATTTCACTCCTCCCCCCCTTCCCACCAGTGTCACACCTCAGAACTCCAAATGGAGTCCCGAAGGCGCGGGAGTTCGGCGTGGACGGCCGCTGGGATAAGGTGAGTTCATTTGCATCATTAACCTTCATTGACTGATTGAACTGAAGGCCCCACCACCCAGCGGCGGGGGTGGGGGAGCTGGAGCCGCACCAAGGCCTCACCGCCGCCGGTAAAATGCAGTGGGGCCTTCTTGGCGTCGGGGGTTGTAGTGGGCCTCTCCCGGAAGAATTTTCCTGGCCCCCCCACACCATGACCCCCAACACCAGAGGGCTCAAAAAAATCCAGCCCCAGAACTGCACACCGTCGGCTGAATTTTGTCGGCTCATTGTCAGCGGCCCTGGAAGTGTGTGCGACTGGCTGACTGACTGCGATTACGCGGCGGCTGGCCAATTAACATATCCAAGGCGCAGTGCCATCCTATTGCAGAACAGGGCGGGCTGTGAGGCATTGATGACTGTGTCAGATCATTGAAACTGCAGGTGCTGGTGCCATCTTTCAAATGCTGCCAGCCCTGCTTGTACTGCTGCCTGCCTTTCACTGACGCAGTGAATCTGGAATGCTCCTGGACCATTCCCCCCTACCCCACTCACTGCTGCTGTTGCTCCTGGACCCCCCTCTACTGCTGCTGGACACCCCCAACTGCTGCTGCCATTCCTGTGCCCCTGCACCAGGACAGCGGACCAAACGGATGAGCGGGAGCCAACTGGGACCATGTCCAAGGCCAGACACTGGGTGGCCCCAAGGTTTAGCAATGCCTCAATGGAGATCCTCCTCCAGGATGCAAAGAAAAAGCTGGAGGTCCTCTTTCCAAGAGGTGGCAAGAAGAGACCCTCCCGTCCAACCAAGCAAGCCTGGATGGAGATCACAGAGGAGGTCAGCAGCTGTGGGGTCACCCCCAACCTCCCGGGACGAAGGTCCAGTGCCACAAGAGGGTCAATGACCTCCTTTGCTCTGTCAAGGTGAGCCTTCCATACCTATCTCCTCTTTGGGGCTTGCATGTGGCTATGTGGGAGGGACTGCTACATAGGGAGGGAGTGACAACAAAGATGGTGACAAGGGGGCAAGGCATCACCACATCCTGGCAGATACATAGCTGCATCTCAGCGACAGGCCACCTTCTTTCAGAGCTCAACCCATTACATCCCAAGAGCAGATGTGAGGAGGAGCCATTTGGGGGAGTCCATCAGGGGACAAGGGGATTCCACTAGTACAAGTGTCCTGTTGTTCTTCGTGTGAGGTCTAACTGTGTCCCTTTTTGCGCCTGCAGGAGAAACTGGCCCATAGCACCAGGGAGACATCGAGGACTGGTGGTGCGATCCCATCTGTATGTCCTCTGATGCCGGCAGAGGAGGCGATTCTGGAGCTAGCAGAGGCCCAGGGTGGCCGAATAATCACAGACAGCAAGACTGGAGTGTCCGCATGAGAGAGTGAGGAGACATTGTGTTCATGTGACCTCCACCACACTTCTGGAGATCCACATCACACATGGTTGGTCTGTGGAGTTCTGAAGAACCTAACCCACAAACGTTTGTGTTCTTTCATGAAGATCATGGCATTTTGGATGCAAGTGCAGCCGGTGGGACAGAGGGCCTGCCGTCTGTTCCATTACTGCTTTTATGTAGCAATAAGGAACCAAACAATCTTAAGTTGAGTAGTTATAAACTGTGGATTCTTTATTTGTATGGTAATGTATTTACAAGGGAGCTCTGTATGACACGTACGACTAGGTGTTTCGCTCAACTCCAACTAACTGATCACACACTGACTGACATCACTTCCTGTGGTACTGTGTGCAGTACTTATATTGTTAAAAGCGATATCACACATGTGGGCTTGGCAAGGACTGGATATTCTCTATCTTGCTGGGATCTGGTCTAATGCCTGTGTCTGAATAAATGGAGCGAAAGTAGTTAATGTGTCTTGTGTTTATGGCACATTTCCTACTGCTAGGTACGAGGCCGTCTTTCCTGGCTCTTTCCACCAGGGAATGTGCAAATTCCTGTCATGTTCTTCTTTTGTGGTGCTCACAACTACGATATCATAAGCAATACATATACACCCTGGCACATTTTCTGTAACGTGTTCCAAGCATTGCTGAAATAAATTAAAAGCAAAATACTGCAGATGCTGGAAATCTGAAATAAAAACAAGAAATGCTGGAAATACTCAGCAGGTCTGGCAGCATCTGTGGAGAGAGAAGCAGAGTTAACGTTTCAGGTCAGAGACCCTTCTTCAGAACTGGCAAATATTAAAAATGTAAAAGGTTATAAGCAAGTGGGGGTGGGGCAAGAGATAACAAAGGAGAAGGTGTAGATAGGACAAGGTCACAGAATAGTTGACCAGAAGGTCATGAAGCGAAGGCAAACAATATGTTAATGGTGTGTACCTCCTTCCCAAAGTCCACAAACAGGACTGTCCCGGCAGACCCATCATTTCAGCCTGCTCTTGCCCCACTGAACTTATTTCTTCCTATCTTGACTCTATCTTTTCTCCGCTGGTCCAGTCTCTTCCCACCTACATCCGTGACTCTTCTGACGCCCTACATTATTTTGACAATTTCTAGTTTCTTGTCCCCAACTGCCTCCTCTTCACTGTGGACGTCCAATCTCTCTACACCTCCATCCCCCACCAGGATGGTTTGAGGGCTCTCCGCTTCTTCCTTGAACAGAGGCCCAACCAGTCCCCATCCACTACCATTCACCTCCGCCTGGCTGAACTTGATCTCACATTGAACAACTTCTCCTTCAACTCCACTCACTTCCTTCAAGTGAAAGGTATTGTTATTGGTACCCGCATGGGTCCTAGTTATGCCTGTCTTTTTGTGGGATATGTCGAACATTCCTTGTTCCAGTCCTACTCAGGCCCCCTCCCCCAACTCTTTTTCCGGTACATTGATGACTGTATCGGTGCCGTTTCCTGCAATTGCCCCGAACTGGAAAACTTTATCAACTTTGCTTCTAATTTCCACCCTTCTCTCACCTTTACATGGTCCATCTCTGACACTTCCCTTCCCTTCCTTGACTTCTCTGTCTCCATCTCTAGTGATAGGCTGTCTACTAATATCCATTATAAGCCCACCGAATCCCACAGCTACCTCGACTACACTTCTTCACACCCTGCCTCCTGTAAGGACTCCATTCCATTCTCCCAGTTTCTCCGTCTCCGACGCATCTGCTCTGATGATGCTACCTTCCATTACAGTGCTTCTGATATGTCTTCCTTTTTCCTCAACCGAGGATTCCCTCCCACTGTGGTTGACAGAGCCATTGACCGTGCCCGGCCCATTTCCTGCACCTCTACCTTCACCCCTTCCCCTCCCTCTCAGAACCGCCACGGGGTTCCCCTTGTCCTCACTTTCCACCCCACCAGCCTCCAGTTCCAAAGGATCATCCTCCGCCATTTCCGCCACCTCCAGCGTGATGCCACTAACAAATGCATCTTCCCCTCCCTTCCCTGTCAGCATTCTGAAGGGATCGATCCCTCCGTGACACCCTGGTCCACTCCTCCATTACCCCCTCCACCTCGTCCCCTTCCCATGGCAACTTCCCCTGCAATCGGAGGAGGTGTAATACCTGCCCATTTACCTCCTCACTCCTCACTATCCCAGGCCCAAACACTCCTTTCAGGTGAAGCAGCGATTTACTTGTATTTCTTTCAATGTAGTATACTGTTTTTGCTGCTCACAATGTGGTCTCCTCTACACTGGGGAGACCAAACGCAGACTGGGTGACCGCTTTGCAGAACACCTCCACTCAGTCCGCAAGCAGGACCCCGAGCTTCCGGTTGCTTGCCATTTCAACACTCCCCTCTGCTCTCATGCTCATATCTCTGTCCTGGGATTGCTGCAGTGTTCCAGTGAACATCAACGCAAGCTCGAGGAACAGCATCTCATTTACCGATTAGGCACGCTACAGCCTGCCGGACTGAACACTGAGTTCAATAACCTCAGAGCATGATGGGCCCCCCATTTTACTTTTATTTTTAGTTATTTTCTCTTCTTCCTTTCTTTTTGTGTTTATTTTATTTTATTTCATCTTAGTTTTTCAATTTGCTTACCCAGTTTTTTTTTCATGTTTGTACTTGCGGCTGTTCAATTTTCAGTCCATTAACACCCTATCTGTACAATTGCTTTGTCTTTCAACACACCATTAACATATTGTTTGCCTTTGCTCCACGACCTTCTGGTCAGCTATTGTGTGACCTTGTCCTATCTACACCTTCTCCTTTGTTATCTCTTGCCCACTCCCGCTTTACTTGCTTATAACCTTTTAGATTTCTAATATTTGCCAGTTCTGATGAAGGGTCACTGACCTGAAACGTTAACTCTGCTTCTCTCTCCACAGATGCTGCCAGACCTGCTGAGTATTTCCAGCATTTCATGTTTTTATTGCTGAAACAAATCCTGGCTTACTGATGAACCAAACAGTAGATGCAAGAAGCAGTAATTGCCTAAACTGAGTGCTGAGAGTCATCAATTCTTGCGAACGTTTGGTGAGATGGACCAACTGGTACCTGTGTTTGTATCTACTTTTTTTAAAAATTGGTCTTCGCAAATTTCGGATTCAGTTCTCAGCTATCACATTTTGCGATGTTGAATTTGGAGTTTACTAAAAAGGAATTGGGAGCCTGATGAAAGGAAAGCATTGAATTACAGCCAGTTAATTGGATGATAAATCAACATCCTGTCCTGTACCAGGGATGCAGGATGTTAAAGCTTATATAGAGGCAGAATGGAAAGTTAGTATGCATCTAGAAGGAACAGCTGCAATTCTCTCGAGACAGAGCATTCTCTACTGGAAGCACGCTGGACTTCCAAGTGAAAAATCTAGGACAGAATGAATATTCAGAGGGAAAGTAATCCTGAGCTATTTCTTTTTATTCATTCATGGGATGTGAGCATCACTGGCCAGGCCAGCATTTATTGCCCATCCCTAATTGCCCTCGAGAAGGTGGTGGTGAGCTGCCTTCTTCAACCGCTGCAGTCCATATTGGGTAGGTACACCCACAGTGCTGTTAGGAAGGGAGTTCCAGGATTTTGACCCAGCAACAGTGAAGGAATGGTGATATAGTTCCAAGTCAGGATGGTGTGTGACCTGGAGGGGAACTTGCAGGTGGTGGTGTTCCCATGCACCTGCTGCCCTTGTCCTTCTAGGTGGTAGATGTCGCGGGTTAGGAAGGTGCTGTCAAAGAGCCTTGGTGCATTGCTGCAGTGGATCAGTGCTGGAGGGAGTGAATGTTGAAGGTGGTGAATGGGGTGCCAATCAAGTGGGCTGCTTTCTTCTGGATGGTGTCGAGCTTCTTGAGTGTTGTTGGAGCTACACTTATCCAGGCAAGTGGAGAGTATTCTATCACACTCCTGACTTGTGCCTTGTAGATGGTGGACAGGCTTTTGGGAGTCAGGAGGGGAGTTACTCACCGCAGAATTCCCAACCTCTGACCTACTCTTGTAGCTACAGTATTTATATGGCTGGTTCAGTTTAGTTTCTAGTCAATGGTACCCCCCAGGATGTTGACAATGGGGGATTCAGTGATAGTAATGCCATTGAATATCAAGGACAGATGGTTAGATTCTCTCGTTGGAGATGGTCACTGCCTGGCACTTGTGTGGCGCGACTGTTACTTGCACCTTATCACACCTGAATGTTGTCCAGGTGTTGTTGCATATGTACACGGACTGCTTCAGTATCTGAGGAGTCATGAATAGTACTGAAAATCGTACAATCAGCGAACATCACCAATTCTGACTTGACGATGGAGGGACGATCATTGATGAAGCAGCTGAAAATGGTTGGGCCTAGGACACTACCCTGAGGAATTCCTGCAACAATGTCCTGGGACTGAGATGATTGGCCTCCAACAACCATATTCTTACTGTCTGCAGGGCAGTATTAGCAGCGGCACAGTAAATAAGCAGGGATTGAGACCGGGAAGTACCCATTCCTGTACTGCCTACATGATTTATTGCTATCTGTATGGACTTATCATTTATCAAAACAGCTGATGTACCTATGACGTCAAGCATTGTTGCCATTGCAGTGCTGGTCAGATAAGTAGATTACAAAAACAAATTAATTCAAAACACAATGTGGCAAAACCAAAAGTCTACATTTCACTGTTAGGAGGGTCAGTAAGCAGAAGACACAGCTTTACAGATAATTGGTAAAAGAATCAAGGGGCAGATGAAGAGAAAAATATTTTACACAGCATGTTATGATGACCTGCAAGGGTGGTGGAAGCTAATTCCATTGTAACTTTCAAAAGGGAATTGGATAAATACTTGAAAACAAAACATTTTCAGGGCTTTGAGGAAAGGGCAGGGGAGTGATCTAACTGGATAGCATGTACAGTATTAACAGCCAGCTGGTGCAGGCACGATGGGCCGAATGGCCTTTTCTGTGTTGTATCATTCTGCAATTTTATTATCTTAAGTGTTCCTGGGCTTCACACTGCAGCTCAATTGTACTTCCCGATTTTGTTATTTATTGTGGTGCTTGTCCGCTGTTTCAACCTGTGCAATGAGCCTTCCTTTCTGATTAATAATCCCAATCTTTTGATGTGGAACAAAGTTTGTGTCATTGCTCATAAATTGCATAGATTGGCAATCCTTGAGAAAGACTCCAAGTACTGAACCAGAACATGCTGGGAGGAAATTCAAACAGCTAAGGTAAAAACAGGGTGAAAAATACTATCATAAATCACCCTCAGTGCTCTAAGAAACAACAATTCTCCAGTCAAGCCAAAAATAAGCCAGCTATTCAATCATGAGAGACCTCGGCTGAGAGATGTGACCACTAGGAAATCAGGATTAGCCTGGCTGGTAGATCCATTTTTAAAGCCCTCTGCCCCCACTGGTACTGAGGCCAATTGCCAAAATGCCACCTTTCCTCAGATCAACTGACCGAAAACAAGGAAAAAGAATGGAAACATTCTGGGCTTGTTGGATCCAGTCCCAAACAGGTGTGCATCTAAGCTACTCATGATTTTCTTAAGTTTTGATCTCACCAGTTTTATCCTACAAAATGCACAACAAGATCCCACAAACAGCAATGTGATAACGGCCAGATAGTCTGTTTTTATGATGTTGGTTGTGGAATGAACATTGGCTAGGACACCAGGAAATATTCTGCTTTGAGTAAAGCCCTGGGAGCTTTCACATCCAGCCGAGAGGGCAGACAGGGCAGGGCCTTGGTTTAAGGTCTCTGCCAAGAAGTGGCACCCCCTCAGTACTACACTGGAGCGTCAGCCTGGAATTTTGTACTCAAGTCTCTAGGATGGGGCGTGAACACACAACCTCAGCCATGGCCGACATTCAATACTTCCTTTATCTGTTTACTAATTTCACTTTCAAAATGATCGTCAATCATTGTTCGAGTGAAAATACACAGAAGATAACAACACTCTAGTGCATGTCACCACACGCCTGATGCACTTACCACAGAGGATAAGTTGCCGCTCTTTTACATTCTTACCCAGTCGGCAACTCCTTTTCAAACAAAATTTTTAGTGAGGTTATTTAAACCAAAAGAATGAAAAATATGATCCTTACAACCGTTCAATTTTATTTTTAAAACTGTGACAGGTTTTTAATCATGGAGGTTAAATACAAATAAGGGAGGCCATTGACCTTTCCTGAAAAACCAACTCTGCTTTCTGCCCAACGAAATCAGAGACTTTCCCTCCATTCAGCAACCTGGGGACACCATTCCATCCTCCACATTGACCATTATCAACTACACAAGCTGGTCCTTCCCATAGGAAACTAGGCCACAAATCCTATAATCGTAGTAGAAAACATGATCCATCACACCTGTGCTCTTTGAAAGGGCTACCCACTTAGTCTCATTCCTCAACCCAATTGCATTTATATGGCGTCTTTGAAACAGGAAAACGTCTCAAGGTGTTTCACAGGAGAGTAATCGGACAAAAATAAAAGTTGACACGCAGCCAAAGGAGGAGATATTAGGTCAGGTGGCTAAAGAGGTAGGTTTCAAGGAGTGTTTAAAGGAGGAGAGAGAGGCAAAGGGATTGAGGGAGGAATTCCAGAGCTTTAGGGCCTAAGCATAGCCGCTAATGGTGGGGCAAAGAAAAGCAAGGAAAAGCGTATTGCTTGGTTCCCGGCGCCACAGTCAATAAGCTCTCTTTTACACAAAGTGACAGACTTTTCCAACTTAGAAGACACGTACTCCAGGAATTACTTCAGGGTTCCCCAATCGGCTATCATAACTTAAACAGTATTTCCAGGTAAACCATGTCAACAAGGTGTATGCCAAAGCTGACCCGGACATTCCCAGTGGTAGTTTCTCCTTCACTCCAGGGTTTCTTTGAAGCAGATCATCTCCCTTTTCTAACCCTTCCTTTTGTCCTTTTTTTGTGAAATCAATTTACAACCTGTTGAGTTTTGGTGGATATACTTGGGATTTGTTTAGATTTGGAGACAGAGTTAAAGCTTCTCAGTATTTAGTCTGTGTTGTGGTTTTAATTATCATTGTTATCTTCATAGTTACTTCTTTATTTGCACTCACCACAAAGGTTAGCATCCAAAGCAAGCCCATGCTCCCTACAATCTGGGATTTGCTATTGTATGCAAAATATCTGGGATCACATTTCCAGAAGGAAACCCTTCCACTTGTGGGAAATGCATGGAAAAAGAATATGTCCTAACACTGCATGCTGTAGATCTCTCCAAACTGGCAGAAAACACAGATCTATCATTCTGACTACAAATTAAGTTGATTTTTTTTTAGAAAAGGAAGATTGCAACAAAGCAATAATCACAGCTTCGGTTCAAACATGGACAAAAGAGCTGAACTCAAGAGGTGAGGTGAGAGTGACTGCCCATGATATCAAGACAGCATTTGACCGAGTATGGCATCAAAGAGCCCTAGCAAAACTGGAGTCAATGGGAATCGGGGGGGAAACCCTCCGCTGGCTGGAGTTATACCTAGCGCAAAGGAAGATGGTTGTGGTTGTTGGTCAATCATCTGAGCTCCAGGACATCACTGCAGGAGTTCCTCAGGGTAGTTTCCTAGGCCCAACCATCTTCAGCTGCTTCATCAATGACCTTCCTTCAATCATAAGGTCAGAAGTGGGGATGTTCGCTGATGATTGCACAATGTTCAGCACCATTCGCGACTCCTCAGATACTGAAACAGTCCATGTAGAAATGCAGCAAGACCTGGACAATATCCAGGCTTGGGCTGATAAGTGGCAAGTAACATTCGCACCACACAAGTGCCAGGCAATGACCATCTCCAACAAGAGAGAATCTAACCATCTCCCCTTGACATTCAATGGCATTATAATCGCTGAATCCCCCACTATCAACAGCCTAGGGGCTACCATTGACCAGAAACTGAACTGGAGTAGCCATATAAATACCGTGGAAACAAGAGCAGGTCAGAAACTAGGAATCCTGAGGTGAGTAACTCATCTCCTGACTCCCCAAAGCCTGTCCACCATCTACAAGGCACAAGTCAGGAGTGTGATTGAATACTTTCCACTTGCCTGGATGGGTGCAGCTCCAACAACACTCAAGAAGCTCGACACCATCCAGGACAAAGCAGCCCGCTTGATCGGCACCCCATCTGCAAACATTCACTCCCTCCACCTCTGACGCACAGTGGCAGCAGTGTGTACCCTCTACAAGATGCACTGCGGCAATGCACCAAGGCTCCTTAGACAGCACCTTCCAAACCCGCAACCTCTACCAACTAGAAAGACAAGGGCAGAAAATGCATGGGGACACCACCACCTGCAAGTTCCCCTCCAAGTCACACACCATCCTGACTTGGAACTATATCGCTGTTTCTTCACTGTCATTGGGTCAAAATCCTGGAACTCCCTTCCTAACAGCACTGTGGGTGTACCTACCTCACATGGACTGCAGCGGTTCAAGAAGGCAGCTCACCACCATCTTCTCAAGGGCAACTGGGATGGGCAATAAATACTGGCCTAGCCAGCGACGCCCACATCCCATGAATGAATAAAAACAATAAATAAATAATGAATTAGCACTTGAACACAAAAGCTGTGCTAAACGTTATGCCATCTGCTGCAAAGCAATACAACTTCTTAGGCCACAACTATTTCTTTCAGTAACTTTCAAACCTGACCTCAGAATTATTATGACCTATTAACTCCCAACCCACACAGTGAAATAGGAAACTGAAGAACACAGGTCAGTAACCTGCAGAGATACATCATGTCTCAGGTGCTAGCCATGGCTCTGAGTTAGAAGGTCATAGGGTCAATCCCCACTCCACAGATTTGACCACATAATCCAGGCTGGCACTTCATCGCATTGCAATTTGGGGAAACTTGCGTGTTCAAATTGGCTGTCACGTTTCCTACATTACAACAGTGACTACACTTTAAAAAATTGGCTTTAGGACATCCCAAGGTTGTGAAAGGCACTATTGAAATGCAAGTCTTTCTAGCAATAATAAAAGGTAATGAATCGTAAGCAGTGAGAAGGGATGACTGAGGCCTCCCCACCAATGACTCTCTTTAACAAGATTGAAAAAACAAGCTAATAAATAAATAAAACTGAAACAGAAGCAACAACAAATAGGTGGGTCTTGTGCCTGAAGAAGCAGCTTTATGCTTTCCCCAGTTGCCTGACAATAAAATAGCTCGTAAATCAACTGACTTCTAGCCCAATCCAAAACGGTCACCTAGTTACCACTAGCCAATGAGCAGCAACTATCACAGAACATTCAGGCCAAGGACCAATCAGCCCAGGCCAATGACAAATGTGACCTTTTTGGTCGCGTCTGACCAGCAAACCAAACAGCTCCCCCAAAAAAGCAGCAACAGTCAAGTCCCACGTGATACAAAATTAGTTGTTTTCATACCAACGATTAAAATGCAGAGCGTGTGGAGGGAAATATTTGATTTATTCTGCAGAACAACAGAGCTGCAACAACGTCTTTGGAGGGAACCAAGTTCCAAGGCTGGATTCCAATAAATCTAGTTGCATAATTACATAGTCAAGGTCAAAGCATTGCTGAACAGCATGTCCAGAAAGTGAAAACTGGCCCCCAGCAATGTGGTATCTCAATGGATCGTAATAGATTACTTGCCTGAGAGACTGCCTGAAATTCAAACTAATTGGTGAACAAGTGGGAGTAGAGTACTTCAGTAAGTACTAAGTTAGTTACTTCAGTGATTACTAAGGCAGTCGGCTCATCATCCCACCTGGGCACATTATGAAGTTGAATTTGATAAATCTGGCGATTTGTGAGCTGGCATTAGCAAGCATAACCACAGGCGACGCAGTGGTTAGCACCGCAGCCTCACAGCTCCAGCAACCCAGGTTCAGTTCTGTGTACTGCCTGTGCGGAGTTTGCAAGTTCTCCCTGTGAGCGTGTGGGTTTTCGCCGGGTGCTCCGGTTTCCTCCCACAGCCGAAGACTTGCAGGTTGATAGGTAAATTGGCCATTGTAAATTGCCCCTAGTGTAGGTAGATGATGGGGATGTGGTAGGGAATATGGGATTAAATTAGGATTAGTATAAATGGGTGGTTGTTGTTTGGCACAGACTTGGTGGGCCAAAGGACCTGTTTCAGTGCTGTATCTCTCTATGAAACCTGACAGATGGTCATTAAAAATACAGTGTAAAAAAAGAATGAATTTGCATTTATATTGTACCTTTCACAACCTCCGGACATGACACTTTACAGCCAATAAAGTGCTACTTGTAAGTGTAGGAAATGCAGGAAGTGATTTACACACAGCAAAATCCTTCCAGGCGAAACACCGACGAGCAATGAGATAATGATCAGATAATCTATTTTAGTGAAACAAAGGCAAAATACTACAGGTGCTGGAAATCTGAAATAGAAACAGAAAGTGCTGAAAATACACAGCCGGTCTGGCAGCATCTGAGAGAGAGAAACAGAGTTAACGTTTCAGGTCATTGTTCTTTCACCGGAACTGGGAAAAGTTAGAGATGTAGCAGGTTTTAAGCAAATTCAGAGCCAGGGGAAGGTGGTGGGGGGGGGGGGGGGGGGGGGGGGAGGGGAGGAAAGAACAAAAGGGAAGATCCGTGAAAGGGTGGAAGGCTGGAGAAATTAAATGAGACAAGGGATGAAGGACAAAAGGGAGTGATAATGGGATAAGTAAAGAAACAAAAGATGGGTCTAGGTGAGCTCTAAATAGAAACAGCAGAACCAGTGTCAACAGCTGCTGGCTGGAAAAATAGGGGCAGTGGTAATGATCTGACATTGTTGCACGAAGTGTTGAGTCCAGAAGGCTGTAAAGTGCCTAATCGAAAGATGAGGTACTGATACGAGAACTTACATTGAGCTCCAATGGAACAGTGTAGGAGGCCAAGGAGAGAGAGGTCAGAGTGGGAATGGGGCTCAGAATTAAAATGACAGGCAACTGGAAGCTCAGGGTCATGCTTTCAGACTGAACGTGCAGCAGTGATCACCCAAACGAAGTTGAAAGAAGTATGCAGAAATTGCTGTTTCACCTGGAAGGAATATTTGGGGCTCTGGATTGAGGGGGGGGGGGGGGGGGGGGGGTTGGAGGGAGGAGCTAAAAGGGCAAGCGTTATATCTCCAGGAATTGCATGGAATGGTGCTGTGGGAAGGGGAGGGGTTGTTGCAGGTGATTGGAGACGGAATTAGGTGTCGCAGAGAGAACAGTCCCTCTGAAATGCTGAAAGGGGTGGTAGTGGAAGACGTACTTGGTGATGGCATCCTAAGAGCATAAGAAATAGGAGCAGGAGTAGGCCATTTGGCCCCTTGAGCCTTCTCCATCTTTCAATAAGATCATGGTTGATCTGATGGCGGCCTTAACTCGACTTTCCTGCCTGCCGCCCATAACCCTCAACTCCCTTGGAGATCAAAAATCTGTCTAACTCAGCCCTGAATATATTCAATGACCCAGCCTCCACTGCTCTGTGGGAAGAGAATTCCTAACACTAACCACCCTCTGAGAGAATAAATTTCTCCTCATTTCCGTCTCTAATGGGAGACCCATTATTTTGAAACTGTGCCCCCTAGTTCTAGATTCCCCCACGAGGGGAAACATCCTCTCAGCATCTACTCTGTCAAGGCCCCTCAGACTCTATGTTTCAATGAGATCACCTCTCAATCTTCTAAACTCCAATGTCTATAGGCCCAACCTGCTTAACTTTTCCTCAAGACAAACACTTCATCCCAAGAATCAGCCTAGTGAACCTTCTCTGAATTGCTTCCAGTGCAAATATATCCCTCCTTAAATAAGGTGACCAAAACTGTACACAGTTGTGGGAGTCAGTGGATTTATCGTGGATACTATAGCATGTGTTCAGACTGTCAGCATTTTCAGTATTTTGTTTTTTTATTAGTGTTTCATTCACTACCACTTCTCTTCCAGGAATGCCCACTTTGAAGAAGTTCTGCTCCTTTGTCTGACAGGACTTCCATTTGTCTCTTTTACCTTGTTCATCACCATTGATTTCTGTTTCCCTTCTTGTGTTTGATCAAGTTTCTACTAAAACTCACTCGCACAGCCACATATCCTTCCTCAACAACTGACTCCGGCTCTGACTTACTTCAAATTCCAACTGAAATTCCACCCTTCATGTTTTGGACCCACCCGTGATTATAGATATCTCCTAGACATTCAGCATTCTTCAAAGCACTGCTTTCACCGCATCCGGAGATCAATGCTATGTGCCGCCTATGCACACGCTCAACCTCTTTCTTCAGCAGCACCGACTCATTGTTTCTCAAAGCGTGCTGGCCCACAGTTCCATGTCAACCTTCATCTCATCTGGCGTTTTGACAAAAATCTCCTCTTCTTTCTTTCAGGAGTCAAGAACCACAAGCTTCAATAACTCTTGGATAACAACACCCCTTCCAGATCCGTCTTCCTCTTCACATTCCTCTGACCCCATCTGTTCTTCCAAGATCACCCTTTGCCAGGTTTTCACTGTTCCCTCTGACCTTCCCCTCTCTGACCTTGAGCAATCAGTCCTTAGCAAAGGCCTTAGAGGTCTCTTACACTCCCACCCTGGCACGATGCTGAGCTCTTCTTCTGTCGCCTTCACCTCTGCACCCAATTCTTTGGCCAGGAGTCTTTCCCTTGCACAGTGAACCCTTTCTCCTGTCTTCAGAATTCTTGTTCCACCAGCGACCATCCTTCTGGCCTCCTATCCTCTCTACATTGATTCATCGGGAACTGCCTGTGTGACATCAACCGTCACAATTTCTCCACCAGCAGCACTCCGACTGTTGTCCAACCCTAACATTGTCATCAAACCTGCTGTTGTTGTTTGGTGAACTGACCTCCAGCCTACTGGAGGCTGAACTCCAACTCTCTGACACTTCCTCCTACCTCCCTGGATAATGACCCCACAACCGAACATCAAGTCATCATTTTCCAGACTGTCACTGAACCCATCTCCTCTGGAGATATTCCTTCCATAGCCTCTAATCCCATAGTCCCCCAACTACATCCAGCCTATTTGTACCTCCTTCCCAAAATCCACAAACAGAACTGTCCTGAAAGACCCCATCATTTCAGCCTGTTCCTGCCCCACTGAATTGGTTTCTTCCATGTCAACCCTATTTTTTTCTCCCCTTGTCCAGTCTCTTCTAACCTACATCCCCGCTCTTTCAACATGCTCCGCCATTTTAACAGTTTCCAGTTTTCTGGTCCTAACCATCTCCTTTTCACCATGGACTTCCAATCCCTCTGCACCTCCATTCCCCACCAGGGCAACCTGAAAGCTCTCTGCTTCTTACCTGAGCAGAGGCCTAAACTGTCTCCATCCATCACCACCTTCCTCCACCTGGCTGAACATATTCTCACTTTGAACAACTTCTCCTTTAACTTCACTCGTTTCCTCCAAATAAAAGGTGTTGCTTTGAGAGCCTGTATGGATCCTAGCTATCCCTGCCTTTTTGTGGGATATGTAGAACTTTCTTTGCTTCAGTCCTACTCCGGTGCCCTTCTTCTGCTCTTATTTTGCTATATGGTTGACAGTTTTGGTGTAATTTCCTGCTTGCACCCTGAACGGGAAAAAATACATCAACTTTGCTTCCAATCTCCATCCAGCCCTCATTACCACAATAGGGTTCCCCTTGTCCTCACCTTCTACCCCACCAGCCTCTGTATTTAATGAATTATTCTCTGCCGTCTCCAGTGTGAAGCCACCAGCAGACACATCTTTCCCTCCCCTTTCAGCATTCCGAATGGACTGTTCCTTCCACGACATCCTGATCCACTCCAATCACCCCTTTCCCTTCCAATGCAAGCTCAGGAGTTGCAACACCTGCCCTTTTAACTCCTCCCTTCCCACCATCCAGGGCCTCAAACACTCCTTCCAGGTGAAACAGTGGTTTACTTCTACATCTTTCAATTTAATATACTGGATTCGCTGCTCACAATGTGGTTTCCTCTACGTTGGAGAGAGCAAACCCAGGTTGGGTGGCTGCTTTGTGGAGGCTGCAAGCGTGACCCTGAGCTCCCGGTCATCTGTCGTTTTAATTCTCCATCACACTCTGACCTCGGCCTCCGACACGGTTCTACATTAAAGCTCAAAGGAAGTTTGAGTAACAGCATTTCCTCATTTGATTAGGCACTTTATACCCTCTCAGACTTATTGAGTTTAACACTGTCAGATCACAACTGCTGCTCCTATTTTTTTCTGACAGCAGCTGCTGGTAAATTATTCTGCTGTTCCCATTCACACCTCCTGTGGACACATCTTTTGTTTCTTTACTTGTCCCATGATCGCTCCCTTTTGCCTTGGACCATCATCCCTTTTGTCACTTAATCTTTTCTGCCTTCTACCCTGTCAGACCTTCCCTTCTGTCCTTTCCTCCCCGTCCCCCTTTTCCCTTCCTCTGCACTTGCTTAAAACCCGTTACATTTCTAACTTTTCCCAGTTCTGATAAAAGGTCATCGACCTGGAACATTAACTGTTTCTCTCTCCACAGATACTGCCTGACCTGCTGAGTATTTCCAGCATTGTCCATTTATAAATCTGATTTTGTGATGTCAACGGAGGGATTGATATTGATCAGGACACAGGAGAGAAATCCTTTTGACTCAGAGATGAGGGAACTGTCACTGAGCCTCGGCTGGCAGGAAGGGATGGGCAATAAATGGGGCCTTGTTAGTGTCACCCACATCCTAATTATAACTATAGAGAAACCTATATCGAACATTGTGGCCTGTAAATACAGAAGGCTCTTTCCTCCTAATTTTACAATCATTGTATGTTTTATTTGGACATCAATCTCTTAGCGTAGCTTTCTTGCTTCTGCAGACTTCCAGCAAGTAAAAGGACAAAAGGAATTAGCATGTTGAATAGAAAGCCTTTTATGCACACCTTAACGCCTGGTCTATAATGGGGAGAGGTAGGAGAGCTGAGCAAAATATTCTTATATTTGAAGAGAACTCGTTTGCCTTACCTCGGAATTTCTTTGGAGGATTGGCCAGATCTCCAGCTTCTGGCTGAACCACACATCTGTCATCCACTAATCTGTAAGAGAAAAGCACTTCAGTTAACTGCAACGCAGCAGTGCGAGTTCATTCTTAACTTTGTAGCCTAAGAACAAATGTTTACAAGAGTTGGGCTAAGATTGCATTTGCTCCCAAACAGGTAAGATGCATTATAGAGTAATTAAATACATTTTTTTAAATTAAATGTTTTAATGATCAGGTATCCACATGGATTAGTATTGGATTACAATGCAGCACTTATTCTGCATTCGCAATATTTTTGTAGCAAAAAGGTGATTTGACACGGGAAAGTAAAGCTCTCAGTCCCTGCACGTGTCATAGAGGCTAGTGCCCAAACACTCCACATATTGAAACGTCACCAACACCAATGTGGTGACACATGTTAAGAACTTCCAACAAAAATATGTCTCCAAAATTGGTGCTTCCTTTTGCACAGAAAGGATTCAGCCCATTGAGTCCACTCAATCCCTCAAGTTTATTAAAGGATTTAGAAAAACATATTTTCCAAGTATTAACAGTCAGCTGTAGTTCAGTTGGTAGCACTCTCTGTTCTGGTTAGAAAGTTTTGAGTTCAAGACCCACTCCAGAGACATGAGCACAAAATCTAGGCTGACATTCGCAGTGCAGTATTGAGGGAGTGCTGCATTGCCAGAGGTACCATCTGTCGGCTGAGATGTTAAACCAGGGCCCCGTCTGCCTCCTTGAGTGGATGTAAACAATCCCAAAGTACAATTTTAAAGAAGAGCAAGGGAGGTTCAATGTCCTGGCCATTAGTTAACCCTCAACCAACATCACTAAGAGAGACTTGTGTATATATTAACGATTTGGACATAAATGTAGGGGGCATGATCAAGAAGTTTGCAGATGGCACAAAGATTGGCCCTGTGGTAGATAGCGAGGAGGGTAGCTGGAGGCTGCAGGAAGCTATTGGTGGTCTGGTCAGATGGGCAGAAAAGTGGCAAATGGAATTCAACCTGGAGAAATGCGAGGCAATGCATTTGGGGAGGTCAAACAAGGCAAAGGAATACACCATTAATGGGAAAATACAGACAAGTGTAGTGGAAGTGAGAGACCTTGGAGTGAATGTCTACTGATCCCTGAAGGTAGCAGGACAAGTCGATAAGAAGGCATACGGAAGTCTGAGGCTCCTGGATAGAGTAGAGGTGAAGGGTCTAGTCACCTTAGCAGAGAGGTCAGTGACTAGGGGGCATTGATTTAAAGTGATTAGTAGAAAAATTAGAGGGGAGATGAGGAAAAACTTTTTCACCCAGAGGGTGGTGCGGGTCTGGAACTCACTGCCTGAAAGGGTAGTTGAGGCAGAAACCCTCAACTCATTCGAAAGGAGCCTGGATATGCACCTAAAGTGCCATAATCTGCAGGGCTGTGGACCAAATGCTGGAAGGTGGGATTAGAATAGGTGGATCGTTTTTCAGCCGGCACAGACACAATGAGCCAAGTGGCCTCTTTCTGTGCCTTAAACATTCTATGATTCTATGACTGCTATTGTACATAAGAACATAAGAAATAGGAGCAGGAGTAGGCCATTCGGCCCCTCAAGCCTACCCCGCCATTCAATAAGATCATGGCTGATCTGCCCCAGACCTCAACTCCTCTTTCATGCCAGCTCCTCATAGCCCTCAACTCCCTGATATTTCAAAAAGCTATCCACCTCCTCCTTAAATACTTTCAGTGATCTAGCCTCCACAACTCTCTGGGGTAGAGAATTCCTTTCATTCACTACCCTCTGAGAGAAGAAATTCCTTCGCATCTCAGTTTTAAATGAGTGTCCCCTTATTCTGTAACTATGTCCCCTAGTTCGAGACTCCCCCACTAGTGGAAACATCTTCTCAACAGCTACCCTGTCAATCCCCCTCAGAATCTTGTACGTTTCAATAAGATCACCCCTCATCTAAACTCTAATGAATAAAGGACAAACCTGCATCACCATTCTTTGTAAGTCAACCCCTTCATCCCAGGAATCAGGCTAGTGAATCTCTTTTGAACTGCCTCCAACGCCAGTCCATTTCTTAAATACCTTCTTAAATATTTCTTAAATAAGTCTGCAAACGTGACATGAAGTCCTGTGACATTGACCACAAGTTGTGGGAGTCAGTTGCCAGCGATCGCCAGAGCTGGCGGGCAGCCATAAAGGCGGGGCTAAAGAGTGGCGAGTCAAAGAGACTTAGCAGTTGGCAGGAGAAAAGACAGAAGCGCAAGGGGAGAGCCAACTGTGTAACAGCACCGGCAACCAATTTTCTCTGCAGCACCTGTGGAAGAGTCTGTCACTCTAGAATTGGCCTTTATAGCCACTCCAGGCGCTGCTTCACAAACCACTGACCACCTCCAGGCGCTTACCCACTGTCTCTTGAGACAAGGAGGCCAAAGAAGAAAAAAAAAGAAAAATACGGGGACCAAAACTGTACACAGTACTCCAGTTGCGAACTCACTAACACCCTGTACAGTTGTAACAAGACTTCCCTATTTTTAAACTCCAAACCCCTAGCAATAAAGGCCAAAATTCCATTTGCCTTCTTAATTAATTGCTGCACCTGCATGCTAACTTTTTGTGTTTCGTGCGCATGTATACTCAAATCCCTCTGTACTGCACTTTTTTGGAGTCTCTCTCCATTTAAATAATAATCTGCCTTTTGATTCTTCCTAACAAAATGCATGACTTCACACTTTCCTACATTAAACTCCATCTGCCAAGTTTTTGCCCACTCACTTAACCTATCTATATCCCCTTGCAGATTCCTTATGTCCTCATCAGAACATGCCCTCCCATCTATTTTTGTATCGTCAGCAAATTTGGATATATTACACTCTGCCCCCTCCTCCAAGTCATTAATATAGATAGTAAATAATTGAGGCCCTAGGACCCATCCTTGTGGCACTCTACTAATTACATCTTTCCAACCTGAAAATGACACATTAAACCCAATTCTCTGTCTTCTGGGAGTTAACCAATCCTCACTCTATGCTAATACATTACCCCCAATACCGTGAGCTCCTATCTTATACAATAATCGTTTATGTGGCACCTTATCGAATGCCTTCTGGAAATCCAAATACACTATATCGCCTGGTTCCCCTTTATCAATTCTGCTTGTTATATCCCTTGCTGTGAACAAATTGACTGCCATGCTACTTACATTACAACAGTGGCTACACTTCAAAAGTACTTCATTGATTGTAAAGCACTAGGGTCAGAAAAGGCGCTATATAAATGCAGGTCGTTATTTCTTTCTTTCTACATCCGTTTCAAGCACCTCACTTCATTCTGCATCCAAGGCTTTTCAGGGCAGTGTGCTCCACACAGGAAGGTAAGCTTTTCTGGGTTTATTTTCATCCAACTGATTTTAAGAATACATTTCCTAATTCAGGATTCATCTGCTTGTACCTCCACCTCTCTTGATAGTATTGAAGGGAATTCTTCCAACATCTTAATCGGGTAGCCTTTCACAACCCCACATGTCTCAGGAATATAATCCAGGTTTACACAGTCTCTAAACGTGGCTACACCCCTTCATCCTAGGTATCCTATGTAATTATTGCTAGATTTTCCCCAAGGTTAGCACACCCTTCCTAAGCTGGGGTGAGAGGCTTAACACAGCTGGATACAATACTCCAAGTGAGGTGTGGCCAGCACTTGGTCTAACTTGCTTTTATATTCTACGGCTCCGCAATTCACAGACTACAATCCTGGCCATTACCTCGCGATTACACCCACCCATGCCCCCTGGCACTGCCCCTATTGGATTACCTTGGAACATGAGTATTCCATTCAGCCAATTGGGCCTGCTACACCATCCAATTAGATTACGGCTGATTCTTGCCTCAACACGATTTATCTGCCTTTCAATCCTATACCTTGACATCCTTACCTAATAAAAATCTAGTGATCTCAAGAATTCAAGTGCCTCGATTGTGCTTTACTAAAATCTTAACAATAGCATTAATAGAGGAGATTGAAACAAAGATTTTCGTGTACAAAAATATTCCTTCCACCCACTTAGCACCACCCCAACCCCACATCTACGTTCAATTGCATCAAACAGCATAATACCAGCACCACTTCTAATAGGTGAAGTCCCATAGAGAGGCTCCACAGTGCACTAAGGTGATCTTTGTAAAATTCGTAATGATTTAAAAATCCAACTTCAGTTTCCACCAATTATTCTTCTTTCACTCCTTTCAACCTTGCTGGTATGTTAAACCAATGCATAGAGCCAAAATGTGACCAAAACAACAAAAAATGTCCAGCTTACATTTCAGAAACTTTTTGTTTGATTCGTATTAATGTGTAATGGAACTAAAATGACCCAACAAAATGGCCACAATAGACTCATAAAACGCAGAGGCCTCAGGCCTTCTCAATCATCCACTGGCCTGAACCAGTCAAGTTTCACATTGCATACAGGCCAGCTTCATTAATAGCTCCAATATCCATTGTTAATGTTGCACTGTTGCACTGAAGCACACTGCACACCTGAAAGTCAAATTAACCCTGCCAGAATTCAGTCTGCTTGACTCTTTCTTTCCGAGTAAGTCACATAGACAACTAGCACTATCTGATTGCTAAAATTCATATCAAATGTTACAATGCATTTTAAATAATGGATGTAAAATGCACATTAAAAACTACATGTCTGAAAAAGCAGCAAGGAGCATTGCTTCCCTGTTATATAAGTCAGGGTCAATGTGGACCACTGAACTCATTTCAATCACCAAAATGGACTGGAGAGACATTTTCCAGATGACCCCCCACTAATTGGCCTGGGTTTTTCTCTGCTTTTCCGCCTCTCCCAGCAGCTCACATGGGATCGGGCAGGTGGGGGAATGTGAGGCACAAGATATCACAATTTATGTGGTACAGGCTGCTTGGACCAGTTGGTCCTTTCCTGCTCATCATTTTTATATGTTTGTAATATTTAGAAGGCTTTTCTGTTAATAGCCCCAGATCACCTCAGTAACATGTAATTACAGTTTGTATTTATAGTACATTAATAGCTCATCAGTGTGCCACAGTTTTCTAATTTAGCTTTATTTGACCAACCATTGCAGATAATCTACACTACAGAACGGTGTGTTGTCTGAGCTGGAAGGAGACATTATAGGTTAGGGACAACCATGGGTAACAACTTTCAGTTGTATAAGGCCAGATTGAAGTGAGATGTCTGGAGGTAGTTCCTCTCCCACAGCACAGTGGACCTCTGGAACAGGCTGTCGATGCATGCAGTGGACGTTGACTTACTGAATTCCTTCGAGCAAGAGCTGGATCTGTTTCTGTCGGACATCATCTCTTACAAAAGGATAGTACTTTGAAGATTTCAGGGCCAGAGTGATCTGCTGGGCTAGTTTCGATTGCTATGGGTTGCAGGGGTAGTTGGAGAGAAATTGCCCAGATTTTTTCCTCCAAGTTATCCTGGGTTTTTTTAATCTAGTTTTTCTCCTCTCCCAGGAGGTCCCGTGCTTTTGGGTAGTTTGGGGAGCGTGTGTGGGCCAGGCTGGATGGACCAGAGGGTCTTCACCTGCCTGTCATTGTTTATATGTTCATTGTTGATCTTATGCTCCCAAATCATTTTAAAAGGAAAGGGTTTGTTCTGCGACAGGAGAATGCTCAGATATTATGTTGCATAATGACCTTGATATCTGTCAATGCAGGAATTTAGCTCGTCAACTGTGGCAAAACGGTTTCAGTTTCTTGGAAATCAATCAGAAAAGCACATTACTTTCCTTTGACTTGTTATCTACACTTGGTCTGAAACTGTGTTGATACCTAGTCACAGAGCAGCTCCAAGTACTGATCATTGTATACTGTGGTGATAAGGTTCAAGGACAGCATAGTTTACACTGCAGTAACCTGCAGAAAGGAAAGTCCAGCGACTCCAGGCTAGTCTGCACTATATTCAATCCTTTCTAAATAGGTTGTTGTGCTAATCCAGTGTTGTTTTGTTGAAATCGCTGACTAGCTACAGACAAGGCTACGATGACACTACAGGCAGTAATTTTAACAGAAAACACCTCACACTCAACACAAGTAAATGTGTATATTTACTGAACAAACATGTCCCACACAAGGCACACTCTTCATTTTGTTTTCCGGAGCGCACAGGAAATTTGTTTAAGTGCACGGCCACTTTAAATTTTTTTTGCTTGGTCGCATATGCTTGGTAACTTAAAGGGGCCGACTTGTGCTCAGCCTGCGCGGAACTTCCAGGTTGCTGTGCAGCTTCGTAACCAATAAACTTCTACCAATAAACACTCGCAATCTCTGCTTTTCGTCTCACCCTTTTACCAACTAATGCACAAAACGGTTGAAGTTCACGTGCATAATATGAGTATTGAGATCACAGGACCAATGGCAGTGTCCATAACTCATTTATTACTGACTAATCAGAAATGCAATTGCCACATTTAGATTCCCAATTAGCCACTTGTGGCTAGTGAGTGATGCATTGAACAATCTAGCACTCATGTTCCATACTGCATTGAGACAAACAGCACATATTGTCCACATCATTCTCCAGAGTTAACTCAATACCAGAATCACTCTGGGAACCATGTAACATACACAGGAATCACAGCCAAAGTTGAAATCTTAATCTTGATTGGAATTCTCAAGTAATTAAGGGGGAATCTTTCTTTCTAAAAGGCAACTATTTCCACTGGGGGGGGAGTCTACGGCTCAGGAACATAGTCTAAAAATTAGAGCCAGACCTTTCAGGAGTGAAATTAGGAAACACCTCTTCACACAAAGGGTGGCAGAAATTTGGAACTCTCTTCCACAAAAGAAAATTGATGCTGGATCAATTGTTCATTTTAAGGCTGCGTTTGCTGACAATGTAAGCACTAGGTGGCGCAGTTCTTGCACATGAGTAAATGCAGCCTCCTCACTGAAATGTCACTATCTGTGACGTTTTTGGCAGCTGCCAGTAATAAGGATGGCACTGCTCAATTTATCACAAAAACAAGATGAAACCCAAATGCCCACAGTGGCTGTGATCGCTGGCTCCATCCCACCCCCAACAGTACCCGGCACCCTCCCGCCATCGCACCTCTCTTTGCCGCTGCCTCCCGGGCCTGCCTGCTCACCACTTGCTCCATGCCTCACCACTTCTCCCCCCTCCGCCACTCGCTCGATGCTTCATCACCACCTTCCCCACGTGTGGGCCACTCGCTCCCGGCCTCACCACTTCATCCCCTCTGCTCCCCACTCCCTCCCGCTTCTGCTCCCCGGTCCCCTGACTATCTTGCCACTCTCTCTCCACCCCCCACCCCCACTTCCCCCTTGCAGGGAGGAAAGGAAGCAATCGTGGGAGGGAGCAGGAACCAGAAGCAGGAGGCAGTGGGGCACAGAGGTGGGGAGCGAGTGGGGAAAACTGGCGAGGCGGGGAGCGAGTGGCCGACAGGTAGGTTGGGGGGGGGGGGGTGAGGCGGGGAGCGAGCAAAGAGCAGACGTTGCAGTACGCGATGACATTTTCACGCGCATGCGCGAATTAGTCCTGGCTCATCAGGTGCTGAGACAGGCAGCGCATGCGCAGCACCATACTGACAGCAAGGGTCCGTTCTGTGCATGTGCGAAGCTGGGAGCACTCTGATGACGTCAGTGCTGGGCTGCGTTGTCAGGAGTCACTTTGTAATTTTAAAACTGAAATTGAATTTTTGTTATCCAAAAGGTATTAAGGGATATAGGTCAAAGGTAGATATACCAAGTTAGGTACATACTGCAGCCACAGTGCTCTGATGATGGACGGGGTGCGTATGGAGTCCAGTGACAGCACCAGTCAAGCAAACTACTCTGATCTGGATAGTGTTGAGCTTCTTGAGAATTGGTTCAGCTACACCATCTAGACTGAGTGGTCAAGAGATGAGCCACTCATCTTGCACTGCCTCTGCCCTGGTCTTATACACAGTGTTAATATGGCTGGTCTGGTTAAGCTTCTGGACAATGCTGAGCCCTAAGTTATTGAACAATGGTGGTCCTGCTGAAGATCAGGAGATGGTCAATGCCTGGCACTTACTTGGCCTAAATAGTACTTGCCACCTGTCAACTGAAGCCTGGATAATATCCAAGTCCTGCTATTGGCTGGCATGGGTTGGGTTTCAAATAGAGCCGAACACTGCGGAATTATCAGCAAACAATCCATTCCTGATCACATGATACATGAGAATTTTCAATGATCAATAAATCTTGAACTTTTACTCCACCATAGGAAAGGGAAAGAAAGGACTTGCAAAACATTAAGTTATTTCTCAGCCAATGTGATACTTTTGAATTGTTATTTTTTTATTCATTCATGGGATGTAGGTGTCACTGGCCAGGCCAGCACTTATTGCCCATCCCTAATTGCCCTTGAGAAGATGGTGGTGAGCTGCCTTCTTGAACCGCTGCAGTCCATGTGGGGTAGGTACACCCACAGTGCTGTTAGGAAGGGAGTTCCAGGATTTTGACCCAGCGACAGTGAAGGAACGGCGATATAGTTCCAAGTCAGGATGGTGTGTGACTTGGATGGGAACTTGCAGGGGATGGTGTTCCCATGCATCTGCTGCTCTTGTCCTTCGAGGTGGTAGAGGTCAATGGTTTGAAAGCCTTGGTGCGTTGCTGCAGTGCATCTTGTAGATGGTACACAATGCTGCCACTGTGTGTCGGTGGTGGAGGGAGTGAATGTTTGTAGATGGGGTGCCAGTCAAGCAAGCTGCTTTGTTCTGGATGATGTCGAGCTACTCGAGTGTTGTTGGAGCTGCACCCATCCAGGCAAGTGGAGAGTATTCCATCACACTCCTGACTTGTGCCTTGTAGATGGTGGACAGGCTTTGGGGAGTCAGACCAGGTAAGGACAGCAGATTTCCTTCCCTAAAGGACATTAGTGAAACAGATGGGTTTTTACAACAATCGACAATGGTTTCATGGCCTTCATTGGACTAGCTTTTTTTAAATTCCAGATTTATTAATTAAATTCAAATTCCACCTCCCGCTGTGGTGGGATTCAAACCCATGTCCCCAGATCAATACCCTGGGTCTCTGGGTTACTAGTCCAGTGTTAATACCACTACACCACCGCCTCCCCTACATTACCTGTAGTCATTATCACAATGTAGGAAATGTGGCAGTGAATTTGCGCACAGCAAGACCCCACAAATAGTAATGTGATAATCTGATTTAGTGATATTGGTTGAGGATAAATATTGGCCAGATCACCGGGGAGAACTCCCCTGCTTTTTTCCTCAGTAGTGCCCGGGGATCTGTTACGTTCACCTGAGGGGTCAGATAGTCCTTGGTTTGAAGGCTCATCTGAAAGACTGCACCTCTGACATTGCAGCACTCTCTCAGTACTGGCTCTGAAGTGTCAAGCTGGATTGCGTGCTGAGATCTCTGATTTGGGGTTTGACCCAACAACCTTCTGACTCAGAGACAAGAATGTTACCAACTGAGCCGAGGCCGAGTACATCATACTCATCCTTTGGCCTTGGGATACGGATTCAAATGTCCCCAGCCCCTGAATCACTGTGCTATTTATCTTATTCAATTCTGTCATAGATCTGCTCCATTGGCCAGATTGTGAAGTTCCTGTGATTCCCACATGGGGCAGAAGTCACTTAGTGCTACGAAAGATGCCAGAGAACTGCCACTGCAATGGGGTGGGGTTTCCCATTCCAGGTGGGTGGATTTGATTGGCAGCTCAGTGAACCAGAGCATTGTGGGAGGGGGTCAGGTGTCAACCATATTTTACCCTCCCTCTCTGGAACAGTCAGTTTGAGCAGTTTGTGCCTGGGCCATTGAGCAAGGCAGAGAGGTCACACTACTTCCAAGTTTATGCCAGTCAATTCAGGGATTTCTGACTTAAGCCTATTTATGGAATCTTACAGCACATTCAGCCACTTGGCCATCATGTCTGTGCTAGCTCTTTGAATGAGCTATCCAATTAGTCCCATTCCCCTGTCCTTTCCCCATAACTGCAATTTTTTTCCTTTCAGTATTTATCTAATTCCCTTTTGCAAGTTACTATTGAATCTACTTCTACCGCCCTTTCAGGCAGTGCACTCCAGATCACAACAACTCACTGTGTTTACAAGAAATTCTCATGTCCCCTCTGATTGTTTTGACAGGATTAGAATGACAAGAAACAAATATATTTCACTAAAGACTACTTTATGTTCATTCATGTATTACAATTAAAATAAACAACAGCATCTTATATTTATATAGCGCCTTTAACATAACAAAACATCCCAAAGTGCTTTACAGGAGCATTATAAAACCAAGTACAATATTGAGCCACAAAAGGCTATATTAGGTCAAATGACCAAAAGCTTGGTCCAAGAGGTAGGTTTTAAGTAAAAGCAATATACTGCAGATGCTGGAAATCTGAAATAAAAACAAGATATGCTGCAAATACTCAGCAGGTCTGGCAGCATCTGTGGAGAGAGAAGCAGAGTTAACGTTTCAGGTCAGTGGCCCTTCATCAGAACTGGCAAATGTTAGAAATGTAATAGGTTTTAAGCAAATAAAAGCGGGGATGGTTTTAAGGCTTAGCTTCAAGGAGGAAAGCAAGGCGGAGAGGTGTAGGGAGGGAATTCCAGAGCTTCGGGCCGAGGGAACTGAAGATACGGCCACCAAAAATGGAGTGATTAAAATCTGGCCTCTGGTACAAGAGGCCAGAATTAGAGGAGCGCAGATATCTTGGAGCATTGTGGGGCTGGAGGCAATTACAGAGATAGGGAGGGGTGAGGGCATGGAGGGATTTGAAAGAATTTTAAAAATCAAGGCGTTGCTTGACTGGGAGCCAACGTGGGTCAGCGAGAACAGGAGTGACAGGGAACGGGATTTGGTGAGAGTTAAGACATAGGCCGCAGAGTTTTGGATGATCTCAAGTTTACGGAGAGTAGAATGTGGGAGACCAGCCAGGAGTGCATTGGAATAGTCAAGTCTAGAGGTAACGAAGGCATGAATGAGGGTTTCATTAGCAGATGAGCTGAGATAGGGGTGAAATTGGGCAATGTTATGGAAGTGGAAATAGGTGGTCTTAGTAATGGCACGAATATGTGGTCAGAAGCTCATCTCGGGGTCAAATGTGACACCAAGGTTGCAAACAGACTGGCTTAATCTCAGACTGTTGCCAGAGAGACAAATTGAGTTAGGAGCTTGGGAACAGAGTTTGGAGCAGGGACTGAAAACAATGGCTTCAGTCTTTCCAATATTTAATTGGAGGAAATTTCTCATCCAGTACTGGATGTTGGATAAGCCGTCTGATAATTTAGCAACAGTGGAGGAGTTGAGGGAAGTGGTGGTGAGGTAGAGCTGAGTGTCATCAGTGTACACGTGAAAACTAATGCTGAACTTCCAGATGATGTCATCAGGGGCAGCAAGTAGGTGAGAAATAGGAGGGGACCAAGGATAGATCCTTGGGGGACACCAGAGGTAACGGTGTGGGAGCAGGAAGAGAAGCCACTGCAAGTGATCCTCTGGCTATGGTTAAATAGAAAAAGAATAGAACCGGGTGAGAGCAGTCCTACCCAGCTGGACGACAATGAAGGAGGATGGTGTGGTCAACTGTGTCAAAGGCTGTAGGCAGGTTGAGAAGGACAAGGAGGAATGCTTACCTGTATCACAATCACATAGGAAGCCATTTGTGACTTTGATAAGAGCATTTCGGTACGGTGGCAGGGGCAGAAACCTGATTGGAGGGATTCAAAATTGGAGTTTTAAGATAGGAACAGATTTGGGAGGCAACAACACATTCAAAAGATATTGGAGAGGGAAGAGAGGTTGGAGATGGGATGTTAGTATGCAAACGCAGTGGGGTCAAGGGTTTTTTTTGAGGAAAGGGGTGATGTCGGCAGATTAAAAAGGAGAGAGAGAGAGAGACAACACTCGAAGAGAGAGAACCATTAGCATGGATCAGGAGGGGAAGCTGGGTGATCAACAGTCAACTAGTTAGTCAGTTTATAACTGGCCTCTTTGCACCAGAGTGCTTTTCAGTCCAGCTTCTGAAATGTCATTAGCAGCACGTCTGAGATCACAGTATCCAGTGCACAGAACATGAAGGCTTTTATTGTTCATGGCCTATGGGTCATTCAACCAGACTCTGAGTCGTAAAGGTCTTCTCCAGATGATCGGAGACACCAGGTCCTTGTACAGGAGTGCCCAGTGAGGCTCCACTCGAGAGACTAACCAGTGCAGAACCAAAATTTGTAACAGAAAGGATCTCAGAAGAAAGGAATGGGCCAAGAGGCACAAACGCTTCGAACAAGCGAGCCTGCCGTGGCATTACTCAGAGCTGGTCACCTGGCTGCACCAGAGGTGGGCCATGAAGTGCTATTTCTTTATGTGTAATTGGCTTTGACTCCCTTCAGGAAGTGATCTGAAGGCCTGGATTAGGTGCTTGAAGAAGGGAGAATGAGACACCCCAGACAACAGGAGAAAACTAAAAACAGGAACAAAAGGTATAGTAGAAAGAAGGGAAAGAAAAGAAAGACTTGCATTTATATGTTCATGATCTCAGGATGTTCCAAAGCACTTCAAAAAAAAATCTTCATTGGCTTTAAAGTATAGTCATTGTTCTAATGTAGGAAACATTGCAGCCAATTGCGCACAGCAAGATCCCACAAACAGCAAATGTGCTTATGATTAGATAATCTGTTTGTGTGATGTTGGTTGAGGGATAAATATTGGCCAGGACA
Source organism: Heterodontus francisci (assembly GCF_036365525.1). Classification (NCBI taxonomy): domain Eukaryota; kingdom Metazoa; phylum Chordata; class Chondrichthyes; order Heterodontiformes; family Heterodontidae; genus Heterodontus; species Heterodontus francisci. The sequence goes on along the minus strand of NC_090397.1, from coordinate 12,520,457 downwards.
CTGGGATAACTCTCCTGTTTTTCTTCAAAATTGTCATGGGATCTTTTACTTCCATTTGAGAGCAGCTCGATGTAATGCCTCATCTGAAAAACTGTAGCTCTGACAGTGCAGCACTCCCTCAGTACTGCACTGGAATATCAGCCTGGATTTTTGTGCTCGAGTCCTGGGAGTGGGGCTTTAACCCAGAACCTTCTGACTCACAGGCAAGGGTGCTCCCAACTGAGCCACCGCTGAAAAATGCAGTAAGTACACAAAAACTAAACAAAAGGAAATAAATACAGCAATGTGGCATATTTTAGCATCCCTGAGTGCAGAATAAAGAACATACACAAAAGAAGAAATTGTTTTCTCCATGGGATGTCTGTCTTTGCAAGGATATGGGACAGTGTGAGCTAGGTGCAATAATTCACTCCAATGACCAGTTTTAACACTGAGTTACTCTCCATCGCATCGGCTGTTGTCCTGCATAGAAAATGGGCCTTTTAGACTAACAAGTCAATGCCCATGTTTGTGCTCCATACAAGCCTCCTCCCATGTTACTTCATCTAACCCATTAGACATGTCCTTCTGCTTCAGTTTCCTTCCTATCTGGCCTTACAAAATTCCTTGTGTGGGATGATAGATCTATTCATGCATAAGAGAACATGAAGATATTTCAGAGCCATGTTTGAGCAAGCTTGTTTTGCAAAAAAAAAAGCACCCACACACTCCCTGCAGTTAGCAGATTGTCAATTAGTCTTCATACAAATTCATACTGTGAGGTGGCAGATTTCCAATCAGATTGTTTTTATTACACATGATGTGATGCAGGTCTCACCATTAGAAAAAGTTCTAATCAATACTTTAAGGGACTTCATTCCTTTTTGTTTGCCTCACATGTCCCTAGTTACTTAATTCAGCTACTATCTTGACCGATAAAAAGTCCCACATTGTTGCAAAAGATTGACAATCTTAATATGAAACAATAAAAGCAATCTCCTTATAATCGCAGAAATAACTGTTAATAATTGTCCAGACTAGACAGGCAGCCTTTTTACCTGTCCTATTGCCAATGCCAAATCTTTTCTCTCATTTATTCACGGGATGTGGGTGTCGCTGGCAAGGCTGGCATTCACTGTCAGTCCCTAGTATAACTTCGGAGCTTGCTTGGCCACTTCAGCCAGCAGTCAATAGCTAACCACATTAGTGCGGAACCAGAGTCACATATAGGCCAGACCAGGTAAGGACGGCAGATTTCCTTCCCCAAAGGACATTAGTGTTGTGTTGTTAGGTTTATATAAGTATCTTTGTAGGGTGTTCTAGAGAAAGTCTTAGACTCCAGTAGAGGTTAAATAATAACTATTATTTACAGTTACTATATACACTCTCTGCAAGCCATCTAAGCTAGCATCCTTCGTGCTGCTCCTTCTTCAGCCTATCTCATGTGACCGTTATATCATCACTTTTACAGTGGGAGGGGTCTCTCTCACTGTCTTCAGTACTAATCCTTTACATCCTTATACTACAATAAGTGAACCAGTTTGGGGTTTTTAATGAAAATCCAAAAAACTTCATGGTCACTTTTACTGATGCCAGCCTTTTATTTCCAATTTTTTAGATAAAATTGAATTCTCAAATTGCCATGGAGTTGAAATCAGATGTAGGTAAGATTTTAACTCACTCAAAACCCATTCACTTGCACAGTGAATTGGGCCAATAATCTCTGAATGACTAATCCAGATTTCTGGATTACTAATCCAGTAACATGATCACTACACTGCCATACCCTACATTTCTCAGTAACCTGTTCCTACATCAGTACAATGGCTCTATTTGTAATCTGTGCCAACAGACTGGTACTGGGTGTATGCCTAATGCCACCCTCAGAAAATACAACTACAAGTGACCCCTTAAGAGGAGGTCTCCACTAACACAAAGCAGGTGGTCCAGTATAACTAAGTGTATGGAATATTATACAATGAGTTGATTCTCCCCAGGCTGGCAAGGTCTTGTCCTGTCAACTCGTTGAGGAAGGTTTTGAGCCAATCGCTGGACACCATGTGACAGTACTCCAGGGTCACCCAGGTGCATTCTAGGGCTCGGAAAGGTGACATGTGACCAAAGCAGCCTGCCTTGCTCAGTCCTATTTTAGCTGCATCTGGACCATGGGTCAAACCTATATTCTTTCCTTGCTTTCTTGTGAGAAAGCCCCACTTTCTCACTTACATTATCCCAACTGTCTCTTGGAGGCATTGGAAAAATGGCAGACACAAACTTGTCTGACCCTATTTCATAGGAACAGGAGAAAGCCATTCAGTCCCTCAGGCCTATCCCACCATTCAATTAGATTGTATCTGATCTGTACCTCAATTCCATAACCTTGATACCCTTATCTGACAAAAAGCTATCAATCGCAGTCTTGAAAACTCCAACTGACGCCTCTCATCCACCTTTTGGAGAAAGGGTTCCAAATTCCCACAACCCTTTATATGAAAAAGCGTTTCCTCATTTCACACCTAAATTGCTTAGCTCTCATTTTAATGAGAGTGCCTACCTGTTGTGGATTCCACCACCAGAGGAAATAGTTTCTCTGTAACTACCCTATCAAATCCTTTCATCATTTTAATGAGATCACCTGTTGCTGTTGTAATGTAGGAAACATGGCAGCCAATCTGTGCACAGCAAGCTCCCACTAACAGCAATGTGATAATGGCCAGATAATCTGTTTTTGTGATGTTGGTTGAGGGATAAATATTGGCCAGGACACTGGGGAGAACGCCCCTGCTCTTCTCCAAAATAGCACCATGGGATCCTTTTACATCCACCTGAGAGGGCTGACAGGGGCTTGGTTTAACGTCTCATCCGAAAGACAGCACCTCCGACAGTGCAGCACACCCTCAGCACTGCACTGGAGCATCAGCCTTGATTTTTGTACTCAAGTTTATGGAGTGGTACTTGAACCCTCAACCTTCTGACTCAGAAGGCAAGTGAGCCACGGCCGACTTTCTAAATTCTAAATTCAATGGATGTGATTTTAAAAAGTGCATGACCGAAAGGAACTGAGACCAAAAGCAATAATGTATATTTTTCTATAAAAATCCAATAGAGTTGTGCCTCATAGAAGTGCATTCATAGACATTTATATAGTACTCCAGTGCTTCCTCTAAGCTGTGCGGCTGCACAGCAACCTGAACTTTCCAGCACAGGCCACGCACAAGTTGGCCCCTTTAAGTTACCGCATGTGCACGTCCGCACAAAAAAATTTAAAGGGCCCAAGCACTTAAATAAATCAGTACAAAAAAAAATTTAGAGTGTACATTGCTGTACACCGATATATATTTATACAGTAGGATGTTTTATTTTCCTCATTGCTTTATAGGCGTGAGGATAAAGTCCGTCAAAAGAATTCCCAAATCAAATGATGCCCATGGAATTCAACGGATAGTGGCAACATGGATACAAAATGAGCTGGGAGACAGAAAGCAGTAGTGAACGCTTGTTTTTCAGACTGGAGGACAGTGGTGTCTCCCAAGGTCAATTTTAGGACCACAGCTTTTTTTGATATATTTTATTGAACTGGATTTGGGCATAAGGGGTATAATTTTAAAGTTTGTAGAGGATACAAAGTTTGGAAATGTAATAAATGATGAGAGTAGTAGCAGACTTCAGGAAGTCATAGGCTGGTGGTATGGACAGACACAAGGCAGATGAAATCTAATGCAGAGCAGTGTGAAGTGATGCATTCTGCAAGGGAAAATGAAGAGAGGCAATATGAACTAAATGATACAATTTTAAAGGGGATGCAGGAACTCAGGTGTATGTACACAAATCTTTGAAGGTGGCAGGACATGTTGAAAAGGCTCCTTGGCTTTATAAATAGAGGCACATATTAAGCAAAACATTACAGTAAATCTTTATACATCATTGTTTAGACTTCAGCTCAAGTATTGCATTCAATTTTGGGCATCACACTTTAGGAAAGATATCAAGGGCTTGGAGAGGGTGCAGAGGGTATTTCCCAAATGGTACCAAGGATGAGGCACGTCAGTTATGTGGAGAGACAAGAGAAGCTGGGAATGTTCTCCTTAGACCAATGAAGGCAATGGGGAGATTTAAGAGAGGTGTTCAAAATTCTGAGGGTTTTGATTTAAGATAATTGGCAGAAAAAGCAGAGGGAAGGAGATGAGGAGAATTTTTTTTAATGCAGAAGGGTCTTGAATGTACTGCCTGAAAGAGCGGTGGAAACAGATTCAATGATAACTTTCAAAAGGAAATTGGGAATATACTTGGAAAGGAAATATTTGCAGAGCTATGGAGAAACAGCAAGAGAGTGGGACTGACTGGGTACTGAAAAGGTCTCCTTCAGTGAAGTGTTATGCTCTGATTCTATGAAAGAATTGGTCAGAGGCTTTGGAAATTCTCAAACCATTTAAACCATGTGAGGAAACACCTGCTTAAAATCTAAAATATGAAAAAAACAATGCGGAGCAAGCTCATCAGCACATGAAAGGGAAAGACAGGTGACATGTCAGGTGAGGTCCTACATACCAGCAGAGTTTGACAGTCCCTCTAACAGCCAGCAGAAATCAAGGAGAGTATTGGTCGAGGGCAAGAATTTGTCATGGGTTTGATAAATGGCGAACAGAGTTTCAAATGAGTCAAATGTTTGTAGTCGTGTGCCATACCGAGGTCACAAATGTGAAAACAAACCTCCTGCACTGTGAAAAGTTTTGGCATTTCTTTGTACTTTTTGATGAAGTTTTTCTGCTGTCCTCTCCTTTTCATTTGCCATTCTCTGCATTGTCAGGGACTATTTGACTGATTATGATCACCAACCTCTTTCAGTTTGAAATATCAGATGTATCTAATCCCCCCGACTCCGCTACCCCTCCAGACCCTCACATTCACCATCATGTCTTCGGCAACACTTGCCAATTCTGTAATTTGCTTCACAAACTTCCTGGAGTTCTTTGAAAAAGGTTTATGCTGGCAAAGCCACTCTCTGCTTCTTTCTTGCTGGCTCCCAGCGCCACTGCAGTTGGAAATGTCCCTGAGCAACTTCGCGAGCAGACTGTAGAACAAGTATACATGTGAAAGCTTGTGCGCATGCAAATGTTTTAAAATGACTGTGTGTGACGCACATTTAAAGCAATAGTGCCTTGTCTCCCAAGACCAGGGAAAGGCTGCACAAGGCAGCAATGGCAAAACGCCCTCACAGCCCAGTATGTTGCCACTTACTTCAGTAGTGTTTGCTGCTGTGTTTACATTACGTGTTCATCGCCCTTCAGTTCGATGGAAGCACTGTGATTTTCAGCAAAGCAACTATCAGAATAACAGCAGTGACCACGTCAAAGTTTAAGATGCGGGTAGATAGGTGGTTGAAGGAGAAAAAGAAAGCTAGAGTGTGCGAAAGAGAGAGAAAGAAAAAGGAAACAGTGAATGGAGAGGTGGGGGGAAGAAAGAACATTCATTTCTATAGTGCTTTTCACATTCTCACAATGTCCCAAAGTGCTTTACAGTCAATGAGGTACTTTTGAAGTGTATTCACTTAGAACTCAGAACATAAGAATTGCTGGATGAGGAAAGACCAATGTCTATTTAATTTACCTCTAACAACCTGGTCGCAGCATGATACAATAATGGAGTTGTTGACTAATTTCCACAATCAGTAATTAAAAATTTCCAACATTCATAGAACAAAAAATTACAAAAACCTGTTCCTCTTTCCTCACCCTGGCCCCTCCATTCTCCCAAACCTTTGAATGAACCGACATTCTCAGTTACTTACACTACTGGTATTCAAATTATGGGGTTATAATCGCTTACAACCTGAGGTCATTGGTGGACTTCAGGCTTTATTTATGACTTTAAGGCACCAGTGAGGCCTCATTAGTTACAGAAGACTGGCAAAAGTAAGAATATAGTCAGTCAATCACCTGCTAAAATCGCCTTGCTGGTGTACTAATTTGGAAACGGGTGACCAATTCACGGTGTTTACATCAATTTGTTCAACTGCTTCCAACTCGGGTGGAAGTTTATGTAGCGTGAAGGATTACATGTGTACTTGCACATACCATTGGCTCTGCATAGGACATTACCATTTAAAACTAATTTAATGCGACAACTAGAGTTTCTACATTCTGAGTACGTAACTGCCCCAGTCTACCACATGACTAGAACTAGAAAAACAAACAAATTAACAAGTCTCTCTATTTCCTTCTACCACCCAATTTTTTAAAAATGTATTTCCCCCTCCCACCTCAGCACTTTTTCCTCAACCAAAAGCACTGGAACCAGGTACAGTCCCTTCACTTCACAATTTGCTTTGTTTCATGTGATGAAACCTTCCAGAATACGTCTAACCAGAGCTGGTAACCCTAACTGGAGAAGCACCTTGCTTTCACCCTGTGTCTTGGTCTAAGGATGTAGGTGAGATCTGCAACTAGCTGTGACAGAGACTGTAGGGGCAAAGTCTGTGGCATACCAGCAGTTGGCTCTTGCCATTTATATACGACAGACGATGAACAAACTCCCATTTCTAGCAGCTTTCACTGCCTCAAGATGTCCCAATGAGCTTCACAACCAATTAAGTACTTTTGAAGTGTAGTCACTCTTCTACTGTCAGGAAACGCCCAAACAGAAATGTGAAAAGGCTGTATCATGTAAAGCCAAACCATGTGTGCGACTCACAAAATCAGTGTTCGCAAATAATGCCAAGAATTATCAGTGTGCCAACAGTACCAGACGTGTCAGTGCAAAACATTTCAGTTCAGCTCAAGATACACTAGCATTCAACAATTTATGAGCGTTTTGGAAGCAAGACTTTTATACTAAAATGGTTATGTAACTAATTGCTGTTAATGGCAGGTATTTTGCCTGTACAAGTAGCTATTACAGTCATTAACTGGAAGCATACTTCAATCTTCGACAGGTCAAGGGAAGCAGAACACCAATACTAAGCTGTTTAAAATTAAAGTTTCACAATATAATGCTCCAGTTATTATAAAACAATCGATCCCCTGACTGACCTCAAGCACCCTCATAGGAGATTCACTAATATCCTTCCATCATATTCCATAAACTACTTCTATGCACGCACTTCCTGAATAGTACCTTTCAGACGTTATAGGGTCTAATGTACATTTCTGTTCCACTCGAGAAAAGGGTAAAGAACCAAATTCTTATCAAAAAAAAGGGCCATAATATCTGCAGCTCTTAACTGATCCAAGTGTTTACATATTACGCAGCAGTTACAACACAGTAGTCATTCGGCCCAGCTGGTTCATGCTGCACACAAGCCTCCTCCCACCCAACTTCATCTAACCCTCTCAGCATAATGTTCTATTCCTTTCTCACATATATGCTTAAGCATCTCCTTAAATGCATCTATGGCATTTGCCTCAACTACACCCTGTCGGAGCAATTTCCACGTTCTCACCACTCTCGGTAAGGAAGTTCCTTCTGAATTCCTTATTGGATTTCCACGTGGAAATAGCTTCCATATGTTGCTATCAAAACCCTTCATAATGTTAAACAAACCTTTAGATCACCCCATCTGTTTTATAGAGAAAATTAACTAGACACAGTCTTAAAGTGATACATACCTATATTTTAGCAGTAGAATAATACATTGTGTTTTGCATGACACAATGTTCCCATTTTCATTCAACAACACAAACTCCAAGTTACCAGGAGCAATGCCATGGAAGATACGGCACATGGTATGCTCTGTCACACATCATGCATCACATTTTGTTACAGATGAAAACACAAACTTGGGGGGGGGGGGGGAGGAGGAGGAAGAAAATGGAAAGTGTTACTTAATGCTGGGTAATTCTGAGCAGAAGCCTTAATCATGCAAGCACCCTCTTATCTGCAGATTCTTCACAACACAGCAACTCTGACCAATGCAGTTGTTTCCTAAACAATAAGAGCTTCTGAAAAGAGCTGCACCTTAGCAGAATAATTGTGCATTGCATGCTATAACCTTGACCTTATAAAACAGGGCATCATTTTGTCATGTATGAAATGCAGCAGCCAGATTCTGCACAACAAGCTCCCACAAACAGCAATGTGTTCATATCCAAATAATCTATTTTCCGTGATTTTGGCTGACGGATAAGTATTGGCCAGGACACCAGGAAGAAATAGTGCCATGGGATGTTTTACATCCACCTGAGGGGGCAAACGGGGTCTCAGCTTAACCTCTCATCTGAAAAACAGCACTGTCGACAGTGCGGCACTCCCTCAGTACTGCAGTGCAGTATTAGACTGGCTTATGTGCTGAAGTCTCTGGCGTGAAACTCGAACTCACAGTTACCAACTAATTTGTGCAACTGTATTTTAACACTATCAAACCAACATTGAAAGCTGTTTTAGGCTTTTTCATGGAACCAAAATGACCTTTCATTTCTGCCAATCCAGTGAAAAGTTAAAAGGTGCAAAGGTCATTCAGACTCCCTATCATACCTCCAATGTCATCAAAAATCTATTTTGTTTCAAAGTTAAGACCAAGAACCAGCTCTGGAATGAAGGTCAGCAGATTGCTGAAAAGAGTTATCAGATAGCATATTAACCACTGGCTGAGCAGATTAGATGTTCCTTTACCACTCCCATCTCCTTCAAAGTAATGCTGTAATCCTGTGGGGGCAGAAGTTCAAGTGAAAACCTGCACAGAGACAAGTCCTTTGACATCACACATTCCAAAACAGTGTACAAGGAGAGTGGGAGGGGAGGGGGAAATCGACAATTAGCAGGATGACTAGAGAAATGACCAAAGGCTTTTGAAAGTAGGCAAGGAGAGCAACAGCTATCACACCACAGCAGCTGCACATAGTATCACTGGCAACTGGATCTAGGACAGAAACCAGGCAGAGTTCGAATAGGCAGTGGTGGGCATGGACTTGGGTGGCTTCCAAACCTCAAGAGGGGAAGGCGAAATCAGAACGGGAGTTGGAGAAGAGAGAGTGTGGGCTTTTTTTTTTAAAGAAAGGATGTCATGGCAGCGATTTTGAAAAGGGTTAGGCTGAAGGAGCAGGAGCAATTGGCAATATCAATGGGCAACAATAACAACTTGCATTTATATAGCGCCTTTAATAGTAAAATGTACCAAGGCTCTTCACAGGAGCTTTATCAAACAAGATTTGGCACCAAGTCACATGGAGATATTAGGCCAGATGGCCAAAAACTGGTTAAAGAGGTAGGTTTTAAAGAGCATATTAAAAGGAGAAGACAGTTGTAGACCAGAGGCTTAGTGAGGAAATTGCAGAGCTTGGGGCCCAGGCAGCTGAAGGCACAGCCAACAGTGAGGTGCTTAAAATCGGAGATGTGCAGAATGATTTGGAGATGGGTCAAGAGAAGGGGTTAAAGTGATTGGTCTCATGAGTACAGCAGTCTGTTGCAAGGAAGTGGAAAGGTAGACTATAGTAGGGCCAGAGGTTGAGATAGCCAAGTGCACGGGCTTAATCTTTGGAGACAAAGAAATCCATAAGCTCCTTGCACTTGGTATCAAAAGTGAGGACGGAGGAAGAATGGGAGGGAGATCAAAGGAGATGGTTTGTAACACAAAAAGGGACTTCTGACCACTGTCCAAGATGTTCCTGGAGCAGTTCAATGAATTGTTTACAGAAATATTGAGGCTATATTCACAAGGTTGTTGAGCCAGATCTCAGTACGCAACCAGGCCGAGCAGGTAACATGCAGTCTTAAGCTTAAGCATTTGAGTTGGAGATCACAAGCTGACTCTTATACCAGAAGTATATGGGGTGTGGAAGAGGCAACTGAAGGCAGAAGTAAGGACCGGAGGAGATGGTGCGTACCTTTTCCAGAGGTTATAATGTGAATACAGGGGTTGGTAGAGGGCACAGGACTCCAGATAGAGAAGGAAGTCAATGATCTTATGTGATGGCAAAAAGTTAAATGATGGCCTCCTTCTGCGCTGTAACAATTCTGTGAGTAAATGAAGTTCGCAGAATCAAAGAGGTTGGGTGGACAGTAAACACTGTGATCCTTGAAAGAGAGGTGGGAAGCATGATGGAGAGCAAGATCCCAAAACGAATAGAAAATGCTGGAGGATATAAAGAACAGGCCAAGCCAGTCTGGGGAGGGAATTTGATAAAGGGAAAAGCTCAATGTCAGTGAGCCAGCTTTCAGTATGCACTTGCTGTATCAGTCAAAGTACATGGCTTTGTTGTTATGGTATTAAAACCATTTAATTCACAAAAAAGGGAATAAGCACTTCATCTGTAGGTTTGGAAAATGTTTCCAATAAGTTGATTTCATTGCGAACTAACAGCGACAATGGACAAAATTCTCCCCCATCTACACATCTGCAAAATTCTAGCTATTGCCTGTTTCAAAAGCAATCATTCTGAAGTCCAAGGCAAGGTGATTTCTTTGAGACATAATCACAAAGGTGTTCTCACTGCTCTAATTAAATTGAGTGGTAAAATGTCAATGTACAGAAGAGTACAGAGCTGGCGGGCAGCCATAAAGGCGGGGCTAAAGAGTGGCGAGTCGAAGAGACTTAGCAGTTGGCAGGAAAAAAGACAGAAGCGCCAGGAGAGAGCCAACTGTGTAACAGCCCCAACAACCAATTTTATCTGCAGCGCCTGTGGAAGAGTCTGTCACTCTAGAATTGGCCTTTATAGCCACTCCAGGCACTGCTTCACAAACCACTGACCACCTCCAGGCACTTACCCATTGTCTCTCGAGACAAGGAGGCCAAAGAAGAAGAAGACACAACAGTACTGATGTTCTGGGCTAGTCAAAGATAGGTTTTTCTGTGATTATGTAATGTATGCATTACTACAAATTTTTGAAAAACAAATTTTATATTTGAATTTTTGTAATTGAATTTTTTAAAACCCTATAAACCTGGATTACTGTGCTAAAGGTGGCATTTACTTTCAAGCCTTGTCATTTAAGATGTAGATTTCTAAACTATGGTCGTCAAATGGTCAAGACTCCTAATGAGACCAGTACCCGTCTTCATTTGTTGCCTCATTAGCATGTTATTTCTTATGCAGTATTTTTTCAATGAAAGCTCTGCTTTGCTTTACACAAGCTGGATAATACCTTTTGGAAGTTTGGACAGGAGATCCCAATTGTGTGTTCATTATTTTCTCCGCTCCACACACAGATCTTCAAAATCCACAGATTTAATAGGATATGTGCTGAATGTTAATTGTAAGAGCTATACAGGAAGAGTTACAATAATTCTATCAGCAAGAATATATATAATGTACATTTGCTTACTGAACTTGTTTTACAGCAAATAAAAGACACACTTGAGCTGCCAAACTAGCAACCTGAGAGGTATTTTGTTTTGCTCCCATGAATATTGCTGGTTTGGGCCGAAAGGCTCCTTTCTACCTCTGACCCTATTTTGTACTTTAAGTCCTCAGGGAAGTAGGCCATCTCATTATTATACTACGCTACCAGAATAGTTATTCATACACTGAAACAAACAATTTATGTGGAAAATATCAGGCAGTTTCATATCTAAAGATTTTCCATTAATTTAAACAATAATGGATCGCCAGTCTTACTGGACAGTTCTGGGAGAGCAATTCAACTATTGTGCGATTTTCACACTTCTCTGCACAAATTCAAGTTTTTAAAAAAAAATCTGAGGGCTTTACATATCAACTCACCCAGACTGTGCCCAAATAGGACACCATCCTTTCTTGGTTACTCTCCTCCAATTACAAAACAATAGTGTATAATGTCCTCTATTCCGGCCGTGGCTAAGTGGGAGCAGACTGAAGACCATGGATTCAAGCTCCATTTAGGAAATTCTGAGTGTATAATGTAGGCTGGCACCCCAGTGCCACACTGTCGGTGGTGCCATTTAGGATGAGACGTTAAACCAAGGTCCCACCTGCCCTCTCGGGTTGGCACAACAAAAATCCCATGGCACTATTTGAAGATAGTCAGGTGCATTCTCCCTGTTGTCCTAGCCAATATTTATCACTAAACCAACATCACTTAAAATACACCAGGTTGTTATCTGGTCATGCATCTGGCTATGTGCAAATGTGCTGCTGTGTTTCCTACAAATGTACTTAATTGGTTGTTGCCAAGAAAACATGATATATCAAATGAGAAATATCAATTCATTGGTTGGAAACTTACATTAAACTTTTAATGGAAAAAAGCCTACATTTAACTTTTTAAAAACTGACAACCAAGATGGGCACCACAATTTGCATCTGAAATTCCAGGACATCAAATTGAAGATACAAGTCTAACAAGAAGCCCAGTCAGGACCATGCTTTGGCTAACTGAGTAGATTATCCAGATCACCCTCATTAGCAGGACATTCAAAGCCATCTTGAGACATTCATGAGTGGAGACGTCCCTCCAGGGGGTAAACACTGACAATACCGCCTGAGAGGGGTTTTGGGTTTTAGACCTCATTAAAAACAAAGGGGATTGAGAGAACCATGTGACAATCTCCCCAGGCTGTGTTTTAAAATGGCAGTTTTGTTACACACGAGACAAACAGTAACTGGGTGTGCAACACAAAATAGGTCGTGTGCCTCCCTTTCTCTCTCTCCAGAAAACATCAAGTTTGAAAACCGACTGCGACTGTGGACCCTTCAAGCCTACAGGCTGCTACAGACAGAGACCAGGGGAAGACAGACACCTACAAGTCTGCCTCCAAGAAAACCTTGAGCCAAGTGGGCCAGCCACAAAGTTCACTTTGACCAGCCAAACACTTCAAGAATACAACTTCAGCCAGAAGGCCATCAAATCATCCAAGCTCACAGACTGAACTTATTCTTGACTTTAATCCAACTTTCCACTCTGTAATCTATTTGTGAGTGTTTGATTTTCATGTGAATGTGTGTGTGTGTGTGACTGTATAACGTATTTTGTATTATTTTTAAGTCAGGTTTAGATTGTTAAGTATAATAAGCTCACCTCATTTTTGTTTAAACTCAAGAAAACCTGTGCGATTGGTTCTTTCACAATCACAGTAAAGGTAAAAGGTAAGTGGTAAGCACAACCACTGTTTAAAAAGGAATAAATCCTGTTGCGGTCAAATAAGAGGAAGGGCAAGAGGGGCGACTGTGACCCCTTCCTCACCTGGTCGTAACAGTTGTAAGGTACTTTTGGATATCTTTAGGCTGTAAAGGCGCTATATAAATGTAAATTCTTCTTTTTCTTCCTTAAAGAACACAAGGGGGCCATCATCAATAGGTAAATAATATGAAGATATGCATGTCAGGCTAAAATACCTTAAGGAAGAAGGATAATTATTACTCCAGATAATTCAAAGTCATTTATTGCACAACAAAAATGTGAATGCACCAGTAATTTGAATATGTTGGTCTTGGAAGGGGTGCAGTTGAGATTCACCAGAATGATACCAGGATTAAATTATAAGGACAGGTGGCATAGACTAAGCTTGTATTCCCTCCAGTCTAGAAGATTAAGGGGAGATCTAATTGAGGTGTATAAGATGATTAAAGAAGCTGATAGTTTCTCTCTATCTACCCAATTTCCTCTGCTGGGAGAGTAAAGCACAAGGTGGTATAACCTTAAAATTAGAGCTCGGCCATTCAGGGGTGATTGTGTGAAGAAGTGCTTCCTCACACAAAGACTCGTAGAAATTTGGAACTTTCCCCCCTCAAAAAGGCTGTTGAGGGTGTTGGGGTTGGGGGGGTGCTCGGGGGGTGGGGGGGAGGAGGAGGCCAATTGGAAATTTCAAAATTGAGATTGATAGATTTTTGTTAGACAAGGATGTTGAGAGTTAGGGAACCAAGGTGGGTAAATGAAGTAAGGTAAAGATCAGCTATGATTTAATTGAATGGTGAAATAGGCTTGAGGGGTCGAATGGTCTACTCCTGTTCTGATGAATAACAATAGGAATTTAGGGCTTAAAATGTTAAATCAAATAATTTGAAGAGTATATTGTATTTTTCATTTAATACTGTGGTAAATTTTGACTAGCAGCTTATAGATAATGTAACTGAGCTTTGAGAAGTAAAACAAAAAAAAAAATGAGGAAGTCAGGAAATGAAAAGTACTACACAATTCAAGAAAAGACATGCCCACACATCTCCAGCAATCTAGATAGTAACAGGAGTGGGAGCCCTCAGAGGTTTATCCAAGGAACATTAATGATCATCATGGGAATCCCATCCCACTGAGATCAGCAAATTCAGAAAAGCCAAGGGATGGAGGCTGGGAACTTCTGGGTTTCCATAGCTCAGTCGATCACCTAGCAACGGATGAACCACTCGGCAAAGAGTGAGGCAGCTTCATTCATGATACAAGTTCAGCTGCACCTGATATAGAAAGAAGGTTCTTGCATTTATATAGCTCCTTTCATGCTCTCAGGGTGTCCCACAACACTTCACAGTCAATGAAGTTAATGAAGGTTAGCCACTAACACAGTGTAGTTCTGTAATTAAACACATGGTCACAATGGAAGAGTTATTAAGGAAGTGTGTATCTGAACCACACAGACTAGGAAGGTCTCAGATTCCACCCCAGTCTATGCCAGCTTGACTGGTCTCACTCAAGGCACCAATAAGGACAGTGGGCTAGGGGGCAGCGGTCATGGGTCCCGCTCTTGAACCCTATCCAATGGCTCCTCTTAGAAAATGCATATGCAGAGGCATCAGGTGAGGACAGCATTGTGCTTGACTATTACCTTCATGTTCAATTAAGCCATCAATAAGTACCCACGACTCATACATAGAGTACCCACTTGGGCAAAGTATCCAAGGACAACTTACCTTAAAGAATCAATTCCTTCAGATGTGGAAGAGAGAAAACACTGGCAGAGAAAGGGATTGAAGTTGGAGTTCTGGTCACTGGTCTTCACCGGCTAGTGACTCCCTGCACACCTATCGGTCTTCTAGAACAATACATCTTAGAACCAACAAAGGAAACAGGCCATATTGGATTTAGTGATGAATTTTTTTAAAAACAGGATTAGTTAACAATAGTCATGTAGGAATTAGGAGCAGGAGTAGGCCATTCAGCCCTTCGAGCCTGCTCCATCATTCAAGAAGGTTATGGCTGATCTTGTACCTCAGCTACAGCACTATCTTGGTCTTGAAAACAACCAAAGACTGAGCATCCACAGCCCTCTAGGGTAGGGAATTACAAAGATTCACAGCTGTCCAAGTAAATAAATTTCTCCTCATGTCAGTCCTAAGTCACCCCTTATTCTGAGAATGTGACCTCGAGTACTGTTTTAGAAAGATCCCAGTGGCAGCTGTATACATGTATTTGGGATGCCAAACCAAAAAGGGACAATTTACATTGTTTCATAGCTTCTCTTTTTTTCTTCAAGAATTAGTATTTGGCCAAAGTCATCTTTTTTGTCTTTTTTTTGTAACAGAGCTCTAAAGACCCAGGGGAAACCTATTCCCAGAATCTACCCCGTCAAGCCCCTTAAGAAGACTGTATGTTTCAATGAGATCACCTCTCATTCTTCTAAACTCTAGGGAATATAGGCCTAGTATACACCTTATAGGACAAGCTTCTCATCCCAGAAATCAGTCTAGTGAACCTTTGCTGTAATCCCTCTTAGAAAAGCATATGGTTCCTTAGGTAAGGAAACGAAAATGGTACAGATGTGGTCTCACCAAAGCCTTAAATAAGTGCAGAAAGACTTCTTTATTCTTACCCTCAAATCCTTTTGTAATAAAAACACACAATTTGCAATCCTAATTGCTTGCTGTACCTGCATATTCGCTTTCGATGATTTAGGTACAAGGACACAAACAGACATGTACATTGTTATGACCGAGGTGGGAGGAGTGCACTGTCTTTTCTAGTTCCACTTCTCCACAAGTCACAACATGTATTTAAATGTTTACTCAGTTGTTTACTCAGTCAATCATAAACTCTACTCTTCATCCCAGAATAAAATACACCAACCAGGTTTCTTTAATAAACAAAATTATCAGTTTATTATAAAACAAGACATAACCAGTAATGAAACATAGCATTAACACACAGAATTAAATATAAAAGTTCCCTTTTACCTTAGCCCCACACACACATACACAGGTTAACCAAAAAAAAGAGATTTTCTCTTTAGAGCTCAGTTACAAAATAAAAGGCAAAAAGAATACTTTGGCCAAATACTTTCTAATTCTTGAAGAAAAAAAGGGAAGATATGGAAAGATGTCAGTTGTTCCTTTTGGGTTTGGCGTCCGAAATACGCGTAGACGGCTGCCACTGGAATCTTTCTAGAACAGTTCTTTTCAGGTGACGTTGAAGATCAGTTTGGCAGGCTTTCCAGGAGAAATGCGACAACAAGGGTTTCTGGCAGACCTTTCTGGAGAAATGCAGCAGCAATTTCTCGATTTCTTACACTGGATTCTCAGAAAGTTCTCAAAGAGATGGAAGAGGGCGAGCTGATGGTGACTGCTCCCTTGGCTGGTTTTCTTCAACTGCCTTCAAAACAGTTCCCATCCCAACACATTGTCCAAAGCAAAATCAAAAACAATATTTCAAGAGTCAAGCGTCCTGACCCCTATAAATCTTGACCTGTCACTTCTCTGTAAACATCTCCCACAAGTCAAAAAGCCCCTGCTGGGCATTTATCTGAAGACAGGTGACTTCCAGTAAATGTTGTTTACAATCAAGACTTCTGTGTCCTTTCAATGACCCTAATAAAAAAAATCCATGGAATCCTTGTTTTTTTTCCCCAAATAAAACAATGCCCATAATTCTAAAATACACAAGTCCTCAAAAAAACGAACAAAAAATATAGAAGCATCATCATAATAGTATTATAAATTTTCACAATTCAATTTGCACCTGTAACTACTTCTGGGATGCCTCAATGCTCTTCCTAGCAATCATTTGTCAGTAAAGGAACATCTTGCAAGCAATGACCTAATACAATCAAAATTGAGAACAGGCTTGAGAGGAAGAATCACACTTTGGTAAAATAATCAACTGATGTCAATTTGGTTGCAATTACCTGATTATTTTGTACTGTTGTGACATGTAAATTGCATTTACGGCAATGCTGGATGTGCAATATGCCGTGGCGATGCTCTATCCGAGGGCAGGTCATCTGCTCTTTTTCTCCACGCAGGAGAAATGAGCATGACAAGGGAAGAGGATATATACAATCATAGAGTCGTACAGCATAGAAACAGGCCCTTTGGCCCACCGCGTCCATGCCGACCATAATGCCTATCTATACTAATCCCACTTGCCTGCATTAATTCCATATCCCTCTATGCCTTGCTCATTCAAGTACCTGTCCAGATGCCTCTTAAATGTCTCTACTGTTCCTGCCTCCACCACCTTCTCAGGCAGCTCATTCCAGATACCCACTATTCTTTGTGCGAAAAATTTACCCTATATATGAGGTGGCTTCCCATTGCCTCCTTAGATCAGAACGGGAATTGAACCTATGCTGTTGACATTGTTCTGAACCATACCCTCGCCAGCTAGTCAACTGATCTACCCAGTTCCCAAGTGCAGTATAACGGCACTATAAAACTGAGCACTAATCAATTATTTGGCTTTGAATATTTATTCAATATCCAGTAAACTCTACATTGACAGAATCTCTGGTTGAGTCAATGAAGAAGTCTCAGCTGTGGGTGCACTGATGCATGAAGAGCCCAATTCTGGCCACAGGGCACCAGGTGAGACAGGGAGATTTTTTTTAATGCATTCGTGGGATGTGGGCCTCACTGTCCAGGCCAGCATTTATTCCCCATCCCTTGAACAGAGTGGCTTTCTAGGCCATTCCAGAGGCCAGAGGGCATTTAAGAGTCATCCACATTGCTGTGGATCTGGTGTCACATATAGGCCAGACCAGGTAAGAACAGCAGATTTGCTTCCCTAAAAGGACATTAGTGAACTGGTCGGTTTTTATAACAACCGACAATGTTTTCATGGTCACCATTAGACTAGATTTTAATTCCAGATTTATTAATTGAATTCAAATTTCACCATCTGCCGTGGTGGGATTTGAATCCATGTCCCCAGAGCATTAGCCTGGGGCTTTGGGTTAATAGACCAGTGAGTGACATTACCACTACACCACTGCCACCACTACTTTGTAAGCTCGGTCCTTGGCAACCAAATCCCACACCTAAACCTCATTTGGACAGACTTGACAGACAGGCTGCCATCGTGGTTTGTCAGTGGATGTGTCTTCACAGGCACCATGGTGAATATCCTAAGGTTTTAAGATGATCTTTAGTGCGTATTTACAGCGTTACATCTGCCCACCTTTGTTACAATTTCTGGTCTACAGCTCACCACAGAAAACAGCCTTTGGGAATTCTATAATCAGACATGTGGCTGCGTGTCCAACCCAAATTATGCTTTTATTAGCTCACGCTACAATAGGCATTATAAATTTTCACAAGTCAGTTTGCATCCTGTCACTAGTTCTGGGATGCATCAAAACTCCTCCCGTTGATCATACTGCTGCCTTTAGTTACCCCGAACCACGATTCCTTTGCTTCCTCCAACTCCATGCACCGTACTTCTTTTCCCTGGAGCAAGTCACAGTTGTGCAAAGCTGTATTCATCGTGCAGGGTAAATCCTATCAATTTTTCCCCTTCTCTGGAGGCACAGTGGTGCAGTGGTTAGCACCAGGGACCCGGGTTCGATTCTGGGTACTGCCTGTGTGGAGTTTGCAAGTTTTCCCTGTGACCGCGTGGGTTTTCGCCGGGTGCTCCGGTTTCCTCCCACAGCCAAAGACTTGCAGGTTGATAGGTAAATTGGCCATTGTAAATTTCCCCTAGTGTAGATAGGTGGTAGGGAATATGGGATTACTGCAGGGTTAGTATAGATGGGTGGTTGTTGGTCAGCACAGACTCAAAGGGCCTGTTTCAGTGCTGTATCAATAAAAAAAATTTTAAAAACAGGCAGCTCAGTAGCCTTGCCAAAAACCCTTGAAATGAGGTGAAGTGAGCTTAACAGAAGACAAAGCAGCGACTTATTTCTCTGCTGTTTGTTACGGTCTCCACTGTAAGGTAGTGCTCTCAGCCGAGTCAGAAGGTTGTGGGTTCAAGCTCCACTCTAGAGACTTGAATGCAAAATCTAGGGTCATGCTCCAGTGCAGTACTTAGGGAGTGCTGCATTATCGGCTGTGCTGTCTTTTGGGTGAGACGTTTAACCAAGACCCCGTCTGCCTTCTCAGGTGGATGTAAAAGATCCGACAGCAATATTCGAAAAAGGAGGAGTTTTCTCTACATGAAGGATTGCAGATTTGGAACCCTCTCCTCCAAAAAGCTGTTGAGGCTGGAGGGTCAATTGAAAATTCCATAACTGAGATTGATAATACTTAGATTTGTTAGGTCAGGGTATTAAGGGATATGGAACCAAGGCAGGTAGATGGAGTTAAGATACAGATCAGACATGATCTAACTGAATGGCAGAATAGACTGGAAGGGATGAATGGCTGACTGTTCCTAGTTCTCCCCAGTGTCCTGTCAATATTTATCCCTCAATCAACAATCGCTGAAACAGGTTCATCTGATCATTATCACATTGCTGTTTGTGCATGTCAAAAGTATTTACATTGGCTGCAAAGCACTTTGGGAGTTTGTGAAATGCGCGACTTTCTTTCTACACTCTAACCACTAGGTTACTGGACTGACAATCATTTAACTTTCAAAACACATTATTTTCTGTGCAACAAGAAAAGCTTCCAAACTCCTTGTGCAACAGTTCAAAGCCTGCACTCAAATCACACAAAGAGTTAAATTGCTCTCAACTCCCCAGTACAAAATATGTTGCAATATGCAATTCATTTTACTGTCTGGCCAAGGCTATTATGTACTCGGTTGGTTTAAAAAACATTCTCACACCCTTACAGTGGAACAAGGAGCCTTGCTGGCGTGCCAAATGCTTACAGAAAATTAGTTACTTGAAACATAATCCGAGCTATTCCTGTGGTTAATATTCTGCTAATCTGGACAGAAGTGGGCACTCCAATTCTGAATAGAGCTCCAATAAGGAGACCAACTTGCAAATATTTCAGACTAGATCCAGTGAAGCAAGGCCTAGTTTCTGGCCCCAAGTACAAGTTTCAATCCAGTACTCAAATTTTGTACATACTGCACTTCACTGCCACGCCCACTGTGAAACACTATCTAGTGACTGCTGTGCACCAACAACTTGCACTCATATAGGACTGGTCTGGCGTTCTTCACTGAGGGTCTGTGGTCCTCTAAGGATCTGCAAGAAGGTTTCAAGGTGTTTGTCAAACCTTCAGAAATGTTTCTGAAATGATCTCATGTTGACTTCCCATTGCTGTTGATTACGTAGTTGCCTAGAACCGATTATCTTTCTGTGGACAGATGCTGGGTTTAAAGGATTGACAGCCTGCCCCATCCCCCCATCAAGGATGAAGGTCTCAGACAGGTTTCAGTGTGTGTATAAAGCTGGGTGTCCTGGTGGATGAAGGACATAATGTAGCTGGTCCATCTGTGCCTTTGGCTTTCAGCAACCCGTGACGCTGTGAGACAGACTTCCGGGAGCAGGGAATTTCACTTTTGAATGCGGCTTATTAATTAAAATTATTAATTCCTGAATGTGTCAGAGCAATTCTAAAGGAAATCACCGAGCATGTTACGCTGATCTGGACCGCAATGATTGTTTATGTATATGAAATGAAATGTGTTGCAAAAACAATTAGAGTATACGGTCATTTATGGCACAGAAGGAGGCCATTCAACCCATTGAGACCATTCTAGACACAAGCTTAATGCACATGAAATGATCTACAGTCAGCCCATGTAATGCAGTAGTGGGTTGCCAGGCTTTGAATAGGATTGCAATGTCGGGGGATTGATTTCATGGGTTAGCTTGACAGACACTGGGGTACAATCTCTTTGATCTCTCTCTGGAGATGCAACTGATTAACAATATGTTTCATCGGAAATAATCACCTCACCTTTCTTGATATTATAAAAATTGATTCCTGGTTAAATGAACCACATGCTGAAAACATTAAACTATCATTTTCTGCTTTAAAGCCACAAACAGATTCCTTGAATGGTCAATCTACTTCTGCATCATCCCATTTAGATCACAAATATTAACGTTGAAATGATCAATTCGACTGGTTTGTGTGTCAGCAAGTTTTCAAACCCTAGAAGCAGAATGGAAATGGCCGGGAGTTTGCGGTATTAATGTCAGTGAAACCCATCAGCGTTCACAGTCATTACTCCTCTGAAACTGACAGCAACTTCTAGAGTTGGCACATATGCAGTTAAATTCGGTGATTCTAGCTTCTCCATAGGGTGTGCAGTTAGGAACATAGGAACAGGAGTAGGCCATTCAGCCCATGATAAGATCATGGCTGATCTGATTGTGGTCTTAACTCCATTTTCCTGTCTTCCCCCATAACCCTTGACCCCCTTGTCCATCAAAAATCTATCCAACTCAGCCTTGAATAAATTCAATGACCCACTGTTTTCTGGGGAACAGAATTCCACAGACTAATGACCCTCAGAAAAATTTTCTTCATCTCCATCTTAATGGGAGACCTCTTATTTTTAAATTGCATCCCCTCGTTCCACAAATTTTCAAATAATAGACATTAAAAAGTACTTGCCCAACTGCACTATTCCTTAGTTCCAGACAGACTGGGAGCCCCATAAATGTCAGTATTAAAACACCACATTGTATTATATTGCATCCCAAGACAATTTGCAGGAGAGTAGCCAAAGAAAACCTGACACCGAGCCAATGGAGGATATATGAGGACAGGTGACGAAAACACTGGTCAAAGTAGTGGGTTATAAAGTGCGACTTTAAGGAGAAGAGGGAGGTAGAGAGGCAAAGACGTTTGGGGAGGTTAGGACCTTATGGGCAGAGGGCATTGCCACCAATGGTGGGATGAATGGAGTTGGTGATGCACATTAGACCATAACTGGAGAAATGCAGAGTTCTCAGAGGGTTGCTGGGCTGGAGGAGGCTACAGAGATGCAGCAGGGTGAGGCCATGGAGGGATTTAAACACAAGGAGGAGAATTTCAAAATTGAGGCATTGCCTGACAGTGAGCACAGGAGTGATGGGGGATTGGGAGTTGGTGCAAGTTAGGATACAGGCAAGAGAGTTTGGGATGAGCTCAATCAAGTTTACAGAGGGCGGAAGATGGGAGGCTGCTGGTAGAGCATTGGAATAGTCAAGTCTGGAGGTTAACAAAAGCCACAGACAGATTTATTTCAGGACATTACTTAAACTGCGAGCATTTCTCCCTTTACCACAGTCCTTACAAATTACTTATGTAAACTAGGTTAAATGGACTGGAGCCACTGTACAATTAAAATGAGACCTTTCTTTTATTTTAGAAGTCCTTTAGCACTTTAGATCGTATTACAGTATTGAAATCAATCAAGATGCTATGGTTAACATTAAGAGGGAACCTCCTTATTAAATACAAAGGTATAAATACAACACATCCTGCTTAAATACACAATATCCTGAAGCATACAATTATGCAGTCTCCAATATAATTGAGGTCATCCTCCCTCCCCCACTGCTTTAAGGAACAATATCAGTCACATTCTGCACTTTGGGCTGTAGCTGCAAACAGAACACGGACAACATGCATCAGTAGTGGCTCAGTTGGCACCTCTCTCACGGAGGAGGAGTCTTTCAGATGAGACATTAAACCGAGACCTCGTCTGCCTTCCCAGCTGGATATGAAAGATCGCATGGTGCTATTTTGAAGAAAAGCAGGGGTGTTCTCCTCAGCGTTCCGGCTAATATTTGTCCCTCAACCAACATCAAAACAAATAATCTGGTCATTATCTCATTGCTGTTTGTGGGATCTAACTGTGCACATATTTTCTGTTGCATTTCCTACATTACAACAGTGACTGTACTTCCTAAGTACATCATTGGCTTTCAAGCACTTTAGAACATCTTGAAAGGCGTTATATAAATACAGGTTCTTTTTGCCTTTCAAACATGAAGTAACACAAGTGCTTTACAAAATTAAAAGTTCACCACTTTTCTTGGTGTCTTACAGAATAATCTTATGTTTAGAACATTATATTGCCTTGCTGTGCTATACAGTCATTGACGTATAACAGAACATGACTGTATGGAAGGACTAAGGGACAAGAAAAATTATCTGGTAAAACACAGCATAAATAAAAAAGACCAAGACGCCAACTGCAAAAGCAACTTGCATTTGCATCACACTTTTAACATAGCAAAACACCCCAAGGTGCTTCACAGAAATGTTATGGAACAAAATTTGACACAGAGCCACATAAGGAGATATTAGGGCAGATGACCAAATGCGTGGTCAAAGAGATAGGTCTTAAGTGTCTTGAAGGCGGAAAGAGTGGGAGAGAGGTGGAGAGGGTTAGGGAGGGAATTGCAGAGTTTACGGCTTTGGCAGCTGAAGGCATGACTGTTGACGGTGGAATGATTAAAGTCGTGAACACGCAAGAGGCCAAAACTGGAGGAGCGCAGAGTTCTCAGAGTAGTGTCGAGCTAGAGGAGGAGCTGAGGAGGGGCAAGGCCATGGAGGGATTTGACAACAAGGAGGAGAATTTTAAAACAGAGGCATTGCTCAACCAGCAGCCAATGCAGGTCAGGGAGCACAGGGGTGAACGGGACTTGGTGCGAGTTAGGATACAGGCAGCAGAGTTTTGGAGGAGCTTAAGGTTTATGAAGATGGAGGATAAGAGAAGCCTAAACTGAACACACAAAAACTGAAGCCGAATCAGGAACAATGAAAGACAAATTGGTTCTCTGAAGTTCACCTGTTAACTGGGGAAATTAGAAATACAATACATCAAAAATGACAAAGGTTTCTGCGGAAAGCAACACCAGAGCAGGCCCCACATCTGCCAGAATGCTGATGTCAAATGTACTCCAAGTCTTGTGTTGTACTTTTTCTAGGACTTCATAGTCTCAAATTTCCTTGGGACCGGGGCCAGAGATCCCGAGCAGAAAAAGCAGGAGAGAACGGCGGGAGCGTGGAGATTGCAAGTGAATCACCATCACAAAGACCTGGCCAATGGATTTCCCGCTGAGGACAGGGACTCAGGCAGGAATTGACCACCTCACATTGAGAGGCGATCAGGAGCAGCGGGATAGCATCTTGTCAGAATATCCGTCACTCTTGCCACTCCTGCACCGATCAACTGGGACACTGGCAGGATCCCAGCATCTGGGTTCATGAGATGCACAAGTTTGGCCCAAAGGTGTCTCCAGGCTGGAGTCACAGGCTGGAAATGATGCGTACATTTCTTTGTTAAACCGCCCCCCATATGGAAAGGAGCATGACTAGACACAGGTCCTCTACCTCAAAAGCCGCGTCTGACACTGGCATTACCAGGCCGCAATGCAAAGCCACATCTTCCTCTCTTATCTACCTCAAGCAGGCACCAAAGATGTGCCCATATTGAGGCTGGGAACCCCATGATCTATTTAAATTTAACCCCTGGCACACCCCAAATCTACTGCTGATACACTAGTGGGGTGCCACAGCAGAGTGAGATGCAAGAACTTTGGCCACTGTATATCTTTTTTTAAATAATGGGCTTCACTGTAAAAACTTATTGGCACCAGAAGACTGAAGATGACGCAAAAACTACAGGTTGTATACAGAGTTATTTGTACACTGAGGGTTCTCCCAGACTTCGGGACCCTGCTGCTTTTTACTGTTAAAATTTTGATTTCTTACAGATTGGTTGACCGCGTTGAGTTTTTAATCAGTTGGAAATCCCATCCTGAGAAGGAGCTTTCACACTGCATTCCAGTGAGTCGCCATCACTCCTTGAAACAACAGAGATGGCGATAAGCTTATCACATTTAAGAGCTTGTGATTTGTGGCAAGCCTTCTAAATGTAATTCCTTTAATAATGCAAATGCCATACTGAATCATCTTACAGAATCAACATTCACTAGGGAGGGAGGTCATTCCTCCCTCTATCAAAGGGATCCAGGTATGAGGTAAACATACAAATTAAGCTTACTTTCTGAAATGTGCTACTGCAGAGAATGACACATCAAACAGGTAGTATGAAGGCAGAAGGAATTCTGGACAGAAGCAGAAAATGTTATGATTTGAGCCACTCCTGATACTTCTCTTCCTGTGCAGTTACACTCTCACAGATATTGGAACATGGGTGGGTGGGGGGGGGGGGGGTAGGGTGGCCATTCAGCCCCTCAAGCCTGTTCTGCCATTCAATTAGATCATGGCTGATTTGTATACTAACTGTATTTGCCCACCTTTGTTCCCTCACCTTTAATACCCGTATCTAACAAAAATCTATCAATTGCAGTTTTGAAATTTTCAATTGACCCCCCCCCCCCCAACCTCAACAGCTTTTTGGGGGGAAATGGGGGGAAAGAGATATCCACTGCTCTTTGAAAATGTGCTTCCTGATATCACCCCAGAGTGGCCTAGCTTTAATTTTAAGGTTATGCCTCCTTGTTCTGGTCTCCCCCACCAGAGGAAATTGCATGGATAGAGAGAAGCTGTCAAATCCTTTAATCATCTTAAACAACTCAATTGGATCTCCCCTTAATTTTCTATATTCATGGGAATACAAGCTTAGTCTATGCAACCTGTCTTCATAACTCATCCCTTTCAGCCCTAGTGTCGTTCTGGTGAATCTGCACTGAAGTTCCTCCAATGCCAATATATCCTTCCAGAGAAGCGGTGCCCAGTGCTGAACACAGTTACTCCAGCGATGGTCTCCTTATGACCCAAAAGGTGACTGTATGTATGAAGTAACCTGGGCTGGCAGGCCTGAGGATGAACCATAAGTTCTTTTCCCAGTGATAGCACAATGGATATTATAGGCACTCCAAGCATAAGTTCCTCATCTCTCTAACTTACAAATGAGACTCTGACAGACTGAATATCTCAGGCTACAACCTGTAAAAACTGATTTAATCAGGTTAATTTTAACTGAAACAAGATCAAACCTGACAGATTTCACAAAATTACAATAAATTGCTCAACCCATTTCATAATAATATGTCTCAAAACATGAGTAATTGTAACATGGAGTACAGGTCTGTCAGAAGAGGCTCCCTCGTGTAATTGGATATATGTGGAGCGTTCCATTAGCAAAGCTTGCCAAGTCTCGGTCAAAGCAGGATTCACTGTGGAATCTCAATACATGGCTACAATTAAACCCCGTATTTGCTTTGATGTACAAGTTGGGACAAGGGGATATGAAAAGAGCTCCTTCACAATTAGAAGACAGATACTGCATTAGAGCTAATCAAAAACTGACCGGCAGTAAAAGATTTCATACAGTCGAGGATGCGTTAATTGAATTAAATTTCAAAGGGTCTGTCAGGCAAACATTAGCCAATCAATTAACACACTTCATGACAAAGCAGAGCTGACTATCAGTAAACAGGATCCAGGATCCCCCTCTCACCCAACTGCTGGGGTAGACAATCACAGCTGATGCCTCAGGCTTTCTCACCACAGCCAAACTCACAACCATATCTGAGGTGATTCCCATGCAGTGTATTCAAAGAAGAACAGGGGAGTTCACCCTTGTAGTCCTGACCAATATTTATCCCTCAACCAACACCAAAACAGATGATCTGTGTGTTTCTGGGATCTTGCTGTGCATAAATTGGCTGCCTTTCACTACATTAACTACACCTCAAAAATACATCACTGGCTGTAATGTGCTATGGGACATCCGGAGGTCAGGCAAGTCATTCTATTCTTTCATTTCAATCATGCCTTTAATTCAGAACCCAGAGTTGGAGACAGGATTTGGGGCCTGGTACAAATTGCTCACGCTGGCCCAGAAACATTTTTCGCTTCCCCCAATGTGGGCAACGGTGCTTTCCATAGGGTCCATTTCACATGGAGGCTGCTCATCTCAGCAAAGAAATGTTACAAGAGTTTCCCTCTCCTTCCCCCACCAAAAATTGCAAAGGTTGATACAGTAAAACAGACAAGTTGACAAGCTAGGGCTTTTGCAACTAAAGGGCACAGAGTGGCAAAAGAGGGGGAACTTTTTTTTTTACAAAGAATTAAAAACTTAGCAACAAAGTTGGTGATATTTGTGTGCAAAACCACCCGCAATGCACACAACCCACTAACTGCTGCTTGTGAGATTTCCGCTTTCAAAACGATTCTGACATGTTTCTGATTAATTGGGCTTTTGTGGAGAGGCAGTTAGTCCTCAGTCAGAGGATGATTGAGAGAATTAGGGGTCACATTTGCTCCCCCTCCTCGCCCCTTGAGGTTACTAAACTTTGGTGTGGAGAATGCTGCCTGCTTGTTTTAACAAGGATTGAAACATGCCTCAACAATTCAATGTCACCTCATTAGCAGAGGCTGCTCTGCCAGGTTTTGTTTTTAAAACACACTTCCGACTTTTGCCACACTCTTAAAGAAGCAAAGGGGCCTTTCACTCTGCACATAATACATTAGTAATCAAACTTTTAAACCTCAATCTGCAACCGAATCCAAATCTCAAACTTTCTTTCAAAGTTTGTCAGTTTCGCTTTAACTTACCCCAGCGTGCTGATGAAACCATTGACAGTTCCTTCGGCGTAAAGGGACACGATGTCCCCGATGTGGAGGAAGCTGGACATTTTCTCCATCTTCTCATGGTACTGAGGCCAGTCCGATGAGGAGGAGACTCCGCTCAGCCCTGCGAGTGGACAGACAAGGGGCTAAGGGCAAGCCTAAGGCAGGTTAGCTCAGCTCCAATACCCGACCCCTTCCCTTGCCACTCTCTGGATCTTCCCACACGCTCCGAGCTGAGCCCGGACCAGAAACAAACAAACTTAAAACACACACCAAAAGGAAAATGAGACAAAAGCAGCAACGCGGAAGTGAGTGCAGGAATGTCACTGGCACAGCCCTCCACCGCCTCCTTCCTCCCAGCCAGTCCCCACACTGCTCTGATCACACTTTGCAGCCTTAAACTGGGCAAATACAAGTCTTCAGATACACACACAGCCCCTCAGTTTCCTGTTCAAAAGCTCCATGCGCTCCCTCAGAACACCAAATGTGCCTTTACACTTCATTTATATATCAATATGTAGATCACCTCCCCACCAGATCACTACCTCAATATCTGGCCCTACTTATAATAAAATCACATTTATAATAACACCATCAGCATTTTAATAAAACAAATTCAATAATCACACGCTGTATCATCCAGTGATTCTTTGGCCTACTCAAGTTGCCTTTAAACATTTCTAATCTAGTCCCTGTTCTGTTAATTCAAAACAGAAGGGTGGAATGTTTTTGTCAATGCATAATCATTTTAACTCACTGAAACAATTTGTATGAAATATATATTAAGATCAAATCCAATTACCCAGCCCTGTGAAATTTATAACGTTGATTAGTTTGAATCCACTATTCAGAGTGGATGGTCTTGTTACTCTCAATTTTGCTTGTTAATCATTGTAAATACTGGCTCATCACATGAAATATCTCAAGATGCTCCACACACATTGAGCTATTATTCAAATATGAACAAGAGTAGGCCATTCAGCCCATCGATCCCATTCCACCATTCTATTAGATCATGGCTATTAGACCAGTTTCCTGCGTTTGATTGCCCAGGAGTCCCCCAGAATGGGACGTGGATCTCCTGCTAGCAGCCTGGGAGATGTCTGTGTTTTAAATTTCCCTCCATGCAGAAGCGCACCACCCAAACCCTGTCCCCCACCCCACATACATCCCCCAGGGAGCCAACTACAGAAAAACCTGCAGCTCTGTGACAGTACCCACCCCACCACCCCTACCACTCCAGAGATGGAACAACTGGGAGTCGGGGCTGTGGGCTCAGAAGCCATGGCAGAGAGGGGGTTACTGAGGAATGGGGGAAGGCAATAGGCAGTGGGGAATGGGGTGGGATAAGTGCAGGAATGAGGATCAGGGGATGGGGGAGTTCGGGAAAGAGGGAGACTGGGGGATGGGGATATGGGTGAGATGGGGGTTAGGTGGGGAATGGGAGGTGTGATGGGAAGAGTGGGGGAATGGGGAGTTGGAGATGGGGTGAGTGTGGGGAATGGAAATTGGGATGGGTAGGGGTCAGGTCGAAAGGGAAACAGGGAGGTGGAGCCTGGGAGTGGGGATAGAGAGAGGATGGTGTTCGTGGAGAAAGAGGCAGATAAATAGAGGCATTGAGTACAACAACAGGGAAGTTATGCTGAACTTTTAGAAAGCTCTGGTTAGGCCCCAACTGGAGTATTCCGGTCACCACACTTTAGGAAGGATGTGAGGGTCCTTGAGAGGTTGCAGAGGAGATTTACCAGAATGGTTCCAGGGATGGGAGATTTTAGTTATAAGGTTAGGTTGGAAAAGCTGGGTTTGTTCTCTTTCGAACAAAGGAGATTGATGGGAGATTTAATAGAAGTGTACAAGATTATGACAGGCTTAGATCAGTTAGAGAAAGAAAAGCTGTTCCCACTAACAAATGGTAAAAGGACTAGGGAACACAGAATGAAGGTTTTGCACAAAAGATGCAGGGGGAATATGAGGAAGCAATGTTTTACGCAGCGGGTGGTAATGACCTGGAACTCTCTGCCCACAAGGTGCTGGAAGCGAAGACAATCAATGACTTCAAGAGCAAATTGCAATGACCACTTGAGAGAAATAGGCTTGCAGGGGTACAGGGATCAAGCCAGGGAGTGGGACTGACTGCATAGCTCCGTGGAGAGCCAGCATGGACTCGATGGGCCGAATGGCCTCCTTCTGTGCCGTATATGACTCTATGACTCTATCGCTGGGGTCCTGTACAATAATTCTTATCTTTCTTTGAAGTCCCTCCTTTATTGAGTTCGAGCCCTGCCAGTGGTTTAGAAATGTTGGTGCTGAGCTGAGTTTAGGATAATGTGCCCTGTGAGAACTGCCCCAAACACCAAGCCCTGCCATTTGTGTGGTCCCTCAGTTAGGTTCAGGTCAGTCTGTGCAGGTCGGTTTTAACATGTGAAGCCCGAGTACAGATCAGCACTGACTGAGGCTGCCAGTTCAGAGCCGTCACCTTCACATGGAAGCAGAATCTGAGGAGACAGGGAGAGACTAGGCCTGTTAAACGTGGCATCGACTGGGGAGCTTGACCATATCTTGTGCAGTGTCAGAGGATTCTGGCTATGGTTTCAGGGAGAATATCAGCAGGTTATAGTATTCCTACTAGTGACAGATAGGATAGCAGGGCATTACATTTATACTACCAGTTACATATAGACTATCAGTGAGTTACGGTATCACAGTTATGAGGGCAATCTGAGTGTTAAAACTATTACTGTTAGTTATCAGTGCAATTTCAGTGAGTTACCATTAGTTACTGTTGGAATCAAAGTTCCTTCCACTTCTGATTTCCCCCTTTTCCCCTCTCCTTGGTGTCCCCCTCTTCCTCTCTTCTGCACCCACCTTTGCATTTGATCATCTATATACTCTCTGGGGAGGAAAAATAAAACAAAAGGCATAAAAGAGACAAGAAAGTAACTTTTAAAGGATTTATTTTTAAAACAATGACAGTACGGTAAATATTAAAAATGCGAAAAGCACAAAACTACGCTATGATTTTATTCTTTTGCATTTACATGACACCTTTTGATTGTCGGCCGTGGCTCAGTAATAGCATTCTTGCCCCTGTCCGGCGACTTAAGCCCATAATGTAGGCTGACACTGCTGTGCAGTACTGAGGGAGTGCTGCACTGTCAAAGGTTCCGTCTTTCAAGGTCCTTTCTGCCCTCTATGGTTGATTTAAAGGACAGTAAAGGATTGCTCCCAGTGTCCTGGGCAACATTTCTCCCTCTACCAACAACAATAAAACAGACTAATTAGTCACTTATCTCATTCGTGTTTTGTGGGACGTTATGGGGGGGAAACGGTTGTATTGTGGGAATGTTGCTGAGCTAGTAATCCAGAGGCCCAGGCCAATTCCCTGAGGACATGGGTTCAAATTCCACCATGGCAGCTGGTGGAATTTAAATTCAATTAATTAATAAAAATCTGGAATTGAAAGCTAGTTTCAGTAATGACACCATGAAACTATCATCAATTGTCATAAAAACCCATTTGGTTCACTAATGTCCTTTAGGGAAGGAAATCTGCTGTCCCTACCTGGTCTGGCCAGCAATGTGGTTGACTCTTTACTGCCCTGTGAAATGGCCTAGCAAGCCACTCAGTTGTCAAGGGCAATTAGGGATAGGCAACAAGTGCTGGCCTTGCCAGCATCGCCCACATCCCATGAAAGAATTTTTTAAAACTCTGTATGAATTTGCTGCTTCTTTTCCCTCCATTTCAACAATGACTACACTTCTAAGGTACTTCATTGGCTGTAAAATGATTTGGGATACCTGAGGACATGAAAGGCGCTATATAAATGAAAGTTTTTCCTTTGATAATTACTTCCAATGCATTATGGTAATGAAGATTTTTAAAACATTAAAAGATATTCTGGGGTGATGGCATGCTCATGTGAAGTGAATTTGATAAGGGAATTAATTAGATCTGTATGGGCGAGTCGAAGAGACTTAGTAGTTGGCAGGAAAAAAGACAGAGGCGCAAGGGGAGAGCCAACTGTGCAATAGCCCCGACAAACAAATTTCTCTGCAGCACCTGTGGAAGAGCCTGTCACTCTAGAATTGGCCTTTATAGCCACTCCAGGCGCTACTTCACAAACCACTGACCACCTCCAGGCGCGTATCCATTGTCTCTCGAGATAAGGAGGCCCAAAAGAAAAAAGAAGTATGGGCACAAGATCATAGAAGCAACCCTGCTTCAAAAGGTGTTTGAAGGAAACTTTTAACTCCAGCTTGAAAACAATGGATCAATTTGTGTCTTCAGGCATGTAGTTTCTGCTGATGAAATTCACTGTTGTTTCTGAATTAAATATACAACAATAACTTGCATTTAAATGGCACCTGTTGCATAGAAAAATGTTCCAAGGGGCTTTACGGGGGCGTAATAAGACAAAAATGGATTTCGAGCAATAGATTAAAGAGGGGTGATTGAAACCCTGGCTAAGAGGTGGGTTTGAAGGTTGTATTAAAGGAGGAGAGTGCAATGGAAAGGCGCAGGTGGTTTGGGAAGGAATTCCAGAGTATGGTGCCAACGGTGGGGTAAAATGAAGGGGAGATGAACAAGAGGCCAGAGTTGGAGGAGGGCCAAGATCTCGGAGGGTTGTAGGGCTGCGGGGGAATATGAAGATAAGGAGGGATGATGCAAAGGAGGGATTAAAACATAAGAATGAGAATCTTAAATTTGAGGCATTAAGGAGCTAACATCGAGAACTCTGATACAATTTATTACTCACTTTTCACCAGAGCTAATCTACAGCAGTGAGGGTGTTCCTAATATACACAATGAATGTGGAAAGCTGTATACATTTATACAAACAACAGCTTCTTGCTGCATATCAAGATTAAAACTGTTATTACACTGAGCTCAATATGAGCACTACACAATAGCCCATTCATTGTAATCAATGACATTAGTGCTCATATTTCAGTGACTAATTTGACTAACAAAACAAGCACCACTAATGGTATGTGCTCTTTAACATAATATGACTCTTTACATGTCACACTGACATAATGGATTGTGTATATCTTACAATGTAAGAAAAATGTAAACACAGAATCTACAAAGAAGTGCAGACCATTTTGAAGACTGCAGTACACTTTCCTTCCCTTATTATACAGCCAGTGAACTCAAGAGATCAAGTGATGTCCTACTAATGATCTTATTTGATAAATACACTAATACAGCCACTAATACATGCAGTGCTTATTAAACCAGTGCCAATAATACTCTGACTGTAAGCAGTGCCCTCCAGTCTGTTCACACCAGCCAGATGTAAGACCAGGGAGTGTTCTTAAATTGATCTGGTATGTAGCACCTTTTCTACGGCTGGGGGTTTTAGGGGGAGAGGATGTTAAAGAGGGGCAAGGCCATAAAAGGATTTAAACACAAGGGTGCGAATTTGAAGTTTGATGTGTTTAGAGACTGGGATTCATGCAGGCCAGTAAGGCCAGGGATGAGCGATGAGCCAGACTTGGAATAACATATGGGCAACAGTTTGGGATAAACTGAAGTTTATGGAGGGAGAGAATGGAAAACTGGCCAGGAGAGAATTGGAATAGTCAAGCCTGGAGGAGAATGAGTGTTTCAGCAGCAGATGGACTACGATGGGGCAGAAGTGAGTAATGTTACAGAGGGGGATAGAGGCAGTCTTTCTGATAGGTTGGAAACTCAGCTCAGGGATGAATTGGATTTCGCGGTTACAAATAGTCTGTAACAATGGGTAGGAAAAGGGTCACAATTTGTGGCAGGGGTTGATGATGATAGCTTGAGTCTTCCCAGCATTTAACTGGAAGACATTGTGTCTCATTCAAGACTGGTTATTTGACAAGCTGCGTGACTACATCTTCTTCTTCTTTGGCCTCCTTGTCTCGAGAGACAATGGGTAAGCGCCTGGAGGTGGTCAGTGGTTTGTGGAGCAGCGTCTGGAGTGGCTATAAAGGCCAATTCTAGAGTGACAGACTCTTCCACAGATGCTGCAGATAAAATTGGTTGTCGGGGCTGTTACACAGTTGGCTCTCCCCTTGCACTTCTGACTTTTTTCCTGCCAACTGCTAAGTCTCTTCAACTCGCCACTCTTTAGCCCTGCCTTTATGGCTGCCCGCCAGCTCTGGCGATCACGATGTGATCAATGTCACAGGACTTCATGTCGCGTTTGCAGACGTCTTTAAAGCGGAGACATGGACGGCCGGTGGGTCTGATACCAGTGACGAGCTCGCTGTACAATGTGTCTTTGGGGATCCTGCCATCTTCCATGCGGCTCACATGGCCAAGCCATCTCAAGCGCCACTGACTCAGTAGTGTGTATAAGCTGGGGATGTTGGCCGCCTCGAGGACTTCTGTGTTGGAGATACGGTCCTGCCACCTGATGCCAAGTATTCTCCGGAGGCAGCGAAGATGGAATGAATTGAGACGTCGCTGTTGGCTGACATATGTTGTCCAGGCCTCGCTGCCGTAGAGTAAGGTACTGAGGACACAGGCTTGATACACTCGGACTTATGTGTTCCGTGTCAGTGCGCCATTTTCCCACACTCTCTTGGCCAGTCTGGACATAGCAGTGGAAGCCTTTCCCATGCACTTGTTGATTTCTGCATCGAGAGACAGGTTACTGGTGATAGTTGAGCCTAGGTAGGTGAACTCTTGAACCACTTCCAGAGCGTGGTCGCCGATATTGATGGATGGAGCATTTCTGATGTCCTGTCCCATGGTATTTGTTTTCTTGAGGCTGATGGTTTGGCCAAATTTGTTGCAGGCAGCCACAATCCTGTCGATGAGTCTCTGCAGACACTCTTCAGTGTGAGATGTTAAAGCAGCATCGTCAGCAAAGAATAGTTCCCTGATGAGGACTTTCCGTACTTTGGTCTTCGCTCTTAGACGGATAAGGTTGAACATTCTGCCACCTGATCTTGTGTGGAGGAAAATTCCTTCTTCTGAAGACTTGAACGCATGTGAAAGCAGCAGGGAGAAGAAGATCCCACAGTGTAGGTGCGAGAACACAGCTCTGTTTCACGCCACCCAAGATAGGAAAGGGGCCTGATGAGGAGCCGTTATGCTGAATTGTGCCTTTCATATTGTCACTACATAGAGGCAGCGAAATGTCTAGAGAGTGGGTGGAGAGCTGGAGATGGGGATCATCAATGCACATGTGGAAGCTGACCCCATGTTACTGGATGATGTTACCAAAGGGCAGCATGTAAATGAGGAAGAAGAAGGAGTCAAGAATAGATCTACTGTGGCAGTAAGAGAACGGAAACAGAAGCCATTGGTTGTGTAATTACCCAGCAATTGGTATTTCCTTTACATATTCAGTTCAGTGAACATTATACACCTTCAGAAATTTGCACACCGTCAGTAAAGCAAGGCTGTTGTAACATTAATTATGTGACACTCAAGTTGGACAGCAGTGATGATCTGTAAAAGGTCTGTTATGTCAGTGATTCCAGTGATGGAAATTGCTTTTCTGTAGAGCTAACTAACTTTGGTGTTGATTTTATCTCTCCTTTCCCTATCCCAAGCAATTCATTCAAATTTAACTGGATGAATATAATTGAAGTTTATACTTTGGGACAGTAAAACATATGAACATACGAATCAGGAGCAGGAGCAGGAGCAGGCCACTCAGCTCCTCGAACCTGCTCTGCCATTCAACAAGATCATGACTGCACATTCCGGCCTACCCCCAATAACCTTTCACCCCCTTGCTTATCAAGAATCTATCTACCTCTGCCTTAAAAATATTAAAAGACTCTCCTTCCACCGGCTTTTGAGGAAGGGAGTTCCAAAGACTCATAACCCTCTGAGAGAGAAAATTTCTCCTCATCTCTGTCTTAAATGGGTGACCCCTTATTTTTAAACAGTGACCCCCTGTTCTAGATTCTCCCACAAGAGGCAACATCCTTTCCACATCTACCCTGTCAAGACAGCTCAGGATCTTATATGTTTCAATCAAGTTGCCTCTTTGTCTTCTAAATTTCAGTGGATACAAGCCTAACCTGTCCAACCTTTCCTCATAAGACAATCTACCCATTTCAGGTATTAGTCCAATAAACCTTCTCTGAACTGATTCCAACGCATTTACATCCTTCCTTAAATAAGGAGACCAGTACTGTACACAGTACTCCAGATGTGGTCTCACCAATGCCCTGTATAACTGAAGCATAACCTCCCTAGTTTTGTATTCAATTCCTCTCGCAATAAACAATAACATTCTATTAGCTTTCCTAATTTACATGCTGTACCTGCATACTAACCTTTTGCAATTCATGCACTAGGACACCCAGATCCCTCTGCATCTCAGAGCTCTGCAATCTCTCACCATTTAGATAATATGCTTCTTTTTTATTCATCCTGCCAAAATGGAAAATTTCACATTTTCCCACATTATACTCCATTTGCCAGATCTTTGCCCACTCACTTCACCTATCTATATCCCTTTATACCCTCCTTATGTCCTCTTGACAACTTACTTTCCTACCTATCTTGTGTCATCACCAAATTTAGTAACCGTACCTTTGGTCCCTTCATCCAAGCCATTTACATAAATTGTAAAAAGTTGAGGCCCCAGCACTGATCCCTGTAGCACACCGCTTGTAATATCTTGCCAACCAAAAAATGAATCATTCATGCCTACTCTTTGTTTCCTGTTAGCTAAAAAATCTTCTATCCATGCCAATATGTTACCCCCTACACCATGAGCTTCTATTTTCCACAATAACCTTTGATGTGGCACCTTATCAAATACCTTCTGGAAATCTAAGTGCAATACATCCACCGGTTCCCCTTTATCCACAGCACATGTTACTTTTTCAAAGAACTCCAATGAATTGGTTAGACATGACTTCCCTTTCACAAACCATGTTGACTCCGCCTGATTACCTTGAACTTTTCTAAATGCCCTGCTATAATGACTTTAATATTAGTTTCTAACATTTTTCCCTGTGACAGATGTTAAGCTAACTGGCCTGTAGTTTCCTGCTTTCTGTCTCCCTTTATGAATACAGTATACTACTTTGAAAGAAGTACAAGTAAATCACTGTTTCACCTGAAAGGAATGTTTGGGACCTTAGATAATGAGGAGAGAGGAGGTAAATGGGCACGTATTATACCTCCTGCAATTGCATGGGAAGGTGCCGTGGGAAGGGGATGAGGTGTCGGGAGTAATGAAAGAGTGGACCAGGGTGTCGCGGACGGAACAATCCCTTCAGAATGCTGACAGGGGAGGGGAAGATGCATTTGGTGGTGGCATCACGCTGGAGGTGGAGGAAATGATGGAGGATGATCCTCTGGATGTGGAGGCTGGTGGGGTGGTTATTGAGGACAAGGGGAACCCTGTCACGGTTCTGGGGGGAAGGGAAGGGGTGAGCGCAGAAGTGCGGGAAATGGGCCGGACACAGTTGAAGGCCCTGCCAACCATAGTGGGGGAAATCCTCAGTTGAGCAAAAAGGAAGACATATCAGAAGGACTGTTGTGGAAGGTTGCATCATCAGATCAGATGCATCGGAGATGGAGAAACTGGGTGAATGGAATGAAATCCTTACAGGAGGCAGAGTGTGAAGAAGTGTTGAGATAACTGTGGGAGTCGGTGGGCTTATAATGAATATTAGTGGACAGCCTATTCCCAGAGATGGAGACAGAGAAGTCGAGGAAGGGAAGGGAAGTGTCGGAGATGGACGATATAAAGGTGAGAGAAGGGTGGAAATTGGGAGCAAAGTTGATCATGTTTTCCAGTTTGGGGCGGGAGCAGGAAACAGCACTGATACAGTCATCAATGTACCGGAAAAAGAGTTGGGAGAGGGGGCCTGAGTAGGACTGGAACAAGGAATGTTCGACAGATCCCACAAGAAGACAGGCATAACTAGGACCCATGCGGGTACCTATAGCAATACCTTTTACTTGATGTACCTTTACTTGACATGATGACACCACCAAATGCATCTTCCCCTCCCCGCCCCTGTCAGCATTCCAAAGGGATCATTCCCTCCGTGACACCCTGGTCCGCTTCCCCAACTCCTCGTCCCCTTCCCACCGCACCTTCCCATGCAATCACAGGAGGTGTAATACCTGCCCAGTTACCTCCTCTCTCCTCACTATCCAAGGTCCCAAACACTCCTTTCAGGTGAAGCAGTGATTTACTTGCGCTTCTTTCAATTTCGTATACTGTATTCGCTGCTCACAATGTGGTCTCCTCTACATTGTGGAGACCAAACGCAGAACACCTCCGCTCAGTTCGAAAGCGTGACCCTGAGCTTCTGGTTGTTTGCCATTTCAACACCTCCCCCTGCCCACCCCACTCTCATGCCCACATTTCTGTGCTTGGCCTGCTCCAGTGTTCCAGTGAAC
This sequence comes from Heterodontus francisci, assembly GCF_036365525.1. Classification (NCBI taxonomy): domain Eukaryota; kingdom Metazoa; phylum Chordata; class Chondrichthyes; order Heterodontiformes; family Heterodontidae; genus Heterodontus; species Heterodontus francisci. Next base: position 12,482,625 of record NC_090397.1, on the reverse strand, counting down.
GTCAACGCAAGCTCGAGGAGCAGCACCTGATCTTTCGATTCAGCACTCTACAGCCTTGCAGACTAAACATTGAGTTCAATAACTTCAGAGCATGACTGGTCTTTTTTTAATATTTTATTTTTTAACCATATGCCTGTTTTTCATGTAGTCTAAGCTGCTCATTATTCCGCTATTAACACTCTCTCTGGACTAATGCTTTGTCTTTCACCACAAGCATTAACACTGTCTTTGCTTTTGTCCCAGGACAGCTTTGTTATTTAATCTCCCTCTGCTCTATCAAAAACCTTCTACTTTGTTCTCTCCCCCACCCTCTCCTCTTCACTTGCTTAAAACCTAATTGTTTTCTAACCTTTGCCACATGAAGAAGGGTCACTGACCTGAAGCGTTAACTTTGCTTCTCCCTCCACAGTTGCTGCCAGACCTGCTGAGTATTTCCAGCACTTTTTGTTTTTATTTCAGATTTCCAGCCTCTGCAGTATTTTGCTTTTATTATATGAAGGCTTGGTTGCCTGATAAAGTAAGATAGGATGGAACATTTGCCATTGGGTGAACTGTTTGCAATTCCTACTGATAATTGATAAGATTAAATCATTAAGTATTAATTTCAGCCCATGTTCAGCCAGACGTGCTGAGTGGATGATCCATCTCGGCTTCCTCCTGAGGTCCCCACCATCACAGATGCCGGTCTTCAGCCAATTCAATTCACTCCACGTGATTTTTTTTACTCTTTCATGGGATGTGGGCACTGCTGGCAAAGCCGGCATTTATTGCCCATCCCTAATTGCCTTTGAGAAGGTGCTGGTGAGCCGTCTTCTTGAACTGCTGCAGTCCATGTGGTGTAGGTACACACACAGTGCTATCAAGAAAAGTCTGAACGCACTGGACACAGCAAAGGCTATGGGCCCTGACAACATCCCAGATGTAATACTGAAGTCTTGTGATCCAGAACTAGCGTGCCCCTAACCAAGCTGTTCCAATACAGTTACAACACTGGCATCTACCTGCCAGGGCCACTCTGCTCCAGATCTCATTACAGCCTTGGTCCAAACATGCACAAAGGAACTGAATTCTGGAAGTGAGGTGAAAGTGACTATCCTTGACATTAAGGCAACATTTTACTGAGTATGGCATCAAGGAACCCTCGCAAAATTAAAGTAAATAGAAATCAGAGGGAAAGTTCAACACTGGCTGGAATCTTACCTAGCACAAAGGACAATGGTTATGGTTGTTTGAGGCCAATCATCTCAGCTCCTGGAGATCTCTGCAGGAGTTCCTCAGGATCATGTCCTAGGCCCAACTATCTTCAACTGCTTCATCAATGACATTCCCTCTGTTGTAAGGTCAGAAGTGGGGATGTTTGCTGGTACTTACACAGTGTTCAGTACCATTTGCAATTCCTCTGATACTGATGCAGTCCATGTCTGCTTACAGTATGACCTGGACAACTTTCAGGCTTGGGTTGATAAGTGGCAAGTAACATTTGCGCCACACAAGTGCCAGACAATGACCATCTCCAACAAGAGAGAATCTCACCACATCCCCTTGTCATTCAACAGTGTTATCATCGCTGAATCCCCCACCATAAAAATACTGGGAGTTGCTATTAATGACAACCTAACTGGACCAGCCACATAAACACTGATGCTAAATCAGTAGGTCAGAGGAATGGTATTCTGCAGCAAGAAACTCACCTCCTGACGCCTCATGTCCTTTCCAACATTTACAAGGCACAAGTCAGGAGTGTCAGGAAGAAATTGCTGGGGCCTTGACAGGAATCTTTGCAACCTCATTGGCTACAGGTGAGGTCCCAGAGGACAGGAGAATAGCCAATGTTGTTCCTTTGTTTAAGAAGGGTAGCAAGGATAATCCAGGAAATTATAGGCCGGCGAGCCTTACGTCAGTGGTAGGGAAATTATTAGAGAGGATTCTTCGGGACAGGATTTACTCCCATTTGGAAACAAATGGACTTATTAGCGAGAGGCAGCATGGTTTTGTGAAGGGGAGGTCGTGTCTCACTAACTTGATTGAGTTTTTTGAGGAAGTGACAAAGATGATTGATGAAGGAAGGGCAGTGGATGTTATCTATATGGACTTCAGTAAAGCCTTTGACAAGGTCCCTCATGGCAGACTGATACAAAAGGTGAATGATCAGAGGGGAGCTGGCAAGATGGATACAGAACTGGCTCGGTCATAGAACACAGAGGATAGCAGTGGAAGGGTGCTTTTCTGAATGGAGGGATGTGACTAGTGGTGTTCCGCAGGGATCAGTGCTGGGACCTTTGCTGTTTGTAGTATATATAAATGATTTGGAAGAAAATGTAGCTGGTCTGATTAGTAAGTTTGTGGACGACACAAAGGTTGGTGGAGTTGCGGATAGTGATGAGGATTGTCAGAGGATACAGCAGGATATAGATCGGTTGGAGACTTGGGCGGAGAAATGGCAGATGGAGTTTAATTCGGACAAATGTGAGGTAATGCATTTTGGAAGGTCTAATGCAGGTGGGAGGTATACAGTAAATGGCAGAACCTTTAGGAGTATTGACAGGCAGAGAGATCTTGGCGTACAGGTCCGCAGGTCACTGAAAGTGGCAATGCAGGTGGATAAGGTAGTCAAGAAGGCATATGGCATGCTTGCCTTCATCGGTCAGGGCATAGAGTATAAAAATAGGCAAGTCATGCTGCAGCTGTACAGAACCTTAGTTAGGCCACACTTAGAATATTGCGTGCAATTCTGGTCGCCACACTACCAGAAGGATGTGGAGGCTTTGGAGAGGGTACAGAAGAGGTTTACCAGGATGTTGCCTGGTCTGGATGGCATTAGCTATGAGGAGAGGTTGGATAAACTCGGATTGTTTTCACTGGAACGACGGAGGTGGAGGGGCAACATGATAGAGGTTTACAAAGTTATGAGCGGCATGGACAGAGTGGATAGTCAGAAGCTTTTTCCCAGGGTGGAAGAGTCAGTTACTAGGGGACATAGGTTTAAGGTGAGAGGGGCAAAGTTTAGAGGGGATGTGCGAGGCAAGTTCTTTACACAGAGGGTGGTGAGTGCATGGAACTTGTTGCCGGGGGAGGTGGTGGAAGCAGGTACCATAGAGACGTTTAAGAGGCATCTTGACAAATACATGAATAGGATGGGAATAGAGGGATACGGATCCCGGAAGTGCAGAAGGTTTTAGTTTAGGCAGGCATCAAGATCGGCGCAGGCTTGGAGGGCTGAATGGCCTGTTCCTGTGCTGTACTGTACTTTGTTCTTTGTTCTTTGTGATGGAATATTCTCCACTTGCCTGGATGAGTGCGGCTCCAACAACATTCAATAAACTCAACACCATCCAGGACAAAGCAGCCCGCTTGATTGGCACCCCATCCACCATAAGCGTTCCCTCCCTCTGCCACCGGCACACAGTGGCAGCAGTGTGTACCATCTACAAGATGCACTGCAGCAACTCGCCAAGCTTCCTTCGACAGCACCTTTCAAGCCTGCGACCCCTACCGCCTAGAAGGAGGGCAGCAGATGCTTGGGAACATCACCACTTGCAAGTTCCCCTCCTAGCCACACACCATCTTGACTTGGAGCTCTATCACCGTTCCTTCACTGTTGCTGGGTGAAAATCCTGGGTCTCCCTTCCGAACTGCACTGTGCGTCTACCTACACCCCAAGGACTGCAGCGGTTCAAGAAGGCAGCTCACCACTATCTTCTCAAGGGCAATTAGGGATGCTGGCCTTGTCAGTGGTGCCCACATCCCAGGAACAAAAAGAAAAAAGCTACAAACACACAAAAAATTACTCAAGCCTATTGAGGCTCATCAGTGAACTGTGAAAACTCCAGATCTTGTAAATTCAAACCAACGCTTTTCAGCTGTCTTTGGTAAGCTCATCAAAACAGAATGAGAACCATCACAGTGACAAGTAAATATTGTCTGAAGGGCCATCGCAGCAAGAGCTGGGAATCTAATTGTTGAAGATTTTGGCTAAATTATTCTTTACAATGGGATCCTTCACCAAAATTTGCAAATAATTTTGAGGTATTGAGATCAACAAGTGTCATCAAATTAAATATTATCAACATCTAAATGCTGCCCCTCAGTGACATCATCCAAAATAAACAATTCCAAAAGAACGTTGGGGACTCCCAGCTCTAACTCGCCATCACCTCTCTCAATCCACCCACTACCTCTGATTTGTCACGCTACTTGTCCGACATCTGGTACTGGATGAGCAGAAATTTCTTCCAATTAAACAGTGGGAAGGCAGAAGCCATCGTGATCGGCCCCTGCCACAAACTCTCTGTTCACGAGCCACCAACTCTATCCTTCTCCCTGGCCACTGTTCACAGCCTTGGCATCCTATATGACACTGAGCTGAACTTCCAAATCAATCTCCTCTCCATCACCAAGACTGCCTGCCTCAGCTCATCTGCTTCGGAAATCGTCAGTACTGGATGAGAAGAAATGTCCTCCAACTGAATATTGGGAAGACCGAAGCCAATGTCATCAGTCCCCACCACAAACTCTGCTTCTGAGTCATCAACTCCATCTCTCTCCCTGGCAACTGTCTGAGGCTGAGCCAGACTATTTGTAACCAGAGAAACTAGATTGTCTGGAATATAAGGGGAGCACTGGAAGAGGGAAAAGCTGATGAGAATACCTTAACCCTCTACCATAATGACAATTTGCATTTATTTGACCTCGGGATGAGCTTTCAACTATCTGTACCATTACTAAGATCACCACAAACTCCATAACATCACTGGCCTGCACCTCTGCCTTACTTCATTTGCTACTGAAACCCTCACCCATGCCTTTGTTGCCTCTAGACATGACTATTCCAATGCTCTCCTGGCTGGCCTCCCATCTACCACCATCTTCAGCTCATTTAAAACTCTGCTGCCCATATCCTAACTCGCTCCCCTTCACCCATCACCCCAGAGTTCGCAGACCTACATTGGCCGCCAGTCCAGCAATACATCAATCTTAAAATTTTCATCCTTGTTTTCAAGTCCCTCCATGGGCTCATCCCTCTCTATCTCTGTAACCTCCCCCAGCCCTACAAACCTTTAAGATCTCTGTGCTCCTCCAATTCTGGCCTCTTGCGTATTCCTATTTCACTCCGTCCAACAGCCTTCAGCTACCTGGGCCCTAAGCTCTGGAATTCCCTCCCTAAACCTCTCCAGCTCTCTACCTCTCTCTCCTCCTTTAAATCACTTCTTAAAACCTACCTCTTTGACCAAACTTTTAGTCATTTGCCCTAATATCTCCTTATATGGCTCGTTGTCATACTTTATTTGATAACTCTCCTGTGAAGTGCCTTGGGATGGTTTACTACATCAAAAGTGTCATATACAGTAAAAACTTTGTTAACCGGCATGTGCTGGACCTGAGAGATGCTTGATAATCAAAAATTCCGGTTAAGCAAGAGCTGTACTTAACAAAGCAGATGGAGATCTGACGTTCCGTTTCAAAGTTATCGTCGGAAGGCCGAAGGATAGCCAGGGCCCGGCATTGGGAAAGTTGATTTTTAATTTTCCCTTAATCCTTTGGGATCAATGCGCCAATATACCTGGAAGACGCGTGAGAGTCCTTTCCAACGAGCATCACTAACTAATGCCGAGGACAATCGACAGCACTCGGGGAAACTTGGCCTGGGAGAGCTTTGGGAGATTTTGGAAATTCCAGATAATAGAGTTTGCCGGTTGGTAAAGTGCCGGATAACAAAGCTTTTACTGTAAATGCAAATTGTGGCGATAGATTTCTACCCTAGAAAAAGAAAGACTTGCATTTATATAGCAGTTTTCATTATCACAGGATGTCCCAAAGTGCTTTACAGCCAATTAAGTACGTTTAAAATGTAGGCCAGAATTTAACAGTGAGTCGGTGGCCCCACCCACCAGTGGGAAAGCCAGGGGCGAGCCCACCTCCACCGGTCCAAGCTGTTATATTGTGTGGCTCTGGCCCGTAATTGGCGTCAGTCGGGGCTTTTGCCCCCCTGAAGCAGGATGTCCCACCTCCAATAGCTGCCAGCCAGTCAGAGGGTTGGCAGCTCTTTAGTCCCAGCAGCACCACCAGGAGCACTGGCCATTGCTGGGATTGCACCCAGCCAGGACCAGCAACAATGTAGGAGGCCCCGAAAAAGGTAGGTCGGGGTTGGGCCTCGTCAAGGACAATCGGCTTGGCCTCCGCAAGTGGTGGGGGGGTGGTTTTGGAGACTAGAGCAGGGGGGTTGCATTGGCAGGGGCAGCCTGTGGTGCTGGGGGGGCCCTCTGTGGGGCACAGGGTGGTCACTGGGTATTACTGGGTGGCTTCCTCAGGTGTCAAAGTGCCTGCCAGCAGGATTATGTGATTGCCTTTAAGAGTCATGTCCCTTTAAGATCTTAGTATGCTAATGAGCTAATTAGTACCAGGATGCAGTCATGTGACTCAGAGCCAGATCACTCTGCAACTGTAACACCAAGAGGCAAGTCATGTAAATATTAGCTCTACACTATATATACTTGTCAGCTGTTAATAAACCTGTTTTGAGATCTTCAATCAACTGAACTCCACGCATCTCATTTATGTTGCATCAGACAGCATAAAAAAAACTCTCATTACAAGTGGCAGAGGGAATGGACCCTTAAGTGGCAATTAATTGGCCACTTAAGAGCCTTGATTGGGCAGATGGGCTGTTTTCCACCTCCCATGCCACTGGTAAAATAGCAGCAGGGGCGGGTAGGCAATGGGCACACAACCTCCGCAACTCCCACCCGATTTTAACACCCCACCACCTCCTAGCCCGCTCCCGGGGGTCGTTAAATTCCACCTGTAGTCACAGTTGTAATATGAGAAACCCAACAGTTAATTGTGCCCAGCAAGCTCCCACAAAGTGCAATGTGATAATGAGAAGACAGTTTGTACCTTCTTTGATTTTGATTGAGAGATAAATATTGGCCAGGACATTGGAGTAGAAGCTCCTGCTCTTCTTCAAATTAGTGCCACAGGATCTTTTACTTCCATCTGTGAGGGGGCAGGTGGGGCCTCAGTTTAACATCCCATCTGAAAGATGGCACCTCTGACAGTGAAGGGCTCCCTCAGCACTATGAGATCCCATCACTTTAGGACCTGCATCAATCCAGATTGCAAACGCCCTCTGCACCTTTCTTTACACCAAATCATTCCAAAAGCCGCCCTCGCATTTGTTTCAAGTTCACTGGATTTATTTCAACAATTTAGAACAAGCCAAATTCACGCAGGATGGTACAACTCTTAGACTAAACTGCCAAGGCCTTTTAAAGCTTCTTCAGAAGTAAACGTATAAAGCCATTTGGACCATGTATATCTTTCTCCAGTGTGAGCTTTCAACAAAGTCCCCTTCTTTATGATGCAATCTCTCTTCAGTGCCCCGCCAGCAAAGATTTAGATTTAAACACACCATTAACATATTGTTTGCCTTTGCTCCGTGACCTTTTGGTCAGCTATGTGGCCTGGTCCAATCTGCACCTTCTCCTTTGTTATCTCTTGCCCCACCCCCACCTCACTTGTTTATAATCTGTGACTTTTCTAATATTTGTCAGTTCCGAAGAAGGGTCACTGACCCGAAACATTAACTCTGCTTCTCTTTCCACAGATGCTGCCAGACCTGCTGAGTGATTCCAGCATTTCTTGTTTTTGTTAAAGATTTGGATGTCTTTGTTTTCAAATCCCTCCAGGGCCTTGCCCCTCCCTATCTCCATAATCTCCTCCAGCCCCACAACACTGCCTTCATCTAATTCTGATCTCTTGAGCATCTCTGATTTTAATTGCGCCATTATTCATGGCTGTGCTTTCAGCTGCCTCAGCCATAAGGTCTGGAATTCCCTCCCTACACTCCCTGCCTCTCCACCTCGTCTTCCTCCTTTAAGACATTCCTCAAAACCCACCTCTTTGACCAAGCTTTTGGACATCTGACACAATATGTGGCTCAGTGTCATATTTTGTTTTATAAATGTCTTGGGACATTTTATTAAGTTAAAGATGCCATATAAATACATATTTCTGTCCTATTTAACTTTAGCCTAGACCAGAGCTCAGGTCAAGTTCAATGCAACCACAAAATGCAGGTTAGTTTTACAGAATCATCATTGCCTAGTTTTCTCAGGTAATCAGTGAATGATGCACAGAATGGAATTGTTGACATAACTGAAAGGAAGCTTTCCTGGTTTATTTAGCATGTTAAAACCTGTTCAAATATCAGGGCCAAAGAACCAGACAATCTGCTGCCAGTAGCTATTTTAACTTTGAACCTACTTCAGCTTTTAATCGACGCAGAATATATATTTATATATTAAAAGTCTGGTATTTATCATGCATTTCCTGCTTGTCACACTTACTTCCTGTGTCATAATGGTATCACATCTGGAATGTAACATCTGTTAAAAATGATATGCGACGTGATATGTGTGGGTTTCTATCCTTATCTTTCACACGTCCTAATGGTAGGTGGTGTTGCTAACGCCGCTCAGGTCTGCTCAACCAGGTAGTGCTGCAGGTAAGCTTTATTTTAAACTGAATTAAGTGTAGTTCAGTAGTGTAATTAAGGGTAGTACTTGTACCTTGCAATCAGAAAGTTTTGGCTTCAAATCCCACTCCAGAGACTTGTGCACAAAATCTAAGCTGACACTCCCAGAACTGCCTTTTGGGTGAGACATTATACTGAGGACCTGTCTGCCCTCTCAGAAAACGATCCTATTACATTATGTTAAAGACGATGGTGGGGGGGGGGGGGGGTTCTCCCTGATGTCCTCGCCAATCTCTTAACAAATATCACTTAAACAGGCTTATCCGGTCATTTATCACATTGCTGTTTGTGAGAGATTGCTGCTAGAAATAAGCTGCTGTCTTTCTTGCATCGCAGCAGTGGCGAGACTTCAAAGATATTCACATTGGGACAGTCTGAGGTTGTGAAAGATGCCCAAGAAAAGCAGGTCTGCCCATACTATCCTTCCTTTATTTTTGCTTCTTTTGTCTCTCCAGCCATCCTGCCCTCTGACTGTGTCAACCCCCTGTCCACTGTTCAATCACTGACCACCCCCCTGTCCACTGTTCAATCACTGACCAGCCCCCTGTCCACTGTTCAATCACTGACCACCCCCCTGTCCACTGTTCAATCACTGACCACCCCCCTGTCCACTGTCCAATCACTGACCAGCCCCCTGTCCACTGTTCAATCACTGACCACCCCCCTGTCCACTGTCCAATCACTGACCAGCCCCCTGTCCACTGTTCAATCACTGACCACCCCCCTGTCCCCTGTTCAATCACTGACCACCCCCCTGTCCACTGTCCAATCACTGACCAGCCCCCTGTCCACTGTTCAATCACTGACCACCCCCCTGTCCCCTGTTCAATCACTGACCACCTCCCTGTCCCCTGTTCAATCACTGACCACCTCCCTGTCCGTTCAATCACTGACCACCCCCAGTCCCCTGTCCCCTGATCAATCACTGACCACCCCCCCTGTCCCCTGTCCCCAGTTCAATCACAGTCCACCCTCCTGTCCCCTGTCCACTGTTCAATCACTGACCACCCCCCTGTCCACTGTTCAATCACTGACCACCCCCCTGTCCACTGTCCAATCACTGACCAGCCCCCTGTCCACTGTTCAATCACTGACCACCCCCCTGTCCCCTGTTCAATCACTGACCACCTCCCTGTCCCCTGTTCAATCACTGACCACCTCCCTGTCCGTTCAATCACTGACCACCCCCAGTCCCCTGTCCCCTGATCAATCACTGACCACCCCCCCTGTCCCCTGTCCCCAGTTCAATCACAGTCCACCCTCCTGTCCCCTGTCCACTGTTCAATCACTGACCACCCCCCTGTCCACTGGTCAATCACTGACCACCCCCCTGTCCACTGTTCAATCACTGACCAGCCCCCTGTCCACTGTTCAATCACTGACCACCCCCCTGTCCACTGTTCAATCACTGACCAGCCCCCTGTCCACTGTTCAATCACTGACCACCCCCAGTCCCCTGTCCCCTGATCAATCACTGACCACCCCCCTGTCCCCTGTCCACTGTTCAATCACTGACAACCCCCCAGTCCCCTGTCCCCTGATCAATTACTGTCCACCCCCCTGTCCCCTGTCCACTGATCAATCACTGACCACCCCCCTGTCCCCTGTCCCCGGTTCAATCACTGTCCACCCCCCTGTCCCCTGTCCTTGTTCAATTACTGTCCACCCCCCTGTCCCCTGTCCACTGATCAATCACTGACCACCCCCCTGTCCCCTGTCCCCTGTTCAATTACTGTCCACCCCCCGGTCCCCTGCCCCTGTTCAATTACTGTCCACCCCCCTGTCCCCTGTTCAATTACAGTCCACTCCCCTGTCCCCTGTCCCCTGTTCAATTACTGTCCACTCCCCTGTCCCCTGTCCCCTGTTCAATTACTGTCCACCCCCCGGTCCCCTGCCCCTGTTCAATTACTGTCCACCCCCCTGTCCCCTGTTCAATTACTGTCCACCCCCCTGTCCCCTGTTCAATTACAGTCCACTCCCCTGTCCCCTGTCCCCTGTTCAATTACTGTCCACTCCCCTGTCCCCTGTCCCCTGTTCAATTACTGTCCACCCCCCTGTCCCCTGCCCCTGTTCAATTACTGTCCACCCCCCTGTCCCCTGTCCCCTGTTCAATTACTGTCCACTCCCCTGTCCCCTGTCCCCTGTTCAATTACTGTCCACCCCCCTGTCCCCTGTTCAATTACTGTCCACCCCCCTGTCCCCTGTTCAATTACTGTCCACCCCCCTGTCCCCTGCCCCTGTTCAATTACTGACCACTCCCCTGTCCCCTGTTCAATTACTGTCCACCCCCCTGTCCCCTGTTCAATTACTGTCCACCCCCCTGTCCCCTGCCCCTGTTCAATTACTGTCCACCCCCCTGTCCCCTGTCCCCTGTTCAATTACTGTCGACCCCCCTGTCCCCTGCCCCTGTTCAATTACTGTCCACCCCCCTGTCCCCTGTCCCCTGTTCAATTACTGTCCACCCCCCTGTCCCCTGTTCAATTACTGTCCACTCCCCTGTCCCCTGTCCCCTGTTCAATTACTGTCCACCCCCCTGTCCCCTGTCCCCTGTTCAATTACTGTCCACTCCCGTGTCCCCTGTTCAATTACTGTCCACCCCCCTGTCCCCTGTTCAATTACTGTCCACTCCCCTGTCCCCTGTCCCCTGTTCAATTACTGTCCACCCCCCTGTCCCCTGTCCCCTGTTCAATTACTGTCCTCCCCCCTGTCCCCTGTTCAATTACTGTCCACTCCCCTGTCCCCTGTCCCCTGTCCCCTGTTCAATTACTGTCCACCCCCCCGTCCCCTGTTCAATTACTGTCCACTCCCCTGTCCCCTGTCCCCTGTTCAATTACTGTCCACTCCCCTGTCCCCTGTCCCCTGTTCAATTACTGTCCACTCCCCTGTTCCCTGTCCCCTGTTCAATTACTGTCCACTCCCCTGTCCCCTGTTCAATTACTGTCCACCTCCCTGTCCCCTGTTCAATTACTGTCCACTCCCATGTTTCCTGTCGCCTGTTCAATTACTGTCCACCCCCATGTCCCCTGTTCAATTACTGTCCACTCCTCAGTCCACTGTCCACTGTTCAATTACTGTCCACTCCCATGTTCCCTGTCGCCTGTTCAATTACTGTCCACCCCCCTGTCCCCTGTTCAATTACTGTCCACTCCCCTGTCCCCTGTCCCCTGTTCAATTACTGTCCACTCCCCTGTCCCCTGTCCCCTGTTCAAGTACTGTCCACTCCCCTGTTCCCTGTCCCCTGTTCAATTACTGTCCACCACCCTGTCCCCTGTTCAATTACTGTCCACTCCCCTGTCCCCTGTCCCCTGTTCAATTACTGTCCACTCCCCTGTCCCCTGTCCCCTGTTCAAGTACTGTCCACTCCCCTGTCCCCTGTCCCCTGTTCAATTACTGTCCACTCCCCTGTCCCCTGTCCCCTGTTCAAGTACTGTCCACTCCCCTGTTCCCTGTCCCCTGTTCAATTATGGTCCACTCCCCTGTTCCCTTGCCCCTGTTCAATTAATGTCCACCCACCTGTCCCCTGTTCAATTACTGTCCACCTCCCTGTCCCCTGTTCAATTACTGTCCACTCCCATGTCCCCTGTTCAATTACTGTCCACTCCTCTGTCCCCTGTCCACTGTTCAATTACTGTCCACTCCCATGTTCCCTGTCGCCTGTTCAATTACTGTCCACCCCCCTGTCCCCTGTTCAATTACTGTCCACCCCCCTGTCCCCTGTTCAATTACTGTCCACTCCCCTGTCCCCTGTCCCCTGTTCAATTACTGTCCACTCCCCTGTCCCCTGTCCCCTGTTCAAGTACTGTCCACTCCCCTGTTCCCTGTCCCCTGCACAATTACTGTCCACCACCCTGTCCCCTGTCCCCTGCACAATTACTGTCCACCACCCTGTCCCCTGTCCACTGTTCAATTACTGTCCACTCCCATGTTCCCTGTCGCCTGTTCAATTACTGTCCACCCCCCTGTCCCCTGTTCAATTACTGTCCACTCCCCTGTCCCCTGTCCCCTGTTCAATTACTGTCCACTCCCCTGTCCCCTGTCCCCTGTTCAATTACTGTCCACCCCCCTGTCCCCTGTTCAATTACTGTCCACTCCCCTGTCCCCTGTTCAATTACTGTCCACTCCCCTGTTCCCTGTCCCCTGCTCAATTACTTTCCACCACCCTGTCCCCTGTCCCCTGTTCAATTACTGTCCACTCCCCTGTCCCCTGTCCCCTGTTCAAGTACTGTCCACTCCCCTGTTCCCTGTCCCCTGCTCAATTACTGTCCACCACCCTGTCCCCTGTCCCCTGTTCAATTACTGTCCACTCCCCTGTTCCCTGTCCCCTGTTCAATTACTGTCCACTCCCCTGTTCCCTGTCCCCTGTTCAATTACTGTCCACTCCCATGTTCCCTGTCGCCTGTTCAATTACTGTCCACCCACCTGTCCCCTGTTCAATTACTGTCCACTCCCCTGTCCCCTGTCCCCTGTTCAATTACTGTCCACTCCCCTGTCCCCTGTCCCCTGTTCAAGTACTGTCCACTCCCCTGTTCCCTGTCCCCTGTTCAATTACTGTCCACTCCCATGTTCCCTGTCGCCTGTTCAATTACTGTCCACCCCCCTGTCCCCTGTTCAATTACTGTCCACTCCTCTGTCCCCTGTCCACTGTTCAATTACTTTCCACTCCCATGTTCCCTGTCGCCTGTTCAATTACTGTCCACCCCCCTGTCCCCTGTTCAATTACTGTCCACTCCCCTGTCCCCTGTCCCCTGTTCAATTACTGTCCACTCCCCTGTCCCCTGTCCCCTGTTCAAGTAATGTCCACTCCCCTGTTCCCTGTCCCCTGCTCAATTACTGTCCACCACCCTGTCCCCTGTCCCCTGTTCAATTACTGTCCACCCCCCTGTCCCCTGTTCAATTACTGTCCACTCCCCTGTCCCCTGTCCCCTGTTCAAGTACTGTCCACTCCCCTGTTCCCTGTCCCCTGCTCAATTACTTTCCACCACCCTGTCCCCTGTCCCCTGTTCAATTACTGTCCACTCCCCTGTCCCCTGTCCCCTGTTCAAGTACTGTCCACTCCCCTGTTCCCTGTCCCCTGCTCAATTACTGTCCACCACCCTGTCCCCTGTCCCCTGTTCAATTACTGTCCACTCCCCTGTTCCCTGTCCCCTGTTCAATTACTGTCCACTCCCCTGTCCCCTGTTCAATTACTGTCCACTCCCCTGTCCCCTGTCCCCTGTTCAAGTACTGTCCACTCCCCTGTTCCCTGTCCCCTGCTCAATTACTGTCCACCACCCTGTCCCCTGTCCCCTGTTCAATTACCGTCCACTCCCCTGTCCCCTGTCCCCTGTTCAATTACTGTCCACTCCCCTGTTCCCTGTCCCCTTTTCAATTCCTGTCCACCCCCCTGTCCCCTGTCCCCTGTTCAATTACTGTCCACCCCCGTGTCCCCTGTCCCCTGTTCAATTGCTGTCCACCCCCCTGTCCCCTGTTCAATTACTGTCCACTCCCCTGTCCCCTGTCCCCTGTTCAATTACTGTCCACACCCCTGTCCACTGTCCCCTGTTCAATTACTGTCCACTCCCCTGTCCCCTGTTCAATTACTGACCACTCCCGTGTCCCCTGTCCCCTGTTCAATTACTGTCCACCCCCCTGTCCCCTGTCCCCTGTTCAATTACTGTCCACTCCCGTGTCCCTTGTCCCCTGTTCAATTACTGTCCACTCCCCTGTCCCCTGTCCCCTGTTCAATTACTGTCCACCCCCCTGTCCCCTGATCAATTACTGTCCACTCCCCTGTCCCCTGTCCCCTGTTCAATTACTGTCCACACCCCTGTTCCCTGTCCCCTGCTCAATTACTGTCCACTCCCCTGTTCCCTGGCCCCTGTTCAATTACTGTCCACCCACCTGTCCCCTGTTCAATTACTGTCCACCTCCCTGTCCCCTGTTCAATTACTGTCCACTCCCATGTTCCCTGTCGCCTGTTCAATTACTGTCCACCCCCCGTCCCCTGTTCAATTACTGTCCACTCCTCTGTCCCCTGTCCACTGTTCAATTACTGTCCACTCCCATGTTCCCTGTCGCCTGTTCAATTACTGTCCACCCCCCTGTCCCCTGTTCAATTACTGTCCACTCCCCTGTCCCCTGTCCCCTGTTCAAGTACTGTCCACTCCCCTGTTCCCTGTCCCCTGCTCAATTACTGTCCACCACCCTGTCCCCTGTCCCCTGTTCAATTACTGTCCACCCCCCTGTCCCCTGTTCAATTACTGTCCACTCCCCTGTCCCCTGTCCCCTGTTCAAGTACTGTCCACTCCCCTGTTCCCTGTCCCCTGCTCAATTACTTTCCACCACCCTGTCCCCTGTCCCCTGTTCAATTACTGTCCACTCCCCTGTCCCCTGTCCCCTGTTCAAGTACTGTCCACTCCCCTGTTCCCTGTCCCCTGCTCAATTGCTGTCCACCACCCTGTCCCCTGTCCCCTGTTCAATTACTGTCCACTCCCCTGTTCCCTGTCCCCTGTACAATTACTGTCCACTCCCCTGTTCCCTGTCCCCTGTTCAATTACTGTCCACTCCCCTGTCCCCTGTTCAATTACTGTCCACTCCCCTGTCCCCTGTCCCCTGTTCAAGTACTGTCCACTCCCCTGTTCCCTGTCCCCTGCTCAATTACTGTCCACCACCCTGTCCCCTGTCCCCTGTTCAATTACTGTCCACTCCCGTGTCCCTTGTCCCCTGTTCAATTACTGTCCACTCCCCTGTCCCCTGTCCCCTGTTCAATTACTGTCCACCACCCTGTCCCCTGTCCCCTGTTCAATTACTGTCCACTCCCCTGTCCCCTGTCCCCTGTTCAATTACTGTCCACCCCCCTGTCCCCTGTTCAATTACTGTCCACTCCCCTGTCCCCTGTCCCCTGTTCAAGTACTGTCCACTCCTCTGTTCCCTGTCCCCTGCTCAATTACTTTCCACCACCCTGTCCCCTGTCCCCTGTTCAATTACTGTCCACTCCCCTGTCCCCTGTCCCCTGTTCAAGTACTGTCCACTCCCCTGTTCCCTGTCCCCTGCTCAATTACTTTCCACCACCCTGTCCCCTGTCCCCTGTTCAATTACTGTCCACTCCCCTGTCCCCTGTCCCCTGTTCAAGTACTGTCCACTCCCCTGTTCCCTGTCCCCTGCTCAATTACTGTCCACCACCCTGTCCCCTGTCCCCTGTTCAATTACTGTCCACTCCCCTGTTCCCTGTCCCCTGTACAATTACTGTCCACTCCCCTGTTCCCTGTCCCCTGTCCCCTGTTCAATTACTGTCCACTCCCCTGTCCCCTGTTCAATTACTGTCCACTCCCCTGTCCCCTGTCCCCTGTTCAAGTACTGTCCACTCCCCTGTTCCCTGTCCCCTGCTCAATTACTGTCCACCACCCTGTCCCCTGTCCCCTGTTCATTTACTGTCCACTCCCGTGTCCCTTGTCCCCTGTTCAATTACTGTCCACTCCCCTGTCCCCTGTCCCCTGTTCAATTACTGTCCACCCCCCTGTCCCCTGATCAATTACTGTCCACTCCCCTGTCCCCTGTCCCCTGTTCAATTACTGTCCACCCCCCTGTCCCCTGTTCAATTACTGTCCACCCCCCTGTCCCCTGTTCAATTACTGTCCACCCCCCTGTCCCCTGCCCCTGTTCAATTACTGACCACTCCCCTGTCCCCTGTTCAATTACTGTCCACCCCCCTGTCCCCTGTTCAATTACTGTCCACCCCCCTGTCCCCTGCCCCTGTTCAATTACTGTCCACCCCCCTGTCCCCTGTCCCCTGTTCAATTACTGTCGACCCCCCTGTCCCCTGCCCCTGTTCAATTACTGTCCACCCCCCTGTCCCCTGTCCCCTGTTCAGTTACTGTCCACCCCCCTGTCCCCTGTTCAATTACTGTCCACTCCCCTGTCCCCTGTCCCCTGTTCAATTACTGTCCACCCCCCTGTCCCCTGTCCCCTGTTCAATTACTGTCCACTCCCGTGTCCCCTGTTCAATTACTGTCCACCCCCCTGTCCCCTGTTCAATTACTGTCCACTCCCCTGTCCCCTGTCCCCTGTTCAATTACTGTCCACCCCCCTGTCCCCTGTCCCCTGTTCAATTACTGTCCTCCCCCCTGTCCCCTGTTCAATTACTGTCCACTCCCCTGTCCCCTGTCCCCTGTCCCCTGTTCAATTACTGTCCACCCCCCCGTCCCCTGTTCAATTACTGTCCACTCCCCTGTCCCCTGTCCCCTGTTCAATTACTGTCCACTCCCCTGTCCCCTGTCCCCTGTTCAATTACTGTCCACTCCCCTGTTCCCTGTCCCCTGTTCAATTACTGTCCACTCCCCTGTCCCCTGTTCAATTACTGTCCACCTCCCTGTCCCCTGCTCAATTACTGTCCACTCCCATGTTTCCTGTCGCCTGTTCAATTACTGTCCACCCCCATGTCCCCTGTTCAATTACTGTCCACTCCTCAGTCCACTGTCCACTGTTCAATTACTGTCCACTCCCATGTTCCCTGTCGCCTGTTCAATTACTGTCCACCCCCCTGTCCCCTGTTCAATTACTGTCCACTCCCCTGTCCCCTGTCCCCTGTTCAATTACTGTCCACTCCCCTGTCCCCTGTCCCCTGTTCAAGTACTGTCCACTCCCCTGTTCCCTGTCCCCTGTTCAATTACTGTCCACCACCCTGTCCCCTGTTCAATTACTGTCCACTCCCCTGTCCCCTGTCCCCTGTTCAATTACTGTCCACTCCCCTGTCCCCTGTCCCCTGTTCAAGTACTGTCCACTCCCCTGTCCCCTGTCCCCTGTTCAATTACTGTCCACTCCCCTGTCCCCTGTCCCCTGTTCAAGTACTGTCCACTCCCCTGTTCCCTGTCCCCTGTTCAATTATGGTCCACTCCCCTGTTCCCTTGCCCCTGTTCAATTAATGTCCACCCACCTGTCCCCTGTTCAATTACTGTCCACCTCCCTGTCCCCTGTTCAATTACTGTCCACTCCCATGTCCCCTGTTCAATTACTGTCCACTCCTCTGTCCCCTGTCCCCTGTTCAATTACTGTCCACCCCCCTGTCCCCTGTTCAATTACTGTCCACCCCCCTGTCCCCTGCCCCTGTTCAATTACTGACCACTCCCCTGTCCCCTGTTCAATTACTGTCCACCCCCCTGTCCCCTGTTCAATTACTGTCCACCCCCCTGTCCCCTGCCCCTGTTCAATTACTGTCCACCCCCCTGTCCCCTGTCCCCTGTTCAATTACTGTCGACCCCCCTGTCCCCTGCCCCTGTTCAATTACTGTCCACCCCCCTGTCCCCTGTCCCCTGTTCAATTACTGTCCACCCCCCTGTCCCCTGTTCAATTACTGTCCACTCCCCTGTCCCCTGTCCCCTGTTCAATTACTGTCCACCCCCCTGTCCCCTGTCCCCTGTTCAATTACTGTCCACTCCCGTGTCCCCTGTTCAATTACTGTCCACCCCCCTGTCCCCTGTTCAATTACTGTCCACTCCCCTGTCCCCTGTCCCCTGTTCAATTACTGTCCACCCCCCTGTCCCCTGTCCCCTGTTC
The DNA here is from genome assembly GCF_036365525.1 of Heterodontus francisci. Taxonomy (NCBI): domain Eukaryota; kingdom Metazoa; phylum Chordata; class Chondrichthyes; order Heterodontiformes; family Heterodontidae; genus Heterodontus; species Heterodontus francisci. Next base: position 12,464,561 of record NC_090397.1, on the reverse strand, counting down.
AATTACTGTCCTCCCCCCTGTCCCCTGTTCAATTACTGTCCACTCCCCTGTCCCCTGTCCCCTGTCCCCTGTTCAATTACTGTCCACCCCCCCGTCCCCTGTTCAATTACTGTCCACTCCCCTGTCCCCTGTCCCCTGTTCAATTACTGTCCACTCCCCTGTCCCCTGTCCCCTGTTCAATTACTGTCCACTCCCCTGTTCCCTGTCCCCTGTTCAATTACTGTCCACTCCCCTGTCCCCTGTTCAATTACTGTCCACCTCCCTGTCCCCTGCTCAATTACTGTCCACTCCCATGTTTCCTGTCGCCTGTTCAATTACTGTCCACCCCCATGTCCCCTGTTCAATTACTGTCCACTCCTCAGTCCACTGTCCACTGTTCAATTACTGTCCACTCCCATGTTCCCTGTCGCCTGTTCAATTACTGTCCACCCCCCTGTCCCCTGTTCAATTACTGTCCACTCCCCTGTCCCCTGTCCCCTGTTCAATTACTGTCCACTCCCCTGTCCCCTGTCCCCTGTTCAAGTACTGTCCACTCCCCTGTTCCCTGTCCCCTGTTCAATTACTGTCCACCACCCTGTCCCCTGTTCAATTACTGTCCACTCCCCTGTCCCCTGTCCCCTGTTCAATTACTGTCCACTCCCCTGTCCCCTGTCCCCTGTTCAAGTACTGTCCACTCCCCTGTCCCCTGTCCCCTGTTCAATTACTGTCCACTCCCCTGTCCCCTGTCCCCTGTTCAAGTACTGTCCACTCCCCTGTTCCCTGTCCCCTGTTCAATTATGGTCCACTCCCCTGTTCCCTTGCCCCTGTTCAATTAATGTCCACCCACCTGTCCCCTGTTCAATTACTGTCCACCTCCCTGTCCCCTGTTCAATTACTGTCCACTCCCATGTCCCCTGTTCAATTACTGTCCACTCCTCTGTCCCCTGTCCCCTGTTCAATTACTGTCCACCCCCCTGTCCCCTGTTCAATTACTGTCCACCCCCCTGTCCCCTGCCCCTGTTCAATTACTGACCACTCCCCTGTCCCCTGTTCAATTACTGTCCACCCCCCTGTCCCCTGTTCAATTACTGTCCACCCCCCTGTCCCCTGTTCAATTACTGTCCACCCCCCTGTCCCCTGCCCCTGTTCAATTACTGACCACTCCCCTGTCCCCTGTTCAATTACTGTCCACCTCCCTGTCCCCTGTTCAATTACTGTCCACTCCCATGTCCCCTGTTCAATTACTGTCCACTCCTCTGTCCCCTGTCCACTGTTCAATTACTGTCCACTCCCATGTTCCCTGTCGCCTGTTCAATTACTGTCCACCCCCCTGTCCCCTGTTCAATTACTGTCCACCCCCCTGTCCCCTGTTCAATTACTGTCCACTCCCCTGTCCCCTGTCCCCTGTTCAATTACTGTCCACTCCCCTGTCTCCTGTCCCCTGTTCAAGTACTGTCCACTCCCCTGTTCCCTGTCCCCTGCACAATTACTGTCCACCACCCTGTCCCCTGTCCCCTGCACAATTACTGTCCACCACCCTGTCCCCTGTCCACTGTTCAATTACTGTCCACTCCCATGTTCCCTGTCGCCTGTTCAATTACTGTCCACCCCCCTGTCCCCTGTTCAATTACTGTCCACTCCCCTGTCCCCTGTCCCCTGTTCAATTACTGTCCACTCCCCTGTCCCCTGTCCCCTGTTCAATTACTGTCCACCCCCCTGTCCCCTGTTCAATTACTGTCCACTCCCCTGTCCCCTGTTCAATTACTGTCCACTCCCCTGTTCCCTGTCCCCTGCTCAATTACTTTCCACCACCCTGTCCCCTGTCCCCTGTTCAATTACTGTCCACTCCCCTGTCCCCTGTCCCCTGTTCAAGTACTGTCCACTCCCCTGTTCCCTGTCCCCTGCTCAATTACTGTCCACCACCCTGTCCCCTGTCCCCTGTTCAATTACTGTCCACTCCCCTGTTCCCTGTCCCCTGTTCAATTACTGTCCACTCCCCTGTTCCCTGTCCCCTGTTCAATTACTGTCCACTCCCATGTTCCCTGTCGCCTGTTCAATTACTGTCCACCCACCTGTCCCCTGTTCAATTACTGTCCACTCCCCTGTCCCCTGTCCCCTGTTCAATTACTGTCCACTCCCCTGTCCCCTGTCCCCTGTTCAAGTACTGTCCACTCCCCTGTTCCCTGTCCCCTGTTCAATTACTGTCCACTCCCATGTTCCCTGTCGCCTGTTCAATTACTGTCCACCCCCCTGTCCCCTGTTCAATTACTGTCCACTCCTCTGTCCCCTGTCCACTGTTCAATTACTTTCCACTCCCATGTTCCCTGTCGCCTGTTCAATTACTGTCCACCCCCCTGTCCCCTGTTCAATTACTGTCCACTCCCCTGTCCCCTGTCCCCTGTTCAATTACTGTCCACTCCCCTGTCCCCTGTCCCCTGTTCAAGTAATGTCCACTCCCCTGTTCCCTGTCCCCTGCTCAATTACTGTCCACCACCCTGTCCCCTGTCCCCTGTTCAATTACTGTCCACCCCCCTGTCCCCTGTTCAATTACTGTCCACTCCCCTGTCCCCTGTCCCCTGTTCAAGTACTGTCCACTCCCCTGTTCCCTGTCCCCTGCTCAATTACTTTCCACCACCCTGTCCCCTGTCCCCTGTTCAATTACTGTCCACTCCTCTGTCCCCTGTCCACTGTTCAATTACTGTCCACTCCCATGTTCCCTGTCGCCTGTTCAATTACTGTCCACCCCCCTGTCCCCTGTTCAATTACTGTCCACCCCCCTGTCCCCTGTTCAATTACTGTCCACTCCCCTGTCCCCTGTCCCCTGTTCAATTACTGTCCACTCCCCTGTCCCCTGTCCCCTGTTCAAGTACTGTCCACTCCCCTGTTCCCTGTCCCCTGCACAATTACTGTCCACCACCCTGTCCCCTGTCCCCTGCACAATTACTGTCCACCACCCTGTCCCCTGTCCACTGTTCAATTACTGTCCACTCCCATGTTCCCTGTCGCCTGTTCAATTACTGTCCACCCCCCTGTCCCCTGTTCAATTACTGTCCACTCCCCTGTCCCCTGTCCCCTGTTCAATTACTGTCCACTCCCCTGTCCCCTGTCCCCTGTTCAATTACTGTCCACCCCCCTGTCCCCTGTTCAATTACTGTCCACTCCCCTGTCCCCTGTTCAATTACTGTCCACTCCCCTGTTCCCTGTCCCCTGCTCAATTACTTTCCACCACCCTGTCCCCTGTCCCCTGTTCAATTACTGTCCACTCCCCTGTCCCCTGTCCCCTGTTCAAGTACTGTCCACTCCCCTGTTCCCTGTCCCCTGCTCAATTACTGTCCACCACCCTGTCCCCTGTCCCCTGTTCAATTACTGTCCACTCCCCTGTTCCCTGTCCCCTGTTCAATTACTGTCCACTCCCCTGTTCCCTGTCCCCTGTTCAATTACTGTCCACTCCCATGTTCCCTGTCGCCTGTTCAATTACTGTCCACCCACCTGTCCCCTGTTCAATTACTGTCCACTCCCCTGTCCCCTGTCCCCTGTTCAATTACTGTCCACTCCCCTGTCCCCTGTCCCCTGTTCAAGTACTGTCCACTCCCCTGTTCCCTGTCCCCTGTTCAATTACTGTCCACTCCCATGTTCCCTGTCGCCTGTTCAATTACTGTCCACCCCCCTGTCCCCTGTTCAATTACTGTCCACTCCTCTGTCCCCTGTCCACTGTTCAATTACTTTCCACTCCCATGTTCCCTGTCGCCTGTTCAATTACTGTCCACCCCCCTGTCCCCTGTTCAATTACTGTCCACTCCCCTGTCCCCTGTCCCCTGTTCAATTACTGTCCACTCCCCTGTCCCCTGTCCCCTGTTCAAGTAATGTCCACTCCCCTGTTCCCTGTCCCCTGCTCAATTACTGTCCACCACCCTGTCCCCTGTCCCCTGTTCAATTACTGTCCACCCCCCTGTCCCCTGTTCAATTACTGTCCACTCCCCTGTCCCCTGTCCCCTGTTCAAGTACTGTCCACTCCCCTGTTCCCTGTCCCCTGCTCAATTACTTTCCACCACCCTGTCCCCTGTCCCCTGTTCAATTACTGTCACTCCCCTGTCCCCTGTCCCCTGTTCAAGTACTGTCCACTCCCCTGTTCCCTGTCCCCTGCTCAATTACTGTCCACCACCCTGTCCCCTGTCCCCTGTTCAATTACTGTCCACTCCCCTGTTCCCTGTCCCCTGTTCAATTACTGTCCACTCCCCTGTCCCCTGTTCAATTACTGTCCACTCCCCTGTCCCCTGTCCCCTGTTCAAGTACTGTCCACTCCCTTGTTCCCTGTCCCCTGCTCAATTACTGTCCACCACCCTGTCCCCTGTCCCCTGTTCAATTACCGTCCACTCCCCTGTCCCCTGTCCCCTGTTCAATTACTGTCCACTCCCCTGTTCCCTGTCCCCTTTTCAATTCCTGTCCACCCCCCTGTCCCCTGTCCCCTGTTCAATTACTGTCCACCCCCGTGTCCCCTGTCCCCTGTTCAATTGCTGTCCACCCCCCTGTCCCCTGTTCAATTACTGTCCACTCCCCTGTCCCCTGTCCCCTGTTCAATTACTGTCCACACCCCTGTCCACTGTCCCCTGTTCAATTACTGTCCACTCCCCTGTCCCCTGTTCAATTACTGACCACTCCCGTGTCCCCTGTCCCCTGTTCAATTACTGTCCACCCCCCTGTCCCCTGTCCCCTGTTCAATTACTGTCCACTCCCGTGTCCCCTGTCCCCTGTTCAATTACTGTCCACCCCCCTGTCCCCTGATCAATTACTGTCCACTCCCCTGTCCCCTGTCCCCTGTTCAATTACTGTCCACACCCCTGTTCCCTGTCCCCTGCTCAATTACTGTCCACTCCCCTGTTCCCTGGCCCCTGTTCAATTACTGTCCACCCACCTGTCCCCTGTTCAATTACTGTCCACCTCCCTGTCCCCTGTTCAATTACTGTCCACTCCCATGTTCCCTGTCGCCTGTTCAATTACTGTCCACCCCCCGTCCCCTGTTCAATTACTGTCCACTCCTCTGTCCCCTGTCCCCTGTTCAATTACTTTCCACTCCCCTGTCCCCTGTCCCCTGTTCAAGTACTGTCCACTCCCCTGTTCCCTGTCCCCTGCTCAATTACTTTCCACCACCCTGTCCCCTGTCCCCTGTTCAATTACTGTCCACTCCCCTGTCCCCTGTCCCCTGTTCAAGTACTGTCCACTCCCCTGTTCCCTGTCCCCTGCTCAATTACTGTCCACCACCCTGTCCCCTGTCCCCTGTTCAATTACTGTCCACTCCCCTGTTCCCTGTCCCCTGTACAATTACTGTCCACTCCCCTGTTCCCTGTCCCCTGTTCAATTACTGTCCACTCCCCTGTCCCCTGTTCAATTACTGTCCACTCCCCTGTCCCCTGTCCCCTGTTCAAGTACTGTCCACTCCCCTGTCCCCTGTCCCCTGCTCAATTACTGTCCACCACCCTGTCCCCTGTCCCCTGTTCAATTACTGTCCACTCCCGTGTCCCTTGTCCCCTGTTCAATTACTGTCCACTCCCCTGTCCCCTGTCCCCTGTTCAATTACTGTCCACCACCCTGTCCCCTGTCCCCTGTTCAATTACTGTCCACTCCCCTGTCCCCTGTTCAATTACTGTCCACCCCCCTGTCCCCTGTTCAATTACTGTCCACTCCCCTGTCCCCTGTCCCCTGTTCAAGTACTGTCCACTCCTCTCTTCCCTGTCCCCTGCTCAATTACTTTCCACCACCCTGTCCCCTGTCCCCTGTTCAATTACTGTCCACTCCCCTGTCCCCTGTCCCCTGTTCAAGTACTGTCCACTCCCCTGTTCCCTGTCCCCTGCTCAATTACTTTCCACCACCCTGTCCCCTGTCCCCTGTTCAATTACTGTCCACTCCCCTGTCCCCTGTCCCCTGTTCAAGTACTGTCCACTCCCCTGTTCCCTGTCCCCTGCTCAATTACTGTCCACCACCCTGTCCCCTGTCCCCTGTTCAATTACTGTCCACTCCCCTGTTCCCTGTCCCCTGTACAATTACTGTCCACTCCCCTGTTCCCTGTCCCCTGTTCAATTACTGTCCACTCCCCTGTCCCCTGTTCAATTACTGTCCACTCCCCTGTCCCCTGTCCCCTGTTCAAGTACTGTCCACTCCCCTGTTCCCTGTCCCCTGCTCAATTACTGTCCACCACCCTGTCCCCTGTCCCCTGTTCAATTACTGTCCACTCCCCTGTTCCCTGTCCCCTGTACAATTACTGTCCACTCCCCTGTTCCCTGTCCCCTGTTCAATTACTGTCCACTCCCCTGTCCCCTGTTCAATTACTGTCCACTCCCCTGTCCCCTGTCCCCTGTTCAAGTACTGTCCACTCCCCTGTTCCCTGTCCCCTGCTCAATTACTGTCCACCACCCTGTCCCCTGTCCCCTGTTCAATTACTGTCCACTCCCGTGTCCCTTGTCCCCTGTTCAATTACTGTCCACTCCCCTGTCCCCTGTCCCCTGTTCAATTACTGTCCACCCCCCTGTCCCCTGATCAATTACTGTCCACTCCCCTGTCCCCTGTCCCCTGTTCAATTACTGTCCACACCCCTGTTCCCTGTCCCCTGCTCAATTACTGTCCACTCCCCTGTTCCCTGGCCCCTGTTCAATTACTGTCCACCCACCTGTCCCCTGTTCAATTACTGTCCACCTCCCTGTCCCCTGTTCAATTACTGTCCACTCCCATGTTCCCTGTCGCCTGTTCAATTACTGTCCACCCCCCGTCCCCTGTTCAATTACTGTCCACTCCTCTGTCCCCTGTCCACTGTTCAATTACTGTCCACTCCCATGTTCCCTGTCGCCTGTTCAATTACTGTCCACCCCCCTGTCCCCTGTTCAATTACTGTCCACTCCCCTGTCCCCTGTCCCCTGTTCAAGTACTGTCCACTCCCCTGTTCCCTGTCCCCTGCTCAATTACTGTCCACCACCCTGTCCCCTGTCCCCTGTTCAATTACTGTCCACCCCCCTGTCCCCTGTTCAATTACTGTCCACTCCCCTGTCCCCTGTCCCCTGTTCAAGTACTGTCCACTCCCCTGTTCCCTGTCCCCTGCTCAATTACTTTCCACCACCCTGTCCCCTGTCCCCTGTTCAATTACTGTCCACTCCCCTGTCCCCTGTCCCCTGTTCAAGTACTGTCCACTCCCCTGTTCCCTGTCCCCTGCTCAATTACTGTCCACCACCCTGTCCCCTGTCCCCTGTTCAATTACTGTCCACTCCCCTGTTCCCTGTCCCCTGTACAATTACTGTCCACTCCCCTGTTCCCTGTCCCCTGTTCAATTACTGTCCACTCCCCTGTCCCCTGTTCAATTACTGTCCACTCCCCTGTCCCCAGTCCCCTGTTCAAGTACTGTCCACTCCCCTGTTCCCTGTCCCCTGCTCAATTACTGTCCACCACCCTGTCCCCTGTCCCCTGTTCAATTACTGTCCACTCCCCTGTCCCCTGTCCCCTGTTCAATTACTGTCCACTCCCCTGTCCCCTGTCCCCTGTTCAATTACTGTCCACTCTCCTGTCCCCTGTCCCCTGTTCAAGTACTGTCCACTCCCCTGTTCCCTGTCCCCTGCACAATTACTGTCCACCACCCTGTCCCCTGTCCCCTGCACAATTACTGTCCACCACCCTGTCCCCTGTCCACTGTTCAATTACTGTCCACTCCCATGTTCCCTGTCGCCTGTTCAATTACTGTCCACCCCCCTGTCCCCTGTTCAATTACTGTCCACTCCCCTGTCCCCTGTCCCCTGTTCAATTACTGTCCACTTCCCTGTCCCCTGTCCCCTGTTCAATTACTGTCCACCCCCCTGTCCCCTGTTCAATTACTGTCCACTCCCCTGTCCCCTGTCCCCTGTTCAAGTACTGTCCACTCCTCTGTTCCCTGTCCCCTGCTCAATTACTTTCCACCACCCTGTCCCCTGTCCCCTGTTCAATTACTGTCCACTCCCCTGTCCCCTGTCCCCTGTTCAAGTACTGTCCACTCCCCTGTTCCCTGTCCCCTGCTCAATTACTGTCCACCACCCTGTCCCCTGTCCCCTGTTCAATTACTGTCCACTCCCCTGTTCCCTGTCCCCTGTTCAATTACTGTCCACTCCCCTGTTCCCTGTCCCCTGTTCAATTACTGTCCACTCCCCTGTCCCCTGTTCAATTACTGTCCACTCCCCTGTCCCCTGTCCCCTGTTCAAGTACTGTCCACTCCCCTGTTCCCTGTCCCCTGCTCAATTACTGTCCACCACCCTGTCCCCTGTCCCCTGTTCAATTACTGTCCACTCCCCTGTCCCCTGTCCCCTGTTCAATTACTGTCCACTCCCCTGTTCCCTGTTCAATTCCTGTCCACCCCCGTGTCCCCTGTTCAATTACTGTCCACCCCCTTGTCCCCTGTTCAATTACTGTCCACTCCCCTGTCCCCTGTCCCCTGTTCAATTACTGTCCACACCCCTGTCCCCTGTCCCCTGTTCAATTACTGTCCACTCCCCTGTCCCCTGTTCAATTACTGTCCACTCCCCTGTCCCCTGTCCCCTGTTCAATTACTGTCCACCCCCCTGTCCCCTGTTCAATTACTGTCCACTCCCCTGTCCCCTGTCCCCTGTTCAATTACTGTCCACACCCCTGTCCCCTGTCCCCTGTTCAATTACTGTCCACTCCCCTGTCCCCTGTTCAATTACTGTCCACCCCCCTGTCCCCTGTCCCCTGTTCAATTACTGTCCCCTCCCCTGTTCCCTGTCCCCTGCTCAATTACTGTCCACCACCCTGTCCCCTGTCCCCTGTTCAATTACTGTCCACCCCCCTGTCCCCTGTCCCCTGTTCAATTACTGTCCACCCCCCTGTCCCCTGTTCAATTACTGTCCACTCCCCTGTCCCCTGTCCCCTGTTCAATTACTGTCCACTCCCCTGTTCCCTGTCCCCTGTTCAATTACTGACCACTCCCCTATCCCCTGTCCCCTGTTCAATTACTGTCCACCCCCCTGTCCCCTGTTCAATTACTGTCCAGCCCACTGTCCCCTGTTCAATTACTGTCCACTCCCCTGTCCCCTGTCCCCTGTTCAATTACTGTCCACTCCCCTGTTCCCTGTCCCCTGTTCAATTACTGTCCACCCCCTGTCCCCTGTCCCCTGTTCAATTACTGTCCACTCCCCTGTCCCCTGTCCCCTGTTCAATTACTGTCCACCCCCCTGTCCCCTGTCCCCTGTTCAATTACTGTCCACTCCCGTGTCCCCTGTCCCCTGTTCAATTACTGTCCTCCCCCCTGTCCCCTGTTCAATTACTGTCCACTCCCCTGTCCCCTGTCCCCTGTCCCATGTTCAATTACTGTCCACCCCCCGTCCCCTGTTCAATTACTGTCCACTCCCCTGTCCCCTGTCCCCTGTTCAATTACTGTCCACTCCCCTGTCCCCTGTCCCCTGTTCAATTACTGTCCACTCCCCTGTTCCCTGTCCCCTGTTCAATTACTGTCCACTCCCCTGTCCCCTGTCCCCTGTTCAATTACTGTCCACCTCCCTGTCCCCTGTTCAATTACTGTCCACTCCCATGTTTCCTGTCGCCTGTTCAATTACTGTCCACCCCCCTGTCCCCTGTTCAATTACTGTCCACTCCTCAGTCCCCTGTCCACTGTTCAATTACTGTCCACTCCCATGTTCCCTGTCGCCTGTTCAATTACTGTCCACCCCCCTGTCCCCTGTTCAATTACTGTCCACTCCCCTGTCCCCTGTTCAATTACTGTCCACTCCCCTGTCCCCTGTCCCCTGTTCAAGTACTGTCCACTCCCCTGTTCCCTGTCCCCTGCTCAATTACTGTCCACTCCCCTGTTCCCTGGCCCCTGTTCAATTACTGTCCACCCACCTGTCCCCTGTTCAATTACTGTCCACCTCCCTGTCCCCTGTTCAATTACTGTCCACTCCCATGTTCCCTGTCGCCTGTTCAATTACTGTCCACCCCCCTGTCCCCTGTTCAATTACTGTCCACTCCTCTGTCCCCTGTCCACTGTTCAATTACTGTCCACTCCCATGTTCCCTGTCGCCTGTTCAATTACTGTCCACCCCCCTGTCCCCTGTTCAATTACTGTCCACTCCCCTGTCCCCTGTCCCCTGTTCAATTACTGTCCACTCCCCTGTCCCCTGTCCCCTGTTCAAGTACTGTCCACTCCCCTGTCCCCTGTCCCCTGTTCAATTACTGTCCACTCCCCTGTTCCCTGTCCCCTGTTCAATTACTGTCCACTCCCCTGTCCCCTGTTCAATTACTGTCCACTCCCCTGTCCCCTGTCCCCTGTTCAAGTACTGTCCACTCCCCTGTTCCCTGTCCCCTGCTCAATTACTGTCCACCACCCTGTCCCCTGTCCCCTGTTCAATTACTGTCCACTCCCCTGTCCCCTGTCCCCTGTTCAATTACTGTCCACTCCCCTGTCCCCTGTCCCCTGTTCAATTACTGTCCACTCCCCTGTCCCCTGTCCCCTGTTCAAGTACTGTCCACTCCCCTGTTCCCTGTCCCCTGCACAATTACTGTCCACCACCCTGTCCCCTGTCCCCTGCACAATTACTGTCCACCACCCTGTCCCCTGTCCACTGTTCAATTACTGTCCACTCCCATGTTCCCTGTCGCCTGTTCAATTACTGTCCACCCCCCTGTCCCCTGTTCAATTACTGTCCACTCCCCTGTCCCCTGTCCCCTGTTCAATTACTGTCCACTCCCCTGTCCCCTGTCCCCTGTTCAATTACTGTCCACCCCCCTGTCCCCTTTTCAATTACTGTCCACTCCCCTGTCCCCTGTCCCCTGTTCAAGTACTGTCCACTCCCCTGTTCCCTGTCCCCTGCTCAATTACTTTCCACCACCCTGTCACCTGTCCCCTGTTCAATTACTGTCCACTCCCCTGTCCCCTGTCCCCTGTTCAAGTACTGTCCACTCCCCTGTTCCCTGTCCCCTGCTCAATTACTGTCCACCACCCTGTCCCCTGTACCCTGTTCAATTACTGTCCACTCCCCTGTTCCCTGTCCCCTGTTCAATTACTGTCCACTCCCCTGTCCCCTGTTCAATTACTGTCCACTCCCCTGTCCCCTGTCCCCTGTTCAAGTACTGTCCACTCCCCTGTTCCCTGTCCCTTGCTCAATTACTGTCCACCACCCTGTCCCCTGTCCCCTGTTCAATTACTGTCCACTCCCCTGTCCCCTGTCCCCTGTTCAATTACTGTCCACTCCCCTGTTCCCTGTTCAATTCCTGTCCACCCCCGTGTCCCCTGTTCAATTACTGTCCACTCCCCTGTCCCCTGTCCCCTGTTCAATTACTGTCCACACCCCTGTCCCCTGTCCCCTGTTCAATTACTGTCCACTCCCCTGTCCCCTGTTCAATTACTGTCCACTCCCCTGTCCCCTGTCCCCTGTTCAATTACTGTCCACCCCCCTGTCCCCTGTTCAATTACTGTCCACTCCCCTGTCCCCTGTCCCCTGTTCAATTACTGTCCACACCCCTGTCCCCTGTCCCCTGTTCAATTACTGTCCACTCCCCTGTCCCCTGTTCAATTACTGTCCACTCCCCTGTCCCCTGTCCCCTGTTCAATTACTGTCCACCCCCCTGTCCCCTGTTCAATTACTGTCCACTCCCCTGTCCCCTGTCCCCTGTTCAATTACTGTCCACACCCCTGTCCCCTGTCCCCTGTTCAATTACTGTCCACTCCCCTGTCCCCTGTTCAATTACTGTCCACCCCCCTGTCCCCTGTCCCCTGTTCAATTACTGTCCCCTCCCCTGTTCCCTGTCCCCTGCTCAATTACTGGCCACCACCCTGTCCCCTGTCCCCTGTTCAATTACTGTCCACCCCCCTGTCCCCTGTCCCCTGTTCAATTACTGTCCACCCCCCTGTCCCCTGTGCAATTACTGTCCACTCCCCTGTCCCCTGTCCCCTGTTCAATTACTGTCCACTCCCCTGTTCCCTGTCCCCTGTTCAATTACTGACCACTCCCCTATCCCCTGTCCCCTGTTCAATTACTGTCCACCCCCCTGTCCCCTGTTCAATTACTGTCCAGCCCACTGTCCCCTGTTCAATTACTGTCCACTCCCCTGTCCCCTGTCCCCTGTTCAATTACTGTCCACTCCCCTGTTCCCTGTCCCCTGTTCAATTACTGTCCACCCCCTGTCCCCTGTCCCCTGTTCAATTACTGTCCACTCCCCTGTCCCCTGTCCCCTGTTCAATTACTGTCCACCCCCCTGTCCCCTGTCCCCTGTTCAATTACTGTCCACTCCCGTGTCCCCTGTCCCCTGTTCAATTACTGTCCTCCCCCCTGTCCCCTGTTCAATTACTGTCCACTCCCCTGTCCCCTGTCCCCTGTCCCATGTTCAATTACTGTCCACCCCCCGTCCCCTGTTCAATTACTGTCCACTCCCCTGTCCCCTGTCCCCTGTCCCCTGTTCAATTACTGTCCACTCCCCTGTCCCCTGTCCCCTGTTCAATTACTGTCCACTCCCCTGTTCCCTGTCCCCTGTTCAATTACTGTCCACTCCCCTGTCCCCTGTCCCCTGTTCAATTACTGTCCACCTCCCTGTCCCCTGTTCCATTCCTGTCCACTCCCATGTTTCCTGTCGCCTGTTCAATTACTGTCCACCCCCCTGTCCCCTGTTCAATTACTGTCCACTCCTCAGTCCCATGTCCACTGTTCAATTACTGTCCACTCCCATGTTCCCTGTCGCCTGTTCAATTACTGTCCACCCCCCTGTCCCCTGTTCAATTACTGTCCACTCCCCTGTCCCCTGTTCAATTACTGTCCACTCCCCTGTCCCCTGTCCCCTGTTCAAGTACTGTCCACTCCCCTGTTCCCTGTCCCCTGCTCAATTACTGTCCACTCCCCTGTTCCCTGGCCCCTGTTCAATTACTGTCCACCCACCTGTCCCCTGTTCAATTACTGTCCACCTCCCTGTCCCCTGTTCAATTACTGTCCACTCCCATGTTCCCTGTCGCCTGTTCAATTACTGTCCACCCCCCTGTCCCCTGTTCAATTACTGTCCACTCCTCTGTCCCCTGTCCACTGTTCAATTACTGTCCACTCCCATGTTCCCTGTCGCCTGTTCAATTACTGTCCACCCCCCTGTCCCCTGTTCAATTACTGTCCACTCCCCTGTCCCCTGTCCCCTGTTCAATTACTGTCCACTCCCCTGTCCCCTGTCCCCTGTTCAAGTACTGTCCACTCCCCTGTTCCCTGTCCCCTGCTCAATTACTGTCCACCACCCTGTCCCCTGTCCCCTGTTCAATTACTGTCCACCCCCCTTTCCCCTGTTCAATTACTGTCCACTCCCCTGTCCCCTGTCCCCTGTTCAAGTACTGTCCACTCCCCTGTTCCCTGTCCCCTGCTCAATTACTTTCCACCACCCTGTCCCCTGTCCCCTGTTCAATTACTGTCCACTCCCCTGTCCCCTGTCCCCTGTTCAAGTACTGTCCACTCCCCTGTTCCCTGTCCCCTGCTCAATTACTGTCCACCACCCTGTCCCCTGTCCCCTGTTCAATTACTGTCCACTCCCCTGTTCCCTGTCCCCTGTTCAATTACTGTCCACTCCCCTGTCCCCTGTTCAATTACTGTCCACTCCCCTGTCCCCTGTCCCCTGTTCAAGTACTGTCCACTCCCCTGTTCCCTGTCCCCTGCTCAATTACTGTCCACCACCCTGTCCCCTGTCCCCTGTTCAATTACCGTCCACTCCCCTGTCCCCTGTCCCCTGTTCAATTACTGTCCACTCCGCTGTTCCCTGTCCCCTGTTCAATTCCTGTCCACCCCCCTGTCCCCTGTCCCCTGTTCAATTACTGTCCACCCCCGTGTCCCCTGTCCCCTGTTCAATTACTGTCCACCCCCCTGTCCCCTGTTCAATTACTGTCCACTCCCCTGTCCCCTGTCCCCTGTTCAATTACTGTCCACACCCCTGTCCCCTGTCCCCTGTTCAATTACTGTCCACTCCCCTGTCCCCTGTTCAATTACTGACCACTCCCGTGTCCCCTGTCCCCTGTTCAATTACTGTCCACCCCCCTGTCCCCTGTCCCCTGTTCAATTACTGTCCACTCCCGTGTCCCCTGTCCCCTGTTCAATTACTGTCCACTCCCCGTCCCCTGTCCCCTGTTCAATTACTGTCCACCCCCCTGTCCCCTGATCAATTACTGTCCACTCCCCTGTCCCCTGTCCCCTGTTCAATTACTGTCCACACCCCTGTTCCCTGTCCCCTGCTCAATTACTGTCCACTCCCCTGTTCCCTGGCCCCTGTTCAATTACTGTCCACCCACCTGTCCCCTGTTCAATTACTGTCCACCTCCCTGTCCCCTGTTCAATTACTGTCCACTCCCATGTTCCCTGTCGCCTGTTCAATTACTGTCCACCCCCCGTCCCCTGTTCAATTACTGTCCACTCCTCTGTCCCCTGTCCACTGTTCAATTACTGTCCACTCCCATGTTCCCTGTCGCCTGTTCAATTACTGTCCACCCCCCTGTCCCCTGTTCAATTACTGTCCACTCCCCTGTCCCCTGTTCAATTACTGTCCACTCCCCTGTCCCCTGTCCCCTGTTCAAGTACTATCCACTCCCCTGTTCCCTGTCCCCTGCTCAATTACTGTCCACCACCCTGTCCCCTGTCCACTGTTCAATTACTGTCCACTCCCCTGTCCCCTGTCCCCTGTTCAAGTACTGTCCACTCCCCTGTTCCCTGTCCCCTGCTCAATTACTGTCCACCACCCTGTCCCCTGTCCCCTGTTCAATTACTGTCCACTCCCCTGTTCCCTGTCCCCTGTACAATTACTGTCCACTCCCCTGTTCCCTGTCCCCTGTTCAATTACTGTCCACTCCCCTGTCCCCTGTTCAATTACTGTCCACTCCCCTGTTCCCTGTCCCCTGCTCAATTACTGTCCACCACCCTGTCCCCTGTCCCCTGTTCAATTACTGTCCACTCCCCTGTCCCCTGTCCCCTGTTCAAGTACTGTCCACTCCCCTGTTCCCTGTCCCCTGCTCAATTACTGTCCACCACCCTGTCCCCTGTCCCCTGTTCAATTACTGTCCACTCCCCTGTCCCCTGTCCCCTGTTCAATTACTGTCCACTCCCCTGTTCCCTGTCCCCTGTTCAATTCCTGTCCACCCCCCTGTCCCCTGTCCCCTGTTCAATTACTGTCCACCCCCGTGTCCCCTGTCCCCTGTTCAATTACTGTCCACCCCCCTGTCCCCTGTTCAATTACTGTCCACTCCCCTGTCCCCTGTCCCCTGTTCAATTACTGTCCACACCCCTGTCCCCTGTCCCCTGTTCAATTACTGTCCACTCCCCTGTCCCCTGTTCAATTACTGACCACTCCCGTGTCCCCTGTCCCCTGTTCAATTACTGTCCACTCCCCTGTCCCCTGTCCCCTGTTCAATTACTGTCCACCCCCCTGTCCCCTGATCAATTACTGTCCACTCCCCTGTCCCCTGTCCCCTGTTCAATTACTGTCCACACCCCTGTCCCCTGTCCCCTGTTCAATTACTGTCCACTCCCCTGTCCCCTGTTCAATTACTGTCCACACCCCTGTCCCCTGTCCCCTGTTCAATTACTGTCCACTCCCCTGTTCCCTGTCCCCTGCTCAATTACTGTCCACCACCCTGTCCCCTGTCCCCTGTTCAATTACTGTCCACCCCCCTGTCCCCTGTCCCCTGTTCAATTACTGTCCACCCCCCTGTCCCCTGTTCAATTACTGTCCACTCCCCTGTTCCCTGTCCCCTGTTCAATTACTGACCACTCCCCTATCCCCTGTCCCCTGTTCAATTACTGTCCACCCCCCTGTCCCCTGTTCAATTACTGTCCACTCCCCTGTCCCCTGTTCAATTACTGTCCACCCCCCTGTCCCCTGTTCAATTACTGTCCACTCCCCTGTTCCCTGTCCCCTGCACAATTACTGTCCACCACCCTGTCCCCTGTCCCCTGCACAATTACTGTCCACCCCCCTGTCCCCTGTTCAATTACTGTCCAGCCCACTGTCCCCTGTTCAATTACTGTCCACTCCCCTGTCCCCTGTCCCCTGTTCAATTACTGTCCACTCCCCTGTTCCCTGTCCCCTGTTCAATTACTGTCCACCCCCTGTCCCCTGTCCCCTGTTCAATTACTGTCCACTCCCCTGTCCCCTGTCCCCTGTTCAATTACTGTCCACCCCCCTGTCCCCTGTCCCCTGTTCAATTACTGTCCACTCCCGTGTCCCCTGTCCCCTGTTCAATTACTGTCCTCCCCCCTGTCCCCTGTTCAATTACTGTCCACTCCCCTGTCCCCTGTCCCCTGTCCCATGTTCAATTACTGTCCACCCCCCGTCCCCTGTTCAATTACTGTCCACTCCCCTGTCCCCTGTCCCCTGTTCAATTACTGTCCACTCCCCTGTCCCCTGTCCCCTGTTCAATTACTGTCCACTCCCCTGTTCCCTGTCCCCTGTTCAATTACTGTCCACTCCCCTGTCCCCTGTCCCCTGTTCAATTACTGTCCACCTCCCTGTCCCCTGTTCCATTCCTGTCCACTCCCATGTTTCCTGTCGCCTGTTCAATTACTGTCCACCCCCCTGTCCCCTGTTCAATTACTGTCCACTCCTCAGTCCCATGTCCACTGTTCAATTACTGTCCACTCCCATGTTCCCTGTCGCCTGTTCAATTACTGTCCACCCCCCTGTCCCCTGTTCAATTACTGTCCACTCCCCTGTCCCCTGTTCAATTACTGTCCACTCCCCTGTCCCCTGTCCCCTGTTCAAGTACTGTCCACTCCCCTGTTCCCTGTCCCCTGCTCAATTACTGTCCACTCCCCTGTTCCCTGGCCCCTGTTCAATTACTGTCCACCCACCTGTCCCCTGTTCAATTACTGTCCACCTCCCTGTCCCCTGTTCAATTACTGTCCACTCCCATGTTCCCTGTCGCCTGTTCAATTACTGTCCACCCCCCTGTCCCCTGTTCATTTACTGTCCACTCCTCTGTCCCCTGTCCACTGTTCAATTACTGTCCACTCCCATGTTCCCTGTCGCCTGTTCAATTACTGTCCACCCCCCTGTCCCCTGTTCAATTACTGTCCACTCCCCTGTCCCCTGTCCCCTGTTCAATTACTGTCCAGTCCCCTGTCCCCTGTCCCCTGTTCAAGTACTGTCCACTCCCCTGTTCCCTGTCCCCTGCTCAATTACTGTCCACCACCCTGTCCCCTGTCCCCTGTTCAATTACTGTCCACCCCCCTTTCCCCTGTTCAATTACTGTCCACTCCCCTGTCCCCTGTCCCCTGTTCAAGTACTGTCCACTCCCCTGTTCCCTGTCCCCTGCTCAATTACTTTCCACCACCCTGTCCCCTGTCCCCTGTTCAATTACTGTCCACTCCCCTGTCCCCTGTCCCCTGTTCAAGTACTGTCCACTCCCCTGTTCCCTGTCCCCTGCTCAATTACTGTCCACCACCCTGTCCCCTGTCCCCTGTTCAATTACTGTCCACTCCCCTGTTCCCTGTCCCCTGTTCAATTACTGTCCACTCCCCTGTCCCCTGTTCAATTACTGTCCACTCCCCTGTCCCCTGTCCCCTGTTCAAGTACTGTCCACTCCCCTGTTCCCTGTCCCCTGCTCAATTACTGTCCACCACCCTGTCCCCTGTCCCCTGTTCAATTACCGTCCACTCCCCTGTCCCCTGTCCCCTGTTCAATTACTGTCCACTCCGCTGTTCCCTGTCCCCTGTCCCCTGTTCAATTACCGTCCACTCCCCTGTCCCCTGTCCCCTGTTCAATTCCTGTCCACCCCCCTGTCCCCTGTCCCCTGTTCAATTACTGTCCACCCCCGTGTCCCCTGTCCCCTGTTCAATTACTGTCCACCCCCCTGTCCCCTGTTCAATTACTGTCCACTCCCCTGTCCCCTGTCCCCTGTTCAATTACTGTCCACACCCCTGTCCCCTGTCCCCTGTTCAATTACTGTCCACTCCCCTGTCCCCTGTTCAATTACTGACCACTCCCGTGTCCCCTGTCCCCTGTTCAATTACTGTCCACCCCCCTGTCCCCTGTCCCCTGTTCAATTACTGTCCACTCCCGTGTCCCCTGTCCCCTGTTCAATTACTGTCCACTCCCCGTCCCCTGTCCCCTGTTCAATTACTGTCCACCCCCCTGTCCCCTGATCAATTACTGTCCACTCCCCTGTCCCCTGTCCCCTGTTCAATTACTGTCCACACCCCTGTTCCCTGTCCCCTGCTCAATTACTGTCCACTCCACTGTTCCCTGGCCCCTGTTCAATTACTGTCCACCCACCTGTCCCCTGTTCAATTACTGTCCACCCCCGTGTCCCCTGTCCCCTGTTCAATTACTGTCCACCCCCCTGTCCCCTGTTCAATTACTGTCCACTCCCCTGTCCCCTGTCCCCTGTTCAATTACTGTCCACACCCCTGTCCCCTGTCCCCTGTTCAATTACTGTCCACTCCCCTGTCCCCTGTTCAATTACTGACCACTCCCGTGTCCCCTGTCCCCTGTTCAATTACTGTCCACTCCCCTGTCCCCTGTCCCCTGTTCAATTACTGTCCACCCCCCTGTCCCCTGATCAATTACTGTCCACTCCCCTGTCCCCTGTCCCCTGTTCAATTACTGTCCACACCCCTGTCCCCTGTCCCCTGTTCAATTACTGTCCACTCCCCTGTCCCCTGTTCAATTACTGTCCACACCCCTGTCCCCTGTCCCCTGTTCAATTACTGTCCACTCCCCTGTTCCCTGTCCCCTGCTCAATTACTGTCCACCACCCTGTCCCCTGTCCCCTGTTCAATTACTGTCCACCCCCCTGTCCCCTGTTCAATTACTGTCCACTCCCCTGTTCCCTGTCCCCTGTTCAATTACTGACCACTCCCCTATCCCCTGTCCCCTGTTCAATTACTGTCCACCCCCCTGTCCCCTGTTCAATTACTGTCCACTCCCCTGTCCCCTGTTCAATTAATGTCCACCCCCCTGTCCCCTGTTCAATTACTGTCCACTCCCCTGTTCCCTGTCCCCTGCACAATTACTGTCCACCACCCTGTCCCCTGTCCCCTGCACAATTACTGTCCACCACCCTGTCCCCTGTCCACTGTTCAATTACTGTCCACTCCCATGTTCCCTGTCGCCTGTTCAATTACTGTCCACCCCCCTGTCCCCTGTTCAATTACTGTCCACTCCCCTGTCCCCTGTCCCCTGTTCAATTACTGTCCACTCCCCTGTCCCCTGTCCCCTGTTCAATTACTGTCCACCCCCCTGTCCCCTGTTCAATTACTGTCCACTCCCCTGTCCCCTGTCCCCTGTTCAAGTACTGTCCACTCCCCTGTTCCCTGTCCCCTGCTCAATTACTTTCCACCACCCTGTCCCCTGTCCCCTGTTCAATTACTGTCCACTCCCCTGTCCCCTGTCCCCTGTTCAAGTCCTGTCCACTCCCCTGTTCCCTGTCCCCTGCTCAATTACTGTCCACCACCCTGTCCCCTGTCCCCTGTTCAATTACTGTCCACTCCCCTGTTCCCTGTCCCCTGTTCAATTACTGTCCACTCCCCTGTTCCCTGTCCCCTGTTCAATTACTGTCCACTCCCCTGTCCCCTGTTCAATTACTGTCCACTCCCCTGTCCCCTGTCCCCTGTTCAAGTACTGTCCACTCCCCTGTTCCCTGTCCCCTGCTCAATTACTGTCCACCACCCTGTCCCCTGTCCCCTGTTCAATTACTGTCCACTCCCCTGTCCCCTGTTCAATTACTGTCCACTCCCCTGTTCCCTGTCCCCTGCTCAATTACTGTCCACTCCCCTGTTCCCTGGCCCCTGTTCAATTACTGTCCACCCACCTGTCCCCTGTTCAATTACTGTCCACCTCCCTGTCCCCTGTTCAATTACTGTCCACTCCCATGTTCCCTGTCGCCTGTTCAATTACTGTCCACCCCACTGTCCCCTGTTCAATTACTGTCCACTCCTCTGTCCCCTGTCCACTGTTCAATTACTGTCCACTCCCATGTTCCCTGTCGCCTGTTCAATTACTGTCCACCCCCCTGTCCCCTGTTCAATTACTGTCCACTCCCCTGTCCCCTGTCCCCTGTTCAATTACTGTCCACTCCCCTGTCCCCTGTCCCCTGTTCAAGTACTGTCCACTCCCCTGTCCCCTGTCCCCTGTTCAATTACTGTCCACTCCCCTGTCCCCTGTTCAATTACTGTCCACTCCCCTGTCCCCTGTCCCCTGTTCAAGTACTGTCCACTCCCCTGTTCACTGTCCCCTGCTCAATTACTGTCCACCACCCTGTCCCCTGTCCCCTGTTCAATTACTGTCCACTCCCCTGTCCCCTGTCCCCTGTTCAATTACTGTCCACTCCCCTGTCCCCTGTCCCCTGTTCAATTACTGTCCACTCCCCTGTCCCCTGTCCCCTGTTCAAGTACTGTCCACTCCCCTGTTCCCTGTCCCCTGCACAATTACTGTCCACCACCCTGTCCCCTGTCCCCTGCACAATTACTGTCCACCACCCTGTCCCCTGTCCACTGTTCAATTACTGTCCACTCCCATGTTCCCTGTCGCCTGTTCAATTACTGTCCACCCCCCTGTCCCCTGTTCAATTACTGTCCACTCCCCTGTCCCCTGTCCCCTGTTCAATTACTGTCCACTCCCCTGTCCCCTGTCCCCTGTTCAATTACTGTCCACCCCCCTGTCCCCTGTTCAATTACTGTCCACTCCCCTGTCCCCTGTCCCCTGTTCAAGTACTGTCCACTCCCCTGTTCCCTGTCCCCTGCTCAATTACTTTCCACCACCCTGTCCCCTGTCCCCTGTTCAATTACTGTCCACTCCCCTGTCCCCTGTCCCCTGTTCAAGTACTGTCCACTCCCCTGTTCCCTGTCCCCTGCTCAATTACTGTCCACCACCCTGTCCCCTGTCCCCTGTTCAATTACTGTCCACTCCCCTGTTCCCTGTCCCCTGTTCAATTACTGTCCACTCCCCTGTCCCCTGTCCCCTGTTCAAGTACTGTCCACTCCCCTGTTCCCTGTCCCCTGCTCAATTACTGTCCACCACCCTGTCCCCTGTCCCCTGTTCAATTACTGTCCACTCCCCTGTCCCCTGTCCCCTGTTCAATTACTGTCCACTCCCCTGTTCCCTGTTCAATTCCTGTCCACCCCCGTGTCCCCTGTTCAATTACTGTCCACTCCCCTGTCCCCTGTCCCCTGTTCAATTACTGTCCACACCCCTGTCCCCTGTCCCCTGTTCAATTACTGCCCACTCCCCTGTCCCCTGTTCAATTACTGTCCACTCCCCTGTCCCCTGTCCCCTGTTCAATTACTGTCCACCCCCCTGTCCCCTGTTCAATTACTGTCCACTCCCCTGTCCCCTGTCCCCTGTTCAATTACTGTCCACACCCCTGTCCCCTGTCCCCTGTTCAATTACTGTCCACTCCCCTGTCCCCTGTTCAATTACTGTCCACTCCCCTGTTCCCTGTCCCCTGTTCAATTACTGTCCACCCCCCTGTCCCCTGTTCAATTACTGTCCACTCCCCTGTCCCCTGTACCCTGTTCAATTACTGTCCACACCCCTGTCCCCTGTCCCCTGTTCAATTACTGTCCACTCCCCTGTCCCCTGTTCAATTACTGTCCACCCCCCTGTCCCCTGTCCCCTGTTCAATTACTGTCCCCTCCCCTGTTCCCTGTCCCCTGTCCCCTGCTCAATTACTGGCCACCACCCTGTCCCCTGTCCCCTGTTCAATTACTGTCCACCCCCCTGTCCCCTGTTCAATTACTGTCCACCCCCCTGTCCCCTGTTCAATTACTGTCCACTCCCCTGTCCCCTGTCCCCTGTTCAATTACTGTCCACTCCCCTGTTCCCTGTCCCCTGTTCAATTACTGACCACTCCCCTATCCCCTGTCCCCTGTTCAATTACTGTCCACCCCCCTGTCCCCTGTTCAATTACTGTCCAGCCCACTGTCCCCTGTTCAATTACTGTCCACTCCCCTGTCCCCTGTCCCCTTTTCAATTACTGTCCACTCCCCTGTTCCCTGTCCCCTGTTCAATTACTGTCCACCCCCTGTCCCCTGTCCCCTGTTCAATTACTGTCCACTCCCCTGTCCCCTGTCCCCTGTTCAATTACTGTCCACCCCCCTGTCCCCTGTCCCCTGTTCAATTACTGTCCACTCCCGTGTCCCCTGTCCCCTGTTCAATTACTGTCCTCCCCCCTGTCCCCTGTTCAATTACTGTCCACTCCCCTGTCCCCTGTCCCCTGTCCCATGTTCAATTACTGTCCACCCCCCGTCCCCTGTTCAATTACTGTCCACTCCCCTGTCCCCTGTCCCCTGTCCCCTGTTCAATTACTGTCCACTCCCCTGTCCCCTGTCCCCTGTTCAATTACTGTCCACTCCCCTGTTCCCTGTCCCCTGTTCAATTACTGTCCACTCCCCTGTCCCCTGTCCCCTGTTCAATTACTGTCCACCTCCCTGTCCCCTGTTCCATTACTGTCCACTCCCATGTTTCCTGTCGCCTGTTCAATTACTGTCCACCCCCCTGTCCCCTGTTCAATTACTGTCCACTCCTCAGTCCCCTGTCCACTGTTCAATTACTGTCCACTCCCATGTTCCCTGTCGCCTGTTCAATTACTGTCCACCCCCCTGTCCCCTGTTCAATTACTGTCCACTCCCCTGTCCCCTGTTCAATTACTGTCCACTCCCCTGTCCCCTGTCCCCTGTTCAAGTACTGTCCACTCCCCTGTTCCCTGTCCCCTGCTCAATTACTGTCCACTCCCCTGTTCCCTGGCCCCTGTTCAATTACTGTCCACCCACCTGTCCCCTGTTCAATTACTGTCCACCTCCCTGTCCCCTGTTCAATTACTGTCCACTCCCATGTTCCCTGTCGCCTGTTCAATTACTGTCCACCCCCCTGTCCCCTGTTCAATTACTGTCCACTCCCCTGTCCCCTGTCCCCTGTTCAATTACTGTCCACTCCCCTGTCCCCTGTCCCCTGTTCAATTACTGTCCACCCCCCTGTCCCCTGTTCAATTACTGTCCACTCCCCTGTCCCCTGTCCCCTGTTCAAGTACTGTCCACTCCCCTGTTCCCTGTCCCCTGCTCAATTACTTTCCACCACCCTGTCCCCTGTCCCCTGTTCAATTACTGTCCACTCCCCTGTCCCCTGTCCCCTGTTCAAGTACTGTCCACTCCCCTGTTCCCTGTCCCCTGCTCAATTACTGTCCACCACCCTGTCCCCTGTCCCCTGTTCAATTACTGTCCACTCCCCTGTTCCCTGTCCCCTGTTCAATTACTGTCCACTCCCCTGTCCCCTGTCCCCTGTTCAAGTACTGTCCACTCCCCTGTTCCCTGTCCCCTGCTCAATTACTGTCCACCACCCTGTCCCCTGTCCCCTGTTCAATTACTGTCCACTCCCCTGTCCCCTGTTCAATTACTGTCCACTCCCCTGTTCCCTGTTCAATTCCTGTCCACCCCCGTGTCCCCTGTTCAATTACTGTCCACTCCCCTGTCCCCTGTCCCCTGTTCAATTACTGTCCACACCCCTGTCCCCTGTCCCCTGTTCAATTACTGTCCACTCCCCTGTCCCCTGTTCAATTACTGTCCACTCCCCTGTCCCCTGTCCCCTGTTCAATTACTGTCCACCCCCCTGTCCCCTGTTCAATTACTGTCCACTCCCCTGTCCCCTGTCCCCTGTTCAATTACTGTCCACACCCCTGTCCCCTGTCCCCTGTTCAATTACTGTCCACTCCCCTGTCCCCTGTTCAATTACTGTCCACTCCCCTGTTCCCTGTCCCCTGTTCAATTACTGTCCACCCCCCTGTCCCCTGTTCAATTACTGTCCACTCCCCTGTCCCCTGTACCCTGTTCAATTACTGTCCACACCCCTGTCCCCTGTCCCCTGTTCAATTACTGTCCACTCCCCTGTCCCCTGTTCAATTACTGTCCACCCCCCTGTCCCCTGTCCCCTGTTCAATTACTGTCCCCTCCCCTGTTCCCTGTCCCCTGTCCCCTGCTCAATTACTGGCCACCACCCTGTCCCCTGTCCCCTGTTCAATTACTGTCCACCCCCCTGTCCCCTGTTCAATTACTGTCCACCCCCCTGTCCCCTGTTCAATTACTGTCCACTCCCCTGTCCCCTGTCCCCTGTTCAATTACTGTCCACTCCCCTGTTCCCTGTCCCCTGTTCAATTACTGACCACTCCCCTATCCCCTGTCCCCTGTTCAATTACTGTCCACCCCCCTGTCCCCTGTTCAATTACTGTCCAGCCCACTGTCCCCTGTTCAATTACTGTCCACTCCCCTGTCCCCTGTCCCCTTTTCAATTACTGTCCACTCCCCTGTTCCCTGTCCCCTGTTCAATTACTGTCCACCCCCTGTCCCCTGTCCCCTGTTCAATTACTGTCCACTCCCCTGTCCCCTGTCCCCTGTTCAATTACTGTCCACCCCCCTGTCCCCTGTCCCCTGTTCAATTACTGTCCACTCCCGTGTCCCCTGTCCCCTGTTCAATTACTGTCCTCCCCCCTGTCCCCTGTTCAATTACT
The DNA here is from genome assembly GCF_036365525.1 of Heterodontus francisci. Lineage (NCBI taxonomy): Eukaryota > Metazoa > Chordata > Chondrichthyes > Heterodontiformes > Heterodontidae > Heterodontus > Heterodontus francisci. The sequence continues at coordinate 12,440,116 of NC_090397.1, read as the reverse complement.
GTCCACTCCCCTGTCCCCTGTCCCCTGTCCCATGTTCAATTACTGTCCACCCCCCGTCCCCTGTTCAATTACTGTCCACTCCCCTGTCCCCTGTCCCCTGTCCCCTGTTCAATTACTGTCCACTCCCCTGTCCCCTGTCCCCTGTTCAATTACTGTCCACTCCCCTGTTCCCTGTCCCCTGTTCAATTACTGTCCACTCCCCTGTCCCCTGTCCCCTGTTCAATTACTGTCCACCTCCCTGTCCCCTGTTCCATTACTGTCCACTCCCATGTTTCCTGTCGCCTGTTCAATTACTGTCCACCCCCCTGTCCCCTGTTCAATTACTGTCCACTCCGCAGTCCCCTGTCCACTGTTCAATTACTGTCCACTCCCATGTTCCCTGTCGCCTGTTCAATTACTGTCCACCCCCCTGTCCCCTGTTCAATTACTGTCCACTCCCCTGTCCCCTGTTCAATTACTGTCCACTCCCCTGTCCCCTGTCCCCTGTTCAAGTACTGTCCACTCCCCTGTTCCCTGTCCCCTGCTCAATTACTGTCCACTCCCCTGTTCCCTGGCCCCTGTTCAATTACTGTCCACCCACCTGTCCCCTGTTCAATTACTGTCCACCTCCCTGTCCACTGTTCAATTACTGTCCACTCCCATGTTCCCTGTCGCCTGTTCAATTACTGTCCACCCCCCTGTCCCCTGTTCAATTACTGTCCACTCCCCTGTCCCCTGTCCCCTGTTCAATTACTGTCCACTCCCCTGTCCCCTGTCCCCTGTTCAAGTACTGTCCACTCCCCTGTTCCCTGTCCCCTGCTCAATTACTGTCCACCACCCTGTCCCCTGTCCCCTGTTCAATTACTGTCCACCCCCCTTTCCCCTGTTCAATTACTGTCCACTCCCCTGTCCCCTGTCCCCTGTTCAAGTACTGTCCACTCCCCTGTTCCCTGTCCCCTGCTCAATTACTGTCCACCACCCTGTCCCCTGTCCCCTGTTCAATTACTGTCCACTCCCCTGTTCCCTGTCCCCTGTTCAATTACTGTCCACTCCCCTGTCCCCTGTTCAATTACTGTCCACTCCCCTGTCCCCTGTCCCCTGTTCAAGTACTGTCCACTCCCCTGTTCCCTGTCCCCTGCTCAATTACTGTCCACCACCCTGTCCCCTGTCCCCTGTTCAATTACCGTCCACTCCCCTGTCCCCTGTCCCCTGTTCAATTACTGTCCACTCCGCTGTTCCCTGTCCCCTGTTCAATTCCTGTCCACCCCCCTGTCCCCTGTCCCCTGTTCAATTACTGTCCACCCCCGTGTCCCCTGTCCCCTGTTCAATTACTGTCCACCCCCCTGTCCCCTGTTCAATTACTGTCCACTCCCCTGTCCCCTGTCCCCTGTTCAATTACTGTCCACACCCCTGTCCCCTGTCCCCTGTTCAATTACTGTCCACTCCCCTGTCCCCTGTTCAATTACTGACCACTCCCGTGTCCCCTGTCCCCTGTTCAATTACTGTCCACCCCCCTGTCCCCTGTCCCCTGTTCAATTACTGTCCACTCCCGTGTCCCCTGTCCCCTGTTCAATTACTGTCCACTCCCCGTCCCCTGTCCCCTGTTCAATTACTGTCCACCCCCCTGTCCCCTGATCAATTACTGTCCACTCCCCTGTCCCCTGTCCCCTGTTCAATTACTGTCCACACCCCTGTTCCCTGTCCCCTGCTCAATTACTGTCCACTCCACTGTTCCCTGGCCCCTGTTCAATTACTGTCCACCCACCTGTCCCCTGTTCAATTACTGTCCACCTCCCTGTCCCCTGTTCAATTACTGTCCACTCCCATGTTCCCTGTCGCCTGTTCAATTACTGTCCACCCCCCGTCCCCTGTTCAATTACTGTCCACTCCTCTGTCCCCTGTCCACTGTTCAATTACTGTCCACTCCCATGTTCCCTGTCGCCTGTTCAATTACTGTCCACCCCCCTGTCCCCTGTTCAATTACTGTCCACTCCCCTGTCCCCTGTTCAATTACTGTCCACTCCCCTGTCCCCTGTCCCCTGTTCAAGTACTATCCACTCCCCTGTTCCCTGTCCCCTGCTCAATTACTGTCCACCACCCTGTCCCCTGTCCCCTGTTCAATTACTGTCCACCCCCCTGTCCCCTGTTCAATTACTGTCCACTCCCCTGTCCCCTGTCCCCTGTTCAAGTACTGTCCACTCCCCTGTTCCCTGTCCCCTGCTCAATTACTTTCCACCACCCTGTCCCCTGTCCCCTGTTCAATTACTGTCCACTCCCCTGTCCCCTGTCCCCTGTTCAAGTACTGTCCACTCCCCTGTTCCCTGTCCCCTGCTCAATTACTGTCCACCACCCTGTCCCCTGTCCCCTGTTCAATTACTGTCCACTCCCCTGTTCCCTGTCCCCTGTACAATTACTGTCCACTCCCCTGTTCCCTGTCCCCTGTTCAATTACTGTCCACACCCCTGTTCCCTGTCCCCTGCTCAATTACTGTCCACTCCCCTGTTCCCTGGCCCCTGTTCAATTACTGTCCACCCACCTGTCCCCTGTTCAATTACTGTCCACTCCCATGTTCCCTGTCGCCTGTTCAATTACTGTCCACCCCCCGTCCCCTGTTCAATTACTGTCCACTCCTCTGTCCCCTGTCCACTGTTCAATTACTGTCCACTCCCATGTTCCCTGTCGCCTGTTCAATTACTGTCCACCCACCTGTCCCCTGTTCAATTACTGTCCACCTCCCTGTCCCCTGTTCAATTACTGTCCACTCCCATGTTCCCTGTCGCCTGTTCAATTACTGTCCACCCCCCTGTCCCCTGTTCAATTACTGTCCACTCCTCTGTCCCCTGTCCACTGTTCAATTACTGTCCACTCCCATGTTCCCTGTCGCCTGTTCAATTACTGTCCACCCCCCTGTCCCCTGTTCAATTACTGTCCACTCCCCTGTCCCCTGTCCCCTGTTCAATTACTGTCCACTCCCCTGTCCCCTGTCCCCTGTTCAAGTACTGTCCACTCCCCTGTTCCCTGTCCCCTGCTCAATTACTGTCCACCACCCTGTCCCCTGTCCCCTGTTCAATTACTGTCCACCCCCCTTTCCCCTGTTCAATTACTGTCCACTCCCCTGTCCCCTGTCCCCTGTTCAAGTACTGTCCACTCCCCTGTTCCCTGTCCCCTGCTCAATTACTTTCCACCACCCTGTCCCCTGTCCCCTGTTCAATTACTGTCCACTCCCCTGTCCCCTGTCCCCTGTTCAAGTACTGTCCACTCCCCTGTTCCCTGTCCCCTGCTCAATTACTGTCCACCACCCTGTCCCCTGTCCCCTGTTCAATTACTGTCCACTCCCCTGTTCCCTGTCCCCTGTTCAATTACTGTCCACTCCCCTGTCCCCTGTTCAATTACTGTCCACTCCCCTGTCCCCTGTCCCCTGTTCAAGTACTGTCCACTCCCCTGTTCCCTGTCCCCTGCTCAATTACTGTCCACCACCCTGTCCCCTGTCCCCTGTTCAATTACCGTCCACTCCCCTGTCCCCTGTCCCCTGTTCAATTACTGTCCACTCCGCTGTTCCCTGTCCCCTGTTCAATTCCTGTCCACCCCCCTGTCCCCTGTCCCCTGTTCAATTACTGTCCACCCCCGTGTCCCCTGTCCCCTGTTCAATTACTGTCCACCCCCCTGTCCCCTGTTCAATTACTGTCCACTCCCCTGTCCCCTGTCCCCTGTTCAATTACTGTCCACACCCCTGTCCCCTGTCCCCTGTTCAATTACTGTCCACTCCCCTGTCCCCTGTTCAATTACTGACCACTCCCGTGTCCCCTGTCCCCTGTTCAATTACTGTCCACCCCCCTGTCCCCTGTCCCCTGTTCAATTACTGTCCACTCCCGTGTCCCCTGTCCCCTGTTCAATTACTGTCCACTCCCCGTCCCCTGTCCCCTGTTCAATTACTGTCCACCCCCCTGTCCCCTGATCAATTACTGTCCACTCCCCTGTCCCCTGTCCCCTGTTCAATTACTGTCCACACCCCTGTTCCCTGTCCCCTGCTCAATTACTGTCCACTCCACTGTTCCCTGGCCCCTGTTCAATTACTGTCCACCCACCTGTCCCCTGTTCAATTACTGTCCACCTCCCTGTCCCCTGTTCAATTACTGTCCACTCCCATGTTCCCTGTCGCCTGTTCAATTACTGTCCACCCCCCGTCCCCTGTTCAATTACTGTCCACTCCTCTGTCCCCTGTCCACTGTTCAATTACTGTCCACTCCCATGTTCCCTGTCGCCTGTTCAATTACTGTCCACCCCCCTGTCCCCTGTTCAATTACTGTCCACTCCCCTGTCCCCTGTTCAATTACTGTCCACTCCCCTGTCCCCTGTCCCCTGTTCAAGTACTATCCACTCCCCTGTTCCCTGTCCCCTGCTCAATTACTGTCCACCACCCTGTCCCCTGTCCCCTGTTCAATTACTGTCCACCCCCCTGTCCCCTGTTCAATTACTGTCCACTCCCCTGTCCCCTGTCCCCTGTTCAAGTACTGTCCACTCCCCTGTTCCCTGTCCCCTGCTCAATTACTTTCCACCACCCTGTCCCCTGTCCCCTGTTCAATTACTGTCCACTCCCCTGTCCCCTGTCCCCTGTTCAAGTACTGTCCACTCCCCTGTTCCCTGTCCCCTGCTCAATTACTGTCCACCACCCTGTCCCCTGTCCCCTGTCCCCTGTTCAATTACTGTCCACTCCCCTGTTCCCTGTCCCCTGTACAATTACTGTCCACTCCCCTGTTCCCTGTCCCCTGTTCAATTACTGTCCACTCCCCTGTCCCCTGTTCAATTACTGTCCACTCCCCTGTCCCCTGTCCCCTGTTCAAGTACTGTCCACTCCCCTGTTCCCTGTCCCCTGCTCAATTACTGTCCACCACCCTGTCCCCTGTCCCCTGTTCAATTACTGTCCACTCCCCTGTCCCCTGTCCCCTGTTCAATTACTGTCCACTCCCCTGTTCCCTGTCCCCTGTTCAATTCCTGTCCACCCCCCTGTCCCCTGTCCCCTGTTCAATTACTGTCCACCCCCGTGTCCCCTGTCCCCTGTTCAATTACTGTCCACCCCCCTGTCCCCTGTTCAATTACTGTCCACTCCCCTGTCCCCTGTCCCCTGTTCAATTACTGTCCACACCCCTGTCCCCTGTCCCCTGTTCAATTACTGTCCACTCCCCTGTCCCCTGTTCAATTACTGACCACTCCCGTGTCCCCTGTCCCCTGTTCAATTACTGTCCACTCCCCTGTCCCCTGTCCCCTGTTCAATTACTGTCCACACCCCTGTCCCCTGTCCCCTGTTCAATTACTGTCCACTCCCCTGTCCCCTGTTCAATTACTGTCCACACCCCTGTCCCCTGTCCCCTGTTCAATTACTGTCCACTCCCCTGTTCCCTGTCCCCTGCTCAATTACTGTCCACCACCCTGTCCCCTGTCCCCTGTTCAATTACTGTCCACCCCCCTGTCCCCTGTCCCCTGTTCAATTACTGTCCACCCCCCTGTCCCCTGTTCAATTACTGTCCACTCCCCTGTTCCCTGTCCCCTGTTCAATTACTGACCACTCCCCTATCCCCTGTCCCCTGTTCAATTACTGTCCACCCCCCTGTCCCCTGTTCAATTACTGTCCACTCCCCTGTCCCCTGTTCAATTACTGTCCACCCCCCTGTCCCCTGTTCAATTACTGTCCACTCCCCTGTCCCCTGTTCAATTACTGTCCACTCCCCTGTCCCCTGTCCCCTGTTCAATTACTGTCCACTCCCCTGTTCCCTGTCCCCTGTTCAATTACTGTCCACTCCCCTGTCCCCTGTTCAATTACTGTCCACCACCCTGTCCCCTGTCCCCTGTTCAATTACTGTCCACTCCCCTGTCCCCTGTTCAATTACTGTCCACCCCCCTGTCCCCTGTCCCCTGTTCAATTACTGTCCAGCCCACTGTCCCCTGTTCAATTACTGTCCACTCCCCTGTCCCCTGTCCCCTGTTCAATTACTGTCCACTCCCCTGTTCCCTGTCCCCTGTTCAATTACTGTCCACTCCCCTGTCCCCTGTTCAATTACTGTCCAGCCCACTGTCCCCTGTTCAATTACTGTCCACTCCCCTGTCCCCTGTCCCCTATTCAATTACTGTCCACTCCCCTGTTCCCTGTCCCCTGTTCAATTACTGTCCACCCCCCTGTCCCCTGTTCAATTACTGTCCACTCCCCTGTCCCCTGTCCCCTGTTCAATTACTGTCCACTCCCCTGTTCCCTGTCCCCTGTTCAATTACTGTCCACCCCCCTGTCCCCTGTTCAATTACTGTCCACTCCCCTGTTCCCTGTCCCCTGTTCAATTACTGTCCAATCCCCTGTCCCCTGTACAATTACTGACCACTCCCCTGTCCCCTGTCCCTTGTTCAATTACTGTCCAATCCCCTGTCCCCTGTCCCCTGTTCTATTACTGTCCACCCCCCTGTCCCCTGTCCCCTGTCCCCTGTTCAATTACTGTCCACCCCCCTGTCCCCTGTCCCCTGTTCTATTACTGTCCACCCCCCTGTCCCCTGTCCCCTGTTCAATTACTGTCCACTCCCCTGTCCCCTGTTCAATTACTGTCCACCCCCCAATCCCCTGTTCACTTACTGTCCAGCCCACTGTCCCATGTCCCCTGTTCAATTACTGTCCAATCCCCTGTTCCCTGTCCCCTGTTCAATTACTGTCCACCCCCCAATCCCCTGTTCAATTACTGTCCACTCCCCTGTCCCCTGTTCAATTACTGTCCACTCCCCTGTCCCCTGTACAATTACTGACCACTCCCCTGTTCCCTGTCCCCTGTTCAATTACTGTCCACCCCCCAATCCCCTGTTCAATTACTGTCCACTCCCCTGTCCCCTGTTCAATTACTGTCCACTCCCCTGTCCCCTGTACAATTACTGACCACTCCCCTGTCCCCTGTCCCTTGTTCAATTACTGTCCACTCCCCTGTCCCCTGTTCAATTACTGTCCACTCCCCTGTCCCCTGTACAATTACTGACCACTCCCCTGTTCCCTGTCCCCTGTTCAATTACTGTCCACCCCCCAATCCCCTGTTCAATTACTGTCCACTCCCCTGTCCCCTGTTCAATTACTGACCACTCCCCTGTCCCCTGTCCCTTGTTCAATTACTGTCCACTCCCCTGTCCCCTGTACAATTACTGACCACTCCCCTGTCCCCTGTCCCTTGTTCAATTACTGTCCAATCCCCTGTCCCCTGTACAATTACTGACCACTCCCCTGTTCCCTGTCCCCTGTTCAATTACTGTCCACCCCCCAATCCCCTGTTCAATTACTGTCCACTCCCCTGTCCCCTGTTCAATTACTGTCCACTCCCCTGTCCCCTGTACAATTACTGACCACTCCCCTGTCCCCTGTCCCTTGTTCAATTACTTTCCAATCCCCTGTCCCCTGTACAATTACTGACAACTCCCCTATCCCCTGTCCCTTGTTCAATTACTGTCCACTCCCCTGTCCCCTGTCCCCTGTTCAATTACTGTCCACCCCCCTGTTGCCTGTCTGTTAAATCACTGACCACCCCCAGTCCCCTGTCCCCTGTCCCCTGTTCAATCACTGACCACCCCCTGTCCTCTGTCCCTGGTCAATTACTGACCACACCCTGTCCCCTGTTCAATGACAGTACACCCCCTGTCCCCTGCCCCTGTTCAATGACTAACCACCCCCTGTCCCCTGTTCAATTACTGTCCACTCCCCTGTCCCCTGTTCAATTACTGTCCACTCCCCTGTCCCCTGTCCCCTGTTCAATTACTGTCCACCCCCCTGTCCCCTGTTCAATTAATGTCCACTCCCCTGTCCCCTGTTCAATTACTGTCCACCCCCCTGTCCCCTGTCCCCTGTTCAATTAATGTCCACTCCCCTGTCCCCTGTTCAATTACTGTCCACCACCCTGTCCCCTGTCCCCTGTTCAATTACTTTCCACCCCCCTGTCCCCTGTCCCCTGTTCAATTAATGTCCACTCCCCTGTCCCCTGTTCAATTACTGTCCACCCCCCTGTCCCCTGTTCAATTAATGTCCACTCCCCTGTCCCCTGTTCAATTACTGTCCACCCCCCTGTCCCCTGTTCAATTAATGTCCACTCCCCTGTCCCCTGTTCAATTAATGTCTACTCCCCTGTCCCCTGTTCAATTACTGTCCACTCCCCTGTCCCCTGTTCAATTACTGTCCACCCCCCTGTCCCCTGTTCAATTAATGTCCACTCCCCTGTCCCCTGTTCAATTACTGTCCACCCCCCTGTCCCCTGTTCAATTAATGTCCACTCCCCTGTCCCCTGTTCAATTAATGTCCACTCCCCTGTCCCCTGTTCAATTACTGTCCACTCCCCTGTCCCCTGTTCAATTACTGTCCACCCCCCTGTTCCCTGTCCCCTGTTCAATTACTGTCCACCACCCTGTCCCCTGTCCCCTGTTCAATTACTGTCCACTCCCCTGTCCCCTGTTCAATTAATGTCCACTCCCCTGTCCCCTGTTCAATTAATGTCCACTCCCCTGTCCCCTGTTCAATTACTGTCCACTCCCCTGTCCCCTGTTCAATTAATGTCCACTCCCCTGTCCCCTGTCCCCTGTTCAATTAATGTCCACTCCCCTGTCCCCTGTCCCCTGTTCAATTAATGTCCACTCCCCTGTCCCCTGTTCAATTACTGTCCACCACCCTGTCCCCTGTCCCCTGTTCAATTACTTTCCACCCCCCTGTCCCCTGTCCCCTGTTCAATTAATGTCCACTCCCCTGTCCCCTGTTCAATTACTGTCCACCCCCCTGTCCCCTGTCCCCTGTTCAATCACTGTCCACCACCCTGTCCCCTGTCCCCTGTTCAATTACTGTCCACCCCACTGTCCCCTGCCCCTGTTCAATTACTGTCCACCCCGCTGTCCCCTGCCCCTGTTCAATCACTGACCACCCCACTGTCCCCTGCCCCAGTTCAATTACTGTCCACCCCGCTGTCCCCTGTCCCCTGTTCAATTACTTTCCACCCCCCTGTCCCCTGCCCCTGTTCAATTACTGTCCACCCCACTGTCCCCTGCCCCAGTTCAATTACTGTCCACCCCGCTGTCCCCTGCCCCTGTTCAATCAATGACCACCCCCATGTCCCCTGTGCAATTACTGTCCACCCCCCTGTCCCCTGTCCCCTGTGCAATTACTGTCCACTCCCCTGTCCCCTGTCCCCTGTTCAATTACTTTCCACCCCCCTGTCCCCTGTCCCCTGTTCAATCACTGACCACCCCCATGTCCCCTGTTCAATTACTGTCCACCCCGCTGTCCCCTGCCCCTGTTCAATCACTGACCACCCCCATGTCCCCTGTGCAATTACTGACCACCCCCCCTGTCCCCTGCTCCTGTTCAATTATTGTCCACTCCCCTGTCCCCTGTCCCCTGTTCAAATACTGTCCACCCCCCCGTCCCCTGCTCCTGTTCAATTATTGTCCACTCCCCTGTCCCCTGTCCCCTGTTCAATTACAGTCCACTCCCCTGTCCCCTGTTCAATTAATGTCCACCCCCCTGTCCTCTGCCCCTGTTCAATTACTGTCCACTCCCCTGTCCCCTGTCCCCTGTTCAATTACAGTCCACTCCCCTGTCCCCTGTTCAATTAATGTCCACCCCCCTGTCCTCTGCCCCTGTTCAATTACTGTGCACTCCCCTGTCCCCTGTTCAATTACTGTCCACTCCCCTGTCCCCTGTCCCCTGTTCAATTACTGTCCACTCCCCTGTCCCCTGTTCAATTACTGTCCACTCCCCTGTCCCCTGTTCAAATACTGTCCACCCCCCCGTCCCCTGCTCCTGTTCAATTATTGTCCACTCCCCTGTCCCCTGTCCCCTGTTCAATTACTGTCCACTCCCCTGTCCCCTGTCCCCTGTTCAATTACAGTCCACTCCCCTGTCCCCTGTTCAATTAATGTCCACCCCCCTGTCCTCTGCCCCTGTTCAATTACTGTGCACTCCCCTGTCCCCTGTTCAATTACTGTCCACTCCCCTGTCCCCTGTCCCCTGTTCAATTACTGTCCACTCCCCTGTCCCCTGTCCCCTGTTCAATTACAGTCCACTCCCCTGTCCCCTGTTCAATTACTGCCCACCCCCCTGTCCCCTGTCCCCTGCTCAATTAATGTCCACCCCCCTGTCCTCTGCCCCTGTTCAATTACTGTCCACTCCCCTGTCCCCTGTCCCCTGTTCAATTACAGTCCACTCCCCTGTCCCCTGTCCCCTGTTCAATTAATGTCCACCCCCCTGTCCTCTGCCCCTGTTCAATTACTGTCCACTCCCCTGTCCCCTGCCCCTGTACAATCACTGTCCACCCCCCTGTCACCTGTCCCCTTTTCAATTACTGCCCACCCCCCTGTCCCTGTTCAGTTACTGTCCACCCCCTGTCCCCTGTTCAATTACTGTCCACCCCCCTGTCTCCTGTCCCCTGTTTAATTACTGTCCACTCCCCTGTCCTCTGTCCCCTGTTCAATTACTGTCCACTCCCCTGTCCCCTGCCCCTGTTCAATTACTGTCCACCCCCCTGTCCCCTGTTCAATTACTGTCCTCTTCCCTGTCCCCTGCCCCTGTTCAATTACTGTCCACCCCCCTGTCCCCTGTTCAATTACTGTCCACCCCCCTGTCCCCTGTTCAATTACTGACCACCCCCTGTCCCCTGCCCCCTGTTCAATTACTGTCGACCCCCCTGTCCCCTGTCCCTGTTCAATTACTGTCCACCCCCCTGTCCCCTGTCCCTGTTCAATTACTGACCACGCCCTGTCCCCTGTCGCCTGTTCAATTACTGTCCACTCCCCTGTCCCTGTTCAATTACTGTCCACCCCCCTGTCCCCTGTCCCCTATTCAATTACTGTCGACCCCCCTGTCCCCTGTCCTTGTTCAATTACTGTCCACCCCCCTGTCCCCTGTCCCTGTTCAATTACTGTCCACCCCCCTGTCCCCTGTCCCTGTTCAATTACTGTCCACCCCCCTGTCCCCTGCCCTTGTTCAATTACTGTCCACCCCCCTGTCCCCTGTCCCTGTTCAATTACTGTCCACCCCCCTGTCCCCTGTCCCTGTTCAATTACTGTCGACCCCCCTGTTCCCTGTCGCCTGTTCAATTACTGTCCACCCCCCTGTCCCCTGTCCCCTATTCAATTACTGTCCACCCCCCTGTCCCCTGTCCCCTATTCAATTACTGTCGACCCCCCTGTCCCCTGTCCTTGTTCAATTACTGTCCACCCCCCTGTCCCCTGTCCCTGTTCAATTACTGTCCACCCCCCTGTCCCCTGTCCCTGTTCAATTACTGTCCACCCCCCTGTCCCCTGTCCCCTATTCAATTACTGTCGACCCCCCTGTCCCCTGTCCTTGTTCAATTACTGTCCACCCCCCTGTCCCCTGTCCCTGTTCAATTACTGTCCACCCCCCGTCCCCTGTCCCTGTTCAATTACTGTCCACCCCCCTGTCCCCTGCCCTTGTTCAATTACTGTCCACCCCCCTGTCCCCTGTCCCTGTTCAATTACTGTCCACCCCCCTGTCCCCTGTCCCTGTTCAATTACTGTCCACCCCCCTGTCCCCTGTCCCTGTTCAATTACTGTCCACCCCCCTGTCCCCTGCCCTTGTTCAATTACTGTCCACCCCCCTGTCCCCTGTCCCTGTTCAATTACTGTCGACCCCCCTGTTCCCTGTCCCTGTTCAATTACTGTCCACCCCCCTGTCCCCTGCCCTTGTTCAATTACTGTCGACCCCCCTGTTCCCTGTCCCTGTTCAATTACTGTCCACCCCCCTGTCCCCTGTCCCCTATTCAATTACTGTCGACCCCCCTGTCCCCTGTCCTTGTTCAATTACTGTCCACCCCCCTGTCCCCTGTCCCTGTTCAATTACTGTCCACCCCCCTGTCCCCTGTCCCTGTTCAATTACTGTCGACCCCCCTGTTCCCTGTCGCCTGTTCAATTACTGTCCACTCCCCTGTCCCTGTTCAATTACTGTCGACCCCCCTGTCCCCTGTCCTTGTTCAATTACTGTCCACCCCCCTGTCCCCTGTCCCTGTTCAATTACTGTCGACCCCCCTGTTCCCTGTCCCCTATTCAATTACTGTCCACCCCCCTGTTCCCTGTCGCCTGTTCAATTACTGTCCACTCCCCTGTCCCTGTTCAATTACTGTCCACCCCCCTGTCCCCTGTCCTTGTTCAATTACTGTCCACCCCCCTGTCCCCTGTCCCCTATTCAATTACTGTCGACCCCCCTGTCCCCTGTCCTTGTTCAATTACTGTCCACCCCCCTGTCCCCTGTCCCTGTTCAATTACTGTCCACCCCCCTGTCCCCTGTCCCTGTTCAATTACTGTCCACCCCCCTGTCCCCTGTCCCTGTTCAATTACTGTCCACCCCCCTGTCCCCTGTCCCCTAATCAATTACTGTCCACCCCCCTCTCCCCTGTCCTTGTTCAATTACTGTCCACCCCCCTGTCCCCTGTCCCTGTTCAATTACTGTCCACCCCCCTGTCCCCTGTCCCCTAATCAATTACTGTCCACCCCCCTGTCCCCTGTCCTTGTTCAATTACTGTCCACCCCCCTGTCCCCTGTCCCCTATTCAATTACTGTCGACCCCCCTGTCCCCTGTCCTTGTTCAATTACTGTCCACCCCCCTGTCCCCTGTCCTTGTTCAATTACTGTCCACCCCCCTGTCCCCTGTCCTTGTTCAATTACTGTCCACCCCCCTGTCCCCTGTCCCTGTTCAATTTTTGTCGACCACCCTGTCCCCTGTCCTTGTTCAATTACTGTCCACCCCCCTGTCCCCTGTCCTTGTTCAATTACTGTCCACCCCCCTGTCCCCTGTCCCTGTTCAATTACTGTCCACCCACCTGTCCCCTGTCCTTGTTCAATTACTGTCCACCCCCTGTCCCCTGTCCTTGTTCAATTACTGTCCACCCCCCTGTCCCCTGTCCTTGTTCAATTACTGTCCACCCCCCTGTCTCCTGTCCCTGTTCAATTATGTCCACCCCCCTGTCTCCTGTCCCTGTTCAATTACTGTCCACCCCCCTGTCCCCTGCCCTTGTTCAATTACTGTCCACCCCCCTGTCCCCTGTCCCCTGTTCAATTACTGTCCACTCCCCTGTCCCCTGCCCCTGTTCAATTACTGTCCACCCCCCTGTCCCCTGCCCTTGTTCAATTACTGTCCACCCCCCTGTCCCCTGTCCCCTGTTCAATTACTGTCCACTCCCCTGTCCCCTGCCCCTGTTCAATTACTGTCCACCCCCCTGTCCCCTGCCCTTGTTCAATTACTGTCCACCCCCCTGTCCCCTGTCCCCTGTTCAATTACTGTCCACTCCCCTGTCCCCTGTCCCCTGTTCAATTACTGTCCACCACCTGTCCCCTGTCCCCTGTTCAATTACTGTCCACCCCCCTGTCCCCTGTCCCCTGTTCAAGAACTGTCCACTCCCCTGTCCCCTGTCCCTGTTCAATTACTGTCCAACCCCCTGTCCCCTGTCCCTGTTCAATTACTGTCCAACCCCCTGTCCCCTGTCCCTGTTCAATTACTGTCCAACCCCCTGACCCCTGTCCCTGTTCAATTACTGTCCAACCCCCTGTCCCCTGTCCCCTATTCAATTACTGTCCACCCCCCTGTCCCCTGTCCCTGTTCAATTACTGTCCAACCCCCTGTCCCCTGTCCCTGTTCAATTACTGTCCAACCCCCTGTCCCCTGCCCTTGTTCAATTACTGTCGACCCCCCTGTCCCCTGCCCTTGTTCAATTACTGTCGACCCCCCTGTCCCCTGCCCTTGTTCAATCACTGTCCACCCCCCTGTCCCCTGTCCCTGTTCAATTACTGTCCACCCCCCTGTCCCCTGTCCCTGTTCAATTACTGTCCAACCCCCTGTCCCCTGCCCTTGTTCAATTACTGTCCAACCCCCTGACCCCTGTCCCTGTTCAATTACTGTCCAACCCCCTGTCCCCTGTCCCCTATTCAATTACTGTCCACCCCCCTGTCCCCTGTCCCTGTTCAATTACTGTCCAACCCCCTGTCCCCTGTCCCTGTTCAATTACTGTCCAACCCCCTGTCCCCTGCCCTTGTTCAATTACTGTCGACCCCCCTGTCCCCTGTCCCTGTTCAATTACTGTCCAACCCCCTGTCCCCTGCCCTTGTTCAATTACTGTCGACCCCCCTGTCCCCTGTCCCTGTTCAATTACTGTCCAACCCCCTGTCCCCTGCCCTTGTTCAATCACTGTCCACCCCCCTGTCCCCTGTCCCTGTTCAATCACTGTCCACCCCCCTGTCCCCTGTCCCTGTTCAATTACTGTCCAACCCCCTGTCCCCTGTCCCTGTTCAATTACTGTCCAACCCCCTGTCCCCTGTCCCTGTTCAATTACTGTCCACCCCCCTGTCCCCTGTCTCTGTTCAATTACTGTCCACCCCCCTGTCCCCTGCCCTTGTTCAATTACTGTCGACCCCCCTGTCCCCTGCCCTTGTTCAATTACTGTCGACCCCCCTGTCCCCTGTCCCTGTTCAATTACTGTCCAACCCCCTGTCCCCTGTCCCTGTTCAATTACTGTCCAACCCCCTGTCCCCTGCCCCTGTTCAATTACTGTCCAACCCCCTGTCCCCTGCCCTTGTTCAATTACTGTCGACCCCCCTGTCCCCTGCCCTTGTTCAATTACTGTCCACCCCCCTGTCCCCTGCCCTTGTTCAATTACTGTCGACCTCCCTGTCCCCTGTCCCTATTCAATTACTGTCCACCCCCCTGTCCCCTGCCCTTGTTCAATTACTGTCGACCCCCCTGTCCCCTGTCCCCTGTTCAATTACTGTCGACCCCCCTGTCCCCTGCCCTTGTTCAATTACTGTCCACCCCCCTGTCCCCTGCCCTTGTTCAATTACTGTCCAACCCCCTGTCCCCTGCCCTTGTTCAATTACTGTCCACCCCCCTGTCCCCTGCCCTTGTTCAATTACTGTCCACCCCCCTGTCCCCTGTCCTTGTTCAATTACTGTCCACCCCCCTGTCCCCTGCCCTTGTTCAATTACTGTCCACCCCCCTGTCCCCTGTCCTTGTTCAATTACTGTCCACCCCCCTGTCCCCTGCCCTTGTTCAATTACTGTCCAACCCCCTGTCCCCTGTCCCCTGTTCAATTACTGTCGACCCCCCTGTCCCCTGTCCCTGTTCAATTACTGTCCACACCCCTGTCCCCTGTCCCTGTTCAATTACTGTCCACCCCCCTGTCCCCTGTCCCTGTTCAATTACTGTCCACCCCCCTGTCCCCTGTCCCCTATTCAATTACTGTCGACCCCCCTGTCCCCTGTCCCTGTTCAATTACTGTCGACCCCCCTGTCCCCTGTCCCTGTTCAATTACTGTCCACCCCCCTGTCCCCTGTCCCCTATTCAATTACTGTCGACCCCCTGTCCCCTGTCCTTGTTCAATTACTGTCCACCCCCCTGTCCCCTGTCCCTGTTCAATTACTGTCCACCCCCCTGTCCCCTGTCCCCTGTTCAATTACTGTCCACCCCCCTGTCCCCTGTCCCTGTTCAATTACTGTCCAACGCCCTGTCCCCTGCCCTTGTTCAATTACTGTCCACCCCCCTGTCCCCTGTCCCCTGTTCAATTACTGTCCACTCCCCTGTCCCCTGCCCCTGTTCAATTACTGTCCACCCCCCTGTCCCCTGTTCAATTACTGTCCACTCCCCTGTCCCCTGCCCCTGTTCAATTACTGTCCACCCCCCTGTCCCCTGTCCCTGTTCAATTACTGTCCACCCCCCTGTCCCCTGTCCCCTGTTCAATTACTGTCCACTCCCCTGTCCCCTGCCCTTGTTCAATTACTGTCCACCCCCCTGTCCCCTGTCCCCTGTTCAATTACTGTCCACTCCCCTGTCCCCTGCCCCTGTTCAATTACTGTCCACCCCCCTGTCCCCTGTTCAATTACTGTCCACCACCTGTCCCCAGTCCCCTGTTCAATTACTGTCCACCCCCCTGTCCCCTGTCCCCTGTTCAAGAACTGTCCACCCCCCTGTCTCCTGTCCCTGTTCAATTACTGTCCAACCCCCTGTCCCCTGCCCTTGTTCAACTACTGTCGACTCCCCTGTCCCCTGTCCCTGTTCAATTACTGTCCACCCCCCTGTCCCCTGTCCCCTATTCAATTACTGTCCACCCCCCTGTCCCCTGTCCCTGTTCAATTACTGTCCAGCCCCCTGTCCCCTGTCCCTGTTCAATTACTGTCCAACCCCCTGTCCCCTGTCCCTGTTCAATTACTGTCCACCCCCCTGTCCCCTGTCCCTGTTCAATTACTGTCCAACCCCCTGTCCCCTGTCCCTGTTCAATTACTGTCCAACCCCCTGTCCCCTGTCCCTGTTCAATTACTGTCCACCCCCCTGTCCCCTGTCCCCTATTCAATTACTGTACACCCCCCTGTCCCCTGTCCCTGTTCAATTACTGTCCACCCCCCTGTCCCCTGCCCTTGTTCAATTACTGTCGACCCCCCTGTCCCCTGTCCCTGTTCAATTACTGTCCAACCCCCTGTCCCCTGCCCTTGTTCAATCACTGTCCAACCCCCTGTCCCCTGTCCCTGTTCAATTACTGTCCACCCCCCTGTCCCCTGTCCCTGTTCAATTACTGTCCACCCCCCTGTCCCCTGTCCCTGTTCAATTACTGTCCAGCCCCCTGTCCCCTGTCCCCTATTCAATTACTGTCCACCCCCCTGTCTCCTGTCCCTGTTCAATTACTGTCCACCCCCCTGTCCCCTGTCCCTGTTCAATTACTGTCCACCCCCCTGTCCCCTGTCCCTGTTCAATTACTGTCCTACCCCCCTGTCCCCTGCCCTTGTTCAATTACTGTCCACCCCCCTGTCCCCTGTCCCTGTTCAATTACTGTCCACCCCCCTGTCCCCTGCCCTTGTTCAATTACTGTCGACCCCCCTGTCCCCTGTCCCTGTTCAATTACTGTCCTACCCCCCTGTCCCCTGCCCTTGTTCAATTACTGTCCACCCCCCTGTCCCCTGTCCCTGTTCAATTACTGTCCAACCCCCTGTCTCCTGTCCCTGTTCAATTACTGTCCACCCCCCTGTCCCCTGTCCCTGTTCAATTACTGTCCACCCCCCTGTCCCCTGTCCCTGTTCAATTACTGTCCAGCCCCCTGTCCCCTGTCCCTGTTCAATTACTGTCCACCCCCCTGTCCCCTGTCCCTGTTCAATTACAGTCCAACCCCCTCTCCCCTGTCCCTGTTCAATTACTGTCCACCCCCCTGTCCCCTGTCCCTGTTCAATTACTGTCCAACCCCCTGTCCCCTGCCCTTGTTCAATTACTGTCGACCCCCCTGTCCCCTGTCCCTGTTCAATTACTGTCGACCCCCTGTCCCCTGTCCCCTATTCAATTACTGTCCACCCCCCTGTCCCCTGTCCCTGTTCAATTACTGTCCAGCCCCCTGTCCCCTGTCCCCTATTCAATTACTGTCCACCCCCCTGTCCCCTGTCCCTGTTCAATTACTGTCCAACCCCCTGTCCCCTGCCCTTGTTCAATTACTGTCGACCCCCCTGTCCCCTGCCCTTGTTCAATTACTGTCCACCCCCCTGTCCCCTGTCCCTGTTCAATTACTGTCCAACCCCCTGTCCCCTGCCCTTGTTCAATTACTGTCCACCCCCCTGTCCCCTGTCCCTGTTCAATTACTGTCCAACCCCCTGTCCCCTGCCCTTGTTCAATTACTGTCCAACCCCCTGTCCCCTGCCCTTGTTCAATTACTGTCCAACCCCCTGTCCCCTGCCCTTGTTCAATTACTGTCCAACCCCCTGTCCCCTGTCCCTGTTCAATTACTGTCCACCCCCCTGTCCCCTGTCCCTGTTCAATTACTGTCCAACCCCCTGTCCCCTGCCCTTGTTCAATTACTGTCGACCCCCCTGTCCCCTGTCCCTGTTCAATTACTGTCGACCCCCTGTCCCCTGTCCCCTATTCAATTACTGTCCACCCCCCTGTCCCCTGTCCCTGTTCAATTACTGTCCAGCCCCCTGTCCCCTGTCCCCTATTCAATTACTGTCCACCCCCCTGTCCCCTGTCCCTGTTCAATTACTGTCCAACCCCCTGTCCCCTGCCCTTGTTCAATTACTGTCGACCCCCCTGTCCCCTGCCCTTGTTCAATTACTGTCCACCCCCCTGTCCCCTGTCCCTGTTCAATTACTGTCCAACCCCCTGTCCCCTGCCCTTGTTCAATTACTGTCCACCCCCCTGTCCCCTGTCCCTGTTCAATTACTGTCCAACCCCCTGTCCCCTGCCCTTGTTCAATTACTGTCCAACCCCCTGTCCCCTGCCCTTGTTCAATTACTGTCCAACCCCCTGTCCCCTGCCCTTGTTCAATTACTGTCCAACCCCCTGTCCCCTGCCCTTGTTCAATTACTGTCCAACCCCCTGTCCCCTGCCCTTGTTCAATTACTGTCCAACCCCCTGTCCCCTGTCGCTGTTCAATTACTGTCCACCCCCCTGTCCCCTGTCCCCTGTTCAATTACTGTCCAACCCCCTGTCCCCTGCCCTTGTTCAATTACTGTCCAACCCCCTGTCCCCTGCCCTTGTTCAATTACTGTCCAACCCCCTGTCCCCTGCCCTTGTTCAATTACTGTCCAACCCCCTGTCCCCTGCCCTTGTTCAATTACTGTCCAACCCCCTGTCCCCTGCCCTTGTTCAATTACTGTCCAACCCCCTGTCCCCTGCCCTTGTTCAATTACTGTCCAACCCCCTGTCCCCTGCCCTTGTTCAATTACTGTCCAACCCCCTGTCCCCTGCCCTTGTTCAATTACTGTCCAACCCCCTGTCCCCTGCCCTTGTTCAATTACTGTCCAACCTCCTGTCCCCTGCCCTTGTTCAATTACTGTCCAACCCCCTGTCCCCTGTCCCTGTTCAATTACTGTCCACCCCCCTGTCCCCTGTCCCTGTTCAATTACTGTCCACCCCCCTGTCCCCTGTCCCTGTTCAATTACTGTCCAACCCCCTGTCCCCTGCCCTTGTTCAATTACTGTCCAACCCCCTGTCCCCTGCCCTTGTTCAATTACTGTCGACCCCCCTGTCCCCTGTCCCTGTTCAATTACTGTCCACCCCCCTGTCCCCTGTCCCTGTTCAATTACTGTCCAACCCCCTGTCCCCTGCCCTTGTTCAATTACTGTCCAACCCCCTGTCCCCTGCCCTTGTTCAATTACTGTCCACCCCCCTGTCCCCTGTCCCCTGTTCAATTACTGTCCACCCCCCTGTCCTCTGTCCCCTGTTCAATTACTGTCCACCCCCCTGTCCCCTGTCCCCTGTTCAATTACTGTCCACCCCCCTGTCCCCTGCCCTTGTTCAATTACTGTCGACCCCCTGTCTCCTGTCCCTGTTCAATTACGGTCCAACCCCCTGTCCCCTGCCCTTGTTCAACTACTGTCGACTCCCCTGTCCCCTGTCCCTGTTCAATTACTGTCCACCCCCCTGTCCCCTGTCCCCTATTCAATTACTGTCCACCCCCCTGTCCCCTGTCCCTGTTCAATTACTGTCCACCCCCCTGTCCCCTGTCCCTGTTCAATTACTGTCCAACCCCCTGTCCCCTGTCCCTGTTCAATTACTGTCCACCCCCCTGTCCCCTGTCCCTGTTCAATTACTGTCCAACCCCCTGTCCCCTGTCCCTGTTCAATTACTGTCCAACCCCCTGTCCCCTGTCCCTGTTCAATTACTGTCCACCCCCCTGTCCCCTGTCCCCTATTCAATTACTGTCCACCCCCCTGTCCCCTGTCCCTGTTCAATTACTGTCCACCCCCCTGTCCCCTGTCCCTGTTCAATTACTGTCCACCCCCCTGTCCCCTGTCCCTGTTCAATTACTGTCCACCCCCCTGTCCCCTGTCCCTGTTCAATTACTGTCCAACCCCCTGTCCCCTGTCCCTGTTCAATTACTGTCCACCCCCCTGTCCCCTGTCCCCTATTCAATTACTGTCCACCCCCCTGTCCCCTGTCCCTGTTCAATTACTGTCCACCCCCCTGTCCCCTGTCCCTGTTCAATTACTGTCCACCCCCCTGTCCCCTGTCCCTGTTCAATTACTGTCCACCCCCCTGTCCCCTGTCCCTGTTCAATTACTGTCCAGCCCCCTGTCCCCTGTCCCCTATTCAATTACTGTCCACCCCCCTGTCTCCTGTCCCTGTTCAATTACTGTCCACCCCCCTGTCCCCTGTCCCTGTTCAATTACTGTCCACCCCCCTGTCCCCTGTCCCTGTTCAATTACTGTCCACCCCCCTGTCCCCTGTCCCTGTTCAATTACTGTCCAGCCCCCTGTCCCCTGTCCCCTATTCAATTACTGTCCACCCCCCTGTCCCCTGTCCCTGTTCAATTACTGTCCACCCCCCTGTCCCCTGTCCCTGTTCAATTACTGTCCTACCCCCCTGTCCCCTGCCCTTGTTCAATTACTGTCCACCCCCCTGTCCCCTGTCCCTGTTCAATTACTGTCCACCCCCCTGTCCCCTGCCCTTGTTCAATTACTGTCGACCCCCCTGTCCCCTGTCCCTGTTCAATTACTGTCCTACCCCCCTGTCCCCTGCCCTTGTTCAATTACTGTCCACCCCCCTGTCCCCTGTCCCTGTTCAATTACTGTCCAACCCCCTGTCTCCTGTCCCTGTTCAATTACTGTCCACCCCCCTGTCCCCTGTCCCTGTTCAATTACTGTCCACCCCCCTGTCCCCTGTCCCTGTTCAATTACTGTCCACCCCCCTGTCCCCTGTCCCTGTTCAATTACTGTCCAGCCCCCTGTCCCCTGTCCCCTATTCAATTACTGTCCACCCCCCTGTCCCCTGTCCCTGTTCAATTACTGTCCAACCCCCTGTCCCCTGCCCTTGTTCAATTACTGTCGACCCCCCTGTCCCCTGTCCCTGTTCAATTACTGTCGACCCCCTGTCCCCTGCCCTTGTTCAATTACTGTCCAGCCCCCTGTCCCCTGCCCCTATTCAATTACTGTCCACCCCCCTGTCCCCTGTCCCTGTTCAATTACTGTCCAACCCCCTGTCCCCTGCCCTTGTTCAATTACTGTCCACCCCCCTGTCCCCTGTCCCTGTTCAATTACTGTCCAACCCCCTGTCCCCTGCCCTTGTTCAATTACTGTCCAACCCCCTGTCCCCTGCCCTTGTTCAATTACTGTCCAACCCCCTGTCCCCTGCCCTTGTTCAATTACTGTCCAACCCCCTGTCCCCTGCCCTTGTTCAATTACTGTCCAACCCCCTGTCCCCTGCCCTTGTTCAATTACTGTCCAACCCCCTGTCCCCTGCCCTTGTTCAATTACTGTCCAACCCCCTGTCCCCTGCCCTTGTTCAATTACTGTCCAACCCCCTGTCCCCTGCCCTTGTTCAATTACTGTCCAACCCCCTGTCCCCTGCCCTTGTTCAATTACTGTCCAACCCCCTGTCCCCTGCCCTTGTTCAATTACTGTCCAACCCCCTGTCCCCTGCCCTTGTTCAATTACTGTCCAACCCCCTGTCCCCTGCCCTTGTTCAATTACTGTCCAACCTCCTGTCCCCTGCCCTTGTTCAATTACTGTCCAACCCCCTGTCCCCTGTCCCTGTTCAATTACTGTCCACCCCCCTGTCCCCTGTCCCTGTTCAATTACTGTCCACCCCCCTGTCCCCTGTCCCTGTTCAATTACTGTCCAACCCCCTGTCCCCTGCCCTTGTTCAATTACTGTCCAACCCCCTGTCCCCTGCCCTTGTTCAATTACTGTCCAACCCCCTGTCCCCTGCCCTTGTTCAATTACTGTCGACCCCCCTGTCCCCTGTCCCTGTTCAATTACTGTCCACCCCCCTGTCCCCTGTCCCTGTTCAATTACTGTCCAACCCCCTGTCCCCTGCCCTTGTTCAATTACTGTCCAACCCCCTGTCCCCTGCCCTTGTTCAATTACTGTCCACCCCCCTGTCCCCTGTCCCCTGTTCAATTACTGTCCACCCCCCTGTCCCCTGTCCCCTGTTCAATTACTGTCCACCCCCCTGTCCCCTGTCCCCTGTTCAATTACTGTCCACCCCCCTGTCCCCTGCCCCTGTTCAATTACTGTCCAACCCCCTGTCCCCTGCCCTTGTTCAATTACTGTCCACCCCCCTGTCCCCTGCCCTTGTTCAATTACTGTCCACCCCCCTGTCCCCTGCCCCTGTTCAATTACTGTCCAACCCCCTGTCCCCTGCCCTTGTTCAATTACTGTCCACCCCCCTGTCCCCTGCCCTTGTTCAATTACTGTCCACCCCCCTGTCCCCTGCCCCTGTTCAATTACTGACCACCCCCTGTCCCCTGTCCAATTACTGACCACCCCCCTGTCCCCTGTTCAATTACTGTCCACTCCCCTGTCCCCTGTCCCCTGTTCAGTTATTGTCCACACCTCTGTCCCCTGTCCCTGTTCAATTACTGACCACCCCCTGTCCCCTGTTCAATTACTGTCCACTCCCCTGTCCCCTGTCCGTTCAATCACTGACCAACCCCTGTCCCCTGCCCCTGTTCAATCACTGACCAACCCCTGTCCCCATCCCCTGTTCAATTACTGTCCACCCCACTGTCCCCTGTTCAATTACTGTCCAATCCCCTGTCCCCTGCCCCAGTTCAATTACTGTCCACCCCCCTGCCCCCTGTTCAATTACTGTCCACCCCCCTGTTCCCTGTCCCTGTTCAATCACTGTCCATCACCTGTCCCCAGTCCCCTGTTCAATTACTGTCCACCCCCCAGTCCCCTGCCCCCTGTTCAATTCCTGTCCACTCCCTGTCCCTTGCCCCTTTTCAATTACTGTCCACCCCCCTGTCCCCTGCCCCTGTACAATCACTGACCGCCCCCTGTCCCCTGCCCCTCTTCAATCACTGACCACCCCCCTGTCCCCTGCCCCTGTTCAATTACTGTCCACACCCCCGTTCCCTGGCCCCTGTTTAATTACTGTCCACTCCCCTGTCCCCTGTCCCCTGTTCGATTACTGTCCACCCCCCTGTCCCCTGTCCCCTGTTCACTTACTGTCCACTCCCCTGTCCCCTGTTCAATTACTGTCCACTCCCCTGTCCCCTGTCCCCTGTTCGATTACTGTCCACCCCCCTGTCCCCTGCCCTTGTTCAATCACTATCCACCCCCCTGTCCCCTGCCCCTGTTCAATCACTGACCACCCCCTGTCCCCTGTTCAATTACTGACCACTCCCTGTCCCCTGTCCCCTGTTCAATTACTGTCCACCCCCCTGTCCCCTGCCTCCTGTTCAATTACTGTCCACCCCCCCCCGTCCCCTGTCCCCTGTTCAATTACTGTCCACCCCCCTGTCCCCTTTCCCCTGTTCAATTACTGTCCACCCCCCTGTCCCCTGTCCCTGTTCAATTACTGTCCACCCCCCTGTCCCCTGCCTCCTGTTCAATTACTGTCCACTCCCCCTGTCCCCTGTCCCCTGTTCAATTACTGTCCACCCCCCTGTCCCCTTTTCCCTGTTCAATTACTGTCCACCCCCCTGTCCCCTGTCCCTGTTCAATTACTGTCCACCCCCTGTCCCCTGCCCTTGTTCAATTACTGTCCACACCCCTGTCCCCTGCCCCTGTTCAATTACTTGCCAACCCCTAGTCCCCTGCCCCTGTTCAATTACTGTCCACCCCACTGTCCCCTTTCCCCTGTTCAATTACTGTCCACCCCCCCTTTCCCCTGTCCCCTGTTCAATTACTGTCCACCCCCCTGTCCCCTGCCCTTGTTCAATTACTGTCCACCCCCCTGTCCCCTGCCCGTGTTCACTTACTGTCCACTCCCCTGTCCCCTGTTCAATTACTTTCCAACCCCTCGTCCCCTGCCCCTGTTCACTTACTGTCCACTCCCCTGTCCCCTGTTCAATTACTGTCCACCCCCCTGTCCCCTGTTCAATTACTGTCCAACCCCTTGTCCCCTGTCCCCTGTTCAATTACTGTCCACCCCCCCTGTCCCCTGCCTCTGTTCAATTACTGTCCACTCCCCTGTCCCCTGCCCCTGTTCAATTACTGTCCAACCCCTTGTCCCCTGTCCTCTGTTCAATTACTGTCCAACCCCTTGTCCCCTGTCCCCTGTTCAATTACTGTCCACCCCCCTGTCCCCTGCCCGTGTTCACTTACTGTCCACTCCCCTGTCCCCTGTTCAATTACTTTCCAACCCCTAGTCCCCTGCCCCTGTTCACTTACTGTCCACTCCCCTGTCCCCTGTTCAATTACTGTCCACCCCCCTGTCCCCTGTTCAATTACTGTCCAACCCCCTGTCCCCTGTCCCCTGTTCAATTACAGTCCACCCCCCTGTCCCCTGTCCCTGTTCAATTACTGTCCACCCCCCTGTCCCCTGTTCAATTACTGTCCACCCCCCTGTCCCCTGTCTCCTGTTCAATTACTGTCCACCCCCCTGTCCCCTGTCCCCTGTTCAATTACTGTCCACTCCCCTGTCCCCTGCCCCTGTTCAATTACTGTCCAACCCCTTGTCCCCTGTCCCCTGTTCAATTACTGTCCACCCCTCTGTCCCCTGTCCCCTGTCCAATTACTGTCCACCCCCCCCTGTCCCCTGTCCCCTGTTCAATTACTGTCCACCCCCCCTGACCCCTGCCTCTGTTCAATTACTGTCCACCCCCCTGTCCCCTGCCTCTGTTCAATTACTGTCCACCCCCCTGTCCCCTGTCCCCTGTTCAATTACTGTCCACTCCCCTGTCCCCTGCCCCTGTTCAATTACTGTCCAACCCCTTGTCCCCTGTCCCCTGTTCAATTACTGTCCACCCCTCTGTCCCCTGTCCCCTGTTCAATTACTGTCCACCCCCCTGTCCCCTGTCCCCTGTTCAATTACTGTCCACTCCCCTGTCCCCTGTTCAATTACTGTCCACTCCCCTGTCTCCTGTTCAATTACTGTCCACCCCCCTGTCCCCTGTCCCCTGTTCAATTACTGTCCACTCCCCTGTCCCCTGCCCCTGTTCAATTACTGTCCACCCCCCTGTCCCCTGTCCCCTGTTCAATTACTGTCCACTCCCCTGTCCCCTGCCCCTGTTCAATTACTGTCCAACCCCTTGTCCCCTGTCCCCTGTTCAATTACTGTCCACCCCTCTGTCCCCTGTCCCCTGTTCAATTACTGTCCACCCCCCTGTCCCCTGTCCCCTGTTCAATTACTGTCCACCCCCCTGTCCCCTGTCCCCTGTTCAATTACTGTCCACTCCCCTGTCCCCTGTTCAATTACTGTCCACCCCCCTGCCCCCTGTCTCCTGTTCAATTGCTGTCCACCCCCACTGTCCCCTGCCCCCTGTTCAATTACTGTCCACCCCCCTGTCCCCTGCCCCTGTTCAATTACTGTCCACTCCCCTGTCCCCTGTTCAATTACTGTCCACCCCCCTGTCCCCTGTCTCCTGTTCAATTACTGTCCACCCCCACTGTCCCCTGTCTCCTGTTCAATTACTGTCCACCCCCCTGTCCCCTGTCTCCTGTTCAATTACTGTCCACCCCCACTGTCCCCTGTCTCCTGTTCAATTACTGTCCACCCCCACTGTCCCCTGCCCCTGTTCAATTACTGTCCACTCCCCTGTCCCCTGTTCAATTACTGTCCACCCCCACTGTCCCCTGCCCCTGTTCAATTACTGTCCACTCCCCTGTCCCCTGCCCCTGTTCAATTACTGTCCACCCCCCTGTCCCCTGTTCAATTACAGTCCACCCCCCTGTCCCCTGTCCCTGTTCAATTACTGTCCACCCCCCTGTCCGCTGTTCAATTACTGTCCACCCCCCTGTCCCCTGTCTCCTGTTCAATTACTGTCCACCCCCCTGTCCCCTGCCCCTGTTCAATTACTGTCCACCCCCCTGTCCCCTGTTCAATTACAGTCCACCCCCCTGTCCCCTGTCCCTGTTCAATTACTGTCCACCCCCCTGTCCCCTGTTCAATTACTGTCCACCCCCCTGTCCCCTGTCTCCTGTTCAATTACTGTCCACCCCCCTGTCCCCTGTTCAATTACTGTCCACCCCCCTGTCTCCTGTTCAATTACTGTCCACCCCCCTGTCCCCTGCCCCTGTTCAATTACTGTCCACCCCCCTGTCCCCTGTTCAATTACAGTCCACCCCCCTGTCCCCTGTCCCTGTTCAATTACTGTCCACCCCCCTGTCCCCTGTTCAATTACTGTCCACCCCCCTGTCCCCTGTCCCCTGTTCAATTACTGTCCACCCCCCTGTCCCCTGCCCCTGTTCAGTTACTGTCCACCCCCCTGTCCCCTGTCTCCTGTTCAATTACTGTCCACCCCCCTGTCCCCTGCCCCTGTTCAATTACAGTCCACCCCCCTGTCCCCTGTCCCTGTTCAATTACTGTCCACCCCCCTGTCCCCTGTTCAATTACTGTCCACCCCCCTGTCCCCTGTCTCCTGTTCAATTACTGTCCACCCCCCTGTCCCCTGCCCCTGTTCAATTACTGTCCACCCCCCTGTCCCCTGTCCCCTGTTCAATTACTGTCCACCCCCCTGTCCCCTGCCCCTGTTCAATTACAGTCCACCCCCCTGTCCACTGTCCCCTGTTCAATTACTGTCCGCCCCCCCTTTCCCCTGCCCCTATTCAATTACTGTCCACCCCACTGTCCCCTGTTGAATTACAGTCCACCCCCCCTATCAGCTGTCCCCTGTTCAATTTCTGTCCCCCCCACTGTCCCCTGTCCCTGTTCAATTACTGTCCTCCATCTGGCACTCCTGCCCCTGTGCCCATTCATCAAAGTCCCACCCTCCTGCCCCTTGCACCTCTTCATCACTTTCTCACCCTCCTGTCCCCTACCCCTACCCCTGTTCAATCACTGTCCCACCCTCCTCCCCCCTGCACCCGTTTATCACTGTCCGCCCTCTTACCCCCTGCACAAATCAAATCACTGTCCTGCTTCCAGTTCCATTGCGATGCAAAATTTGTGTGTTACCCCATACTGAGCTGGGAAACCAGCACATTACGTGTTCACAAAGCTACGCGTGCTCGTAATGTGTCAGTCAACTGGACACAGAACAGGACATCCCTTTTTTTCTTCCTCTGAATCATCAAGTCATGGACTGTGCATGCTTGGTTTACATTGTTGTGAGCTCTGAGCACCAGTGTTCTCACAGTGGGTAAGATGTCTCCCCATTTCTGTTGGTGCACAAGGTCAAGAGAGCTTGTAGTTTTTGGATATGTTTGGCTTTTCTTTGCAACCATGTGACTGTAACAGGAAGAAGCCATTTCTCCCACTTCTCCATTTTCTGTACTATGCATGTCTCCTAAGTTATTTGCAATGTGCTTTTGTAATAGCTTGGTTCAGTGCTCAGTTATACAATCATCAAGAATCCTGTTTCAAACGATTCTTACATAACTTCAATCTACTATTAGTCTAAGGCAGTATTGTCCAATAGAAATCTCTGAATAGCCGCAGGTGAGGCTACAGTCACATCATTTTAATCTCACACGCTAGTTTTAGTGGAAAACATCTTACACACACTCACACAGTACAGGTAAATGTGTTTTGCATGTTGTTTTGACCAGGTGAGAAAGGTGTCTAGGGGTCCCTCTCAGCCCTCACCTGGTCTTACTGTAACAGGGTTTAATTTTAAACACACTGTGTTTAAAGCTCCCCTTTGGTGAATCCTTGTTCACCGCTTTCCAATTATAAGACAAAGAAATGAGCACAAACGGGCTTTCTTAGGTTTAAAGAAGAAAAGTGAAATTTGTTAAACTTAAACTCTAATTCAGGACTTAGGCGTGCAGGTTTCACTGTAGGTTGGGGTTTCCCCTCAAATGTGGCAAATGTGGCAACTCCTGCAGTACTCCACCACATCTTTGTTGAGTTTTGGCCAGTCAAACTGCTGTCTTATGCAGGCTTTGGTCTTTCGTATAGCGACATGTACAGCCACTGTAGTCTCGTGGGCCCTTCTTAATATTTCTCCCCAGTACCTCTGTGGCACCACTAACTGGTGAACTACTGTCCACTCCTTGCTCTCAGGACTGTGAGGAGAACTCCATTTCCTCATCAGTACCTCATTCTTTAAATAGCAGCAATCAGGGACTCCCTCTGCTTCACTTTCAGACTGGGCAGCCCATGATAGCTCTCACAATACTGGGTCGGCTCGCTGAGCCTCTGCTAGAGAAAATCCATTTCATTCATTGGGTCTCTGAATTTTCCAAAGAAAGTCTTGGACAAGCAGACCTCATAGTCATCTGCCTGCAGTGCCAATGCAGTCTCCTCTGAGGGAGCTGGTTTGATCATGGCCTGATCCACTACACATTCAGGGACACTGCAGGAGACCGTCTCCTGCCACTGCCCTGTCTCTCTGACCTCCTGCGGTCTTTCTTTCACTACTGGGGGGGCTACCACCTTCACCCCCGCCAGATCATTATCTAGGAGCAGGTCAACCCCGTCCACAGACAATCTAGGGACAATCCCTCCAGTCAAGGTCTCGAAACTAGGTCACACTCCAGGTGCACCTGGTGTAAAGGTACAGGCATACACTGCCCTCCAATACCATTCACCACCATTCTGGTGTTCACTGCGCTCTCTGGGGGAAAGGTCAGGCCTTTTCCCAGTAAAAGGGATCTAGTAGCTCCTGTGTCCCCGAGAATTACTATGGGCTTGCTTGGCCCACTCATGGGTATGGGGTTACTTTCCACTCAGACACAAAATCCTGATAACCCTCAGGAATCCTATTAAATTTTCCTGCACTTGCAGCCGTAGGCGTTTTGGGTCTCACTCTTACTACAGTTAAAGCCATAGCTAGCTCTGCTGTGCTTTGCATCAGGTCCCCATCTTCACCGAGCGGGTGTGCCCTGATTAACCCTACTGGTTTTCCCTTTAGTTTCCAGCAGTCAGCTTTTAAATGACCTGCTTTATTACAATGGAAGCACACAGGTCTCCTGGTCTCACTCTTGCTCAGCGCACCTTCCTTTTTGGTGGGAGATGTGCTCCCTTTGTCTCCTGCTTTCCTTTCTCTCCCAAGACTGCCTGGGTTTCTATCACCTTCCCACCCGTTGTCATTTTTGGATTTGTGGGGGTGACTAGAAAAGGTTCTCCCCTGGAAAACTGACTTATATATTAAAGCAAACTCATCAGCCAGAACGGCCGCTTGCCAGGCTCTCTGAACCCACTACTTCTCTACATGGGTCTTTGTGGAGAGTGAGAGAGAGTGTTTAAATTCCTCTAACAGAACTACTTCCCTGAGATTCTCACAGCTGAGCTGTACTTTAATAGCCCTCGGCCACTGGTCAAAAGCCAGCTGTTTACTTCTTTCAAACTCCAGATAAGTTTGGTTAGCTTGCTTTTTGAGAGTTCTAAACTTTTAGCAATTGGCTTCGGGTACTAATTCATATGCCCCGAGGATAGCATTTTTGGTCAGTTCATAATTTGATGAACTCTCATCTGGCAACAGGGAATAAACCTCTTGGATTTTTCTAGTTAGCTTGCTTTGCAGTAAAAAAAAAGGCCAGGTCTCAGCTGGCCATTTTAGCTGCCTTGCCAGTTTCTCAAAGGACTCAAAAATCCCTTCCTCATTAAATGTTGGGATTAATTGAGCTAGTTTTAACAATTCTGTACCTAGCCCTGAATTACGCTCCTTCATATTGGCCATGTTTTCTCTGGGGTTACTCTGTTGCCCCCTAGTTAACTCAAGCCACTTCAACTCTCTTTCTTCGCATTCCTTCCGGGATATTCTTTCTCTCGCTCTCTCCTGCCTTTCATTTTCTTCACGTTCCTGCTGCAAGTCTCTCTCTTTCTCCCTCTCCTGCCTCTCCCTCTCTCTTTTTCCTGTATCTCCCTTTCTCTTTCCTGTCTCTCCCTTTCTCTTTACCTGTCTTCTAATTCAAGTTTCATCTGTTCCAATTGTATCTTTGCTAGAAGTACTCTGGGTCTGCTTCTAACCCTGTTTCCACTTCTTCAGATTCAAGGGGAAAATGGTTGGCCACTAGCCTTAGGAGTTCAGACTTTCTAGCTTTGCCACATACAGTGATCCTACACTGCTCAGCCATTTTGCTCAGCTCCTTCATAGACAGTGCTCTTAACTTATCCCAAGTTACTTCACCCTGGCTTGGAGTGCTACTAGCTTCAGTTGCAGACATGTTAGTATTGAAGCACACACAACCACAAGAAAACCTGGATTAAAATCTTGCTCTTTTTTTGAAATGGAACAATTTAGCTTCCAATTTCTGTCGTTTGTCTGTGGGTCAATTCCGGATGCTAGCACCCAAATTTCTGTTACGACCAGGTGAGAAAGAGGTCTAGGGTTCCCTTTCAATCTTCACCTGGTCTTACTGTAACAGGGTTTAATTTTAAACACACTGTGTTTTTAGTTCGCCCTTGGTGAATCCTGTTCACCACTTTCCAATTACAAGGCAAAGAAATGAGCACAAACAGGCTTTCTTAGGTTTAAAGAAGAAAAGTGAAATTTATTAAACTTAAACTCTAATTCGGTTAACGCCTACAGATGCACGACGCACCCACGCTAGCATGCATACGCGATACACACATGCAGATAGGGACAGAAAAGAGCAGAAGAAAAATAAAGTGAAAACATTTGAGGCAATCTCTGAGGAGGGTTTTTTGTTACTGTGCTTCAAGCTTGCTGTAGAGTCCTTGATTGAAGATATGGTCTTGCTTTTCATTGGGGCCCAGTATTCTTCTTAAACCTTGTTCACTGTTGGAGACCTTTCTCTCCCTTGGGGTTGACGTGTCTTCAGTGGGTTTTGGAGTTCTGTGAGAAAGAGATGGGAGCAGACAGGAGAGGTTCTTTTCAATCCAGGAGCCAAAAGCTTTCTACCAGTTCAAACACTGTCTCTGCAATTTAAAACTCCCCAAGTTGGCCAGGAGGGTGGTCACGTGACCAACAGGTTTGACCAGGTCTGTTCTGTGTATTGGGAGCAGGGGATAGCTCCTTTGTTCCAACACTGTCTGCTGATATGCAAAAATGTCTTTCCAGCCAGGGGACCTGGCAACCACCTGTATCAGGCCTTCTCTCCTTCCCAGCAACAATTTGAAATTTAATGTCCATGTGGCGAAATTAATGTGCCTCATTCTTGGCAGGTGGGGGCCTGCATGACACTGTGTATATTTAGGTAATGATTATCTCCCACCATTCAGTAACCAAGGAGATAGAACACCCACAACGATCAATAAAAACGCACACTTTCGGCTTTTTGCCTCACCATTTTCTCAACAAACGCACAAAAAGGTTAAAGTTCACATGCATACGCCATGCAACTATGAGTGGTGGGATCACTGGCCCTACAATGGTATCTATTACTCATTACGTATTTACTAATCAGAACTACAATTAGCCACTTCTGGTTGTGTGTTTTTTGTGCCTTTGTTACGATTGATGTTTGTATCCTTGGCTAAAAAAGTGTCGCCATAGCCACCTCTGGCTCGCCAGCATTTCTATTGGATTGCACTGGTCTAAGGATTAACAAAACTAAGACTGACTCTTGGGTAGGTAGATTGAAGTGTAAACATGATTCACTGATACACGGTCGACCTATTTTAGCCACTTTTCCTGTATAACCAGAATGGACTTGATGGTCCGAATGGCCTCTTTCTGAGCCATGATGACTCTATGCCTCTACAAAATGAGGTGACCAGGTCTACATTTAATGCTGGTGTAGGGTATAATGTGTTGGAGAGTTAACACAGCCACCAAGTGGACTGGTGTAATGTGAGTTCACTGTTAGATTCCTATCACCCTGCTAAGCTCCCGGTATCTACTGCTAGGTATATCCGTGAAAGAGAGAGGGAGAGAGCATGTCATCACGTGGCTTTCTCCTAGCAACCAGCTGAAAGCCTGGGAATCAGGCAGCTGGCCTCCTCCCCAGCATTGTTAGCTCATGGCCTAAGGAAGCCCAGAAAGAAAAGGGCAAATGAAAGTAATTTATTTAAAAAGCCTCTGCAAAACAAAATGAGTATATATAGCCACAATGTCATACAAAATAACAGAACAAGAAAACAAGACAAATGAGAGTTACAGTTGCAATCATCAGCTGCCAATGCAATCTTTGTATCTGCACCTTTTCTGTATCAATAACACTTTAGTGTCACAGTTCTATTTATATTACTGGAGACTGCATCGACTTTTTTTTTATCTCCCTCATCACGAGCACTCATTTTCTAAACAAACAGATCAAGAATCAGTATGCAGCAAGGAGCTGCTGATGAAATAACTCATAACGTCTTTTGTTTTATAGTGAGTGAAAGAACCCTTAATATAGTGGCCAGTTGACAGAATGTTAATTCATCCATCCGAACAGCAATGGAGGAGTTCCTTCGTCACATGGGGTTCAAGAAAAAAATTGCATAACTCACTAAACTGACTCATATAATTGCCACTTCTGTGTTTGGAATCTCTCCAACAATTCCCTCCCAAACATACCTTCTTTCAGGCACTTAAGATCCAAGTGATTGGAATTCCCACATTGTCAGCCTCACTGAATGACTAGGTTTAATCTGCAAGCAGACAACTCTCAGAACACTACAAAAGCTTGCTCCCGTCTTAGTCTACTGAAGCTATCAAATTTTGGAGTGGGTGGGTTGGGGTTTGGAGAGCAAGAGACAATGCACAAAATGATCGCTATTAAAACATGACCAATCACAGAGCATGGTAGGACTTCTTTTTTATTCCCTGTCTTGTTATGGAGAAAGCACTAAATATGAGGTGAACCATTATAACACCAGTCAATACTCTGAAGGTTACTAAATTTTCTGTTTGAAGAAAAGAACATAACCTGAGAGCCATAGAGAGTCATAGACTCACACAGCACAGAAACAGGCACTTCGGCCCATCGTGTCCGTGCTGGCCATCAAGCACCTATCTATTCTAATCCCATTTTCCAGCACTTGGCCCATAGCCTTGTATGCTATGGTGTTTCAAGTGCTCATCTAAATACTTCTTAAATGTTGTGAGGCTGCCTGCCTCTACCACCTCTTCAGGCAGTGCGTTCCAGATTCCAACCACCCTCTGGGTGAAAATATTTCTCCTCAAATCCCCTCTACCTTAAATCTATGACCCCTCTGCTAAGAGAAAAAGTTTCTTCCCATCTAACATATCAATGGCCCTCATAATTTTGTATACCTCAATCAGATCCCCCTTCTCTGCTCTAAGGAAAACAACCCTAGCCTTTTCAGTCTCTCTTCATAGCTGAAATGCTCCAGCCCAGGCAACATCCTGGTGAATCTCCTATGCACCCTGTCCAGGACAAGCACATCCTTCCTATAGTGTGGTGACCAGAACTGTACACAGTACTCCAGCTGTGACCTAACTAGCGTTTTATACAGCTCCATCATAACCTCCCTGCTCTTATATTCTATGCCTCGGCTGATAAAGGCAAGCATCCCATATGCCTTCCTAATCACCTTATCTACCTGTCCTGCTGCCTTCAGTGATCTATGGACAGGTACACCAAAGTCCCTCTGACCTTCTGTACTTCCTAGGGTCCTACCACCCACTGTATATTGCCTTGCCTTGTTAGTCCTCCCAAAATGCATCACCTCACACTTTTCAGGATTAAGTTCCATTTGTCACTGCTCTGCCCATCTTACCGGCCCATCTATATCGTCCTGTAATCTAAGGCTTTCCTCCTCACCATTTACGACACCACCAATTTCTGTGTCATCTGCGAACTTACTGTTCATAACTCCTATATTCACGTCTAAATCATTCATGTGTCACCTTTGGCATGTTTCCGGCAGTTCCTGCAGCCATACCAGTGCCAAACGTCATGCTCTGCACTCCTTTGGACCCCACCAGAAAGGCCGAGAGGGGGGGTTTTGACGACTGGGCAACTCTCAACCTCCATACATTCGCCTAGGCATGCGCCATGGAGAGGTCACTCCATAGTCGCCTCACAGCGACCGAAACAACACGGAAGGCAGCAGTTACGGGTTATAAGTCCAGCTCAATTGGCGTAGAGATTGGGCGCCACGGGTTGCCTTTGTCAGTGGGAGAGGTCATCACACCTCACTGGACAGCTATCGCCCGCCTCAAACCAGGCAGCCTCCGGTCAATAAGGTTCTGTCCCGCCACAGTCCACCTGCTTCAATGGGTGCTTGGAGCTCAGGGTCATTGCCCGAAAAGTGGACTGCAACACCGCACCAAACAGCATGATAAAAAAAGGAAAGAAGGTACCAGCCCTTCGTTTTGCAAGCTGGAACATCAGAACTATGTGTCCTGGCCTGCTGGAAGACCTTACACAAATCAACGATTCTCGGAAGACCACCATCATTAACAACGAGCTCAGTAGACTCAATGTGGACATTGCAGCACTTCAGGAGACACGCCTCCCTGTGAGCGGATCTCTAAGAGAGCAAGACTGCACCTTCTACTGGCAGGGTAGGGATCCTGAAGAACCAAGACAGCATGGAGTGGGCTTCGCCATCAGAGACTCCTTGCTCAGCATGATAGAGCCACCCTCAAATGGCTCGGAACGCATACTGTTCATCCGACTGCTCACCGCCTCTGGTCCAGTACACCTACTCAGCATCTATGCTCCAAAACTCTGCTCCCCCTCTTAAAGACCAGTTCTACGAGGAACTCCATAATATCATTAGTAGCATCCCCAACACCAAACATCTGTTCCTGCTGGGGGACTTTAATGCCAGGGTTGAGGTCGACCATGACTCATGGCCTTCCTGCCTTGGGCACTATGGCATTGGAAAGATGAATGAGAATGGACAGAGACTGCTTGAGTTGTGTCCCTATCATAACCTCTGCATAACTCATTCTTTCACAATAAACCCTGTCACCAAGTTTCTTGGAGGCACCCAAGATCATGTCATTGGCACCAGCTGGACCTCAGCGTCACAAGGCGAGCCTCTTTAAACAGCGTTCAAACCACACGCAGCTTCCACAGTGCGGACTGCGACACCAACCACTCCCTGGTGTGCAGCAAGGTTAGACTCAAACCAAAGAAGCTGCATCACTCCAAGCAGAAGGGCCACCTGCGCATCAACATGAGCAGAATTTCTTATCCACAGCTGTTACAAAAATTTCTAAATTCACTTGCGAAAGCCCTTCAAAACACTCCCACAGGGGATGCAGAGACCAAGTGGACCCACATCAGAGACGCCATCTATGAGTCAGCTATGACCACCTATGGCAAATGCATGAAGCGGAATGCAGACTGGTTTCAATCTCACATTGAAGAGCTGGAACCTGTCTTAGCCGCTAAGCGCATTGCATTGCTGAACTACAAGAAAGCCCCCAGCGAGTTAACATCCGTAGCACTTAAAACAGCCAGAAGCGCTGCATAAAGAAAGGCCAGGCGCTGCGCAAACGACTACTGGCAACACCTATGCAGTCATATTCAGCTGGCCTCAGACACCAGAAACATCAGAGGAATGTATGATGGCATTAAGAGAGCTTTTGGGCCAACCATCAAGAAGATTGCCCCCCTCAAGTCTAAATCAGGGGAAACAATCACTGACCAACGCGAACAAATGGACCGCTGGGTTGAGCACTACCTAGAACTGTACTCCAGGGAGAATGTTGTCACTGAGACCGCCCTCAATGCAGCCCAGTCTCTGCCAGTCATGGATGAGCTGGACGTACAGCCAACAAAATCAGAACTCATTGATGCCATTGATTCTCTAGCCAGTGGAAAAGCCCCTGGGAAGGACGGCATTACCCCTGAAATAATCAAGAGTGCCAAGCCTGCTATACTCTCAGCACTACATGAACTGCTTTGCCTGTGCTGGGACGAGGGAGCAGTACCACAGGACATGCGCGATGGCAATATCATCACCCTCTATAAAAACAAAGGTGACCGTAGTGACTGCAACAACTACTGTGGAATCTCCCTGCTCAGCATAGTGGGGAAAGTCTTCGCTTGAGTCGATTTGAACAGGCTCCAGAAGCTGGCCGAGCGTGTCTACCCTGAGGCACAGTGCGGCTTTCGAGCAGAGAGATCGACCTTTGACATGCTGTTCTCCCTTCGTCAGCTACAGGAGAAATGCCGCGAACAACAGATGCCCCTTTACATTGCTTTCATTGATCTCACCAAAGCCTTTGACCTCGTCAGCAGACGTGGTCTCTTCAGACTACTAGAAAAGATTGGATGTCCACCAAAGCTACTAAGTATCATCACCTCATTCCATGACAATATGAAAGGCACAACTCAGCATAGCGGTGCCGCATCAGACCCTTTTCCTATCCTGAGTGGCGTGAAACAGGGCTGTGTTCTCGAACCTACACTGTTTGGGATTTTCTTCTCCCTGCTGCTCTCACATGCGTTCAAGTCTTCAGAAGAAGGAATTTTCCTCCACGCAAGATCAGGTGGCAGATTGTTCAACCTTGCCCGTCTAAGAGCGAAGACCAAAGTACAGAAAGTCCTCATCAGGGAACTCCTCTTTGCTGACGATGCTGCATTAACATCTCACACTGAAGAGTGTCTGCAGAATCTCATCGACAGGTTTGCGGCTGCCTGCAACGAATTTGGCCTAACCATCAGCCTCAAGAAAATGAACATCATGGGACAGGACGTCAGAAACACTCCATCCATCAATATCGGCGACCACTCTCTGGAAGTGGTTCAAGAGTTCACCTACCTAGGCTCAACTATCACCACTAACCTGTCTCTCGATGCAGAAATCAACAAGCGCATGGGAAAGGCTTCCACTGCTATGTCCAGACTGGCCAAGAGAGTGTGGGAAAATGGCGCACTGACACGGAACATTAATGTCCGCGTGTATCAAGCCTGTGTCCTCAGTACCTTGCTATACGGCAGCGAGGCCTGGACAATGTATGTCAGCCAAGAGCGACGTCTCAATTCGTTCCATCTTCGCTGCCTCCGGAGAATCCTTGGCATCAGGTGGCAGGACCGTATCTCCAACACAGAAGTCCTCGAGGTGGCCAACATCCCCAGCTTATCCACCCTACTGAGTCCATGGCACTTGAGATGGCTTGGCCATGTGAGCCGCATGGAAGATGGCAGGATCCCCAAGGACACATTGTACAGCGAGCTCGCCACTGGTATCAGACCCACCGGCCGTCCATGTCTCCACTTTAAAGACATCTGCAAACGCGACATGAAGTCCTGTGACATTGATCACAAGTCGTGGGAGTCAGTTGCCAGCGATCGCCAGAGCTGGCAGGCAGCCATAAAGGTGGGGCTAAAGTGTGGCGAGTCAAAGAGACTTAGCAGTTAGCAGGAAAAAAGACAAAAGCGCAAGGAGAGAGCCAACTGCGAAACAGCCCTGACAACCAATTTTTTTCTGCAGCACCTGTGGAAGAGTCTGTCACTCTAGAATTGGCCTTTATAGCCACTCCAGGTGCTGTTCCACAAACCACTGACCACCTCCAGGCACTTACCCATTGTCTCCCGAGACAAGAAGGCCAAAGAAGAAGCAGAAAAAAAAAAATCATTAATGTACACTGCAAACAGCAAGGGTCCCGACACCGATCCCTGTGGTACACCACTGGTAATAAAATAAATTAACTAAATCAATAAATTATAAATTAAAATAATTATAAATAAATACTACATTAACCAATAAAAGATGAACTCTTTCTGCGGAAACATTGAAAAGAAACAATATGTAACCAAGTGCACGTGCCATTTAGTATCAAGAGCTGACCTTGAGGCTCCCACCAATGTGTGCTCCTGACCTCAGCCCCCAGAATGCCTTCAAATGTCTAAGACCCTGGAACCTCTCCCCACCTCTTAGGCCATCACCTTCGACACAACTTTCTCAAAATAACAGGAGCCTGACCCTGGTTCAACCTGGGTCTTGTGCCCTGCATCATCCTC
This sequence comes from Heterodontus francisci, assembly GCF_036365525.1. Taxonomy (NCBI): domain Eukaryota; kingdom Metazoa; phylum Chordata; class Chondrichthyes; order Heterodontiformes; family Heterodontidae; genus Heterodontus; species Heterodontus francisci. The sequence continues at coordinate 12,402,496 of NC_090397.1, read as the reverse complement.
GTTTCAGCATGTGTGCATGGTTATGCGACTGACACGAGTTAGAATCATAAACTCCTGTGCTACCCACCACATGCCCTCCTGGAGGACATCTCCTCAGCATGCCCATTTACTGGTGAGCACAGAACAGTTGGCATCAATGAGGTTTCGGAATCGCAGCTGCAGCCATTGTCTAAATGCATTGAAGCCAACTATAACTAGTTTGAATTCCATGGTGACACTGGGAGCAGTCATCAGAGATGTGCCTGTGGCCTGCATGGCTCAGATCTTCCTGGAGATGCCACCGGGAGACTGCAGTGGAGATAACCAGTGCTAAATTATATCAGCTGTGGGAGATGGAAATGAATATCTGGAGAGTTGGACTCCTCACGCAACTCACCCTACCTTTCACCATAGTGCAGGGTGTGGTCGAGTGACTCTGCCGTCCGATGCTGCTGTAACAGCCTCTGATCAGGCTGAATAAAGTCTGTAACTCCAGGTAACTCCGGAGGAGCAGTCAGTATGCTGGAGTTTTCTGTCTTACATCAGATGGCTCTTCATGAATCACCAAGATTCCAATTCTTTCCTTGCCAGCGCTCAGTGTCTAATCCTCCTCTTTCTCTTCAATATCACTATATACCTCAATTGTAGCATGTCTCTGTGATAGAACCTGCCTCAAGAAGGAATGATGGTGGTTGTTGCTCAGGTCACTGGTAATATTTGGATGTTTTAGGTTGTTTGTTACATTCTTCTTGATCTGTGAATAGAGTAAATGGTACATAATGAGTCCATTTAGGTATTATTTTGTCAATATGTGCTCTGTTATGGACAATGTATGTGAGCATCGTGCAAACCACAGAATATGCAATCAATATGAAACATATCAATAATTCTGTGCACCTTCAAACTTCCCCATCCTAATGCTGTCCATACTCTACCTTTCAAAAAATATAGTGCAAGCTGTTTTATGTGGGGGAAGGGAAATCATCACCTAGATTACACAATGACCTCCTGCCATCTGTGAGTTTTGTCCTTAAAGATAAGAGCAGTGGAAATTAACAACACAATTCCTTCCTCTATTGCATTCTTTTGCCCTTCATAAAAACAAAAGCTAAAATATTGCAGATGCTAGAAAGCCGAAACATCAACCAAAAAGGCTGGAAACAGAGAACAGGTTGGATGGCTTTTGGTAAGAAAGGAAGAATCAATGTCTGAGGATAGCCCTTTGGTAGAATGTACTCTCATGAAGGGCTATGTCAGAAACATGCTTAGGTTATTAAAACATACTCTTTCCCTTCATGGCGTGTAAAATGTAATTTTTAAACATTCACTCCCTCCACCGCCAGCCCACAATGGTTGTACTGTGTACCAATTACAAGATGAGCCACTGTCAAGTCTCCTTTGACAGCACCTTCGAAACTCACAATCTCTACATCCTGGAAGGACAAGGGCAGCAGATGCATGGGAACACCACCACCTGCAAGGTCCCCTCCAAGCCACACACAATCCTGAATTTATTTGTTTCATGGGATGTGGCCAGGATTTATTGTCCATCCCTAATTGCTCATGAGAACATAGGAACATAAGAAAAGGAGTAGATCATTCAGCCCATCGATCCTGCTCCACCATTCAACATGATCATCCACTTCAATACCTTTTTCCCACACTATCCTCATATCCCCTGATGTCATTTGTATTTAGAAATCTGTCAATCTCTGCTTTAAACATACTCAATGACTGAGCTTCCACAGTCCTCTGGGGTAGAGAATTCCAAAGATTCACAATCCTCTGAGTAAACAAATTTCTCCTCGTCTCTGTCCTAAGTGGCTTCCCCCTTATTTTGAAATTGTGTCGCCTGGTTCTAGACTCCCCAACCAGGTGAAACATCTTCCCTGCATCTACCCTGTCAATCCCTTTAAGTATTTTGTAGGTTTCAATGAGATCACCTCTCATTCTTCGAAACTCTAGAGAATACAGACCCAGTTTCCCCAATCTCTCCCTCTATGGCAATAATACCCTTCCTAAGGTAAGGGGACCAAAACTGCACACAGTACTCTAGGTGCAGTTGAACTAATGTTCTATACAATTGAAGCAAGACTTCACTATTCCTGTACTCAAATCCTCTTGCGATAAAGGCTAGCAACCATTAGCCTTCTTAATTGCTTGCTGCACCTGCATGTTAGCTTTCAGCGACTTATTGACAAGGTCACCCAGGTTCCTTTGTATAGCTACACATTTTAATATCTTACCACTTAAGAAATACTCTGCACATCTATTCCTCCTACCAAAGTGGATAACCTCACATTTTTCCACATTATATTCCATCTGCCACGTTCTTGCCCACTCACTTGGTCTGTCCAAATTCCCTTGGAGCCGCTTTGCATCTTCCTCACAACACACATCTGCGAACTTGGAAATACTACATTTGGTTCCCACATCATTGATATATATTGTGAACAGCTGCGATACCCTAATAGTCATAGCCTGCTAACATGAGAATAACCCGTTTATTCCTACTCTCTGTTATCTGCCTGTTAACCAATCCTTAATCCATGACAGTATGTTACCTCCTATCACATGTACTTTACTTTTGCTAACCAACCTCCTGTGGGGGACTTTATCAAAGGCCTTTTGAAAATCCAAGTATACCACGTCCACTGACTCCCCTTTATCAATTCTGTCAGTAACATCCTCAAAAAACTCCAACAGGTTTGTCAAACATGATTTCCCGTTCATAAATCCATGTTGACTATGCCCAATCAGATCATTATAACCCAAGTATCCATTTCTCACATCCTGTGGAATAGATTCTAGCATTTTCCCAACAACTGATGTAAGGCTAACAGGTCTGTAATTCCCTATTTTCTCTCTCCCTCCCTTCTTAAATAGTGGGGTGATATCTGTGACCTTCCAATCTACACGAACCGCTCCAGATTCTATAGAATTTTGGAAGGTGATCACCAATGCATCCACTATCTCTCTTTCAACAGAAGGTGGTGGTCAGCTGCCTTCTTGAACGGCTGAAGTCCATATGGGGTAGGTACACCCACAGTGCTTTTAGGAAGGGAGTTCCAGAATTTTGACCCAGCGACACTGAAGGAACGGTGATATAGTTCCAAGTCAGGATGGTGTGTGGCTTGGAGGGGAACTTGCAGGTTGTGGTCTTCCCATGTATTTGCTGCCCTTGTTCATCTAGTTGGTCGAGGTTGCAGATTTGGAAGATGCTGCCTGAGTAACCTTGGTGCATTGCTGCAGTACATCTTGTAGATGGTACACACTGCTGCCACTGTGCATTGGTGGTGGAGGGAATTAATGTTTGTGGAAGGGGTGCCAATCAAGCGGGTTGCTTTGTCCTGGATGGTCTCGAGCTTCTTGAGTGTTGTTGGAGCTGCACCCATCCAGGCAAGTGGAGAGTATTCCATCAGACTCCTGACTTGGACAGGCTTTGGGGAGTCAGGAGGTGAGTTACTAGCCACAGAATTCCTAGCCTCTGACCTGCTCTTATTGCCACGGTACTCATATGGCTAATCTAGTTCAGTTTCTGGTCAATGGTAACCCCCAGGATGTTGATAGTGGGGGATTCAGCGATCGTAATGCCATTGAATCTCAAGGGGACATGGTTAGATTCTCTCTTGTTGGAGATGGTCATTACCTGGCACTTGTGTGGCACGAATGTTACTTGCCACTTTTCAGCCCAAGCCTGGATATTGTCTGGGTCTTGCTGCATTTCTACATGAACTGCTTAGTATCTGAGGAGTCACGAATGGTGCTGAACATTGTGCAATCATCAGTGAACATCCCCACTTCTGACCTTATGATTGAAGGAAGGCCATTGATGCAGCAGCTGAAGATGGTTGGGCCTAGGACACTACCCTGAGAAACTCCTGCAGTGATGTCCTGGAGCTCAGATGATTGACCTCCAACAACCACAACCATCTTCCTTTGCACTAGGTGTGATTCCAACCAGCGGAAAGCTTTCCCCGATTCCCATTGACTCCAGTTTTGTTAGGGCTCCTTGATGCCATACTCGGTCAAATGCTGCTTTGATGTCAAGGACAGTCACTCTCACCTCACCTCTTGAGTTCAGCTCTTTTGTCCATGTTTGAACCAAGGCTGTAATGAGGTCAGGAGCTGAGTGGCCCTGGCGGAACCCAAACTGAGTGTCACTGAACAGGTTATTACTAAGCAAGTGCCGCTTGATCGCACTGTCGATGACACCTTCCATCACTTTAATGATGATCGAGAGTAGACTGTGGGGTGGTAATTGGCCCGGTTGGATTTGTCCTGCTTTTTGTGTACAAGACGTACCTGGGAAATTTCCACATTGCCAGGTAGATGCCAGTGTTATAGCTGTACTGGAACAGCTTGGCTAGGGGCACGGCTAGTTCTGGATCACAGGTCTTCAGTACTATTGCCAGAATCTTGTCAGAGCCCATAGCCTTTGTTGTATCAAGTGCCTTCAGTCGTTTCTTGATATCACGCGGAGTGAATCAAATTGGCTGAAGTCTGGCATCTGTGATGCTGGGGACTTCAGGAGGAGGCCGAGATGGATCATCAACTCAGCATTTCTGGCTGAAGATTGTTTCAAATGCTTCTGACTTATCTTTTGCACTGATGTGCTGAGCTCATTTGTGGAGCCACCTACTCCTGTTAGTTGTTTAATTGTCCACCACCATTCATGACTGGATGTGGCAGGACTGCAGAGCATAGATCTGATCCGTTGGTTATGGGATCGCTTAGCTCTGTCTATCGCATGCTGCTTACGCTGTTTGGCACACAAGTAGTCCTGGGCTGTAGCTTCACCAGGTTGACACCTCATTTTGAGGTATGCCTTGTGCTGCTCCTGACATGCCCTCCAGCACTCTTCATTGAACCAGGGTTGATCCCCAGCTTGATGGTAATGGTCGAGTGGGGGTTATGCCAGGCCATGAGGTTACAAATTGTGGTCGAATACAATTCTGCTGCTGCTGATGGCCCACAGCGCCTCATGGACGCCCGGTTTTGCATTGCTAGATCTGTTCAAAATCTATCCCATTTAGCACAGTGGTCGTGCCACACAACACGATGGAGGGTATCCTCAATCTGAAGACGGGACTTCGTCTCCACAAGGACTGTGCGGTGGTCACTCCTGCCAATACTGTCATGGACAGATGCATCTGCAGCAGCAGATTGGTGAGGGCGAGGTCAAGTTTGTGTTTCCCTCTTGTTGGTTCCCTCATCAAACTTGGAACTATATCACCGTTTCTTCACTGTCACTGAGTCAAAATCCTGGAATTCCTGACCTACTGTGAGAGTCCCTACCCCACACAAACTGTGCAGTGCTTTAAAGAAGGCCAGCATCACCTTCTCAAAGGCAAATGGGATGGGTAATAAAACGTTGGCCTTGCCAGCAAGACTCACAGCCTTAGAATGAACTTTAAAAATTGGGTAATTCTATCATTTCCACACCTCGGGTTGAATCTTGAGGTTCCACTGCTGTGAGCCACGGCGGGTGTAAAAAATGGCAGCTGGAACGCATGTGCCCTGCGCCGCCATGCTGCCTTGGTCTTGACCTTGGATGGGGAAGTGACAGTGCGTGAGTGCCACCCATCGCACTGAAGGTCCAGAACTGCAGGTAAGATCACTGCAGATTAGATTGTTATGAATCCAAACAGCTAATTTAAATATGTAAAGTTGAGTCTCGTCACAGAGCAGCGGAGGACTCGCCACGGATCTTCCCCACCACCGGGAAGATCGGGCCTGGCAATCCTGGCTTTAGGTTCCTTGCCGGGCTGCTGCCGCTCCAATCTTTTGGCCCTGCCCCCCGTCACGAAGCCCGCTGTTGGGAGGAGAACAAAATCCAGCGCCTGGCATCTTGTTTGTTGCATTATTGCTAGCAGTGTTCTATAACAACCAGTCTTTTGCTTATATCTTAACACATGCTACTTTCCTTTTCCTTGAAGCCATGCAACATCTTCCAGACTTCTTGTGTGTCTGCAAATTAAGTTACTGGCACAATTTTATTGGTAAATCAGGAGGTTTTCACCAGTCATTCTGCCTGTGCAATCCACAGTTGGATCCACAAACCTTTCAACATTTATACCCATTAGGGTACTCATTAGCTACATGTGGAGCATTCGAAGGTCACTATTGAAGGCGTATTGTGACCGGCTGCAAGTGCTGCCTTTGGCTCTGTCATAATACACTTATGTCTGGTGAATGGATCAGAAGATAAATATGATGATGCTGAGATTAATTAAAATACTATAACCTGGCAAGTCAAAATAATTCTGAAAGCACAATTCTAAGTTGCCTGAATTTGTGAAAATGAGATGAGTTCACCATCATGAACTAAATATCACTTCGAAAGGGATGTTGAAACTGAAAGAGGTCATAGGTTCGACTCCCGGTGTGTGCTGGTTTAGACAAGGTCAGCTGGGCCGGTACTCGGAGTCCTATTGTTCTCTGTGCTCTAGTTTGAGGAGGAAATGACCAGGCTTCCTGCTCCTGATCAACAATCCTTAATCCAGAGAGTAGGGCCAGTATTGTGAGCCAAGACACAGAGGATCCATATCCTCTTTTGGGGAATTTCAGACCAAAGGGTCAAAATATTAAACTTAGCGTTGAGACATTTAGGAGTGAAATGAGGAAGCACTTACTTACACAAAGTGTAATGGAAATCTGGAACGCTCTCCCCCAAAAGACTGCGGATTCTGGGAGTCAATTTGAGTTTTCAATACTGAGATCATAGAATTTTACGATGTAGAAGGAGTCCATTTGGCCTGTTGAGTCAGCACCAGCCCTTTCAAAGATCAATCCAGGTAGTCTCACTCTCCTGCTCTTTCTCCAGATCCCTGCAACTTTTTCTTCTTCAAGTATTTATCCAATTGAATCTATATCCACCACCCTATCAGGCAGTACATTCCAAATCCTAACCGTTTACGGCGTAAAGGTTTTTCTCATGTCCCCTCTGGTCTTTATCCTAATCATCTTAAATCTGTCTTTTGGTTTCACACTCTCTGCGATGTGCATGCTCAGGAGGAGTGATGGAGGCTTTGATGGGAGTTTTATCATTTCAAAACAGAGCATTACACAAGTGCGGGAGGCAATCCTATGATATTGTAAAGTACAAAGGACATGCAACTTGAATCTATGCTTCAAAGTGAATGCAAAGCCATCAGGTTGACTGAAATCATGGAGAAAAAGATCTTCACTGAGAGTTCTGGTAATTAGAGAATAAAGTCAAACTGAAATGCACCACCTTTTGAATGCTGGGTTTGATGGTGTAACGGTTATGTTAATGGACCTCTACTCCAGTGAACTTATGTTTAGTTTAGAGATACAGCACTGAAACAGGCCCTTCGGCCCACTGAGTCTGTGCTGACCATCAACCACCCATTTATACTAATCCTACACTAATTCCATATTCCTACCACATCCCCAGCTGTCCCTATATTTCCCTACCACCTACCTATACTAGGGGCAATTTATAATGGCCAATTTACCTACCAACCTGCAAGTCTTTGGCATGTGGGAGGGAACCGGAGCACCCGGAGGAAACCCACGCAGACACAGGGAGAACTTGCAAACTCCACACAGGCAGTACCCAGAATTGAACCCAGGTCACTGGAGCTGTGAGACTGCAGTGCTAACCACTGTGCCACTGTGCCGCCCTTATGTTCAAATTCTCACCAGTGCAGTTTGAAAACTTGTATTTAGTTTTAAAAAAACTCTTGAAATAAACATCAAGGGCAGAATTTTATTTGCAAGATGGGGGTGGAAACAGAGGTGAGCAGGCCCAGAATTTCCTGATGTTGGCCAGTATACTGGTTCCCTGGCACGGTCTTGACTCCTGGACATCGAGGAGGCCAGGTCAGGTATGAAACAGCTACCCACCTGCAAGTGGCCTATTGAGCCAATTAAGGAGCCTATTAAGGCCCTTTTCCTTCACTGACTGTAAGTTTCCAGTTGGCAGGTGAGCCCCCTTTACAGTGGCCAAAACACGGTCAGAGAAAGGAGGTGACCACCTGCCAGCAGACTAGAGAGGGGCCAGCACTCCAGAAAGATTTAAGTAACCACCCCGTCACCACGGCTGGTACAGGAAGCTGGTCACAACTGTGGCCGCAAGCTGCCCAGTCGAAGGGTTCCCTCCACAAGGATGTTCTGGCAGCTGTGGCCATTTTTATTTTTGAAAAATATTGAAAATGCTGAAAGGGCGCCCTCTCTTGCCTTTACCTGCAATGGCAGATTTCCACCCTAAGCACTGGAGGGCTTCCAACATCGGGAGCACACCCACCATCCTTATTTGGAAGGTGAGCACAACCTCCGGCCAATAATTGGCCAGTTCTTGAACAAGCATGTTGGTTGACTAATCCCGGCATGGCGTGGGGTCGGGACCTGGATTTGATCCCGACGTTGGGATCCTGAATCCAAACAGAAAATCCTGCCCTTGGTATCAGTAAAATAACCACAAGACTGTTGGATTGTCATAAAAACACAACTGGTTCACTGATGTACTTTAGGAAAGGAAACCTGCTGTCCTTACCCATCGAGTCCCGCACCAACATGCTAGACTATTGCCAGTAATAGGAAAATGCTTGAGGTGATTATTGGAGATCCAATATATGATTAGTTGGATAGCGAGGGCCAAAATGGCTTCAAGAAAAGGTCACGTCTTTACAAATTTGACTGTATTTTTTGAAGAGGTCACCAAGATGATGGACAAGGGAAGCCCAGTAGATATTGTGTATTTAGTTTTCCAAAAAGCTTTTGACAAATTACCACACAGGAGGCTTCTCTACAAAATCATAGCTTCTGGTATTAATGATAATATATTGAGCTGGATTGAGAACTAGTTGGAAGGACATAGGCATAAAGCAGTTACAGATGGATTTGGACCAGTGGTGTACCACAGGGATCAGTGTCAGGAACACTGCTCCTTGCTATCTTTAGTAATGGTCTAGATGAACATAGGGGCATAGGAACAGGATGAGGCCGTTTAGTATCTCAAGCCAGTTCCACCATTCAATGAGATCATGGCTGATCTGCTACCTAACTCCATATACCATCTTTGCCCTATATCACTTAATGCATTTGGTGAACAAAACTCTATCAATCTCAGATTTCAAGTTGACAATTGACCCAACATCAAGTGCCTTTAGTCGAAGAGAGTTCCAGGGGTACAGTAGCATAGTTATGATTTTACTGGACTAGTAATCAAGAGGCTTGGACTGATGATCCACAGATATGAGTTCAAATTCCACCATGGCAGCTGGGAAATTTAAAGTCAGTTAATTAAATGCATAGAGTCATAGCGTCATAACGGCACAGAAAGAGTCCATTCAGCCCATCGAGTCCACACAAGCTCTCTGTAGAGCAATCCAATCAGTCCAATTCCCTTGCTCTATCCCTGTAGCCCTATACAGGACCAATCTCAGGTTATGTGAGACCAGATCTAGGTAAGATGTCAGGGGATGTTTTTTACCCCCAGAGAATAGTGGGCCTCTGGAACAGGCTGTCAGTTTGTGCAGTGGACGCTGTCTCACTGAATTCCTTCAAGCAAGAGTTCGATCTGTTTCTGGTTGGGGTGGAGATAGCCTTTTACAAAAGATAGGTAACATATAGAAGTACCAGGGCCAGACTGATCTCCTGGACTAGTTTTGATCACCTAATTGGAGGTTGGGGCGGGGGTGGCAGTTATTGGAGAGGAATTTCCCAGAGTTTTTCCCCAGTTGTCCTCAGTTTTGATCCATTTTTCTCTCCTCTCTCAGGAGCTCACATGATTGTGGGTGGAGTGGAGAGTGTCTATATTGTGATACATCAAATATCACCATTGTATGGGACAAGCTGGATGAACCAGAGAGTCTTTTCCTTCCTGTCACTGTTTGTATGTTTGTATGACACTTAACAGTCCTCTGAAGTGGCCTAGCAAGCCATCAGACAAAAACCACTGCATTTCTTTCCTGACCTGCTTTGCGGACGCACATTCCCGAGAGAGGTGAATGACGGTCTCTTTCCCACTGTAGCCACCTCGAGGGCAGTGTGCGGAGGTGGTGAGACTCTGGGCATGCGGGAAGGATCTGATGGGGAGGGCCCTTATCACCATCAGCCAAGCTATGTCTTGGTGCTTGTTTGAAAGTTCTGGTGATGAAGCATGCTGCCAAGTGAGTTTGACAGTCTGCTTGGGGAACCATCCGACAGGATCCACCATCTCTTCTCGCATGACCTCCAGTATGTTACATGTGGACCACTTCCTGATGGACTTGTGGTCAAATGTGTTTTGCTGTACAAACTTTTGCACAAGGGACAGGTGGTACAGAATGGTCCAACTGGATGGAGTGTTCCGTGGCAACATGGCCAGACCCATCCTTCATAACACCGGGGACACATGGAACCTCAGCACGTAGTGACACTTGGTGTTTACATATGAACCTTGATGCAGATGCACACAAAGGTGGCAATCCAGACGTAAGCAATGTTGGGTATGTTTTTTACCCCTTTATCTAGAGGTTTGAACATTGTGACCCTGCGGACAAAGTCCATTTTCGATCTCCAGATAAAGCGGAGGAGTCGGGTATGGGCCAAACCTGTGGCACGTAGAGCAACGCCGAGAGGGCCTCGCATCTGATGACCAGGTTCTTACCCACAATGGAAGGGCATGCTGCTCCCACATGCGCAGTTTCTGTTTCACCATGGCTACTCGCTCCTTCCAGTTTTAGGCGCAAGCCCCAGCTCCTCAGAACCATGACCCCATCACCTTTACGTAGTCTGACCTGGCGGTTAAGGAGACAAAGGATTAGTTGGCTCAGCTCCCAAAGAACATGGCCTCCGTCTTGTCGTGGTTAACTTTGGCTCCCGTGGCCAGTTCAAACTGGCCACAGATGCTCATCAGTCTGTGAACCAACAGCAGATCCGATCAGAAGACAGCAACATTCATGTACATGGAGGCTTTGACCTGAGTGCCTCCGCTGCCTGGGATCGTCACCCCTCTCATGCCTACATCCTTCCTGATGGACTCAGCAAAAGGTTTGATACAGCAAACAAACAAGACAGAGGAGAGAGGACAGTCCTGCCTGACTCCAGATTTGATCAAAAATCTTTCCGATTCCCAACCATAGATTGAAACTACCCTACTGATGTTTGTGTAGAGCAGTTTGATCCAGTTGTGGATTCCCTCCCCAAACCCCATTTTGGAGAGCACGTCCATCATGCAGGTGTGTAATATTCTGTCAAAGGCCTTCTCCTGGTCCAAACTGATGAGGCAGTTGTCCACCCCATGTCTTGTATATAGGCAATCATATCCTTGAGTAGCACGAGGCTATCAGAGATCTTCCTGCCAGGTACAGTGCAGGTCTGATTGGGGTGAATCACAAACTCCAGAGCAGACTTGACCCAATTGCCAACGACCTTGGACAGAATTTTGTCATCCACATTAAGCAGTGAGATGGGCCGCCAATTTATAGGCCGCCACTATCTGATTTCCTCCCTCTCCCCCTTCCGCTTGTAGATGAGGATGATGATGCCTTTCCTCATGGAATCTGACGTGCTGCCGGCCTGAAGCATACTCTCGTACACTCCCAGCTGGTCTGGGCTGATCCAGTCCCACAGAGTTGAATACAACCCTATTGGAACAATGGTGAATTTAACTACATGTGAATTTTATCTTAGTCTGCTTTATTTTAAAGGCAGCATACTCCCAGGTCTTTATGTTAAGTGGCTCCTATTCTTCTCATCTTGTGGAAATATCCATTAGGACAGATTAAAGTTGAAAAATTAGGGATTACTACAGTTACAATTGGTGTACATACAAATAAGAACATAGGGACATAGGAGCAGGCGTAGGCCATTCAGCCCATCGAGACTGTTCTGCCATTCAATATGATCATGGCTGATCATCCACTTCAATGCTTTTTTCCCACACTATCCTCATAAACCCTTATGTCATTTGTATTTAATAAATTTGTATTGTATTTTAATAAATTTGCATTTGGTTGCAGGGAATGCCGTTATCAGATAACATCTTGTATATTTTCCAACTGCTCTTACCATTCAGATCATGCTCTGTACTGGGGAATGCAAATTGCAAGCAATGAGAGAGAAAGAATTTGCATTTATTTAACCTCATTTATTTTCTCAGGATGTCCTAAAGCTTTCACAGCCAATGAATTACTTCTGAAGTGTTGTCACTGTTGCTATGGAGACAAGCACAGCAGCCAGTTTCTGCACAGCAGGGATCCGCAAATCCCAATGAGATGGATGAACAGATCATCTGTTTTACTGTGACGTTGATTGAAACATTAGATGTTAGTCAGCACAACTCTCTTCAAATTGTGCCATGGGATCCTTTACATCCACCTGAACAGGCAAACCGAGACTCAAATCTGGAGTCAGACAGGGCTGTCCTCTCTCCCCGGTCTTGTTTGTTTGCTGTATTGAACCCTTTGCTGAGTCTATTAGGAAGGATGCGAGCATAAGAGGGGTGACAATCCCAGGCAGCGGAGGCACTCAGGTCAAAACCTCCCTGTACGTGGATGATGTCGCCATCTTCTGCTCGGATCCGCTGTCCGTGCGCAGACTGATGAGCATCTGCGACCAGTTCGAACTGGCCTCGGGAGCCAAAGTTAACCATGGCAAGAGCGAGGCCATGTTCTTTGGGAACTGGGCTGACCGATCCTTTGTCCCCTTCACCGTCAGGTCAGACTACCTGAAGGTGCTGGGGATATGGTTCGGAAGGGCCGGGGCGTGCACCAAAACCTGGGAGGAGCGAGTAGCCAAGGTACAACAAAAGTTGAGCATATGGGGGCAGCGATCTCTCTCCATTGTGGGTAAGAACCTGGTCATCAGGTGCGAGGCGCTCACGTTGTTGCTGTACGTGGCGCAGGTCTGGCCCATACCATACTCCTGCGCTGGGGCGGTTACCCGAGCCATTTTACGCTTCATCTGGGGATCTAAAATGGACCGGGTCTGGAGGGACACGATGTTCAAACCTCTGGACAAGGGCGGGAAAAATGTACCCAACGTGGCCCTCATCCTGATGACCACCTTCGTGTGCTGCTGCATCAAGCTGTGTGTAGACCTCCAGTACGCAAACTCCAAGTGTCACTACGTGCTGAGGTTCTATCTGTCCCCGGTGTTGCGAAGTATGGACCTGGTCACATTGCCGCGGAACGCTCCATGCAGTTGGGCCGTGCCGTACCACCTATCCTTCGTGGAGCAGTTTCTGTGGAAAAACACCTTTGACCATCGGTCCATCAGGCAGTGGTCTGCACGGAATGTCGTCAAGGCCCTACGGGAAAAGGAGACGGTGGATCCTGTCAGATGGTTCCCCGAGCCGACCGTCAAAGTCATTTGGTGGAATGCCTCATCACCAGAACTCTCAAACAAGCACCAAGACGTAGCTTGGCTGGTGGTGAGAAGGGCCCTCCCCGTCAGATCCTTCATGCACATCCGAAGTCTCGCCCCCTCCGCGCAATGCCCCCGCAGTGGCTGTGGTGGGGAAGAGACGGTCGCCCACCTCCTCCTGGAATGTGTCTTCGCAAAGCAGGTGTGGAAAGAGATGCAGTGGTTTTTGTCGAGGTTCATCCCAAGCAGCTCTGTAACACAGGAGTCTGTGCTCTACGGGCTGTTCCCAGGGACGCACACCGAGATGAACATCAACTGCTGCTGGAGGACTATCAATTCGGTGAAAGATGTCCTTTGGTCTGCCCAAAACTTGCTGGTTTTCCAGCGCAAAGAGTTGTCCACCACCGAATGTTGCAGACTGGCACATTCCAAGGTCCAGGACTACGTGCTGCGGGACGCACTAAAGCTTGGGGCAGCCGCAGCAAAGGCTAAATGGGGAAAGACCACAGTGTAAGGTCCCCCCACCAAGCTGAATGGAGGGGCTGGATCCATGGGAAACCCCTCGAACTGTATCGGGAAAATTTCTGTCTCCTGTATCATGTAAAAATGTATCTGGCAGGACAAATGTGAAATGGAAGGGTTGTGAGGCAACTCATAATTGTACAGAAGCAAACTGATAACCTTTGCACTGTTTGTATTTTTTGACTTGATGCTGTTTTAAATTGTTTGGGAATGTAATTTTTACAGATTTTTATGAATAAAGTATATATTTTTTTTTAAACCGAGACTTAATTTATATCAACGATGTGCAAATGTTCCCTGAAGTAATGTTTGAACTCACAACTGTCTAATTCAGAAGGAAGTGTGCTGGCACTGGGCCAGTGCTGACACTAAAGGTGGGGAGTTATTCTGCGTTTCTACTGAATTCCCTTGCTGCTACAATCTGTAAAAGTCATGATTTTAAGTTGATTGGTTCAAAGTTGATCAAGACATAGGCTAGAATTTTACCAGCCCCTTGGCAACAGGCGGGAAACTCGGCAACATGGCACCAGAAGGCATCGGGGGTGGGCCCAATGTCTTCCCATTGCCATGCCATTTTGTCAGCGGCAGGAAAGCTGGCAGACATGCCACCAGCCAGTAGCCCAAATGAGCCACTTAAGTGGCCAATTAAGTGCCTCTTCCCACCTCTGAAGGCATCTTGCCAGTGGCAGGGGGCCACAGCTACATGGGTTGACCATCTAATGCAACCTGGCGGCCTCCCAGCAGGCGCCAGGCTGGGTAGCCTCCAATTAGGACATTCCATGGACCATGGAAGGATCCCCAGCAGCAATGGCCACCCTGCGGCAACTGCGCCCTCAGTAACCCCTCCCCCACTCCTGATCTCCAGGGCCTGCCTGCTGGTCCTGGCATCCCCAGACATTACTTACCTGTCTTCAAGGATTCTCGTCCATCTATGTGCCCTCATCCTGTAGGCACAACTCCAGCAATGGCCAACACTAACAGTGCTGAGACTGCTGAGCTGCCAGCCCTCTGATTGGGCCAGCAGCTCATGGAGGCGGGCCACTGTGTTTATAGGGACAAGAGCCCCAGTGGGCATTTAATTGGGCACTCAAACCTGGCAACTTTAAAAGAGCGGCAACCAGTGTGTCTGTGAAGGAGTTGGAGGTACTGTATTTTTCATTTATTTGTGGCAGATGTATGAGTTGATTACAAGGTCGAGGCTGATATTGCTGGCTCTCTGAGGTTCACTTGAATGAGTAAAACTCCTGGTAGGGCCACAGCATCAGTGATTTATTCTGTGTAGGGGAGGGGGGCCGTGAGTGCCTGTCCTTGCAGCAGGCAGCAAATAGCTGTCCTCATTACATCTTTGGGACACTGCAGCTATGGGAATTGTCCACTCTGAAGGCAGCTCCTCTCGTGAGGAAGAGGATGCCACAAGGAGGGACAGGAGGACGTGGCCAGGGAAATCAGCAACCTGCTGGTCAACTGCAGCCTGGGAATGGGGGAGGAGCAGAAGGTCACTGAATGCGCCGGGAGAAACCACCTGTAAGGATACGAGTCTACTAAGTAGGCAGAGTCTACCGCCCACGGTTGAGCTTTCTGCAGATGTCGGAGCGCCAGTCCCAAGAGACTGTCACATCTCTGAGGGATGCTGGCAGTGCAGGCCACATCCAACTCTGGGTGGCCATCCAATGCTGGTCGCATTAAAGATCATAGTTGCTCTGAACTTCTACGCATCAGGCTCCTTCCAGGCTTCCACAGGAGACGTGTGCAGAATCTCACAGTCATCAGTGCAGCACTGCATCAAGGTGGTAACTGATGCCATATTCAGGCTTACCAACCAGTTCGTTAAGTTCCAGACGATTCTACTAGTCAGGCCGAGAGTGCCAGAAGTTTCAGCGCCATTGTTGGTTCCCCATTGTCCAAGGTGTGGTTGACTGCACACATGCCGCCATTAGAGCACCTGCAGGTCTGACAGGGGCCTTCATTAATCGAAAGGTGTTTCAATCAATGAATGTGTAACCTATCTGTGACCACTGTAGGAGTATATTGCAGGTGTGTGCTCATTATCCAGGAAGCAGTCGTGATGCATTCATTCTCCAGAATTTCCAAGTGCCAGCACTATACAGCAACCACCCCTCACCCCCCCGAGTGCCTGCAAGGATGGTTACTTGGTGACAGGGATTGCCTGCTGAAGACATGGCTGATGTCACCTTTGAGGAACCACGGAATGAAGCAGAGAAACGGTACCTTACCATCCATGCGACCACCAAGGTCACCATTGAGCAGACCATAGGAGTTCTGGAGATGAGATTTAGGCGCCTGGATCGCTCAGGTGGTGCCCTTCAGTACTCGCCAGCAAGGGTATCTCGCACTGTTGTTGTCTGCTGCGCCTTACATAACCTGGCACTGCAGAGGGGGGAGCCCCTGGAGGCTGAGGACATTGTTCAGCACGAGGTATCCGCAGACGAGCAGGGTGAAGGGATTGAGGAGGAGGAGGGGGCGCAGTTGGAGATTTACAGGAGTTGAGTGCAAGGGAGGCTTGGGAAGCTCTCATACTCAGGCATTTCTCCTGACCCATGCAGAATGCTAGTGACTGTCTTGTCAATCTGAATTCAGGCATTCACATCAGCTGAAAGCGCTAAAACCCTCACCTGCAGGTGCTAATCTCAGCTGCAACAGTCCACCTTTCCCTCAAACATAACATGGCCCAATGTGACACCTCCCCCAAGTTTCCATCTCATGCAGAAGAAAAAGATCGCCTCATACATCATCATTGTCTTGAGACATAAATAAGCCAAGTGAGAAATCTAATAAGCTTTGCGGGCAGTAGAACATAAATTAACATCATTCCAAATTGCACCAGTGAACCCGAAGTGCAGTTAATGCGATTTCTTGAAACATTTGTGAGTGCTCACACGTGTCGACGACCCCTCACTGTCAGCCACGGCAGAGGCAGGTGGCTGCTCAGGATGCCCTGTGGCTTGGGATGGCCTTGGCAGGTGTCCTCTGACTGTCCAAGGCCGTGAGGGCCCCGGCATGTTGAGGTGACCCTGAGCAGTCGCAGGACCGCCCACGGACACCCTGGGATTCTGAGGTGCAAGTGTCACTGGCAGAGGAGATAAGGAGCTGCTGCACGCATCAGGAGCTCCCAGATGCATACTGCTGTTGCTCCTGTGCCCTTGAGAGGCTCAGTTGGGCCTCCCTGCTTACCTCAGAGGGATGAGCAGCTGCTGGATGTCACAGGTGCCTTTCGACAGCTCGCTGAGGCACTGCTCCATGGAGTTCACTTTCTCTGTGAGGCTCTGCAGGGACTGCTGGATTGGGCACTCCACTGCAGCCGCCAATCTGTTAATTGAGGAGGCCAGTTGCTCAGATGACGGGGACTGTGTGGTACTCGTGGCCTGGCTGGAGATCTCCAAAGACCGTGCCAGAGCATGCATCGTTTCTGGTAACTCTGCCAGATCTTCACGCACCTCACGCTGCACCTGCAGCATCTCCTGCTGAATGGATGTCTGCAGAGGCTCAGCATGGGGCTTAGCACTGGCCTGGCATCTCACAGCCTTCCCAGTGTCAGGCTTCAGCCCATACTGCCTCTGGCAGCTGGTCCGGCATTTGTGAGGTGCTGGCACCAGGTTGTGACCACAAATCCGATGAGGCAACCAACTCAACTGAGGTGACTGCCTCTGAGCTGGTGCTTGGTGCGGGGCGAGGATGTGAGGTCCCCTCCTCCTCCTCAGAGGTGGACAGATGTGCTCCGGAGATGCTGCAAGGTCACAGCTGTGTTTCACCTGCAGAGGAAAACAGAAAGATCAGGTGAGAATGACACTCTGGAGTGATGGACATGTTGTAGACTGCAGTGTGGCCACGTGTGTGAGGTTGAACTCACAAAGAACTTTCATTGCTTGAGCCAGCTCCCCCACACCCTGCGTCCCCCCTTACCCCCAACTGTGCCCACACTCTGGGGAACTCACCCTCCTGGCCAGGTATTCCAGCCTCACCATCAGCAACTGAACGGCCTCCATTCTCCCCAGAAAGCAATGCTGCCTCCTCCTCCACACTGGTGAGAAATGCTAGATTTGGCACACCGCCACCGGTCCGTGCCCTCTCCCGGGCTTCACCTGTGCAGACAATCAGTTCAGTTACTTGACTTGATGGAGCACCTGCTCATCCCTTGTGCTGCATGCTGCCTCTAGGACCATTGCCATTCAAGTGCACAGTTGGCACACTTCTAGTCCATAGTGTGGCTCAGATGTGCCCACATATGGCCCAGGGCAGGGCTGCAGCCATTCAATCCAGATGGATGGCTTCCACTTTGCAGCATCAACACCTGGTTACTCAC
This sequence comes from Heterodontus francisci, assembly GCF_036365525.1. Lineage (NCBI taxonomy): Eukaryota > Metazoa > Chordata > Chondrichthyes > Heterodontiformes > Heterodontidae > Heterodontus > Heterodontus francisci. Next base: position 12,384,357 of record NC_090397.1, on the reverse strand, counting down.
CCATATGAGTACAAAGCAATGAGGACTGAGACATGCCCCTTACCCTGGCAGAGCAGAGAAGGTCGTTGGCCTGCTTATGTCATTGTATCCATGCCCTCCTGACTACACCCCGGCTGCTGACCTCCTCCGCAACATCCATCCAGGCCTTCTAAGTGACCTGGGGAAGCCTCTTCCTTCTGTCTGCTGGGAATAGGAACTCCCGCCTTGCCTCAGCCGCCTGGAGGAGGACATGTAGGGAGTCATTGGTGAACCTTGCGGCTGTGCAGTTGGCTCTCCTTGCCATTGCCCCAAATGTGTTCTGGTCCTGCAAGGTCCCAGGTAGCTTTAGGGATAATGATGGTGGGTCACAGAACAGCTCCTGTTCCCCTCAGCCTGGTATCGAAGTGACAGAAGAGCTCCTGTTCCCCTCAGCCTGGTATCTCAGTGACAGGACAGTTCCTGTTCCCCTCAGCCTGGTATCTAAGTGACAGGACAGTTCCTGTTCCCCTCAGCCTGGTATCTAAGTGACAGGACAGTTCCTGTGCCCCTCAGCCTGGTATCTAAGTGACAGAAGAGCTCCTGTTCCCCTCAGCCTGGTATCTCAGTGACAGGACAGTTCCTGTTCCCCTCAGCCTGGTATCTAAGTGACAGGACAGTTCCTGTTCCCCTCAGCCTGGTATCTAAGTGACAGAACAGTTCCTGTGCCCCTCAGCCTGGTATCTAAGTGACAGGACAGTTCCTGTTCCCCTCAGCCTGGTATCTAAGTGACAGGACAGTTCCTGTTCCCCTCAGCCTGGTATCTAAGTGACAGAACAGTTCCTGTGCACCTCAGCCTGGTATCTAAGTGACAGGACAGCTCCCGTTCCCCTCAGCCTGGTATCTAAGTGACAGGACAGCTCCTGTTCCTCTCAGCCTGGTATCTCAGTGACAGGACAGTTCCTGTTCCCCTCAGCCTGGTATCTAAGTGACAGGACGGCTCCTGTTCCCCACAGCCTGGTATCTAAGTGACAGGATAGCTCCTGTTCCTCTCAGCCTGGTATCTAAGTGACAGGACAGCTCCTGTTCCCCTCAGCCTGGTATCTAAGTGACAGGACAGCTCCTGTTCCCCTCAGCCTGGTATCTAAGTGACAGGACAGCTCCTGTTCCTCTCAGCCTGGTATCTAAGTGACAGGACAGCTCCTGTTCCTCTCAGCCTGGTATCTAAGTGACAGGACAGCTCCTGTTCCCTTCAGCCTGGTATCTAAGTGAGAGGACAGTTCCTGTTCCTCTCAGCCTGGTATCTAAGTGACAGGACAGTTCCTGTTCCCCACAGCCTGGTATCTAAGTGACAGGACGGCTCCTGTTCCCCTCAGCCTGATATCTAAGTGACAGGACAGCTCCTGTTCCCCTCAGTTTGGTATCTAAGTGACAGGACGACTCCTGTTCCCCTCAGCCTGGTATCTAAGTGACAGGACAGTTCCTGTTCCCCACAGCCTGGTATCTAAGTGACAGGACAGTTCCTGTTCCTCTCAGCCTGGTATCTAAGTGACAGGACGGCTCCTGTTCCCCTCAGCCTGGTATCTAAGTGACAGGACGGCTCCTGTTCCTCTCAGCCTGGTATCTAAGTGACAGGACAGCTCCTGTTCCTCTCAGCCTGGTATCTAAGTGACAGGACAGCTCCTGTTCCCCTCAGCCTGGTATCTAAGTGACAGGATGGCTCCTGTTTCTCTCAGTCTGGTATCTAAGTGACAGGACAGCTCCTGTTCCTCTCAGCCTGGTATCTAAGTGACAGGACAGCTCCTGTTTCCCTCAGCCTGGTATCTGTCTGCTATTGTACTCTTGCTACTCCCGCCATCCTTTGAGAAGCATGCAGCTTTCTCAGAGCCACCAAAGTGCTGATGGCTCTTTTCAGTGACTTTCAGCACCTTCTTCCAGCTCTTGTTCCGCCTTTTCTGTTCAAAGCTCGGCCGGTGAGACCCTAACTGGTCACTTAGCGCTCGATCGGGGCGGAAATTGAGCGCGGAGCGCCTTCGGCACCTACTTCTGCCACCCAGACCGCGGCTCCACCGGACATGAAGAATTCCGGCCATTAACTCTGTTTCTCACTCCATAAATGCTGCCAGACCTGCTGGTATTTCCAGCAGTTTCTGTTTTTAATCCAGCTTACACACTCTCGAACAGACTTTTGATTTTGGGGAATCACAGCAAATCTCAATAAAATGTAGCAACAATACTCCTATTGAGATATTCAATACAGAAATAAATATATAGCCCAGGAGATCCAAGGTTTCAGACCACAGCTTCATACAGTGTGAATTCACCATCAGCTGGCTCTGAGTATATCCTTCCTCACAGACTCTCACTCTGCACCAATCTGGAGTTATACTGTGGCTCTGCATTGCTTTCTGGTCAGGCTAGGTGGAGCTTCTCACATTCTCATACACGTGGCACACTGACCAGTGTACCAAATGGCCATTGGATTTTCAATTCCTGTAAAGTGCCGACAGGACAGTCAGCTCCTTGCTAACCCCTAAACAGTGATATACAGAGATATAGGTTGCTGAGGGCAGTAAGGATGGACATTATGGAGGCTTGGGTCACAATCTTCCATTAGTTATGGGGGTGACGCCGGAGGATTGGAGGATTACAAATGTTACATCCCTGTTCAAAAATGGGGAGAGGGATAAACTTGGCAACTACAGGCTAGTCAGCCTAATGTTGGTGATAGGGAATCTTTTAGAGACATTAATCCACAACAAAATTAATTGCTTTTTGCAAAAAATATGGGTTGATACGACAGCACAGATTTTTTAAAGGCAAATCGTGTTTCACTAACTTGATTGAGCTCTTTGCTAAAGTAACAAAGGGGGTTGATGAGGGTAGTGTAGTCAAAGTTGTGTATATGAATGTTCAAAAAACATTTGAAAAGTGCCACATAATAGACTTGTCAGGCCCATGGGATTAAAGGGGATGTGAATGCTTGGATGCAAAATTGGCTAAAGGACAGAAAGCAGAGAGTAGCAGTGAATAGTGGTTTTTCGGACTGAGGAAAGTATACTGGGGTGTCCCCTAGGGGTCAGTATTGGGACCAATGTTTCCTCCACGTTCTGTGGGCGTGCAGCCTTGCAGCAATCAGGAATGATTCACTTTATAGGAAGAATGAGAAGAGGCAATATAAACTAATTGGTACAATTTTAAAAGGAGTGCAGGAACAGAGAGATCTACGGGTGCATGTACATAAATCTTTTATGGTAGTAGGACAAGTTGAAAAGGTTGTTTAGTGAGCATACAGGATCCTGGATTTTATAAATAGAGTACACAAATACTGAAGTTATGCTAAAGCTTTATAAAACACTGGTGGAGTGTTGTGTCCAATTCCGGACACCATACTTTAGGAAGGATGTCAAGGTCTTAGAGAGAGTCCAGAGGAGATTTACCAGGAAGAGCCCAGGGATGAGGGACTTCAGTTATGTAGAGAGATTAGACAACCTAGTTTTGTTTTTCTTAAGCAGAGAAGGTTAAGGGGAGATCTCACAGAAGCATTCAAAATCATGAAGAGTTTTGATAGAGTAAATAAAGAAAAGCAGTTTCCAGTGCCAGAAGGACATAAATTTAAGGTGATTGGCAAAAATAAACAAAGGCAACATGAGGAAAAAAATTTATGAGGTGAGTTATGATGATCTGGAATCCACTGCCGAAAAGGGCAGTGGAAGCAGATTTAATAAGAACTTTCAAAAGGGAATTGGATAAAGAATTCAAGGGGGAAAAAATGATTGCCTGCGAGGAATGAGAGCAAGAGAGTGGAGATAATTGGAGAGCTCTTTCCAAGAGCCAGCACAGCCCAATGGGCTGAATGGCCTCTCCTTCTGTGCTGTATCGTTCTGTGATTCTATTCTATGATAAATATATATGTACACACGCTGTGTATACACACATATATATGTGTTGACCTCTGAAGAAGGAATTTTCCTCCACACAAGATCAGGGGGCAGGTTGTTCAACCTTGCCCGTCTAAGAGCGAAGTCCAAAGTACGGAAAGTCCTCATCAGAGAACTCCTCTTTGCTGACGATGCTGCTTTAACATCTCACACTGAAGAATGCCTGCAGAGTCTCATCGACAGGTTTGCGTCTGCCTGCAATGAATTTGGCCTAACCATCAGCCTCAAGAAAACGAACATCATGGGGCAGGATGTCAGAAATGCTCCATCCATCAATATTGGCGACCACGCTCTGGAAGTGGTTCAAGAGTTCACCTACCTAGGCTCAACTATCACCAGTAACCTGTCTCTAGATGCAGAAATCAACAAGCGCATGGGTAAGGCTTCCACTGCTATGTTCAGACTGGCCAAGAGAGTGTGGGAAAATGGCGCACTGACACGGAACACAAAAGTCCGAGTGTATCAGGCCTGTGTCCTCAGTACCTTGCTCTACGGCAGCGAGGCCTGGACAACGTATGCCAGCCAAGAGCGACGTCTCAATTCATTCCATCTTCGCTGCCTTCGGAGAATACTTGGCATCAGGTGGCAGGACTATATCTCCAACACAGAAGTCCTTGAAGCGGCCAACATCCCCAGCTTATACACACTACTGAGTCAGCGGCGCTTGAGATGGCTTGGCCATGTGAGCCGCATGGAAGATGGCAGGATCCCCAAAGACACATTGTACAGCGAGCTCGCCACTGGTATCAGACCCACCGGCCGTCCATGTCTCCGTTATAAAGACGTCTGCAAACGCGACATGAAATCGTGTGACATTGATCACAAGTCGTGGGAGTCAGTTGCCAGCATTCGCCAGAGCTGGCGGGCAGCCATAAAGACAGGGCTAAATTGTGGCGAGTCGAAGAGACTTAGTAGTTGGCAGGAAAAAAGACAGAGGCGCAAGGGGAGAGCCAACTGTGCAACAGCCCCAACAAACAAATTTCTCTGCAGCACCTGTGGAAGAGCCTGTCACTCCAGAATTGGCCTTTATAGCCACTCCAGGCGCTGCTTCACAAACCACTGACCACCTCCAGGCGCGTATCCATTGTCTCTCGAGATAAGGAGGCCCAAAAGAAAGAAAGAAAGATGTGTTGAGATGTTAATATTATTCTTCATGTACAATATTTTCAATGCAAAATTGTTTAATAATTATCAAGTTACAGACTAACAGGAAACTTTGATTTACTCTGTACATGCATGAACCTATTTTTTCTCTTCGTCGAACAAACACAGCTCTCTGTTGTGCACAATGTTTACTTTACCTGAGGGCATCCTCCAACACTGTGGTTAGTACAACAAAACATGAGCCAACACATGCCTTACCGCAACAGAATGAACACTATTGTTCACACAATGCTGTATTTCCTTTGCCTTGTAGCCAATTCCATTCTCTGAGGCTTCTCCCAAATCTGTTTTCCTTATTAAGTGGACAAATGAGTCATCCGTCCTCAGACCTCTTCCTGTGCTGCGAGCAGTCACACACTGTGTTCTAGGAAATATTATATGGTGTCAGCTGTGGCTGTGTTTGATGTTAAACCAAAGCCCTACCTGCCTTTTCAGGTGGATATAAAAGATCCCATGTCACTATTTGAAAAGCACAGGAGTTCTCCACGGTGTCCTGGCCAATATTTACCCTTTAACCAGCATCACAAAAAACAGATTATCTGGTCATTATTACATTTGCTGTTTGTGGGAGCTTGCTGTGCACAAATTGGCTGCCCTGTTTCCGACGTTACAACAGTGACCACACTTCAAAAGTACTTCATTGGCTGTAAAGTGTTTTGGAACATCTTGAGGTTGTGAAAGGCGCTATAGAAATGCAAATTCTATCGTTAATAATACACATTTTTGGAAATCAAGGGAAAAACACAAAAAAGATCGGCTTTTTAAAAGATCCATGCATACAGTTTGGTTTACACAGTGATAAAAGCCATTCATAAACTGTAGTCTTTATGACAAAAGGAGATTTCATCCTGTCTCAAGTAAGGAAACTAATTTCTGTGTTATATATTTTCAGTGTAGGAACTGCCTGTCTGGGATCAGCATGACTTCATTGTGTTGGGAGAACAACTGTATTAAAATCTGACATATGACTGGTGCAGTTAATCATGAAATTTGTAAACGAATGTGGAAAATTAATATAAAATCTTTAAAGATCAGTCTTTAGTGGAATGGAACAAACAGTATACGTTGGGCTTGACCTTAAACCTCACCATAAGGTTTTACATAAACTTTTGCACACACTGTGCTGAATTTTATAAGCCCGTCGCAGGTCCCGGTGGCAGGACCAGATGAGGGTGGCATTGTCACACGTCCCATGTGCGACCAGCCGACCGTGATCATGTGACGGCCGGCCCATTTGAATGCAGGGGACGTGGGGCCTATCCCATTGCAAAGGGGGTGGCAAGGGGCTGAGGAAACAGCACATCATGTCAGATGCATGGCTGCATCTCCAAGACTTTCGACAATAACCTGCATGAGAAAACATAAATCTTTAGGGGTTCTTTTGCATGGATCTACCCATGCCAACCATGCGTGTTGTGGTTCTCTAGAAGGACAATGCTGGGCACATTAACACAATTCCTCCTCACTCTCTAGGGTGGACATTTCAGTCTCTCTGTCTGCTATGGCACAGCTGCCTGGGATCACACTAATTCCAGGGTCTCCTCCCCTGCCAGGGTCAGTTCTTGGATGTCTGGAATCCACCTCCAGTCTTCGCCCTTTCCCTAGTGTTGTGGGCTGTTTTCTCCTGCAAACAGAAAGAGAGACACTGATAGTCTTCCCATGGTGACCCCTACACATCCCTCGAGAACAGACGTGAGGAGGAGGTGTTCAGGAGACTCCATCAGGGGCCAAACGGCTGCCACCAGAATAAGTGCCCTGACGGTCTCCGCCTGCTGGTCTCTCTGTGTAAGGGAACATCTGGCGGTGATGCCAGAGGCAATGCGCAGTCATGCACAGATGATGGAGGAGTTCATTCGTGCCATGAGTGTTGCCATGTATCAGGCGAATGAGCACATGGCTTCCTCCATTGAGAAATTGGTGACCCGCAAAGTGAGCCAGATCCCACTAATACACACAGACCTGTACACCACCACCTTGGCCATGAGCTCACTGCAGCAGTGGCAAGGTGAGAGAGGACGAGATGCTCGGTGTCTTCTCCAGCTCCTCATCCTTCTATGTTCAGCAGGGAGGTGCAAGTGAGCCTTGAAAGTGAGGAGGAGAGGCTGACCCCGACAGCTGGGGGCTCCCCTCAGGACGCTCTGAGTGTGGACAGTGGCTCCTCAGCCCCTCTGCCAATGAGCCCAGCTCTAGTAGCTGCGAGGACTGAGGAGGCTCCTGCACCTGTGCAGGAAACCCTCAGTCAGCCAGGGCCCTCCAGGCCTTAGGCAGCCAGAGGATGGCCGCCAAAGTCATCCCAGGCCACGTGTCAGTACATTCAGCCTGCTTTCACCTCAGCTGCCAGTGCAGGGGTAGCACTTCATTGAAGCTCATGGAAACGTGAAGAAGAGCATCTCAATGCACGGGGTTTCAAGGGTGTCTGCAACTTGGACTTATTATTGGGTATTGTGACCATTTAAATAAATGAAGTCACTTTCATTGTTGAGAATCTCTCATGCTTTCCCTGCTGCCCTGTCAGATGCCAGTGCAGGGCAGGCCTTCTCAGCTTTGTGCATGCACCTGGTGAGCCTGGGCACAAGGAGCAAGAGTGCAATAGGAAAGAGGCGACACATGGAATACAGTGAGGTGAGTATTTATTGAATTCACTTGGAACGGGCATCACGGTGACAGAAACTGGGTATGTATGAGATTGTCCCGAGCCTCTATTGCACATCTCTCAATGGCCCTCAGCTCCAGTACAAAGGCTTCATCATCCCACGGTGCCTGCTCGGCATCTTCCTCCACATCCTCCTTGTCGGATGAGGACTGGTGGTCAATCATGTCCTCTTGATGCAAGGCCTCCCCCTCTGCTGTGCTAGATTGTGCAGAGCACCATGAGAGGCAAGACCCTCGCTGGGGCATATTGCAGGGCTCCACCTGATTGATCCAGGCACCAGAACCTCATCTTCAGCAGCCCAGTGGTCTGCTCAATGGTTGCTCGGGTGGACTCGTGGCAGGTGTTGTACCTCTCCTCTGCTGCAGTGCGTGAGTTCCTCACAGGCATCCGTAGCCATGTCTTCAATGGGTAGCCCTTTTCCCCGAGAATCCATCCCTGAAAAAATTTCTCCTCATCGCTGTCTTAAATGGGAGATGCTTTATTTTTAAGCTGTGCCCCCTAGATTTAGTCTCTCCCACAAGAAAAAACATCCTTTCAACGTCCGCCCTCTCAAGTCCCCTCAGGATCTTCTATGTTTCAATAAGATCACCTCTCATCCTTCTAAACTCCAATGAATACAGAACCAACCTGTCCAACCTTTCTGCATAAGATAACCTTCCCATCCCAGGAATCAGTCGGGTGAAACTTCTCTGAGCTGCTCCCACACATGTCCCCAGTGGCTCCCTGGAAAGAGCCAAAGGTGTAGAAGTTGAGTGCCATGGTGATCTTCAGACCCACGGGCATTGGTTGTCCACCAAAGCCCATGGGTCGCGGCTCATACTGCAGCATGGTGCGTAAGTCGGTGACGGCCTCCCTGGATGAGCCGCAGTCTTCGCTGACATGAGTCCAGTACACTCTCTAGCATGGATAGACCATTCTTGGCAGGGCCAGCTTCTGTGGCTCCCCTATTTGATCTTCACCAGCTTGCCCAGCTGCCGCCTGGCCCTGCCTTCCTCTGAGTCTCTGCTGTGGATCACAGGGATCTACAAGGGCTGGGTGCATGAGACTCTGCCAGCTGGTCACTCCCCTTTGTGCACTATCCCTGGAGACAGGACTTTGGAACTTTCCCCTTGCCACTCCCTTCTGAACACAGGCTAAAGAAAGACTTGCATTTATACAGCACCGTTTGCAACCACTGGACATCCCAAAGCCCTTTACAGCCAAGAAATACTTTTGAAGTGTAGTCACTGTAGTTGGAATGTTGTTGTGACCAGATCATTTGTTTTAGCGATGTTGGTTGAGGAATAAATATTGGCCAGGACACTGAGAAGAACACCAACTGCTCTTCGTCAAAATAGTGCATGGGATCTTTTACATCCACAGGGGAGGGTAGACAGGACCTCAGTTTAATGTCGCATCTGAAAGACAGCACCCCTGACAGTACAGCACTCCAGACTTGAACCCACAACCTCCGACTAAGAGGTAAGAGTCTGCCCAACTGAGCTACAGCTGACAAAGGAGTAGATAGCAACAGCACCAACAGCTGATAACTAAAAAGGTGTAAGTGGTGGTTACGATCTGAAACTGTTGAACTTGACGTTCAGTTCGGAAGGCTGTAAAGTGTCCCATCAAAAGATGAGGTGCTGTGCCTGGAACACTGCAGAAGGCCGAGGAGAGTGAGGTCAGAGTCAGAATTGGAGTTGAGGGGAGGGAGTGAGAATTAAAATGGCAAATGACCAGAAGCTGAGGGTCCTGCTTCCGGGCTGAATTTCTGTGCCCTGGTCAACCACCCACATTCAACACCACTAAAAACAGATTTTACCTGCTTATTTAATCAAATTCTATTTATGGGATATTGCTGTTGACAAGAAAAAGAGAAATTTGCAGCTACTTTTGCTCACGTAACAACAATGACTGGATTTTATTTTATTTCCAAAATATACTTTATTCATAAAAATCTGTAAAAAAATACATGACAAAACAGTTCTAAACAGCACCAAGTCAAAAATTACAAACAGTGCAAAGGAGGTCAGTTTCCTGTTGCCTCACAACCCTTCCGTTTCATTTCTCATGCCATATACATTTTACAGCAAATGAAAATCTTCCCGATACAGTTCGAGGGGTTTCCCATGGATCCAGCCCCTCCATTCAGCTTGGTGGGGGGACTTTACACAGTGGTCTTTCCCCATTTAGCCTTTGCTGCGGCTGCCCCAAGCTTTAGTGCGTCCCGCAGCACGTAGTCCTGGACCTTGGAATGTGCCAGTCTGCAACATTCGGTGGTGGACAACTCTTTGCGCTAGAAGACCAGCAAGTTTCGGGCAGACCAAAGGGCGTCTTTCACCGAATTGATAGTCCTCCAGCAGCAGTTGATGTTTATCTCGGTGTGTGTCCCTGGGAACAGCCCGTAGAGCACAGACTCCTGTGTTACAGAGCTGCTTGGGATGAACCTCGACAAAAACCACTGCATCTCTTTCCACACCTGTCACAATGACTGGATTTCATAAGTAATCTATTGATTGTGAAGCATTTGGGATATCCCAAGGATAGGATCAGGTGTTAACACCTTACACAGCCTTACACAATACAGGTAAATATACTTCATGTGTACATTTACTTAACAAACATTCACCACCATTCAGTAATCAAGGATGTAAAGAATGTAGAATGATCAAAAACTCTCACATTCTGCTTTTCATCTCATCATTTTACCAGCAAATGTACAAAAAGGTTAAAGTTTACATGCACACACCAAGCAATGAGATTGCACGACTAACATTGTACTCATTTTCTATTTACAAATTAGAAATGCCATTAGTCACATCTGGATTCCCAATTAACCACATGTGGCTAGAAATGTTCCCTTTAATTCTTTTTCAGAGTGCGTGGCCTCTTTAAATTTTTTTGCGTGGCCGGGAATGTGCGGTAATTTTAAGTTGCCGAGATATGTGCGGCCTACAACGGAGATTTTTGGGTTGCTGCGCGGCTATGCAGTTTAGTGGGAACATTGGTGGCCCGCGGCTAATGTTTTGGACAGCACTGCTCCATATAAATGCAATTTTAATCTTTATGATTCCCTATACTTTTGTTATTTGGCTTACTCATGAATGGAATATAATGACAAAAATAAAAATCAATATTATTCACTCGTCAAGAGAAGTGATAACTTATTTTTTTATTTATTGGATGTGGGTGTCGCTGACAAGGCCAGCATTTATTGCCATTCCTAATTGCCCTTGAGAAGGTGGTGGTGAGTCACCTGCTTGAACTGCTGCAGTCCATGAGGTGAGTTATTTGCTGCAGAATTCCCAGCCTCGGGCCTGCTCCTACAGCCACAGTAAAGGCCTGCTCGGGTATGAAATTGCAACCCGACCCGACCACATCCAATCCAAACCCGACCCAGGTCTGAGTCCTTTGATTTTTTCCCACACCCGACCCGACCCGACTACGGTAATAAAGTTAATTATATCAAACATACCTTGTCCAAATGTTGTGATCCTCCGTTCCGGCAGCAGGCTATTCCTGCAGAAACGTGCAGAAGTTCCCTTCTTGAGCAAGGCAGCGCTGTGACCGCGTCCAGCCCAACCCGACCTGACCCGAGCCCGAATGCTGGACCCGGAAGAGAGACCCAACCCGACCCTAATCCAACATATGTCGTCGGGTCTGGTCAGGTTCGGGTCGGGCAGCTATGCTTTAAGTCACAATACTTATATTGCTGGTCAAGTTAAGTTTCTGGTCACTGGTAAAGCCCCCAGGATGTTGATGGTGGGGGATTCAGTGATGATAATGTCGTATCCTCTCTCAGACCACACATTTGGGAAAAAAAGCTGTTTTTATTTTCCATAAAATTACAAATTAGTAAAGGAAAATGTTTAATAAATCATGTCACTGTTAAAAGGTGGCATAGTAATCAACGGATTAATGTGAGAGTAGGATCTTAGAAAACACTAAATGGTGGAACTAAATGTCCTCACTGAAGTGAAACAGGGGTAAACGTCACTCGTATATAAGGGCCTGCTGGTGGGGAACTGGGAATATTTCATGCAGAATATTAACCTCAAGTCTGAATGGAGGAATATTTTTCTCCCCCAGTTTTCCATTTGTATTAGTTATAATTAACAGAAGATTTCTGGGATTTCCCCCTTAGAAAACAGAGCACTTCATTTAATCCGGTCTACCTGTGCAGTCGTATGTCACAATCCCCCCTCAGGAGTCCTCAGATCTCTTGGTATCTAGGAGACAGGGACCAGAGCTTCATTGAAACTCTCAGCTGGAAACAGAAAGAGATCTGAGAACATTGATACAATTGTTTACCTGAGGACGTTGTTGTTTTTCTTCTGTTAATGCTGATTATCACAGCAAATTGCGGGGTAACTATGAGAAAGCATCTGGAATATTTTACAGTGATGACGACACTCTCTTTATTGTGATGCCTATAACTTCTGGCACAGTCCAGGAACATTTACTGAACATTTTATTCACCATTTCCGCTATTAAGCACAGCCTTTATCCTGAAATGGAGTGAAGTGGACATCGAAAGTACAATGGGAGTGCTAAGATTCCAATATTACAGCTAGCAAATGCAGTCTTGTTGCGAAACCAGTGCTTGGATCGTTCTGTGCAGAGCAATGAGGAGCTCCGTCACAGCCTTGGGCAGGCTGCGGAATAGTGTGTGCAGCTATCTGCTTCTGTTGTTGGTGTTGGCAGGGGTAACCACGTCCTCTGACCATATCCCTGCGGCCAGCGAGCCGTACTCCACCAGCACTATATCCTCTCCGGGGGAAGTGAGGATCTATCGGGGAATTCCAGATGTATTCGCCAGAGCAGGAAAGATATTTCACTACCCCGTACCAATACTTGCTTTTTCTGGCCCAGTAGACCAATACAAGGTAAGGATAACAAAACAGTCACAGGAGTACTGCGCAGATGGTGTTTTAATATACTCGACTGGCAGATAAGCTACACAATCAATGAGAATCTGAATTATTAACAGGAGCAGAAATAGTACCAGGATGTGTCACCAGAGGGTTTATTTTAAAGGGTCAAACATTTAATTTAACCCAGTTGGAAAGAGGCTAATCAGATTATTAAGAATGCCCTAGCTTCAAATTGCCTCAACCTGGTGACTCACACTGCTCCTACTGCAGGTACTCAGGAAGTATCAGTGAACTCCTATATGCAATCCAAATATACAATGGCTTCATAAAATATACATACATGGAATTACATTGCATAGAATCTACTGCTCAGTTACAGGCCATTTGGCCCAACAGAGTTCTGCTGGTGTTTATGCTGCACATTAACCTCCACCCACTTAACTTCATCTAACCCTATCACCAGAGCCCTCTATTCCTTTAGCCCTCATGTACTTATCTAACTTTACTCATCTAGCTGTGGTTCAGTTGGTAGTACTTAAGGGTTGTGGGTTCAAGTCCCATTCTAGGACTTAACAGCAAAAATCAAACAGTTGATACTCCAATGTAATACTGAGGGAGTGCTGCCTTTCCGATGAGATGTTCACAGAATTGTTACAGTGCAAAAGGAGGCCATTTGGCCCAATGTGTGAACACTGGCTCTCCAAAGAGCAATCTGCTCAATTCCACAGCCTTACCTTCTCCCAATAACCCTGCACATTCTTCCTTTTCATATAACAGTCTTGAATGCTTCAATTGAACCTGCCTCCACCACACACTCAGGCAGCGCATTCCAGACCTTAACCACTCTCTGAATGAAAATGTTTTTCCTCATGTCTCTTTTGCTTCACTTACCAAATACTCTAAATCTGTGCCCTCTCGTTCTTGATCCTTTCACGAGTTAAACTGAGGCCCTGCCTACTTTCTTAGGTGGAGATAAAATATCCTGGTGTCTACAGGAAAACAGCCCCAGTCTTTCCTGATAATAATGACTTAAGTTCTGAAATAACCCTTGCAAATCTTTTTTGCACCTTCTCCAGTACCTCTATTTGTAATATGGAGACCAGAAATACTCTATACAAGCATACACTTTTGAAATAATAATTTTTTTTTTAAAAAGGGGAGAAAGATCCCTTTATTGCACTGGGGAGGTGTATCTGATGCCACATGCTATGATGTCTATTCCCAAATGGACCCTCCTCACATACCAAACCACATGGTTCCCCCCAATTCACTACTACAAGTGCCTCCTTGCAACCTTCTGCTGTGTGCTGGGATTAAAAAAACAAGATAAATGGTATCTTAACTCTGTGTAGTTAATTTTAACAGTAATCAAGGCCACTGATTAACTTTCCACACAAATATACATAGAAACATGAAATTTAAGCTCTAAAGTATCACTAACATTGCTACAAAATTGTATAAGAAAAACACAATTTGACTTAATCATCATAACCCAGCAGCTCTGATAACATATTGTATATTAGTTACAACATATTATAACATTGCATATTAGGTAACCTTGGCTCAGTGGTCGTGCCCTTGCCTTCTGAGCAGGTTATAAGGTAAAGTCATACTCCAAAGAGTTAAATGCTTAATCTGACACTTTAAAAGATCCCACCATTAGGATGAGATGATAAACTAAGTCCTCATCTGCCCTCTCAGGTTCTGAAAGATCCCATAGTACAATGAGAAGAACAGAGGAGCTCTCCTGGTGGCCTGGCCAACCATTAAAACAAATCATCTGGTCATTTATCTCATTGCTGTTGGTAAAACCTTGCTGTGCATAAATTGATGGCTTCGTTTCCCTAATTTATAATGATGACTGATAACATTTTGATCTTTCTAGTCCAGTGAACACAGGGATCACAAGACAGAGACAAATCTCAAATTATAGTTTGGTGTTAGAACCCACATTTGAGAACAGATGAAATTTGAATAATAGAACTTGCAGAATGTGAGATATTATAGAAAGACTTGAGGATTGTAAATAGGATTTACTTCCCTTAAGCAATGATGAATGAAGTATTATTTGCTAAGGAATCCACCTATAAAATCAAATTACTGCAAACTATATTCGAGTCAGGCCTGGAGATTATTGGTGGGACAAAATAGAGAGATTGATGGACAAAATGGGAATCATAGAGTAATACAGCACCGAAACAGGCCCTTCGGCCCACCGAGTCTGTGCTGACCATCAACCACCCACTTATACTAATCCTACATTAATCCCATATTCCCTACCACATCCCCACTTTCCCTCAATTCTCCTACCACCAACCTACACTAGGGGCAATTTACAACAGCTAATTTACCTATCAACCTGCAAGTCTTTGGCTGTGGGAGGAAACCAGAGCACCCGGCGGAAACCCACGCAGTCACAGGGAGAACTTGCAAACTCCACACAGGCAGTATTCTGAACTGAACCCAGGTCACTGGAGCTGTGAGGCTGTGGTGCTAACCACTGCGCCACCCAGAGAAATATTGTTTCTCCGCATCAAATCAAGACCTGATGGAGCCCATTGAGAAGAAGGTTTACAACAGAAAAGCAGAGAGCACGAGAGAGGAACACATAATCCAGGATACTGTTTGACTGCCACTTTTTCTAAACCAAGATATATGCTGACAATATGAGGCATAAAGGGATGAACATGAACATATAATTTTGGGAGAGCTACTAATACAAACCATTAGATAGATGGCAAAGCTGTTGGGGCTATGATACAGCGATACTAAACCGTCTCAAAGTACAACACAAAATCATAATCCAGGGAAATATCACTGGCCAATTTGGGGTGGGAAAGGGGGGGGGGAAGCAATTAAGAAAGATTTCTAATATCAAAGATCTATTCTTTAGTCTGGAATAAGCTGGGATATGCAATCTTTAAAAGTTGATCAATTGTATACTGCAAGAGTGGAGAAAAGAATATCTAAGAGCAATAACAGAGATCCTCCAAGGTATATGTGCTCATGTGGTACAGGTTTGAGAGAGGAGGTGGCTGAATGATGGAGAGAATCTTGGGAAAAGGAATAGGGACAGTTGGGGATGTCGTAGGAATATGGGATTAGTGTAGGATTAGTATAAATGGATGGTTGATGGTCGGCACAGACTCGGTGGGCCGAAGGGCCTGTTTCAGTGCTGTATCTCTAAAACTATAAACTAAGATACAGCCATAGAGATTTAGTATAAAATGCTTTGTTTTTGCATTGAACAAGTTAATCACATCTTAAATCATTTCTCATGGAAAGCATGTGTCAGACTTGCACATGATGGGTTTAAAGACCATGGGGAAGCTTTTCGTCTTCATCACATGGGCAGTAATCTAGCAGAATGGAGCTGATCGCCCTCCCCAAGCCCCATGATAGAAGTCACCACAATTTTCATTTCATTGATTTTACAAAGATCAATGGAGGCTCTGCTTGGTCCAATGTTTCACCAAAGTGACGATGGAGAGAATGAGATTCCTAGCCCATATTCCAGGTCCCAATTCCTCAGAGTTGGATTGCCCTGTAGTAGTGATTAACATTTGGAAGGCCAAGCACCCACCTTTGGAGATATCCAGGCAACTGAGACAAACTGATGGCTTCTTGACTAAGTCAATTGGAGATGATCCGATTGAGGTCATGGAATTGTTAATTGTGCCAATCAGCAGCATTTGGAAGATGTAAGAAAATAGAAGAATGTGTTCATTTTGATTGTGTTTCCCCACTCCAGAAGTGACAAGATTACTGTCATGCAGATCTGCACCTGCCAAGAATGAGGCATATTAATTTTGTCATCTGAACATTGATTTTGAATTGTTGTTGGAGTGGAGAAACGACTTGTTTGAAGACCACCAGACACTGGGCTGGAAGGGTATTTGCATACTAAGAGACGCTGCTTGTGGAGACAAAGGACTATTCCCTGCTCCAATTAACCCAAATGGATTTTGCTCACCAGACATTGAAGGTGTAAGGAAGCGCACTCCAGAAACCGCTAAGGTAATACAATCCACAAACCTTGCAGGAGAGACTGTTCCAAATAAGGAGCTAGTCACACAACTAACCTGCTGGGTAACTTTTTTTTAAAAAATGTGCCACAGGGAAAGGCAGAAGTTTTGCTCGCAACGGAAACTGGTCAAGGAAGCCATTCTCTCTCTTGCTTTCTCCCAAGCCACCGGACCCACGGAAGACACATAAACCTCAAGAGAGAAAAGACTCCGACATCAGAACAAGTTGAAGCGTGAACTGGGCCCCATGAATTACAAGACTTACCGGCAACCATAGACTCCACATTGAACTTAAAGGACTGAAACTACCAGATATTGCCTCAAACTTTTCCCCTTTATTCCTTCTACTATTTCTGTCTCTATCTGCATGATTGTTTATCGCGTATGCATGCTAGCGTGGTCACATCGCATATTCGTAGTCATTAACCAGATTAGAGTTTAAGATGAATAAACTTCCACATTTCTTGTTTAAATCTAATTTCTTTGCCTTACATTTGGAGCAGTGAACAAGAATTCACTGAGGGGGAGCTAAAAACAGTGTGTTCAAAAATTAAACCTGTTACAGTTAAACCAGGCAAAGGCTGAGAGGGAACCCCTTGACCCCTTCTCACCTGGTCGTAACATTACATTGTTCCATTTCACCACTTCTGGACATCTCAACGCCTTTTACACCTAATGAGAACTTTTGAAGTGTGATCACTGTTGTAATGTAGGAGACGTTGAAGTCCAGCTCCCATAAACAGCAATGAAATAAATGACCAGATAATGTGCTTTAGGTGTTAATTGAGAGATAAATAAAACCCAAGACACCTTTGAAATAGTGTCATTGGATCTTTCACGGCCATCTGAGAGAGCAGACAGGGCTTCAGTTTAATGCCTCATCTGAAAGATAGCACTTCTGACAATGCAGTACACCCTCAGTACTGCACTGGAGTGTCAGCCTGGCTAATCAGCTCAAATATCTGGATTGGGAGTTAAACCCACAACCTTCCACCTCTGAGGTGAGAGCGCTACCACTGATCCAAGGCTGACACTTTTAACCCACTAAAACATGTGGTCAACATGCTCCCTATAAAGGATCTTCGCTCACCCTGGATAATGTGCGATTCAATTACCTGCTGGGGAGTCACAATGACTGCAGGAGTTCTATAACACACATTGTAATAAAATTAGGGAACTGACCACTGGAAGGATCAGTTTTCCAACATAATTTGCATGTACAAATAAAGTGTACACAGCTAAATTCTTCAGCAATTATATAGGGAGACATCAGGAGAAAAATCGAAATCTTGCGAGAATTGCTGATTTGAATTATTGGAGAATTTCATTTCCATTTGTTCAGCTGATAGGGATGACTCAATGTTGTGCAACCACGATTAGGGCTCTACTCTCAGTTTAACTCTGATCATTGAATTCTGACAGCTTAAACACTATTTTATCGAAATCAGTGAAGTATCTATTTGGTGGCTTAATGATAGAATCGATATGCTGGAACACCTTAATCGAACCAAATACTACTTGAGGTACAGACCAGTGAAATGAATGCTTCAACTTGATCTATCCTGGCAGGGGCATATGTTCAAGCTTTTTGGCTTGGAATGTCACAAAAGGTGCACACTACAACCGGTAGATATGGCACCCCTGATCAAAGTGAATTTTTCACATTTCTAACACTCCATAAAATCTACCACTTTGATCAAGCCTTTTGTCACCTGTCCTAATGTCTCTTTCTTCAGCTTTGTGTCAATTTTTTAAGTGTCTAATTACACTCCTGCAAAGCACCTTGGAACATTTTAACTACAGTATAGGCACTACATTAATGCAAGTTGTATTTGGAAAGGTAGATAATTTATATTGGGAACTACTGCCATCACTAACTTTATTTCAAATCAGGTCTCATTAGTTGGTGCCACCATTCTACCCATATGGCTGGAATACCACCCAAAAACAAGGACTATTCAAGGCCTTCCAACAAGCAACGATGCTGGAGGATACAACATAAAGGTGACAGCTCTGAGAAACATTCTGCACAAGTCAAGCCAAGTTTCTACAACTTTTCAACTGCTAGTTTTGAATGAAGATCAAAACGTCAATGAATGGAGCAGCACAAAAGGCCAGCGCTTTCCAACACTAGACAAGTAGGATTTGGATATTTACTTTTTACTTCAGAAAGGAAATATAAAAGAGTTTTTAAACTAAAATCATTATGTACAAACTGTTCTTGATACAATCAAGGTAATAACATATAAATAACTGATCTTTAGGTTTACCTCTATCTGACATTTTTCTTCTTGACAACTTCCTGTGGGATTTAACTGCATTATAGAAACTTAGCAAAATCCAGCATTAGGTCCTAAACAAAAGTCAGTGTTGATCTTTAGTAAAATTCACTGCACAGGTTACTGATCAAGTTCCTTATACTAATCAGTACATAACTAGAAAGTAATCTAGGGCATTCATCTTCATGCAAAGAAAAGCACGTTAATACCTCTACCCACTATAGTTATGTTTATGAAACACAACTAAAATGTAACATTCAGGTTTAATTTGCTAAAGCCATTTTTCCTGTTTTCAGCTTTCACTTACGAGGATGTACAACCGATGGTTCCACTGTTTACACAAGTGTTATCCTCCAGGCCAAGGTCAACTCCTTAAGAGCGAGCAGTCGCATATCTCTCATCGCATCCATGGCTGAGTATCTACGTACAGATCCCCTTTTATTAACACTGTGCCCATTCAGGGGCATGATGAATCTCAAACTGAAGAAGATCCACATTTTGGCTTCTGACACTGGCAACACCAGCTCTACGGACAGAGAAACTGTAGAAATCTATTGGCCTATCAGTTGTGGGAGCTTTGGCATGTTGCAGGAACTCATTCAGGTTTTGAACCATAATGTCCTCTCAGGTCATATTTCACAATATTTAGGGTGGCATATTTCAGGCTGGAGGATATTTAGAAAAGAAAATGATATGAATCTTCAGAGGAAACATCGGCAGGTTTTAAAGTTTTCACCAACGCCTGCAATGACACCACCTAAACCAACGTATTTAATTAGACCTGGATCTACAACACTTAGCCAGATCTTTACCCAAACTTTCATATCAAACACAGATTATTCAAAACTTAATCCTGTGACTGAGGAGGACAGATGGGATGTACAAACTAGGGTGCCAGGCATTCCCACAAGCAACAGCATCAGAACACCAGAAAGGCAACAAAGCTCCCTGTTCACTTCTGTTCAATTCCAAGTATCCCCGAGCAGTTTCTCTGGCATTGTGCATGCATTCTCACCACCAACATCACTTACAATGACGTTCGTTTTAGCGACAACCAAACATTTCCCGGTATTTATGCTGCCATCAAAACCTGTAATGTCATTAGATACACAAACTACACATGTCCTCTTAGCTAACTCAAAGATGGAATTAATGTCCCTAGGTTTCTCGGTGCTGGAATCGTCAAGTTATTTTCTCCTTGGTGCTTCATCTTTCAGCATTGTACAACATTCACAACAGTCACCCACTCCAACAGTAGTTACTGAGTTTGTAACAAAGGGGATTCAATGCATAATTCCAACTACTCTCATTTCCGTTACCCTGACTTCCTCTATAAACATCATACAACCTGAGCTGACTGAACAATTTACAATTACTTCCAGCCCAAACATACTATCTTCATCAATGTCATCATTATTTGATGAAATCACCCTACTGACTGCACTAAACATGTTTAACACACCCACTTTGGACAAAATAACACCAACCGTCTTGGCCACTAACCAGGATCACAAGGCAGAGACTTCATTAGCTAAAACTCTTCACAGTTACAATACAATGGCTAGTTCTAAGTATTTACTGCCATTCCCATCCCTCTACAGTCAGTCATCAATCTTCAGTCAGGAACTGACTTCTCTGTTGCACACTACTCCCATTCATTCCTCAATATCTGTAGGTATCACAACAGCATTTCTGAAAAATTCATCGGTTTCTGATGATCATGTACTCCGATCTCTGCTGTTTCTATCAAGTTCCTATGCTTCTACTCTAAAAATGACCAAATTCCAGAATGATATTACTGATGCCTTTAGCTCTCTTTCAACAATTCATCTGAACACAAGTTTGTCAGGTAAGTAATTTAGTTTACTTTCTTCGCCACTAATTAAGAAATCAGTTTAGTCGTACTGCTTTCCTCTTTTAATACATTATTTCCTTGCTGCTTACAAACAGTCACTTAGTTGCCTCACTAGTGCCTGCCATATCTGGTAATTCAGTCTGACCCATCTCCATAAGTACAATCAATGCTGTTCCTTACTCAGCCACTAGTTAGTGCTGTCCCCATCTGGACTGGCTTTTCCTCTCATTCCCCTTTAACAGTCCTTGCTGACAGAGAGCAGGATGGTGTGTCCACTTTCATATGACAGGCAACCTTTGTCTGAGGGAATATCCGTAATAGGTTGGAATTTGAACTCAGGTCTTAATTCCTGGCATGTTACCAGAAACGCTGCCCCTTTAAGAGTTTAAGTGCAAGTCATGTGATCTGCGACACAATCTTGCTCTGGAATCATATTTTCTTTTGAGGGGAAATATAGTAGAAAACACCAAGCATATGCAGTGAAGCACTGAAAAATATTAATTATAAAGGCAAAAGCCAAACTGCTGGTTTCAAATCTTGTCAGCAATGAGAAAATCTCGATAATCTTAGATGCCATCAATACTAAAAAAAAAGGGCCCCCACCTCTTCAAGAAAACCCCAATGGCCATTAGATTTAATAGTTGCATTTTATTTTAAACACAGAAATTGAAATGTTATTGTTGAATCTATAACTCCGATAAATATCCAACTGAAAATATTTGTAAAAGTTAATCCCCGAGATTAAAACCCAATGTCAATAATACAACTTTGCAAAACACAATGAACAGAATCTGAGAGAACTGGATAAGTGACATTACCATTGGTCAAACTAACATTGTCTATTTCCACTTTGACAACTTGGGCTAAATTAGAAATACATTCTGAACTTTGTAAATACCATTACATTATGTGGCCTGAACAATTCTTAATGCCAAGGTGTCAGCCTCAACTTAGTCAGCCTCAACTGAGTCAGAAATTAATCAGTTCAAGCCCACTCCAGAGACTTAACTACTTAATGCAGTAGTTGGAGGTACCACCTTTTGGATAAGAATTTAAACCACTTTGGTAGGGTGTAAAACATCTAATTGTACTACTCAAGGAGAGCAGGAGAGGTGTCCTGTCCAACATTTATCCCTAACTGTATACCACAAAAAATAGATTAACTGTCCATTCAGCTGATTGTTGCTTGTGGGACCTTGCAAATTAACTTTGCTGGTCATTACAATAGTTGACTACACTTCAAAAGTACTTCATAGGCTATGAAAGGCTTGGGCATGCCCTGAGATTGGGAAAGGCTCCAAATAAATGCAAGCTTTTTCTTTCCTTTAGAATTATCTCAGACCTTACTGAAATCATTCCACTAGGATTGATCTAACGAGGTATTCAGTGTGCATTTCCTGGGCAAGTAAAACTTAATTTTGGGTAAATACTTTGGACGTGACCTTGTGATTGCTGCCTACAAAGCATTAATTGCGATGAAATTTATCCACCGCATCAAAGTTATTGATCCTACACACTCAGGAAAAGCAAGTATCCAGACTTCAAAATTAGCAATCTATTATGCAAGGACATGCCAACTTTCAAGCATAAATTGGTTGTTGATGTCACAATATATTCCCACTATACCATCCCAACTACTCTTTAGTTGTAATTTCTGCTTTCCCAGAATGTCAGTTAGATCTGACTTGGTGAGTTGTGGTGAGCCTAAGATATGGAACAAAACATCTTGCACCAATCTTTCAGCAGCCAGTGTAACAGTAGTTGAGTTTCAAGCTGCCACTATTAGGTGACCAGGTAACAGCACAGTAATAATAGGGGTTGAATAGTGTGCTATGATGGGATCCTAAATAAACAGCAATTGATTGTGACTTTGCCCTTGGTGTGGTGCAGGACTGTGCTATGCCACCCCTGTTTCTTTCCCCAAAAAGATATAGAACTGCGTGTTTAAAATCACAACTTAAAATTAGAACTACGAGTGAAATCAAGGAGCGCCTTGTCCACACAGAGGGGAGTGAAAATCTGAAACTCTCCCCCAAAAGACTGTGGATGCTGGGACAATTGACATTTTTAAGACTAAGATCAACGTGGAACAACCTTCATCCAGTCCACAAGTGTGACCCCGAGCTCTGGTCGCCTGTCATTTTTAATCTCCCCTCCTTTCACACTCTGACCTCAGCCTCCTACACTGTTCCAATGAAGTTCAATGCAAACTCAAGGAATAGCACCTCATCTTTTGACTAAGCATTTTATCACCTTCCAGACTCACCATCGAGTTCAACAATTTCAGATCAGAACCCCTGCCCATTCTTGTGGATGGTTGCCATTGGTGGTGATTTTGCTTTTCCTATCCACACCTCCTCTTGACATATCTTTTGGTTCTTTACTTGTCCCATTGCCATTTTGTTTTGTCGTGCACTATCATTAGTTTGTCATTTGTCATTTTATCTTTCCTGTCTTCCATCACATCACAGATCTTCCGGTTTGTTCTTTCTTTCTTTCCCTCCCCAGTTTCTCTGTCTTGCCTAAAAACTGTTGCATCTCTAAGCACTCCCAGTTCTGATGAAAGGTCACAAACCTGAAATGTTAACTCTTTCTCTCTCCACAGATGCTGCCAGACGTGCTGATTATTTCCAGCACACAGTACTTTGCTCTTACATCAATACATTTTTGTTGGGTAAGGGTGTCAACAGTTAAGGAGTAAAGGTGGGATTTGAGGTACATATCAGCCACAACCAAAATAAATGGGGTAGCAGGCTTGAGAGACCGAATGGCCTGTGCCTGTTTCTTTGTTTTTAAATTATGGCATCTTAAAAGTTGGTGTACTTATGTGATGTTAAGTTGGCAACTTTGAAAACTATATACTTGCTTTTCCAAAGTACATGAGATAAATAATTATCATGAGGTGTGTATGGAGCAATCACAAGGTCACGTCCAAAGTGCTCAAAATTAAGTTTCACTTGTCTAAGAACATTTTACATTTTATCCACCACCATGGTCTCCTCTCCCTCTATATTTCAAGAATCTTGGCTTTCCATACAGGCAGACATCCATATATCTAGGCAATTACCCTGTACTATCTTTCATACATTGGCTGCCGGTCCTGCAATGCCTCGGTTTTAAAATTTCAGATCCCTCCATTTGAGGATTTCCTCCTATTCATGTATTCCTCCTATTCCTGTACCCTCCTCCAGCCCTACAACCCTCCATAATCTCTGCACTCCTCCAATTCTGCCCATTCAATTGTTCCAGCATTGGTGGCTATGCCTTCAGCTGCCTGGGCCCTAAGCTTTGGAACACCCTCCCTAAACCACTCTGCCTCTCTCTTCTCCTTTAAGAGGCTCTCTAGTTTTGGTCAATTGTCCTAATATTTCCTTATTTGGCTGGGAGTTGAATTTTATTTGATAATGCTCTCGCGAAGCACCTTGGGAGGTTTTACCATGTTAAAGACACTATATAAATACAAGTTATCATTTCCAGAACCGTGACAGGGTTCCCCTTGTCCTCACTTTCCACCCCATCAGCCTCCATATCCAAAGGATCAACCTCTGCCATTTCCACCACCGCCAGCGTGATGCCACTACCAAATGCATCTTCCTCTCCCTTCCTCTGTCAGCATTCCGAAGGGATCGTTCCCTCCGTGACACCCTGGTCTACTCCTCCATTATCCCCAGCACCTAGTCTCCTTCCCATGGCACCTGCCCTGCAATCGCAGGAGGTGTAATACCTGCCCATTTACCTCCCCTTTCCTCACTATCCCAGGCCCCAAACATTTCTTTCAGGTGAAGCAGTGATTTACTTGTACTTCTTTCAATTTAGTATACTGTATTCGCTGCTCACAATGTGGTCTCCTCTACATTGGGGAGACCAAGCGCGGACTGGGTGACCGTTTTGCGGAACACCTCCGCTCGGTCTGCAAGCAGGACCCCGAGCTTCCGGCTACCTGCTATTTCAACACTCCCCCCTGCTCTCATGCTCACATCTGTCCTGGGATTGCTGCAGTGTTCCAGCGAACATCAACGCAAGCTCAAGGAACAGCATCTCATTTACCGATTAGGCACACTACAGCCTGCCGGACTGAACATTGACTTCAATAATTTCAGAGCATGACGGGCCCCCCATTTTACTTTTATTTTCAGTTATTTTTTTCTTTTTCCTTTTTTTAATATATTTTTTGTGTTTATCTTATTTTATTTCATCTTAGTTTGTTCAGTTTGCTTACCCACTGTTTTTTTCACGTTTGTACTTGCGGCTGTTCAAATTTCAGTCCGTTAACACCCTATCTGTACTAATGCTTTGTCTTTCAACACACCATTGACATATTGTTTGCCTTTGCTCCACAACCTTCTGGTCAGCTATTCTGTGACCTTATCCTATTTACACCTTCTCCTTTGTTATCTCTTGCCCCACCCTCGCTTTACTTGCTTATAACCTTTTACATTTCTAATATTTGCTAGTTCTGAAGAAGGGTCACTGACCTGAAACGTTAACTCTGCTTCTCTCTCCACAGATGCTGCCAGACCTGCTGAGTATTTCCAGCATTTCTTGTTTTTATTTCAGATTTCCAGCATCCACAGTATTTTGCTTTTATTTTATCATTTCCGAACATGACTTTTAAGTCAACCCATTTCAAATAATAGGTGGCAAACTGGATAACAGTACAAGAATCCATCAATTAAGCTTGTATGGATGAGAACACATTTCTACATTACTATAACAGTGTTTAGTTGAATCTATTAGTGACTATCTTATAGATGCAGTATGTTCCCGATGGTGTGGGAGTCCAGAACCAGGGGTCATAGTCTAAGGATATGGGGTAAACCTTTCAGGACTGAGATGAGGAGGAATTGCTTCACCCAGAGAGTGGTGAGCCTGTGGAATTCGCTACCACAGAAAGCAGTTGAGGCCAAAACATTGTATGTTTTCAAGGAGGAGTTAGATATAGCTCTTGGGTCTAATGGGATCAAAGGGTGAAAGCGGGAACAGGTTACTGAGTTGGATGATCAGCCGTGATCATAATGAATGATGGAGCAGGCTCGAAGGGCCGAAAGGCCTACTCCTGTTCCTATTTTCTATGTTTCTATTTATGGCCCCTAGTTTTGGATTCCCCTATGTGGAAACCTCGTTTTTACCTATGCCCTATTGAATCCCTTCGTAATTTTAGGGAACTTCATCACCTCTCAGGGGTCTGGTGAAGGTCATTGACCTGAAACGTTAATTTCATTTTCCTCTTTCCACTGATGCTGCCTGACTTGCTGAGTATTTTCAGCATTTTCTGTTTTTATTTAGATTTTTAGTAACTGCAGTATTTTTACTTTTTTTTCACCTGTCTCCCCTTTTCTGGAGAAAAGAGCCCCTGTCTGTTCAACACTGATAGTTGTACCCTCAGTCTGCTGCCATTCCTGTAAATCTTTTCTGCACTTTCTCCAGCATTTCTATACCCTTTTTGTAATCTGGAGACCAGAACTGTGCACACTACTCCAAGGTTCTATACAACATAACCTCTCTATTTTTGAATTATATTGCTCTGAAGATGAACCCCGTTGTTCGTTGTTTGCACTTTTTCTGACTTTGTTTACCTGTTTTGCTGCTTTTAATGAGTTGTGAATCTGTACACCTAACACCTTTGCTCTACTCTATTCTGACTCCTTTCCAAGGAGTAGGTGGGCTCCTTATTCCTCCTACCAAAATGCATCACCTCACACTTTTCTGTATTGAAAATCATTTTCTATTTACATTCAAGAGATTAGCATTACTTACCGTACTTAGTTTATCGTATAGATTTTCTAATTTTTTCCTTTTTGCCTTAAAACAGAGATGTATACAGCAACTGAAGACAGCTCTAGTTTCATCAATTCCACTATGGATGACAAAAGTTACAGTTTTGAATCAGATACCAAGGTTGAAACAATTCTCTATCTGATTGGTCCTTTACACCTTTTTTCAGAAGACACCCAGTCGTACTCCAATGTTTCTGTTTTATCAAGTAGCCTTATGCTAATTTCCCAGTTGACAGCAAATACCAACATGGAGCAATCAGTATCTACAGGAATACTAGTAACAGATGTCTCATCCAGCATGAAGATAACCAATGAAGACTTGACTTTCCACTCAATGGACAGTATGTTTTGGTCATCAGAGCTAGCTTCAACAGATGTGGAAAGTTTATTTTATGTGACACAGCAAATTGACATGTCGCCAAGCCCAACTGTTGCATTTACCAATATAACTGATATTCAAACAACTTTGGTATCTCATGGCAGCAGTGAAGAAATTACTAACACAAGTTATTTATTGGCATCCAACATTTTTACCATCTCACCTAGTACACCAGCACGCTTACTCGGCTTATCAGAACCTACTTCAGTATATACAATCAAACCTGAATTAATTGCTACAAATATTTCACTACTTAGTTCAGACAGAAAGCTTTCAGAGTCCATCTTATCATCTGTCAAATCAGGGACTATGCTTTCTTCTCAGTCACAATCTTTTTCTCATCATAATCAAGTTCTTTTGTCATCTTTTGACACACAATCAGCTATCTTTCTCACTACCACATACAACACTGATCATTTGATTCTCACCTCAATTTTTTCTTACTCTTTTGAAACAGAAATAGCAAAGCAAATCAAACAATCACACATTACTTCAGTTTCTTTTCAAGAAAATCTAATACTATCTACCCATTCAATGATTCCCATGTACTCACTCTCACGCCAAGAAAATCAATCTAGCTGGGACTCTAATACTGCTTTAAACTCATCCATTGATGGCCTTACACTATTACAGCACTCTTCACTCTCAACAGTGGATCACACACCATATTTTTACTCAGTTACCAAACTTATCCTCCCTTCTCCTATGTCCGTCACACCCTACTCATCAGTCACAACGGATCCTGTGCTGTCCACCTTCACAATGTCTCCTACTTCTCCATCACCTGAATTTTCTTTTTGGTCCACAGTTCAAGATCCTCTTACCAGTTTAGAGTTATTCAGACAAGTTACAAATCAGTTCAGCGAGGATGATTTAATCAGTTTCCTCCCTTCATTTGTACATCTTACACCATTAATTAATTTCACAGAGACTCTCAGCTCTTCAGTCCCATCCAATGAGCTAACAATGTCTTTTGGTTTATTTAAGGCATATAGTGACAACCTAACAATGTCCATTGCTACCTCAGTGACACATGACAGCCTACCATCTCTCATGCCATCATTCTCAGCTGAGGTGGACTTAAAACATCCCACTTCACAGATATTTTTTAGTCATGATATTGTATCCACAGAGTTGCTGTACTTCACCTCATCTCTGCTACAGACCAAACCATTACCTGCGAGCTTATTTTATTCCTTTACATCAGATTTATTCTATTCCATAACATTCTCTACTGACACACATCAAATCAGTCAGTATTCAATGAATGCAATGTCAGTCAACACCATGCGTGTTTGGGAACACATTTACAACTACACAGAACAGTTTCAGGTATCCAGCAAATCAAGCATCTTAATGCACAGCCAGTCAAGCCTCAACATCCCCAATTTTAGTTTTGATAAAGGTCTAGGATTCACACACTGGTCAAGTCAAACAATGACAGCATCCATTGACTCAGTGCTTATACATGAATCACATGCCACCAAAAGTTGGACTCCTCAGGGTACATTCGCAAAGATTCCAATTTCCTCTCAAACAACTATAATTGAAAGTCTGAACCCCAAGGATACATCCAAGAAGATTTCAACCACCCTCGAAATAGCTGCCTCAGAATATAATGGTAAGGTACAACATAATTGCCTTTTCATGCATCAGTTTTATATTGCTCTAATTGGTGCAATTTATAGTATTGCATTGAGTGTGATTCATTACAGTTCATCTTATCTTTTACAGTTGGCTCTAACTTCACAATCTTTTGCGCACCATTATTCTGTTATATAATAACTCTGCATCAAGTAATTAATTCAGGAATAACAAGCATTGAATTCTAAGCCCTTTTACGTTTTGGAAGGCTAATCATAAACCTAAATTGAACTGGCTGTCTCAGGTACCAAACAGTGAAATCTATCTTTATTATTAAATGCCTTGTAAATATCTGTGCAATGTAGTGCTCTATCGTTATACAGTGTCTTTAACCAGACACCACTGCCCTTTTATTCAGTCACTAAATCTTTGGCTTTCTGCCTTCAGCTGCCCAGGCTCCAAGCTCTGGAATACCCTCCCTAAACCTCTCCGCCTCTCTCTCCTCCTTTAAGACTCTCCTTGACCAAGCTTTTAGACATCCGTCCCTAAACCTCACATGGCTGTGTGTCACATTTTGACTCCTGTGAAGCCCCTTGGGACGTTTTACTACATTAAATGCACCATATAAATCCAAGTTGTTGTCAATCACGTCATGTTGTGCACTACACACCAGTCGAGTTGTTGCCGTCACATTCCCCCTCCCACCCAGAGATATTAATACTTTGTACATCCCACCTAAAAACCCCACACACTCTAATTCGGAATAATCAATGCTAAAGCTCTACGACTACTTAAATAAAACAAATATTTTTTTAGTTACACTGGTTTCAGTTGCCATTTTCTTCCTTGATGAGCAGCTGATTTCGTGGAAATATCTGCCAACATAATCTAGATATATAATTGCAACAGAACATGTAATTACTGGCTCGAATGAAACCATATTTTGCCCTGTCGCTTTCCGTTATTGATTAGTCCTTTTTTTGGCCTTTTACTTGCCCTTTCCTCTGCTCACACCCTACACCATTCCCCAGCCAAGAGGCAGTGAGCAGCATACTCCCAAGCCTTCCATTAATACTGTGCGTGAGTTGATTTCCAGGATTTGCAAGTGACTAAGCATGGCATCACAGACATTGGTTTACCACCTGTATATTGAGGTCCACAGGTGGCCGACCCAAGCTATGCCGCCAGTTGCTCCTACCTGCGCACAGATGTACTGCCAATGGTCCCCTCCTGGTAGGGGATTATCTGCTAAATGTGGTCTTGCACCTCTGGCTTCAACACACTCAGGAATCAGATTGTCTTCCAAGTTACACTTCCACTCTCGAGTCAACATAGATCAGACACTACTTGGCACTGATACAAAATCAGTATATAATGGAACTTCAAGTCTCTGATTTTATGTTCCTATTTTTAGTGAAAACAACTGGACCTCCCCTCAATCTCTCATGGAAGATCAGGTGCAGTGTAATGAGTTTCAGGCACTAGCTTATGACAATAATACTCTGGCACAATATTTGACAACAGTGATAAAATTGTAAATTACAGAACACTTGCAATACTAATCATTTCCCTTTTGCAATGTCCATTTAGGTCAGGATAACAAGTCACCAACTGTCATCAAGCCAATTGAATTCATCTTGGCAACTGTTGGACGAAAATTTCATTACTCAATACCTGCAGACACAATTTTTGATCAAGAAGATGGAAATGCCAGAAACCTAACTCTGACAGTAGCTTCAGTCGATAGATCCCCTTCAGGAAGAGAGTCTTGGGTGAGATTTAATCAATCGCAGAATACTCTGTTTGGGTATCCACTGGAGACAGACTATCAGTATTCACCACAGGAGTATGTCTTAACTGCTACCGATTCAGGTGGACTTACTGTTCAACAAGGTTTTGCGATTGAACTCCAGCTATCCCATTACATACCCTGCCACTTGTACACAATTAGAACGAAAAACAGTTACAATTCTTTTCTTCAAAAAAGAGGAAGAGTGGTCTACTTCCTAGAAAAACTTGCTAAGTATCTGAACAATTCTAGTAGTGAGGACATTGTCCTCTTCTCCATAAAACCAGGTTCCACAATAGTATCATGGTACAACAATTCCTTGTGTTCAGCTAGCAAAGGCATTGTAGAGGAATGCCCAATAAGTACCATTCAAAAGTTGCTCAAACTAATTCGCTTGCCAGATGGCCGTGCACATCCATCTTTTGTTGAGACGATGCTACCAGATTACAGAATTCAAACAGTTGAGAATGTCACTTATGGTGGAGCCTGCCTGCCTATTATGTCCACAGCAGGTCTGAATACTACAATTATTCAAACTCACAGCTCTTATTTATTGACAACCGTCTGGCCTGCAATTCTCATAGTATTGCTTCTTATTCTTCTGATTGCCCTATTAGTTATGATCTATTGCTTCTGCAGATACTCAGAGAAGATCCTCCCATCCGAGGAACTGAGCTTTCAAGAAAACCGATCAACTGCACGCAGTCACCACTTTGAGATGGTCGCATTAAGACCGAGAAAGCCCCCCACGATCATTCCCGAGGCGCCTCCGCCGTCACAACTGTGGGCAAAACGTCCTCCATCGCCATCACATCAACTGCACCGAGTGCACTTAACACTCAGTAACAGACAGCACAACACACCATCCTGCATCAGAGTGCCTAATTTACCATCTGAGCCACCAAAATATCAACTGCCTCCTCTTTATGAGCGGAAATCCAAAAAACAACCACCGTCTCAAAAGATGCACAAGTAAAATCTGATTTGTGTGCACTGCTAGAACAAAAATGTATGGGTTTTTAAAAAAAAACAAACTTGTACCACAAGCCAAAAAGGAAATGAATATCCACATATAAAATGCCGTAAAATTACTATTGATCGGCTGAACCGTTCTCCTGTCTTGGAGACAAAGGATGCTTGCGTTAAATTGCCCTAGAACAAATTCGACCATCACTTTTTCAATTAGCCTAAACTGACTGTATAGTAACATTCTGCACACAACTATAGAGCTGACTTTCTTCCAAGACTACTGAGGAGTGCAGGAATATCTCATCAGTGTTTAATAGCCATGTGCTAGGTATGGCAGTGTACTTATAATACTGGACTAGCAATCTAGAGATTGTCAGTTCAAATCCCACCATGGCAAATGAGACTCAATGCAGCCATTTGTGGGAAAACGATGACAGCTGCCAGATTGTCAAAAAAAAATTAATGTCCTTCACAGACATCACTCTCATACCATGGTGACTGACTCTTAATTCACGCTGTAGTGGTCTAGCAAGCCACTCAAGTTGCAAGTTATTTAGTGCAACTATGATGGGCAATAAATGCACCAACTACATCCCAAGAACAAACTAAAAAGGGGAACATACGAATTTCATGTAACGAATTTCATGTAACAAAACGGTAAGTTAGATACAGTAGAACAGTGAACTATGTTCCAGATCAAGTTGTGTGGATGTGTATAGAGCACTCAGGAATAATATTTTTAATAAGTAGAGCACTGAAATTTGTGTAGATTCATAACTTTTATTTTTGGACAACATTGCAAGCTTTATGTAAATATTGTTTAAAATTGTCAATGTCTTCTACAGTAGAAAATGCAAACTTTAACAAAGAATAAAATTCTTCTGGATCTTCGCACACAGCACAAACTTGTAAACTTTGTACAATTTGTTGCAAGTCATTTCAACAGCAGCATTTTGGGAGACTGAGGTTGAATTCCTTAAATTGTGTCAGATCTTTTGTGGGACATATTAATATACAAAACAGAATGACAGTTGACCTTGTGCTTCTGAAACATCTTGCGTTGAAGCTTTTCTTTATTGTCTGCTGGCTTTACCGTTTTCATGTGTATCCATTCTACAACACACAAAAAGACAATTTGCCAATATAGAGGCACAGTATGACAAATATCTGAACTACAAAGCAGCATCATACGAATGTTACATAGAGTTATCTAGTGACACGAACCAAAACAAGACTAATTTTTAAAACTAGTCTTCAAAGAAAATAATTGCAATTTTATCATCCCATTACAATGCAATGACTGGTCTAGATTTACTAAGCATATGCAGAAGTGTACAAAAATACATGAGAAGACTACTGACCCAATTTCTTCCTTAAGATGCTGGTACAACTCAGCTTTGTTGTTAACAGAACTCAAGCGGCCAGCAAATTCCTGATGCTTTCTTGAATTTGCTGTATTGATCCGATTAGTCCACATAGTGAGCAAGGAAACTGGGCCTGGAGATTATTGAGACAGACAGCCAGGGGGGTGAAAAAAAATGTCAATGGTATCAAAAACAACAATGCAAATATATTACAACTCCCCACCTGCACCTATAAACATCTAATAAATGGTACGGCCTAAAATCAGAGCCTCTTCTGCTCTGAAAACTGAATTTTAATCTCAGCAGCTACAGAAATTTTCTATACTAGTTGGGGTAACTGAGTGGACAGATAGAGACAGAGAAATTTTTCTCACATCATTTCGTCACTATGAAGTTAAGTCCAACTTCTGTTCAATACATCACAAATAGCCAGAAATCCTTTTTAATGTGGCATCTATATTAATCTCACATTGACAAACGAACCAGAGGCAACATGAGGATTTAAAAAAAAATGTAACAACATTTTGAATGCACTATCTAATAGGGTGTCATAGAGTCATAGAGAGATTCAGCACTGAAACAGGCCCTTTGGCCCACTGAGTCTGTGCCGACCAACAACCACGCATTTATACTAATCCTATATTAATCCCATATTCCCTACCACAACCCCACCATGGGTGGTGGATACAGATTCTATAGTGGCCTTCAAAAGGGAATTGAATAAATGCTTGAAGGAGAAAAAGTTGCAGGTACATGGGGAACGAACAGGGGAATGGGACTAACTGGGATTGCTCTTCAAAAGAGCCAGCATAGACTTGATGGGCCAAATGGCCACCTTCTGTTCTGTATTATTCTATGATCTCTGTATTTACCATCTACAAAGCCCTACTTCCTGTTATCATGTTTTTGTCACAATTGTGTCAACTAATTCCTATTATAATAAAGAAGGCTAACAAAATGCTAACCTTTATTACATAAAAGTTAGGATGTTATGCTTCAGTTATACAGGGCATTGGTGAGACCACATATTGAATACTGTGTGCAGTTCGGGTCTCCTTATTTAAGGAAGGATGTAAATGCATTTGAGGCAGTTCAGAGGTGGTTTACTGGATTGATAC
Source organism: Heterodontus francisci (assembly GCF_036365525.1). NCBI lineage: Eukaryota > Metazoa > Chordata > Chondrichthyes > Heterodontiformes > Heterodontidae > Heterodontus > Heterodontus francisci. The sequence continues at coordinate 12,350,652 of NC_090397.1, read as the reverse complement.
CTGGAATGAGCGGGTTGTCTTATGAGGAAAGGTTGGACAGACTGGGCTCGTTTTCACTGGAGTTTAGAAGAGTGAGGGAAGACTTGATTGAAATTTATAAGATCCTGAACAGTCTTGACAAGGTGGATGTTGCCTCTTGTGAGTGAGCCCAGAACTAGGGGGCACCATTTTAAAATTAGAGGTCACCCTTTTAGGACAGAGATGAGGAGAAATTATTTCTCAGAGAGATGAGACACTTTGGGACTCTCTGCCTCAGAAGGTGGTGGAGGCGGGGTCATTGAATATTTTTAAGGCGGAGGTAGATAGATTCTTGTTAGGCAAGGGAATCAAGGGTTATCGGGGATAAATGGAAATGTGGAATTCGAAACACAAACAGATCAGCCATGATCTTATTGCATGGTAGAGCAGTCTCGAGGGGCTGAATGGCCTACTTCTGCTCCTAATTCGTATGTTCGTATATTCCTGTCCACACTAACAGAAAATGCCAATCTGAGCTTGTCATATGATGTTTACAACCCACCATCAGTAGTGGTATTGTAGCATACTAGTTATGCATCTCCCAGCTCCTTAGCCTGTGCTGCAGAGAAGCTCCTACACTCCAAACAATGCTGCTTCTCTCACTTTACAAATTGCGGCAGGTTTTGCTATTTCATATTAGTTATAGTTAAACTCATTTAAATAAGAAAAAGTATGACATCCACATGGGGAGTGAATTATTTCGACACACCCTGGTTTCACCATCCACCATTTTCGAACACCACTTTTCCTTATGACTACTTGGAGTCTAAATCCCTTCCCCACTGTGTGCAACATCCCAAAAGGTTTATAATACATTATAAAGAAGAAATTCAGACTACTTTTTGCACTGATAGCATGTCACAGGTTCAGATGACATTTTGAAATATGTTAATCGACTGCTTTGAGCGCACACTGTATAGAATATAGGATAATAGATACCCATCAACAAGACAACTCACCTTTAACCTTTTCAAGAGGCTGTATTTCTCCTATGCTGACTCGGGGTTTTTTGTTTAGAGGTTCAGGGGAGTCAGGAGAGTCCTTGATTATCTCAGCTTCAGCCAACTCCTCCTTTTCCCGTTCCAGTGTTCCTTTTAGCCTTTACAAACAAATTCCAAAAGTCCGTCATTTGTGACTGTGCACAGGTAGCATCAAATCAAGTTTACGTTAATAAGATAACTCACACGGACGTGACATTAAGCTTCAAACAAAGGGATGTGGCATTTCAGAGCACCATCATGATACTCCAGACCAGCTGGTGCTGGATCAAACCCCAGAGTTGCTGTTGGGACAGGCTGAACGGGGTGATCACCTCTCTTCCATTCAAATAGACAGAGCCGCATCCGGAGCTTATCTTATGTACTTGTTCTTAGGAAATGGGTGACACCAACAAGGCAGCATTTATTCTCCATTCCTAGATGCCATGAGGTCACTAAGATTCAGCCACATAGCATGGGGCAGGAGTGATGTGCAGGTCTGATTATGTAGGGGTGGCAGATTCCCTTCCCGAAAGAACATCAGTGAACCAGTGAGGTTTGTACAACAAAACAGCAGCTTTCATGGTTATTTTGTTTCTGATATTTGTCCACAAATTACCAAATTAATTGAATTCAATTTTGCATTTCCTATGGTAGGATTTAAACTCATGGCCTCTTTGTTACCAGTCCAGCACATTAACCAATAGGCTATGATGCCATTGACATGTCTCCAGGCTAGTAACTCGCACAGGTACTAGAGGATACCTTGATGGAGGTTACCTGCCTAGCCTCGATAGCTTGTGAAGTGGGGAGCAAGGAGAAAAGGAAATCCAATACAGCATGACCAATTTGTTTTCAGGCCATTTACATTTCACAGGATAACTTTTCTTTTCCAAAAACCACACTACAGTTCACACTGCTTTTAGCAGGAGTGCTGGGCTAATGCAATTTGCCCACTACACATGTTGGACGGTTTATATTTCAAACTGCGCTGTTTGAGGACGCTAATCTCCAGACGCTAACCATACATGAACTATCCTGTACCAATCAGGTACTGATACTAATCTGGTACGGTGTTACTGGAATTCAGCGCTCTATAATTGATTCGCTCATACTTTTTCTGGAATATTTTGCACAATAGTTATTGTATTCTGCACAATTGTCATGCTGACAGGACATGAATCTTCCATACTGAGGTTGTCTGCAGAGATCAGCCAGCTTTGTCCAGCTTCTCTTCTGCTGAATTACCTGCGTGGCTTCATACTGAAGTGTAATAGATAACTACATAATAACAAAGTACAAACTACTCACTGAACACCTGAGCCTACCTGAAATACTCAGCGTGCTTAGTTAACATGCTGTAAGCAACAACTCTGTACTTGGCACCAATGGTGACGGCAAATGTTTTGTGCTATTTTCCAATTTAACCCATTGCCTGTTTTAAATGCGGGCCATTTATATAGCAGGGTCTATATTTATAAGCTCAGAATTGTGAACTCAGCACATGCTGCAGGTCCTGCCTTACTGACCAAGAGCAGCGGAAGGCAGAAAGAGCTGTTACTGCATGGCACAGGTGTAAGTAAGGTTAGAGATAGGGAGGGGCGAGGTAACGCAGGGATTTGAAAATATGGATGAGAATTTTAAAATTAAGGCTTGTGGAGAAAACAATCTTTTTGTCTTTAGCACCCAATGACAGGATTAAGTCCACCCAATCAGTTGCACTCTCCAGTGGGCTACAGGTCATAGATCTCGACCAGCTAAATGATGTGAGATATTTCTACATTGTCAGCAGGGTATCTTAGTTCCAGCTTCCAGAGTGTCCCTAAAGTAGAATCATGACCCTTTCTTCTCCCAAAGCAGTCACCCTGCACCTTTATGGGAGTGGTATTACCAATTGGTGCTGAACTACGGGTGGCCCTGTACTGTGGAACACTTAATTCCGTGCATGTGTGAAGTCTGCATTCCCAGCCTGTGGCCCTGCTTACTGGTTCCAAGGAAGTGCTCAATTGCCAACCTGCTTCCTTTAGTTGATGTGGCTGGAGTGATTAAGCAAGGAGGGACCTCCTACTTGGAGGCCTTTTTGTCAGCAATAAAATGGAGGCTTTTTAAAAGGCACCTTTTTGAAAAAAAGATTTATTTCCTTCATTGAAGAGGACTACTATAAAACAAAAGTATCCCCTCCAAGCCTTTCCTCCTCCTTTAAGCAAAAACATCACTTAATTGACACCAATGGCCCCTTCACTTTGACAATACTGTACTTACCGTTCAGAATCTTGCCAGGATTTCTCAGGCTCATAATCTTTCGCTACTTTTTCCGATTTATCTTCTTTATCTTCTCTCTTCCTCCGGCTCTTCTTGCGCTCCTCCTCTTCAGGAGGCTTGCTCCGGCAAGCCAGCAGACATTCCAGCACGCGTTGGTGCTTCTCGGAGTTGTTTAAGTGGGCTCTGACTAGGGTTTCCAACTCATTCCACATTATTCGGTACTGTTCATCTCTGCAAAGGAAAGAATTCGAAACGCACTCTAGTTATTACTGGCTAAAACCAAAAAAACCCCAACGTGCAGCGATTTAATTCGAGCAGTGTACTGTGGTTGTATGACCCACTATCAATGTATTTTCACTTAATAGCTGAACATATGTAATCCAGCACAGACGGTACATAAACTGCCTTTTACCAGCTCTCTCTCGAGGTACTGCTGAAGGCATAATCCATGTCGAAACCTATAAACCACCTTCCAGCAGCATTACATATCTCCACAATGCTTCAGGGATCACATAGTGACACCACAAGTCAGAATGAATGGAGATGGTGGGATAATTCCCCTGCCAATCACACCTAGAGACTATAGTTGTAAATGACTGGGACTGATTTCATGCTTCTAATTTGCATTACGTAACTATCCTCCACTCACTGAATTTTGCTGGGGAAATAATTTTGCTTTTTATTTCTGTTTGCTGTAGTGCTTTCTTCAGATAGATGGCATTCACACAGGGTATTCAGGTGTTACAGCTGCATAGTAGATAATATTAACAATGTAATCATATAGCACCTTTAACATAATAAAACACCCAAGGCATTTTACAGGAGCATTTTAAAATGAAATATCACCCAAATCCATTTAAGGAGGAATTAGGGCAGATGACCAAAAACTTTATCAAAGAACTTGGTTTCAAGGAGCGCCTTAAAAGGAGGAAAGCAAGTTAGAGAGGTGAAGAGGGTTAGGGAGGAGATTAGAGAGTTTAGGGCCCAGGCAGCTAAAGGCATGGCCAAACTACTTTTGAGCAAAAGAAAAGGTGCCAGATTCAGCACTGGATAAATGCACATCGAAACTCTGACTGATTAAATACTGAAGTATTACAGCAATTAAATTAATTCTTAAGGAAACATTTTACCTTTTGGATCCTTTGCCTCTGGTGCCAACTGTTGAAATGGGTAAATGTTCATTTTTTCTCTCCATATCTACTAAGTTGTAGATAGTTTTTTGACAGTTAAGGACATCGTCATCTGTTAGGCTCTCCTTCACAATGAGACTAGCTAAAGGAACAACCTGGGAATCAAATAAAACAGGAAAAGTGAGTAAATTGAACAACGAGGCACTTAGCAGCTTTGGTCACACCAGGGGGAAATGCTGTAAGTAAAATTTCCTTTATCAGCTCCCTACAACTTCTCAAGTTACATTAGCCTGGAACCTATTGCGGATCGTGGATTCTGCTGCCTTGCAAAGGGGAGACCATTTAACAGGATAGAAATTCACTGAAAGGGTCAGAAATCTGAAAGATGTCCACTTCGAATTAACACGGTCTTCAGTGAATTTCAAAGGCTGATTTTCTGTGGTCACGTTTATAGTGCCGGCAAACATGCAGTGCAACATTGGAACTTAACAGACTGCTTGTGCCAGATAGGATCAGTTGGTAGCATCCATTTCACTAAGTTAAGGGTTCCAAGTTCATGGCATTCTCCTGTATTTGAGCACAAAATATAAGCTGACACTCTACTGTAGTACTGAGAGTGTGCTGCTTTGCTGAATTCAACTGCGCTATTTGAAGAGCATACTGGTCAACATTCCTCCAAAGTCAACAAAAACACAACTGGTCATTCGTCTCATCATTATCCATTGAGTCATTTGAGAAATGTGGCAGAACACTATGTAAATACAAGCCTGTCTATTGTCTTGATCGGTAGGTAATTCATGTTGTGCCCAAAGCTAAATATCCTCACTGCAAAAACGCAGAATGTTTTGAAAGACACCTGCTTTGTCAATTTAGCTATGAATTGCCAGAGGTTTGGTGTGCTCCTATAACCATACCCAAAACCGCTCAAAGCTTGAAGTCGCAGAATATAGTGAGGAAATGCTCTCAGCTTGGTCAATATTTGACAATTTTAGCTTTCAACAGGGCGAAGATAGTGTGAAAAGTGTCACGAAACTATAACTGAAGGAAGACAAAAGATAAAATTTCGTTCTGAAGTTATGGGCTTTGTTTTTACTTAAAACAATACATCACGTGCTGAAATTGTGAATGTTAGGCAACAACCAGAAATAGTAAGACAGCACTGTTACCCCTGCTTTGAATGCTGTATAGTAGACAAGGTGGATATTAATCCCATCACCTGAGGATGAACTCCCATCTGCAGCTCAACTTGTGAAAGCTAAGTGCCACGTGAATCAATGTCAACAGAAATGTTCTTACAGCCTGCATGTTGAAGATTGTGGTTTGAGATATAATCATTGGCCAATAGCGTGTATGTCTCTCAAGCTGGGACTTGGCCCTCTCCAATGGTGCTTCCATATCTCCATCCATCATGTATCGCGCTTCCAGTACAGGAGTTAATCGGTTCTCTCTCATGAACTCACCAAAATCCTAAAAAAAAAAAGAACAGCCCTATGAACCCAGAACACTGGATGTGATATAGGTTCTAACTATTTTTTGGGGGTACACCTTCTTGAACTGATAACATTTTTTTTTTTAAGATGGTGAGTAATTATTTTTTATATTCCCCACTTTGATGTAATAAAGGAGAACAGGCAGATGATATCAAATTTTACAGGAGACCGGCAATTGCTTCTGCTTAAACCATTCAAAATGGTACGATTAGAAGTCTACTGAAAGCATTTAAAAGCTAATTTGCAAGCTGGAGATGTGAAACAGTAATGAGTTGATCTGTCTGTATTCTCCTTGTCTAATTTATTCTGTATACTGTTTATTTCTTGCAGAGAATCCAGATTCCAACGTAAGAATACGTTAGGGGAGCTAACCGTGAGGTACAACAAAGCCATACAAGTCAGGAGGTCCGGAACTGATTTTTGGTCTGTGCCAAGTCAGCTGGGATAGCTGAGGGGCTCAACAATTGGCCACAGTGCTACCGAGCAAGAGAGGGGAAAATCAGTCAGCCAGGGTTCCTATTCCTGACCACTACCTGGCGATTCCTGCTGTGAAGTTTAATGTCTAGGGGGTCAGGCAAAGAGAGGAATGAGTGGAAACTGAATGAAATAGCCTACTGACACATAATGTCTGAGCTCACACGAGAAGAATGGCTGTTGGCCAAGTCACCAGAAAGTGTTCATGTAGCTATACCCCATACAGAGTCTACACCTCTGTACAGGAGGAGAACATTTGTGACCATTTCTTCCTTTGAAAGTTAGCAAAAGTGCTTTAGTCTACTTGAGATAGTGTATCCTTTATTATCAATTAGGGAAAATATAATCTTTCGATCGCTTAAGAGGAATTGTCTCGTTCCCCACCAATTTTTTTTGATTATGTTTGGTGGATGGGGAGTGCAAGTACTCTGATGCATAAGGCATCACAATTGTGTGGGACAGGCTGGATGAGCCTGTAGGACTTTTCCTGTGTGTCATTTTTGTAGGTTCATATGGATCTAGGTAAAGCTATCAAATAATAACATGGTTTCCAATATTCTAGTTTAAAAGGAGCCTCAAGTAAATCTAAGTGTGCAAACACCACGCCAAGAATGCAAAATCAAAAGAAATGATTTTGCATCCATATTCCTATTAGCGAATGCAACTACAGTACATTGAGTTACTGCATTTGAAGGCAGGCACTGTATGTGCCATTAGGAAATGCATTTACAGGATTCAATTCTCTGATACAAAGCAGCATCAATCAATACTGAACTAGAATTTGTTTACAAGATACAGCTTCAAAGTAATAAAGTTTTGAAGGCTTTTTGAAAATAGTACTAAAGCTATTTCTGTGAAAGCATGGACATAAACTTGTTCAGGCATTGAATTTCTCATTGTACACTGCAGATTAAGCTTTTAAGCAGGCAGTCCACACTGTCACTAACTAACATTTGGCATCAGGACATGAAAACAAATCAATTATATAAATATTTTTGCAAAGTGACTAACCGTAATCCTGTAATCAGTAACCCTTCCTCCACACCCTTCGCTAATCGATGGGGGATCCTCCAGAATAGAGCGAACACTGCTTAAAACATGCAGGAAAATCTCACCACCGTGGCTGCAAAGCATGTGACTAATCACTTTGGAACCTGACTTACGAGGTTGTTCCAACAAAACTGATCGACCTGATGTATACAAAAGGACATAAACATCAGTGTTGCTTTTTTAAAAAAAATAGAACATTAGTTTCCTACATTGCTAAATTACGACAGTGACTCCACTTCAAAAGTACTTCATTGGCTGTTACGCACTTTGGGACATTGACGTTGTGAAAGGCGCATTAGAAACACAAGTCTTTCTTTTTAGAAATAGTGCAAGTAGACAAAACTGAAGTTGTTTTATTGTATACTGAACAGATTGCATATGCAGTTGATGTTTCAATAAAATTGCTTCAGACATTGCACAAGTGGTGCTAAATGCACAATACAGGAGAAGAACCTGACTTTGCAGTCGCATAAGAACTTACATTTATTTAGTGATTAAGGTGCAGGCTATCAATACAGATAAGTATGGACTTGAATCGTCGCAGTGTGCTGGCCACAATTCAAACTGAGCTACCTCAAAAACAAAATAAGGACGCGTTGGAAACACACCACAGATGGAATTTAAATTCCTCCGGGTGCGGACAGGGAGGGCGTGGGGTGGAAAGCCCGCGAACTTCTCGACTCCCTGCAATTAAGTCAGGGCTGAGATGGTCGAAGACAGACATCCCACCCAGAGGGCAACTGAAGCCCTAGAGTGACCAATTAATGACCTCGTCAGGGCCTCATCCTGCCGCCATTGGTATACCCTGCGGGCTCAGGGGTGGGCCCTCCTGATCAGACACCCTGTGGCCCACGGAGGGCCCCCACTGGCTGCAAGGACAGCCCCCACTGAAAGAGTTCCCACTGCCCTCCACAACGACCACCCCTCACCCAACCCCAACTTGCTGGGCTTGCCTGACAGACCCCAGTGAGCCTGCCCCACTCACTTGACTTCTTGGGCCTCTTCCATGACTGCTGCTCCAGGGCTGCCTGCAGTCCCAGCAGTGGCCACTTCTCCCTGTGACGCTTCTGCAACTGAAGAGCTGCCGGCCTTCTGAGTGGCCGGAAGCTCTTGGAGGCAGGCTCTTCACCTTTAAAGACATGGGAACCAGACGGCAGGCAGTTAGTTAACTGCCTGACTGTCATTTAATCCCGTCGGGGATTCCAAAAATGGCTGCAGCAGGGTTGAAACCAGCTTTCCGGCTGGTGGACGGGGCCAAAACTGCAGTCATGAAATTCAGCCCCACAATTCTATAAACAACAGAAATATGATTAATAGGATTTACTTATAAATTGTGGAACAAGCTGGATTGCTTGCATGTGTGGCTTTTAAGACCAGTCTTATTGCATTGTATATGTATTTATTCATACGAATATGTAGTGTACTATATTATTTCCTCTGGATTGTTCTCTGTCCTTCAATGCACAAATGCAAACAATAAGTCTTCCGCAGAAGGAGGGAAGAATTTGAAAAACATGGCATCATAGTCAACACAGAGAGGAATGGCAGTGCCGGAGGAATAAAAGCAAAGTATTCAATTATCTATCCGCACTAATTCTAACCATATAGGAGAGTCAGGGCCTAAGCAACTTCAAAAAACACTTAAGAGGCAATGTTAAATAAATAAAGACATAATAGGCCAAATATACCAACTGAACAAGTGAAGCAGCAACTCATTAGTATTACAGGTGATTCAGTTCACATTAGAGATAAATAAACATAGAATAGATTAGCAGGCAACAAATAATTGACTGCAAAGACATTTTATAAACATATAAAGTGTAAGTGGTTATCTGGAAAAAAAGTTGGGACTACAAAGGACCCAAAGGGAACTCTTCATACAAGAGGCAGAGGACATGGTTAAAGTATCAAATGAGTATTTTGCATCTGTCTTCACAAAGGAAGATGATGTTATAGTTACATCGAAAAAGGAGGGAATTTATGGAGCTAGTAATAGAAAGAAAAGACATACTAAAAAGATGGGCATTACTGAAAGTTGCTAAGTTACCTAGCCCAGATGGAATGCACCCTAAGTTGCTGAAAGAAGCAACGGTAGAAACAGCACTAACATTGGTCACAATCTTTCAATTAGTGAATACAGGGATAGTGCCAGATGACTGGAGGGTTGCTAATGCTATAAGCCATTATTCAAGAAAGTGGGTGGGACAAACCAGGAAACTACAGGCCAGTCAGCCTAATATCAGTCGTGAAAAGCTATTGGAAACCATCAGGGACAAAATAAGTTTTCATTGGAAAATCTAGGAAGCCAGTATGGATTTGTTAAAGGCCTAAGCTGAAATAGTATGGATAATTCTGGGCACCACACAGCCTTAGAAAGGCTACAGAGAAGGCTGATCAGGGATGAGGGATTTCAGTTATGACAAGAGGTTGGAAAAGTTGGGACTGTTCTCCTTGGAACAGAGAGGTCAAGGGGAAACCTAATAGAAATTTTCTAAGATGATGAATGGTTTTGATAGAGTAGAGAAAAACTTGTGTGGGCCAATAATCAGAGTCACAGATTTAAAATCATTGTCAAACGATCTAGAGGGGTGATGAGGAGAAATCTGCTCACTCAGAGAGTTGGCAGGATCTGGAAGACTCTACTTGAAAAGGTGGTGGAAGCGGATGCCATAAATAATTTTAAAAGGGAGCTGGACAGGTACTTAAGCATGAGGAATTTACAGCATTATGGACAATAGCCAGGGATGTGGGGCTAAGCATAACTGCACTTTCAAAGAGCCAGTACAAGCATGACAAGCTAAATGGCCTCCTTCTGTGCCGTAAGTTTCTATGATTCCATGATAAGAGTAGCACAGGCAGTGCGTTGGGACTGCGCAATGTGGAAATTTGTGGACAAGACTACACTTGTGGGAAATGTCTCTGCCTCGAGACACTCTGACTCAGTCATTGAGCTGGAGTGCGAGTTCGAGACACACTGACACAAAAGGGAGGGGAAGGAATAGTTAGATATTTTACACCACAATAGAGTCACAACACTTGGAGAGATTCAGGTACAGGAAAAGGAGTGTTGGACTTACAATCAGAAAGGTAAGGGGTAAGTAGAGGCAAGAAATAAGGAACTGTAGAATCTGGACCTGTCCAATAGGTACAATGAGGGTATTCTCTGCAGTTATGATCAAGAGGCAGAAGGGTGTGTTAGCTACATGTTATCAAGGTAAGGGATATCTCAATGCAGCTGGAAAGGATCTTGGGAAAAAAAAGGCAGAAAAACCAGCTGTCGTGGTTCAAGTCGGAACTAATGACATCAGAAGGAAGAAGGGGTCCTGCTAAGGGAGTATCAGGAGCTAGGCTAATCTCTGGGTTACTACCAGAGTCACATGCTAATTGGCTTAGGGACAAACAGATCAGAAAAGTAACTGCGTAGCTGGAAGATGAGCGTGAAGAGCAGGGGTTTCTTTCCGTTTCACGGGACACTGGTACCATCATTGGGACAGGAACGAGCTGTACCTGAATCAGGGAATCAAGGTCCTAGAAGAATAAAAAGGGTTGTAAAAAGGATTTTAAACCAGTATGGGGGAGGGGATGGAGTAGAAATGCTACTCCCCTAAAGATTCGAAAAATAGAGGTTAAGAATAAAGGTCAGAGCATAAAAAGTGATAGAGATAATATAGATGATCATCAAATTCCTCTCTTCACATTTTCTCCTTGTTGTCACCATTTGACAAGACAGCAAGATGGCCTTGCCCACACATTTCTTCATGATGAGCATCAATGCTCCCCTGCAACTTTTGAGTCATGGGGTTGATAAAGTGGGGCAAGCTACCAAGTTTCATGAGGATAACCTGAAAAATAACTTGCCTACTGGGTGTCCCTTTCGATTAAAAAGAATGAGAAAAATGCAACAGCGATGTGATGTTGTGAAACTGGTCTCACAAATGGTGCAGAGGCACCAGATAAAGTTGGCTTTCTTTAGGTCACTCCCTGATCTTACCCAGACATTGTAACTCATGCATTATCTCCAAACTTGTAACTTTGACAACCTTGGTCGACTGGTTTTAACTACCCTGCTGAACTCTGCGAAACCCCCAAATTATTGCTGAATAGTCTGCAAGGTTCAGACTCTTGGGGAAAAAAACAACTTACAGTTGACTCCAATTAATGTCTGAAACCAGTCGACCAAGGTTATCAAAGTTACAAGTTTGGAGATAATGCATGAGTTACAATGTCTGGGTAAGATCAGGGAGTGACCTAAAGAAAGCCAACTTTATCTGGTGCTTCTGAGTAATCACTATTTAAAGCTGGGAAAAGGCATTCATCAGCTAACTAGCCTGTTTTTTGTAAATAGTAAAAATTTGCTCATAAGTCCTTGAAGTATGGCTTAAGGTGACTGAGATCTGAATGTGAATTCTTGCAATAAGTTGCGTTGATTGGTCAGGCATTGGAATGGGTGAGGAAAAGGATCCTAGTGTGTGAAATTAAGCGTAAAGATTGTGCTTTTAACACCCAAGAGAGAGAGACATTTGAAGAAAACTAGATAAGGGCTTAAGAGGAGCATTACATGCTTAACTGAAAAGCCTTTGAAACTGACAAAAAGTTAAATCAAAGTTCAAATGTTAAAGAATTCTCATTAGATATAGGTAAATATTTTAAGTATATCAGTTATATGCATGTGAGAGAACAAAGGAACAAAGTTGGCACAGGATATGCCTGTGTATGTATAGACATATGCGAGGTTAGATTAGATCCACCAGGAAGTGAAGCAGGAAGCAGAAGGAATACCAAACCACAGCTACTGAAGGAAATCAAACTGCAAGTAAGGTATGATGATACCATGCAGAGGCACCAGATAAAGTTGGCTTTCTTTAGGTCACTCCCTGATCTTACCCAGACATTGTAACTCATGCATTATCTCCAAACTTGTAACTTTGACAACTTTGGTCGACTGGTTTCGGACATTAATTGGAGTCAACTGTAAGAGTTGTTTTTTCCCCCCCGAGTCTGAACCTGTTAATGTGGCTAGTAGGTGAGCATTCATTAAAGAAGTGCAAGGTGGCTATCAGGATCAGAAAATAATTTTAGGTTATACTACTCAGACCATCAAGTACAAATTGGAGACAAGCAGACAGACTTACATTTATAAAGCATCATTTACAACTCCAAGATGTCCTGAAGTGCTTTACAGCCAATGAAGTACTTTTGAAGGATAGTCAGTTGTAATGTAGGAAATGCGGCAGCCAATTTGCGATCAGCAAGCTCCCACAAACAGCAATAGAATGACCAGCTAATCTGTTTTTAGTGATGTTTCTGGGGAGAACTCCCTTGGTCTTTTCGAAATAGCACCATGGGATCTTTTAAGTTTACCTGAGAGGATAGACAGGGCCTCAGTTTAATGTCTCATCTGAAAGTCAGCACCTCTGACCATGTAGCACTCCCTCAGTACTGCACTGGAGTGTCAGCTTGGATTTTGTGCTCAGGTCTCTGGAGCAGGACTTGCACCCCAACCTTCTGACTCACAGCAAGAGTGCTCCCCACTGAGCCTCAGCTGACACTAAAATCCCATATTTACATTCTGCCAAGCTCTAATACATTCAAACTTAAGAGTATTTAGCATTCAGTTCCAGTCAGCGCACAAGAAGAACGTCAAGGCACTATAGAAAGTGTAGGACAACCAGAAAGATATCGACTCTTATCGTTCTCAGTATTCAGGACAGGCTTCAAAAATTTGGGTCTTTCTTTTTAAGAGAAATGCAGGCCAAGAATATAAGCAATTGCAGTAGGAGTCGGCCATATAGTCCCTTGTACCTGCTCCGCCATTCAATTAGACCATGGCTGATCTTGACATCAACTCCACTTTCCTGCCCTATCCCCTTGATTCCCTTGGAGAAGGCAGGACCAAGGTTTCTAAAATGATAAAGGGATTTAGTTGAAATGGAGAGGATTGAAAGGACTAGAAGACAACCTATAACATCCATAGACAAAGTGAAAGGTTAGATTGTCAGGAAGTACTTCAGAGCGATTGCCTTCTGAACAAACTGCTAAAACATGGACTGGGATTTTATCCAGACAATGGGGGTCTTGACCTCTGGAAAAAGCACCCAGAACCCCAAGCCATCCTTTCTGTGGAAGGCCCGCCGAATCAAATGCCAATTAGGCACTTAACTGGACAGTGGCAGGCCTTCCAAAGGATCAAGGACCCTGGCAATGCAAGTCCCGCCCTCGAGAGCTGCTGACCAATCAGAGGCTGGCAGCTCTTTAACTGAGCAGTGCCCCCGTAGAGGTGGTGGCAGCTGCCAGTGGAGCACCCACCCGAGGCCTGGAGCGGCACTGGACGCAATGCAGAAGAAGGCCGGGGCAGGGGTCGTGGGGGGTGGGGGGGGGTCAGCAGCAAGGTGGCCCTCAGCAGCCTCCCCTTCCCAATGTTTCTCTCATTCAGGTGCTAAGTGCCTTTTAACGAGGGATCCCCACAACCCCACCCAGGAGCCAGTAAGCAACCCGCACGGTTTTTCTTGCTGTGTTCCTTGTGGCAACAGGCCTGCCCGCTGCTCAGTTAATTGCGGCAATGGGATGAGGCCTTTAAGTGGGCATTACTGCCCAACTAAATACCTCAATTGGCCGTTTACAGGCCTTTCTGCCACAGACTTAATTTCGGTTGCGGCAGGAAGGCAGTGGGGTCTCAACCACCTCCATCCCACCCAATTACATGCTCTTCCCCTCCCCCTCCAAACCTGCCATGGGGGACAGCATAACATTCCCTCCATGCAGTGACACGGAATTGCTACAGTCCTTTTAAAAGAGAACTTGACAAGCTGCTGAGAGGAAAAGATATTTCTAGTTTTTGAGAACTAGTTGATTGTGCTAATGACAAAACAAAGGATACCACAGTATCCTGGATCTCGCTCCACTGCCTTCGGGAGCTGAAATGTACCTTTCTGGAATTTGTCACAGATCTTTTCCGCTATTTTTCTCACTCTCCCACAAGATTGTGTGTGTGGTTAACGTGTGCGTCAGTGGTGTATGAGGGTTCACTATTGTCTGGTTGAGGTGGGCTTGATGGGCTTTCCTTGCCCTTTTTTCATAGGTGAGCATTCCAACTATTTAGCATTGCCAACATAAAATCATTAATGTCCAACAGTTGCAAACTGCTACTATATATAAATATGGGTAAAGGAGGTGCAATGCGATGAAAGGAATGAATGAAAATAGACTTTCCCTTAGCCACAAATATCTCTGGGATCTGGGACTGAACCTATCCCCACAAGTAGGAACAAAATCTCTCTAATGGACAGTAACAATTCTAAGTTAAAACTACTTCAGGCATTGAATGTAGAAACATTCAAAACAAAGTAAGTCCCAGTGTTTAGCATTAGAGTTTAGCATACTGCTTTTAGAAGAGCTTCCTACTTTACTGGAACAGGAGAAGGCCATTCAGCCCCTTGAGCCTGTTCTGTCACTCAATTAGATCATGGCTGATCTGAACCTCAACCCCATTTACCCACCTTAGCTCCATATCCCTTGACATCCTTACCTAACAAACATCTAGCAATCTCAGTCTTGAAAGCTCCAAGTGACCCCCCCCCCCCCCCCCCCACCGCACCAGCATCTTCAAGTTTTGTTTTGGAGGGTGAGGGGGGGGGGGGGGAAGGAGAAAAAGAGTTCCAGGTTTTCTCTGTCCTTGGTGTGAAAAAGTGTTTGCTGATGTCACTCCTGAATGACCTAGCTCTATTTTAAAATTATTTCCCCTCGCTCTCTATTTCCCCTCCAGAGGAAATATTTTCACTGTATTCATCCCATCAAATCCCTTTATCATTTTAAACACCTCAACCAGATCACCTCCTCAAACCTTCTACAGGGTAGCTTAACCTGGAGGAGACGAGTGTCCACAGATCATCCACTCCTTCCTGTGTGTGTGAAGTTTGATTATCTGGCTCTATTTTCTTTTCCACTCTTGAATATAATCCTACCTCCATAGGCAAACTAATAAATCCTAACAGAAAGAGTAGGGGTGGAAGGATAGATTTGGGCTAGAATTTTGTTCAGAGCAGGTAAGCAGAATGATTCTGAGCCTTAAGGAACTAAATTACAAAGAAAGACTCAAATGACTAATTTTGATTGGGGGAAAGACGAAAGGGAGACATAATACAGATTCTGATGAATGGGATATGTTAACCTGCTTTTTCTCTTTTCAGAAACTGATGAAGTAAATAAAAAAAAATCAAAGTGGTGCTGCTTTTAAGCTGGACATGTAGCTTGGCCCCTGTCCAAAAGAAATGCAGGGACGCTGAGATACCGTTGCAATCACTATTGTTTAATTAGACAAGGTTAAATTAGACAAGGTTCAACCAGGAAGGGTTTATTTAACCAACCTTCAGGAGCAGTTCTACAATTGGGCATGATCTCATCTCCCCTATGGTTTCTGTAATACATTTATAACTTAAATTACAAGTTTTCCAATTGCAACATCAATGGTAAATTAATTCATTTTAAATGGATTGCACCAGTATTCCAGTTGGAAAATTTGGGTCTTTAATATAGGATTCATGAACAATAAATATGTAACTAGTACACAGATAGCAGGGACCAGCTATTGGAACAATGGCTGTAGTCAGCTAACAATAGACACACACACATACATACACCCAACTTCCCACTTAACTGGCCATTGAATCTTATGGTTATCACAAGTGTCAACACTTTAGCCAATTGGGATCTTGCTGCAAGAGCTGTTTACATAGATCTATTTTAAAATTACAATCAGTAAATCACAATGTCACCCAGTAATTGGCATAAGGTGATGCTGAAGGTGAAAGTGTTTTTAATGCAACGCGGGGATCAATGGCCTGGGTTTTGTGGTCAGCAGTGAAGCAAGGACGCTCACCACAGACCTTGAAGAAAGCTACCCACAAAGATCTTGTGATCTCTGGGGTGGGATTTCCCCTTTCTGCATGGTAGCTTAAATATGGCGCCAAATCAAGGGGATGTCTTGGCATGCAGCACTAGTAATGCCACTAAACAGGTAAGCAACCACATTGATCTGGTTCACACACTACAAACCAGAAAGTTAAAAGCACTTAAAATCCTTCACTTTCAATTTACATTTTCAGATAGCAAAATGAAGACAGGAGCTAAAATAAACAGCCTTCTAAAAAAATGTTTTTAAAAATGTGGAATTTTTAATCATTGTGGAAAAAATTTACATTCCACAAATATAAAACTAGCTTTTCAGGGCCAGAGAGGGTGTTTAATAGTGATTATGATGTTAGTATGCTAGCAAAAACCCAGCTACACCTCTTTCAACAAGGTGCAAGTTTTTCTAGGGTTTTTAAAGCAGGACTAACAGTATTAGAGTAGAAGTTCTTGTCAATTCATGATTGCAAGGGAGACAGCTGTCTTTGGGAACCTCTACAGGGCACCATCAGGAGGAGGATAGACTTACTGACAGCAACTTCTAGATTGCCACATTATTCTGCAGTGTCCAAGTTCTCGAAGTTGCTGTCAGTTTCGGTGGAATAATGACAGTGAACGCTATACAGCAAAATGCGGGCCATTCTGTCTAACATGCAACTTAATACATAATATTATGGCTTTGCCATTATACTGCGACAAAGGCACTTCAGCTATCAAATATGACAAAATTACCCACCATTCAGTAAGAAGTTTGTTAGGCAGGAGGAGGGTCTGCTGTTTACATCTACAGGTGATATTCTATAAGCTCCTGTGCAATAGTGCAACTCTGAAAGAAATATTTTATATTACATATTTTAATACAGTAGTGTTACATCATATACAAACAGGGTACAGAAATGAAATGAAACGCTTGTTCAGAAGTAACATGATAGACTCTCTCACTGAGCCAAAGCATTCCACCTCAATCAGGCAAAACGTGCTTAACGCAGCCAAGCAGGAGAGAAATTATAATTGCAGTACCAAAACAAAGTGGTAAAATACCACAAGGAACGGTTACATGAAGCAGCTGAACTTGTTTAGGTGCAAGAACCTGCACCCAAAAGGGGCACAGCAGCATCATTTTAACCATTCATCACCACCCAACACAGGCGGAAGGTGGTCAGGGGTTAAATTGTCAAATTTGCGAAAATCAATCTGTCACCAAAATCTCTGTTTCAGATCTAACCATGATAGATATCAGGGCATCAAAGTAAGAGGCGAGTCCCCCGTCATAATATATGAGGCTCCTTTCATGAGATTTTGGCAGCGATATGAAATTAACTCCCCCTGCACAAGTATCCTGGGATTCAGAAAAAACTGCACACTTTGTTGTACAATAAGTATAACATTTAGGGAACAGTTTTATTCTAATTCAATAAATCAACCAAAATGTACAGTTAGTTTATTGTACTGGATTTCAAAGGCAACAGCTGCAAGTATATTTCTTTAATAATTAATTGGATGAAATGTCTATCAACATCATTTTCACCTGCTAGCTTAATCTTACTTCATACTCACCAACATTATTGGTTCGTGGGGTACACCACTTTAATGTCACAGTATCTTTGACAGCACTCTCTCTATTGCTACTGCATAGATGTGGATCAACTGCAAGAGAAAACCAAACAGAAGATAGCATTTTGCTTAAACAAGGAAAACTCTAAATATTTAGAGCAAACTAAAATTCCATCTTAATGTTCCAGAAGAGATGAGGTATGAAGAATTAGAAAAACAGATTCTAAAATCTTAAATAACAGTTCAACAGTTGCACAAATCATTTTATTTAAATTTCATTCCAAACTGACTTGGATAATTTAACCACATAATTATTGCAGCCAGACCCAATTTCAGTTATGGCTTAAATGAAGTGTTTTGGTACGTAACAGTTACAGCTTCAGCCAGGTGAGCAAGATGTGTGTTCCATGGCTTTCTCTATGGCTCCCATCAACACTGCTCTGTGATTAGTGAACAGGAAGTGTGGTTCAAGTGAACGTGACCCAGTTTTGCCTGTCTGTTGGCAATATGGCATTCCATCTAGCGAACCAGGAAAGAGCTGATCAAACTTGGCCAAGTCAATGGGAGTGATCAGGAGTGCAAATCATTCCTTTTCATTGGGAGAAGGCTTTCAATATTTTGCATTTCTGGCACAATTTAACATAAATCTTAACCTGCAACTTCCAAATAAAATACGTTTAAGAACATAAAATACTCTACTTGAAAATCAATGATCATTCTGGTGGCAGCAGTTGTATTAAGTCACAGAATGCAACAGCACAGAAAGAGGCAATTCAGCCCATCATTCCTGTGCTGGCTTTCTGAAAGAGCCCCTCCATTAAACCCATTCCACTAACCGTTCCCCCTGCTCTTTTAAATTATTCTTTTTCAACTACTTATCCACTTCCATTTTAAAAGCTCAGAGCATTTCACGTCCTAACAACCCAGTACGTAAAGAACTATCTCCTGAAGTCTCCACTTGTTCTGCTAATGATGCCATGGGATTTACGCCTTCTGGTTCCTGGCACCCCAACTAGTGGAAATAGATTTATTATAAGGACGGCTCATAGTTTTGAATACCTCTGTAAATTCTCTTTTCAACCCTATCTGTTTTAATGGAAGGAGTTCCATTTCCTTTAATCTCTTCTCATAACTAAAGGATCTCATTTCTAGTATCATGTTAATGAAACTCTGCTGCACCATCTACAAGGCCTTGATGTCTCTTGCGAAGTAAGATATCCAAAAAGTCAAAATTAAATCAAATGACACAGATTATTCACGGTTGATTTAAAAACATATAGATATTGATTCATGTGCTGTACTGTACAGTTGCAATAGAAATTTGCAACAAAACTTTTATATATATATATATATATATACATATATATATATATACAGCATTGACTCACTAGTGTAGATAAACAACTTTCAGGGGGCGCTCCTCCTGTTGTCAATACTATACTTGAGATACCATACAGAAGGCTCCGCTGATCATTTTGGATGAAATTCTAAACCTATTAAATGAAACACTAAGTTACACTACCAGTTACCTTTCTTTCCTTTGAAGTGGTCACCTACAAATGTCAGAAGAAGTGATATTAAGATTTTTCTTCTGAGAGGAAGAGGAATTCAAGCAACAGAAATCCAAATTGATGCTGCAACAGTTCCAGTGCAGGCATTGGAAATCCAAACTCAGAAATACAATAAGAATATTTACACACTAACTGGAGAGCCATTTTGTGTTATGCAGATGCCAAGTTATAGAGAATTTAGGCATGTCTAAATCAGGTGTTTGGGATTATTACAAGCACAGAAACAAATGTTTGAAAAAACATGTATAATATGCTAACATTCCTGCATCACTTGAATCTTCTGTTCAGTAGATTGTTAAAATTTAACTACACAGGTGCACTTAAATATATTCAACATTAAATGTGTACCCCATCAATTATCTTTCTCAAAATGGATAAGACGTACTTCTATTCCACCATGCAAAGCGTCTTGCCACTGTGATTACTCATTATCTTCATAGTCACAACTGCTGAAGGGAAAGGAGGAAAGAAAGGAGGAAGGAAAGAAAAAGTGCTTCACAGCAAGATCCCACAAAGACAAATGCACTAAATGGCTAGCTGACCTGTTTTGGTAATGTTGGTTAAAGGATGACTATTAGCCTCTGGGAGAGCTCCTCTATTAATCTTCACATTGTGGCTATGCCTTCAGTTGCTAAGACCCTAAGCTCTGGAATTCCCTTTCTAAACCTTTCCACCTCTCTCCTTTAAGACGCTTTGACCAAGGTTTTGGTCATCTGTCCTAGTATCTCCTCATGTGGCTCGGTGTCCAATTCTGTTTGATAATGCTCCTGTGACGTGTCTTGGGATGGTTTGCTACTTCAAGGCGCTATATAATTGCAGTTTGTTTCTATTGGAAGCAGATTCAATAGTAACTTTGAAAAGGGAATTGGATATATACTTGAAAAGGAAAGTAATTGCAGGGCTATGGGAAAAAAGCAGGGCAGTGGGACTAATTGGATAGCTCTTTCACAAAGTCAGCACAGGCACGATGGGCTGAATGGCCTCCTTCTGTGCTGTATGAATCCACGATCTATGATCTGACTGAAAAGAATGCCATGGGATCTATTACATCCATCTGAACATCTCATCTGAAAGACAGCAACTCTGACAAGACATCAATGTCCATTTCCAATGGCTGCCTGATTCAGATGACAGTGCTACCACCTGAATGGCATGATTCTAATGTGACGACAGATAAACACATCTTCACTGGAAATCATATTTCTAATTTGTTCAAAACGGTGTGCCATTATAGAAAAGGTATAATAAAAAAATAGTAGTAATAAGTCACTTAAAGATACAACTAGTGACCAACTTAAAAATTTTAATCCACCAAAATTAAAACTTAGTACAAAATTACATGAATTTAAAATGTACAAATTCTTCAAAATGATCAGCAAACACTACTTAATCTAACTTTACTAAAACTGTGCACAAAACAAAATACACAACTGCCAGATGGAGGACCTTCTCTCCCTATGCTGGCCACCCACTCCACTATTTTCTCAGTCCACTACATGGCCATTAAAAGGTGCCCAATGGGAAAATTTAAGAGAAAACTCAAAAACCTTGGCCAGAATTTTACGCCGCCCCAGCAGGTTGGATGGTGGCGTGGGGGCAACGTAAAATTGAGTGGCAGGCTCCGGGAGGCCTAACTGCCCTGATTCCGCCTATGAACAAGTTTACGGAGATCAGGCGGGGGGGGGGGGGGGCAGGAAACAGCCCACCCGTCCCAAGGCCACTTAAGGGCCCTCGCCCTCCTCCACGGGTATTTTACCCATGGCAAGCGGGTGTGCCGGGGACACGAAAGGCCGCCCAGCAATAGCTGCCGGGGGGCAGAGCAGTCAGGCACAGGATGCACAATTGAGGGCTGCCCCCACCTCCCAACCCACCCCCAGGATCCAGGACGCCCCCTCTCCCCCCAAACGACCATCCTAGCCTCACCAGGGCACGACCAATCGCCCTGGTGAGGCACCCCAAACTTACCCACTCTCTCGGGTCCATGGCATCGGCTGGGCTGCAGTCCCAGCAGTTGTTACTGCTCCCGGTGGCGCTGCTGAGACTAAGAGCTGCCGGCCCGCTGATTGGCCAGCAGCTCACTGTGGCGGAACCTCCTCCCTCAGGCCAATTAAAGCCCGGGGATCCATAAAATACGGACGGATCGCCAGGCTGGGTGGAAGCAGGTTCATCACTGACATTTACATCAGAGTCCGGCTCCCGTCTGCCCACTGTAAAATTCCGGCCCTTATTACTATTCCACTGCATTGAGCCTTCAATGAATAGCTAAATGGATGCATTGGTGGGAGCCTGGAGACATGTCTCTTGGTGGAAAGAAGTTAATGACCCAGCGAGATTAAAAAAAAGTGGCACACTACTCTGTTTAAAAAAATATATTTTGAACATCTGAATGATTGATGTTCTAAAATTTAATCACGAAGGTTTCATATTTAGAACAGATGTTGTAGAACGCTAGTTGTAAAGTTAGCACGACAGTTCTTGCAAGTTAGATCTGAATTTAGATTTCTTTGGAAAAGTTTAACTTAGAGGCCTATTGGAGCACTAGACCAGGTGAGTTCACAATAGGATCCCCATCTCAATAGGTTGACAAATTATTAGAACCCATCACACAAAATTCACCCCCTGTTATTTGATCGAGTGGTTTTGGCTACAATGTACAACCCAATAAGAAATATTATGTCTTCTGTTTAAAGAAGAAAGCTTGGGAAGAAGGAAAAACAACACAAAAGTTGGATGTTTTTTTTAAAATGAAAGGTCATGTACAGTGGAATCAGAACTTCTTAATTTTTCAGATGTCCTTTTATCTAGGTGCCTTTTTTAAAATCTCAGCCTGCAACAATTGCTGGATAATCTGGCTAACACAATATAAAAATTAACATCCATATAATTTATACTAACATCTACTAATGCAATGATAAAATTTGACATACATGTTATTGGTGTCATGTTCTTCCCTTCTGTGGAAAAAAAACCCAAAAAATGCCGGTTACTAGAAAAATAAATGTCACAGATGACACAAGCTATATTCAGCACATCAATAACCTTAAATATTTATTTTCTCAGTCTGGATACTGATGACTTTTTTCATGTTGTTCTCAAGAAAGAAATTGCTTGGTTTATGAAGCTACTATTCTTAACATTCACAAATATTCTATGAAACCACAGTTTGAATTGTATAAACTATATATGTGAATTAAGAACTTGTAATGGCATAAGACTTTTCACACTTCAGGATGTTCCAAAGCACTTTACAGTCAATGAAGTACCTCTGAAGAGTGGTTACTGCTGCATTGCAAGAATCACAGCAGCCAATTTGCACACAGCAAGGTCCCACAAACAGCAACGTGATAATGATGAGATAATCTGTTTTAATGATGGCGTTGAAGAATATTTGTTGGCCAGACCTCCCCTGTTCTGAGATCTTTTATGTTCACCAGGGATGGGAGACAGGTTCCTGGTTTAATTTCTCTATAAGCTAGAGCTCATCTAAAACTCTGCTGCCTATATCCTAACTCGTACCAAGTCCAGTCGATGCATCACCCTCGTGCTCTCTGACCTACAGTGGCGCCTGGTATATCAACACCTCAATTTTCATATTCTCATCCTTGCATTCAAATCCTTTCATGGTCTCACCCCTCCCTATCTCTGTAACTTCCTACAGCCCTACAACCCTCCGTCTTTGTGTTCCTCCAACTCAGGCTGCTTGCGTATCCTCCCCACTTCCTTCATCCACCATTAGTGACTGTGCGTTCAGATGCCAAGGTGCTATGCTGTGCAATTACCTCCCTAAACCTTTCTGCTTTTCTTTCGTCCTTTAAGAGGCCCCTTAAAACCTAGTTCTTTGACTAAGCTTTTGTTCACCTGTTCTAATATCTTATGTGGCTCAGTGACAACTTTTGGTTGATAACACTCCTGTGAAGCTCCTTGGTATGTTGTTTGTGCAGAATTCCCTATTCAGCCAGAAATTACAAATCATATTGGACCATCTATTAGAAGAACCTTTCTAAATGTTAGTTTTATGTTTTACTCAAAAGCCTTGAAGAATATTTTGTGTTGTAGAACTGGAGGAGGTTACAGAGATACGGGGGGCTAGGCCATCGAGGGATTTGAAAACAAAGATGAGAAGTTTAAAACTGAGACGTTGCCAGAGCAGTTGTCAATGTAGGATGGCAAAGGGGTGATGGGCGAACAGGACTTGTTGCACGTTAGGATACAGGCAGCAGAACTTTAGTGACCTGAAGTTTACAGAGGGTACAAGTTGGGAGGCCAGCCAGGACAGCATTGGAATGCAGTCCTCAGTTAGCAAAAAAAAAGGCGTAAAAGTGCTTTTGCAACCAGAGTAATGAATGCTTAAAAGGAAGGGTTAATCTGCTTTTTTGTTCCTAGCACTTACCAATTTCATTTAACTTGATGACACTTATGCCGAATACTGACTAGATTAAGTCTAAACTGCAACTTACCACTTCTTAGTAGTTCAGTATGAGCATCTTTTTGATGGAGAAGCTCTACATCATAATTTGCAGAAGTGTTTGCATGTTGTTCTTCCTTTAAATGAAGGACAGTCAGAATGTAAACACAATATGGATTTGTTTGCAGTCGATAAACATTATATCTAAGCTATTGTGAGCCCATCACCATTGCAAAATTCCGATTTGACTAGATCCTATCTTTTGGGGCCATTGATTTGGACCAGTTTTGTCTTTGCTAAAAGCACTGCTTTTAAAATCAGCAGGAAAAGAAAGTTTTTAAAATCCATTTTATGATCATCTCAAGAATGACCTCCATTAGATTGATTTCAGGGTCTAGTTTGCTTGCAAAAAGAAAGGCACCTCTTACATCAACAGTAGCACCATGTCAGAGCACACTACATTTTAGCACCATTTAATCGTTGAACTCAATCATGCATTACACAATAGGCTGAAATCTAACATCGTGTTAGTTTATTTCTGCATGTGAAAATCAAAAATAATGTTCCACATTTTTAGGAGCAAGACCACTAACATGATATATATATATATATATATATATATATATCTATCTACACATACACATAAGTATGTACAGTGTATGTATATATTCTGTTAGCACCAGGTGAGAAAAGTGTCTAGAGGTCCCTCTCAGCCTTCACCTGGTCTTACCGTAACAGGGTTTAATTTTAAACACATTGTGTTTTTAGCTCCCCCTTGGTGAATCCTTGTTCACCGCTTTCCAATTATAAGGCAAAGAAACCAGCACAAACAGGCTTTCTTAGGTTTAAAGAAGCAAAATTGAAATTTATTAAACTTAAACTCCAATTTGGATGATGCCGACGGATACACGACGGGCCCAATCTAGCATACATACGTGATACAAACATGCAAATAGAAACAGAAAAGAGAAGAAAAATAAAGTGGAAAGTTTGAGACAATATCTGAAGAGTTTTTGTTACGGGTCTTCAAGCTCACTGTAGAGTCCTTGATTCTAGGTAAATCTTGCTTTTCGTTAGGGCCCGGTATTCTTCCCAAACCTTGTTTGCTCTAGGAGACTTTTCTCTCTTGGGGTTCATGTGTCTTCAGTGGATTCAGAGGCTTGTGAGAAAGAGATGGGAGCAGGCAGGATCTTCTCAGTCCAGGAGCAAACAGACACTCACAGTTCAAACTGTTTGTACAACACAGAAAACTCCAGGTTGCCAAGCAGGTTAGTCATGTGACTAACTGGTCTGACCACGTCTTGGATTGTATCACCTTGGCAGTCTCTGGAATGCTCCTCTTACACACAATACCTGGTGATCAAGGTCCTTTGTGGGTTGAATGTGTCAGGGAATGGTCCTTTGTTCTTCCAATCACCGTCTGTTAATATGCAAAATGTCTTTTCCAGCCACGGCTAATCTGTTTAACAAGTCCTTTCTTCACTCCAGTAACAGATTAAAATCAATGTTCAAGACAGAATTAATGTGCCTCATTCTTGGCAGGAGGGGGCCTAGCACGACACCTCCACACCAAGCGGAATGATATGCGATTTGAGAAAAGGTGCATTTCATTAAAAGAAAATATAAGATACAGGAAAAAAAAAACATGCATTTCCTTTTTTGGCAACCCAATAAACATGTGGTTCTTGAGGAAGCTTTTTTTTCCACGTTGCCCATTTTCATGACTGCCTAGGGTGTCTTTGATGATTAAGTTTAATTAGCCCCGAGTTTGAATTTTTGTTCCGGAGAGTCAGTGGGGGTGGGATGGAGGGGTCTATCCTGAATCTCTGTCACTGCTTTGCTGAGTCATGCAAAGGCTTTTGACTTTAGGGGATGGGTGATTCCTTTGGTTCTGACTGTAAGGGAGGATCCTTTGTCCCAGAGGACACTCCTGCCTGCAGGTATTTGTGCCGACTCTACTGCAGTCCCCTGTGGCTCTTCGACTAGGTGAGGCATCACCCTTACAGTTCCTCTGCCCCTTAGAGGTCGTTGTTTGTCTCTGCAGGTTCCTGTAAATACTGTTCGCAACTCTGGTGGGGTGCTTCTAGTGTCTGCATTTACATAGGAGGATGTGGGGTCTAACTTTTCAAATTTTACAGGGTTGGCTGAATGGACAGTAGGGGTTTTCATCTGGGACTCCTCCCGGACTTCCTTTTATCTGCCCACTCGGTCACTTTATCCCCTTCCCTGTCTAACCTTTTGCCAGCCTTGTGCCTGCCTGTCTGTCCCTTTTTGCTCTCGGCGGGGGTCCCTTATGGTTCACCAGCCCTCTGTTGGACAGTCCTCCGAACACCGGTACAGGACTCAAGGGTTCAGGTTTCACTGTAGGTTGGGGTTTCCCCTCAACCCAGCACAAGTGGCAACTCCTGCAGTACTCCAACACTTTCGTATACTGGGATGTACAGCCACTGTAGTCTCGTGGGCCCTTCTCAATACTTTTCTCTGATACCTCTGCGGCACCGCTAACAGGTGAACTAATGTCCACTCCTTGCCCTCAGGTCTGTGAGGAGAACTCCATTTCCTCATCACTACCTCATTCTTTAAATGGCAGCAATCAGGGACTCCCTCTCCTTCACTTTCAGACTGGGCAGCCTTTGCTAACTCTCACAATACTGGGTCGGCTCACTAAGCCTCAGCCAGGGAAAATCCATTTAATTCATTCCCTGGGTTTGAAAGTTTCGGACAGGCACACTTCATGGTCATCTGCCTGCAATGCCAATGCAGTCTCCTCTGGGGGCAGCTGGTTTGATCATGGTCTGATCCACTATACCTTCAGAGAAACTGCAGGGGTCTGTCTCCTGCCACTGCCCTGTCTCTCTGACCTCCTCTGGTCTTTCTTTCACTACTGGGGGGGCTACCACTTCAACCCGCCAGATCATTACCTAGGAACTGGTCAACCCCGTCCACAGGCAAACTAAGGACAATCCCTATGGTCACCGGTCCCGAAACTAGGGCACACTCCAGGTGCACCCAGTGTACAGATACAGGCATACACTGCCCTCCAATACCATTCACCACCATTTTGGTGTTCACTGCACTCTCTGGGGGAAAGGTCAGGCCTTTTCCCAGTAATAGGGATCTAGTGGTCCCTGAGAATTACTATGGGCTTGCTTGCCCCACTCGAGGTGTAGGGGGTTACTTTCCCTTCAAACACAAAATCCTGATCACCTTCAACAATCCTATTAGCTTTTCCTGAACTTGCAGTCGTAAGCTTCCTGGATCTTATTCTTACTGCAGTTAAAGCCACAGCTTGTACTGTTGTGCTTTCCATCAGGTTAGCTTCTTCACCGAGCGGGTGTGCCCTGATTAACCATACCGGTTTTCCCTTTAGTTTCCAGCAGTCAGCTTTTAAATGCCCTGCTTTATTACAATGGAAGCATTCAGGTCTCCGGGTCTTGCTCTTACTGCTCACAGCACCTTCCTTTTTGGCTAGAAAAGGGCCTCCTGTGTCTCCTGCTTTTCTTTTTCTCTCAGGACTGCTCGGGCTCCTAACATCTTCCCATCCTTTGTCCTTTTTGGATTTATGGGGGCGACTAGGAAAGGTTCTCCCTGGAAAACCAATTTATAAATTAAAGCAAACTCATCGGCCAGAACGGCCACTTGCCGTGCTCTCTGGACCCGCTGCTCCTCTATGTGGGTCTTTATGGAGAGTGGGACAGGGTGTTTAAATTCCTCTAACAGAATTACTTCTGAGATTCTCTTAGCTGAGCTGTACTTTAAGAGCCCTCAGCCACTGGTCAAAAGCCAGCTGCTTATTTCTTTTCAACTCCAGATAAGTTTGATTAGCTTGCTTCTGGAGAGTTCTATACTTTTGGCGATAGGCTTCGGGCGCTAATTCATATGCCCCGAGGATAGCATTTTTGGTCAGTTCATAATATAATGAACTCTCATCTGGCAACAGGGAATAAATCTCATGGGATTTTCCAGTTGCTTTGTAGTAAAAGTGGCTAGGTCTCAGCTGGTCACTTTAGCTGCCTTGCCAGTTTCTCAAAGGACATAAAAAATTCTTCTACATCTTCCTCATTGAATTTTGGAATTAGTTGAGCTAGTTTTAACAATTCTGTAGCCAGTCCTGCATTACGCTCCTCCACATTAGCCATACTTTCACTGGGGTTACTCTGTCGCTCCCTAGTTAACTTAAGCCGCTTTAGCTATCTTTCTTCACATTCCTTCTGGAATATTCTTTCTCTCTCCCTCTCCTGTCTTTTGTTTTCTTCACGTTCCTTCTGGAAGGCTCTCTCTTTCTCCCTCTCCTGTCTCTGTCTTTCCCTGTCTTGTAATTCAAGTTTCCTTTGTTCCAATTGTTTGCTAGCAGTACCCTGTCTGGGTCTGTTTCTACTTCTTCAGATTCAAGGGAAAAATGGGTTGGCCACTAGTCTTAGGAGTTCAAACTTCCTAGTCTTGCTACGTACAGTGATCCTGCACTGCTCATCCATTTTCCTCAACTCCTCCATAGACAGTGCTTTTAACTTATTCCAAGTTACTTCATCCTGGCTTGGAGAGCTACTAGCTTCAGTTGCAGACATGTTAGTATTGAAGCACACATAACCACAAGAAAATCTGCATTGAAATCTTGCTCTTTTTTTGCTTGGGAACAATTTGGCTTCCCCCTTCTAATTTCTCTCATTTGTCTGTGGGTCAATTCCAAATGCTAGCAGCCAAATTTCTGTTACGACCAGGTGAGAAAGGTGTCTAGGGGTCCCTCTCAACTTCACCTGGTCTTACCGTAACAGGGTTTAATTTTAAACACATTGTGTTTATTAGCTCCCCTTTGGTGAATCCTTGTTTAGCACTTTCCAATTATAAGGCAAAGAAACCAGCACAAAGGGGCTTTCTTAGGTTTATAAACTTAAACTCCAATTCGGTTGACACCTATGGATACACGACATGCCCATGCTAGCATGCATACACGATACACACCTGCAAATAGAGACAGAAAAATAAATTGAAAAGTTTGAGACAATATCTGAAAAGTTTTTTGTTACGGTTCTTCAAGCTCACTGTAGAGTCCTTGATTCTAGGTAGATCTTGCTTTTCTATGAGGCCCAGTATTATCCTTAAACCTTGTTTGCTGTAGGAGACTTTTCTCTCTTGGGGTTCAGTGGATTCAGAGGCTTGTGAGAAAGAGATGGGAGCAGATAGGAGAGATCATCTCAGTCCAGGAGCAAACAGACACTCACAGTCCAAACTGTTTTTACAATTCAGAAAACCCCAGGTTGTCAAGCAGGTTAGTCGCGTGACTAACTGGTCTGACCACGTCTTGGATTGCATCACCTTAGTAGTCTTTTGGAATGCTCCTCTTGCACACAATACCTGGTGATCAAGGTCCATCGGGGTTGATTGTGTCAGGGAATGGTCCTTTGTCCTTCCAATCACCGTCTGTTAACATACAAAATGTTTTTTCCAGCCATGGCTAATCTGTTTAACAAGTCCTTTCTTCACTCCAGTAACAGTTTAAAATCAATGTTCATGACAAAATTAATGTGCCTCATTCTTGGCAGGTGGGGGCCTAGCACGACCATACATTATATATATATATATATATATATATATATATACACATACATACATACATACATACATACATACATACATACATACATACACACACGGCATCTCTTCCCGCTCCTGCAGTTACCTCTGGTGCTCTCCCAAAGATCTACCCTTGGCCCCCTCCTGCCCCTTGGTGACATTATCCGAAAACACATCAGTTTCCACATGAACACAGACCACACCCAGCTCGACCTCACCACCACCTCTCGATCCGTCCACAGTCTCTAAATTGTCAGACTGCTTATCCGGCATCAAGTACAGGATGAGCAGAGATTTTCTCCAATTAAACACTGGTAAAACTGAAGCCATTGTTTTTAGTCCTTGCTACAAACTCTGTTCCCTAGCTACCAAATCCTTCCCTCTCCCTGGCAACAGTCTGAGGCTGAACCAGACTGTCCGCAACCTTGGCATCATATTCGACCCTACCAAACACATATCCGCACAATTAAGACTGCCTATTTTTACCTCTGTACCATCACCCAATTCCACCCCGCCTCGGCTCAGCTACAGAAACCCTCACTTGTGCCTTTGCTAACACTAGACTTGACTATTCTAATGCATTCCTGGCCGACATCCCACATTCTAATCCCCGTAAACTTGAGGTCATCCAAACTTTTGCTACCTATGTCTTTACTCACATCAAATCCTGATCATCACCTGTGCTTGCCAACCTCCACTGGTTCCTGGTTAAGCAATGCCTTAATTTTGAAGTTCCCATCCTTGTTTTCAAATCCCATGACCTCATCGCTCCCTATCCCGAATCTCCTCTAGCCCTCAGAGATATCAGAGTTCCTTTAATTCTGGCCTCTTGTGCAGCATCAATTTAAATTGCACCAGCTTTCAGCTGCCTAGACCCCCAAGCCCTAGAATTCCCTCCCTAACCTTCTTCGCCTCTCTACTTTGCTTTCCTCCTTTAAGGTGCTCATTAGCGTCTACCTCTGACCAAGCTTTTGCTCACCTGTCCCAATTATCTCCTAATGTGGCTTGGTGATATATTTTGTTTCATAATGCCCTGTGAAGTGCTTTGGGGTGTTTTATTATGTTAAAGGTGCTATATCAATACAAGCTGTTATGTGACTGCAAAATTCAGACAGCTCACAGGGGATTTAAGAACAATACTGGCATAAATTTCACAGAGTATGTTGTATAAGTGCCTATATTATATTTGGCGCATTACAGGATGCAAGAGTTTTGAAATTGCAAAAGCACTTTGCAACTTTCAATATAAGAGTTTTATAATTTTGATACAGGAACAGCTGTCTCCTCTCAGATGAGAGATTTTGTGATTTTTTTTAAATGACTTTGAGAATGAGACATTATACGATGCACATCCATCCAAGACGTTACATACTTGCAAAGGCTAAAACAAATCAAGTTTATTTCTCCATCACAGATCAACCGGCCTGATCCAGATTTGTGTAGAAGTGATAATGCCATTAAGACTTTAAACTAATTTCTCATTTTCCTTTTCACAATATAGCTCTCAATCTCCATTACTTGGTTCTATATTGTTGCTGGTTTGGCAAAAATGAAGGGTCTCTGACCTGAAACGTTAACTCTGTTTCTCTCTCCACAGTTGCTGCCAGACCTGCTAAGTATTTCCAGCATTCCTTGTTCTTATTTCAGATTTCCAGCATCTGAAGTATTTTGCTTTTATTTAAATATTGATGGTGTTGGCCATGCTTCTACAATTTTAGCAATTGCTTTAGGAATGGCTCCAGAGTTTCTTGCTCCTCTACCTGACCAAGAGGTTATTTCAGGTATTAATTACTCAGCTGAAGTGTTTCCTGACATCAGTTCTGAGCTTCCCTTTTACCCATGGGTATCCATGTCTTTGTCCTTCACTTGTGGTTTAACTTTATTACTGCTCCCAATTAACATTTGCTAGTTGTAACTTAGCGTTTTCTTGGCATTGCTGGCAAGACTGACATTTACTGCCATTTCTGGTTGCCTAATTATGATAGCGGTGGGCCACCTTCTCGAACAGCTGCAATCTGTATTGCTATCAGATTGGCACAACTGAGTGACCTGCCAGGCCACTTCAGAGGGCAATTAAGTGTTAACCACACTGGTGTGGGACTGGAGTTGCTTGGAAAAGGATGGCAAGTTTCTCTCGCGGATATTGATTTGGATTTTGCAACAATCCGATAGCTTCGAGTTCACTTTTAGTGACATCAACTTTTAATGTACAGGCTTTTCAAACAGAATTAAATCCCTGAACTGCTGTGGTGTGATCTTAATTCAAGTTCTCTGCATTAATAAGTCTAGTACCAATACGATGCCCTCTACCTGACACTAAGAATCTGCCTCATAGCTTATCTCTGCACCGTCCCTATGGGCTTGGATGATCAGTGAGAAAAGCTGAACACCGTACTCGCGATGTGCCCTTACCAGTGTACTGCACGTTTTCAGCATGACTGCTTCAGTCTTAAGACTCTGATCTGGCAGTACAGCTTGGCTTCCTTAGTATATTCAGGACTCTCCCAGTTTTCTTCTAGTTAGTTTAATACCATTCATTTAAGTAAGTGTGTCAATGTGTAATTCCCTGCACTGATCTGCACTAAATTTCATCAACCATATTTTGCATACACACAAAATTACGTCCGGGTCCTTCTGCAGCTCCTGTTAAAACTGTTCTGGTGAAAGGTCAATGACCTGAAAAGTTAACCTTTTACCTTTCCTCAGATGCTACCAAACCTATTGAGTATTTCCATCATTTTCTATTTTTATCCCTGAATTCTGATAATTTATGTAGGTTACAAATATTTAAACAGGTTTATAATTTATTTTTAAATGCATTAATCTGCATTTTTCTTCATTAACTTTATCCCCCCCCTTTTAGGATAACACAACGACGACGTGTAGAGTATCAATTGCAGTTTCCCTATACCACTCTTAAAACCACGTATTTTGATTAGATTACTATGCCATCTTGTGGCAATATTGCACCAGTTAGCTTGATAGCATATTCAAACGAATCTGGAGGTACTTGCACAACTTGATCCAGTAAAACCCTCGCCACATTAACAGCTCAAATTTGTCCTAGCACACTGACAATCTTATTGCACTCAGAATAGTAGTCAAGAAACACTGGACCTTTTAAATGATTATCTGCACTGTTAAAATACTACTTGGAAAAGATCGATGCATAAATATTTTATATTTATTTTAAAAAACATTTCCATAAAGCATTTCCCTCCCATAGTGTCTAGAAAATGTTCAACAATAAACAAATCGCAGCAGGTACATTATCATCGCATGCCACACAAATAAGATACAGGGTAGATACATAAAAACACATATAATGGAAAGAACAATACGGATGTAAGGGAGCAATTTTAGTGAAAGTATCATACAAAGGGTCATAAGGTAATATCACAAGAGCAGACAGCTTGAGAGTGACTGCAAAATTGAAAAGGAAAACTATTCAACCAAAAAAATGATTATATTGCACACTGCTACGTGTTACATGCAATATAACCTATTGATCAGTTTTCATGATCTAATGTTCTATTTTAAATTCAAATTTACTAACCTGTTCACTGACACTGAATGTAGGCTAGCAAACAGAAATATGATGTGGAGAGAAAATAATTTGAAAATTACTTTGAAAAATGTTAATTTTCACAAACTGAAAATAAGAAATAAAAAACAATTAGATGCTGCACGCTACTTAAAAAATGCCATTTGAGGGAATAGACGCACCTTCATGGGTATGTTTGTAATAGTAGTGGAAGCAAGGTCAAAGTGTTGCTGGACAAGTGTAGTGAGTTTTGCAGGCAGCTGCCTTCCTGCGCGGACACTGTGCACCTCGCTGGTTAGGGTTGAAGAGATCTGCAGGAAACAATTTGAACACCGACTGATGACATATTTTATTAGACACCAAAGTTAAATTAGTGTTGAATTAACATTTGTTACTACAAAACACAGATTTAGTATATACACCACTTTTTCATTTAAGATGTAACATAGGAAATTTGTCCTAAATGCCTAAATTATAAAAAAAAAGTTTGTGTATATTTAATTGGGCGTAATTTAAAAATAATTTGCATCTATTTAGCACCTTTAATGTAGTAAAACATCCCGAGGTGCTTCATAGGAAGAGTTATTGGACAAAAATTGACACTGAGCCAAGGAGGAGATACTTGGATGGTGACTGAGTAGCTTGGTCAGAGAGGTAGGTTTGAAGGAGTGTCTTAAATGGAGAAAGAGGTGGAGAAATTTAGGGGAGGAATGCCAAAGCTTAGGGGCTATATTTTAAAATATTAAATTACCATATTGGAATGATCTTTTATTGAAGTCAACACAAGGAGAAAAATTGGGAAATACATAATGGACAGCCAATTCAATTATCAACCATCTTAGACCAATTGGCCAAAGTTAAATTACTCCCGTTATTTTTGAAGCACTCTCTTAAACAACCCAAACTTGTGTCATGGTCCTGTAGTTTTTTTTCGGAATATGCAGTTTGCCTTTAAGGCTCGCAAGGGATCGGCATTGCTTTAACTGCCGACAAGCCTTAGGAGTTATAGGAAGGTGCATTTTTGTTGCCTTAGAAACAGCCATTTGGAGACTGCGATTCAAACGGTGCATTCTCATTACCATAGAAACAGCCGCTGGCAAATGAGTCTCACGCAATACATTTGTTACAATTCAATTTTGAACTGGCTTTTAGTTGAAGACAGTTTATTCTAACAGAACACAGACAGACAAAGGACACAGCTGTGTTCAGCACACCTGATAAAGAGCTCTCAACCATTTAAAATGTAGAAAAAGGATTTTAGTTTGTTTATTGCTATCTCTCAAAATTCTAAGAAAAAGTCAAGCCAAAACAGAAATCTCTAGTAATTTAAATTGAAGAAAGGGAAGTTAGACTGTGACAATCTTTTATCCCTCAAAAACTCTAAAGTCAGACTGCTTCCATTGAAAGTATTTGCAAGTCGTTAATTGATGAAATTCGCTGGAGAAGGAAAGCAACATTCTGTGAGGACTTCAAGCAAGTTTCTGTGAGGACTTCAAGCAACATTGGACTGTAAATTTGCAAGGACTCTCATTTTTTCCATTTTAAATGTTGCTTATATCTTCATAGTGTTTAAGAATTTAGTTAGTCTAATTAAAGAGTTAATTTGTTGATTTAAAGACACCTGATTTGGTTGGCCTCATTCAGGGGTTAATAGAAGGTACAATTCGGCTGGGTCTTTTTTCAATTTGGAAAGTTTTAAATGATATGTTAGCCGATCTGTGGAGTGACGGGATTGAATTAACAGTGCATCGGTCCCACCACAATCAGAATCGTATATTTTGATTGGGGGCTTTGACAGGAGCGGTCAGTCGTAACACTTGGAGAAAAAATTAGTTTCAAGTTCTCCTGGGAAGCAATCATGCTGAAACTGCACAGTTTCCTGGTAACCATACATTTTGAATGCTGCATTCTGCTTTGGTCATTGAGAAACAATGAACCATGTGAGCTCCACAGCTCAATACCAGTTCACAATCTCGTTTTACTTGTTTTAATTACTGTTAAGAGTAAACAAATACTATTAATGCACTTTTTGCAACAATTAAAGGACATGGGAAGAAGTGCTTTTGTTCAAGTGAGCCTCATTTTAGTAACCCATTCACATAAAATTATATAAAATCTATGGGAACAGCTTTAGCACTGAAAAATGCATTTACCACACCTAAATAAACCAGTGGATTTTAACAAAAAAAACCCTGAAATGTTAGTATTTTCGTTTCTAATGTTTTTATTTTCATCAGAAATGCAAGATCACATATTACAAAACAATACATGGCGCACAGCTCAACATCAGTGTCATTTAGGACACCTGAAACACCTTCCCGAAGCCGGTCTCGCACTGTTACCTTGTAGTGCCCAATTGGGATATGACTTATGCTGCCCCTTGAGCATCATTAAAGGAGAAGTCACTTGGCAATGATTCACAGCAATGCAGAAGTAACAATTTGAATAACTCATGTCCCATAGTTCAGAATTTAAGTGACGCTAAAATGCAATGGCATGCAGTGTCCAATTCTTTACAGAAAATAGAACTCACGTCTTTCCTTGGACGATCTGAAACTAGGCTGTCTTCCCCCGCTGTGTAGGTGTGAATTAAGACCAGTTCACAATGTTGAATTTGCATCAAGCTGAAAGGAAACAATAAACATTAAGTAAACCATCTGTTTAAAGAAAGTACCACACTTATCCATTTTCAAATTTACTTCCTTTAAGCTGTCCATAACATTTCTCACTGAAATAAGACAACATCTGGCATATTTGTCCTTTACCTTTGATAAATAAGAAATAAATGTTTTAAAAACAAAGTATTTTCATTTCAACAAAAAAATTCCATGCGAAGTAGGTAAGTTAGTAGATCTTTAAGACGACGTCGTGATACAACAGAACCTTTCTCTGTTCTCTGTGTTGAGCAAGAGTGAACATTTCAACAAAGGTGCCACATACAGACTTCTATCAAGCTTGGGAATAACTGAAAATGGCCAACTGAGGAAAAATGGTCATTTGAAACTCTTCTCATGTCATTAAAGGCGAGGCAATTTGCCAATAATATTGATCAAAAGTGACAACACTCAGGAAACATTTTTATAAATACAACAGATAGAGATGAATAACATCTCTTGCATCGAAGAACTGGCTCAAACTTACTTATCAGAACTAGCTGCTAACTTGTTGTGCTCATGGATAGTCTCTTGGACACAGTCTTCTAACATTCGCACATGGCTGTCACTGCAAGCAAAATTTTAAAAGAGAAATAGAAGAGGATCAGACAAACTTGTCAAAAGTAGTACCTAGCTCACAATCGAGAGACTGCTAATGTAGAAGTCACTAACTAAGAGCTTAAAGCAAGCTTTCCAATCAACAGAGTCTGATCCATTATCAGCAACACATTCCAAGTATAAGAAACAAAGCCATGACACAGGATATTTTAATCATATTATTTAACACTGATTCAAATATTTTCAGGTTTTGATCGACAGAGTAGTCTTTCTAAGAGGATCAGCTACACTTGCAACTCTAAAAATGATAATGACAATAGCTCACACTTATATAGCGCCTTTAACAAAAAAATTCCCAGGGCATTTCACAGAAATATAGTCAAAAAAATAGGCGCTACATAAGAGGAGGAGATATTGAAAGCTTGGTCAAACAGGTGGGTTTTAAGGAGGGCCTTAAAGGAGGAAAGCGAAATGAGAATGCACAAGAGGCCAGGGTCAGAGGAAGGGAGAGTTTTGGAACGCAGGGCAGTTGTAGTTGTAGGACTGGAGGAAATTATCGAGATGGCAAGAAGAGAGACCATGAAGGGATTTGAACCGTGAGAATATTAAATTTGAGGCTTTGGGTGACCAGCTGTAAAAATAAGTTAGCAAGCAGAGAGCTGGTGAGTGAGTGGAACTTGTTGTGGGATAATACGTGGTCAGCAGAGTTTTGAAATGAGCTGAAGAGTGGAGGATGGAAGACAAGAGGCCGCCAACAAGTGCATTGGAATTGAATAGTATTTACCATCAAGAATTCAAGTAAGCTGAACAGACATTTACTCTTGTGTGGCCTCATCAGCTGAATTTTGCTAGATCATACCAAGATACTAGATAAATGGTGCTCATCATGACCATAACATATTTATACAGCGTCCTTAACATAATAAGACAGCCTAAGGTGCTCTGTCGGAGCATTATAAATCAAAATATGACAAGAGTCATATAAGGAGACATTAGGTCAGATTAATAAAAGTTTTGGTCAAAGAGATAGGCTTTAAGGAATGTCTTAAAGGAAGAAAGCAATGTGGAGAGGTGCAAGGAGGGAATTCCAGAGCTTATGGGATAGGCAACTGAAGGCACAGCCACCAATAGTGGAGTGAGTAAAATCGAGGATGCTCAAAAGGCTGGAATTAGATGAACGCAGATATCTCAGAGGGTTGTGGGGTTGGATAAGATAACAGAGATAGGGAGCTGTGAGGCCATGGAGGGATCTGAAAACAAGGATGACAATTTTAAAACCAAGACATTGCTTGACCAATGTAGCCAATGTAGGTCAGCAAGCACAGAGGTGATAGGAGAATGGGACCTGGTGCGAGTTAAGACACGGGCAGCAGTTTTGGATGCTCTCAAGTTTACGGAGGGTAAATGTGGGAGACCAGCCAGGAGTGCATTGGCCAAGTCTAGAGGCAACAAAGGCATGAATGAGGATTTCAGCAGCTGAGACAGGGATGAAGACATCAATGTAACGGAGGTGTAAATAGGTGGTCAGTTTTTTAAAAATTCTTTCATGGGATGTGAGCGTTGCTGGCAATGCCAATATTTGGTCCCCATCCCTAGTTGCCCTCGACAAGGTGCTGGTGCGCCGCCTTCTTGACCCACTGCAGTCCATCGTGATTGTGTGCATATGGGGTCGGAAGCTCATCTCAGGGTCAAATATGACATAAGGTTGCGAACAGACTGGTTTAGTCTCAGACTGTTGCCATGGAGAGGGAAGCACTCAGTAGCTAGACAAAGTTTGGAGGGGAGGGCCGAAAACAATGGCTTCAGTCTTCCCAATAATTAATTGGAGGAAATTTCTGCTCATCCAGTACTGGATGTTGGATAAGCAGTCTGATAATTTAGCAACAGTGCGGGAGTCAAGAGAGATAGTGGTGAGGTACAGCTGGGTGTCATCAGTGTACATGTGAAAACTAATGCTGTACTTTTGGCTGATGTCACTGAGGGGCAACATGTAGATGAGAATTAGGAGAGGACCAAGGATAGATCTTTGGGGGACACCAGAGGTAATGTGGGGAGCAGGAAGAAAAGCCTCTACAAGTGATACCCTGGCTACGATTAGATAAATAAGAATGGAACCAGGTGAGAGCAGTCCCAACCAGGTGGACGACAGTGGAGAGGCAATGGAGGAGGATGGGCTCAGACAGGTTGAGAAGGACGAGGAGGGATAGCTTACCTTTGTCACAGTCACATAGGATGTCATTTGTGACTTTGCTAAGCGCCAATTTGGTACTATGGCAGGGGCAGAAACCTGACTGGAGGGCTTCAAACATGGAGTTCTGGGAAAGATGGGCATGGATTTGGGAGGCAACAACACATTCAAGGACTTGAGAGGAAAGGGAAGTTGGAGATGTGGCAGTAATTTGCAAGATTAGTGGAGTCAAGTACTGGTTCTGAGAAGTGTAATGACAACAGATTTAAAGGCAAAGCACTGTCTTTGTAAGAAGGGAGAGTCAGGACAAAAGGTCATCTAGAATGAACATAGATTTGAATGAGCTGCTGAGTCTTGTACCCAGATCACACTACAATCTATTCTAATTTTGACACACTTTCCCCATCTCAATTGATAATCACATCAAGAAGTTTTTAAAAATGTTAAGAGGTTATATTCCAAAGAACTACATCCTCACACATAAAACAGGCCATTACCATCATTAGAATTAGCCCACAGCTGCATATACCAGACCGTTAAATAAACCAAAATACAAATAATAGACTAACTGTATAACAGACTACAGTATGAAGAACCATGAAATAGGGTTCATAAACCTCCCACCCTCCAAAACCAGGTAACTCACAAAAGATTACGGAGAACAGCAATATTATCTGAAGGAGATTAATAATATTTTGTATGCATTCATAATGCATTTTATTCTGATACGACTGATACACTGGAGTGCAAACAGCCCAGAAATGAAATGCAATCACTTTAATTCAATTCAGCATACCGTAGCAATTTAATAGCTTAAACACAATGGAATTAAAATGACTATATATTTTTGCAAACTATTGATCAATATCTATTGTGAATGAGGGAGAAAATGCTAAGCAGCGCACCTTTTGGCATTAGTTATACAGATGATACGACCCCTGTTGCTGACACGGTCTGCGTTTTCCATTAACGTGGTCCGGGCTTCATGCTGATAATCTGTACATTTGCACAGTACCTCCACTGCTTCGACTAAGCCATGCAGCACGCTGCAACATTCTGGGTCTGTGCGTGGGTTGGGAGGCCCAACAGCTGCTAAGGCTGCCATCAACTATTACAGAAATAAGATCTGTCATTGCCTGCTTGTTAACACAATCGAAAAACTGCTGGATTAAAATTTTACATATCACATAGAGCTGATCAAGAACTGAAATTATTATTTCATAAATATGTGAGGTAAATTCTGAAACCAAGTCATAAAATCATAGAATGATACAGAATA
Source organism: Heterodontus francisci (assembly GCF_036365525.1). Lineage (NCBI taxonomy): Eukaryota > Metazoa > Chordata > Chondrichthyes > Heterodontiformes > Heterodontidae > Heterodontus > Heterodontus francisci. The sequence continues at coordinate 12,311,023 of NC_090397.1, read as the reverse complement.
TAAGGAGGCCATTCGGCCAATCATGCCTGTGCCAGCTTTTTGGTAAAGCTATTCAATTCAGCACACTCCCCTGCTTTATCTTCATAGCCCTGTGAATTTTTTCCCTTTCAGTATTTATCCAATGCTCTTTTGAAAAAGTTTCATGTCGCCTCTGGTTCTTCTGCCAATCACCTCAAATCTGTACCCTTCTGTCACTGGGAACAGTTTCTCATTTACTCGATCAAAACCTTCATTATTTTGAACACTTATCAAATCCCAGTCTCTCCAGATAACTGAAGACCTTCACTCTGGTACCACTCTAGTCAACTTCTTCTGGACCGTTTCCAAGACCTTGATATCCTTCCTAAAGTGTGGTGCCTAGAATTAAACAAAAGACTCCAACTTGCACCTAACCAATGTTCTATAAAGATTTAGCATAACTTCCTTGTTTATGTACTCTAATCCCTTTAATAAATCCAAGGATCCCATTTTTTTAAAAATAAAAGTCTTCTCAACTTGTCCTGCCACCTTCATTGATTTGTGTACATACACCCCAGATTTCTCTGTTCCTGCATCCCCTTTAAAATTGTACCATTTAGTTCATGTCTGAAGTCAATTACCTTTCACAGAGCTGAGTATTTCCTGCATTTCCTGTTTTTATTTCCGATTTCCAGCATCCGTACTAATTTTTCTCCTTTCATTTAGTTACCACTATTCTCTGCTTTCATCCTCTTAGCCAATTCAATATCCATGAAACCACTGTCCCTATAATTTTGCCAACAAGTTTATTATATGGTACTTTGTCAAAGGCCTTTTGAAAGTAAATATACACAACTGCACTACCCTCATCAACCCACTCTTTTAAGACTTTTAAGTCCCTGAATGACTGCGTTCTTTGAAAATTTCAAAATATGTTAAGGTTTTTGGAATACAATGTTAGATGTCCAAAGCAGAATTACAAGAAGGGAAAAGGAGGCTTCTTCTGACTATCTACAGTAATTGGAAGGTGCTAAAATAGAATGTTAACTCCAGAATCCCACTTCACCAGTTTGATCGCAACCTTGATCAGCTTCCGATCCACTACCTTGAAACATTCACTCCCTCCACCAGTTGCGCACAGTGGCAGCAGTGTGTACCATTTACAAGACACACTACAGCAACTTGCCAAAGCCCCTTCAACAGTACTTTCCAAACCCGCTAACCTCTACCATCCAGAAAAACAAGGGCAGCAGGTGCATGGGAACACCACCACCTGCAGGTTCCTCTCCAAGTCACACACCGTCCTGACATGGAACTATAATCGCTGTTCCTTCACTGCTGCTGGGTCAAAATCCTGGAACTCCCTCCTTAACAGCACTGCAGGTGTACCTACACCATATGGATTGCAGCTGTTCAAGAAAATAGTTCACCACCACCTTCTCAACGGCAATTAGAGAGGGGCAACAAATGCTGCCTCGCTAGTGATGCTCATTAAAGAAGCCTCAGTGAGTTGCTGCAGTGCATCTTGTGGATGTATGTTCAAGAAGGACATTTTATCCCTGTTCTGATGAAAGGTCGTCAACTCAAAATGTTAACTCTGTTTCTTCTTCCAAAGATGCTGCCTGACCTGCTGAGTGTTTCGAGCATTTTGTTTTTATTTTATCCCTTTGTTGGCCGATTCCATCTTGGTTTTAAATTGTACTTTTAGTATCTTTCTGGCATTATTTGACTTATACAGAATCTACTGGTTTTAGCCTATGCATTTTGATTTTGTGTTTTAATGCCGTTATAAGAAGGCAGGGGAGTTTGGTGGGGAGCCCACATGACCGCAGGGAATGTACATCAAAATAGTTTGTTAGATAAGCACCTTAAGAGAAAACATTTGTAGGGCTACAGCAAAAGGGCAGGGGAGCGAGATGAGCAGATGTCGCTCTTGCAGAGACATGGCAGAGTCTTCATGGGACGAATGGCCTTCTTCAGTGCTACAACGATTCTATGATTCAGCTGATAGGAAACTCGATCAGCTTGTTGAAACTGCATTTTCACTATGAATCCAAAAAAGCTTTGGGGTGAAAGACTGAACTGTAACCATGGGAAATGGAAAGATTCACTGATGCAATAGAGGTCGATAGCAAGTTTGGGGACAGAGTAGTGAGTTTTACTCTGCATCTGGCTATCCCATACCTAATCTGAAAGTGTTTGATGCTGATATTAGGTACCCATAGTGGGAAAAGACTCCATTTCTAAGCACCAATACTGTTTATCTTCATCCATACAAAAAAATACATGTTTCTTAAAGAATTCATTCATGACACCGGAAACCAAAATACAAACACCAACTCAAAGCCGATCTAAATGACACATAGATTGTGTTTGAAAAATGAAAAGAAAACTCAAGCCTCATCTTACCTCCCGTACAAGATGGGGAATACTCCTTAGCCCACTTGATCTTATCCTTCCAGTGAATCGACTTTACCTTTAGCCGATTAGAGCACCAATAGTTATTTCATCTCCAATGCCTTGGTCTCAGCCAAGGTACTTAAACCCTGTCCCAGCTGTTCAGTCTGTGCAAACATCACTAGCTCCTGTTATAAACTTCCATCTCATAACTCTGAACTTGGGCCACCTGCCTTGACATATCTAAGTATTGTTTCAGGTTTTTTTCTATCCAATTAACTTTTCAGTTTAAGTCTATACCCTTCCATTTCATTTCAGATTGAAATTCCCTTCTAAATCTCCTCAAATTCACTTTCTGCTTTTTGGCATTCCTTTTGTGTATTTATTAGCTTTCTTTTACACCGTTTCAGCTCTAGATTCATTCTTGTTATTTTGAACACCTCTTTTGGCCAGAATAAAGAGCTACTGAGTAAAATAGTCTAATATAAATAGGGAAAATTTAATTTATATCTGAAATGCAACAGTATTTTAAAAAACAGTTGCTTGAAAATCAACCATAAAAATTTCAGACAATTAAGGTCAATGTAGTTAATCGCAACAAGGGCTAGTTACTCCCCACTCCAAAATCAAAAGGTTTTGCTTTACCTCTTGCAGGTTCTGATCTTCTTGCCCCCAGGAGTTCAGGGTGTGTGCTCTTGAGTCGCTTACAATGAAATTGACCTAAAAAAAATCAAAACAAGAATTGAAAGAACTAAATACAAATATGTGAAGTGAATTTTAAAGTGCTTTAAAATGGGTGAATAAAATACAGTAAATTCACCACAAAACATGGTTGATACACTGTTACAATTCAATCCTTTTTGGAAAAAGTAATCACTGTAAGAACTGTCTGCAATATGTTTCACCCAGAGCAGATTTAAAAGAGCGGTATTATTTCCCACAATTAGCGATCACTGCACTGCAACACGGATTACAATATCCCAGTAATGAGTGGGAAGCATATGTCCCATTGTTAAATAACTGGCTGAATTCACATTTTGTAAATAAATCACTTTAATAACTGAGGCAAGTTTGTTGACCATCTTTTCTTTCTTCGAGGGTAAATATTCCATTAAACAGGTATTCACCCCTCAACAGAATATTCTTCTCAGGACCCCTTTTAAAAGAAAAAGCAGCAAGAGGAACAGACTGAAACCCATCCCAAACCAAGTAGTCATGAGTTCTCATTTCTTGCTTCTGCAGCTGACTCCTGTAGCTTGCAGTGATAACATGCAGAATTTGAAAGCATTTGTGGCTATTAATGTGCTTTTTTTTAAAAAAAAAGATACAAACTCTCATCGAGCAGAGACTACTGCATTGTGTTTTTAAAATCGGGATAAATATTTGATGCCGAAGAGGAGCTTTTTGGAAAGGCAGGATAGTAAGATTAGTTTTGGATTGCTCTTGCAAAGTGCCAACAATGACACAATGGGACAAAAGGCCTCATTTGGTGCAGCTGCCTTCCATGGTTCTATGAAGTATAAGCGAAGAAAATGAAGTAATTGGGGAGCTATTTATGGAGGATTCCTATACTAGCTTCCACTAACCAAGTAAAACTTTTCAATTACAAAGAAACAGATGTTATCAATACTTGGATTAGGGTCATGATCAGCAAAATCTGGGGTAGAGAACTGAATGAAGATGGTCCTTAAACTTAGAATGAGCAAGTAATATTGAATGGCAAGCTCACGTCAATAATACATGCTAGTTTGGGAGAAAACAAAAAATATTGAATGATAAATGGCACTGCGATGATCAGTTGGAGCAAAAGGTTGATGAAGGATAAACAATTAAAGGGAATGCAATTATAGGGAAGACCAAAGCCATTGTCTTCGGTACAAACCACAAACTCCTGTTCCCTAGCCACCGACTCCACCACTCTTCTTGGCAAATGTCTGAGGCTGAACCAGACTGTTCGTAGCCTTTGTGTTGGATAGCATAGAAAATAGGAGCAGAAGTAGGCCATTCGGCCCTGCTCCGCCATTCAAAAAAGATCATGGCTGATCGTCTAATTCAGTACCCTGTTCCTGCTTTCTCCCCTTATCCCTTGATTCCTTTGGCATTAAGAAATATATCTATCTCCTTCTTGAATACATTTAATGGCTTGGCCGCCACTGCCTTCTGCGGTAGAGAATTCCACAGGTTCACCACCATCTGAGTGAAGGTATTTCTTCTCATCTCGGTTCTAAATGGCATACCCCGTATCCTGAGACCTTGACCCCTGGTTCTGGACTCCCCAGCCATTGGGAACATCCTCCCTGCATCTAGATAAGCTTCCAACTATGTATTCACTCCATCACTAAAATTGTCTCCTTCCACCTCCATAACATCGCCCAACTTTGCTTCTGCCTCAGCTCATCTGCTGCTGAAATCCTCATCCATACCTTTGTTACCTGTAGATCTGTCCATTCTAACGCACTCCTAGCCAGCCTCCCATCTCCACCCTCCATAAATTTGAGCTCCTCCAAAACTCCGCTGCCCATATCCTCATTTGCACAAAGCCCCGTTTATCCATCAGGAATGTTTGCATACCTTGCAGACATTGGCTCCAGGCTGAGCAATGTCTCGATTTTAAAATTCTCATTCTTGTTTTTAAATCCCCCTATAGCCTCATCCCTCCTACCTCCATAACCAGCTCCAGCCCTACAAACCTCCGAGATATCGGTCCTCCTCCAATTCTGGCCTCTTGTGCATTCCCGATTTTCACTCACTCCACCATGCCTTCAGTTGCCTAGGTCCCAAGCTCTGGAACTCCATCCCCCACCACCACCCCTTCCACCCAACCACCAAAACCACTTTGCTTCTCTACCTCGCTTTCCTCTTTTAAGACACTCTTTAAAGTCTATGTCATCTGCCTTAACATCTCTTTATGCGGCTCAGTGTCAAATTTTGTTTGGCAACGCTCCTGTAAAGTGCCTTGGGACATTTTACTACGATCAAGCCGTTATATAAATGAAACTTCTTGTTGCAATTAACGATAAGCAGGGGAGTAGAAGATAAACTCTGAAAAGCAGGGAAGAATGAATGTTTAAAACAGGACATATTGAACAATTCACAGCTGCTGAACAAGCATGGCGAGGTGGGGATGGTATAGAGAGAGTATTTGGCTGATAACATCTGTAAGCAACTGCGGGGAAAAAATGGGGACGACCTGAATGATTTGGTTATTTATAAATGACAAAGGAAATACTAAAACATTCGGCAGTTCAGTGATCTATGAAATCAACTAGATTAAGAAGCAACAAATCGCCCTTTCTACCCAATTACATGGTATTAAAGGATTTTTTGTATAGTATGCCTTCTGAACAAAGCTAAATAGGTTCAGTCATCATCAGAAGCAACCTAAAGATTTCCTTTGATAGTAACATGGACTTACAAAAGAAACCATTGGTCGCAATTTTTGTTTTAAACCACGTCTGAGGAGCATACAGTGCAAGACAACTGCTGCGCTCTCCAAATCAGTTATAAATACAATATCAAACCCATAGAACAGCCAGTATTTCCACTACTGATTGTGTCACCAGACAATTAAAAACTGTCCTCGATTGTTCAGGTTTTGAGCAAACATTTGTAAACTGTATTCAGCATCTGTAACAAGTACGATAGTGCAGTGGTTATGTTACTGGGCCAGTAATCCTCAGAAGTGGCCAAGCAAGCCACTCAGTGGCACCAAAGGTAATGCTACCCAGCAGTTCAACATGGCAGCTCACCACCACCTCTTCAGGGCAACTGGGGATGGGCAATGAACGTCAGCCTTGCCAGTCACGCCCACCTCTCGCCAATGAAGAAGAAAATGGTGATTCTGTTGGAATTTGCACTGTATCTATATTTTTTGATTCAATTCCAACTATTTTGCTACCCCTAAATTGCATACTAAAATAAAAGCAAAATACTGCAGATGCTGGAAATCTGAAATAAAAACAAGAAATGCTGGAAATACTCAGCAGGTCTGGCAGCATCTGTGGAGAGAGAAGCAAAGTTAACGTTTCAGGTCAGCGACCTTTCATCAGAAATGTTATCTCTGCTTCTCTCACCACAGATGCTGCCAGACCTGTTGAGTATTTCCAGCATATCTTGTTTTAATTTACCCCTAAACTGCAGCTGACTAAGCTTTCTCTTACATGGACATAATCATTAGATGATTGACATGGCACTGCTCACAAGAAAACATTTATCCTTCAGTTTTAAGTGAAGAATAGGTTGAAGACGACACCAATACATGAGGAGTTGTGCAGTGAATCAGCCAACCATAGTGTTTCTCTAAAGGATCAAATCATGTGTATCAACTTAATGAAAATTCAGTACAGAAAAAGCCTTATAATACAGTTAAGTCTTTTTTTGTGCTCATGAATCACTCCTAACCTTCTAGAGATTGATAATATGCACTTTTTTTTTAAAAGTGGCTTTGAAGCTGCTCTGTGATGCTTTCCACAGCAACATTAAGAGTTACTTCCAAGAGTTACTTGGCTGATGTAAGTGTAGCAGTACAGTACTCACAGCCAAGCACCTGGCTCAAAAGTCACTTTCTTTAAAAAAAAAGGAAAACAAATGATCCGAAATGTAATTACACAATGAAAATTCTAATGTCGTCACACGGCATTTGTTCTATAACTACATCTGCCTGCCATTTGCAAAAAGACTTAGGGGATGGAATTGGACATGGATGGGACTCAAGCTGGGTGACACTGCATTGGTCTCAAGTTACACTCCCCCACCTGATAAGCAGCTCCACTGACATCAATAGAACTGAATGCTGGACGTATTGTATCACAGGCGGTGAATACAATTCCACCCATGTCCAATTTCACTGCAAATAATCTTTCCTTAGGAGAACTCCTGATTCTGAATTACAAACAGAACATTGGACTCTCTTCCCGCGTCTACAGCTTTGTTTTTGCATTATTAGTTATTTATTATTAATCTATTTCAATTCTAGTACACAGCAAAAAAAAGTATCTCAAAGGACATTTATTTTTACTTACCCTGGTTGCACCCATTAATTGCTTTGGAGCAACTGTTAACAGCCTTTGGTCACCAGATGTTGACGTCATGCCGCTTAATGTTGCTGGCTGAGATACACAGGGAAATTAAATAGAACAACAGGTTTTATATACGGTTTGCAATATATATTCAAAATGGAATGTCAACACTCCAGGAACCACACATTGTATGTTACTGAAATATGCATTGGACAATCATAGAGCACAGAAGACCACCAACCGGCCCATCGTGCCTGTCTCAGCTCTTTGAAAGACCTAACCAATCAGTCCCACTCCAATGCGCTTTCCCCATAGCTCTGCAATTTCCCTTCCAGTGTTTATCTAACTCTGTTCTGAAAGTTATTGAATCTGCTTCCACCACCCTTTCAGGTGGTGCAGTCCAGATCATCATAACTTGCTGTGTAAAAAATGTTTCATCTTCCCTGTCTATTTTGCCTAATATTTCAAATCTGTATAGTCTGGTTACCATCCCGCTGGTCAGTGGAAACACCTTCTCCTTGGCTACTCTATCAAAACCCATAATAATGAACACCTCTATTAAATCTTCCCTAAACCTTCTCTGCTGTAAGGAAATCAATCCCACTTTCTTTTGTCTCTTCACGTAACAGTTAACACCAGAGCCAAAACATCTGCAGCTTCTTTTAAGTGAGCCTCCCACCAGAATCTGTTTTGAGCATTCCACCCCCCACCCCACCACAACCAGACTTATAATGCAGCAGAGCATTCAATTTTGATAATACACAGAAATTACACCTTGTAGCCTTATACACACCAACACCTAAGCAGAACAATACATGATGTTTTGCAGTGTATAATGATCCCATCTTCATAAAAACATGCATCTTTGACTTATCATGAACATTGCCACGTAAGGAGGAGGTAATATTTTAACCTATTTTAAAAGATTCACAAAACTATTCTATAGATTCAAGAAAGAAAACATTTTTCTAGCAGGTACATAACTGACCTAAACTGCACTGAAAGCAAAAAGAAATAAAATATACATCTTACATCACCTACTTCAACCAGCAGAAAGTACTATTACTCTGTATTAAATGCTAACAGTCTCTTCAGTTTTAATCATTGTTCAGCTCTTGATCTACTTTCTACTTCCAATTTTACCAATCATCAGAAACTTATGCATCCATAAGTGAGGAAGATTCAAGTTAAGAGGAGCTTCAATATCTAATAAAACATAAGCACCAAGCTTCTGACAGATATATAGTTATAGTAGGGTGATTATTTCTCAGTGTAATCCGCTACACCAGATTGTTTTTAATTCACTGAAAGCCCCTGCTCAGAGCTCACTGTTTACTCCCAGCCCAATGACTACCCAATACTTACTGTCCTGCTACTGAGGGCCTCAGTCCACACAGCCTGTTGCCTGCTCTGAACACAGCTCATTGCCCCCTGCCCTGCACCAGTAGAGTCACTGTCCATTGCCCTCAGGACCTACCCCAACCTCTGCAAACCTATTTCTGCCCGTATTCTTCAGCCCAAGCCTCAGCCCCCAGGCCCAATGCCCCCAAGCCCAGCCTCTACTCCCAGGTCCAGTACCCAGACTCTGCCCCCAGGCCCAGACTCTGCACTCACGCCCATGCCCAGGCCCGGCGGCGGCCTCTCACCAGTTTCCGGGCCGGGAAGATGTCGTACATGATGCGGCAGTACTCCATAGCTGACTCCACGGCGCAGGTCCACAGCGACTTGGAAATGGGTGCGAGCGGGATGATGCCCGGGGCCCGGTTCTTGGTGAACATGTCGAACTCCACCGTCTGCCTGCAGGACTCGGCCATGTACGGGCAATGATCCACCACAAACACGGTCTTATGCGCCTCAGAGAAGAGCTTCATCCTGACTGGCGGCCGGAGCTTGGTCGGATGGACGCCGTCAAACCAAACCACAAACAGCGCCCGACCGCGTAGGGAAGGGGGCGGTGAAACAATAAAATTAAACCCTGAGGTGAGAGGGCTCCCTCAGCCCCCTCCCGAGCCACAGCTGTCACCGGGCAACCTACATCCCACAACCTCGAGCATCACGTGAACGGCTGGACAGTGGATTCAAGATGGCGGCCAGGCAGTGCGCACGCCAGGGTTACGCTCTGACGTCAGCGCGCTAGCACGCGCTGCTTTGCACAATGTAGCAAGTGCAATGCAACCTCAGCAATGGGGAAAGTTGCTGCCTTTTGTTTCATTGACTCAGCTGTCAACCTTTGGCAAGACTCATTTTACAAAATTACAAGTACAGGCATCGAACTTTACAATCTTCCAATTCTGCTCTCTTTCAAATTCCCTGGTTTCCTTTTCTTCATCATTGGCAGCTGTGCCTTCCACTGCCGAGGACCTTTGAAGAGGAGATAGTTTGGGTACAGTCAAGGTACATTCCCACGGGTACATTCCAAGGTAGGGCAAACAGATCCACTGCTTCCTGGATAATGAAAGAGATAGAGAGTAAGATGAAGCAGAAAAAGGATGTGTCTGACAGGTGTCATACAATTGAGGTACAATTGAGAACCAGGCTGAATTTTGAAAGTTCAGAGGGGAAGTGAAAAAGAAATAAGAGAAGCAAGAGAGAGTATGAGAAGACACTTGTGACTAATATAAAAGGGAATCGAAAAGTCTCCTATTGGCATATAAATAGCAAAAGGGTAGTAATAGGAGGAGTGGGACTGAAAAGAGGATTTACACGTGGAGGCAGGGGGCATGGCTGAGGTACCAAGGAAGAAGGCACTGCCCAAGTTATGGTGAGACACTGAATGGTGTTACGACCAGGTGAGGAAGGGGTTTCAGGCTTCCCTTTTGCCCCTTCTCTGGTTTGACTGCAACAGGGTTTATCTTTTAATCCCAGTGATTTAACTTACCACCTCAGTGAGCACGTGCTCACTGTTCCTCTAATTGTGGCACAGTGGTTAGCGGCGCAGTGGTTAGCACTGCCGCCTCACAGTTCCAGGGACCCGGGTTCGATTCTGGGTACTGCCTGTGCGGAGTTTGCAAGTTCTCCCTGTGACTGCGTGGGTTTTTGCCGGGTGCTCCAGTTTCCTCCCACAGCCAAAGACTTGCAGGTGATAGGTAAATTGGCCATTGTAAATTGCCCCTAGTGTAGGTAGGTGGTAGGGAATATGGGATTGCTGTAGGGTTAGTATAAATGGGTGGTTGTTGGTCGGCACAGACTCGGTGGGCCGAAGGACCTGTTTCAGTGCTGTATCTCTAAATAAATATAAATCAATAATTATAATTGTAAATGAACCAATCAGACAGGTTTTCTTGAGTTTAAACAAGAAAGATACAAGTTTATTAACGTTATCACTCTAAACCGGTTAAAATTACTAAAAGACGTGACGCATCCATGCTCACATTCATATGAGAGACAAACACACACAAATAGATCTTCTTCTTCTTCTTAAAAGACAGAGTTGTGAGGTTGAAATAAAGGCTGTAATTAGTGGAATTCAAATACTGAGTTTCAGTGTCCCTAGTTGAAGTTAAAGTCTTGAAGTCCTCGCTGGGCCACGTGCACAATTCAGGCTTGCTTTTCTGGTTCTGGAAGGCAGGAGAGGGGCTTTATCCGTCCTCTTGGTTGTTGCCTGTGAGACTCTGTAGAGTTGAGGTTTGGCTGCAGCCGAGGCTTTCCTGGGACTTTGCAGGAGAGAGAGATGTTCCTTCCTTGGAGTTCAGTTACTGTCTTTCTTCTGAGTCACAATTCACAAACTCAGAGTTACCCAGACAGATATGTCAAGTGGCCACCTCTTTGTTTGAAACAGGCATTTCTGGAAGGTTTTTTAAATTCAAAGTTTTTCCCTTAAGCTGTGCAAACATCCTTGGTAGGGGGGGTTCGGCTTTTTCAAAAGTCAATGGATGTCGATGCCTTTTGACGACCAAAGTTGACAAAACCACTCTAGTTAATTGAATCAGGGAACACCCCCATTGTTCTGGCTAGATGGGGCAATCACCTCTGTCTCCCAGCCGGCTTTGGCTTCTCATATGCAAATTGTGCGTGGCCATCTTTAGATGTTCTGTTCTGCTTTTTAAAAGTTAATTGTAATAATGTCCAGTAAAAAGTCTCAGGCAACGTTTCATAGAACAAAATTAATAATTTTCCGTTCGGCATGTGGGTTTTCCGTCACAATGGGTGAAAAATGTTATAAAGAGGAGGCTGGCTGTACTTAAAGTTCATAAGTCACCAAGACCAGATGAGATGCATCCAAGGATACTTAGGGAAGTAAGGATGGACATTGTGGAGGCACTGGCCATGCCGTACCACCTATCCTTCGTGGAGCAGTTTCTGCGGGAAAACACCTTCGACCACCGATCCATCAGGCAGTGGTCTGCACGGAACGTCCTCAAAGCCCTACGGGAAAAGGAGACGGGGGATCCTGTCAGATGGTTCCCCAAGCAGACTGCCAAAGTCATTTGGCAGAATGCCTCATCACCAGAACTTTCAAACAAGCACCAAGATGTAGCTTGGCTGGTGGTGAGAAGGGCCCTTCCCGTCAGATCCTTCATGCACACCCGAAGTCTCGCCCCCTCCGCACAGTGCCCCCGCAGTGGCTGCGGTGGGGAAGAGATGGTTGCCCACCTCCTCCTGGAATGTGTCTTTGCAAAGCAGGTGTGGAAAGAGATGCAGTGGTTTTTGTCGAGGTTCATCCCAAGCAGCTCTGTAACACAGGAGTCTGTGCTCTACGGGCTGTTCCCAGGGACGCACACCGAGACAAACATCAACTGCTGCTGGAGGACTATCAATTCGGTGAAAAACACCCTTTGGTCTGCCCGAAACCTGCTGGTCTTCCAGCGAAAAGAGTTGTCCACCACCGAATGTTGCAACCTGGAACATTCCAAGGTCCAGGACTACGTGCTGAGGGACGCACTAAAGCTTGGGGCGGCCGCAGCAAAGGCTCAATGGGGAAAGACCACAGTGTAAGGTCCCCCCACCAAGCTGGACTGAGGGGCTGGATCCATGGGAAACCCCTCGAACTGTATCAGGAAAATTTTGTGTGCTGTAAATGTAAAAATGTATATGGCATGACAATGAAATGGAAGGGTTGTGAGGCAACTCATGATAGTATAGAAGGAAACTGATCACCTTTGCACTGTTTGTATTTTTTGACTTGATGCTGTTTGAAACAGTTTGGGACTGTAATTTTTACAGATTTTAATGAATAAAGTATATTTTGGAAATAAAAAAATAAAAAAAATTGTGGAGGCACTGGCCAAAATCTTCCCATCCTGTTTAGATACAGGGGTGGTGCCAGAGGACTGGAGAATTGCAAATTTTATACTCTTGTTCAAAAAAGGGTGTAAGGATAAACCCAGCAACTACAGGCCAGTCAGCTTAACCTCGGTGATGGGAAAGCTTCTAGAAATGATAATTCGGGACAAAATTAATAGTCACTTGGACAAATGTGAATTAGTTAAGGAAAAGCAGCACAGATTGGTTAAGGGCAAATCGTGTTTAATTAACTTGCTTGAATTTTTTGCTGAGGTAACAGAGAGGATTGATGAGGGTAATGTGGTTGATGTGGTGCACATGAACTTCGAAAAGGCATATGATAAGGTGCTACATAACAAGCTTGTCAGCAAAGTTAGAGCCTGTGGAATAAAAGGGACAGCAGCAGCATGGATAAGAAAATTGGCTGAATGACAGGAAACAGAGAGTAGTTGCGAATGGTTGTTTTTTGGACTGAAGGAAGATATGTAGTGGAGTTCCCCCCGGGTCGGTGTTCAGACCCTTGCTTTTCTTGATGTATATTAGTGACCTAGACGTGGGTGTACAGGGCACAATTTCAAAATTTATGAATGACACAAAAGTTGGACGATTGTAAACTATGAGGATAGTGATCAACTTCAAGAGGACATAGTGTCATGGAATCTGCAGTCTGCAGGACCCGTGAGGGAGCGTGTGCGAGCTGTTTTCTAAACAGATGACACGTCGAATGGTCTGTTGGGTGTACTGACCCTGGTTTCAAAGATTGTTTCTTTTTTTTTTGAGACAGGCTGTGAAGTACTAGAAGACTGTGAGGAACTGGGACAGACTGTCCTAATAGAAACTGAAACAAGAACTTCAGGTTTCTGGGGAAACTGAAACTGGTTGGAAGCAGATATAAAAAGAGGCAGAGCCATCAGTGCTCAGAAGGCAGGAGGGTGCAGTGCAGGCTGGTTGAAGAAAGTGAAGACTAGATCCAGGAGCTGTTTCTGTTACTTAGAATAACTGATTAACCAGACCCGGCCATACAGTGCACAGGGTTGTCACTGATGGACTCGGATAAAGGTAATACTGGTGGATCCACGCCATCAAGCCTGCCGTGAGCAGAGCTGAGAAGGTTCTGGAGAAGTTTTAAAATAAAAACAAAATACTATGGATGCTGGAAATCTGAAATACTCAGCAGGTCTGGCAGCATCTGTGGAGAGAGAAACAGAATTAACGTTGCAGGTTGATGACCCTTCATGATGGGTGTAAACCGTACCTATGGAGTTTGGGATTGAAGGGGAACTGCTGTTAGATGAGAATTGGTGACTGCATCTTGGAAGAAAGGAGCTGGAAATCTACCTGAGGAATTTCAGAGCTTTGAAGAACTTTAATTGGTTCATAAATACTGAGTGGACTGCCCAGTAAATCCGTGAGATCTATCTTTGTTGTATTCGATCGTTAATGTGTAATTTGTAATACTGTTATGACCAGGTGCGAAAGGTGTTTAAAGGTCCCTTTTAGCCTTCATCTGATCTTAGTGTAACAGAGTTTATGTTCTTAAACACACTGTGTTTTGAGCTCCCTCTTGGTGAATCCTTGTTCACCACTTTCCAATTATAAGGCAAAGAAATGAGCATAAACAGCCTTTCTTAGATTTAAAGAAGAAAAGAGAAATTTATTAAACCTTAAACTTAAAATCTACTGCGGTTAACACCTACAGATATACGATACGCCCACGCAATACACACATGGAAATAGGGACAGAAAAGAGCAGAAGAAAAATCAAGTAGAGAGGTTTGAGGCAATATCAGAAGAGTTTCTTGTTTACTGTGCTTCGAGCTCACTGTAGTCCTTTTGTAAGTAGTCTTGCTTCTCGTTGGGACCCAGTATTGTTCTTAAACCTTGTTCACGCTAGCAGACTTTTCTCTCTTGGGGTTCATGTGTCTTTAATGGGTCTTCAGTTCCGTGAGAAAGAGATGAGAGCAGACAGGAGAGAAATCTTTTCAGTCCAGGAATAAACAGCTTTCTGAGTTTCAAAAACTCTGTGGCAGGTTCAAATTCAAACAGTCATGTGACTAAACTGGTCTGACCAGGTCTTCTGTGTAATGGAGAAGCAGGGACTGGATCCTTTGTTCCAACACGGTCTGCCAGTATGCAAAACAGGTCTTTCCGGCGAGGGGCCTGGCAGCTCCCCGTGATAGGCCCCCTCTTCTTCCGAGCGACATTTTTAAGTTTATAATACTCATGTGGAGAAATAATGTGTACCTCATTCGTGGCTGGTGGGGGCCTGCATGACACCTCTATACCCAGGGGAATGAAATGCAATTTGAAAAAAAAGGCACATTTTATTACGAGGTTTGAGAGAAATATGAGATACAGAAAGAAAAACCATGCATTCTCTCATTCATTTCGATTCATTCATAAATCTTAAAAGTTGATTAAAATGATCTTTTTGAGTGCCAGTGCTGCTTTAATTTCCCATTTTTTCCAGAGAGTCAGTAGTGGGCTGGTCTATCCTGAACTCTCTGAGTAATGCAAAGACTTTTGCCTTCAGGGGATGGGTGGTTCCCTTTTTCTCTGACTGTAGGGGCCAATTCTTTGTTAATCTCCCCTTTGTTCTCTGGGACATTCCTGCCTGCAGGTATGTATGCAGACTTGACTGCACCCTCCTGTAGCACTTCCACTAGGTGAGGCATCACCCTCACGGTTTCTGTTCCCCCTAGAGGTCTCTCTTTATCTCTGCAGGTTCCTGTAAATGCTGTTAGCAACTCTGGTGGGGTGATTCTAGAGTCTGCATTTACATAGGAGGATGTGGCGTCTAACTTTTCACATTTTTCGGGGTTGGCTGACCGGACGTTAGGGGTTTTCATCCGGGATTCCTCCCGGACTTCTTTTAACCTGCCCCCTTGGTCACTTCTTCCCCTTCTCTTTCTAAACTTTTGCCAGCCGTGTGCCTGCCTGACCCCTTTTGTTCTTGGCGGGGGTCCCTTACAGGTCACTGGAGGGTCCTCCTACAGGACTTCCGGGTGCAGGTTTCACTGTAGGTTGGGGTTTCCCCTCAACCTGGCACCTGTGGCAACTTCTGCAGTACTCTATCACCACTTTGTGGAGTTTTGGCCAGTCAAACTGCTGTCTTATGCGGGCTTTGATCTTTCGTATACCGGCATGTACATCCACTGTAGCTTCCTGAGCCCTTCTTAATATTTCTCCCCGGTACCTCTGTGGCACCACTAACTGGTGAACTACTGTCCACTCCTTGCCCTCAGGTCTGTGGGGAGAACTCAATTTCCTCATCAGTATCTCATTCTTTAAATTTTAGCAGTCAGGGACTCCCTGTGCTTCACTTTCAGATTGGGCAGTTTGTGCTAACACTCGCAATACTGGGTCGGCTCGCTGAATCTCACCTAGGGGAAATCCATTTAATTTATTCCCTGGGTCTCCTAATTTTCCAAAGTAAGTCTCAGACAGGCAGACCTCATGGTCATCTGCCTGCAGTGCCAATGCAGTCTCCTCTGGGGGTGCTGGTTTGATCATGGCCTGATCCACTACACATTCAGGGAAACTGTAGGGAACCGTATCCTGCCACTGCCCTGTCTCTCTGACCTCCTGTGGTCTTTCTTTCATTACTGGGGGAGGGGGCTACCACCTTCATCCCTGCCGAAATATTACCTAGGAGCAGGTCAACCCCGTCCACAGGCAAAATAAGGACATTCCCTACGGTCACCGGTCCCGAAACTAGGTTGCACTCCAGGTGTACCCGGTGTACAGGTACAGGCATACACTGCCCTCCAATACCATTCATCACCATTTTGGTGTTCACTGTATTCTCTGGGAGAAAGATCAGGCCTTTTCCCAGTAATAGGGATCTAGTGGCCCCGTGTCCCTGAACTTGGCCCACTCGAGGGATATGGGGTTACTTTCCCTTCAAACACAAAACCCTGATAACCTTCAGGAATCCTATTAACTTTTCCTGCACTGGCCATGGTAAGCTTCCTGGGTTGCACTCTTACTGCATTTAAAGCCATAGCTTGTTCTGCTGTGCTTTGCATCAGGGTCCCGTCTTCACTGAGCGGGTGTGCCCTGATTAACCCTACCGGTTTCCCCTTTAGTTTCCAGCGGTCAGCTTTTAAATACCCTACTTTATTACAATGCAAGCACACAGGTCTCCGGGTCTCGCTCACAGCAGATTCGTTTTTGGCTGGAGGAGGGCGCCCTGTGTCTCCTGCTTTCCTTTCTCTCCCAGGACAGCCTGGGCATATATCACCTTCCCACCCTATTTCCTTTTCGGATTTGTGGGGGTGATTAGGAAAGGTTCTCCCCGGGAAACAGACTTATAAATTAAAGCAAACTCATCAGTCGGAATGGCCGCTTGCTGGGCTATCTGAACCTGCTGCTCCTCTACATGGGTCTTTATTGAGAATGGGAGAGAGTTTTTAAATTCCTCTAACAGGATTATTTCTCTAAGAGTCTCATAGCTGAGCTGTATTTTTAAAGCCCTCAGCCACTGGTCAAATGTCAGCTGCTTACTTCTTTCAAATTCCAGATAAGTTTGATTAGCTTGTTTCTTGAGGATTCTAACTTTTTGGCGATAGGCTTCAGGTACTAATTCATATGCCCCGAGGATAGCATTTTTGGTAAGTTCATAATTTGATGAACTCTCATCTGGCAACAAGGAATAAACCTCATGGGCTTTTCCAATTAGCTTGCTTTGTATTAAAAGGGACGAGGTCTCAGCTGGCAATTTTAGCTGCCTTGCCAGTTTCTCAAAAGACACAAAAATTCCTCCACATCTTCCTCATTGAAATTTGGAATTGGTTGAGCGAGTTTTAGCAATTTTGTACCCAGCCCTAAGTTCTGCTCCTCCATATTGGCCATCCTGTCACTGGGGTTGCCCCCTAGCTAGCTCAAGCCGCTTCAGCTCTCTCTGTTCGGATTCTTTCTGGAATATTCTTTCTCTCTCTTTCTCCTGGATTTCATCCTCTTCATGTTCCTTTTGGAAGGCTTTCTCTTTCTCTTTCCATTCCTTCTGGAAGGCGCTCCGTTTCTCCCTCTCCTGTCTCTCTCTCTCTCCTTTTCCTCTAATTCAAGTTTCCTCTGTTACAATTGTAACTTTATTAGCAGTACCCTCTCTGGGTCTACTTCTAACCCTGATTCTGCATCTTCAGATTCAAGGGGAAAATGGTTGGCCACTAGCCTTAGTAGTTCAGCGTTCCTAGCCTTGCCACGTACAGTGATCCCACACTGCTCAGCCATTTTCCTCAACTCCTCCATAGACAGTGCTTTTAACTTCTCCCAAGTTACTTCACTCTGGCTTGGAGTGCTAGCAACTTCAGTTACAGACATGTTAGTATTCAATCACACACAACCACAAGAAAACCCGTATTAAACTTCCTCTTTT
Organism: Heterodontus francisci; assembly: GCF_036365525.1. Taxonomy (NCBI): domain Eukaryota; kingdom Metazoa; phylum Chordata; class Chondrichthyes; order Heterodontiformes; family Heterodontidae; genus Heterodontus; species Heterodontus francisci. The sequence continues at coordinate 12,293,050 of NC_090397.1, read as the reverse complement.
TTGTTTGGGAACAATTTGGCTTCCCACTTCCAAATCTTTTCGTTTGTCTGTAGGTAAAATTCCAAATGTCGGTTACAACCAGGTGAGAAAGGTGTCCAGAGGTCCCTTTTAGCCTTCACCTGGTCTTATTGTAACAGGGTTAATGTTTTTAAAAACACTGTGTTTTGAGCTCCCCCTTGGTGAATCCTTGTTCACCACTTTCCAATTGTAAGGCAAAGAAATGAGCATTATCAGGCTTTCTTAGGTTTAAAGAAGGAAAGTAAAATTTATTCAACCTTAATCTTAAACTCTAATACGGTTAACGCCTACAGATATATGACGTGTCCAAGCTAGCATGCACAGGTAATACACACATGCAAATAGGGACAGAAAACAGCAGAAGAAAAATAGAGAGGTTTGAGGCAATATCAGAAGAGTTTCTTGTTTACTGTGCTTCAAGCTCACTGTAGTCCTTTTGTAAGTAGTCTTGTTTTTCATTGGGGCCCAGTATTCTTCTTAAACCTTGTTCACTGTAGGAGACTTTTCTCTCTTGGGGTTCATGTGGCTTCAATGGGTCTTCAGTTCCCTGAGAAAGAGATGAGAACAAACAGGAGAGAGATCTTTGCAGTCCAGGAATAAACAGCTTTCTGAGTTTCAAACATTCTTTTCTGTCTCTATTTGCATATGCATGCTAGCGTGGGGCATGGTGTGTATCCGTTAATTGTATTCGAGTTTCAGTTTAAGTTTGAATAAATTTCACTTTTCTTCTTTAAACCTAAGAAGACCTGTTTGTGCTCATTTCTTTGCCTTATAATTGGTGATTATAGTGGTGAACAAGGATTCACCAAAGGGGGACACAAAACACAGTGTGCTTAAAATTAAACCCTGTTACAATAAAACCAGTTGAAGGCTGAAAGAGACCCCTCGACACCTTTCTCACCTGGTCATATCTGAAATGTGGGTGCTAGCATCCGGAATTTTACCCACAGACAAATGAGAGAAATTGGAAATGAGAAGCCAAATTGTTCCTAATCAAAAAAAGGGCAAGATTAGGACAGGTTTTGTTGTGGTTGTGTGTGCTTGAATACTAACATGTCTGCAACTGAAGCTAGTAGCTCTCCAAGCCAGGGTGAAGTAACTCGGGATAAGTTAAAAGCACTGTCTATGGAGGAGTTGAGGAAAATGGCTGAGCAGTGTGGGATCACTGTACGCGGCAAGGATAGGATGTCTGAACTCCTAAGGCTAGTGACCAACCATTTTTCCCTTGAAACTGAAGAAGCATAAGCAGCGTTAGAAGTAGACCCAGACAGGGTACTAGTAGCAAAGATACAGTTGGAACAATGGAAACTTGAATTAGAAGACAGTAACGAGAAAGAGAAAGGGAGAGACAGGAAAAGGAGAGAGAGAGACAGGAAAGGCAGAAAGAGAGAGCCTTCCAGAAGGAAGGTGAAGAAACTGAAAGACAGGAGAGAGAGAGAGAGAGAGAAAAAGAATATTCCAGAAAGAATGTGAAGAAAGAGAGCTAAGGCTGCTTGTGTTAACTAGGGGGGCGTCAGAGTAACCCCAGTGAAAGCATGGCTAATGTGGAGGAGCAGAATTCAGGGTTGGGTACAAAATTGCTAAAACTCACTAAGTTAATTCCAAAATTCAATGAGGAAGATGTGGAAGTGTTTTTCGTGTCTTTTGAGAAACTGGCAAAGCAGCTAAAATGGCCAGCTGAGACCTGGTCTCTCTGATTGCAAAGCAAACTAACCTGAAAAGCCTATGAGGTTTATTCCTTGTTGCCAGATGAGAGTTCATCAAATTATGAACTGACCAAAAATGCTATGCTCAGGGCATATGAATCAGTACCTGAAGACTACCGCCAAAAGTTTACAACCCTCAAAAAGCAAGCCAATCAAACCTATATGGAGTTTGAAAGAAGTAAGCAGCAGCCTTTTGACAAGTGGCTGAGGGCTCTTAAAATACAGCTGAGTTATAAGACTCTCAGCGAAGTAATTCAGTTAGAGGAATTTAAAAATTGCTCCCACTCTCATAAAGTCGCGTGTAGAGGAGCAGCGGGTTCAGGGAGCCTGGCAAGCGGCCGTTCTGGCCAATGAGTTTGCTTTAATTTTGAGTCGGTTTCCCAACGGACAACCTTTCCTAATCACCCCCACAAATCCAAAAAAGACAAAGGAAGGTGATTTCTGCCCAGGCAGTCCTGGGAGAGAAAGGAAAGCAGGAGACAAAGGGGGTCTTCCTCCAGCCAAAAAGGAAGGTGCTTCCATTGTAATAAAGTAGGGCATTTAAAAGTTGACTGTTGGAAACTAAAGGGGAAACCGGTAGGGTTAATCAGGGCACACCCGCTCAGTGAAGACGGGACCCTGATGCAAAGCACAACAGAACAAGCTGTGGCTTTAACTGCAGTAAGAGTGCAACCCAGGAAGCTTACTACGACCAGTGCAGGAAAAGTTAATAGGATTCCTGAAGGTTATCAGGGTTTTGTGTCTGAAGGGAAAGTAACCCCATATCCCTTGAGTGGGGCAAGCAAGCCCATTGTGATTCTCAGGGACATCAGGGGCACGAGATTCCTTTTACTAGGAAAAGGCCTGACCTTTCTCCCAGAGAGTACAGTGAACACCAAAATGGTGGTGAATGCTATTGGAGGGCAGTGCACGCCTGTACCTATACACCTGGAGTGCGACCTAGTTTCGGGACCGGTGATCGTAGGATTGTCCCTAGTTTGCCTGTAGACGAGGTTGACCTGCTCCGAAGGTAATGATCTGGCGGGGTGAAGGTGGTAGCCCCCTCAGTAGTGAAAGAAAGACCGCAGGAGGTCAGAGAGACCGGGCAGTGGCAGGAGATGGTTCCCTGCGGTGTCCCTGAATGTGTAGTGGATCAGGCCATGATCAAACCAGCTCCCCCAGAGGAGACTGCATTGGCACTGCAGGCAGATGACCATGAGGTCTGCCTGTCTGAAACTTTCTTTGGAAAGTTAGGAGACCCAGGGAATGAATTCAATGGATTTTCCCTAGCTGAGGCTCAGCGAGCCAACCCAGTATTGCAAGAGTTAGCAGAGGCTGCCCAGTCTGAACGTGAAGCACAGGGAGTCCCTGATTGCTACTATTTGCAGAATGAGGTAGTGATGAGGAAATGGAGTTCTCCTCACAGACCTGAGAGCAAGGAATGGACAGTAGTTCACCAGGTAGTGGTGCCGCAGATGTACCAGGGAGAATTTTTAAGAAGGGCCCACGAGACTACAGTGGATGTACATGCCGGTATATGAAAGACCAAAGCCCGAATAAGGCAGCAGTTTGACTGGCCAAAACTCCACAAAGATGTGTTGGAGTACTACAGGAGTTGCCACATGTGCCAGGTTGAGGGGAAACCCCAACCTACTGTGAAACCTGCACCCATAAGTCCTGTATCGGTGTTAGGAGGACCCTCCAGCTGAGGGCTGGTGAACTGTAAGGGAACCCCGCCGAGAACAAAAGGGGGCAGGCAGGCACACGGCTAGCAGAAGTTTAGAAAGAGAAGGGGGAAAAGTGACCAAGAGCGCAGGTTAAAGGAAGTCCGGGAGTAATCTTGGATGAAAACCCCTACTGTCTGGTCAGCCAACCCCGACAAATGTGCATAGTTAGACCCCACATCCTCCTATATAAATGCAGACTCTAGAAGCACCCCACCAGAGTTGTAAACAGCATTTACAGGAACCTACTGAGACAAAGAGAGACCTCTAGGGGGCACAGAAACCGTGAGGGTGATGCCTCACCTAGTGGAAGCACCACGGGAGAGTGCAGTCAAGTCTGCACACATACCTGCAGGAAGGTGTGTCCCAGAGAACAAAAGGGTGATGAACAAAGAATCCTCCCCCACAGTCAGAGAAAAAGGGAACCACTCATCCCCTGAAGGCAAAAGTCTTTGCATGACTCAGAGAGTTCAGGATAGACCCGCCCACTACTAACTCTTCTGGAAAAAAACAGCATTACCTCAACAGGAACAAAACCCTAGGCAATCATGGCAATGGGCAAACTGAAGAAAAGCTTCCCCAAAGAACCACATAGCTACTGGAATGCCAAAATGGAGGAAATTAAAGCAGCACTGGCATCCAGAAAAGGCAATTTTAATAAGCTTTAAGATTGATGAATGAATGGAAATGAATGAGATAAATGCATGGTTTTTCTTTCTGTATCTCATATTTCTCTCAAACCTTTTAATGAAATGCGCCTTTTTTTTCAAATCGCATTTCATTCCCCTGGGTGTGGAGGTGTCATGCAGGCTCCCAGCTGCCAAGAATGAGACACATATTTCACCACATGATTAAAACTTAAAATTGTTGTTAGGAAGGAAAGAGGGCCTATTACTAGGGGTTTCCAAGCCCCTGACTGGAAAGACATTTGCATAATAACCGACAGTCCTGGAAAGGACAAATGGACCACTCTGTGTTCCAATTTAATCCACAGTGGACTTTTGATTACCAGATGTTGAAGGTGGAGAGGCTAGCATTCCAGGTTAACTGCTAAGATGGCCGAATACACAAACAGACGTGGTCAGACCAGTTTAGTCACATGACTAACTGGCTATTTTTTTTTTAATTTGAACTTGCCACAGAGAATTTGAACTCAGAAAGCTGTTTGCTCTTGGACTGAAAAGATTTCTCTCCTGTTTGCTCCCATCTCTTTCTCATGGAACTGAAGACCCATTGAAGACACATGAACCCCAAGAGAAAAAAGTTTCCTACAGTGAACAATGTTTAAGAAGAATACTGGGCCACAACGAAAAGCAAGAATTACCTACAAAAGGACTACAGTCATCCTGAAGCACAGTAACAAGAAACTCTTCTGATATTGCCTCAAACCTCTCTATTTTTCTTCTGCTGTTTTCTGTCCCTATTTGCACGTGTGTATTACCTATGCATGCTAGCTTGGACGCGTCATATATCTGTAGGCGTTAACCGTATTAGAGTTTAAGTTTAAGGTTTAATAAATTTCACTTTTCTTCTTTAAACCTAAGAAGGCCTGTTTGTGCTCATTTCTTTGCCTTATAATTGGAAATTGGTGAACAAGGATTCACCAAGGGGGACCTCAAAACACAGTGTGTTTAAAATTAAACCCTGTTACAATAAGACCAGGTGAAGGCTGAAGGAGACCCCTAGACACCTTTCTCACCTGGTCGTAACATAGTGCACCTTTAAGGGAAGAGAATTCTGGAGAGACAGTGTGCCACAGCTGCATTTTCTGTTACTCTAGGCAACAGCAAGAGAGAGGTGTCACGTGGTATGATGAAACCAGCCAGTTCTGAGAGACTTTCCAGCAAGGCATACTGAAGAAAAAGAAAGCTGTCAATTTCCTCTCAGCAGAAAATTCTACAAGGAGCTACAAGCAACGTTAATTCACTGAGTAAAGAAGAAAAAGCCTTCTTTGTCAAGAATCTGTATTGCTGTGCTCATCATTCAAAGGACTGTTTAATGCTGGTTGCAGCTGAAGCCTATCTTCTGAAGTCCTATTTTCATCATATCCACATTAGAAGACCTCATCCATCAGGAACGTAAACAAAGACTTTCTTGTTTTATTTATTCCTAAGAGACAGCTAGTTTTAAAAACTCCACTTTTCAAACCGGTTAATTGTTAGTTTTGAGTGTATGCGTGTGAATGCGGGAGTTAGATTAAAATAAGAAGTTATAAGGTCTTTAGACATCGGTTTATCTTAATAGTGTTTAAGATTTAGTTTTTTTTAATATGTTGTTGTCTAAAGATACCTTGTTTGGTCTTAGTTTGGTGGACTTTGGTTACTCGAGTGTTTAATTTGGCTGTTTACTGATTGGGTGTGAAAGCTTAATAATCTGCTGTGACTTGCGGAGTGACAGGGCTGAATTGACAGTGCGTTGCTCCCGATGCGGTCGTAACAACAGGAATCATAACAATAGACAGGCTGGTGGAATGGGCGAACAGGTGGCAGATGAAATTTAATGCAGAAAAGTGTGAAGTGATTCGTTTTGGTAGGAAGAGCGAGGGGAGGGAATATAAGTTAAAGGGTACAATTCTAAAGGGGGTGCAGGAACAGAGGGACCTCAGGGTGCACAAATCATTGAAGCATGCAGGGCAGGTTGAGAAAGCAGTTAATAAAGCATATGGGATCCTGGGCTTTATAAATAGGGGCGCAGTGTACAAGAACACGGAAGTTATGATAAACCTGTATAAAACACTGGTTCGGCCTCAGTTGGAGTATTGTATCCAGTTCTGGGCACCGCACATGAAGAAGGATATTACGGCATTAGAGAGCATGTGGAAAAGATCCACTAGAATAGTTCCAGAAATGAGGAACTTCAGTTGCGTGGATAGGCTGGAGAAGCTGGGGCTGTTCTTCTTGGAGAAGAGAAGAATTGATAGAGGTGTTCAAAATCATGAGGGACCTTGACAGATTAGATAGGGAGAAATGTTCCCACCAGTGGAAGGATCCAGAACCAGAAGACACCGATTCATGGTGATTGGCAAAAGAAGTAACGGCGATATGAGGAAATATTCTTTTACACAGCGAGTAGTTAGGATTTGGATTGCACTGCTTGAGCGTGGTGGAGCAGATTCAATCGAGGCATTCAAGAGGAATTTGGATAATTACTGAGGAGAGAAAATTTGCAGGGCTATGGGGAATAGGTAGGGGAGTGGGACTGGGTGAGTTGCTCTTGCAGAGAGCCAGCACAGACATGACTGGCTGAATGGCCTCCTTCTTTGCAGTAACTATTCTATGATTCTATGACCCAAGCTCTGGAATTGCCTACTGTCAGGCAAATCCCCCACCTGCCAAGACTGAGGCACACATGATTTTGCCGCATGAACATTAAAACTTTAAATTGCAAGCCCCTGGCTGGAAGGATATTTGCATAGTACCAGACAGTATTGAAACAAAGGAGCCAGTCCCCGCCCCAATACACAGAAGGGACCTGGTCAAACCAGTCAGTCACGTGACCACCTGCTGGCCAACTAGGGGAGGTTTAAACTGGAAAAACAGAATTTGAACTCAGAGCGCTGTGTGCTCCTGGAACTGAAGCAAGAATTACCTTCCCTCCTGTCTGCCCTCATCTTTCTCTCACCAGCTTCGGAAACCATTGAAGACACGTAAACTCAAATGGAGAAAAGTCTCATTCGAACATACGAATTAGGAGCAGGAGTAGGCCACTCGACCCCTCGAGCCTGCTTCGCCATTCAATAAGTTCATGGCTGAACTGATTACTCCACATTTCCACCTACCCCCGATAACGTTCCGCCCCCTTGCTTATCAAGAATCTATCTATCTCTGCCTTAAAAATATTCAAAGACTCTGCTTCCACTGCCTTTTGAGGAAGAGAATTCCAAAGACTCACAACCCTCTGGGAGAAAGGATTTCTCCTCATCTCTGTCTTAAATGGGCGACCCCTTATTTTTTAACAGTGACCCCTGGTTCTAGATTCTCCCACAAGGGGAAACATCCTCTCCACATCCACCCTGTCAAGACCCCTCAGGATCTTATATGTTTCAATCAAGTTGCCTCTTACTCTTCTAAATTCCAGCAAATACAAGTCTAGCCTTTCCAATCTTTCCTCGTAAGACAGCCTGCCCATTCCAGGTATTAGTCTAGTAAACCTTCTCTGTACTGCCTCCAATGCATTTACATCCTTCCTTAAATAAGGAGACCAGTACTGTACACAGTATTCCAGATGTGGTCTCACCAATGCCCTATATAGCTGAAGCATAACCTCCCTACTTTTGTATTCAATTCCCCTTGCAATAAACAATAACATTCTATTAGCTTTCCTAATTATGTGCTGTACCTGCATACTAACCGTTGCAATTCATGCACTAGGACACACATATCCCTCTGCATCTCAGAGCTCTGCAACCTCTCACCATTTAGATAATATGCTTCTTTTTTATTCTTGCTGCCAAAGTGGACAATTTCACACTTTCCCACATTAGTACTCAATTTGCCAGGTCTTGTGCACTCTCTTAACCTATCTATATCCCTTTTTTAGCCTCCTTATGTCCTCTTCACAAGTTACTTTCCTACCTATCTTTGTGTCATCAGCAAATTTAGCAACCAGACCTTCCGTGCCTTCATCTAAGTCATTTATATAAATTGTAAAAAGTTGAGGTCCCAGCACTGATCCCTGTGACACACCACTCGTTACTTCTTGTCAACCAAAAAATGACCCATTTATGCCTACTGTCTGTTTCCTGTTAGCTAACCAATCTTCTATCCATGCCAATATGAGCTTTTATTTTCTGCAATAACCTTTGATGTGGCACCTTATCAAATTACTTTTGGAAATCGAAGTATAATAGCTCCACTGGTTCGCCTTTATCCACAGCACATGTAACCCCCTCAAAGAACTCCAATAAATTGGTTAAACACGATTTCCCTTTCACAAAACCATGTTGACTCTGCCTGATTACCTTGAATTTTTCTAAATGCCCTGCTATAACATCTTTAATAATAGCTTCTAACATTTTCCCTATGATGGAGGTTAAGCTAACTGGCCTATAGTTTCCTGCTTTCTGTCTCCCTTTTTGAATAAAGGAGTTACATTTGCTATTTTCCGATCTAAAGGAACCTTCCCCATCTCTAGGGAATTTTGGAAAATTAAAACTAACACATCAACTATCTCACTAGCCACTTCTTTTAACAGCCTAGGATGAAGTCCATCAGGACCCGGGGACTTGTCAACTGCAGCTGCAACAATTTGTTCAGTACCACTTCCCAGGTGATTGCAATTTTCTTGCCTTCTCCCTCCCTTCCATTTCCTGACGTACAGCTAACACTGGGATGTCTCCTATGTGAACAAGGTTTAAAAAGAATATTGAGCCCCAATGAAACGCAAGACCATATCTTCAATCAAGCACTACAGCGAGCTCGAAGCACAGTAACAAGACATTCCCTTAAACTGTTCCACTTTATCTTTTCTTCTCTTTTCTCTCCCTATCTGCATGTGTATATCGCGTGTGCATGCTCGCTTGGGCGCGTCGTATATCCGTAGGCGTGAACTGTATTAGAGTTTAAGTTTAAGGTTTAATAGATTTCATTTTTTTGTCTTTAAACCTGAGAAAACCTGGTGTGCTCATTTCTTTGCCTTATAATTGAAAACTGTGAACAAGGATTCAACATGCTCCTTAAAGCTGTTATATATTGGGAGGAACTTGTAACTGACTCTTTTTCTTTAAACAATATCTATAAATCAGTCTACCAATTGGTTTACAAAGTCTTTCTGATCTCCTTACAGGTTTTGGTGTTGCCAGGTTTTGGACTGTCTGGTTTCAGTTCAGGAGTTACAGAAGAACTTGTTTCTTTTTCTGAAATTGGTACTTCAGACACCGGAGTCTGAACTGGTTCACACTTTGGCAAAAGCTCCCAATCAAGTAGGTGCTTTGGATCATCCCTCAGTGGGATCATATGATTTACATAAATTCTTTGAAATGGATGAGTCACCCATGACCACGGTTGTAAAGGGATTTTTGGTGGGTTATTCCTGCAGTTTTGAAAAATGGTACATTTGCTAACCAATGATTCTACATCACTGTCTAGAAGAGGCCAATAAACAAAACTTCTGGCTATGAATTTCATGCTAATTATATCGTATGTTCAGTATGAAGTTCTGCCAGAATCTTGTGTCTTAAAGAACTAGGTACTACCACTCGGTGACCCCACTTAATGCAGCCCTATTCACATGACAATTCGTTACGTTGATTGTTGAACAGTTTCAGTTCCTCGTCTGTACACTGGTCAAATGCTGTAAACCATTCAAAGTCTGTTTGTAGACTGTTTCTAAAACTAGGTCTTTCTGAGTTTTAGCTGCAATTTCAGTTGCAGTGATTGGAAGGTTGTACCTTCACTGCCTACTTTTGAGTCTTTGTGCGGCAAATGGGACAGTGCATCAGTGACAGCATTCTCCTTTGAACCATGATATTCAATGTTGTAGTCGTACTGTGAGAGAAGTACAGCCCACCGCTCCATACTTGACACTGCCATTGTCAGTATTGCAGACTTTGGACCCAGAATAGCTACTGGGGGTTTATGATCTATAACTACCATAAAGTTTCTACCCAACAAAAACTGGTGAAACATTCTGACTCCGAAGCTGATTCCAAGTACTCTCTTTTCTAGCTGCGCATCGTTGCATTCACTGTTGGTCAGGGTACGTGACTCAAATGCTATGGGCTTCTCTTGACCATCAGCCATGACATGACTGATCACTGCTCCATCTTCATTGCTTGACGCATCACTTGCTAACTTCAGGTCCCAATTTGTGTTGTAATGAATGAGTAATGCATCACTGGTCGGTGGAGTTGTGGATAGTGCTGAAGGATGTTGTAGGGTACAGAGGGACATAGATAAGCTGCAGAGCTGGGCTGAGAGATGGCAAATGGAGTTTAATGCGGAAAAGTGTGAGGTAATTCACTTTGGAAGGAGTAACAGGAATGCAGAGTACTGGGCTAATGGGAAGATTCTTGGTAGTGTAGATGAACAGAGAGATCTTGGTGTCCAGGTACATAAATCCCTGAAAGTTGCTACCCAGGTTAATAGGGCTGTTAAGAAGGCATATGGTGTGTTAGCTTTTATTAGTAGGGGGATCGAGTTTCGGAGCCACGAGGTCATGCTGCAGCTGTACAAGACTCTGGTGAGACCGCACCTGGAGTATTGCGTGCAGTTCTGGTCACCGCATTATAGGAAGGATGTGGAAGCTTTGGAAAGGGTGCAGAGGAGATTTACTAGGATGTTGCCTGGTATGGAGGGAAGGTCTTACGGGGAAAGGTTGAGGGACTTGAGGTTGTTTTCGTTGGAGAGAAGGAGGAGGAGAGGTGACTTAATAGAGACATATAAGATAATCAGAAGGTTAGATAGGGTGGATAGTGAGAGTCTTTTTCCTCGGATGGTGATGGCAAACACGAGGAGACATAGCTTTAAGTTGAGGGGTGATTGATATAGGACAGATGTCAGAGGTAGTTTCTTTACTCAGAGAGTAGTAGGGGCGTGGAACGCCCTGCCTGCAACAGTAGTAGACTCGCCAACTTTAAGAGCATTTAAGTGGTCATTGGATAGACATATGGATGAAAATGGAATAGTGTAGGTCAGATGGTTTCACAGGTCGGCGCAACATCGAGGGCCGAAGGGCCTGTACTGCGCTGTAATGTTCTAATTCTAATTCTTCAGTGCCATAACAGTTTCACTACTCTGGTTTCTGGTTCACATTTTGTAGCTTTCTGCTACCTCTAGTGGCTTAGGATTAAAATGTTCCTCCAATTTGGAGATAATTATTTTGAATGACACATCTTTTGTCTTGTTGGGAGCAAGAAGGTTTATTAGAATGCCATACTAATCTCTGTTCGCAAAATTGCTTTCTTGTGCTCAAAATGTGCCTTCTGAGTCTGGGCCTTTTCACTTTCACCTTCGAGTTCTGATATATTATTAGCTCTGAAGAACATGTCCATTCTTTCAATGTAAGAACTGAATGGCTTTTGAGCTCTATCATACAATTCTAGCCTTCTAATGTATCCCGTGGGTGTAGCCATTTAGTCCCATTTTCAAATGTAACCGTGAACCCAGTAAACACTTACTCTGGTTTCTGTAACATTGACACAGAAGTTAAGTCAGCCTAATCAGAAGAGACTCACCAAATCCAGTGTAGTCAGTAGTTGAATCAGGTGGACACTAGGACCCTACAGAATCCATTCAACTAAATGCAGCCACACGTTTTCATGAACAATGAGGCTCAACACAATCTAGTTGAAAGTCCTTATTATCCTCGCAGGTAGGTCACTGGGAGCTAGATTATTTTGTTCATCACGGTCTCTACTGCTGTTTGCTGCAAATATTTTGGCACTTTAATCCTATCCTCGTCACCAAAAATCTTTTTTATACTGGAAGGAACCTGTAAAGAAAGACAGACACCAAGATGGCCAGGTCACATCATCACACATTGAACATGCTCATAAGATAGGAATGCATTACAAAAGCCTACCTCTTTGTCCAAACGTTTGGCCCCTAATATCTCCTTCTGTGACTCGATGGAAATTTTGCTTCTATGAAGCATTTTAGGATCTGTTACTATGTTAAAGACACTATATAAATGCAAATTATTGTTATTCAAACAAGGTTTTTTCCAGTGACCGAGAGGTCGAGAAATGAGGGGACATGGGTCTACGATTAAATGTAAGAGATTTAGGGCGGAAAGCTGGAGAAACATTTATTCACAGAGAGGATTGTGAGATTGTGGAATGCATTCTCGGAGTTAGTGCGACAGCAGAGCAGTATTCTGCAGCAGAGTATACTAGGGCCATTGTTGGGTGCAAAGTGTTCTGGCTGTTCTCCCCCATGACGTTCCAAACCAGGGGTTCACCCTAGTTTTTACTTTTTGGCTGGTGGTGTTGAGATGAGACCAATAGATGAGAGTCCTGTCAGGAGTGACGCCCAGGTATTTTGGGTGGGGACCATGGATGAGTCACCTTCCACAGAGAAAGAAGATGGTGTGCCGGATTTGCAGAGAGGAAACTAGAGATTGGAAAAAAAAGATTAAAAAGCTTGCATTTATATAGCGCCTTTCATGACTACAAGACGTCCCAAAGCACTTTAGAGCCAATTCAGTACTTTTGAAGTGTAGTCACTGTTGCAATGTAGGAAACATGACAACCAATTTGTGCACAGCAATCTCACACAAGCAGCAATGAGATAATAATCTGTTTTAGTGATGTTGGTTAAGGGATAAATATTGCCCAGGTACTGCTCTGCTCTTCTTTCACAGTGCTGTGGGATCCCTTACATCCACTCAAGGGGCAGACAACAACATCTTATATTTATATAGCACCTTTAACATAATAAAACATCCCAAGGCACTTCACAGGAGCATAATAGAACAAAATATGGCACCGAGCCACATAAGGTGATATTAGGGCAGATGACCAAAAGCTTGGTTAAAGAGGTAGGTTTTAAGGAGTGCCTTAAAGGAGGTGGAGAGGTGTGGGGAGGGAATTCCGGAGCTTAGGGCCTGGGCAACTGAAGGCGCGGACACCAATGGTGGAGCGATTAAAATGGGGGATGCTGAAGAGACCAGAATTTGAGGAGCGCAGATATCCTGGAGGGTTGTGGGGCTGGAGGAGATGACGGAGATAAGGAGGGGTGTGAGACCATGGAGGGATTTGAAACCAAGGATGAGAATTTTAAAATCAAGACCTTTCCCGGCCGGGGACCTATATAGGTCAGTGAGCACAGGGGTGATAGGGGAATGGGACTTGGTGCGAGTTAAAACACAGGCAGCCGAGTTTTGGATGACCTCAAGTTTATGGAGGGTAGAATGTGTGATGACTAGCAAGGAGTGCATTGGAACAGTCAAGTCTTCCCTTCTAGGTGTCAGCCTTGATTCAGTGATAGCACTCTTGCCTCTGAGTCAGGAAAGTTGTGGGTTCAAGCCCCAATCCAAAAACTTGAGCACATGTAATCTAAGTTGATGCTTCATAATTGCAGCACTGTCGGAGGTGCTGTCTTTCCAATGGGATGTAAATTGTGGCCAGAGTATCACTTGCAATGACTTCTCTTCCTGCTCCTGCACGTTACCTCTAGTGCCCTGCAGGATCTATCCTTGGTCCCCTCCTATTTCTCATCTATAAGCTGCCCCTCGGTAACATGAAAGCACATGTATGCTGACAACTCAATGTCACCACCACCTTTGTCAATTCCTCCACTATTGCTATATCCGATATCGAGCAGAAATTTCCTCTTTCACTCTGGTGTATGTTCTTTCTTTTATCACTAGGTGGTGACATAACCATTTGATCATACTTTCTAAGGTAAAGAAAATAACATTGCCTTTGGCAACTGTGTGTTCAATTTTAATATCTCTGAGATAAATAATAAAAACACTTCACATTAACGTAAAACTACCAGTATAACGGCAGCATGGAGATTGGAGATTAACCTCTGCAAGCTGTACCTATGTGAAAGCTGTGCATCTGTAATTTTATAGGAAGATTGGAACAGGAGGAGCCATTCAGCCCCTTGACCCCGTTCCACCATTCTTGTAGATCATGGCTGATCTGCACCACAACTCCATTTTTCTTCGATGTTTCCATAGCCCTGGATATCCATCTCCAACAAAAATCTATTGAGTTCAGTCTTGTAAATTTCGATTGCTCCAGCATCCACAGTCATTTATGCGAAAAATTGCTTCCTGATTTCACTCCTGAATGTTCTGGCTCTAATATGCCCCTTGTTCTGGATGCTCCCACCAGAGAAAATAGTTTCTCTGTATCTACCCTATTGAATCCTTTTAACATATTAAACACCTCTAAACTCAAATGATTACAGGCCACGCTTGTGCAAAGTTAAATACACTTGACAGCTTTAAGTGTCTCAATAATAATGCTTCCTGCTTTGCTTCAATATAAATTTGATCTGAGTTTGTTAAAAAGCTACATATCAATTCTGCTTTAGCAACTAAACCCATAAAATGGCTCTTTAGAGGTAAATTTTCAGATAGGGTTTGGAGATAACAAATCTTTATAGCTGATAACTCCTGTCCTCAATATACATGTTCAGATTTAGGCTCAAATTATATGTGATTTTATGTTACTCAGTATGATTTTTTTTTAAATGTACCTGCTTTACCATAACATCGTTCTAATTTACCAACCTGTATTTGATTTTTGTTTGAAATGGAAACTGATGCCAAGATTTTTTTTAATACAATTGACAACCATTTCCCCAGAAATCAGCCTGGATCCGATGTCATCAGCTTGGAGTTTGTTTAAAGAGTCTCCATGCGTACTTCAGTCCGCTCAGAGGCACTCTGAAGTGTTTGAGTCTTACGTCTCAGTTCCACCCTAGAGATAGTTAATTGGTTTAGATGAACAGGTGGTTGAATGACCAAAAGTCATTAATCAAAGTTAGTTTGAATATTAGACAAACTCATTCTGAAAATTTGGTTTGAATCATTGTTAGTTTGATGGATGGAAATGGGTTGTACCTAATAACTCATCAGAAAATGTATTTCATTTTTCTGTTTATTCTTTCCTACTTTAAGCTCCTTACCTTTCACTTTGGTTGCATAGAATTTCATTATTCACATAGAGTCTGTGCTGTCATTGTCTCTAAATTACCAGACTTTTTGTTTGACATCCAGTACTGGATGGGCAGAAATTTCTTCCAATTAAATATAGGGAAGACTGAAGCCATTGTCTTCAGTCCCTGCTACAAGCTCTGTTCATTTGAAACCGACTGCATCCCTCTCCCTGGTAACTGTCTGAAGCTGAACAAGACTGTTCACAACCTTGGTGTCATATTTGAGTCCAAGATGAGCTTTCAACTACTAATCAAGTACTATCACAAAGACCACCTATTTCCACCTCCGTAACATCACCTGAATCTGCCCCTTCCTCAGCTCTTCTGCTGCTGAAACCCTCATCCATTCCTTTGTTCCCTCTAGGCTTGACTGTTCGAGCACACTCCTGGATGGCCTTCAACATTCTACCCTCCGTAAATTTGGGTCAGCCATATGGGTGGCACAGTGGCGCAGTGGTTAGCACCGCAGCCTCACAGCTCCAGGGACCTGGGTTCGATTCTGGGTACTGTCTGTGCGGAGTTTGCAAGTTCTCCCTGTGTCCGTGTGGGTTCCCTCCCACAGCCAAAGACTTGTAGGTGACAGGTAAATTGGCCGTTGTAAATTGACCCTAGTGTAGGTAGGTGGTAGGAAATATGGGAGTACTGTAGAGTTAGTATAAATGGGTGGTTGTTGGTCGGCACAGACTCGGTGGGCCGAAGGGCTTGTTTCAGTGCTGTATCTCTAAAAAAAAAAGCTCTGCTGCCTAACTCGCACTAAATCCCATTCACCCATCGTGACCTGTGCTCACTGACCTACACTGGCTTCCAGCTAAACAACGCCTCAATTTAAAAATTCTCATCCTTGGTTTCAAATCGCTCCATGGCCTGGCACCTCCCTATCTTTGTAATCTCTTCCAGTCCTACAACCCTGTGAGATATCTGTACTTCTCTAATTCTGGTCTCTTGAGCATCCCCTATTTTAATCGCTCCGCCAGTGGTGGTCGTGCCTTCAGTTGCCTCGGCTCTGAAATTCCCTCCCTAAACCTCTCTGCCTCTTTATCTCGCTTTCCTCCTTTAAAGCACTCCTTAAAACCGACTGCTTTGACCAAGCTTTTGGTCATCTGACCTAATATCTCCTAATGTGGCTCGATGTCAAACTTTGTTTCATTTTGCCTCTATGAAATGCCTTGGGATGTTTTATTGCGATAATGGTGCTATATAAATCAATACAAGTTGTTGCTGCAGTATACATTTTGATCACCTGTTCATTTCCATCTGTGAAATACCCAGAGCACCTGGCACATTTCATTTTCACACAAAGTATTTTAAACAAGGAAACTTATTTGAATGCCTACATATTCAGAGAACACTGACATTTTAGTTATATTAGCAAATACTTAACAACACATTGTTGTCTACTTTTGTTCATGTTGTAATATTGACTTCATGAAGTATTATCCACTTAAAACTAAGGTGTTAGCTGTGACTCAGTGGGTAGCACTCTTGCCTTTGAGTCAGAAGGTTGTGTGTTGAAGTCCTGCTCCAGAGATTTAGACACATAATCTAGGCTGACACTCCAATGCAGTAATGAGGGAAGTGATGTCGTTCTGGACAAGACTTTAAACCAATACTTTGTCAGTCTCTCAGGAGAATGTAAAAGATCCCACAGCACTATTTCAAAGAACAGCAAGTGAGTTCTCCCTGGGTACCTGGCTGAGCTGGTTATTTAACTCATTGCTGTTTGTGGGACCTTGCTGCGTGTAAATTGACTGCTGCATTTCCTACATTACAACAGTGACTGCACTTCAAATCTACTTCATTGGCTGTGAATTACTTTGGAACATCCTGCAGTTGTGAAAGGAGCTATAGAAATACAAGTCCCTATGAAGACACATTCCTTTTCCTGAGCCAGAATCGATATACTTAGCCAGTGCTACTGGTGAGGGGCCCTATAGTCCCGATACTATTTTTGAGGTGGATTATTTATCTCTCTTGGAGGATGCTCTGCTGCTTAACCATGTTTGTTTCTATGAGTGTAAGTAATCTCTTATTTTTAATTGGCATTAGCTATACATTTCTGATCTAATTTCAGAGAGGATTCAATTTCCATTGTTCAGTCTTCTTAGGAAAGCAATTAGTAAAGTGAAGATTAGGACTTTATTCTGATCTTGAAATGTTCCATCTCTTAAAATATGTGCTCTTCCCAAGGCGTTATGTTCTAGGCATTCTGCAGCTGCTACTTATCGAATGCTGTCAACAGCTTTTGGTTAAGAATACCATGTATGTGCAGAAACCTAGAGAAACTGGAGAAAGTAACTGGCAAATTGGCAGGAGGTCTGAGTAAAACAAATGTTTCAAAATTGCATCTTTTTGGTGGGGGAACTATTCTTCAACCATGTGAAAGAAGGAAAAAACCCATCTCTATGAAGAGTCTGAGGTCAGAAAACAGATCAGATTAAATGGTGTAAATTTGTATTCACAATAAGATAACCCATTATTATCATATGGAAAACTTAATGCAGTCAGAAAAATGCCCTACACTACTGATGCATAATACAGACTCAAACATACTGAATGTCTTTGATAAGACTTGAGTTTAGAAGGTTGAGATCTGGTTGAGGTGTTTAAAATGATAAACAGATTCAATAGTGTAGGTAGAGAGAAACTATTTCCTCTGCTGAGGGAATCCAGAACAAGAAAGCGCAAACTTAAAAGTAGAGCTAGGCCATTTCGGAGTAAGATCAGGAAACCCTTTTTCGCCCAAAAGGTTGCTGAAATTTTCAAGTTTGACAACGATAGATTTTTGTTGGGTACAGATATCAGAGGCAAAGGTTGGTAAATGGAGTTGAGGAACCGATCATCTGTGATTTGATTGAATTGTATAACAGGTTTAAGGGGCTGAATGGCCTCCTCCTGTTTGTACGTTTTGAAAATACAAACTTTACAATTTATATATTATACCATGAATAACTTATCTATTGCCATCTTTTTCGACGGAGAATTCATAAAGTTGTAGATTGTGAAAACTTTTTTACTGCTTCACCTTAAAGGGCAAAGAGACACTTTTCAATCTTGTTCACATCTTGCAGTTGTGGGCCTTGGCCCCTCACCAGTAGCACTGGCTAACTGAGTATATCGATTCTGGCCCAGGAGAAGGATTGAGTCTTCATTAAACGGAAGAGGTATTCCAATTTCATTCTCAAGATTTTGTAAAATGTTATTGTATCTTTACGCTGTTCAATTTGAGAACAGCTTGGAGTAGTGAAAAGATTCACAGGCCAATTATTAGTCTGACAGAATAGGCTGTGGGCATTCCTTCCATGGCCATAACCATCTTTATACCAGCAGGGTGGTGAGTCCTTTATGAAGGGAGGGTTATTTTGGGCTTCCATAACCCATACAGTGAGAGGAGACCATCCACACCCACTGGACACACGTTATCTCACAGGACGTTAACCAAGAATTCAGAGCCGGAGCTCTGTTTTCCACTTATTCAGCAATAACCTGCTCAGTGAGGCTTAGTTTGGGTTCCACCAGGGCCACTCAGCTCCTGACCTAGTGACCTCATATTACAGCCTTGGTCCAAACAGGAACAAAAGAGCTGAACTCCAGAGGTGAGGTGAGAGTGACTGCCCTTGACATCAAGGCAGCATTTGGCCGAGTATGGCATCAAGGAGCCCCAGCAAAACTGGAATCAATGACAATCAGGGGGAAAACTCTTCGCTGGTTGGAGTCATACCCAGCACAAAGCAAAATGGTTGTGGTTGTTGGAAGTCAATCATCTCAGTCCCAAGACATCACTGCAGGAGTTCCTCAAGGTAGTGTCCTAGGCCCAACCATCTTCAGCTGCTTCATCAATGACCTTTCCTCTATCATTAGGTCAGAAGTGGGGATGTTCGCTGATGATTGCATAATGTTCAGCACCATTCGCAACTCCTCAGATACTGAAGCAGCCAATGTCCAGATGTAGCAAGACCTGGACAACGTCCAGGCTTGGGCTGATAAGTGGCGAGTAACATTCATGCCACACAAGTGCCAGGTAATGACCTTCTCAGACAAGA
Source organism: Heterodontus francisci (assembly GCF_036365525.1). Lineage (NCBI taxonomy): Eukaryota > Metazoa > Chordata > Chondrichthyes > Heterodontiformes > Heterodontidae > Heterodontus > Heterodontus francisci. Next base: position 12,273,971 of record NC_090397.1, on the reverse strand, counting down.
GAATCTAACCACTTCCTCTTGATGTTCAATGGCATTACCATCGCTGAATCCCCGCTATCAACATCTTGGGGGGTCACCAATGACCAAAAACAGAAGTGGACCAGCCACATAAATGCTGTGGCTACAAGAGCAGGTCAGAGGCTGGGAATTCTGGAGCAAGTAACTCACCGCCTGACTCCCCAAAGCCTGTCCACCATCTACAAGGCACAAGTCAGGAGTGTGATGGAATACTCTCCACTTGCCTGGATATATGCAGCTCCAACAACACTCAAGGAACTCAACACCATCCAGGACAAAGCAGCCCACTTGATTGGCACACCATCCACAAACATTCAATCCATCCACCATCAACGCACAGTGGCAGCAGTGTGCACCATCTATAAGATGCACTGCAGCAACTCGCCAAGGCTCCTTCGACAGCACCTTCCAAACCCGTGACCTCTACCACCTAGAAAGACAAGGGCAGCAAATGCATGGGAACACCACCACCTGCAAGTTCCCCTCCAAGCCACACACCATCCTGACTTGGAACTTTATCGCCGTTCTTTCAGTGTTGCTGGGTCAAATTCCTGGAACTCCCATCCTAACAGCACTGTTGGTGTACTGTCACCCCAACAACTGCAGCAGTTCAAGGAGGCAGCTCACCACCACCTTCTCGAGCAATTAAGGATGGGCAATAAACGCTGGCTTAGCCAGCGACGCCCACATCCCACGAACGAACGATTTAAAAAAAAATTTGTTGGGACGGTAATGTTAATATTAGAGATGACCCATGTGCCACAACGTACCCAGCCTCTACCCAACTCTTGTAGTCACAGCTGATATGGTTGGTCGCATTAAGCTCATGGACAGTGATGACCTACTGTTCCCCAAAATGTTGATGGTGGGGACTTAAGTACAAAGGAACAGAGTAGGCCATTCACGCTTGATCCTTTCCTACCATTCAATTAGATCATGGCTGATCTGTATTTTAACTCCATTTATCCTCCTTGGTTCCATATCCCTTAATACCCTTCCGTAACAAAAATACTTGCTAATGGTAGTGCCATTGAAGATTGGGGGAAGTGGTTGGTCTTGTTCTTGTTTGCGATGCTCATGCCCAGAATATATTTAGTGTAAATGTTACCTGCTCATTGGGAGCTTAAGCCTGGGTATTCTCCAAGTCCAAATTGGCATGGGCTGCTGCATTATTGGAGGTGATGTGAAACAACCCGAACACAACAGAATCTATGTGGTCAACTCATGACAGGAGAATTAACTTTAGCCTGATCTCACTACAGTGTTCATCAGTCCACCTCCCAGAAGATAAGAGAATGCACATGGAGGCAAGTACCCATTTCACACAGTGAGTGACTTCATTATTATAACGCTGGTCATGCTGTCATACCTCTAGATATTGAGCAGTAAATGTAGTCTGCAGGACATAGGGAGTGTGGGGTCTTCTTACTGATGATGCATTATTACAGCTAGATGAGGAGGGGGGTCACAGTCGCCCTCTTGCCCTTCCTCTTATTTGACTGCAACAGGATTTATTCCTTTTCAAACAGTTGATGTGCTAACCATCTCAGTGAGTGTTTTACCTTTATCATTTAATGTCATCATGAAAGAACCAATCGGACAGGTTTTCTTGAGTTTAAACAAGAAAGAGGTAAGTTTATTATACTCAACAAGCTAAACCCGATCTAAATATTAAAAACTACGTTACATATTCCCGCACACATTCACATGAGGATCACAAACACACACAAATAGATTACAAAGTGGAAAGTAGGTTTTCTGGTTGGATTAAAGTCCAGAATAAATAAAATTAAATACACAGTCTGAGGTTGGATAATTTGGTGGTCTTCTGGTTGGAGCTGTATTCTTGAAGTCTTGACTGGTCAAAGTGCACTTTGTGACTGACCTGCTTTGCTCAGGGTTTTCTTGAAGGTAGACTTGTAGATGGCTCTGTTCCCCTGGTCTCTGGCTGTAGCAGCCTGTAGGCTTGGAGGGTCTACAGTTGCAGATGGTTTTCAAACTTGATGTTTTCTGGAGAGAGAGCGAAAGGGAGGCACACAGCCTTCTCTGCTGCTGCACACTCAGTTACTGTTTGTCTCCCTTGTGTGTCACAAAACTCCCAGTTTTACACAGCGTGAGGAGACGGTCACATGGTTCTTTCAATCCCCTTTGTTTTAAATGAGGTCCAAAGTCTAAAACACAAAACCTCTATTAGGTGGTATTGTCAGTATTTACCCCCTGGAGGGACGTCTCCATCCATGAGTGCCTCAAGATGGCTTTGAATGTCCGGCTAATGAGGGTGATCTGGATAATCTACTCAGTTAACCAAAGCATTATCCTGGCTGAGCTTCTTGTTCGACCTGTGTCTCCAATTTAATCTCCTGGTATTTCAGAAGCAAATTGCGGTGGTCATCTTAGTTGTCAGTTTTTTAAAAGTTAACTGTGGGATTTTTTCCATTTAATTTTATTGTAAGTTTCCAACTGATGAATTAATATTTCTCATTTGGCATATAGTGTTTTCTTGGCACCAGATTTGTAACAATATTATTCATTATCTTACTACTTGAAAACCAAGATCCTGTCTGTCCTCTCAGGTGGACATAAAAGATCCCGTGGTAGTATTTGAGGAAGAGCAGGAGAGTTCTCCCTGGTGTTCTGGCCAATGCTTATCCCTCAACCAACAACACGAAAACAGATGAGCAGGTCTTTTATTTCATTGCTGATTGCTGTGAAAGTATTGGCTGCCGCATTCGTCAAAAGGATTTCATTGGTTGTGAAGCCCTTTGGGATGGCCTGAGGATGTGAAAGGTCCTTTGTAAAAGTTCTTTTTCTAAGCAGTGGCCAATCTAAAATCATACAAAGCATAACAACAATATTGAAAGAAAGAGGAAGGTAGATCTAAAGATTTACCTGTAACACTAAAATAAAAATAAACTCTGAATGTGATGCAGAAAAGAGTTGGCAGCTGAAACAAAATAATCATTTATATAGCTTTCTTTCATGATCACAGTATGGCCCAAATCGCTTTACAGCTAATTAGGTACTTTTAAAGCTTAGTCACTGTTGTGATTTAGGAAAAATGGCAGCCAATTTATGCACAGCAAGCTCTCAAAAACAGCAATCAGATACATCTGACTTTATGACATCAGGACTCACGTCCGCAGCCAGAGTTCTCTGTGTGTGGGTGTTTGCCCCACCCTCCTGATGTTTTGAAATGATTATTTCTGCATTATAGGCAATATTGATACAGTCACTTTGTAGTTTTTCTGGTTTAGATGTTAATCTTGCAACCCCACCCCCTTCTCAAGCAATTAAGGTTGAGAAAGATGGAAGTTAAAACAAACTAGTGCTTCAAGTCACAGATGTGGAATGTCAGATTTCTTGGTAAAGATTTTTAATTATTTTTGAAAAGCTGCCATTTTCTAATAAGTGCTGAGTGAGAATGGGTTACCATAGTAATGAGAGTCAAAGCGGAGATCAGCAGGAACTTGGAGCAACAGGTTACAGAGGTTTTGAACATAGGAACAGGAGAAGGCCATTCAGTCCCTCCAGCTCATTCCGCCATTCAATTAGATCATGCATCTACACCTGAACTCCATTTACCCGCCTTGCTCCATATCCCTTAATACCCTCACCTAACAGAAATCTATCCATCTCAGTGGTAAAAGTTTCAATTGATCCTCAGCATCTAAAATCATACAAGGCATAACAATAATATTGAAAGAGGAAGGTAGATCTAAAGATTTACCTGTAACACTAGAATAAAAATAAACTCTGACTGTGAAAAAGTGATTGTCGGTTTCACTCAGTTATGGCCTCGCTGTAGTTTTAAAAGTATGATCCCCTTGTTCAGGATCCTCCACCAGCTAGAAGATTAAAACAGTTTTTATTTGTATGTTAATCATGAACAGTGTTGTACTTAATTTTTCTTGCACTTTGACATGTAAATGATAGATTACAACTAAATGTGAAATATGTCAGCATGCAGTGTTCACAGTGACCTAGAGCTAAGCCGAGCATCAATGATTTGAGAGGCACAAGTATGAAATTGGATACTTTTTAGCTGTACCTATATTGCTCGCGATTGAGCAACCTGAATAAAGAAGTGATTTGTTTTTGGAGGCAGCAGTGTGTACACCTTAGCAGCACAAGCAGGGGTAGTGTCAGTGTAAAGAGAAGCAGATTACTGATGGGCGAAGATTAAATCGCGTGTGCTGTTAAGCAATATGTGTGAATATTATGTCTAGGACATGGTATAATTGTGGCATGAATAAATAAAAAAAAAAATAATTGTGGCATGAGTTTGCAATTAAAAGGCATAAAAGATAAGTGCTCTATTACAAATAGGGATTTTGAAACTCATACTTGTGTTTCATGTTTTTGGAAAGGAGGAAATGAGAAATATTACCAATCCCAGATGGTGAAAGATTTCTTTGTACATTGTTTCATTTGAGTCCAGTGTGAAGTAATGATGGATTGGTGATAGTTGTTATCACAATCCGGAGACTCCAAGGAGCTGTAGGAAAGCCTTGTTGTTGTTTACTTGCTGTGCTGGTCACAGAGGGTGAGCAAGTGAGCGTTACCTGGGGAGGTGGCAGCAGCTCTTCAAAGCTCTTGTTACTGCCCATTAGAGCCGGGAAACGCGCTGAACTCCCCGGCAAAACCTCCTCCCTCCCTCCATCTGACCTGGCTCCGCCCTACAGCTGAGTTTTGGATCCCTCTTGCGAGGGAAGCGCAGATCGGAGCCGCAGCCGGAGTCAGGAGCAGCATCTCCCTCGGAGCAGAGGGCAGGAGCGGAGCCCGAGCTGAAACTTGTAGATCTTATTCTCAACGACCTGCTGAGCCTCCCAGTCCGAAGGTGCTTTTTAAAAAAAAATCTTCAACACAGACAGGTTGGGGGAGGTGCTGGGATAATCTGTTTAATCTTTGTCACTTGGGGTTTTTAAAAAAAAGTGCTATAAAGATAGAATTGTCAACCAGGGCAGGGAGCAGTGTAGTAAGTGGCAGCTGAAAAATGGGGAATAAGTGTACAAGTTTGAGCTTATTGTATCCAGAGAACCAGTCTGACCGAAGCAGAATGCTCCCAAATTCTCCAGGGTGTCAGCTGTAGCTACTCTCCCCTATTGAGTCACTCCATCCCCATTCTAGAGACTTGAGCACATAATCTAAGCTGACACTCTGCAGTACTGAGGGAGCACTGCATTTTCAGATAAAACATTAAACCGAGGCCTGTCTGTCCTCTCAGGTGCTTGTAAAAGATCCCATGGCACTGTTTTAAAGAAGAGCTGGGGAGTTATCCCTGGTGGCCTGGCCAATATTTATCTCTAAAGCAACATCTCACATTGCTGTGTGCAAATTGGCTGCCACGTTTCTTCATTGGCTGTAAAACGTGTTGGGATGCCCTGATATCGTGAAGGGTGCTATAGAAATGCAAGCTTTCTTTTAAGAGTAAAAGGGTGGAGTCTCTGAATGAGTCCATTCCCAGTGACCATCTTCAGATTCATTCTGTTTCTTGTTTCTTTGCACACTGGCTGACTGTGAACACAACATCCTGGCAAAGGATACGGTAAGTGCAAAAATATCTAATGCCATCAGAATGGTGCTTTTAACTTCCCCTCACATATGCCTTTTGTCCCAGCGACATTGCACTATACAAGTCAGTGTGGTTCCTATCTAAGATAAAAGATACAAAAAAGGAACTTGGTATTAGTTCAACTGCTGTTTCAGGGGTAGTTTTACCAGAAACCAGTCTGACCAGTATAAGGGGCAGTCAAGAGATTTTTAAACAACTTTTATTCATCATGCAATATGTAGTCATATTTCACTATTAAGCAGATGATGCATCTAAGTTTGTAAGAAAATATAATAGTGATGATTTAGCTGTACAGAGCTTATTTACATTGTGGCAGGCTGAGGTGGTTTCACATTGATACTATGATTCTAGTTTCCAGGTACACACCAGTGGTCAGCAAGCTTACTTGCAAATTTCTGCTCTGTACTTGCTGTCCTTTTACAGGACAACTTAAGCTGCAGTCCTGGCTCACCAACCCTCTTGGATTGGCTTGGAATGAACTGAAAGATTAATCTCTGCGAGCAAAGTAGGACGATAAATATTGCAGGTGGGGAAGAAAAGGCTGTTTGACCAACTGTCCAGAATACTTCAATCGGGCAACAGAGTTTGTTCGCTTTCCAATGGCCTGGGAAGGCAGAGGGCCACGAGGATTGATGTCTCAGGTAATCAATGGCGGGAGCTGGGTGGTTGGAGGTGGGAGGTCATGTGATACAACCTCCCAGAATGTAACCAACCAGAATTGGCAATTCTATTTGTGAATCTAGAGTCAGTGCCTGAGCAAAGCGGAGTAAGACTCTTTGGAGGAATTTATGTTACACCGCTTCCATCCAACACCATGTGAAGTATAATTCCCTGTGTGGCGTCAAACTGATTGTAAAAAATGCCCAGGGATCCATGGAAACATCCTGAATGCTTTTTGAACCAACCTCCAATTATGTTGAATGCAAATCGTTGAGAAGACCGAAGCCATTGTCTTTAGCCCCTGCTGCAAACTCCATTCCCTAGCCACCAATTCCGTCTCCCTCTCTGGCAACTGTCTGAGACGTAACCAGATTGTTCACAGCCTTGTTGTCCTCTTTGACCCTGAGCCGCACTTCCTGCCCCATGTCCTCTTCATCACCAAGACTGCCTACTTGCGCCTCCATAACATCGTCTATCTCTGCCATTGCCTCAGCCCATCTGCTACTGAAACCCTCATTCATGCTTTTGTTACTTCTAGACTCAGCTATTCCAATGCTCTCCCGGCCAGTCTTCCATCTTCCACCCTCCACCCTCTGTAAACTTGAGCTCATCCAAAACTCTGCTATCCATATTTTAATTTTCATCAAGTCTAATCCATCCATCGCCCCTGTGCTCGCTGACCTACATTGGCTCCTGGTCCTGCAAACACTTGATTTTAAATTTTCCTCCTTGTATTTGAGTCTCTCTATGGTTTCGCCCTTCCCTACCTCTGTCATCTCCTCCAGTCCCACAACCCTCCAAGAACTCTGGCCTCTTATTCGTCCCCCACATTTGCTCTACCATTGGCGACCGTGTTTTCAGTTATATAGGCTCTAAACTCTGGAATTCTCTCCCTAAACTTATGCACCTCTTCCCCTTTAAGACCCTCCTTAAAACCTACCTCCCTGACAAAGCTTTTGACCACCTATTCTAATGGCACCATCTGTGGCTCGGTGTCAACTTTTGTCTGATTGTGCTGCCATGAAGAGCCTTGGGACGTTTTCTATGTTAAAGGCACTATATAAGTGCAAGTTGTCGTTGTTGTTGTAGGCAATGTGAATGCCGCCAGTTTCACTGTCTAAACATTTACCATTTAAGTCCTGTTGGATGCGGCTTTTTTTTACTTGAAACCATACCTGCCTGGGCAGCAGAATGAAGTTTAAACCAGCTGGTATGAACAGGGCAGTGTCAGAATGGAGCCCCTATTGCAGCTCCTGGTCTGAGATGGTCAGTTGCAACCTAAATGCATCTGAGGACTCAAAGGTCGATTAGAGCACTGGCCAAGCTGGACTGCAGCATCGAATGGGGGAAGATATGGTGTTGTCACTGTAGAAATTGTTTGAACCTTGTTAGCCTCAGGATAATGCCGAAGAAGCAGAAAATAATTGCTGCATCAATGGATAGAAGCATAATTTTACATATGAAGGGCCTATTACTTAACATTACAGTGTCAAAAACACTGTTACCATGCAGATAATTATAATAGAAGCAATTTATGAGCATCTATTGAAGTATAAGATTTTTGTCAGTATTAAATTTTTTATTTGGATTCTTTATTAAAAACAGCATGTGAAGGGTTAAAGAGCCAGGGTCTCACAAGGTTACCATCAGTTATAGTACGCTATCTTCTGAAAAATGTACATCATAGTCTGGGATGCAAAAGGGGTCACATCAGTTGTATTATTCCTAAGGAGTACTGCTTAACACCTTGGTAATTTTAACTTTGTGCGATAATGATTGACTATCATTGACTTCAATGCAAATAGACATCGAGAAAGATGAAAATGGGCTGCTGATTTGCTATCAGTTGTTTTGCAATCTTGCACAACATGAAAGTTAACCCCCTCTCTACCTTCGTTGTTTAGATCCTATTCTGTTTAATTTGTACAGCGTGGCATTTTGGGGAAAGAAGGTCAAGCTGCAAGACATCTCCTTAGATGGTTGGAAATTGGAATTGTATTTGGGTGGGCAAACATTCCAATTAATTGTTAATCTATGAAGGGATTTTTTATCTAATGTGATTATAGAGATAGGCTTACCTTGCATTTTACTTCAGTTTCGACCCACATGGTGTTGAATGGCATAGCTGGTCTGACATTATGTCGTGGATAGATGTCAACAGAAGATAGTCTACTTTTCAGCCAGCAGAAAAGCTGTGTTTTACAATGTGCCTGCAAGCAAAGAAGCCAGATGTTTAGAAACTGTAGGTTTCATAGTCTGTGCTCAGACAGAAAGTGAGTCGTATATTTATTGCTTTATATTTTTAGGAGAATAATGAAAGTGCAGTGTTTTATACTTAACATTTAGCCAGTTTATTTAAATAATGCTAGTTTAGACCCTGACTCGCTGTAATCGTGTGTGTATTTGGTCTGTTTGTCAAAGGGACATTAGTGCGGTGGTACTTGGTACATTTCAGTAGCCATGTTTAGAGTAAGAGTTCTTTGTTGCAATCACTATCTCTGGTTATTTACCTCGATATCAGGCTGGAAAAGGTACACACAAGGTATGCTCACAGGAGTGGTCAGTGACATTGACCCAGACAAAATACCTAAACTACGACGGTGCATAAAATATGTCACGCAACCTGGGTTTGCAAAAGATAAGTTTAATTTGAAGATGAGCACTGTTTGTGATTGTCAAGATGCGTAATGTTGACTCACAATCAAATTGTCTCTCCTGGTTCAGGAGTGGAGTGAAATTTAAAAATGAAGTTGTAAAGTTACATTTACACAACTTGTGAGAGACTAGAGAAGCTGGGATTGATCTCCTCAGACATAGGTTAAGGGGGGATTTAATAGAGGTGCTCAAAATCATGAAGGGTTTTGCTGGAGTAAATAGGGAAAAGCAGTTTCCACTGGTAGAAGGGCTGGTAACCAGAGGACTTCAATTTAAATTGATTGGCAAAAGAATTAGTGGTAAGAGGAGGAGATTTTTTTCTTTATGCAGCAAGTTCTGGAATGCGCTGCATGAAAGAGTGATGGAAGCAGATTCAATAGTACTTTCAAAATGCAGTTGAATAAATACTTGAAGGGAAAAATTTGCAGGGCTTTGGGGAAAGTGCAGGGGAGAGTGGGTCTAATTGGATAGCCCTTTCAAAGAGCTTGTTAGCCAAATGGCCCCTTCTGTGCTGTAAGATTCTATGATTCAATGATTCTAACTGTTCTGCTAGTGCAAATAATTTTCTTTCCACCAATATGAAAGTTGAAGCATCAACTCAGGTCACGTTTTTGTTTTCAGATTTACTCAACAACTTTCTTAGTGTCAATGTGGAGTGAAGATGCTTTGGGCTGCTTCCCGAATTATTGTGATAATGGAAAATAGAGGGTAGCCTCTAATTTAAAGTTCTTATCCTTGTTTCAGATCCCTCCATTCAGCTGTGTATGAGTGTAAGTGGGCATGTGTGTGGGTATGCGTCTGTGAGCGCATGTAAGTGTGTGTGTGTGTCCTACCTGCACATCTCAGTTTCTCAAGTTGTCAATAATTAGAATGATCACCCTTTCTAGTTATCAAAAAAACATGTTGACAATCTGAGCCTATTGTTTTTAAAAATCAACTCATCTGTGTTTTAAAAAATAATCAAATTAACATAAGAAAAAACACTGGAGGCTGAAGAATTGTATGGTGAATGTGAGGCACTATGTCACCACCACTGGTGGGAGGGTGTGATTACAACATGACAAATTTAAGATGTTTCCATTTTAAATGTGGACAAGTGAAATTATAACATGAAAATTTGACACAGGTAGTGTGTGGATATGCAAGATTAATATTTTTATAGATATGCTAAAATATAAGTTAACATGGGTTTTGAAGATTTTATGCAAAAAATGAATCTTTAAGAAATATCTATGTTTGCAGAATGTCAGACCAACAGTGCATTTCACAGTGCCATCAGTACAATTATCTGTACTAGGATATTTGTCTGATCAATGCCTAACCTCTCTTGGTGCTTCCTTGGTCCCATTATTTGCATCACAGCTTTTCTGTCTTACCTTTTGAGCTATTTTTGCACAATTGAAGCTTCCCTTATTGTCGTTTAGGACACTGTTAGCCTTGTGTCATCTCGCTCATGCCTGCAAGTCTGGTTTCCTTTTCCTTTCCCTCAGCACTCTTTGGGCCTTTCTCATTGCTATTTGTCCTACTGCGAAATTTCTTGACTTAATGGTCCTACTCCTTTGCTAGTCAGCTTGTTGACTCAGTAGTAGTTAGCTTAGTTAATCTGTGGCTTATGTACATTTCCTCAGTTCTCATGGTACTGACCTTGGCGAATCTTCATTATCGGGGACAAGAAATTGGGCAGCCCCATTTTTCTGGGCACGGAGGTTGTGATTTGCATTTTGCACGCCTCTGTTCAGATTGAGGTTGGCAACCACTAGGTGGTGCAGTACTTGCACATGCTCAAATGCAGGCTCTTCCACTGGAACGTCAGTGTCTGCGACGTTCAGGCAGCTGCCAGGATTAAAGATGGCGTTACTCAATTTATCACAGGAAATGCTTATGTCTAGATCGTTCTAGCAAACTAACCTTACATTAAGTTGGATGGAAGCCCTACTGTGTAGTTATAGGATACTAACTGTAATCCTCAGATCCATTTAATACTCCAGTAATCCTATTAAATACAAAAGGAATTTTATGATTAAATTTCCTTTGGAAGATAGTGAATTGGCATGCAGATCGATGAAAAAGAAAATCGGACAGAGTGTAAAATGTGCTGCCAATTCGTTACTGTGATTCGTTTATATGACCGACCAGGACTGATTTCACCCCAATGCAGCTACCAGCTTCCGCCCCACTGGCTGCTCTCCCCACCTCGGCAACTCGCTTTCTCCCCCTGCTTCCTCTCATTAGCCGCTTGCTCCAGACCTCACTGCTCCCCCTCACTCCCCTGGCCGATTGTTCCCCGTTCTCTGGTCGCTCACTCGCTCCCCCCCTCCCCCTCCAGTCGCTGGCTCTGGGCCGCGCCACTTCCCTCCTCTCAGCCACTCGCTCCCACATTCATCATTCTCCACGCGCTGCCCAAAGAAGCAAGGCGGGCCGCACGGGGTGAAGGGGCGACGTAGGAGCGAGTGGCCGAGAGGAGGGAAGCAGTGCGGCCCAGAACTAGCGTCTGGGGGGGGGGGAGTGGTGGGGGTGGTGCGGGGAAGCGGGAGCGAGTGGCCGAGAGGAGGGAAGCAGTGCGGCCCAGAACTAGCGGCTGGGGGTGGGGGGGGAGGGGTGGGTGGTGTGGGGAAGCGGGAGTGAGTGGCCAGAGAGCGGGGTGGCGTGAGCAGGGAAAATCGACCAGGGGAGTGGGGGGTGGGGGGGGAACAGCGAGGTGAGCGGCTGAGGGGAGGAAGCGTCAAGGCCTGGAGCGAGTTGCCAAGGGGGGAGAGCGGCTAGTGGGGCGGAAGCGAGTGACGGGGATGGAGCTCCAGCCTCAACGTCTCCCATTCAGCCGCTTCCTCCAGCCGAGTGGGGGGGCTGGATACCCGATGACACTTTATCGCACATGCGCGAAGATGGACCGGGGCGGATACGTGATGACGTTACCGCTGCACGATTACGTCATCCCGCGCACACGCCACTTACTCCTGGCAAGATGTAGCTACGCATGTGCGCATCTTGGCGAACTCTGATGATGTCAGTGGGCTGCTGCATTGTCAGGAAACACTTTGTATTAGCAAACCATGTGGTCCAGCCAGTTTTCCCCTCTTAAAGGCAGACTCCTTATTAAAGGGAAGCTGCACTGCTGAGGTGAAGGCTGCTAGTCAATCAGCTAGGAAGTGTGCAGGAAGCAGAATGGCACAGCACACAAGGGAATGGGCTCCCAGGTTTAGCAATGCCGCCCTGGTGGCTGAGGTGCAGTCCAGGAGGGAGGCTGTGTTTCCCTGGGTGCATAGGAATGCCCTTATGCATTAGCCTGAAGAGGGAATGGGAACGCGTCACCCTGGAGATGAATGTCCAGAGTTGGGCACCAAGGACATGGCAGCAGTGCCAGAAAAAAGTAGTGACCTCACATAGGTGGCCAAGCTGAGTGACTGGATCCTTACATTACATCTCATGTCCACCACACCTACGACCTGTCACTGCACTATGCACCACAGCCCCATCACTTCCTGGCACTCGTGACTTATGCCTAACATTCAGCTACTGCATCTCACCCTCATACACCTTCCAATGCTGCCAGCATGACACCCACTGCTCACTGCCTCTTCAGACCTTTATCTATTCAGCAATAGCAGGCGCATCACCCAAACACATTGCCACATGATCACTGACACTCTGCCCTCTCTCTTGGAGGAGAAGGTCTCACATATCACTAAAAAGACCCAAAAACGAGAGGGGGGCCTGCACGACTCCAACCCCTGAGCCCCCTTGTGGAGACAGTTCTCTGGATCATGGGCCCAGAGGCAACGCAGCTTGTGGTAGCTCGCACTGCAGAGGCAGTTCAGGATGATTTTAAGTGACTGCTTTATGCCCCTTTTCAACTCCCTTTTCACCCTCATCCTGAGATGTGGCATCAAGTAGAAGCTGCAGATTATGTGACCATGGAACTCCTGCTTTCCTCCCCACCCCTTTCACTCATCCCAACCCTTACCCTCTGCTCATATGCTTTCAGAAACCTGCCGCCTGGACCACCTCAACAGAGCCAGAAGGCAGAGCAGCAGCATCCCCACAACAATGATGAGGAGGCACTGTCACTCGATCTTGCACTCCCAACCACCAGCTCAGATATTGGCACTCGGTGAACTTGGTAGGCTTCCATAGAGTCAGGATGAGCACATGGTGAGTCACTGGGCACAAGTGGGCTGCAGGCAGGCCAGGTTGAAAGGATAGCTCGTGCCAGCTGACCAGAGGACTGCAGGGGACTCAGATGAGGACTTTGATGGGGCACCATACAGGAGAACACTGATAACAATGCACACTGAGTTGCTTGATGCATTGTCAGGCTTACCAGACAGCCTCCTGTCACCATCAAAGAGCATGGAAGAGTCCAGTTCCAACGTGGCACAAGGTTTCGTGAAGAGCTGGGAGCCAATCCTTTCCGCCCTGGAAGTGGTGGCCAATTCCATGATAGCAGTAGCGGAAGCAGCTGCAATGCAGCTTGTGGTGGCTGCTGTCTCAGCTTCCCACTGCAACACAGGCTGAATCCTCCCGACATCTCAGTGCTGCAGTGGAAGCTCAGATGGAGGTCACAAGATCCATGCTTACTGCCAGGCTGGCTCAGACTGTTGTCATCATGGCTGCGGATAGCAGTGCTCATAGAGCAGGGTCACACAGCAGTCCAGCAATCTGTGCTCTAACAGATTACTATAATTGTTGAGTTACCTCCCCGCCTGGGGGAAAAGCAGTGGCCCAGTGGAGACAAACCCACTGTCCTCTGTCAGGATGACAGCATTCGTCCTCCCACCACTGCTACTCTGCCAGTGCCCAGTGGTTGCCTCTCAGCCAGTCAGCCCTGACTGCTGCCACCCATGCTGAGGTGGTGCAGGTTGAAGCCGGGTCCTCAAGGCTCATGGTCATCCTCCAAGGCCATCTGCAGCCACTGGGATAGCACTACATAGAAGCACTTGGATAGGTAAAGCCACCCGCAAGACAAGCACTGAAGGAATGCGTAAGGTTCATTGTTGTTTGTATAATTGGATGTGTAGTTTTATAAAGATGTTTTCTGAAGGTTTTTGTTGGTGGCTTTTATTATTGAATGTTGGCCAAGGGGATGTTGTGATGGAGATGTTAAATGGATGTGATGGTGGGGAATGGGAGATCAATGTTAGGATTGGGAAGTTGTTAATTGGAAGCAGAGCCTCACAATCCGCTCACTTACATGGGGTGCAGGATGCCTTCTCTTATGCCTCCTCCTCCTCCCTCCCTCCACATTGAGCTTCCCCTCTCTGCCGCCTCCGTTCCATTTTCCGGTCATGTTCCAGACCAGGAGGCACTGCAACAACTGTCCCCATACCTGGGCCAGGTAGTCCCCTCTCCTCCTTGGCTGTATTCAGAAACTGACAAAAATCACCTCCAAGAACCCAGCACAGTTCTTCCACTAACTTTGTCTAAGCAAAAGTTGCCCAAAAACGCCTCCTCTGTGGTTGTGCAGTGGTCCTTTAACAAGAACAGAAAGTGCTGGAAATACTCAGCAGGTCTGGCAGCGTCTGTGAAGCGAGAAACAGAGTTAATGTTTCAGATCTGTGACCCTTCATCAGAACTGGCAAAATTTAGAAATGTAACAGTCTTGAGAAAGTGAAAGGGGGGAGGGGGGAAGAAGAACAAGAAGGAAGGTGTGTGATAGGGCGGAGGGGGAGAGATTAAATGGCAGGTGTCATGAAACAGAATACAAATGGAGTGCTCAATAGTTATAGTGAAAGACAAAGCATGAGTCCAGAGAGAGAGCTAATGGCAGAATAATGAACAGATCTGAATGAAAGCAAAAACATGAAAAATAAGTTTAAGACTAGAACATGGTTAAAAAATAAATAAATTAATTAAAAAATATATAAGAAAAAATAAATTAAATAAAAATAAGAAATAAACAAAAAATAATGAGGCTCATGGACTGAAATTATTGAAGTCAATGTTGAGTCCAGAAGGCTGTAGAGTGCCTAATCAGAAGATGAGCTGCTGTTCCTCGAGCTTGCGTTGATGTTCACTGGAACACTGCAGCAGGCCGAGGGCAGAAATGTGGGTATGAGAACAAGGTAGAGAATTAAAATGGCAAGGAACCGAAAGCTCAGGGTCATGCTTGCAGACCGAGCGGAGATGTTCTGCAAAGCGATCACCCAATCTGCGTTTGGTATCCCCAATGTAGAGGAGACTGCACTATGAGTAGCGAATACAGTATACTAACTTGAAAGAAGTGCAAGTAAATCACTGCTTTACCTGGAAGGAGTGTTTGGGCCTTGTATAGTGAGGAGAGAGGAGGTAAAGGGGCAGGTATTACACCTCCTGTGATTGCATGGGAAGGTGCTGTGGGAAAGGGAAGAGGTGTCGGGGGTGATGGAGGAGTGGACCAGGGTGTCGCAGAGGGAACGATTCCTTCGGAATGCTGATGGGGGAGAGAGGGGAAGATGTGTTTGGTAGTGGCATCACGCTGGAGGTGGTGGAAATGGCAGAGGATAATCCTTTGGATGTGGAGGCTGCTGGGGTGGATATTGAGGACAAGGGGAACCCTGTCGCGGTTCTGGGAGGGAGGGGAAGGGGTGAGATTAAAGGTGCAGGAAATGGGCCGGACACGGTCGAGGGCCCTGTCAACCAGAGTGGGGGGGAATCCTCGATTGAGGAAAAAGGAAGACATATCAGAGGCACTGTTGTGGAAGGTTGCATCATCATGACAGATGCATCGGAGACGGAGAAACTGGGAGAATAGAATGGAGTCTTTACAGGAGGCAGGGTGTGAGGAAGTGTAGTCAAGGTAGCCGTGGGAGTCAGTGGGCTTATAATAAATACTGGTGGGCAGCCTATCCCCAGAGATGGAGACAGTGAAGTTGAGAAAGGGAAGGGAAGTATTGGAGATGGACCATGTAAAGGTGAGAGAAGGATTGAAATTGGAAGCAAAGTTGATAAAGTTTTCCAGTTTAGGGTGGGAGCAGGAAACGGCACCGATACAGTCATCGATGTACTGGAAAAAGAGTTGGGGGAGGGGGCCTGAGTAGGACTGGAACAAGGAATGTTCGACATATCCCACAAAAAGACAGGCATAGCTAGGACCCATGCGGGTACCCATAGCAAAACCTTTTATTAGGAGGAAGTGACTGGAGTTGAAGGAGAAGTTGTTCAATGTGAGAACAAGTTCAGTCAGGCGGAGGAGGGTGGTGGTGGATGGGGACTGGTTGGGCCTCTGTTCAAGGAAGAAGTGGAGAGCCCTCAAGCTGTCCTGGTGGGGGATGGAGGTGCAGAGAGATTGGACGTCCATAGTGAAGAGGAGACGGTTAAGGCCAGGAAACTGGAAATTGTCAAAATGATGTAGGACGCCAGAAGAGCCACGGATATAGGTGGGAAGAGACTAGACCAGTGGAGAAAAGATAGAGTCTAGATAGGAAGAAATAGGTTCAGTGAGGCAGGAACAGGCTGAAACAATGGGTCTACTGGACCAGTCCTGTTTGTGGATTTTATGAAGGAGATAGAAGCGGGTACAGGTTCAGGGCCCATCTTGCAGCAGAATGTCTGATCTTCAGTGAGTGGTGCATGAACCTGTGACCTGGCCTGAGTTTGAAATCCTGTGCCACATCAGACGGTTTCTATTTAGAGATACAGCACTTCTATCACACCCTTCTATTTAGAGATACAGCACTGAAACAGGCCCTTCAGCCCACTGAGTCTGTGCTGACCATCAACCACCCATTTATACTAATCCTACACTAATTCCATATTCCTACCACATCCCCACCTGTCCCTTTATTTCCCTACCACCTACCTATAGTAGGGGCAATTTATAATGGCCAATTTACCTATCAACCTGCAAGTCTTTGGCATGTGGGAGGAAACCGGAGCACCCGGAGGAAACCCACGCAGACACAGGGAGAACTTGCAAACTTCACACAGGCAGTACCCAGAATTGAACCTGGGCCGCTGGAGCTGTGAGGCTGCGGTGCTGACCACTGCGCCACTGTGCCTCCTCTGGCAACATTGCGCAGACCATGCAGAGAGCCACCAGTGGCACATCACACTCCCGGGTGCGGCAGTCAGACTCCGTAGCACGCATGAGGAAGTGCTACGCAAAAAATATTTTCACGCAAAATTTTTTAGAAGTGAAAAGACCATACCAGACTTAGTGAGGAATAATAAATCAGAATTAATGAACAATCTGATGGTAAGGAAATATTAGAATTAGAATTAGAATTAGAACATTACAGCGCAGTACAGGCCCTTCGGCCCTCGATGTTGCGCCGACCTGTGAAACCATCTGACCTACACTATTCCATTTTCATCCATATGTCTATCCAATGACCACTTAAATGCCCTTAAAGTTGGCGAGTCTACTACTGTTGCAGGCAGGGCGTTCCACGCCCCTACTACTCTCTGAGTAAAGAAACTACCTCTGACATCTGTCCTATATCTATCACCCCTCAACTTAAAGCTATGTCCCCTTGTGTTTGCCATCACCATCCGAGGAAAAAGACTCTCACTATCCACCCTATCTAACCCTCTGATTATCTTATATGTCTCTATTAAGTCACCTCTCCTCCTCCTTCTCTCCAACGAAAACAACCTCAAGTCCCTCAACCTTTCCCCGTAAGACCTTCCCTCCATACCAGGCAACATCCTAGTAAATCTCCTCTGCACCCTTTCCAAAGCTTCCACATCCTTCCTATAATGCGGTGACCAGAACTGCACGCAATACTCCAGGTGCGGTCTCACCAGAGTTTTGTACAGCTGCAGCATGACCTCGTGGCTCCGAAACTCGATCCCCCTACTAATAAAAGCTAACACACCATATGCCTTCTTAACAGCCCTATTAACCTGGGTAGCAACCTTCAGGGATTTATGCACCTGGACACCAAGATCTCTCTGTTCATCTGCACTACCAAGAATCTTCCCATTAGCCCAGTACTCTGCATTCCTGTTACTCCTTCCAAAGTGAATCACCTCGCACTTTTCCGCATTAAACTCCATTTGCCATCTCTCAGCCCAGCTCTGCAGTCTATCTATGTCCCTCTGTACCCTACAACATCCTTCGGCACTATCCACAACTCCACCGACCTTAGTGTCATCCGCAAATTTACTAACCCACCCTTCTACACCCTCTTCCAGGTCATTTATGAAAATGACAAAGAGCAGTGGCCCCAAAACAGATCCTTGCGGTACACCACTAGTAACTAAACTCCAGGATGAACATTTGCCATCAACCACCACCCTCTGTCTTCTTTCAGCTAGCCAATTTCTGATCCAAAGCTCTAAATCACCTTCAACCCCATACTTGCGTATTTTCTGCAATAGCCTACCATGGGGAACCTTATCAAACGCCTTACTGAAATCCATATACACCACATCCACTGCTTTACCCTCATCCACCTGTTTGGTCACCTTCTCGAAAAACTCAATAAGGTTTGTGAGGCACGACCTACCCGTCACAAAACCGTGTTGACTATCTCTAATGAACTTATTCTTTTCAAGATGATTATAAATCCTGTCTCTTATAACCTTTTCCAACATTTTACCCACAACCAAAGTAAGGCTCACAGGTCTATAATTACCAGGGCTGTCTCTACTCCCCTTCTTGAACAAGGGGACAACATTTGCTATCCTCCAGTCTTCCGGCACTATTCGTGTCGACAATGACGACATAAAGATCAAGGACAAAGGCTCTGCAATCTCCTCCCTAGCTTCCCAGAGAATCCTAGGATAAATCCCATCTGGCCCAGGGGACTTATCTATTTTCACACTTTCCAAAATTGATAACACCTCCTCCTTGTGAACCTCAATCCCATCTAGCCTAGAAGCCTGAATCTCAGTATTCTCCTCGACAACATTTTCTTTCTCTACTGTAAATACTGACGCAAAATATTCATTTAACACTTCCCCTACCTCCTCTGATTCCACACACAACTTCCCACTACTATCCTTGATTGGCCCTAATCTAACTCTAGTCATTCTTTTATTCCTGATATACCTATAGAAAGCCTTAGGGTTTTCCCTGATCCGATCCGCCAATGACTTCTCGTGTCCTCTCCTTGCTCTTCTTAGCTCTCCCTTTAGATCCTTCCTGGCTAGCTTGTAACTCTCAAGCGCCCTAACTGAGCCTTCACGTCTCATCCTAACATAAGCCTTCTTCTTCCTCTTGACAAGCGCTTCAACTTCTTTAGTAAACCACGGCTCCCTCGCTCGACAACTTCCTCCCTGCCTCACAGGTACATACTTATCAAGGACACGCAGTAGCTGCTCCTTGAATAAGCTCCACATTTCGATTGTTCCCATCCCCTACAGTTTCCTTCCCCATCCTACGCATCCTAAATCTTGCCTAATCGCATCATAATTTCCTTTCCCCCAGCTATAATTTTTGCCCTGCAGTATATACCTGTCCCTGCCCATCGCTAAGGTAAACCTAACCGAATTGTGATCACTATCACCAAAGTGCTCACCTACATCTAAATCTAACACCTGGCCGGGTTCATTACCCAGTACCAAATCCAATGTGGCATCGCCCCTGGTTGGCCTGTCTACATACTGTGTCAGAAAACCCTCCTGCACACACTGGACAAAAACTGACCCATCTAAAGTACTCGAACTATAGTATTTCCAGTCGATATTTGGAAAGTTAAAGTCCCCCATAACAACTACCCTGTTACTCTCGCCCCTGTCGAGAATCATCTTCGCTATCCTTTCCTCTACATCTCTGGAACTATTTGGAGGTCTATAAAAGACTCCCAACAGAGTGACCTCACCTCTCCTGTTTCTAACCTCGGCCCATACTACCTCAGTAGACGAGTCCTCAAACGTCCTTTCTGTCGCTGTAATACTCTCCTTGATTAACAATGCCACACCCCCCCCTCTTTTAACATCTTCTCTGTTCTTACTGAAACATCTAAATCCCGGAAACTGCAACATCCATTCCTGCCCCTGCTCTACCCATGTCTCCGAAATGGCCACTACATCGAGATCCCAGGTACCAACCCATGCTGCAAGCTCACCCACCTTATTCCGGATGCTCCTGGCGTTGAAGTAGACACACTTTAAACCAGGTTCTTGCTTGCCAGTGCCCTCTTGCGTCCTTGTAACCTTATCCCTGACCTCACTACTCTCAACATCTCAACAAATATCTTGTGCACAGTGAGCATAATATGACTGAATTTGATGTTATTCTTGGGAGGGAGAAGTGAGAGTCACAAACCAAGGTTTTAAACTTTATTTATTGCCCATCCCTAATTGCCCTTGAGAAGGTGGTGGTGAGCTGCCTTCTTGAACCGCTGCAGTCCATGTGAGGTAGGTACACCCACAGTGCTGTTAGGAAGGGAGTTAGGAAGCAATTATAGTTCCAAGTCAGGATGGTGTGTGACTTGGAGGGGAACTTGCAGGTGGTGGTGTTCCCATGCACTTGCTGCCCTTGTCCTTCTAGTTGGTAGAGGTCGCGGGTTTGGAAGGTGCTGTCTAAGGAACCTTGGTGCATTGCTGCAGCACATCTTGTAGGTGGTACACATTGCTGCCACTGTGCATCAGTGGTGGAGGGAGTGAATGTTTGTGGGTGGGGTGCCAGTCAAGCGGGCTGCTTTCTCCTGGATGATATCGAGCTTCTTGAGTGTTGTTGGAGCTGCACCCATCCAGGCAAGTGGAGAGTATTCCATCACACTCCTGACTTGTGCCTTGTAGATGGTGGACAGGCTTTGGGGAGTCAGGAGGTGAGTTACTCGCCACAGGATTCGTAGCCTCTGACCTGCTCTTGTAGCCCTGGTATTTATATGGCTACTCCAGTTCAGTTTCTGGTCAATGGTAACCCCTAGGATGTTGATAGTGGGGGATTCAGCGATCGTAATGCCATTGAATCTCAAGGGGAGATGGTTAGATTCTCTCTTGGCACTTGTGTGGCGCAAATGTTACTTGCCACTTATCAGCCCAAGCCTGGATATTGTTCAGGTCTTGCTGCATTTCTACCCAGACTGTTTCAGTATCTGAGGAGTCGCGAATGGTGCTGAACATTGTGCAATCATCAGCGAACATCCCCACTTCTGACCTTATGATTGAAGGAAGGTCATTGATGAAGCAGCTGAAGATGGTTGGGCCTCAGACACTACCTTGAGAAACTCCTGCAGTGATGTCCTGGAGCTCAGATGATTGACCTCCAACAACCACAACCATCTTCCTTTGTGCTAGGTATAACTCCAACCAGTGGAGAGTTTTGCCCCCGATTCCCATTGACTTCAGTTTTGCTAGAACTCCTTGATGCCATACTCGGTCAAATGCTGCCTTGATGTCAAGGACAGTCACTCTCCCCTCACTTCTTGAGTTCAGCTCTTTTGTCCATGTTTGAACCAAGGCTGTAATGAGGTCAGGAGCTGAGTGGCCCTGGTGGAACCCAAACTGAGCGTCAGTGAGCAGGTTATTGCTAAGCAAGTGCCACTGGATAGCACTGTCGATGACACCTTCCCTCACTTTATTGATGATTGAGAGTAGGCTGATGGGGCGGTAATTGGCCGGGTTGGACTTGGCCTGCTTTTTGTGTACAGGACATACCTGGGCAATTTTGCACATTGCCAGGAAGATGCCAGTGTAATAGTTGTACTAGTTGTACAGCTTGGCTAGGGGCGTGATAAGTTCTGGAGCACAGGTCCTCAGTACTATTGCCAGAATATTGTCAAGACCCATAGCCTTTGCAGTATCCAGTGCCTTCAGTCGTTTCTTGCTATCATGCAGAGTGAATCGAAATGGCTGAAGACTGGCATCTGTGATCCTGTGGACTTCAGGAGGAGGCCGAGATGGATCATCAACTTGCCACTTCTGGCTGAAGATTGTTGCAAATGCTTCAGCCTTATCTTTTGCATTGATGTGCTGGGCTCCCCCATCGTTGAAGATGGGGATATTTGTGGAGCCACCTCTTACAGTTAGTTGTTTAATTGTCCACCACCATTCACAGCTGGATGTGGTAGGACTGCAGAGCTTAGATCTGATCCGTTGGTTATGGGATCGCTTAGCTCTGTCTATCGCATGCTGCTTACTCAGTTTGGCACACAAGTAGCCCTGTGTTGTAACTTCACCAGGTTGACACCTCATTTTGAGGTGTGCCTGGTGCTGCTCCTGGCATGCCCTCCTGCACTCTTCATTGAACCAGGGTTGGTCTCCTAGCTTGATAGTAACGATAGAGTGGGGAATATGCCAGGCCATAAGGTTACAGATTGTGGTTGAGTACAATTCTGCTGCTGCTGATGTCCCACAGCGCCTCATGGATGCCCAGTTTTGCATTGCTAGATCTGTTCAAAATCTATCCCATTTAGAATGGTGGTAGTGCCACACAACACGATGGAGGGTATCCTCAATGTGGAGACGGGACTTCTTGTCCACAAGGATTATGCGGTGGTCACTCCTACCAATACTGTCATGGACAGATGCAGCTGCGGCAGGCAGATTGGTGAGGACGAGCTCAAGTATGTTTTTCCCTCTTGTTGGTTCACTCACAACCTGCTGCAAACCCAGTCTTGCAGCTATGTCCTTTAGGACTCGGCCAGCTCGGTCAGTAGTGGTGCTACTGAGCCACTCTTGGTGATGGACATTGAAGTGCCCCACCCAGAGTACATTCTGCACCCTTGCCACCCTCAGTGCTTCTTCCTAGTGGTGTTCAATAGCTGAGGGAGGTCGGTAGGTGGTAATCAGTAGGAGGTTTCCTTGCCCATGTTTGACCTGATGCCACGAGACAGTCTTTGAAGGAATGATACATAAACTAACCACAGTAAACTGGACTGAACTGTAGACAGGTAAACCTACAGACAAACAGTGGGAGGTATTCAAATGGAGTGTTTGGTACAAATCAAGACCATTACATACCCCTAAAAGGCAAAAGCTCCACTTCTGTAGTTAGGCGACCATGGCCATCAAATGAGGCAAAACACAGAATAAAACTAAAAGAAGTGGCTTATACCAATGCAAAGTGGAAATCTAGCACTCTGGAAGAGCTCTAAAAATCTACAAAAGAGTATTAAAAGTAGGCGTGTAAATTGCCAAAGTATTAATCATAATCTTCCAAAGCTCTATTGATTTGGAAATGGTGCCATTTGATTGCAAAATGGCAAATGTCAGCCTATTAGATAAGAAGGAAGGGAGGGAGAAATCAGGTAAGTGCAGACCAGTCAGTCTACTGTCAGCTGTAGCGAAATTACTAGAATCTATCATAAGGGACAGAGTGACTATGACAAATGTTAGCTGACCAGAGATAGCATGGCTTTGTCAAGGATGAAACCTGCCTGACCTCTTTGTGGAGGTCAGTATCATTGTGGTTAAGGGCTTGTCCATGGATATTGTCTATGTGATCTTACAGAAGGCATTTGATTTCTACTGAAGACTCCTCTTTTCACCATATTTAATGACTTTGATGAAGGAATTGAAAGTTGTTTATCCAAGTTTGCTGATGACTCTAAGTTAGGAGGTGCAGTAAGTACTGTAGATGGGAGCAGGATGTTACAAAGTGACATAAACAGATAAAATGAGCAGGCAAAATTGTGCCACTATGTTTAATTTCAGGAAGTGTGAGGTAATCCGCTTTCGATTGGGGAAAGATAGAACAGAGTATTTTCTAAATATGAGAAACTAGAAAGTATGAAAGAGCAATGAGATTTGGGAGGCCAAATGCACAAATCATGAAAAGCTAGTGAACAGCTACAAAAAGCAATCAAAAAAGCTTAATACAATCATAGCCTTTACCTCAAGAGGGCTGAAATACAAAGGGCATGAAGTTATGTTTCACCTGTACAGGGTCTTGGTCAGACCCCGTCTGTTTAGTTTTGAATACTGCACCTCAGGAAGCTATATTGTTCTTGGAGAGGGTGCAACACAGATTTGCCAGAGTGATACAGCTGGTTAAAGGGTTAATTTATGAGGAAAAGCTCCATAAACTTGGTTTGTATTCCCTTGAGTATGGAAGATTACTTGTCATGTTTAAAGTGACAAAAGGATTTGTTAGGGTAAGTACAAAGAAACTATTTCCTCTGATGGGGGAATACAGAAAAAGGGGGCACAATTTTGACATTCAAATCAGGAGTGAAATCAGGAAGCAATTTATTACAGATAGGATAGTGGAAATCAGGAACTCTTACCCCAAAAGTCTGTGGCTGCTGGGGGCCAATTGATGTTGCATAACGCAATCATGGGATTTGGAGCAAAGGCGGGTAAATGGGGTTCAGGTATACTTCAGCCATGTTTTCAATATAGAACAGGTGTGAGGGGCTGAATGGCCTACTTCAGTCCTCCTTTCAACTTAATGCTCTGATTTCCTGCTGATCTCCCTTTTTAATTGCCTTGTGACTATGGCAGCCCATTCTTGTTCAGCATTTATGATTTTATTATCATTGGGTTTGCCCCGGCTGTTAGTTGACCATTTTCATGCTGTTGGGGATTCAGCAGCCATGATTTCTTAGGTTGCCAATCTTTCTACCTTTGTACTTCTGGCTGCTGTTAATGTGTTCTGCATCTTTTTGAATTCTTGTCCCATTGTTCATCTTTATTTCTCCTCATGTCACCTATAGCTGGCATAATCTGGCATAATGGATCACACACCCATTGCATGGGATGAACATATTCAGGTTCTTCAATGGATGGGTGATCTTCTCCCCAGATTACCATCCAGGAACTGAAAGTCAAAATTACCCTTATAACATTTACATCCAAGGAAGCTATACCAGGAGTGGGTGGGAGGTAAAAATGTAAAAAGAAAAACCCAAACCCAACACGTCTCGAATCCACTCACTCCAGTTTTAATGGAAACGGGATAGGAGGTTGGGTGACCAACCTACTCCTAGGAGGCGGTCACTCATTTAAATATTTTTTTCCCTGTAAATTGGGCACATTGCAATTCTATGTAAAGCCATAGAAATCATAAATGATAAATTTCATATCTTTCCAAAGTGCTTCACAACTAAGGAATTAATTTTGAAGTGGTGTTACTGTTGTTATGTAGGAAAACAAAGCAGCCAAATTCCACACAGGAAATTCCGACAAACAGGATTGAGATAAATGACCAGATAATCTGTTTTAATGATGTTGTTTGAAGGTTTAAGGGCCAGGATAGAGAATGGCCCTGCTATTCGTCAAATAGTACCAAGGTATCTTTTACATCCATCTGAGAGGTTAGACAACGCCTCAGTTACATATTATCCAAAATATGGGACATCCGCCAATGCAGCACTCCCTCAATTCTGCATTGATGCGTCAGCCTAGATTACATTCTCACGGACTAGCAGTGGGGTTTGAACCTGCAACCTACTGAGTCAGAGGTGATAATGCCACCACTGAGCCAAGCTGACACTGAGTTAACAATAACTTCAAGCATCTACTTCATGCTTAGTAAATCATCCACCATAAAGAATGAGGACAGATGAAGAAATGGGCTTGGTATCAGAGAGATTAAAATTAAGCTGATGGGGTCCTGTTCATGAACCTAAACAAAGTAACGAATGACATTTTTCCTCAATGGCTAACACGGAATAAATGGATGAAACATAAATAACCTGAAAGGTTTGACTTAACTTTGGCATAAATAGCTTATTCATTTATGTTTGAGAACACAGCCAAAGGAAGCAATGACAATTCAGCTTCTCGTTGTGATTTAGGGCGTGTTTTACACAGTGATAAGTAGTTTTACAGGTTTCTCTTCATTACTTTAGTGTCTGGAATTTCTATACTTGCTGACAATATATAATATAGACAGCTTAATGATGGTCACAATATTGACTGAATTTCATGGACATAGTCTTAAAACATTTGGGTGTTCTGACTACAGAAGTGATCAGATATTTGGCATAGAGCTGTCCCAGCCTGTTTTGGCCATTGTAACCTTCTTGAGATGACTTTTGTGATCCAAAGTGTCATAATTTAGCTTGTATAACTTCAAAACTGTGGCCAGTATTGTTTTATTTGAACCTCGGGCTGGGGTTTATTTTAGTAATGGATATTCTGGGGCAGCTGTTGGCAGTTGCTTTGTAGGATGGCAAGGAGCTGGATGGGACAACATGAATGAAAAGCATCCAAAGATAGGAAATTTATTTTGCTGGTGGGGGCCAGCTTAAATTTCTTCAGTTGAGGAATAATGCTTTCTTTCAATTAATAGAATGTGCTGGTTGGCCTTGTACCTTTCGAAACAAGTAATCCAGATTGTAAACACTGGCTAAATGAATTTGGTGTAATAATTTACTGTTACAGTCCAAAGGTTTGCTCCCATCAATTCTCACACAGCAATCATCCATTGTCCAACAATTGGATGGAAGAGAAGGCAGACCACAGGCAAAGCAATACCCCCATCTTAAATGAGAAAGGTTAAAGGGGAGTAAAAACAGAAAGTGCCAGAAATACTCAGCAGGTCTGGCAACATCTGTGGAGAGAGCAGCAGAGTTAAGATTTCAGCTCTGTGACCTTTCATCAGAACTGGCAAAGGTTAGAAATGTAATAGGTTTTAAGCAAGTAAAGCAGGGGTGGGGGGGAAGGGAACAAAAGGGAAGGTGTGCGATAGGACAGAGGGGAAAGTTATCTTGTATTACACCTTTGAGCAGTTAATTGATGAGTGTTATTGGTGAAGAGCTAGCTACAGTTTGCCTACCTGGCCTTTCCACCAGACGTGACTCAATAATGTAGATCACGACAAGCTCTTTCACCTTTTCCAGGACAGCAGACCCCGAGGACATGGGAGGCACATTTAAAACAATCTGTGGAAACAATATTTTAGTGAGTAAGTAGTCAATCTATGGAACAGGCTCCCTAGAGAGATGGTGGAAGCAGTTTGTATTGGTTTATTAAATGCTAATTAAATAGATTTCTTTCAGAAAATAACACTTTGGTAGATAGTATCTGAGTAATTTGAGATATGACGTGTGTTGAGTGTAATTTGTTTGGGAGGAACAGATGACTTTGGACCTACGGTTCCCAAAGCTCTTCATCACTGGGGGTTTTCCTCACCTCATGTCAGCGTCTATTGTAGACTAACTGATAAGAGATTGATTGCTGTGATTAGTCAACAGCTTCATTAGTGTATCAAATAAATGCCAGAATAGTAGAAGGTGGACTAGATGAGTGGTACGCTGAGTGTTAAAGAGGAAAAAGTAAGGAAGAAAAATAGAGCATTCAGATTTCAACTGTCGGTAAACAATCTGAAGGTTTCCTGTGATGAAACTACATATGCAGTGAAAAAGATAAGAAGTAGCTAAATATTTTCAGCCATTTCTATTGAATATAGATGGGGCTTGTGACATTGAGAAATTAACCTTGTTCTATTGCTTGCTGATACAACAAAAATTTGCATTTATATAGCCCCTTTTAACATAATAAAATGTTTCAAGGTGCTTCACAGGGGCATTAGGAACATAGGAAGATAGGAACAGGAGTAGGCCATTCAGCCCCTCGAGCCTGTCCCGCCATTGAATGAGATCATGGCAGATCCACGGCCTAACTCCATATACCTGCCTTTGGACCATATTCCTTAATATCTTTGCTTAACAAAAATCTATCTATCTCAGATTTAAAATTAACAACTGTTCTAGCTTCAACTGCTGTTTGTGGGAGAGAGATCCAAACCTCTACCACCCTTTGCGTGAAGAAGTGCTTCCTAAGATCTCTCCTGAACAGTCTGGCCCTAATTTTTAGACTATGCCCCCAAGTCTTAGAATCTCCAACCAGTGGAAATAGTTTATCTTTATCTAGCCTGTCTTTTCCTGTTGATATCTTGAAGACTTCGATCTATGGGTGGCACAGTGGTTAGCACCGCAGCCTCATAGCTCCAGCGACCCGGGTTCATTTCTGGGTACTACCTGTGTGGAGTTTGCAAGTTCTCCCTGTGACCGCGTGGGTTTCTGCTGGGGGCTCTGGTTTCCTCCCACAGCCAAAGACTTGCAGGTTGTTAGGTAAATTGGCCATTGTAAATTGCCCCTAGTGTAGGGAGGTGGTAGGAGAATGGCGGGGATGCGGTAGGGAATATGGGATTAATGTAGGACTAGTATAAATGGGTGGTTGTTGATCGGCACAGACTTGGTGGGCCGAAGGGCCTGTTTCAGTGCTGTATCTCTAAATAAATAAAATAAATAGATCACCCCTTAACCTTCTAAATTCTCGCGAAAACAGGCCTAATTTGTGTGATCTCTCCTCGTAAATCCAGGTATCATTCTTGTAAACCTACGTTGCACACCCCCCAAGGCCAATATATCCTTCCTAAGGTGCGGTGCCCAGAACTGCTCACAGTACTCCAAGTGGGGTCTAACCAGGGTTTTGTACAGCTGCAGCATAACCTCTGTGTCTTTATACTCCAATCCTCTAGATATAAAGGCTAGCATTCCATGAGCCTTTTTGATTGTTTTCTGCACTTGCTCGTGGCATTTTAAAGATCTATGCACCTGAACCCCCAAGTCTCTTTGGACATCCACTGTACTTAACCTCTTCCCATTTAGAAAGTACCCTGCTCTATCCTTTTTTGGTCCAAAATGGATAATCTCACACTTGCCCGCATTGAAATCCATCTGCCACAGTTTTGCCCATTCACCTAGTCTGTCAATATCTCTTTGCAATTTTATGCTATCATCTAGACTGTCTACAATGCCACCTAACTTTGTATCATCAGCAAATTTGGATATATGACTTACTATGCCATCATCCAAGTTGTTAATGAAAAATTGAGGCCCCAACACAGATCCCTGTGGCATTATAAAACAAAATATGATACCAAGTCACATAAGGAGCTATTAGGTCAGATGACCGACAGCTTGGTCAAAGAGGTAGGTTTCAAGATGTGTTTTAAGGGAAGAAAGTGAGGTAGAGAGGCAGAGAGGTTTAGGGAGGGAATTCCAGAGTTTAGGGCCAAGAGAGCTGAAGGCATGGCCACCAATGATGTAGCGATTAAAATCGAGAATGCGCAAGATGCCAGAATTGGAGGAGTGTCGATATCTTTCAGGGTTGTAGGGCTGGAGGAGATTACAGAGATAGGGAGGGGTGAGGCTATGTGGAGAATTTTAAAATTGAGTTATTGTTTAACTGGGAGCCAGTGTGGGTCAGCAAGCATAGGAGTGATCGGTGAATGGGTCTCTTCTTTTATTTGTTCATAGGGATGTGACTGCCTCTGGCAAGGCCAGCATTTATTTCCCATCCCTGGGAATATTGTGGTGAGTAATTCACCTCCTGACTCCCCAAAGCTGTTAGGGAGGGAGTTCTAGGATTTTGACCCAGTGACAGTGAAGGAATGGCGATATAGTTCCAAGTCAGGATGGTGTGTGACTTGGAGGGAAATTTGCCACGTATCTGCTGCCTTTGTTCTTCTAGGTGGTAGGGTTTGGAAGATGCTGTTGAAGGAGCCTTGGCAAGTTGCTGCTGTGCGTCTTGTACATGGTACACACTGCTGCCACTTTGTGCTGGTGGTAGAGGGAGTGAATGTTTAAGGTGGTGGATAGGGTGCTGATCATGAGGGCTGCTTTGTCCTGGATGGTGTCAAGCTTCTTGAGTGTTGTTGGAGCTGGATTCGTCCAGGCAAGTGGAGACTATATCACACTCCTGACTTGTGTCTTGTAGATGGTGGAAAGGCTTTGGGGAGTCAGGAGGTGAACTACTCACCACAATATTCCCAGCCTATGACCTACTCTTGTAGCCACAGTATACGGCTTGTCAATTCAGTTTCTGGTCAATGGTCAATTGAGTGAGGTAGTGGTGAGGTGGAGCTGCGTGTCATCGGCATACATGTGGAAACTGATGTTATGTTTTTGGATGATGTCATCGAAGGGCAGCATGCAGATGAGAATTAGGGGAGGGCTAAGGTTAGATTCTTTGGGGACACCAAGGTAACAGTGCGGGAGCGGGAAGAGAAGCCATTGCAAGTGAGTCTCTGGCTATGATCAGATAGATTTAAAAAAAGGAACCAGGCGACTGCAGTCCCACCCAGCTGGATGATGGTGAAGAGGTGTTGGAGGAAGTTGGTGTGATCAGTCGTGTCAAAGGCTGCAGACAGGCCGAGAAGGACGAGGAGGGATAGTTTACCTTTGTGCCAGTCACATAGGATGTCATTTGTGACTTTGTTAAGAGCAGTTTCAGTGCCTTGGCAGGGACGGAAACCTGATTGGAGGGATTCAATCATGGAGTTCTGGGAAAGATGGGCATAGATTTGGGAGGCGACAGCATATTCAAGGACGTTGGAGAGGAAAGGGAGGGTGGAGTAGTTTGCAAGGATGAAAAGATCAAGGGCTGGTTTTTTTGAGGAGAGAGGGACAGAACCTGAAGAGAGAACCGTTAATAATATCAGCTAACATGGGAGCCAGGAAGGGAATCTTCTTTTATCTGAAGAATACACTTGGTTTTAACCCCCCTTGTAGGGAGATCAACCATTAATTTAAATAAAATTATATGAGTTAAAGTATATCTATTTTCATTTTTTTAATAGGTAAGTCTCTACAAGTGATGATTCATGGAAGTCAATGTTCCAAACCTGCTTGGTGGGACCTATCAGGAAATGTGGGATCGAGGGTGTGAGGTGGTGAATTTAGATGTCGATGAAGATACCTTTGAAGAAAAAAATGGTTTGAAAGAGAATCTTTGTGCCTGGAAGCACAACACTGAGGTACGGACAAGTCCATTTCAAATGGAAAACAAAGAGGGTGAATGCATCAAAAGATTTGTAAACCAAGAACCATTACCCATCTTTAAATATTCTTTTTCGCCGGAACCAGAGGTTTCCCAAAGTCCCTGCTTTCAGTTTGACAGGTTAGCCCCTGCCAGGGTCTCCTTGTCTCCATCTCTTTGGAGAATGAAGCAAAAGATGTTGCTGCCACCAGCGTCACAGGAATTCTGCGAGGCAGGGAGACAATTCAAAGACACTGAACAGCATACCTCTGACAGTGACTCCTCTGTGCCATCAGATAACTTACAGGGTCCACATCCTGCAGCTGATCCACCCTTAGATGGCCAAAAACCTTCAGGTAAGGAGACTCCAACACAGCTACAGCAGCAGCAAGGCTGTGTGCAAAGTGTGGAAGGCCTGTTATCTGTAAACCACCACGAGAGTGACCATGTTGGGCGCGTACAGATCACCCCTCACACCGATAAAGATACTCCTCTATGGGAAAGACGAAGAGGTGACTGCAAGTTTGCTTTTTTCGATAATCTTCAGCAGGTAAAACATACATCTACTTTATATTTTCATACGTATCACTGTAATTAGCCTTCCATTGGCACAGGGTAATTTTCAGGCTTTTACCATTCTACACATACAAGAGTGTCTGGTTTCTATGTCCTCCCATTATTGGTGTTTATTTTTTTGACCAAATTTTTGTTTCCTCGGTTATATCCTTTGCTACATACAAATGCTGTCCATTCCTTGACCTCTCAGAAGGTGCTGTTTCTATGCTGGGTTATGGTCCCTTGGGTATCAGGTATCTTTCTGCTACCTCAGCCTAAAGGGCTGCTACCTGACCTGAACCCGACGGGATCCGACGACATGTGTCGGGTTCGGGTCGGGTCGCACTTCCGGGTCTGGCATTCAGGCTCGGGTCGGGTCGGGTCGGGCCAGATTGGACACGCTCTATCACCACCTCAGGTAAGTGACTTTAATGTTAATTTACTTTTTGGACTTTAAAGATGGTTTTGCGACAGTTATTTTAAGCTTGTGCAGGTAAGGAACAAAGTGAAAAATAGAAGGTAAGTTGGGCCAGTTCGGGCTCGGGCTCAGATGGGCTTCTGTCGGGCTTGGGTCGGGTCTCATTTGCAGATCCGAGCAGGCCTTTACCTCAGCCACTTGACAACTTATTCGTGTGTGAGCTTTGACAGTGAAAGTTGTAAGGGTGATGGGCTGTTAGACTGTGGGGAACGTCGTTTTCCAGCTCAATCCTGTTGTAATCTGATGTTACACTTTCATTAGGGCTTGTTGGCTGATGATCAGGGCAGGGACCTTGGCTGATTTTCCTCTTCCCAATCCAGAAGTGCTGAAACTTAATTGTCGCACTCCTATTATTAGCCCATCATATCAGAGCATAGTGATCCCAAATTAAAGCAAATAAAAGCAGTGGTAATGACCAGAGGTGCTGATCACCTGAGGGTGTAGTAGCTGGAAGGTTCGGGCGATGGAGGTGGAAACCTGGAGGTGGGAAGCAGCGGCCTGTAGCTGGTCCCTTCGCACACCTGAAGGACAAGATCACGCCTACTTTTGTGCCGATCTTGGGCCCTGCCGGTCGGTGCCATCGACATTAATTTCAGTATCAAGAGCTAATGGCTAGGGGAGTAAACCCGGCAAAATCTGGAGTGAAGTCTGTTAGGCAGTTGGTGTTTCCCTTAAGTTAGCACCTTCTGGCAACTCCTGCAACAGAACAGGCCCCAGATGTACAGGCCTCTGGACACCAGCCTATGCGGTTGAGAGGGGGAGTGCAGATGCTAGGCAGTTCTGCACCTCCTAAAACCATGCCTAGGCTACGCAGCAAACAAATAAAGATAAACTTTTGGCTTGGATGCTGGAATCTAAGGACTATGTGTCCTGGAATGAACAACGACCTACACTGCACAACAAGTGTACGCAAGACAGCCCTGATAGACAGTGAGTGGCACAAACTTGGTGTCGACATTGTTACTCTATTAGAAACCAGATTAACCAACACAGGCTCTATGCAAAAGGCTAATTACACCTTCTACTGGCATGGAAAGAGTGCTGAAGATCAGTGTGAGCATGGTGTAGGCTTCACGGTGAGCAATCGGCTGGCACGGTCAATTGAGCCACCAATAGCAACCTCGGAGCGCTTCATCTCCCTGTGGTTATCATCTGATGGAGGCACAGTCAACATCATATGCGTCTACACACAGCTCTGAATGCCAGCATCTCAGATAAAGAGCATTTCTATGACTCCTGAGGGGACGTTCTGAGGAACATCGCAAATGACAAGAGGCTATTCATCCTGGGTGACTTTAATGCACGTGTTGGGGCAGACGGTGATTCATGGCCAACCTGCCTCGGTCATCATGGGGTGGGCAAGATTAATTATAACGGACAGCGCCTTCCTGAGCTTTGTGCCCTGAATGAACTCTGCATCACCAACACCTTCTTCCAGGGCAGACATTGCCAAAGGTATCATGGTGTCACCCAAGGTCTGGCCATTGGCACTAGCTAGACTTAGTTATCACGAGGAGACGAGATCTGCCCAGTGTTCTTCACACCCACACCTACAACAGCACAGATTGTGATACCAACCACTCTCTGATCAGCAGCAGAGTGAAGGTGTATCCCTGAAAGTTCCACCGCTCCAGACACAACAGTCCACCACGCATCAATATCCCTTGCATAAGCAATAATACCAAATACCAGCACTTCACATTGTCACGAGAATGCTTGCTACCCACCAAAGCCTTAACGGGAATCACCGATACAGGCATCGATGAAACTTGGAAGTCACTAAGTTCAATCATTGAGGCAGCAGAAGCATCATTTGGTAAAGGTGGAACCCGCAACAAGGGCTGGTTTGAGACCTACTCAGCTGTGATGATATCTGCCATTGATGCAAAAAACAAAGCCTACATGATGCACAACATAAACCCAACAACTAAGACACTGCAAGACCTTAAAGTAGCCAAAACAGCTGTGCAAAGGAGAGGGAGATACTGCGCAAACAAACACAAGATCAACTTATGTCAAGAAATCCAAACTGCATGTGACAAAGGAAATCTACGAGCTATGTACGAAGGGATCAAGAGAGCATTCCCATGAAGTCAGCAGATGGTGAAGTACTGACCGACAGAAGTAAACAGATGTCCCACTGGGCTGAACACTGCTGTGAGCTGTACTCCTGTGAGTCAGACATCTCCCAGTCTGCGCTCGATGTTCTCCCACAACTTCCTGTCACGGATGATTTAGATGAAGAACCCTCATCACTGGAGCTCGAGAAGGCCATAGACCGCCTCGTGAACAGAAGCGCACCAGGCAAAGACGGAATCCCAGCTGAACTGCTCAAGCACCGAAGGTCCCATCTATTGCCACATCTTTATGACCTTCTTCTTCTCTGCTGGAAAGGCTCTGTTCCACAGGAGATGCACGATGCCAAAATCATCACACTATACAAAATCAAAGGTGATAGAGGAGACTGCAACAACTACAGGGGTATCTTGCTCCTTAGCATCACAGGGAAGGCCTTTGCTATGGTCGTACTTAAAAGAGTCCATTTACTGACAGACTGAGTATATCTGGAAGCACAGTGCAGTTTCTGTGCTGGCAGATCTACTGTGGATATGATCTTCTCCATACGTCAGCTACAAGTGAAGTGTAGGGATCAGAGTATACCCCTTTACCTTACTTTCGTAGATCTCATTAAGGCATTCGACACCGTCAGCAGAGCAGGGCGCTACAAGATTTTGGAAAAAATTGGCTGTCTATGAAGCTCCTCAGTCTCATCCACTCCTTCCATGACAACATGCACTGCACTGTACAGTTTGATGGCTCCACTTCCAACAGTTTCTGTTGGTGAAGAATGGAGTGAAACAGGGTTGTGTCCTAGCCTTCACTCTGTTTGGCATCTTCTTCTCCATGCTCCTGACCTTTGCGTTCCCTGCAGATATGGAAGGAGTCTACTTGCACACTAGGTCAGATGGCAAGCTCTACAATCTATCAAGGCTGAAAACGAAGACAAAAACACATCACATCCTGATCAGAGAACTCCTCTATGCTGATGATGCTGCACTAGCCGCTCACACAGAAACTCAGCTACAAAGCCTCATGAACTGTCTCTCTCATGCCTGTAACATTCTCCTTGATTATAAGCATCAAGAAAACCAAGGTCATGGGACAAGGTGTTGCATCTCCATCCCTAATCACACTAAATAACACCCCACTTGATGTGGTTAGCAAATTCTGTTACCATGGGTCCACGGTGAGAGACAATCTGTCCCTTGATGCAGAGCTCGATACACACATAGGGAAAACAGCTATCACCTTTGGCTGACTTGCGAAACATGCATGGGATAACACCAAGCTGACCCTTAGGAGCAACTGATGGTTTATAAGGCCTGTGTTCTCAGCACCTTGCTGTATGGCTGTGAAACATGGGCAACTTACAGCGACCAAGAAAAGAAGCTCAATAATTTCCATCTTTGCTGTCTGTGGTGCATTATGGGTATATCCTGGCAAGACAAAATCACAAATGTGGCAGTCCTCTCAAAGGCAGAGCTCCCAAGTGTGTTGGCACTAATAAAACAGAGACGGCTTCAGTGGATCTGACACGTCCGCAGGATGGAAGACAGTCGCAAACCCAAGGACTTTCTGTACGGTGAGGTAGCTGGGGCCAGACGACCAGTGGGTGCCCAAAGCTCCACTTCAAGGATGCTTGCAAGTGTGATATGAAGGCCCTAAATGTCGACTATTGCAGTTGGGAGTCACTAGCTAGCGAAAGAGGGAAATGGCAACACATCCTGTGGACTGGTGTGCGCTACCATGACAACCTGTTGCTACAGCAGCTTGGCAACAGGCGCCAAAGTCAAAAACAACAACTCACGGTGTCACTTGTCAGCTTCATGTACGGTTCTTGTGGCAGAACCTGCCTCTCAACGATTGGCCTTCACAGCTATCACAAAGGTGCACCAAGAGAAGTCACTCTACCTGAATGGATTGTTTGCTACATGTCTATCATCTTTCCTAGATGGAAGGATGCCAATCCATCTATTACTAGCCCAGCTGTGATCAAATAACTCAGCACAGACCAAAGATATCCTGGGGCCTTTCAGGCCTGCATGACCCTCCTCCTTCTTAGGTAGTCCCTCGAGGATGAACTGCTCCCACTCTAGTTCGATTGTTTCAGAGATGGCTGATAAGTCCAATGCGTGCTCTGCAGACTCTGCCACATGAGGGGCAGGTGGTGCTTGAAGGGTCAGGTAGATGAGTAGTTTGGAGGTTTGTGATCTCCCTCTGATGCCTAGACTTCACCTCCACATGTTCCCGACCTAGTAATGTTCTATGTTCTTAAGTGTCTCAAGGTGTCCGATGACTTCCCGAATGGGTTTTTTCCATCTAGGATGGTCATGGAGCCAGGGACTCCCATGGGTCGATGGGGTTGTTTGATCACTTCAGGGATGCTCTGAGGAGATTTCTAAAGTGTTTCCGCTGTCCTCCTGGGAGTCTCCTGCCACGAGCAAGTTCTGAGTAGAACAGCTGCTTTGGGAGTCTGGTGTCAGGCATGCGAACGACATGTCCCGCCCAGCGGAACTGGTTTTGGGTGATTAGCACCCCAATGCTGGGCAGGTTGGATGTTGGACCGCCTTTCTTGCCACCGGATTTGGAGGATCTTGTGGAGGGACCTCTGGCGGTACTTTTCCAGTGCTTTGAGGTGTTTGCTGTAGGTTGTCCAAGTCTCCGAAGCATTTGGAGCGCAGGGATCACTGCTGTCCAGTAAACCATGATCTTA
Source organism: Heterodontus francisci (assembly GCF_036365525.1). Taxonomy (NCBI): domain Eukaryota; kingdom Metazoa; phylum Chordata; class Chondrichthyes; order Heterodontiformes; family Heterodontidae; genus Heterodontus; species Heterodontus francisci. The sequence goes on along the minus strand of NC_090397.1, from coordinate 12,237,680 downwards.
GTCATGCGTTTGAAATCCTGATCCTCAAATACTCTCTTCCTCATTCGGCTGAAGGCTGAGCTGGCACATTGGAGGTGATGATGAACCCCGTCGTCTATGTCAGCCTTTGCCGAGAGGAGGCTCCCAAGATATGGAAAATGGTCCACATTTTCCAGGATCTCGCCATTGATCTTGATTGATGGGGGGAGCTGTTGTGTTGTGGGAGCCTGTTGCAAGAGGACCTTTGTTTTCCGACTGTTTAAGGAAAGACCCATTTTCTCCTATGCTTCAGAGAAGGAGTCGACAATGTTCTAGAGCTCAGTTTCAGCGTGAGCGCACACACGAATGTCATCTGCATACTGAAGCTTGCCCATTGAGGTTGGAGTGATTTTGGTTTTGGATTGAAGGCGTTGTAGGTTGAACAGTTTCCCATCTGTTCTGTAGATTATCTCCATGCCTGTGGGCAGTTTGCTGTAAGTGACATGTAGCAAGGAAAATGGACAAGAGGGATTGGTGCGATGACACAGCCTTGCTTGACCCTGGTCTTGACAGAAACAGGGTCTGTGGTGGTTCTGTTGGTGAGGATCACGGCTTGCATGTCATCATGGAGTAGACAGAGGATGGTGACAAACTTCTGACGGCAGCCAAATTTGAGCAGAATGCTCCATAAGCCTTCGTGGTTGATCGAGTCAAAAGGCTTTTGTGAGGTCGAGAAAGGCCATACAGTGGTTGGCATTCCTTGCATTTTTCTTGGATTTGCCGCTCAGTGAAAATCACGTCTGTGGTGCCTCTCGATGGGTGAAAAACACAGCAATGCCAGAAGAAGTTCTTCAGCCACTGGGAAGAGGTGATTGAGGGGGATCCTTGCAATGGTCTTCCCTGTGGCAAACTGATGGAGATTTCTCTAGTTGCTGCAATCGATTTTGTCTCCCTTCTTGAATACAGTCATGATCACAGCAAGCACTCCTGATCCCATATGAGGGATATAAGGTTGTGCAGTCATGTATTTTCGCCATGCTTCAAGATTTCGGCAGGAATTCCATCTGTTCCAGATGATAGAGAAAGAGAAATCTCCAAGCCTGTTTGTGAAGAAGACACTGAGACTAGGATGCTTTGGTGGAGATTGTTTATTGCTTGTCACAGAGCTTACTTCTGCTCTCCAAATTCTCATTGCATTGCATGGGTACATACCAAACTGCTTCCCAAACAGCCAGCATAACATCTGCCAAATAAAACTTCTCATTTTATTTTAAAATCAGAAGCAGTATTTAATCTCCCACGACCACCGCCCCCACTACTCTCAGTAGTTCATTTCGCAGAGGCCAGCATGCTACATTTCAATCTGATGTTGATTTGGTAGTTTTTTTTTGGTTTCATCTAGAAAAGGGGTTCCCGGTACGTACATCAGTCAAGAAGTCATGCAAGTTGTAACTCAGTGATATCATAAAACATCTGTGTAACAAGATTGTGTTTGACAATCTGAAAATATAAACTTAATTATGCAATGGCTGTGGCAATGTGATCACAAGATCTATGCAGATGAGGAGGCTATTCAGCCATCATAGCTAATCCTTTAGTTAAAGTAATAGTTCCCCAACATCCCAGTAGCCTGTTCAGAAAGAGATTGCATTTATATATAGTATCAAGATGCCTCAAGGTGTTTCACAGTCAATGAAGTACTATTTGAAGTGTAGTCACTGTTGTAATGTAGGAAACACAGCAGCTAATTGGCACATAGTGAGATCCCACAAACAACAATGGGATTAATGACCAGATAATCTGTTTTGGGTGTTTGAGGGATAAATATTGGCCAGGAGACGGGGGATAACTTCCCTCATCTTCAAAATAGTGCCATGGGATCTTTAACATCCACCTGAGAGAGTAGAAGGGGCCTTGGTTTAATGTCTCATCCAAAAGACACACCTCTGAGAGTGCGATACTAAAGGTTCCCTTCCTGTCTGGATAAATGGTCCCCCCAAGTCTGAATGGTCTCCCCATGTCTGAATGGTTGCCGCCTATGTCTGGATAGTTTCCCCCAATATCTGGATGGTTTCTCCATGGTGCTGTCAGAATGAAAGCTCTCCCCTGTCTGAGTGGTCTCCCCTCCCCCTTGTCTGGATGTAGTCTTCCCTCCTGTCTGCGTTACGTTTTCCTCATCTGGGTTAGGTTTCTCACCTCCACCCAACACACACACCCCTGCCGGTCTGGGTGACATTTCCCCAGTGGTCTGGGTGAAGCACCCCCCCACTCCCATCCCTCCCCCCCAAAATCTTGGTGAATGTTTTCCCCCCTTCCTCCACTGACTGGGTGAATGTTTTGCCCCCACCCCCAGGTGAACGTTCTTCACCCCGTCCATCCACCCCACTCTGGTCTGGGTGACATTTCCCCCCAGTCTGGGTGAAGCATCCCCCCCCCACCCCACCCCAACAACATCTGGGCGAATGTTACGCCACCCCCCCCACCCCCGTCTGCGTGAAGATTTCAAGGTGAAGATTTTCTCCTTGTTTTTATATGTCGAAAAAAAATTGTTCGTTGTGAAGAAAGAAAGACTTGCATTTGTATAGTGCCTTTCACGACCACAGGAAGGCAGACACTTTTATCATTTTTCTACTCTTAATACACACAGGGAATCCCCGTTTTTTTTTCATGCTGCCTAGTTGATTACAAAGTAATGTTCACATCTACTGGGCGCAGAGTTCATTGACAAGATTAACTCCTCGTAACAGAAATCTGGTAAGATTTCAAAAGAAAACTGAATCAATTATGTGATCATCACACACTCTGATTAGTTCCGGCTCATATACCTCCTCTAATAAACTAGGGCCGATTCTACCCCTACCCATCCAACAGAAACCAGCATGTGCGACTCACCCTCACTGACCGTCTCCTGAGCAGACGAGGTGGGCACTGACTAGAAGCCAGCAGTGTCCTTCTGTAAATATGGAGATCAGGCTCAGGTGATGAGTGTAGTTGCAGTGGGAGGCCTGTGCAGGGGAAGCTGTTGGGGTTTTCCCAACACACTAACCAGTGGAAAGAGCAAACGGAGCCAGGAGAGGCACAAAATTGAGGATCAGAGGATTCAACATTGAACTGAGGCTCTGTCTACCCTCACAGGTGAGCGTATAAGAGCCCATGCTTCTATTTCAAAAAAGAGCAGTGGAGTTCTCCATGATCTCCTGGCCAATAGCTATCTCTCAAGCAACATTACTAAATACAGGAAATTTGGTCATTATCGCATTGCTGTTTGTGGGATCGTGCTGTGGGCAGATTGGCTGCCGTGTTTCCTATATTACAACAATAACTACATTTCAAAAGCACTTCATTGGTTGTAAAGTGTTTTGGGATATGTGAAGGTGCTATAGAAATGCAGTTTCTTTCTTTCTCATCTTCTCCAGCATGCGTGCCTCCTCTGGCGGAAATGCCTCACAGACTAGCTTCAGTGCAACTGGCTGGATTTAATGTAGGCGGCAGGGGTTCTGCCGCTGGGGCCAAAAGTGGGGGGTGGACCCACTCTGGCAGGCAATGGGACCTGGAGCCGCATTTTGCCAATGGTAGCCAATTAAGTGGATGCCGCAGCAGCAGCCGGTCCAATCAGAGGGCTGGTAGTTCAGCCTCAGCAGCATCATGGCTAGTGGTGGCCACTGCTGGGGCTGCACCTGGAGAATGAGGGCACATCAAAATCAGCTAAGTGGGGTCTGGGGCGCCAGGGCCAGTCAGGCAGGCCCCGGAGAGTGTGGGAGGGCAGGCGGGGCCATTGCCATGGGGTGGCCATTGCCATCAGGGGGCCCCTCTGAAGAGATTTATGACTTTAACCCCCTATTAGGGACTAAACCAAATCAGGAGTACATCCATATGAATCTCCTTTAATCAAGTTCAAACCAGACAAATTCTCGTAGACACTTATTTGGGTCCAAAGAATTGTACTAGCTTTCCCTCAAAGAAAGAAAAGCAACAGAGAATATTACCATTTTTTGGATAGCCTATTTTAATAATTATGGCTGTCATAAATATCCCAGATAATATAAGCATCTGGGAACTCTCTTCAATACGTATCTCTCCACTTAAAGAGACATAGAGAGGGGGTTCTTTGTAGTTGTATACAAAATGCTACAAGAGATGATTTATTAACTTTTATGTATTTATTAAAGAATTTAACATGCAATATACATCAGTGGATAAATATATCACAATATCAAATATTACTAAAAGATGTAACACATAATCTTTTTTCTAACATAGAATCCAAAGTCTAACCTTGCTAATGTTACAGCAAAGATATCTTAGAATATCCAGAATATCCTTAATTTACCTTAAATTCCCCTTAGTTGAGAAGCATGATTTGAGGATTCATCGCTTCTAATCATTGCTTCAAAAACCTCTCATGTTTATACTGTTTCTGTAGTGTCATCTGACTTCCAGCATTTAGATGTGACCTTCCTGTGTGTGTTTAAAATCCATATCTTTAATTACCATTTCCACTTAATGTTTTACTGAAATTCCTTTGCTGTTAAAGTTGTGAGCATTTATCTGGTCAAAATGTTTATAATTGTATTTACTTAACCTCTTGTTCCGTGAGTACATTCCATTTATTGTTTCATTCTCTATAATTGCCCTTTCCTTGGCATCCAAAGCAACCTCCAGAGCCGACCTGTCTGCACCACTTAAGTTTATTGCTACCTCTTACTGACAGGATATTTCAATGTGTGTATTTATCTTCCAAACTCCTGACAACAGAGACACAAATGGATTTTCCAACTTGTTTCTGGTTCATAACAGGGACCCTGAAATTCTTGAACTCTACTTTCTTAAAGGGGAATCTCAGTGAGTTCTAAAAACTGACCATTCATTCAATCCCTAACTCTAAAAGTCATAATACACTAGCTATTTCCAAATTCTACTTAATTAAGCCTATTACACCAATATTCCATTACACCTCCCTGGGCCAGAGTGCCCAAAATGGAGGCCCCCTCCTGGGAGCCTGCAGGGAGGCTGCCAGGGTTTACCCCAGGTCTCCCCCAGCAGTTGGTAAAATGCCAGCGGAGGCGAGAAGAGGCCACCTAAGTGACTCAACTGGGCTGCGGGCAGGCGGGTCATCTGCCACCTTTCCTGCCAATGGCAAGATGGCATGCTGGCGGGAAGACGATGGGCACGCTACCCAACACCTTCCCGCGCCATTTTGCCAGCGTTCCTGCCTCCCAACCCGACCCAAAGGGCTGATAAAATTCAGCTGAACCAACGGCGATTTTAGGAAGGGTAGCCAAAAGCTTGATCAAAGAGATGTGTTTTAAGGAAGGCCTGAAAGGAGGAGAGGGAGGTTGAAAAATGGAGGGAATTATGGAGTGAATTCCAGAACTTTGGACTTAGATAGCTAAAGGCATGGCTGTCAGTCGTGGGGAAAAGGTAGAGGGATATCCACAAAAGGCCAGAGTCAGAAGAATGAGAAGTATTGGTGAGAGCATGGGGTTGTAGGTCTGGAGGATCTTACAGAAGAACAAACTGTATAACACTATAAAGACCCCAAGGCACTGTTTCGAAGAGCAGAAGAGTTATCCTCAGTGTTCTGACCACTGTTTATCCCTCAAACAACATCACTAAAACAGGCTGCACTGAGTGCTGCTGGAGGGCACAGAGTGTGAAGAAGGGAGTTTGGTAAGTGAGTGAATTTTAAGGGTTAATCTCTCTCAAGTCTAGTTTTTGTTTTGTTTACATTTAGCAATCATTTGAAATTACTCTTTAAGTTAAGAGGTAAGTTAGGTTTCTTACAGTTTTAAACAAGGATATACACACTGTCTGAGAGTAGCTGTAGCTAGTTAATTAAGTAGCTAGCTTAAACTGCTCTCTGAGCTCCAGCAGAGCTGACACATACATTTGAGAGTATAAATGCAGGGGACTCTCAGCGCTGCTTGTTTGCATTGAGTGCTGCTGGATGGCACAGAGTGTGAAGAAGGGAGTTTGGTAACTGAGGGAGATTGGTGAGGAGAGGAACTATAAATTAAAAAAAAAATTGTCTGCACTGAGAGCTGCTTTGAGTGCACAGAGTGTAAAGTGGCAGTTTGGTGCACGAGGGAGTTCTGTGAGGGAGGGGCTCCTTTATTTTTTTACCTTTTTTCAGCCTCTAGTAGCTGCCTATCTCTTCGGTAGGGAAAGAAGCTGATTGGTGAGTAACTTGTAAGTTATTCTACTCCTAATTGTAATAAATAGTTTTTAAAGTTACGGTATGGTAGGTCAGCTCGGCCGAGTGGAAGGTACATCCTGCGGTTTGTGTCCTAGACGAACATATCTGCAGAAACTGTCACCAGCTGCACAAGCTTGAGCTCTGAGTTTCGGAACTCGAGCAGCGGCTGGAGTCACTGTTGTGCATCCACGAGGCGGAGGACTACGTAGATAGCATGTTTAGGGAGGTGGTCACACTTCAGGTTAGGAGCATGCAGGCAGAGAGGGAATGGGTGACCGCCAGGCAGTCTAAGAGAACCAGGTAGGTAGTACAGGAGTCCCCTGAGTCTATCGAGGGCGATGGCTCCTCAGGGGTAAAGCCTGGCTATCCGACCCAAACCTGACTAGACCCAACTACATGTGTCAGGTTCAGCTCGGATTGAGTCTATCTTCCGAATCCAGCATTCGGGTTCAGTTCGGGTCGGGCTGGACAGTGCCGCCTCCGGGAACTCACGGGATCAGGCTCACCTGTGATTCCCCACAACTCCATCTGCAGGAATAGCCTGCTGCGGGAAAGGATGAACAGGGTCACAAGTATTACCATTTGGACAAGGTAGAGCACAATAACATGTTTGATATCATTAAATTTATTGTGATATCCATGTCGGGTGCAACAAAAAAATTAAAGGACTCAGGCCTGGGTCGGGTTCGGGTTGGCTGTGGTCAGGTTGGGCCCGGGTCAGGTTTCAATTTTATACCTGAGCAGACATTTATTCAAGGGAGTGCAGCCAGAGCAAAGTCCGTGCAGGAGGGAAGGAAGAAAAGCGAAAGAGCAATAGTGATAGGGGATTTGATAGGGGATCAGACAGGCGTTCCTGTGGCAGTAAACGTGACTCCAGGATGGTGTGTTGCCTCCCTGATGCCAGGGTCAAGGACGTCACTGAGCGGCTGCAGGACATCCTTCTGGGAGAGGGTGAACAGCAGCGGCTCTGGTCCACATTGGTACCAATGACATAGATAGGAAGAGGGATGAGGTCCTGAAAGCAGATTTTAGGGAGTTAGGAAAGAAATTAAAAAGCAGGACCTCCAAAGCAGTAATCTCAGGATTACTCCCAGTGCCACATGCTAGTGAGCATAGGAATAGAAGGATTGAGCGATTGAACACATGGCTGGAGAATTGGTGTAGGAGGGAGGGCATCAGATTTCTGAGGCATTGAGACCGGTTCTGGGGCAGGTGGGATGTGTACAAGATGGATGGGCTACGCCTTAACAGGACCAGAACTAATATCCTCGCAGGGAGATTTGCTAGTGCTGTTGAGGAGGGTTTAAACTAGCCTTAATAGCCACTGCAGGCACTGCTTCACAAACCACTGATCATCTCCAGGCGCTTACCCATTGTCTCTCGAGAAAAGGAGGCCAAAGAAGAAGAAGTATAATGAGCAGCTGAATCGATATCCCTTTTTTCACACCGTCACCCAACGTGACACTTTTGTTTGTTGGCTGTAAGATTATTGTTCTAAAAGGGTGTGTAAGGAACTTATATCCTATCTAGCTCAATTCAAATTACCACAGCCAATTGAACTCTGGTTAACGTCATGCTTACAGTGCATTTCATGATAAGGTAAACAAGATTAACAGGACAATCAAGATTCATGGAATACCAATGGAGAAAGGCTGTGGAGTTAGCTGGTGTCACTCTAAAGAAAGGAAAGAAAAACTTTCATTTCTATAGTGTCTTTCACGACCTCAGGGCATTCCAAAGCTTCACAGCCAGTGATGTACTTTTGACATGGGGACATTGTTGTAATCTAGGAAACCCAATAACCAAACAGCTCACAGCAAGCTCCCACAAACAGCAACATGATAATGACCAGATAATCTGTTTTCTTGTGATATTGTTTGAGAGATAAATGTTGCCCAGGACTCTGGGAAGAACGGCCCTGCTCTTCTTTGAATAGTACCGTGGGATTTTCTACACCCACCTGAGAGGGCAGTTGGGGCCTCTGTTTAACGTCTCATCTGAAAGGTGGCACCTCTAATGGTGCAGCAGCCCCTCAGTCATGACACGAGGCTTAGAGCTGGAAACAAACCTCTTCTGAAACCTTTACCTAAAAGCCAGGGAAAATTGAATGTGACAACCCCTTTAATAACTTCCGCAGTGCAGATCAGAAAGAAAAACTCCAAAAGCCAGAAACCCGAGTTAAAAAAGGCGCTTTACAGATTTTTTATCTATTTCCTGTGTTTTTGTCACTTCATGCCTTTCACAATGTTATTTTCAGATTTGTATCATTTTTATTTCAAACTTGATAAAAACTGGGGTATGGTTGCGTACTGGTTATGTTACCTGGCTTGACTAATTATCCAGAGAATGTGAGGTCAAATCCCAAATTGAGATTTGAATTCAGTTTTAAAAAAATATGCAAATAAAAAGCTGGTCTCAGTGACAGTGACCATGAAGCTCTTAGATTGCAGTAAACAACCCAACTGGTTCACTAATGTCCTTTAGGGAAGGAAACCTGCCGTCCTTACCCGGTCTGGACTATATCTAGTTGACATATAGCATGGTTGGCTCTTAGCTGGCTTCTACAGTGGCCTAACAAGTCACTTAGCTTGTGACTTGTAGTCAAACCGGTTAAGGATGGGCAATAAATGCCAGACTTGCCAGCGACACCTATATCCAGAGAATGAATTAAAAAAACAATGCAGTGTAATGTCTTCACACCAATGATTGCGTTATTGTACCATTGCTTGTAAACATGGTAAAGAGGTTGACGAAATATATTCCGTGGCAACCAGTATTGCTTAAATGGTGTTATTGTCTCATTGGGAATCCAATGAGCTGTTTTTTTTTTAAACCTTTATAGGGCGGGACGCGGTTGAGGAGTCTAAACACAACACTCACCCAAATTTACCTATCCATTGCACTGCCTGCCTGTGAACCCAGCCCCAAGTGGAAACAAGTTGTTCACTGATTACATGCACTGTTACTATTTCATGATGCCATCAACTAATAATGAAATATATATGAGACTGGCGTATTTATGTGACAATTTCATGATGGGAATTGGCCATGTACAGAGGAAGGAGCTGGAAAAGTTAGCGCATAACAAATTTGGGGCTTTATAAATGGGGGCAAATAAGGGCCATTCTGATAACTTTGTATAGGGTGTCAGTAGGCCACTGTTAGAGTACCATGTTCAATTTTGGGAGCTCCTGTTATATGAAAGGTATTAAAACTATAAACAATGTAGAGTGTAGATTCACTGAGATAATATGAGGGATGGGAAGCTACAGTTATGAGCCTTGAGATACTGGGACTGTTGTCACTGGAGCACAGAGGGTAAGAGGAGATTCAGTACAGTTGTTTGTAAATTTGAAGAGTTTCAATCAATTTAAAATTGTTGTTAAGAGAATGTAGCAACAAAAAGGACATGGCCTCAACCTTGGCCACCACTCAATTCGATCACGCCTGATCTGTATCTTAACTCTATTAACTAGCCTTTGCTCCATAACCCTCGATACCCTAACCCAAGGAAGATCTGTTGACCTCAGTCTTGAAAACTCCAATTGACCGCCGTATCCACAGCCTTCTGGGGCCGAGAGTTCCAGATTTCCACAACCCTTTGTGTGGAAAAGTGCTACCGGATTTCACTCCTAAATTGCCTGGCACTAATTTCAAGATTATGTTCCTTTGTTCTTGATGCCCCACCAAAGGAAATAGTTTATCTGTAACTATCCTATTAAATCTTTTTATCATTTTAGACACCTCGATCAGATTGCCCCTTAAATTCCTAAACTCAAGTGACTACATGCCAAGTTTATGCACCCTGTCCTCAAAATTTAATCCTTTTAGCCCTGGTATCATTCTGGTGAATCTGTGCTGCAGTCCCTCCAAGTGCAATATATCCTTCCTGAGGTGCAATGTCCAAAACTGAATGCAGATGGGGTCTGACCAAGGCTGTATAAAGCAGAAGCAAGACTTCCTCTGCTTTGTATTCCAGTCTCCTTGAGAAAAAGGCCTCTTTAACACAGAGAGTTGTTAAATCATAGAATGCTTTGCTGTTTGATGGAGAGGCTGTTCTATCCTTTGGGAGAAAGAAAGAACTTGCAGTTCTATAGCACCTTTCATGACTTCAAGACATCCAAATGCACTTCACAAACAATGCAGTACTTTTGAAGTATAGTTACTGTTATAATGTAGAAAACATGGCAGCCAATTTATGCACAGGAAGCACCCACAAACAACAGCGTGATCAAATAATCTGTTTTTTGTGATGATGATTGAGGGATAAATATTGGCCAGGACACTCCAATGGTTCTCCTTCGAAGTGGTGCCATGGGGTCATTTACATCTGCCTGAGAGGGCAGACAGGCCCTTGGTTTAACATCTCATCTGAAAGACAGTACCTCCGATAGTACAGCACTCCCTCAGTACTGCACTGGCAGTGCCGACCTGGTTTATGGAGTCAAGTCTTTGGATGGGACCTGAACCCTTGACCTTCTGACTCAAAGGGGACAGTACTCCCACTGAGCCATGTGGAAAAGTAGATTAATAGTTGAAGCAGTGGAACATACAGGGCCATGGGAAGAGAGCGGAGCAGTTTTGGATTACTCCTGAAAAGAGCCAACACCAACATGATGGGCTGTGTGGCTTCTTCCTGCGCTGTAAGCTTCTCTGGTTCTAAGATCTCTGGCTGCCAGCCTTGAAAAATCTGTTTTTGCCTTCTACAAGGGGTCAGTGCCCAAAGAACAGTATGAAAGTATTGTTGAACAAAGAGACATGCTGTCGAAGCTTTTCATCTTTCACTCATCAGGAGGACAGACACAAGAATACCAAATTTCAAAGGGAGCAACAATTTTTACTGCATGAGAAAATATGCTGATCGGTTGGCAAGTCAACTCTGATAATCTGAGCAACAGGTGAAGCAAGCTGTTTCACACTTCTACTATGCAGTAGCAACACGAGTGGTATTTTCCACTAACAGGATGCTGCCGTCAAGCCAAAAGGACATTCTGCCTACCACACAAATGAGTAATATGTATATGAATTCCAGTGCCGGTGCAATGCCAGGTACATAGGCTATACATCCCAATGACTGGCGGATCATATCAAATAGCACAACCCTTCAGCTGTTCACAAAAGGCAGAATACTGACCGTACTCAACAACCCCGTACTTGCAAAACTCAGAACACAATGTCTAACATTGATGTGATTCCGCAGTTGGACAGCACTTGCTGAACAATCCTGAATGTGCTAAGAATTACACTGACAACCAATTTAAGATTTTCAGTCAGGCTTGCAATGTGGCTCACTTACGCTTGTTAGAAGGTACATATATTCACACACAGGGACCTGTCCTCTGCAGGTAAAAGGAACATATCCAGGCACTGCACCTTTTCTGAATTAAACAAAAGCGTGGGGGACAATTGTTCCCTGGGGCATTCTCCATGGCAACACTTCGACCAATCTCTAACATTACACTTGGAGTCAGTCAGCTCAGTAGGCCCAGATTGTGCTGAACAATCAGGAGCCGCATGAAGTCCCTTCACCAGCTTCACGCAAACAATAAATAGCAAATACTGAAAAACCACTAAGAGTTAAGGGAGGGGAAGGAAGGAAGGACTCTTTCTTAAAATCATGTAAAGAATTAAGAATAAAGAAGCAAGATTGTGAGGAGGGAGAAAAGGGAACAAATTAAACCACTACACCTTAAACAAATTCTGCAAATCCGCCCGGGAGGTAAAACAACAAAACAAAATCATATTATAAATAACTGGAATGCACTGCTTGAACCGGTAATAGAAGCAGATTCAATTGTAACTTTCAAAATGGAATTGGATAAATATTTGAAGGGGAGAAAATTACAGAGCTATGGGGAAAGGGCAGACGTGTGGGACTAACTGGATAGCTCTTTCAAAGAGCTGGCACATATACGATGGCCCTAATGGCCTTCATCTGTGCTGTATTCTATAAAGATTTAGAGGAAGAAGAGTTACTTGTATCTTCAGCAGGTTTTGTATCGTGACAAGTGAGTAGTATTATAATATATCTATGAGGCCTGTATCTTTTCATATCAATAATATGTGCAATTTTTTATGTTGCTTCAATAAATGTTCTACATTTCATGACCTCAGACTTCCCAAAACACTACACAGTCAATAAATTATTTTGAAATACAGTCACTGTGGTAACGTAGTTAAACGTGGCAACCATTCTGCACAGAGCAAGGTTTTCATAAACTGCAGTGAGATAAATAATCAGAACATAGGAATTGTTAGCTGAAAAATACCCGGTTCCTCTAGTTAACCTTCTACCATCCTAATAATCACTTGCAACAATACTGGAGTCGTTTACTAATCATAGCAATCAATCTCTATCAATTAGTCTACGACAGACCCAGACATGAGGTGAGGAAAATGCCCAGTGATGAAGAGCTTTGGGAATCATAGGTCCAAAGTCACCTGTTGCTCGCAAGCATGTAACACTTACCACATGGCATGTCTCAAATTACTCATATACTGTAACCCAAAATGTTATTTTCTGCAAGAAACCTATCTAATTTGCATTTGAATGAGTCAATACTATCAGCTTCCACCACCACCTCCTGAGGGACTGTGTTCCATACATTGACCACTTGCTCACTGAAAAATTGGGCTGAATTTTCCTGGCCCTGTGGATTGGAGATGGGGGTGGGGTTGGGAAAATGGGGAAGGAGCTGCATCGAGACAACTCCCTAACGCAATCCCATCGCTGGGGAAGTTTCCTGGGGTAGCCTGGGAATCGGGTTGGCTGCCCACTGAGCAGAGGCAGGCAGCCAATTTGCATGCTTAAGGCCCCAATTAGGGGTGATTTTCACGCCGTCCCATGGGGAGTGCCCACACCCTCGCCCCCGGCCGCATGAAGAGGCTGCCAGCTCCATCAAAGCAGCCTCGGTGCGGTAGGCTGAGGGGCCCTTAGAGCTGAAGGCTACATGCCCCGAGGAGGGGCCCACCCAGTAGGAAAGGCCACACCCGCGGCCCAAATGCTTCCCGAGGAGGTGTTTCCCCTCCTCTCCGAGGGGCCTACCAGCTTGATCCCTCTGAAATCTTCCTATAAATTTTCACTTCCGAGGGCACCTCCATGTTGAGGCGCCCTTGAGGTCCTGACCTGCCTCAGCAGTGCCCACCTCTCCCAGTGGAGCTGCCGAGGCTCTCGGACTGCGGGTTCTCTGATTGGGCTAGCAGCATTGGGAGCCCGCTCACCATCCTTAATAGGACAGCGAGTGCGGAGGCGGCAAATTAGGAGGTCACCTCCAGAAAGATCGCTGAGCCAGTCTCGCTCCTGTAAGTGTGGGCTCAGGCCTCCCATTTGATCCCAACATTGGGGCCCCGGATCCCATGGGAAAATCCTGGCATTGTTTCTGAAGATTAGTTTTGAATTTATCCCACCCGTCAAATGCAGGCTGATTCCTCTAGTTCTAACGTTTTAGAGAGGGTGAAACAATGTGTCATGTCTACATTATTCAGTCCCTTTAAAATCCAAAACGCACCAATTGTATCACCTCTGAACCTTCTCTTCAACTTGCTCAATTTACATAATCCATCCTCATAATATAATCCCTGCTTCCCTATAATCATTTTAGTTACCTGTTCTATATCCTTTCAATCGCAGCAATATCTTTTTCATACTGTGGTAACCAGAACTGTACGCAGTGTTCTATGTGTGGTCAGAATGGGAGGATTACTTCACTATTTAGGCTCAATACTGATTTTTTAATACGTTCCAGCACCTGATTTTCCTGATCCCAGACACCTGTCATTTCTATAAGATTTGTGCCACACTTTCTGCAGTTTCTTCCCTTATTTCCTTAAGGCTGATCGTGTCTTGGGATATTTTATGTCCACCCGAGAGGGCCTCATGATTTTGAATGCCAAATTTCCCCTTAACCTTCTCTGCTCCAAGGAGATCAATCCCAGTTTCTCCACAGAATTGAAGTCCCTCAGCTCTGGTACCATTCTAGTAAATCTCATTTGCATCTTCTCCAAGGCTTTGACATCATACCTAAAGTTTGATGCCCAGAGCCTTTATCCTGACTGTCTCATACCTCCCAACCAATTATAACCCAACTCTACACACTCTCATTTCCCCTTCTTATTAAGTGCTCTGATCACTCTCTCTGGATCGCTTTGTTGGCTTTTTGGGTGACATAGCTGAACAACCAAATTCATTCAGCACGTTACCTCAGAGAAAGTTGTTTTCACTATCAGACACCAGGCTGAGACATTCATGTACAAACACGCCTTCACAAATGCAGAAGGAATCTCTGTGCTCCTTTGTACCCTGGGAAGATCTCATGTGGGAATGAAAAGCTGCAATTATTCATCACTTGACTGAGCACCAACAGGACTTGTGCAAGTACTTTCCAAAAATCTGACAACCACAATGGTGACAGTTGGATCAGGAACTCCTTCATTACCAAGCCATCCCTTGCAGCTAATTTGGAAAGAGGAAAGCCTCTTTGTGTTGGCAAGTGATGAAATACTGAAGCTGGCAGCAATTATTTTTCAAGCCTACAGTGGAAATTTCCTGAATTGGCAGTGGCCTCTGAGGTCACTCATTCCCTTCGTGTCCATTAATGGCGAATCAGAATACTCAGATTCAAGACAAACTACTGAGCACGTCCCATAGTTGGGAGTGACCTCAGACTTTACAACAACAACTTGCAGTTCTATAGTGCGTCTAACATAGCAGCATGTTCCAAGGTGCTTCTCAGGAGCGTTATCAAATAAAATTAGACACCGAGCCACATAAGGAGATATTAGGGCAGATGAAAGAAGTTTGGTCAAAATGTAGGTTTCAAGGAACATCTTAAAGGAGGAGAGAGAGGTACAGAGGCGGAAAGGTTTAGGGAGGGAACTCCAGAGATTAGGGCCAAGGCAGCTGATGGCACAGCCTCTAATGGTGGAGCAATTAAAATCGGGATACGCAAGAGGCCAGAACTGGAAGAGTGCAGATATCCCGGAGGATTGTAGGTCTGGTGGAGATTACAGAGATAAGGATGGGAAAGGCCATGGAGGGATTTGAAAACAAGGATTAGAATTATAAAATCAAGATGTTGTTTAACCGGAAGCCAGTGTAGCTCAATAAGAACAGGGGTGATGGGTGAATGGGCCTTTTTTTTATTGTAGGGCTGGAGGAGATTACCTTTCTGCCCAGCAACCCTGAAAATGAAAGCTCCAACTGCACCACTGATGACACAGTGTGTTGTACAGTTCATGACGAATGGTACTTCATTTCTTTTCTGTTGCTGAGGGTAACAGTGATATTTTTATGTTATCATTTACTTTTGCGGTGTCAGATGTGGTTGTAATTGATTTCCCCTTCTTTGCTTTGTTGGGTAACAACCAGGAGGCTTCAAAGTTTTGCTCAGGGGAGGCCTGTTCTTGAAACTTGAGAACTAGAAGTCTTGCCGTGGGCCAATTAACAATATTGGTGATAATCAGGGAATATTACAACCATACAAAATTACACACACATGATTTTTAATACAATACTGGTACGTTCGCAAACTGGGAGACAGGATTAATTGCCATTTTCAGATGAAGCAAGCTTAGAGGGGATGAGGATAATTGGATCAGGGTGTCCAAAGAGAATAGCCATAAATTCTGTACTTATTCTTATATTTTATTTCTAATATAAAAATTCCCAGTTCACAGTCATATTGTAATTACAGCCTCCTACCAGATGTGATGCGATAATGCCTCAACTGGCAGGAGGCTGTAATTACAGTGTGATGCGTTTACACAGGCAATTTCCATTATAAATGGGGAGACAGGAGTTTATAATCCAAGAAGTTGATATGAAGTGCACGCAAATATAGCATTTTTAATATATTACTCGTTCATTTCCCGTAATGTTGTACATAGTATATTGGAGAATATGGTCTCTCGCTTACAGATGTCTTTATGTTGCTTGTTTCCTCTGTGCGTCACCTCCTCTTTTCCTATGATGCTTTTCTCTCCTTAATTCTACTTGCTTCTCCCTCTTTTTTTCTATCCTTTGAACTTTGAGGTGAACAGAGATTGCATGGAAACTGTGGTCCTCATTGGTTTCCGTTCCACCACCTCCCCCACTCATACTTCTCCATATCGTCTCACTCTGCTTGAAACTCTCACTCACCCTTTTATTGTCTGCTCCTCCTGTTCTGCTGACGCTCACCTCCACCAATTCCCCCCCCACTCCCACTCAAACCAATTTGCTTCCACTGATTCCCCTCATACCCTCCCTTCATATCAGTTCCTCTCAAAGAGGCTTTATTTGCCTTCAAAATTTAATTCACTTCTTTTTAGAAAGAAATCATTTTAGAATGAAGAGAAACACTGGCTCTCTGCTGTTCTCTCTTTACGTACCCACATAATAAAGTATCGCTGTTGTATACTACACAGCATGACACCTTTGGCATCGGAAATATTTATCGGCTGCAGGAGTAACAAGTATTGTAGGAGTTTACAATCACAACCAAAGGTAGTCATAGTGTCATAGAGTTATACAGCACAGAAACAGGCCATTCGGCCCATCTTGTCTGTGCCTGTCATACAGCACCCAACTATTCTAATCCCATATTCCTGCACTTGGCCCGTAGCCTTGTATGCTTATGGCGTTTCAAATGCTCAACTGCCTCTACCAGTGCATTCAGACAGTGCGTTCCAGATTCCAACCACCCTCTGGCTGAAAAAATTTCTCCTTAAATCTACTCTAAACCTCCTGCCCCTTACCCTAAATCTATGCCCCCTGGTTCTTGACGCCTCCGCTAAGGGAAAACATTTCTTCCTATCTAACCTATCAATGCCCCTCATAATCGTGTCCCCCCTCAGCCTTCTCTGCTCTAAGGAAAACAAACCTAACCTTTTCAGTCTCTCTTCATAGCTGAAATGCTCCAGCCCAGGCAACATCCTGGTGAATCTCCTCTGCACCCTCTCCAGTGCAATCACATCCTTCCTATAGTGTGGTGACTAGAACTGTACACAGTACTAGTCCCCAGATGATAGTGGGGATTGAGAGGTCATGAGGTGGAGCTCAAGCTGTCAGGGCATGGTATGTAAGATTGAAAGAGTTTATAACAGAAATATATAAATATATTAATCCCTCATATTTAAAGAGTCATTAACAAAAATAAATAAAACTCACCCATACAAATATATAACAATATATAAACAGCTTATAACAAACATTCTAAAATCCCCTTACACCAAAATTTAAGTGGTTTATCATAAAAAATATAAAGATATCACCCTAGCACTAGTGGCCAGCCAAGGTACAAGTGATAGTCGCAGATTAAAGGCAGGGTGCAGGGACCAACTGCTTCTACGGAGTGGGAGGAGAGAGGCAGGGGACTGAATTTAATGGGCCCTCCAGAGACAGGCTTGGAGGCAGAGAGGCCAATCGAATTGCAATGGGAGGCAGGGGCGGAGGGCCCGTCACCTTCCTGTCGCATCGGAATTTAGTCGGGGATGGAATAAGCCGAAGATGGCCTTCCCACAGTTGAGGTCCTTATGAGGCCTATTAATGGCCACTAAAGGGTCTCTTCCCGCCACTGCTGGAATTATGCCAGCGGGGGTGGGCGGGGGCGCCTCTGCCGTGTGTAGAAGTTGCCCAGTAATATGAGGCAACCTCGCTGTGGGCTTGTGGGGATGGGACACGGTCCTCTGTGGTTTTGTGCTCAGGTCTCCGAACTAGGAATTGAATTTATAACCTCTGAGTTGAAGATGAGAGTGTTAGTCACTAATCCAAAGCTGACACTGGTCTTAAACAGTGAGAAACCAGCTCAGTGAGGGGCCAAGTCTGAAAATATTTTCTTCAGTGGACCTGTTTGGGGTTCCACTTTGCAGGATCCATTCCACGTTTTTAGATTGGGACCTCAAACTGGGCACTTTAGGACATTTTAAATAGGGGCCTGCTGAGGCAGGCTTTCAACTTCTAGCAAAGATTGGGAATTTAACCAACATTGTCATTTGTGCGGGGTTTGGTAAGGATAAACATTTAGAGCTCACAAAACAATTGGTAAGTTAAACTTTTGATAATATCTGTTATTCCTGAATATATGCCGGGTGGAGCAAGGCAGCTGAAGGCTGTCGCATATTGTAAGGTGGCATCTATTGTTTTCAACATGTCACATAACAATATGTTTAAAGCCTCACCAGCTAGTGTGGAGTACACTTGAAATCTTCAGACCATTCACCATTTTTACTATATAATAGACTGAAGTAACATTATATGAATAAATGCACATTGTTTCTTGCCCTCAGAATTCTCCCACACCCATCCAAGCTCTCTCTTCCCCTCTCCCTGAGCTGGAACCATTCTGGTAAATCTCCTCTGCACCTTCTCAAGAACCCTCACATCCTTCATGAAGTGTGGTGACCAAAACTGGACACACTACTGCATTTGGGGCCTAACCAGAGCTTTATAAAAGTTCAGCATAACTTCCCTGGTTTTGTACTCACTGCCTCTACTTATGAAGCCCAAGATCCCATATGCTTTACTAACCACTCTGAATATATCCTGCCACCTTCAAAGATCGATGCACTTGCATCCCCCAGTCCCTCTGTTCCTGCACACTCTTTAGAACTGTGCCATTAAGTATATGTTGCCTCTCCCAATTCCTTTTGCCAAATGCATTTCCTCACACTTGTCAGTATTAAATTCCATCTGCCAACTGTCTCCTCATTCTGCTAGCCTATCTATGTCCTGTTGCACGCAGTTCATATCATCGTCATTGTTTGCTGCACCTCCAAGTTTGGTGTCATCAGCAAATTTTGAGATTCTACTCTGTATTCCAAGATCCAAGTCATTTATATATATCAAAAAAGCAGTGGTCCCAGCATTGGCCATAAGGCAATTTAACAGGTACATTTAAACATGTCATGGTAAAATATGCAATATTTTGGAATTAAAATTTTTTTGTTTAAACCTTATTTTAGACAACAGAAATTTTTAGTTACTGAGGGGAAACAACTCAGAAAGCATTTTGAGAGAATTGTGGAAACAGAGTGGCCAGATTACACAATCACGGTGATGAGTTCACATTGGGAGTTCCATTATGAATGTAGACATAGGAATTTATAATGGAAAAATTAACACCAAAATCTGACATAAACATAACGATAAGGACTGAAGGGGTGCAGACATTAAGCACACCAATATTTATCCCTCAAGCAACACCTAAAGGTTATCTAGTCATTATCTCATTGCTTTTGTGGGAGCTTGCTGTGAGCAAATTGGCTGCTGCGTTTCCTATATTAGAATAGTGACTGCGCTTCACAAGTACTTCATTGGCTGTAAAGCACGTTAGGAGGTCCGGAGAGCATGAAAGGCACCATACGAATACAAGTCTTTTTTTTTACTGGATGACAGGAGGTGGGTTCCTGCCTGCAATTTATCAAATTGAGAATAACATTAATCCCATTGGCTTTGTACCCAAATGTGTGACGTTGAGTTTCCCATTGGCCTGTACTTACCAGAGGTGAGGTGTCTCATTAGATGGAGGGCGAATGCAACAAACAAAACAATGCCCAGTGCGGACCCAGTGATTAAGACCCTCTCAGGCTAATGTCCGGTGAGTGAGAAGGACCTGAAAACAGAGAGGGGGAAAGACATCATCCTGCTATATTGAAAATAATATTGTCAAGCAATGCTCAGTCGGAATTGTCCTCCAGTTGAAAACAGACAGGTTTAATAGACATAATAAGACATGGCGAGCAGTCAGATACGCTGAACCTCTCCATAGCATACAAGGCTACGGGCCAAGTGCTGGAAAATGGGATTAGAATAGTTAGGTGCTTGATGGCCGGCACAGACACGATGGGCCGAGGGGCCTGTTTCTGTGCTGTATAACTCTATGACTCTGCATGTGTGATTCTGAATGCAACAACTTCTCTGCTGTCTCCAAATCACAAATATTTCGTACAAACTAATTGAGTTGTATCTGAATGTCTAATAATTTTTCATAGTATACCTAGTTCACTCTTTTGTAGAAAAGAAAGTATGATTAGAAGACTTTCCCAGCTGTTTCCTAATTCTCAATTTATTTTGTTTCTTCTCTCTTAGCAGATAGCCCAGGATGTAAAGCCTGAGAGGTATGAAACCTTGCATCCATACTTCATCCCAAGGGGTCACAGATACAAGATTATATGTTTCGGATTTAGAATACAGGGCAGGAAAAACTTCTTTATACACGGTTAGGAGTTTGTGGAATCCACTTGCAGAGTTGGTGGTTGAGGCAGAAACAATGTTCATAGTGAAGATTAGGTTGATTAGGTGGTTCAAGGGATATGGGAAGAGGGTGGGTAAATATGATTAGGACAAATTGCTCATGTGGAGGGTAAACAAAATTTAATACTGAGCCACAGCAGGAGAAATTAGGACAGGTGATCAAAAGCTTGGTAAAATAGGTAGGTTTTAAGGAGCACCTTAGAGGAGAGAAAAGTAGAGGGGCAGAGAGTTTTAGGGAGGGAATTGCAGAGTCCTGAGGCCTGGGCAGCTGATGGCAAGGCCGCCAGTGGTGGAGTGAATAAAATCGGGGTGCTCAGGAGGCTGGAATTGGAGGAGTGCAGTTATCTCGGAGGGTTGTAAAGGCTACAGAGGTAGGGAGGGGCATCTTAAATCCCTTTAAGGGAGATCTAAAGATTATAATCACTTTGGTGCAGAGGGAATGAAAAACATGAATGAAACAAACACTAGGGAGTTCCTTCTGAGTTTGGATTTACATAGAATTAGATTAGAAGTTAGGGGAAGTCATGATCAAACTGTATAGGGCACTGGTCAGACCACACCATAATCGAGACACAAGAGAGACAATGAAGCATTGGAGACAGTACAGAGGCCTGAGTTATCATGGAATGTCTGGTAGAACATGGGTTCTTCAGCTATTATCTATCTAATCGTAGCTGGAGAATCACCTGCAATGGCTTCTCTTCCTGCCCCTGCACCTTTAATGCCCATGTGAAGTAGCTTGGGACATTTACCTATATTAGAGGAGCTTTAGACATAAAAGTTTTTGTTGTTATTGTTGTAAAGGAATCGTAAAAGAGGTGATCATATAGAGAGGCCCATATAGTTCAGGGAATAGAAATAGTAAATCTGGAATGTTACTTTAAACATTAAGTGTCGAACCAGTGGGTTACAGATTAAAACTGCAAATTGCAAGTTGCAGACTAATAACAGGGAGTTTTCTTCACACACTGGGACAGATCTTGATTTGTTCACTGGTATAAAACAGATGATGATGAGTTAACAGCTCATTTACTTCAACGAGAATAAAATTGGGTGATGTAACACGGGCTGCCGACTCA
This sequence comes from Heterodontus francisci, assembly GCF_036365525.1. Classification (NCBI taxonomy): domain Eukaryota; kingdom Metazoa; phylum Chordata; class Chondrichthyes; order Heterodontiformes; family Heterodontidae; genus Heterodontus; species Heterodontus francisci. The sequence continues at coordinate 12,216,217 of NC_090397.1, read as the reverse complement.
CTATCACCCATTCTCCACTCTCGCGCAGTCAGAATCTATCCCAGTGCATGATCGACCCATGAAATTGACTTCCAGCGTTGTGCAGGACAAAGCCTCGGAATCATTTAAGAACCAATTGGATGCTAGACTGGGGGCCGTTACAGTTTTCTGGATGGATGAGCTGAGATACGACGAACGGCCTCGCTCATCCATGATCATCTTGATCTTGGTTTAATAGGAAACTGATTCCGATTTACCCCATTAGTGCGATTGTACACACAAATGCCGTTGTTGCATTCAGAAGTTTCAGGCACCGTGATTTCAGAGACCACTCGAGCCCCCACTATCACTGTCGTCACAACTAGTAGAAGAAATTTGTTCACAATTAATGGTTTGGTAGTTCTTACTAATTATGCTTTGTGAAGTAAAGTAGCCTTTTCTATGTGGCAACACCACACCTGGAGGATCATGATTTGACTATATCATAATGAAGCTCTCAGGAATATGAATAGGATTTCTCAGTTCTTTTGAGAGATTCCTTAGGTTATGAAGACCACCTTTTCGAATGCCCGTTCAATGAAAACCCACATAAAAACAAGAAATGCTGGAATCACTCAGCAGGTCTGGCAGCATCTGTGGAAAGAGAAGCAGAGTTAATGTTTCGGGTCAGTGACCCTTCTTCGGAACCAGAGAAGGGTCACTGACCCGAAACGTTAACTCTGCTTCTCTTTCCACAGATGCTGCCAAACCTGCTGAGTGATTCCAGCATTTCTTGTTTTTATTTCAGATTTCCAGCATCCGCAGTATTTTGCTTTTATTTCAATGAAAACCCACACCTCATTGTGAAGCTTTCTGAATGGATTCAAATTTCATTTCAGTTAGAATGTTAGAGGGACCCTTTCAACAAGACAGGCTTCACCTGGTGAAGCTGGTCAGATTAGATCTATATGAACTGTGTCAGCAAATACACACGTACTTAAACAAACAATAATTTACTTTAATTGACAGCACAAATATTGTGATTGTTGTGCCCGGAATGAAGTTTGGAACACTGAACTGTTTGCAAAGTGGGAATTTACTGACCTTTTATAATGTATAACTATTTACAATTCTCAAAGCATATTTAGTGTGGAAAAACTAACATGCAAGCAGTAAAATCAAATGTGTGGAATTATCCCAAACATTTGATGCAAATTGAAAAGTTCTAAGAGGGAATAATTCATGCTGATTATTTTCATCAAGTAGTTAGTGAGAACTTTGGGATAATAAGGGATTAGCAGGTTTAATTACACCTTGGGCTTTCTATCTCTCAAATTGATTGAACTTTGGGCACCCTAGTGATTAATCACTTGTGAATGACTAACAATCATTGACCGGAAGGAAAACCAGTCCAGTAACTAGGCAACAGAAACACAAGCAATGTTTGTATGAAACATCCGATCATATTTCACCCTGATTCTGCCCAGTTAAAAAAGCTGCACCGTTTCGACAGGGATGAAGAGTACAAGACTAGCAGAAAGCATCATTTGGGGGAGATTTGCAACCCAGTGTAAAACAAGTGTTGCACATCGGCCGCCTGTGGTAGAAATAGCCTGGTTTTCATTTCCAGTGATATCAATGGTGCTGAGAATAGGCAGTTTGTGTAACAGGTGGTTGATGAACTACCAGCTGTACAATACTGGAAAAACAGCAAATGCTGGAAATACACAGCAGGTATGACAGCAACTGTAAAGAGAGAAACATTTCAAGTCAATGACCTTTCATTAGAACTGGGAAAAGTTAGAGATGAGCAGCTTTTAAGCAAGTACAGAGGCAGGGAAATATGGGTTAGTGGTGGAGGGTGAGAGGGGTCTGTGATAGAGTGGAGTGCAGGAATGGTCAATGACAAAAGGATTATGAGACAAGTATAGAAACAGTTCTGATGAAAAGGTTATCGACCTGAAATGGTAACTCTGTTTCTCTCTCCATAGTGCTGACGGACCTGCTGAGTATTTCCAGCATTTTCTGTTTCTATTTCAGATTTCCAGCATCCGGAATATTTTGCTTATGAACAAAAGAAGCCAGTTTTGCCCCCAGCAGTAAGTTTAACATCTACCCCACATTTGTCCAGATGTTGAACCGGAATCATCAGTGTTAATGAGCAACAACATCTTGCATTTTATATGGTGCCTATACACTAAAAAATCCCAAGGAGCTTTGCAGGAGCATTATCAAATTAAAATGGATGGTGAACCAAGGAGAGAGGGAGCGGTGGATAAAAACTTAGTTGAAGAAATGTGTTTTAGAAATGCACTAAAGGAGGAGTGAGAGGTGAAGAGGTTTAGGGAGTGAATTCCAGACCCTGGGTCAGAGACGGCGAAAGGATTAGCCACCAATATTGGGCGTAGGGAGTGGGGGCCAGAGACCAGAATCAGATGAACAAAGAGTTTGAGGGTAGGGCTGGAGGAGTTTAGAGAGGGGGAAAAAAAACATGAAGGGATTTGAACACAAAAATGAAACTTAAAATTGGACGCTTTGGTGGACTGGAATCCTATGTAGGTCAGCGAGCACAGAGGTCACTAGGTATGGGATAGGAGAAGGGCAGCAGGATTTTGCTCCTGAATTTTCTACATGTGGGGTAATTTCACGATTACTTTGTACAGATCAGCAGAAATGAGCCCACTTTTCTTTCAGAGGGGGAGGCCCCCTATTACTCTTGCCCACGTAAGACCCTCTTGATTCACCAGTATTAAAATAATGTTCATTGGAAAATCTACTCTTTTGTGTTTGTTTATTTCAATGTTACAGCCTCTTGTCTCACCGTCGGCGCAGCTCATTGGTTGTTTGTTTACCTGAGCTGGAGATATTTCCTGGGGATTTATTAATTTCTAATGGCGCTGAGCATCTTTATCGTACTGTGTCAACACCCACTCTCAGCACAGGTAAGCTCATGGGCCTGTATGTTATTTGCTTCCCTATATTTGATTATCTGGATTGTTTGCCTTGGCAATATTTAATATTTCAGAGGCTTGGTTTCCTAAATATTCAGCATTGGGTGATTTGGAAAGATGCGACCTGCCAGATATAATATCAAAATTCTAAAGCCATCACAATTTTCTCTTTCAGAATCCAAGAAGTCAAAATGGCCCTTCACAAAACGAGGAACGGTAATGCTTTGTAATGTTTAAATAGTGTTTAATATTTCAGCACTCCCTCAGATTTTGTAGGTGGAATGTGGGACAGATTGAGCAAACAATGCATGTACACTGAGCAGCTTGTGTCAGACACTTCCCAAGATAACAGCAAGTTGTACCTCACTCACCTCTTTGTACTTGAGATTGGGGAGGCTACGTTCCAGTGATTCTCTCAAACCCTGATAAATTTAGCAAGTACAAACTCGTTTAACCTAATCTGAAGCTTAACCCTAATGTGCTGTACCTCTGCTGATATTAACTGCCTATTCACATATCTGTAACACTAATAACTAAGATACAAAGTTTCTTTCTTACAATAAACATTGATGTAAAATATCCATGTTATATATAATTAACTAGTATCCAGCTGTAGAAACAGCACTATCTTTCACCACTCGTGTTAAATTGGAAGGAGTGGATTAGCCCCATCTTTGTCCACTATTCTTCCTTGGGCTCCTTCCACATCGCTGTCTTCAGTCGAGTGAAGTTGGAGGCTGAGCATCCAGGGCTCCTCTCCAAAAGTGTCCCAAAAATGGGCTCTCCCCAATTCCTCAGGCCATTATGATGACAAGTTCTGTTGCTGGTTATAATCACTTTTTTTTGGCCTAATTTACCTCTTCTCCCCAAACACTAGGATCATAGTAAATATGAGCAGGAGTAGGCCATTCAGCCCATCGAGCCTTCTCCGCCATTCAAACAGATCATGGCTGTTCATCTACCTCTAAGACATTTTTCCCACTATCCCCATATCCCTTGATGGTGTTCATATTAGAAATCTATCGATTTCTATCTTGAACATGCTCAATGATTGAGTTTCCACAGTCTTCTGGGGTAGAGGATTCCAAAGATTCACCACCCTCTGAGTAAAGAAATTCCTCCTCATCTCAGTCTTAAATGTGATGTGTCCTCTGGTTCTAGACTCACCAGCCAGAGGAAATATCCTATCCACATCCACCCTGTCACGGCCTGTAAGATTTTTTTAAGTTTCAATGAGATCTCCTCTCATTCTTCGAAACTCTAGAGAATACAGGCCCACTTTTTGCAATCTCTAATCATTAGACAATCCTGCCATCCCAGGGATTAGTCTGGTGAACTTCTGTGGCATGACTGCAGCCACCCTCTAACATCTTTCCCAGAGAGCCATTATATATGGGCAAGCCTTGACAGTTAGTGCTAACAGACTGTCCATTTTTTTGCGGGGTAGGGGAGGAGGGGGAAAGTGTCTGGTTCTTGACAGCCATTGACATGTGTTAGGAGCAGGGCGTCATTGCATTGGGACTGGGACCAGGAATTGCGGGTCAGTTTGTTGCTCCCTAACTCAGGGTGCGAAGGTCAACTGTGGCACTGTGACCTCTGCCCCCAGCAAAGATCTGACTCGAACTGGATGAGGGCTGGAACTCAGGCCTTCCTTGTCTGTAGGGGCTCAGCTGTTCACTGCCTGAACCCTGTTGAGTCATGGGCGGAAGCTGTGATTTGCAGTCTTTATTTCTGAATGCATTTGTGTTTGGTCCTAACCCCATGAAAGCTAAATTAGAACACTCTTACCTGTACAAGAGGGCCAATATTACAAGTTTAGGATCAGGTACGGTAGTATAGTGGTTCGATTACTAGTTAAAAAATCCAAAGACCCAGACTATTAATCCAGAGAGTTTGAGTTCAAGTCCCACCACAGCAGTTTGTGAATTGGAATTCAGTCTAATAAAGATAAATATCTGAAAATAAAAAGCCAGTATCATTAAGTCCATCATAGAATATTTACAGGACAGAAGGAAGCTATTCGACCTGTCACATCTCTGCCGGCTCTCTGCACAAGTAACTCAGCTAGTCCCACTCCACCACTTTTTGCCTGTAGCCCTGCAAATATTTTCTCTTCAAGTATTTATCCAATCCCTTTTTGAAAGCCACGATTGAATCTGCCTCCACCACACTCCCAGGCAATGCATCCTAGATCCTAACCGCTCGCTGCGTATAAAGATTTTCCTCATGTCGCCTTTGGTTCTTTTGCCATTCACATTAAATCTCTGACCGCTGGTTCTCGATCCTTCCGCCAATGGGAACATCTACTCTGTCCAGACCCCTCATGATTTTGAACACCTCTATCAAATCTCCTCTCAACCTTCTCTAGGGAGAACAGTCCCAGCTTCTCTAACCTACAAGGTACAAAGAACAGTACAGCACAGGAACAGGCCATTCGGCCCTCCAAGCCTGCGCCGATCTTGATGCCTGCCTAAACTAAAACCTTCTGCACTTCCGGGGACCATAACCCTCTATTCCCATCCTATTCATGTATTTGTCAAGATGCCTCTTAAACGTCGCTATCGTACCTGCTTCCACCGCCTCCCCCGGCAGCAAGTTCCAGGCACTCACCACCCTCTGTGTAAAGAACTTGCCTCGCACATCCCCTCTAAACTTTGCCCCTCTCACCTTAAACCTATGTCCCCTAGTAACTGACTCTTACACCCTGGGAAAAAGCTTCTGACTATCCACTCTGTCCATGCCGCTCATAACTTTGTAAACCTCTATCATGTCGCCCCTCCACCTCTGTCGTTCCAGTGAAAACAATCCGAGTTTATCCAACCTCTCCTCATAGCTAATGCCCTCCAGACCAGGAAACATCCTGGTAAACCTCTTCTGTACCCTCTCCAAAGCCTCCACGTCCTTCTGGTAGTGTGGCGACCAGAATTGCACGCAGTATTCTAAGTGTGGCCTAACTAAAGTTCTGTACAGCTGCAGCATGACTTGCCAATTTTTATACTCTATGCCCCGACCGATGAAGGCAAGCATGCCGTATGACTTCTTGACTACCTTATCCACCTGCGTTGCCACTTTCAGTGACCTGTGGGCCTGTACACCCAGATCTCTCTGCCTGTCAATACTCCTAAGGGTTCTGCCATTTACTGTATACGTCCCACCTGCATTAGACCTTCCAAAATGCATTACCTCACATTTGTCTGGATTAAACTCCATCTGCCATTTCTCCGCCCAAGTCTCCAACCGATCTATATCCTGCTGTATCCTCTGACAATCCTCATCACTATCCGCAACTCCACCAACCTTTGGGTCGTCCGCAAACTTACTAATCAGACCAGCTACATTTTCCTCCAAATCATTTATATATACTACAAACAGCAAAGGTCCCAGCACTGATCCCTGCGGAACACCACTAGTCACAGCCCTCCATTCAGAAAAGCACCCTTCCACTGCTACCCTCTGTCTTCTATGACCGAGCCAGTTCTGTATCCATCTTGCCAGCTCACCTCTGATCCCGTGTGACTTCACCTTTTGTACCAGTCTGCCATGAGGAACCTATCCACATAACTGAGCTCTCTCATCCCTGGAACTACTCTTGTGAATCTTTTCTACACTCTGTCTAAAGTCTTCACATCCTTCCTAAAGTGTGGTGCCCAGAATTGGGCACAATATTCCAATTGAGGCTGAACCAGTGTTTTATAAAGGTTCATCATAACCTCCTTGTTTTTGCACTCTATGCCTCTATTTATAAAGCCCAGGATCCCATATGCTTTATTAACCGCTTTCTCAACTTGCCCTTTTACCTTCAATGATTTGTGCACCTATACCCCCAGGTCCCTCTGCTCCTGCACCCCCTTTAGAATTGTACCCTTTATTTTATATTGCCTCAGGGAAGGAAATCTGCCATCCTTACCTGATCTGGTCTATATGTGACTCTAGTCCCACACCAACATGGCCTAGCAAATTAGTCAGTTGTATCAAAATTGCTACAAGGAATTTCAGTTCAAGAAGGCCTACCACCACTATCGCCTTCTTGAGGCAAATAATAATAAATAGTAATAAATGCCTGCCTTGCGAGAGATGCCCACATTCTGAAAATGAACCTTTTAGAAAGTCTACACAGTCAGTGAGGCGATTTGCCCATTAGCAGCGCAAATCCAAAATTTGGGACATGATTGAGCACAACTTTCCAATTGTTTCCTTTTAATGGTCAGTAAATCATGCTCAGTCTGTGTGCTGTTTCTGACAAGGATAGGGGTTGGGGAAGAGGATGAGGGCCCCATACACATGGGTTGCGCAAGTTCCCGAGCTGGTCAGGAGACTCAGGCAGATCCAGTGATAAGGACTAAGGTAAATTGATCTTGATGTTATCGAGGGGCTTGCCCAAAACTGAATCTTTGCATGGGATTCCCCCACCAGCCAAACAGTGCCCCTCAGAGTTCTGTGCAGCAGAAGTGCAAATTCACACCAATTTTATGCAATTGTTTCACGTTTCTGGTTTCAGAGCAAAGTGAAGCAAAAGCAAATATCCGACTTAGAGAACCTTCTGGTGTCAGTAGAGATCACGGACTGCACGGATCACGGCTTCCAACAGTACAAGGTATTTTGTCCTGCCACATCACTGCCATTGATCAAATGCCTCTCCTGCCTTCACGCAGCCTCTCAGTTCACCTCTCTCTGACTTCTGACGTCTGTGCTCCGAAGGAACTCTGCTGATGTCAGTAGTTTCTAGTTCTAGAACTATAGTATTTACTACTTTGCATAAATCACTATGAACTCGCCTCTCAGCCACCTTTAGGAAGAGGAGGAGACCATTCAGCCCTTCAAACCTGTTCTGCCATTCAGTTAGATCACAACTTCATTTTACCCGCCTATTCTCTGCATCCCATAGATACATACACTCAACAAAAATTGACCTCAGTCCTGAAAGCTCCAATTGGCCCATAGTATCCACAGCCTTTTTCAGGACAACGTTCCAGATTTCCACTGCTCTTTGTGTGAAAAAATGTTTTCTTGATTTCTCTCCTGAGTGGCAAAGCTCTAATGTGAAGATTATGCCCCTTGCTTCTGGACTCTCCCACCAGAGGAAATAGTTTCTCTCCATCTACCCTGTTGAATCCTTTTATCATTTTAAACACTTTGATCAGATCACCCATAAACTCTAAACTCAAAGGAATACAAGTCTGGTTTATGTAACTTGATGTTAAAATTTAACCCTTTTAGTGCCGGTATCATTCTGGTGAACCTGCACTGTACTTCCACCAAGGCCAAGATTCCTGAGGTGTGGTGCCCAGAACTGAACACTGTACTCCAGATGAGGTCTTTCAAAGTTGAAGAGCTGAAATTTCCCTCATAACTAGGTCCTCTGACGTTAGGGAATCAGTAAAATGTTTCTCTGTCTGCACAGTTTAACTGTCTCCCTTGTGCCAATGTATAGGCCTTTTGGTAGCTGTTTATATACTTATTTTACCTTGTCAGGATAAAAGCTGGACATATGTAATGAAGATCCAGAACGTTAACCCTGAAACCCGGACTAAGCAACAGGATAAGAAGCTACAGCAGGCCATGTGGGAGATCTTCACCACTGAATGTACCTACTTTGGTGACCAGTTATTGGTGATGGAGAAGGTAGATTCAATCTTAACTGTTCAAAGAGTTAATAAGAAAACAACCTAACCTAACTATAACAGATTCAATGTACAGTGAATCTGGTGGATATCGACGATTCTGAACAGCTGGAAGTAGTGGAGGATCAAGGACAATTATTTTCCAAAAGCTGAAGGCTACAAATAGTTCCTGAGGGCATTTTGATTCGCTTTGCCCCACCTCCAGTTTCCCATTGTCCCTCCCCCCATTTACCCATTGTCCTCCCCACCTCCAGTTTCCCATTATCCCTCACCCCCTTTTCCCATTGTCTGCCCACCTCCATTTTCCCATTGTCCCCCCACCTCCAGTTTCCCATTGTCCACCCACCTTCATTTTCCCATTGTCCCCCCACCTCCAGTTTCCCATTGTCCACCCACCTCCAGTTTCCCATTGTCCACCCACCTTCATTTTCCCATTGTCCCCCCACCTCCAGTTTCCCATTGTCCACCCACCTTCATTTTCCCATTGTCCCCCCACCTCCAGTTTCCCATTGTCCACCCACCTCCAGTTTCCCATTGTCCACCCACCTCCAGTTTCCCATTGTCCGCCCACCTCTGATTTCCTATTGTCCCCCCCCACCTCCAGTTTCCCATTATCCCTCACCCCCTTTTCCCATTGTCCCCCCACCTCCAGTTTCCCATTGTCCGCCCACCTCCATTTTCCCATTGTCCCCCCACCTCCAGTTTCTCATTGTCCACCCACCTCCATTTTCCCATTGTCCCCTCACCTCCAGTTTCCCATTGTCCCCCCACCTCTGATTTCCCATTGTCCCTCCCTCCAGTTTCCCATTGCCCGCCCACCTTCAGTTTTCCATTGTCCCTCACCCCCTTTTCCCATCGTCCCTCCCTCCAGTTTCCCATTGTGCCCCCCACCTCCAGTTTCCCATTGTCCCCCCACCTCCAGTTTCTCATTGTCCCTCCCTCCAGTTTCTCATCTCCCCCCACCTCCAGTTTCCCATTGTCCCCCCACCTCCAGTTTCCCATTGTCCCCCCACCTCCAGTTTCCCATTGTCCCCCCACCTCCAGTTTCCCATTGTCCCCCCACCTCCAGTTTCTCATCTCCCCCCACCTCCAGTTCCTTATCTCCCCCCACCTCCAGTTTCCCATTGTCCCCCCACTTCCAGTTTCTCATCTCCCCCCACCTCCAGTTTCCCATTGTCCCCCCACCTCCAGTTTCTCATTGTCCCCCCACCTCCAGTTTCTCATTGCCCCTTCTCCAGTTTCCCATTGTCCCCCCACCTCCAGTTTCTCATCTCCCTCCACCTCCAGTTTCTCATCTCCCCCCACCTCCAGTTTCTCATTGTCCCCCCACCTCCAGTTTCTCATTGCCCCTTCTCCAGTTTCCCATTGTCCCCCCCACCTCCAGTTTCTCATTGTCCCCCCACCTCCAGTTCCTCATCTCCCCCCACCTCCAGTTTCTCATCTCCCCCCACCTCCAGTTTCTCATCTCCTCCCATCTCCAGTTTCTCATCTCCCCCCACCTCCAGTTTCTCATCTCCCCCCACCTCCAGTTTCTCATCTCCTCCCACCTCCAGTTTCTCATCTCCCCCCACCTCCTGTTTCTCAATGTCACCCCACCTCCAGTTTCCCATTGTTCCCCCACCTCCAGTTTCCCATTGCCTGCCCAAATTTCCCATTGACCCTCCCACCTGTATCCCTTTGCCCCTCCCCTTTCTCTGACTGTAGAGGCTCACTATGCTATCTAACCTTCGAGACAGCCATTTCAGTCTTCACACTCAGATCTAGATTGTGCAAGGCCAATTTTAACAAGCCAAAACTGATGTTAACAGGGCAGTGGCAGCTTTAAACTGGGGTTGGTAGACTATCTGTTTTTTTTACCACTGACACTTAGACCGCTGACATGTTTAAAGCGGCCTTCTGATGGGTAGCTGGTACAAGGCCTGTTTCAGGCAGTAGACCTCTTTACTGTGGAAATTGGGGTCCTATGTCGTAGTTCAGGCATTGATAGCAATTTTAAGGGACCTGTAGTGACCGTGCACTGCGGACAGTCTGCCCATTAGTCCTGCCATTGAGTGGCCTAATCAGCAGTGCTGCCCGCTCTAAAAAGGCTCCAAAACAATGTTTCAGGTTACATATTTGTGGTGGTAGGAGGAGCAAGGGTGCTCAAGAATGGGTCCTTCCTGGTTCAGTGGTACATCACAGATGCCACTGGTCAGTATAAAGGGAGCACCATTTTACAAGTTGTTAAAGTGGACTTTGAGCCCCTGGTTTTTAGAAGCTTCTCATATTTTATTTCTGTTTTAAAGGTCTTTCTGAACACTTTGAAACATCTACAGAGCAGAGGATGGCTTCTGGACGTTGATTCTTGGAGACTGTTTGCAAACCTTAATGAATTGTCCACGGTAATCAGAGCAGGGACTAGGGTGGAATTGCATTCGAGTTACTCTAATATTACATTGGCAATGTGCACAGCTTTGAGATTTCTGTTATAAAGACGGTGTACCTCATGTAAACAGAATGGGCGGAACTTTCAACTTCAACTGGGGCCTAAAACAGGTGGGAGTGGATTGGTCCACCCCACCCAATTTCCCTCTTAGCTTACTGAGTGAAGGGTACTATTTCCTGGTTTCAGCTTGTACTATGAAACTAGAGCATCTTAAGTTGCTTCTGCCTTTGCCAAAATTTCATTATAGCCCCAGTTGTACTGGGGACTTACTCCATCAGCTTAATCTTGGAATACATTGTGTACATTGTGTGACATGAGATACTTTGGTGTGAAACTGACACAAAACTCACTCTGAGTTCAGTTTACACTGAACGACTGACAATATTTAAGGAACAACCCTGACTTGATGTCTGCATATATTACAATGGAAATCACAATCAATGTGTTACTGTGCTTGCCCAAGGCTTGCTGGCAATACACGTCTTACCAATGCTGTGCATTCCTTCCTTTCCTTTGCCTCATCATTGGTGGTCATCCTTCAACCCCTGGGTTCTGCTCTCTGGAATTCCCACCCTAAGTCCCTCCACCTTTCTCTCCCCATTTAAGCTGCTCCTTAAAATCCACCTCTTTGACCAAGCTTTTGGTCACTCCTCAATCCCTCATTTGGTTTGACATCCATTTCCCTCAATCCTCTGAAGCACTGGGAGACTTTTTTAAAACATTCATTCTCGAGATGTGGGCATCACTGGCAAGACCAGCATGTATTGCCCATCCTTAGTTGCCCTGAGAAGATGGTGCTCAACCTTCTTGTACCGCTGGTAGCGGTTTGATACAACTGAGCAGCTTGCTATGCCACGTAAAGTCAACTATGTTAGAGTGGAACTGGAGCTGCCTACTGCCCAGACTGGGTAAGGATTGCAGGTTTCCTCCCCCGAAGGCCATTAGTGAAGAGTTTTTCTCTACATCAAAGGTGCAAGTTGTTGTTGAGTTGTCCCATTGTGATTAAGGTGGTGCATCCCGCACCTTATCTCATTGATTCCGAATGTAAATAGTACAAGGGTTGCTGTGGTGCCATTGCTAAATTGTGCTCATCATTCACGCTCCAAAACTAGTTTAAATTTAAGTTTTGAACAGGGCACAAATTGCATTGAGGGCACCCACCAAACAATGTGTTATGTATCTCACACTTCAGTAGACATAATCCTGTGCATTGTTTTGTCATATTAGGTGAGCTTGGATTTCTTGACCAGTCTCCTGGAAACAATTCAGAGTTCTTGGAAGTTATCATCTCTCATCTCTGTGTTGTCAAAGGTACTTGCTACAGAATATTTTCTATATTGGACTTTTAATACTGAATGAAATCACAACGGCCCAGCTCTGAAATCACAACGGCCCAGCTCTGAAATCACAACGGCCCAGCTCTGAAATCACAACGGCCCAGCTCTGAAATCAGCAGTTGCTATGTTACAGTCTTTCACTCCCTCTTACCCAGTGTTCCCTGTTCTGGAGTTCATGTTTTTGGTCTTGAAACTGTTCCCAACTCCCTACATCATGAAAGGTCTCTGTGTAGCAAATGACAGCAGGAGCCCTGGCTGCTTTCTACTCCTCGGGCTGCAGAAGCCAATTGTAGCACCTGTAACACTACTTGGCTGAGACCAGTTAACTCAAACAGGCTGGGAATCAAACCTGAGATGTTCAGTTTCTTGTGTTTAATGTGGGTTAGATTTTAGCTTTGGACGATCCTGTCAAATGGACGACAGTGAATTGGCTGCACGTTTCACATCTCTCCGGATTGTCGTTTCCACTGGCCGCAGTGGAAGTTCAGTTTACACTTTCACCCCAAGTCAAAATGACTCATGTTTTATATTTACCAGTGGAACTATCAGGGGAGCTGAGTTATCAAGTTGCTCAATACCCTGTGTAGAGAGAGAGAATAAACGATTTCCATTAATATACTGCCTTTCACAACCTCAACGTCCCAAAGTACGTACCAGTCAATGAAGTAATCACCGTTGGAATGTAGGATACACAGCTACCAATTTGCACACAGCAAGGTCCCTCAAAAAAGCAACGTGATAATGACCAGATAATCTGTTCTGTTGACGTTGGTTGATTGATAAATATTGGCAGAACTGTCGAGCTGTTCTTTGAATAGTGCCATGGGATGTTAACTGGGTTCTATACAAATGTATTCGCACTCTTTTGTTGCAATTAATGAAACCCTAGAAATTTAGGGCCATTCAGCCCATCCTGTCTGTGCTGGTTAATTGCCAGAGCAATACCAAATGCACTGAGAGTCAGATCACTGTACAAACTGTTGGTTTGATTTTTAGGTTTCATAAGGATGGCCGGTTTTGGCACTGGAAAAATTGATGCCAGTGCAATATCATAAGATAGCCTTACACTGGAACATTCATCTTTGTTTTCAAATCCCTCCATAACCTCTCCCCTCCCTAACTCTGTAACCTCCTACAACCTGCCAGCCCAATATCTGACTGGGAGCACTGTGCTGAGACAGGTTACAAAAGTTATGGCATAGTCCATTTCCTTTCAGTAACATCTCCCAACCTGGTGCAGAGAGCCAATAGTGTGTTTCATTATGATCTGATCACTGCTTTCATATTTAGAAGTACTGTTTTATTGAAATTAAAAGGATTTTTTTTTCTAACGCAAAAATGTTTTCCATTAGTTTCAGGAGAGTGTGTGCTGCAATCTTCAGAAGTATTGTCTGAATTACTCCGCAGCTAACCTCTACCTCAATAACCTGAAGACGAGGGAGGACTTTGGAATCTTTCTTAAAGTATAGTATAGTAGCTATTGCAATTCTCTAATATTGCCTATTGTGTACAAACATTAAAGACACACTATTACAAAGGGTATGATGATGTAATGGCTCTGGTACTGGATGGGCAACCCAAGGATCTGTGATATCAAATCCCACCTCGGCAAGTTGTGAATCTAATGAATGCACAATTTGTGAGTTGGCACCAAGGGTAATAAAGAAATGAGATTTGAAATATTTGCGGATTGCATCAAAACCGTACTGGTTCACTAATGTCCTTCAAGGATGGGAACTTGCTGCCCCACCCCAGTCTGGGCCTACACCTGACTCCGGTCCCACTCTATGTGGTTGACTCTAAATATCTCCTGAAGTGACGTGTCATTCAATTGTAACAAGAGTCACTGTATTCAGGGCAATAAATTCAGCCTTGCCACAGTGACTGACAAATTTAAGGTGAATGGCAAAAGAACCAAAGGCGACATGAGGAAAAACTTTTGGATGCAGCGAGTGGTTAGGATCTGGAATGCACTGCCTGAGAGTATGGTGGAGGCAGATTCAATCGTGGCTTTCAAAAGCAAATTGGATAATAATCTGAAGAGAAAGAAATTTGCAGGGCTGTGGGGAAAAGAAAGGGGTGTGGGACTAGCTGAGTTGCTCTTACAGAGACCCGGCATGGACATGACAGGCCAAATGTAACCTTTCTATGATTCTACAGATATATTCCTTATCCCATGTATTGTTGATGAGAGTACAGTAGTGCCGTGATTATTTTACTGGACTAGTAATCTAGAGGCCAGCACAAATAAATCAGAGAACGTGAGTGCAAATCCCACCATTAAAGTTTGAGAATTAGAATTCAGTTTAAAAAAGCTGGGATCAGTAAAAGTTTTTTTTTTATTTCCAAAATATACTTTATTCATAAAAATCTGTTAAAAAATGCATTACCAGTTTCAAACAGCACCAAGTCAAAAAATACAAACAGTGCAAAGGAGATCAGTTTCCTTCAATACAATCATGAGTTGCCTCACAACCCTTCCATTTCATTTGTTATGCCATATACATTTTTACATTTTACAGCAAACGAAAACTTTCCCGATACAGTTCGAGGGGTTTCCTCATGGATCCAGCCCCTCAGTCCAGCTTGGTGGGGGGACCTTACACTGTGGTCTTTCCCCATTGAGCCTTTGCTGCGGCTGCCCCAAGCTTTAGTGCGTCCCTCAGCACGTAGTCCTGGACCTTGGAATGTGCCAGTCTGCAACATTCAGTTGTGGACAACTCTTTGCGCTGGAAGACCAGCAAGTTTCGGGCAGACCAAAGGGCGTCTTTCACCAAATTGATAGTCCTCCAGCAGCAGTTGATGTTTGTCTCGGTGTGCGTCCCTGGGAACAGCCCGTAGAGCACAGACTCCTGTGTTACAGAGCTGCTTGGGATGAACCTCGACAAAAACCACTGCATCTCTTTCCACACCTGCTTTGCGAAGACACATTCCAGGAGGAGGTGGGCGACTGTCTCTTCCCCACCACAGCCACCGGGGGGGCATTGTGCGGAGGGGGCGAGACTTCGGGTGTGCATGAAGGATCTGACGGGGAGGGCCCTTCTCACCACCAGCCAAGTTACGTCTTGGTGCTTGTTTGAAAGTTCTGGTGATGAGGCATTCCGCCAAATGACTTTGACGGTCTGCTCGGGGAACCATCCGACAGGATCCACTGTCTCCTTTTCCCGTAGGGCCTTGAGGACATTCCGTGCAGACCACTGTCTGATGGACCGGTGGTCAAAGGTGTTTTCCCGCAGAAACTGCTCCACGAAGGATAGGTGGTACGGCACGGCCCAACTGCATGGAGCGTTCCACGGCAATGTGACCAGGCCCATCCTTCGCAACACCGGGGACAGATAGAACCTCAGCACATAGTGACACTTGGAGTTTGCGTACTGGAGATCTACACACAGCTTGATGCAGCCGCACACGAAGGTGGTCATCAGGATGAGGGCCACGTTGGGTACATTTTTCCCGCCCTTATCCAGAGATTTGAACATTGTGTCCCTCCGGTTCCAGTCCATTTTAGATCCCCAGATGAAGCGGAAAATGGCTCGGGTGACTCAGTAAAAGTTTTTTTTTATTTCCAAAATATACTTTATTCATAAAAATCTGTAAAAATTACATTGCCAAACAGTTTCCAAACAGCACCAAAAAATACAAACATTGCAAGGGAGATCAGTTTCCTTCAATACTGTCATGAGTTTCTTCCCAACCCTTCCGTTTCACAATTGTCATGTCAATTACAGTTTTACATTTACAGCAATTGAGAATATTAACGATACAGTTCGAGGGGTTTCCCATGGATCCAGCCCCTCAGTCCAGCTTGGTGGGGGAACCTTACACTGTGGTCTTTCCCCATTGAGCCTTTGCTGCGGCTGCCCCAAGCTTTAGTGCGTCCCTCAGCACGTAGTCCTGGACCTTGGAATGTGCCAGTCTGCAACATTCGGTGGTGGACAACTCTTTGCGCTGGAAGACCAGCAAGTTTCGGGCAGACCAAAGGGCGTCTTTCACCGAATTGATAGTCCTCCAGCAGCAGTTGATGTTTGTCTCGGTGTGCGTCCCTGGGAACAGCCCGTAGAGCACAGACTCCTGTGTTACAGAGCTGCTTGGGATGAACCTTGACAAAAACCACTGCATCTCTTTCCACACCTGCTTTGCAAAGGCACATTCCAGGAGGAGGTGGGCGACCGTCTCTTCCCCACCACAGCCAACGCGGGGGCACTGTGCGGAGGGGGCGAGACTTCGGGTGTGCATGAAGGATCTGACGGGGAGGGCCCTTCTCACCACCAGCCAAGCTACGTCTTGGTGCTTGTTTGAAAGTTCTGGTGATGAGGCATTCCGCCAAATGACTTTGACGGTCTGCTCGGGGAACCATCCGACAGGATCCACCGTTTCCTTTTCCCGTAGGGCCTTGAGGACATTCCGTGCAGACCACTGCCTGATGGACCGGTGGTCAAAGGTGTTTTTCCGCAGAAACTGCTCCACGAAGGATAGGTGGTACGGCACGTCCCAACTGCACGGAGCGTTCCGCGGCAATGTGACCAGGCCCATCCTTCGCAACACCGGGGACAGATAGAACCTCAGCACGTAGTGACACTTGGAGTTTGCGTACTGGGGATCTACACATAGCTTGATGCAGCCGCACACGAAGGTGGTCATCAGGATGAGGGCCACGTTGGGTACATTTTTCCCGCCCATGTCCAGAGATTTGAACATCGTGTCCCTCCGGACCCGGTCCATTTTAGATCCCCAGACGAAGCGGAAAATGGCTCGGGTGACTGCCACGGCGCAGGAGTGGGGTATGGGCCAGACCTGCGCCACGTAGAGCAACAACGTGAGCGCCTCGCACCTGATGACCGTAGGGCCTAAGTGACTATGAAAGTCATGCAAACCCAACTGGTTCCCTAATGTCACTTCGGGGACGGAAACCTGCCGTCATTAGCCAGTTGACTCTCTTCCTGGTCAAGGTGGTTGGTTCTTTGCTGCCCTCTGAAGTGGCTTAGCAAACCACTCAGCTATATCAAACCTCAGGGCAACTAGTGTTGGGCAATAAATACCAGGCTTGCCAACACCCTGAGAATGAATTGGGGAAAAAAGAATAATAAAATATCCTTCCTGTCTGCAATTGTTACATTGTACCATCGTTAATTGTGTAAGTTAAAATTAGCCTCAGAAACTAGGCCCATGGGTAGGAGATACAAGTCATGAAGACTTGATATTTCATTTATATGTAACAAAACCCTCCCACATATCCTATTGTTTGCTGTTCTACATTCCTTGCTTGTCATACTGTGAGAAACGTAGCCCACTTGATAATAATTTACACCAAGTCAAACTCTGAAGAAGTAAGTTTATTTAACATTCTTGCAAGATCGAGTGTCCTACAAGCAGGCACACCGATCAACATATTCAGTTCATGTTTATACAATACAAATCCATTTTTCCACGCCTTTAGTTTACATTATTGGTTATAACATATTATGACACTAACCTATCCTATAGTTGCTACAGTCTCCTCCTCTGTTTACTTCTCCCCCTACTCTAACTTTCTAGCCCCTAACTCTTGTTGTTGTTTTACCTTATTTGGCTCTCCATTGTGTGTTTTAACTTGCAGCTGTCAGCCTTTATCTTAGTGGGGCAGTTTCTTATTCACTACATCCTTTGTTCTAACTCTTGCTGTTTCTCTTTTCTCTGCCTAAGCACAATTTTTAACTGCTGTACTATCTCAAGGTCTTTACTTACATACCCTTATCAGTTCTCTTTTTCAGTGATTTCATTATGTTGTGTAAAAATGACTTCTTGGTAATTTTCCACAAGCTGTAGAAACAACATTTCAGTATTTCTTATTCTCACAATTCCCCCTTTTCTTTTACTTAATCCTTGTTGTTTTCTACACACTGCGGAGGGTTCTCATATGTCCTCTTAAATTCTCTGAGCATTATTTCAGCCGCCTTTTCAATGTCTGTATTTCCGTTGATACTATCCACTTTGTCATTACCTAACAGGTACATACTCTCTTCCTGGCCTCTTTGTATTGACATCTGCTTCGTCAAAGCTGTCTCAATCAATCGCTGTGTCAGCCCTCTTACACAAGGAATAATACAACACCCGATGGCTATTAGTATTCCGACAACCGTAATCAGGGAGGTAAAAACCGAGATGATCATGCCTTTCCATTTTCCAAACCAGGATTCAAGCCACCCCGTCAGGGAAGTGTCTGCTCCTGAATTTTCGGCCATCTCTTCTGCTAAAGTTGTTAACCCTTGCAGTGCTCGGGTGATTGAACCATCGGGTGCTGTGTTATTTGGGATAAATGTGCAACATTTCCCTCCTAACATTATACACACACCTCCTTTTTCTGCTAAGATCATATCTAGAGCCAGTCGATTTTCCCAAGCCATTCTACTAGTGGCATCTAATTGTTCAGCTATACCTTTTACCGCATCTCTAGTATAATTTATAAATCTTTGTTGGTTGTAATAAATATAATTTATCCAATCTACATTTTTGTTAATCGTGACCCACCAAAACAAAGACTCGAAACCGGCGGTTATTTGGTTTCGGGCCTTGAATTCATCAGGTACCCTTCTTGGGACCCCTATGGAATCCAAGTACACCTGGTCGTCAAAAGAGTTCGCTATCGCTTCCCTTTTACCCCTTTCCCTCGTTATTATCTTTTGTTTCTCAAATGCCAAGGTGAATGGTATTGCCAATTGAACAATTGCACACGTCCCCTTCCACTGGGAGGGTAGGGTCTGTCTCAGGATTTTTCCTCCGCAATACCACCATAAATCCGCTCTGGGGACATTCAATGATGATTAGTTCCCTCCCCTGACTCTTCCAGTTACGTCCTCAGTCTCTATGCATGACTTCAACTCTCCCATATTTCTGGTTAGCTCCGCACCGTGTCGACTTACGCATGATGTGTGATTCACACCGGTGGCTAAAAATGAAGGGGGAGTCCTTGAATCTTTTTTCTCTAGGGGAGGGAACATTAGTGACAAGGATATGCAAGTTTTGAATACCCCAAGCCGTCTTATCCTGATATAGGGCTAACATGCATTCCATGCCCTTTCGGTCACGCTCCCACCCCAGCGGGAAAGATACTACTTGAGCTATCGGTCTACCAGATGCACAAGCATAGCAATTGTTTTTGTTCAAACTTTTTACAGTATATTTTATCCATTCTACCCAGGCATTTGTGTCCCCGTAACCGGTTTCTATCTCAATTGTCTTTCTCAAGTCTTTTACCTCTATTATTTTTACTATGTTAGGATCGTTATGAGAGGTCCCTTTGAGTTTGTTAGATGGTTTACCAGTCTTATCTATTGTTACCTGAAAACAACATTTTAATTCACCTTTCTTTTTCCCTTCTCTAACTGTTACTCCAAACACCTTGTTGTCTAATTGGAAGTGGGTAATACAAAAACATCCAACCCATTTTATTTCCTGGCTACTTTTGAAAAGAAAGAGAGAAAGAGAGAAGGCACACAATATTACAAACAGTATTTCCGCGCTCGCGCCGCTATATAAAAAAGTTCGTTACTCAAAGTCTTTTTAGCTTTATTTTCAATGGTTCTTCTGTTAATTCGGTTGTCCAAGTTCCTTCCTCGGCCGGGGGGGGTTGTACCGGCCCCTTGATTCTTGTGTAGTGGGTCCAACCTCTTTCTGCCGTTCTTATGGTTGTTTCAGTGGTTAGGAGAGTCTGGTATGGTCCTTCCCAGTTCAGTTGTAGTTTAGTCTCTTTCCACGATTTCACCAGAACCCAATCTCCTGGTTGGATCTTGTGCACTGCAAATTCGAGAGGTGGGGTCTGTGCTAACAGGCCTTGCTTCCTGAGGAATGACAATGAGGAAGACAACTCCAGTATATAGTTCTTTAGAAACGAATCTTTAGTTTCTAAGGTTGGCATCTCGCCCCTGGTTCCCATATAAGGTAATCCGAATAGCATTTCATAGGGGGACAGTCCCACATCTTTTCTAGGGGCTGTCCGAATTCTGAGTATCGCTATAGGTAAACATTTGGTCCAGGGTAACCTTGTTTCAAGTACCAGTGCCATGCCTTTCTGCTCACTTCCACATTCCCCCCTTTTATCATTCTATGATAACCTTCTCTCTACTGATATTCACTAGGATTATGTGGATCTATTTACTCAAATAACATTTAAACAGTATAATATAAAAGCAAATATAAAAAACTCAGCAACTGCTGAATCAGAAGGGTAGGCTGAGCCACCCTCTAACAAGGGGGCGTGTATTAGCCTGGTCGGTATGTTTTTCATTCTAACTTTCCCCTGGGATTGTCATGTCTGGGTGATAAGAAGAGTGCTGTTGAAGTACAATGTCTCTCTCTCTCTCTCTCTCTCGCTGTACCAGCTGCAAGGCCAAGTTGCCTCTGCAGCCCTGAAGTTATGAAGTCAGCTAGCTTGTTAGCAATACATGACTGATTAATTGTTTCATCTTAAATGTTCCCATGTAATTCTGTTCTTAAAAATTCTAAAATCTAAATTCTGTTCTCACAGTCCCCCTTTTGATTCTTCAAAACATTTTTAAAAAATCAATCCCTTGATCCCACCTAGGTGCCTTTAATGGTCTCTATTTGTCTAGAAACAGCCTTCAACACCCAGAGGGGTCGCACTCAATACGCCGCCTGCTTGTGCCATAAGAGGGGCCTGCGGTAACTCTGTAAAGGCATAAGTTTTGCAGGGGCTTCAACTACTTGTTTACAACATAAAAGGGTGGAACACTTGTACAATTACCATCTCATTTAAGCTTCACTGTTTTTCTCTGGCTTCATCTCTATTAACGAAAACTTTCTGCGCTTCTCTGAGCAGTTCGTCCAATTGTTTTTCACTCCATCCATCTATCTTTTGAATTTTCTTTTGGATGTCTGGCCATGATTTTGTTACAAAATGGACTCGAAGGAGTCCTTGGGCAACCGGGTCTTCTGGATCTAAACCTGAATATTTCCTCATTGTGTCCCGTAATCTCTGTAAGAAATTTGAGGGAGTCTCATCCTTTTCCTGTCTTACTTCGAAGGCCTTATTCAAATTTTGTGATTTCGGGACAGATTCCCTAATGCCTTTTACTATCAGATTTCTAAGGTCTTTCATCTGGCCCCTATGGCCGACGTTATTGTTCTGCCACTGCGGGTCTTGATTAGGGTATTTTTGTTCAGCTGGTTCGTTTCCCCCTACCCCGGGAGGGTTTTCTCTTTCCCAAATTTTCAGGGGTCTTCTACGAGGACTTTCATTTCCTTTTTAAACACTCTTACCTCTCCTGACGTTAATGGTGCACTAACAAATCCAATTTCATTATTTCCTATTGGTACCTCTCTCAAGGGCATCATTGTCTTAGGAGACTCTCTGTCTCTATCGTCGTCGTTATCGTCGGGTTTAGGGGTGGTCCTTCTTGCTGTCCTTAGATCATATTTGGGTCTTTTTCTCCTTGGTTTTTGACTCTAAATCCCAATACTCCAACATCCGTCCCAATGGACTTTCTGGAGGGATGTTGCCGGCAGACTTTCCTTGTCTCCCATCGTCTTCCTTTTTAGACGATTTATTTCCCATGGTAAACTGAAGGGTCTTGTACCCTACGGTATTCACCTCCTAGCTGAAGGGTCTTATACTTTACGGTATTCACCTCCTAGCTGAAGGGTCTTATACCCGACAGTATTCACCTCCTAACTGAAGGGTCTTGTACTCTACGGTATTCACCTCCTAGCTGAAGGGTCTTATACCTTACGGTATTCACCTCCTAACTGAAGGGTCTTATACCATACAGTACTCACCTCCTAGCTGAAGGGTCTTATACTGCCCCACAGTATTCACCTCCTAACTGAAGGGTCTTGTACCCTACGGTATTCACCTCCTAGCTGAAGGGTCTTATACTGCAGGACTGTAAAATTCACTCCTCAAGGACTTTTAGTACTTAGAAGGTCTTATCCTACAGTCTTTTAGTACTTAGAAGGTCTTATCCTACAGTTAACCAGTATTCACCTCCTAACTGAAGGGTCTTATACCTTACGGTATTCACCTCCTAGCTGAAGGGTCTTATACTGCCCCACAGTATTCACCTCCTAACTGAAGGGTCTTGTACCCTACGGTATTCACCTCCTTACTGAAGGGTCTTATACCATACAGTACTCACCTCCTAGCTGAAGGGTCTTATACTGCCCCACAGTATTCACCTCCTAACTGAAGGGTCTTGTACCCTACGGTATTCACCTCCTAGCTGAAGGGTCATATACCTTACGGTACTCACCTCCTAACTGAAGGGTCTTATACTATACAGTACTCACCTCCTAGCTGAAGGGTCTTATACTGCAGGACTGTAAAATTCACTCCTCAAGGACTTTTAGTACTTAGAAGGTCTTATCCTACAGTAAACCATAAGTCACCAAGATAATACTTAAAAGTTGTTTTTCTTACCTTGGTCCGTGCACGGAGTTGCCTGACTTCACGTGTGTACCTGCCGCACTAAATACTTGTTCAGAGTGACTTCCCTAGGATCGTTTTCAGTCGATTACTCGGGTCCGCGACCGACGAGAGAAACGAGACCGTTTTTAAATTAACGGGACGCGTCTTCTCGTCTGTCGTCGGCCGCGGTCCCGGCAATGATGAAGAGATCCCGGACGAGCCCCCAATTGTGAGAAACGTAGCCCACTTGATAATAATTTACACCAAGTCAAACTCTGAAGAAGTAAGTTTATTTAACGTTCTTGCAAGATCGGGTGTCCTACAAGCAGGCACACCGATCAACATATTCAGTTCATGTTTATACAATACAAATCCATTTTTCCACGCCTTTAGTTTACATTATTGGTTATAACATATTATGACACTAACCTATCCTATAGTTGCTAGTCTCCTCCTCTGTTTACTTCTCCCCCTACTCTAACTTTCTAGCCCCTAACTCTTGTTGTTGTTTTACCTTATTTGGCTCTCCATTGTGTGTTTTAACTTGCAGCTGTCAGCCTTTATCTTAGTGGGGCAGTTTCTTATTCACTACATCCTTCGTTCTAACTCTTGCTGTTTCTCTTTTCTCTGCCTAAGCACAATTTTTAACTGCTGTACTATCTCAAGGTCTTTACTTACATACCCTTATCAGTTCTCTTTTTCAGTGATTTCATTATGTTGTGTAAAAGTGACTTCTTGGTAATTTTCCACAAGCTGTAGAAACAACATTTCAGTATTTCTTATTCTCACAATACCATGCTGCTGCTTCAGAAACTTCCCTCTGTTTTATTTACCTGGGACAGTGGTGTGAACAGAATGATCAGTGCAGGCGACTGCACTTGTCCGACCTGTTGGTCTCCCCCTTGCAGAGATTGACGAGGTATCCGTTACTCCTGAGGAACATTTTGATGAGAAGCACTGACGCAGCAGAGAAACAGAGGATTCAAGCAATCATCGAACAAGTGGACAATTCTATACGTGAGTGCACATTCCTAACTGCAGGGGGGATTCAGTTTGAATTGACATGACTGGGCTTTTCTAACAGAGTGGAGCCAGACTCCATAATGAGATGGTGGAAGCACTTTGTATCGATTCATTCAAATGCAATGCAAATTTCTATTCAGAAAATAACATTTTGGGTTACAGTATCTTGAGACATGACATGTGACAAGTGTAACATGCTTGGGTGGAACAGGTGACTTTGGACCTATGGTTCTCAAAGCCCTTCGTCACTGGGGGTTTCCTCACCTTATGTCTGGGTCTGTTGGAGGCTAATTAAGTGATTAGTCAACAACTTCATTATTGTATCACGCCACTACCAGGATGGTAGATGGTGAACTGGATGGACCTTGGTCTCGGTAAATCCTATGATGTTGTGCACTATAGGGGGAGTTTTAAATCATCCTGATTGGTGGAAATGGGCGGGGAGGCAGTTAAAATGGAGCAGCTCCATTTCCTGCCAATTTCCCATTGGAGGGACGAATGAGGCTCCTGCCAGACTGTGGCAAGGACCTTGTTAATAAAGACACATCAGGGTACAAAGCTGCACGTGGGACCCCAATGACATTTTAACCCTCTCCTGAATGGGACATACATGGCGGCTGCCTAAGGTTGCCAACTTTGGCTGGATGTAATCCTGGAGATTTCATCACATGACCTTCAATTGCCCCTCTCTGTCACCTAACATGTAGTGCCCCGCCGTCCCACACCCATTGAAAAGCATACAGACTCTTCATTACCTGGCTGGATGATTCTTGACTAACGGTCAAACAGCTTTTTCTTTCTCAATGCCAACATTTTGTACCAAGTCAATAAAAGTGGTGAAAGAAAATAATTTTTTTGTTAATGCCCCTATGATTTTTCTCCTGGGTTGTTGTCAGCAGTGTCCTGGAGATTAATCTCTAATTCCTGGAGACTTCAGGGCAATCCTGAAGGTTGGCAACTCTCCGTCCCTCCTGCCAAGTAAAACTCTCAGGAACCTGGCTTCGGTCATTTTAAAAAAAGAAATTCCTCGGCGGATTTAGGAGGAGCAGGAGCACTCCTACTGACCCTGTGAGGTAAGTGCAGGTCTCTGCTGCCACAAGACTCTTGCAACAGGCCTCCATCTGCCTCCCCCACCCACCTCCGCACTCTGCCACTCAGACTTACGGTGTAGCTGCCAGCCTTCCTTTACTGCTAGTGAGGGACCTCCGCAGCCCTCCTGATCTTCACACCCTGCCGATCCAGCTGCCACTTTCCACCCGAAATGGGCAATCAGCTGACTGGTGGCGTTCCCAGTCCTGCTCCTTGGGATTGCCAGCTGCTCCAGAGGGAGTTAAAATCAGACCACAGAAGTAACTTTGGCAGGCTAAACATTCAGCTTCTTCCCCCCAGTATTTTTTGTGTCATTCAAACATATTTCCATGTGAAAATCCCAGTTGTTTATAGATCTTTGTTGTGTTCTGTGTGCATCAGGTGACCTTGAGGGGAAAGTGAAGTGGCTGGAAAGGTTTCAGAAATTTCAGCAGCTCCAAGAGATTATTGTTTGGCCTCCAATCTGGGAAAGAAATAAGAAAGCCTTTGTACCTGAGGTGGGTCTGTTCTCCTCACTGACTGTCTGTCTGTATCTGAGGTGGGTCTGTTCTCCTCACTGACTGTCTGTACCTGAGGTGGGTCTGTTCTCCCGACTGTCTGTCTGTACCTGAGGTGGGTCTGTTCTCCTCACTGACTGTCTGTCTGTACCTGAGGTGGGTCTGTTCTCTTGACTGTCTGTCTGTACCTGAGGTGGGTCTGTTCTCCTCACTGACTGTCTGTACCTGAGGTGGGTCTGTTCTCCTTACTGTCTGTCTGCACCTAAGGTGGGTCTGTTCTCCTAACTGTCTATACCTGAGGTGGGTCTGTTCTCCTGACTGTCTGTAACTAAGGTGGGTCTGTTCTCCTGACTATCAGTACCTGAGGTGGGTCTGTTCTCCTGACTGTCTGTACCTGAGGTGGGTCTGTTCTCCTGACTGTCTGTACCTGAGGTGGGTCTGTTCTCCTCACTGACTGTCTGTCTGTACCTGAGGAAGGTCTGTTCTCCTGACTGTCTGTCTGTACCTGAGGTGGGTCTGTTCTCCTGACTGTCTGTCTGTACCTGAGGTGGGTCTGTTCTCCTCACTGACTGTCTGTACCTGAGGTGGTCTGTTCTCCTCACTGTCTGTCTGTACCTGAGGTGGGTCTGTTCTCCTCACTGACTGTCTGTACCTGAGGTGGTCTGTTCTCCTCACTGTCTGTCTGTACCTGAGGTGGGTCTGTTCTCCTCACTGACTGTCTGTACCTGAGGTGGGTCTGTTCTCCTGACTGTCTGTACCTGAGGTGGGTCTGTTCTCCTGACTGTCTGTACCTGAGGTGGGTTTGTTCTCCTGACTGTCTGTACCTGCGGTGGGTTTGTTCTCCTGACTGACTGTCTGTACCTGAGGTGGGTCTGTTCTCCTGACTGTCTGTACCTGAGATGGGTCTGTTCTCATGACTGGCTGTACCTGAGGTGGGTCTGTTCTCCTGACTGTCTGTAACTAAGGTGGGTCTGTTCCCCTCACTGACTGTCTGTACCTGAGGTGGGTCTGTTCTCCTGACTGTCTGTACCTGAGGTGGGTTTGTTCTCCTGACTGTCTGTACCTGAGGTGGGTCTGTTCTCCTGACTGTCTGTACCTGAGGTGGGTCTGTTCCCCTCACTGACTGTCTGTACCTGAGGTGGGTCTGTTCTCCTGACTGTCTGTACCTGAGGTGGGTCTGTTCTCCTGACTGTCTGTACCTGCGGTGGGTTTGTTCTCCTGACTGACTGTCTGTACCTGAGGTGGGTCTGTTCTCCTGACTGTCTGTACCTGAGATGGGTCTGTTCTCATGACTGGCTGTACCTGAGGTGGGTCTGTTCTCCTGACTGTCTGTAACTAAGGTGGGTCTGTTCTCCTGACTGCCTGTACCTGAGGTGGGTCTGTTCCCCTCACTGACTGTCTGTACCTGAGGTGGGTCTGTTCTCCTGACTGTCTGTACCTGAGGTGGGTCTGTTCTCCTGACTGTCTGTACCTGAGGTGGGTCTGTTCTCCAGACTGTCTGTACCTGAGGTGGGTCTGTTCTCCTGACTGTCTGTACCTGAGGTGGGTCTGTTCTCCTGACTGTCTGTACCTGAGGTGGGTCTGTTCTCCTGACTGTCTGTACCTGAGGTGGGTCTGTTCTCCTGACTGTCTGTACCTGAGGTGGGCTTCTTCTCCTGACAGTCTGTACATGAGGTGGGTCTGTTCTCCTGACTGTATATACCTGAGGTGGGTCTGTTCTCCTGACTGTCTGTACCTGTGGTGGGTTTGTTCTCCTGACTGACTGTCTGTACCTGAGGTGGGTTTGTTCTCCTGACTGACTGTCTGTACCTGAGGCGGGTCTGTTCTCCTGACTGTCTGTACCTGAGGTGGGTCTGTTCTCCTGACTGTCTGTACCTGAGGTGGGTCTGTTCTCCTGACTGTCTGTACCTGCGGTGGGTTTGTTCTCCTGACTGACTGTCTGTACCTGAGGTGGGTCTGTTCTCCTCACTGACTGTCTGTACCTTAGGTGGGTCTGTTCTCCTGACTGTCTGTACCTGAGGTGGGTCTGTTCCCCTCACTGACTGTCTGTACCTGAGGTGGGTCTGTTCTCCTGACTGTCTGTACCTGAGGTGGGTCTGTTCTCCTGACTGTCTGTACCTGCGGTGGGTTTGTTCTCCTGACTGACTGTCTGTACCTGAGGTGGGTCTGTTCTCCTGACTGTCTGTACCTGAGATGGGTCTGTTCTCATGACTGGCTGTACCTGAGGTGGGTCTGTTCTCCTGACTGTCTGTACCTGAGGTGGGTCTGTTCTCCTGACTGTCTGTACCTGAGGTGGGCTTCTTCTCCTGACAGTCTGTACATGAGGTGGGTCTGTTCACCTGACTGTATATACCTGAGGTGGGTCTGTTCTCCTGACTGTCTGTACCTGTGGTGGGTTTGTTCTCCTGACTGACTGTCTGTACCTGAGGTGGGTTTGTTCTCCTGACTGACTGTCTGTACCTGAGGCGGGTCTGTTCTCCTGACTGTCTGTACCTGAGGTGGGTCTGTTCTCCTGACTGTCTGTACCTGAGGTGGGTCTGTTCTCCTGACTGTCTGTACCTGCGGTGGGTTTGTTCTCCTGACTGACTGTCTGTACCTGAGGTGGGTCTGTTCTCCTCACTGACTGTCTGTACCTTAGGTGGGTCTGTTCTCCTGACTGTCTGTACCTGAGGTGGGCTTGTTCTCCTAACTGTCTATCCCTGAGGTGGGTCTGTTCTCCTCACTGATTGTCTGTCTGTACCTGAGGAAGGTCTGTTATCCTGACTGTCTGTCTGTACCTGAGGTGGGTCTGTTCTCCTGACTGTCTGTTTGTACCTGAGGTGGGTCTGTTCTCCTCACTGACTGTCTGTCTGTACCTGAGGTGGGTCTGTTCTCCTCACTGTCTGTCTGTACCTGAGGTGGGTCTGTTCTCCTGACTGTCTGTCTGTACCTGAGGTGGGTCTGTTCTCCTCACTGTCTGTCTGTACCTGAGGTGGGTCTGTTCTCCTGACTGTCTGTCTGTACCTGAGGTGGGTCTGTTCTCCTGACTGACTGTCTGTACCTGAGGTGGGTCAGTTCTCCTCACTGTCTGTCTGTACCTGAGCTGGGTCTGTTCTCCTCACTGTCTGTCTGTACCTGAGGTGGGTCTGTTCTCCTCACTGACTGTCTGTCTGTTCCTTAGGTGGGTCTGTTCTCCTGACTGTCTGTCTGTACCTGAGGTGGGTCTGTTCTCCTCACTGTCTGTCTGTACCTGAGGTGGGTCTGTTCTCCTGACTGTCTGTCTGTACCTGAGGTGGGTCTGATCTCCTCACTGACTGTCTGTACCTGAGCTGGGTCTGTTCTCCTCACTGTCTGTCTGTACCTGAGGTGGGTCTGTTCTCCTCACTGACTGTCTGTCTGTTCCTTAGGTGGGTCTGTTCTCCTGACTGTCTGTCTGTACCTGAGGTGCGTCTGTTCTCTTGACTGTCTGTCTGTACCTGAGATGGGTCTGTTCTCCTGACTGTCTGTCTGTACCTGAGGTGGGTCTGTTTTCCTCACTGTCTGTACCTGAGGTGGGTCTGTTCTCCTCACTGTCTGTCTGTACCTGAAGTGGGTCTGTTCTCCTAACTGTCTGTACCTGAGGAAGGTCTGTTCTCCTGACTGTCTGTCTGTACCTGAGGTGGGTCTGTTCTCCTGACTGTCTGTCTGTACCTGAGGTGGGTCTGTTCTCCTGACTGTCTGTCTGTACCTGAGGTGGGTCTGTTTTCCTCACTGACTGTCTGTACCTGAGGTGGGTCTGTTCTCCTCATTGTCTGTCTGTACCTGAGGTGGGTCTGTTCTCCTAACTGTCCATACCTGAGGTGGGTCTGTTCTCCTGACTGTCTGTACCTGAGGTGGGTCTGTTCTCCTAACTGTCCATACCTGAGGTGGGTCTGTTCTCCTGACTGTCTGTAACTAAGGTGGGTCTGTTCTCCTGACTGTCAGTACCTGAGGTGGGTCTGTTCTCCTGACTGTCTGTACCTGAGGTGGGTCTGTTCTCCTGACTGTCTGTACCTGAGGTGGGTCTGTTCTCCTCACTGACTGTCTGTCTGTACCTGAGGAAGGTCTGTTTTCCTGACTGTCTGTCTGTACCTGAGGTGGGTCTGTTCTCCTGACTGTCTGTCTGTACCTGAGGTGGGTCTGTTCTCCTCACTGACTGTCTGTACCTGAGGTGGTCTGTTCTCCTCACTGTCTGTCTGTACCTGAGGTGGGTCTGTTCTCCTCACTGACTGTCTGTACCTGAGGTGGGTCTGTTCTCCTGACTGTCTGTACCTGAGGTGGGTCTGTTCTCCTGACTGTCTGTACCTGAGGTGGGTTTGTTCTCCTGACTGTCTGTACCTGCGGTGGGTTTGTTCTCCTGACTGACTGTCTGTACCTGAGGTGGGTCTGTTCTCCTAACTGTCTGTACCTGAGATGGGTCTGTTCTCATGACTGGCTGTACCTGAGGTGGGTCTGTTCTCCTGACTGTCTGTAACTAAGGTGGGTCTGTTCTCCTGACTGTCTGTACCTGAGGTGGGTCTGTTCCCCTCACTGACTGTCTGTACCTGAGGTGGGTCTGTTCTCCTGACTGTCTGTACCTGAGGTGGGTTTGTTCTCCTGACTGTCTGTACCTGAGGTGGGTCTGTTCTCCTGACTGTCTGTACCAGAGGGGGGTCTGTTCCCCTCACTGTCTGTCTGTACCTGAGGTGGGTCTGTTCTCCTGACTGTCTGTACCTGAGGTGGGTCTGTTCTCCTGACTGTCTGTACCTGAGGTGGGTCTGTTCTCCTGACTGTCTGTACCTGCGGTGGGTTTGTTCTCCTGACTGACTGTCTGTACCTGAGGTGGGTCTGTTCTCCTGACTGTCTGTACCTGAGATGGGTCTGTTCTCATGACTGGCTGTACCTGAGGTGGGTCTGTTCTCCTGACTGTCTGTAACTAAGGTGGGTCTGTTCTCCTGACTGCCTGTACCTGAGGTGGGTCTGTTCCCCTCACTGACTGTCTGTACCTGAGGTGGGTCTGTTCTCCTGACTGTCTGTATCTGAGGTGGGTCTGTTCTCCTGACTGTCTGTACCTGAGGTGGGTCTGTTCTCCAGACTGTCTGTACCTGAGGTGGGTCTGTTCTCCTGACTGTCTGTAACTAAGGTGGGTCTGTTCTCCTGACTGTCTGTACCTGAGGTGGGTCTGTTCTCCTGACTGTCTGTACCTGAGGTGGGTCTGTTCTCCTGACTGTCTGTACCTGAGGTGGGCTTCTTCTCCTGACAGTCTGTACATGAGGTGGGTCTGTTCTCCTGACTGTATATACCTGAGGTAGGTCTGTTCTCCTGACTGTCTGTACCTGTGGTGGGTTTGTTCTCCTGACTGACTGTCTGTACCTGAGGTGGGTTTGTTCTCCTGACTGACTGTCTGTACCTGAGGCGGGTCTGTTCTCCTGACTGTCTGTACCTGAGGTGGGTCTGTTCTCCTGACTGTCTGTACCTGAGGTGGGTCTGTTCTCCTGACTGTCTGTACCTGCGGTGGGTTTGTTCTCCTGACTGACTGTCTGTACCTGAGGTGGGTCTGTTCTCCTCACTGACTGTCTGTACCTTAGGTGGGTCTGTTCTCCTGACTGTCTGTACCTGAGGTGGGCTTGTTCTCCTAACTGTCTATCCCTGAGGTGGGTCTGTTCTCCTCACTGATTGTCTGTCTGTACCTGAGGAAGGTCTGTTATCCTGACTGTCTGTCTGTACCTGAGGTGGGTCTGTTCTCCTGACTGTCTGTCTGTACCTGAGGTGGGTCTGTTCTCCTCACTGACTGTCTGTCTGTACCTGAGGTGGGTCTGTTCTCCTCACTGTCTGTCTGTACCTGAGGTGGGTCTGTTCTCCTGACTGTCTGTCTGTACCTGAGGTGGGTCTGTTCTCCTCACTGTCTGTCTGTACCTGAGGTGGGTCTGTTCTCCTGACTGTCTGTCTGTACCTGAGGTGGGTCTGTTCTCCTGACTGACTGTCTGTACCTGAGGTGGGTCAGTTCTCCTCACTGTCTGTCTGTACCTGAGCTGGGTCTGTTCTCCTCACTGTCTGTCTGTACCTGAGGTGGGTCTGTTCTCCTCACTGACTGTCTGTCTGTTCCTTAGGTGGGTCTGTTCTCCTGACTGTCTGTCTGTACCTGAGGTGGGTCTGTTCTCCTCACTGTCTGTCTGTACCTGAGGTGGGTCTGTTCTCCTGACTGTCTGTCTGTACCTGAGGTGGGTCTGATCTCCTCACTGACTGTCTGTACCTGAGGTGGGTCAGTTCTCCTCACTGTCTGTCTGTACCTGAGCTGGGTCTGTTCTCCTCACTGTCTGTCTGTACCTGAGGTGGGTCTGTTCTCCTCACTGACTGTCTGTCTGTTCCTTAGGTGGGTCTGTTCTCCTGACTGTCTGTCTGTACCTGAGGTGCGTCTGTTCTCTTGACTGTCTGTCTGTACCTGAGATGGGTCTGTTCTCCTGACTGTCTGTCTGTACCTGAGGTGGGTCTGTTTTCCTCACTGTCTGTACCTGAGGTGGGTCTGTTCTCCTCACTGTCTGTCTGTACCTGAAGTGGGTCTGTTCTCCTAACTGTCTGTACCTGAGGAAGGTCTGTTCTCCTGACTGTCTGTCTGTACCTGAGGTGGGTCTGTTCTCCTGACTGTCTGTCTGTACCTGAGGTGGGTCTGTTCTCCTGACTGTCTGTCTGTACCTGAGGTGGGTCTGTTTTCCTCACTGACTGTCTGTACCTGAGGTGGGTCTGTTCTCCTCATTGTCTGTCTGTACCTGAGGTGGGTCTGTTCTCCTAACTGTCCATACCTGAGGTGGGTCTGTTCTCCTGACTGTCTGTACCTGAGGTGTGTCTGTTCTCCTCACTGACTGGCTGTCTGTACTTGAGGAAGGTCTGTTCTCCTGACTGTCTGTCTGTACCTGAGGTGGGTCTTTTCTCCTGACTGTCTGTCTGTACCTGAGGTGGGTCTGTTCTCCTCACTGACTGTCTGTACCTGAGGTGGGTCTGTTCTCCTCACTGACTGTTTGTACCTGAGGTGGGTCTGTTCTCACTGTCTGTCTGTACCTGAGGTGGGTCTGTTCTCCTCACTGACTGTCTGTATCTGAGGTGGGTCTGTTCTCCTCACTGACTGTCTGTACCTGAGGTGGGTCTGTTCTCCTCACTGTCTGTCTGTACCTGAGGTGGGTCTGTTCTCCTCGCTGACTGTCTGTCTGTACCTGAGGTGGGTCTGTTCTCCTGACTGTCTGTACCTGAGGTGGGTTTGTTCTCCTCACTG
Source organism: Heterodontus francisci (assembly GCF_036365525.1). NCBI lineage: Eukaryota > Metazoa > Chordata > Chondrichthyes > Heterodontiformes > Heterodontidae > Heterodontus > Heterodontus francisci. The sequence continues at coordinate 12,183,674 of NC_090397.1, read as the reverse complement.
ACTGTCTGTACCTGAGGTGGGTCTGTTCTCCTGACTGTCTGTACCTGAGGTGGGTCTGTTCCCCTCACTGTCTGTTCCTTAGGTGGGTCTGTTCTCCTGACTGTCTGTACCTGAGGTGGGTCTGTTCTCCTGACTGTCTGTACCTGAGGTGGGTCTGTTCTCCTGACTGTCTGTACCTGAGGTGGGTCTGTTCTCCTGACTGTCTGTACCTGAGGTGGGTCTGTTCTCCTGACTGTCTGTACCTGAGGTGAGTCTGTTCTCCTGAATGTCTGTACCTGAGGTGGGTCTGCTCTCCTGACTGTCTGTACCTGAGGTGGGTTTGTTCTCCTGACTATCTGTACCTGAGGTGGGTCTGTTCTCCTGACTGTCTGTACCTGAGGTGGGTTTGTTCTCCTGACTGACTGTCTGTACCTGAGGTGGGTCTGTTCTCCTGACTGACTGTACCTGAGGTGGGTCTGTTCTCCTGACTGTCAGTACCTGAGGTGGGTCTGTTCTCCTGACTGTCTGTACCTGAGGTGGGTTTGTTCTCCTGACTGTCTGTACCTGAGGTGGGTCTGTTCTCCTGACTGTCTGTACCTGAGATGGGTCTGTTCTCATGACTGGCTGTACCTGAGGTGGGTCTGTTCTCCCGACTGTCTGTACCTGAGGTGAGTCTGTTCTCCTGACTGTCTGCACCTGAGGTGGGTCTATTCTCCTGACTGTCTGTACCTGAGGTGGGTCTGTTCTCCTGACTGTCTGTACCTGAGGTGGGCTTGTTCTCCTGACTGTTTGTACCTGAGGTGGGTCTGTTCTCCTGACTGTCTGTACCTGAGGTGGGTTTGTTCTCCTGATTGACTGTACCTGAGGTGGGTCTATTCTCCTGACTGTCTGTACCTGAGGTGGGTCTGTTCTCCTGACTGTCTGTACCTGAGGTGGGTCTGTTCTCCTGACTGTCTGTACCTGAGGTGGGTCTGTTCTCCTGACTGTCTGTACCTGAGGTGGGTCTGTTCTCCTGACTGTCTGTACCTGAGGTGGGTCTGTTCTCCTGACTGTCAGTACCTGAGGTGGGTCTGTTCTCCTGACTGTCAGTACCTGAGTTGGGTCTGTTCTCCTGACTGTCTGTACCTGAGGTGGGTTTGTTCTCCTGACTATCTGTACCTGAGGTGGGTCTGTTCTCCTGACTGTCTGTACCTGAGGTGGGTCTGTTCTCCTGACTGTCTGTACCTGAGGTGGGTTTGTTCTCCTGACTGTCTGTACCTGCGGTGGGTTTGTTCTCCTGACTGACTGTCTGCACCTGAGGTGGGCTTGTTCTCCTAACTGTCTATCCCTGAGGTGGGTCTGTTCTCCTCACTGATTGTCTGTCTGTACCTGAGGAAGGTCTGTTATCCTGACTGTCTGTCTGTACCTGAGGTGGGTCTGTTCTCCTGACTGTCTGTCTGTACCTGAGGTGGGTCTGTTCTCCTCACTGACTGTCTGTCTGTACCTGAGGTGGGTCTGTTCTCCTCACTGTCTGTCTGTACCTGAGGTGGGTCTGTTCTCCTGACTGTCTGTCTGTACCTGAGGTGGGTCTGTTCTCCTCACTGTCTGTCTGTACCTGAGGTGGGTCTGTTCTCCTGACTGTCTGTCTGTACCTGAGGTGGGTCTGTTCTCCTGACTGACTGTCTGTACCTGAGGTGGGTCAGTTCTCCTCACTGTCTGTCTGTACCTGAGCTGGGTCTGTTCTCCTCACTGTCTGTCTGTACCTGAGGTGGGTCTGTTCTCCTCACTGACTGTCTGTCTGTTCCTTAGGTGGGTCTGTTCTCCTGACTGTCTGTCTGTACCTGAGGTGGGTCTGTTCTCCTCACTGTCTGTCTGTACCTGAGGTGGGTCTGTTCTCCTGACTGTCTGTCTGTACCTGAGGTGGGTCTGATCTCCTCACTGACTGTCTGTACCTGAGGTGGGTCAGTTCTCCTCACTGTCTGTCTGTACCTGAGCTGGGTCTGTTCTCCTCACTGTCTGTCTGTACCTGAGGTGGGTCTGTTCTCCTCACTGACTGTCTGTCTGTTCCTTAGGTGGGTCTGTTCTCCTGACTGTCTGTCTGTACCTGAGGTGCGTCTGTTCTCTTGACTGTCTGTCTGTACCTGAGATGGGTCTGTTCTCCTGACTGTCTGTCTGTACCTGAGGTGGGTCTGTTTTCCTCACTGTCTGTACCTGAGGTGGGTCTGTTCTCCTCACTGTCTGTCTGTACCTGAAGTGGGTCTGTTCTCCTAACTGTCTGTACCTGAGGAAGGTCTGTTCTCCTGACTGTCTGTCTGTACCTGAGGTGGGTCTGTTCTCCTGACTGTCTGTCTGTACCTGAGGTGGGTCTGTTCTCCTGACTGTCTGTCTGTACCTGAGGTGGGTCTGTTCTCCTAACTGTCCATACCTGAGGTGGGTCTGTTCTCCTGACTGTCTGTACCTGAGGTGGGTCTGTTCTCCTCACTGACTGGCTGTCTGTACTTGAGGAAGGTCTGTTCTCCTGACTGTCTGTCTGTACCTGAGGTGGGTCTTTTCTCCTGACTGTCTGTCTGTACCTGAGGTGGGTCTGTTCTCCTCACTGACTGTCTGTACCTGAGGTGGGTCTGTTCTCTTCACTGACTGTTTGTACCTGAGGTGGGTCTGTTCTCACTGTCTGTCTGTACCTGAGGTGGGTCTGTTCTCCTCACTGACTGTCTGTACCTGAGGTGGGTCTGTTCTCCTCACTGACTGTCTGTACCTGAGGTGGGTCTGTTCTCCTCACTGTCTGTCTGTACCTGAGGTGGGTCTGTTCTCCTCGCTGACTGTCTGTCTGTACCTGAGGTGGGTCTGTTCTCCTGACTGTCTGTACCTGAGGTGGGTTTGTTCTCCTCACTGACTGTCTGTACCTGAGGTGGGTCTGTTCTCCTGACTGTCTGTACCTGAGGTGGGTCTGTTCTCCTGACTGTCTGTACCTGAGGTGGGTCTGTTCCCCTCACTGTCTGTACATGAGGTGGGTCTGTTCTCCTGACTGTCTGTACCTGAGGTGGGTCTGTTCTCCTGACTGTCTGTACCTGAGGTGGGTCTGTTCTCCTGACTGTCTGTACCTGAGGTGGGTCTGTTCTCCTGACTGTCTGTACCTGAGGTGGGTCTGTTCTGCTGACTGTCTGTACCTGAGATGAGTCTGTTCTCCTGAATGTCTGTACCTGAGGTGGGTCTGCTCTCCTGACTGTCTGTACCTGAGGTGGGTTTGTTCTCCTGACTATCTGTACCTGAGGTGGGTCTGTTCTCCTGACTGTCTGTACCTGAGGTGGGTTTGTTCTCCTGACTGACTGTCTGTACCTGAGGTGGGTCTGTTCTCCTGACTGACTGTACCTGAGGTGGGTCTGTTCTCCTGACTGTCAGTACCTGAGGTGGGTCTGTTCTCCTGACTGTCTGTACCTGAGGTGGGTTTGTTCTCCTGACTGTCTGTACCTGAGGTGGGTCTGTTCTCCTGACTGTCTGTACCTGAGATGGGTCTGTTCTCATGACTGGCTGTACCTGAGGTGGGTCTGTTCTCCCGACTGTCTGTACCTGAGGTGAGTCTGTTCTCCTGACTGTCTGCACCTGAGGTGGGTCTATTCTCCTGACTGTCTGTCTGTACCTGAGGTGGGTCTGTTCTCCTGACTATCTGTACCTGAGGTGGGCTTGTTCTCCTGACTGTTTGTACCTGAGGTGGGTCTGTTCCCCTCACTGTCTGTACATGAGGTGGGTCTGTTCTCCTGACTGTCTGTTCCTTAGGTGGGTCTGTTCTCCTGACTGTCTGTCTGTACCTGAGGTGCGTCTGTTCTCTTGACTGTCTGTCTGTACCTGAGATGGGTCTGTTCTCCTGACTGTCTGTCTGTACCTGAGGTGGGTCTGTTTTCCTCACTGTCTGTACCTGAGGTGGGTCTGTTCTCCTCACTGTCTGTCTGTACCTGAAGTGGGTCTGTTCTCCTAACTGTCTGTACCTGAGGAAGGTCTGTTCTCCTGACTGTCTGTCTGTACCTGAGGTGGGTCTGTTCTCCTGACTGTCTGTCTGTACCTGAGGTGGGTCTTTTCTCCTGACTGTCTGTACCTGAGGTGGGTCTGTTCTCCTGACTGTCTGTACCTGAGGTGGGTCTGTTCTCCTGATTGACTGTACCTGAGGTGGGTCTATTCTCCTGACTGTCTGTACCTGAGGTGGGTCTGTTCTCCTGACTGTCTGTACCTGAGGTGGGTCTGTTCTCCTGACTGTCTGTACCTGAGGTGGGTCTGTTCTCCTGACTGTCTGTACCTGAGGTGGGTCTGTTCTCCTGACTGTCTGTACCTGAGGTGGGTCTGTTCTCCTGACTGTCAGTACCTGAGGTGGGTCTGTTCTCCTGACTGTCAGTACCTGAGTTGGGTCTGTTCTCCTGACTGTCTGTACCTGAGGTGGGTTTGTTCTCCTGACTATCTGTACCTGAGGTGGGTCTGTTCTCCTGACTCTCTGTACCTGAGATGGGTCTGTTCTCCTGACTGTCTGTACCTGAGATAGGTTTGTTCTCCTGACTGTCTGTACCTGAGGTGGGTCTGTTCTCCTGACTGTCTGTACCTGAGGTGGGTCTGTTCTCCTGACTGTCTGTACCTGAGATGGGTCTGTTCTCATGACTGGCTGTACCTGAGGTGGGTCTGTTCTCCCGACTGTCTGTACCTGAGGTGAGTCTGTTCTCCTGACTGTCTGCACCTGAGGTGGGTCTATTCTCCTGACTGTCTGTACCTGAGGTGGGTCTGTTCTCCTGACTGTCTGTACCTGAGGTGGGCTTGTTCTCCTGACTGTTTGTACCTGAGTTGGGTCTGTTCTCCTGACTGTCTGTACCTGAGGTGGGTTTGTTCTCCTGATTGACTGTACCTGAGGTGGGTCTATTCTCCTGACTGTCTGTACCTGAGGTGGGTCTGTTCTCCTGACTGTCTGTACCTGAGGTGGGTCTGTTCTCCTGACTGTCTGTACCTGAGGTGGGTCTGTTCTCCTGACTGTCTGTACCTGAGGTGGGACTGTTCTCCTGACTGTCTGTACCTGAGGTGGGTCTGTTCTCCTGACTGTCAGTACCTGAGGTGGGTCTGTTCTCCTGACTGTCTGTACCTGAGGTGGGTCTGTTCTCCTGACTATCTGTACCTGAGGTGGGTCTGTTCTCCTGACTGTCTGTACCTGAGGTGGGTCTGTTCTCCTGACTGTCTGTACCTGAGGTGGATCTGTTCTCCTGAATGTCTCTCGCTGAGGTGGGTCTGTTCTCCTGACTGTCTGTACCTGAAGTGGGTCTGTTCTCCTGACTGTCTGTACCTGAGGTGGGTCTGTTCTCCTGACTGTCTGTACCTGAGGTGGGTCTGTTCTCCTGACAATCTGTACCTGAGGTGGGTTTGTTCTCCTGACTGACTGTCTGTACCTGAGGCGGGTTTGTTCTCCTGACTGACTGTACCTGAGGTGGGTTTGTTGTCCTGACTGTCTGTACCTGAGGTGGGTTTGTTGTCCTGACTGTCTGTACCTGAGGTGGGTCTGTTCTCCTGCCTCTTGCATTAAAAGCTTTGTTTGGATGATTTTCAGGCAAATTATATTTGTTTCTGTTTATGCCCATCATCTATAAATCAAGCTCATCCAAAACCTTGATGCCCATATCCTAACTCTCACCGAGTCCCATTCACTAACCTACATGATCCATCAACATCCTCATATTGAAATCCCTTCGTGGCCTGGTCCCTCACTATCACCTACAGTCCTACAATCCTCTCAGGTCCCCCTGTTCCTCCAATTCTGGCCTCTCATGTGTCCCTCATTTCCTTCACCCCATCACTGGTGGCCATGCCTTCAGCTGCCTAAGCCCTTAGCTCTGGAATTGCCTCCCTAAACCTCTTCACATCTCTATCTCCTTTTCAGATGGTCCTTAAAACCTACCTGCTTGTCCAAACTTTCAGTCACCTGTCCGAATATTTCTTCCTTTGGCTCGGTGTCATATTTTGTCTGATGGCGCTCCTGTGAAGCACCTTGGGATGTTTTACTACATTAAAGGTGCTATATATAATGCAAGTTGTTGTTGTACCAAGCTGTCCTGTAATCTCTAAATGTTGTAAAGGAAGACATCTATACACTTAATGGTATTTGAGTCATCAGTTGTTACTCTCTTTTTGAACAACTGCTCATTGGGACAGGCCCTGTACAGACATTTTGTGTAGAACTCCCACTGAGATACCACCTAGATCAAGGGCAGTAGATTTGGCCGATGTTTTCAAGATCGCATCAGGGAATCTCTCTGCACAAAACATGTCCCCTGGTCATCTGCAATCATTAAATCTAAAGCATAAGGTAAAATAATAGAAAGACTGAGATACAGACACAGGTAAGTGTGGCGCTATCTTCCTTTGGAACTTGAAGATCCATGAATGAATTCTGTAGTATATGCCTTCCCTCTAAATCAAGTACTTTTTCTTCTCCAATTCTAGAACTTTTTCTTTCGGATGTGTTACAGCTGGCCTTGTCGCTGTGATTGAGAAACTACTATCACTATGCTCTGTGTGTACCCAAGGGGCTAACAATGATCCCATTTCCAGGGATGTTTAATCAACTTAACATATTCTTGCACTAATTATGGAATTATAGAATTTTACAGGACAGAACGAGACCATTTGATCCATTGTGCCTGTACTAGCTCTCTGAAACAGCTAGCCACTTTGTCCCTGCCTATGCCCCATCGCCATTTCACATTTTTCTTTTTCAAATATTTATCAAGTTCCCTTTTAAAAGTTATTTAGTATTCTGCATCCAGCACTGTTTCTGGTCAGACATTCCATCTCCTAACAACACTCTGTAAAGAAAAAACTCTGCTACACTCTCTCTTTGTCCTTTAGTGATAACCTTCAATTAATGCCCCTTTGTTACTGACTCTGCAAATATAGATTTTCCTGATTTACCTTAACAAACTCCCTCAGAATTTTGGATATCTCTTCTCAGTTGTCTCTGTTTTTATAAAACAGCCCTAATTTCTCTAGTCTGTCCTCATACACATTCTCCATGGGCATGACATCCTTCCTAAAGTAAGATGCCGAAAACAGGACACTACATTAATGATTTGTCAATTACCATTATCATTCCCCCCTGCTTTCATACACGGATACTATCAATAAAACCATGCATTCTATTGGCTTTTTTACAGCTTTATCAACTTGTCCTCCCACTTTTAAAGCTTTGTGTATCTGAGCCGCTACGTTTCTCTGTTCCTCAAATTGACCCATTTGTGTAAATTTCTCTGCTGAACCCAGGATCTCTGGCTCCTTCTCCATCACCTTTACTAGTTATGGGAACATGTCTGGACTCTGCCATCATCATCTCTTTGAATGCTTCCCATTGTTTGCGCACCGTCTTATCTACCACTTTATCTGGGCTAGTTTATTTTCTATCTCATTGAATTTTTTTTTCATCTTATCATCTTTACCACTGCCCTCTCCTTCTCCTTTTCAATTTTTATATCAATCCTATTATGCACAGTTCCAGTTGTTCAGTGTGGGCAAATGTGAGATCATCCACTTTTGACCCAAGAAAGATACATTTTCTAATGGTGAAAAACCAGGAACTGTAGAGGAATTATGGAGCTGCCTCCATACAGGATATCAAAGGCAACAACAATAACAATAACTTGAATTTATACAGTGCCTTTAATGAAGGAATATGTCCCAAGGTGCTCCACAGGAGCCTAATCAGATAAAAATTGATATTGAACCGATAAAGGAGCCATTAGGACAAAGAGATAGGTTTTACCTCTTTAAGGAGCAGGGAGAGAACTGGAAAGGCAGAGGGGTTCAGAAAGGGAATTCCAGAGCTTCGGGCCTAGATGGGTGAAGGTTGTGGAGGGGGAAAGCGGCTGGGGATATGCAAAAGGCCAGAGTTGGAGGAAACCAGATTTCTTGCAGACAGAGTGTCATTGACTCCCAAATGCTTGAACCCTTTTTAAATTTGAAGGAGATACTAGTTGGTACTAGGTCATAGATTGGCTCTGCTTCACTCTTAACACCTTGATTGATTTGATATTTTTAGTACCAAGCAAATTGTGAATCACTCAGTATACTGGGAGGATGACATTGTCCTAGAGACATACTAGAATGTCACTGGTATAAATAATGGTTAAATTTACAACCCCTTACTCCATCAGCATTACATTTCCTATCGTTTAAAGCTCACATGGCAAGGCATTGGAACTTTGATTATCTGCCAGAATCTTCATGGAATTCAGTTTGAGGGGAGGGGTCAAATTTGGTTCAGGGCAAGTGCTTCACGACCAGCGTGAGTTCAGCCTGGCCAGCTGCTTCAGTTTCAAATAAAACATTAGGAAGAGATTTGGGTCTCTTGATTATCCACTGAATTCTGTTCGCTGTCAAAGCTTCCTGTTCCATTCTGGCAGATGACCAAACTTCCCCAGTGCAGTGTGATAGGAAGCATAATTGAAGCCATTTTCTCCTGGGTAATGACGCAGAATTGCTGTGTATCTGAAGTGATTCAAGAGGGTTCTGGTCTGATATTCATTACTGAAACTCATAGGAGTGCCTGTTAACTATCGCAGCTTCATAGACTCTGACCAGTCGATATGGCAACCACAATCTCTCAAGTGATTTTCTCACAGCTGTGCCCATACATAACTAGTTGAGACGGCATTGATTTAGAGAAAGGGTTTTTATCCCAAATAAATTGATGATTCTCATCTCCACAATAAAATCAGCGGTATTTCAACTAAAGGGCCAAAAGAGTGATTTTATTTTACCATCACTGCTTTGGGAGTTTTGTTGTCCTGCCAAATGAGTTACTCTTAGTACAGGAAAGCCTTTGAAGCCCCTTTAAGCAGCCAGTTGTCCGGAGAAGCTTCTTCAGTTTTCAGATGATATTTCCTGGCCCGAGTTGAGTTTCTCATTTATTGTGCTGTCCACTGGAGGGACAACAGCACTTCTCCAGAAACAGGCGTACGCAGTGCCTGGGAGACACATCAGTATCATAAAACAAGCACTTCTTGGGTGATGAATGGATGGAAGTCAGGGCTGTTCTTGTTAGCAAATAATTTATCACCGGGGAGTTTTGCCAAGTATCAGTCAGCTGGGGGCCTCAAGCAACAGTTCAATTCTTAGCAGTTAGGTGATGGATTAAAAATAAACCCGTGGGATACATGGAGATAAATAACTTGTGTTGAAAGTTCTTCCCCTGCAGGCACGGCTGGGTGAATGGAAATAAACAAGTGTGGGAGTCTTTGTCATGTTGCTGCTGCTTTTTCCTGTCTTGATATTGCAATCGATTACCTTATTTCAGGAGAGAGCCATCGCCTTAGAAAAGAAACATCCTGCATTGATATAGTGCCTTTCACGACTTTGGGATATTCCAAAGCATTTAGCCGATGTGTGGTCACTGTTGTAAATGCAGGAAATGGGGCAGCCAATTTGCACACAGCAAACTCCCACAAACAGCAGTGTGATAATGACCAGATAATCTGTTTTAGTGATGTTGGTTGAGGAATAAATATTGTCCAGGATACCAGGAAGAGCTCCCCTGCTTTTCTTCAAAATACTGCTATAGGATCTTTTACGTCCACCTGAAAGGGTATAAGGGGCCTCGGTTTAATATCGCATCCAAAAGGCATCTGATAATGCAGCACTTTCTCAGTACCGCACTGATGTGTCAGTCTGGATTTTATGCTCAAGCCTGCGAGTGGGGCTTTGAACCTACAGCTTCATGACTCAACAGGCAACAGTACTATCCATTGAGCCATGGTTGACACCTTAGTACTGGCATTTCTGGTTCACATGGAGGGAAGCTCTGAAGTGGAGTTTTTCCTGACTTCTCTTATTCCTAAAACAAAGGTCTGACTGCGAGTTGCCCATTTAGCTCAAGGATGGTATGAGGGAGAAAAAAATAAAATGAATAAAAATGATGTGTGTGCTGAGAGCCAGCAGGACCAGTCTGGGTGATATTCCAAATGCAAACAATCCATCCAGCCTTAATATTAAATCAATTTAAATCTTTTAAATAATTGCATAACTCTTGTTAATTGTTGGGAAACACAACTGGGACCTGAATAACAAAAAGAACATAGGAACAAGAGTAGAGGGTGGGAATTAGTCTCAGGTCCTGGCACAAAACGGGAGGTATCAGATCGCCTGCCTGTTATACACAGCACCTGATATTCTGTTCCATTGACTGCACTGGAATTACCTATAGCTGACAGCCAATCTGATAATGGCCTTTATGTGCCAGCACCCAAGACATATTTCTACCCTTTCAACTCCTTCGGTCTGTTCCTCCATTCGATGAGATCAAGGCTGAGTGCAACTTGAACAGAGTGCTGGGAGTGCGGTGAGTTGAGGGAGTTGGGTGAGGAGGGGAAGGAGTTGCTCCTTTTGGTTTTTCATACTTTTTCACCCTGTAGGATTTGGTTCTTACTCTACTATAGGGGTAGAAGCTAGCTGTTCGGTGAGTATCTGGTAAGTGATTAAGGTCTATTCTATTCCTAAGGTTTAAAATAGTACAGGAACTGGTGATAAGATTAATAAAATATATATAAAAAAAGGAAAATAATAATTAAATAAATAATTGAATAAAATAATTTTAAGTAGTTAATTAAAACACATTAAGGATGGCAGGACAGGTGATGTGTCACGGCTGCAGCATGTGGGAGCTCCTGGATGCCAATGTGATCCAGGGCAAACATGTCTGCAGTAAGTGTTTGTGGCTCGAGGAGATTTGGCTCAGATTCATTGAGCTGGAGGCCGAGCTGCAGACACTGCGACACATCGGGGAGGGGGAAAGTTACCTGGACACTGTACCACGAGGCGGGCACACCCCTTAGGATAGGGTCAGTGGTCAGGTACAGGAGAGTGTGGCTGCAGCTGAGGCAGGTAAGGGGACCCAGATGGCAGGAGCCTCAGTGTTTGTGATTGTCCAACAGGTTTGACCCTGTACTATCCATTGAGCCATGGTTGACACCTTATGACTGGCATTCCTGATTCACATGGAGGGAAGCTCTGAAGTGGAGTTTTTCCTGACTTCTCTTATTCCTAAAAAAAAGGTCTGACTGCGAGTTGCCCATTTAGCTCAAGGATGGTATGAGGGAGAAAAAAATAAAATGAATAAAAATGATGTGTGTGCTGAGAGCCAGCAGGACCAGTCTGGGTGATATTCCAAATGCAAACAATCCATCCAGCCTTAATGTTAAATCAATTTAAATCTTTTAAATAATTGCATAACTCTTGTTAATTGTTAGGAAACACAACTAGGACATGAATAACAAAAAGAACATAGGAACAAGAGTAGAGGGTGGGAATTAATCTCAGGTCCTGGCACAAAATGGGAGGTATCAGATCGCCTGCCTGTTATACACAGCACCTGATATTCTGTTCCATTGACTGCACTGGAATTACCTATAGCCGACAGCCAATCTGATAATGGCCTTTTTGTGCCAGCACCCAAGACATATTTCTACCCAGTGGCCTTTCAACTCCTTGTTTGGATGAGAGTGGGGGCTGCAGGGTGGATGAGCAAACTGACCACGGCACCATGGTACAGGAAGCTATTCAAGTGGGGGAGCAAAGAGGAATGTAGTGGTAATAGGGGACAGTATAGTGAGGGGGATTGACACTGTTCTCTGCAGCAAAGAGCGAGAGTCCAGATGGCTGTGTTGCCTGCCCAGTGCCAGGGTTCGGGACATCTGCTCAGGGCTGGAGATGAACTTACAATGGGAGGAGGAGGATCTTGTCATTGTGGTCCATGTAGGTATCAATGACATAGGCAGGACAAAAAAGGAGGTTCTGCATAGTCAGTATGAGGAACTAGGCACCAGATTAAGAAGCAGAACCTCAAAGGTAATAATCTCTGGATTATTACCTGAGCCGCGTGCAAATTGGCCATCTACAAATCAGATTAAAGAAACGAATGCGTAGCTCAAAGACTGGTGTGTTGGAAGTGGGTTCTGGTTCGTGGGACACTGGCACCAGTACTGGGGAAAGTGGGGGCTGTACCGTTGGGATGGTCTACACCTGGACCGTGCTAGGTCTGGTGTTCTAGCGAGCCGCATAACTAGGGAAGTAGAGAGAGTTTTAAACTAAATAGTGGAGGCAAGGGATTGAATTTGGGAAGATGTGATAAATCAAAGAGTAGAGACGAGGCAAGAGAGAAAGGTATTAATATGGAAAATGATAAACATACGGTGACAGAAAGGGACAGAGTGTAAAAATCTAAGAGTAAATCAGCAGATAAGGCTAGAGGTTACAAAAATAATAAAAGGACAAAACTAAAGGCTCTGTATCTGAATGCACATAGCATTCAAAACAAAACAGATAAACTGATACCACAGATATAAATAATTACGATCTGATAGCCATTACAGAGACATGGCTGCAGGACGACATAGATTAGGACCTGAATATTGAAAGGTACATGACATTTAGGAAGGACAGGAAACTAGGGAAAGGTGGAGGGGTGGTTCTGTTAATTAATGATGGTATTAGCACATTAGAGAGGGATGACCTAAGTTCAGTAAACCAGGAGATAGAAGCAGTTTGGGCAGAGATGAGAAATGATAAAGGCAAGAAGTCACTCATGGGAGTGGTGCACAGGCCCCCTAACAGAAACCACACGGCAGGAAAGAGTATAAAGGAAGAAATAATGGGAGCTTGTCAGAAAGGTACCACAATGATTATGGGGGGATTTTAATCTACATATAGATTGGAAAAAGCAGATGGGCAAAGGTAGCCTAGATGGAGGAGTTCATAGAATGTTTTTGGGATAGTTTCTTAGAACAGCACATTCTGGAGCCAACCAGACAGCAGGCTAAACTAGATAGGATTAATGGATGACCTCATAGTGAAGGTGCCCCTAGGTAGCAGTAATCATAATATGGTTGAATTTTACATTCAGTTTGAGGGAGAGAAGAATGGGGCCGAGACCAGTATTTTAAACTCAAATAAGGGCAGTTATGAGGGCATGAAAGCAGAGCTAGCTAAGGTGAACTGGCAAAATAGGTTAAGGGATAGGTCACTAGAGATGCAGTGTATTACGACCAGGTGAGAAAGATGTCTAGGCATATTTTTCAGCCTTCAGCCTTATTGTAACAGGCTTTAATTTTTAAACACACTGTGTTTTGAGCGCCACCTTGGTGAATCCTTGTTCACCGCTTTCCAATTTTAAGGCAAAGAAACAAGCAGGCCTTCTTAAGGTTAAAGAAGAAAAGTGAAATTTATTAAAACTTAAACTGAAACTCTAATTCGGTTAATGCCTACGGATACACGCCGCGCCCCAAGCTAGCATGCATACCCGATACGCACATGCAAATAGAGACAGAAAAAAGCAGGCAAAAAATAAAATGGAGAGATTTGAGGCAATATCAGAAGTTTCTTGTTACTGTGCTTCGAGATCACTGTAATCCTTTTGTAGGTAATTCTTGCTTTTCGTTGGGGCCCAGTATTCTTCTTAAACCTTGTTCACTATAGGAGACTTTTCTCTCTTGGGGTTCATGTGTCTTCAATGGGTCTTCAGTTCCGTGAGAAAGAGATGAGAGCAGACAGGAGAGAGATGTTCTCAGTCCAGGAGCAAAGAGCTTTCTCAGTTTCAAACACTCTGTGGCAAGTTCAAATTCAAGCAGCCAGTTAGTCATGTGACTAAACTGGTCTGACCAGGTCTTCTGTGTATTGGAGAACAGGGGCTGGTTCCTTTGTTCCAGCACTGTCTGCTAGTATTCAAAAATGTCTTCCCTGCGAGGGGATCTGGCAATTCCTTATGATAAGCCCTGTTTTCTTCCCAGCAATAATTTTAAGTTTAATGTCCATGGGTGAAATATATGTGCCTCATTCTTGGCAGGTGGGGGCCTGCATGACATAGTGGCAGACATATTTTAGAATACACAGAATAGATATATTCCAATGAGAAAGAAAAGTTCCAAGGGAGGCAGCACTATTCGTGGTTAACTAAAAAAGTTAAAGATAGTATGAAACTTAAAGAAAAAGCATATAATTGTGCAAAGATGGGCGGCAGGTCAGAAGATTGGACAGGATATAAAAAACAGCAAAGAATGACTAAAAGATTGACAAAGAGGGAAAAATTAGAGTAAGAGAGAAGGCTGGCGAGAACTGTAAAGACAGATAGTAAGAGTTTCTATAGATACTTAAAAACGAAAAAAGTTAACAAGGTGAGCATTGGTCCAATTAAAAGTGAGTCTGGTGAACTAATAAGGGAAAATAAGGAGCTGGCAGATGAATTGAACAGCTATCTTGCATCGGGCCTCACTACAGAGGATACAAGCAACATCCCAGTAAAAACTGTAAATCAGGAAATGGAAGGGAGGGAGGAACTCAAGAAAATTACAATCACCAGGGAAGTGGTACTGAACAAATTGTTGGAGCTGTGGGCTGACAAGTCCCTGGGGTCCTGATGGACTTCATCCTAGGATCTTAAAAGATGTGGCTATTGAGATAGTTGATGCGTTAGTTTTAATTTTCCAAAATTCCCTAGGTTCGGGGAAGGTTCCGTTAGATTGGAAAATAGCGAATGCAACTCCTTTATTCAAAAAGGGAGGGAGACAGAAAGCAGGAAACTACAGGCCAGTTAGTGTAACATCTGTCATAGAGAAAATGTTAGAAGCTATTATTAATGACGTTGTAGCAGGGTACTTAGAAAAATTCAAGGTAATCAGGTGGAGAAAACATGGTTTTGTGAAAGGGAAATCATGTTTAACCAATTTATTGGAGTTCTTTGAAGAAGTAACGTGCAGTGGATAAAGGGGAACCAGTAGATGTACTGTATTTAGATTTCAAGATGGCATTTGATAAGGTGCCACGTCAAAGGTTATTGTGGAAAATAAAAGCTCATGGTGTAGGGGATAACATATTGGCATGGATAAAAGATTGGCGAGCTAACAGGAAACAGAGAGTAGGCATAAATGGGTCATTTTCTGGTTGGCAAGATGTAACAAGTGGTGTGCCACGGGGATCTGTGTTGTGCCTCAACTTTTTACAATTTATATAAATTACTTGGATGAAGGCACGGAAGGTGTGGTTGCTAAATTTGCTGATGACACAAAGATAGGTAGGAAAGTAAGTTGTGAAGAGGACATAAGGATATAGATAGTTAAGTGAGTAGGCAAAGATCTGGCAAATGGAGAATAATGTGGGAAAATGTGAAATTGTCCATTTTGGCAGAAAGAATAAAATAAGCATATTATCTAAATGGTGAGAGGTTGCAGAGCTGTGCGATGCAGAGGGATATGGGTGTCCGAGTGGATTAATTGCAAAAGGTTAGTATGCTGGTTCCGCAAGTAATTAGGAAAGCTAATAGAATGTTATTGTTTATCGCAAGGGGAATTGAATACAAAAGTAGGGAGGTTATGCTTCAGCTATACAGGGCATTGGTGAGACCACATTTGGAGTAATTTGTACATTATTGGTCTCCATATTTAAGAAAGGATGTAAATGCATTGGAAGCAGTTCAGAGAAGGTTTACTAGACTAATACTTGGAATGGGTGGATTGTCTTATAAGGAAAGGTTGGACAGGCTAGGTTTGTATCTGCTGGAATTTAGGAGAGTAGAAGGCGAATTTATAGAAACAAGTTAGATCCTGAGGGGTTTTGACAGGGTGGATGTGGAAAGGATGTTTCCTCTTGTGGGAGAATCTAGAACTAGGGGTCACTGTTTAAAAATAAGGGGTCGCCCATTTAAGACAGAGATGAGGAGAAATATTTTCTCTCAGAGGGTCGTGAGTCTTTGGAACTCTCTTCCTCAAAAGCCGGTGGAAGAAGAGTCTTTGAATATTTTTAAGGCAGTGGTAGATAGATTCTTGATAAGCAAGGAGGTGAAAGGTTATCGGGGGTAGGCGGGAAAGAGGAGTCAAGGTTACAATCAGATCAGCCATGATCTTATTGAATGGCGGAGCAGGTTGGAGGGGCAGAGTGGTCTTTCCCTGTTCCTAATTCGTATGTTCGTATCTTAATTCTCTCTATCGATCTTAGATCCATATCCCTTAATACCTGTACCTAACAAAAAATCCATCAACCGCAGTTTTGAAATTTTCAATTTTCCAACCGTCTTTTGGGGGGGTGGGAGGGGGGGTGTATGTGTGTGGGGGTGGGGACGGGGGACGGGGTGCAAGTTCCAGATTTCCACTCCTCTTTGTGTGGAAAATTGCTTCCTGACATCACCTCTGAACAGCCTCGCCCTAATTTTAAGGTTGTAACTCCTTGGTCTGGACTCCCCCATCAGAGGAAACAGTTTCTCTCCATCTCCCTAATCAAATCCTTTGAACAACTTAAACACCTTAATTAGATCACTCCTTAATCATCTCTAGTCAAGGGAACTACAAGCCTCGCCTACGCAACCTGTCCTCATTATGAAACTCTTTTTGCCCCGCTACCATACTGGTGAAACGGAGCTGTACTTCCTTGAAGGCTAATATATCCTCGCTGAGGTGTGGTGCCCAGAACTGAACGCAATGCCCTAAATGGTGTCTGGCGAAAAGTTTAACATGACTGTAACATAACTACCACCCTGTTGTATTGTAACCCCTCAGCTAGCTACATAACCTTAGGAAAATTGTGATGTGATTGAATTTGTCCGAAATGCATTTAGATGCCAGCTGTGGCTCAGTGGTAGCAGCCTTGCCTCTGAGTCAGAATATACCACTCCAGAGACTTGAGCAGATTATCCAGACTGACACGCCAGTGCAGTACTGAGAGAGTGCTACACTGTTGGAAGTGCCGTCTTTTTAAACTGAGGCCCTGCCTTTACACCCAATGAACAATCTGATGTCATGAAATATATCAATGCAAGTTCTTTCTTTATTCCATTTTAATTCACTTAATACGACAGTATTAAGAACTGACTTAATTGACCAGGTGCATAAGGTCTAAAAGTTGCTTTGGAAGGAGACCAAACGTTTATCTTAATAGCAATGAAACCTCAAATGGAACTTACTGTCAAGTTCTACTTTTGACCGATAGATAGAGGTGCATTAGTGGAAAATGCCCCAAACTCAGTGGAGTTTTGAATTTTGTTTTAGTTCTTTTTTTTGTGGGTTGTGGGCGATGCTGGCAAGACCAGCATTTGTTGCCCATTCCTAATTGCCCTTGACAACTGACAACTGGCAGTTAAGAGTCAACCACATTGCTGTGGGTCGGGAGTCACATGTAGGCCAGACCAGGTAAGGACAGCAGATTTCCTTCCCTAAAGGATATTAGTGAACCAGATGGGTTTTTAACAAAAATCAGCAGTGGTTTTCATGGTCAGCATCAGATTGGCTTTAATTCCAGATTTATTCATTAAATTCAAATTTCACCATCTGCCATGGTGGGATTCAAACCTAGGCCCCAGCCCACTAGTCAGTGACATTACCACTAAGCCACTGTCTCCCAATGCATCTTATTGTTGTTTCCCATTGAGTAATTTCAGTGATACAATTTAAGGCAGAAATTCTTTTTGCATTTACCTTTTGCAGCAGATAGATATTCAGCTATATCATATACAGCACAGCTAGAGGCCATTCGTCCCCTCGACGCTGTGTGTTCTTTAATAAATAACCATGTGAAATATTAAACTGGAAATTGACACAAATACAAATTTACATGGCGAAAAGCAAAAGATTTCACTTGCACTAAGAATAAACCTCACTCAAGGTGGGAAGATAGGAAGTTGATCACAGATGCATCATCTCCACTTTCTTCCACAAGAACTGTAGACAGACGTAAATATTTTTAAAGGGGAATCACGCCGCATTAAATAATCAGCTGTTATTAGCTCTCGGCAGAGATTCATATAGCAGGAGTTTTAAAAAGTGAATTGAATAGTTTCAGTCTAATTTCTAAACTTAAATAGTCTGTTATCCTAGTAGACTGGGTGAATACGTGAGCTGTGCACACAGTCTTAAGTCTTCACTTTCCTTTGTCTCACGATTGGTGCCCGTGTCTTCAGCTGCCTAAGTCCCATACTTTGGAAATCCCTCCACCTCTCTTTAAGATCCTCTTTAAATCCCACCACTTTGACCAAGCTTTTGGTCACCCCTTCTAATATCTTCTCCTTTAATTTGGTTTTGATTAGACATTTGTGAAGTCCTTTGGTCCTTTTGCTACACTGAAGCCACTATCCTAATATCAGTCCTGGTTCATTCCCTGGTCCTTGTTAGTCTCTCTAGTGATCAGCAGCAAGTGTGCAGCTGACCTGGGAGGGAAAATCCTCCAGGGTTCCTATCTGACTGTCCTCCTGGAAAGTCTATTAGACAGGGGTGCAGGGTGGACATAGGGTAATGGTAAATCAGGTTCCACTAGATTGCCCATGTTCAGACAGCTTGCTGAGGTTCACTGCCTGTACTCATGCGTGAATAAAGTTAGGTGAAACGGCAGAAGGTGACTCGGGCCCACAGAATGTTATAGCACAAACATGGGCCAGTCGGCCAGTAACTCTGCACCAATATTTTTCTTGATGCAGTATCAGATCTGATCTCCTCTTTGCTCCCCATATACACTTCAATACTCCTCTTTAGCTATCTAATACCTTTTTAAAAAGCTTTATGTGTTCTGCTTCAACAACAGTTAACAGCAGAGAATTCCACACACTAACAACCCTCTGTTAAAAGGCAATATTTTCTAAACTCTCCATTAATTCTTTCTGGATTATCTTCAATTTATGCCCTTTGGCCACTGTCTCTTTGACCAGCGGAAACAATCTATCCATGTTAACCATATCGAAACCCTTCAGAGCCAATAGAAACATTCTCCAAGAAGTCAAGAAAGTTAAGAATGAAAGAAAACTAACAAAGTAACCTCAGTGTTAGGTTGGAAGATATTTGCATACACACCATTTTAACACATGATGGATAATTCATGTGAATGGAATTAATGGACTGTAACTGGCTCTAGAGAAAGAATGGAGTTAATGGAAATAAAAATAGGGAGAGATGTAAACGTGCTGCTGATTCTCCATACTGCCATTGTGTGCAAAATGTAAAATATGGATTGGCTGATCCCTTGTACAGGAAGTGCTTGGGGCGGAACTTCCTGTCCACTCTGACATCACCTCATCCAGACAAACAAAATGGCGGAGGCTTTGTTCGCCACAGGAGTTTGAGCTGAAACTGGCAGCAGGGTTAATGAGCTGGACACAGAATTGTTACAGCATAGAAGGAGGCCATTCAGCCCATCGTGTCTGCACCGGCTCTCCGAATGAGCAATTCGGCAATGGCTAGTGCCATTCCTCTGCCTTTTCCCCATAATCCTACACAGTCTTCCTTTTCAGATAACAGTCCAATTCCCTTTTGAATGTTTCAATTGAACCTGTCTCCACCACACTCTCAGGCAGCGCATTCCAGACCTTAACCACTTGCTGCAATGAGAGTGTGAAGATTGTGGCAAGTGTGTATTTGTATTAACCCCAATTATAATCAGTGTCCTCA
Organism: Heterodontus francisci; assembly: GCF_036365525.1. Lineage (NCBI taxonomy): Eukaryota > Metazoa > Chordata > Chondrichthyes > Heterodontiformes > Heterodontidae > Heterodontus > Heterodontus francisci. The sequence goes on along the minus strand of NC_090397.1, from coordinate 12,164,292 downwards.
GAGTAAAATCTTTCAGTTTTATGGAAGGTCTAAGTAATGGTCTGATTTTGTGATTTTCCTTGTATTTCCCAATCCTCACCAGAGTCTTCGACATCTGCTCAAAAACAACATGGCAGATAGTCTCCTGTCGCCTGCTAACAGACAGCTTTTATTTGAAGGAAGATTAAGTCTCGCAGGTAAGTGTTACATTTCCAGATTGGATATGTAATTACATTCATATCAAATACTTGAAACTAAAATGTTTCCAATTTAACATTTTTTTTTACAGGGACTACAAAATTCCTGGATGTACATTTGTTCCTTTTTGACGATTTACTTTTAATCACAAAGATTAAAAATGCTAAAAAGGTAATAAATTATTTCTATATAAATGAAACCTTCAGTGACAGGTTACGAGTTCCTGGAATTACTAAATAGACTATGATGGCAATCCAGAAATAACTCAGAGGAACAGCTCTGGCCACTGGCCATCCATAGGAACATAGAATCACTTGTAAAAAAAAAGATCCCATCTAGTTTGCCTTCAACCACCCTGGTAGTCACATAGTCAACAACTTCATTGTTGTATCATCATTGCAATCAATCTCTATCAATTAGTCTACAACAGACCCGGACATGAGGTGAGGAAACCTGCAGTGGTAGTGACTTACACCCCAATATGGAGAGAGAATGCAGATTGGGATTGTGTAACAACGCACAGCCGGCTGGAGTGCTGGTTTGCTAGCAGCTTCCCGCCCCCAAGCCAATTTGCTGGAGGTGAGTGCAGGGGCAGAACAGCTACCCGCCGCAAAGGGCAGGTAATTTGTTTAGATAATTTAAAAGCCAATTAAGGGGGACCAGTGATCCAGGATGCCTTTGAGACCCTCCCCTCCTCCCCGCCTTCCCATTACATTACCTTTAAATCGGCTCAGCACACAGTGACCTAATCTTTTAGTACACCATCCCAATTCAGTATGCATTTAACAAAATGTAAGTATATTGAAGCACTAATATTTCTCTTGAATTGAAACTTGCTTATATAGAAATATATAGAAACTACAACAAGGAAATAGGCCACGCGGCCCAACCAGTCCATGTCTGAGCCAGTTCTTTGAAAGAATTATCCAATTAATCCCACCTTCCTGCCTTTTTCACATAGCCCTGTAAACTTTTTTGCTTCAAATATTTATCCAATTCTCTTTTAAATGTTACTAATGAATCTACTTCCACCAGCCTTTCAGGCAGTGCCTACCCGATCACAACAACTCAATGTGTATAAAATATCTTTCCTCCTGTTGCCTCTGGTTCTTTAGCTAATCAACTTTGAATCCGTGTCCTTGGGTTACTGACCCTTCTGCCACTGGCAACAGTTCCTCCTTATTTACTCAATCTAAACTGTTCATAATTTTGAACACCGCGATCAAATCCCTTCTTAACCTTTCTGTTCCAAGAACAACTTCTCCAGTTTCTCCACATAACTGAATTATCCCCCAATTCAGAATGATATTGACAGAAATATCTGGAATGTCTGCCTGCTTCCTATGGGAAGGATGTGGGGGAAATGGGAAGAGAACATGACTTACAGAATAGGAGGGAGGGGATAAAATAGGTTCTGTTTTACACAAGTATCTTGTGGCTGATCAATGGTAACTTTGTACACTGCAGAAATCAGGAGCATTAGATACTGGGCTCAGAAGTCCGTCACCCAATTCTGAATTACATGGGATGGGCAGAGACGGAACTGTGTGTTCTATACTCGATCAGCCAGTTCCTCTGGACAGATTAGTACTGAAGAACATTGATCCATTCCATTCAGCCGGTATGTTTTTTCTATTTTAATATCTATATGGGCAAAGACTTTGCAATACTGTATCAGTGTGATTGTACTAGATCGGTGTTGTGCAATAACTTAACCACCAGTCACATGCGGCTAGTTGAGACTCCAGATGTATTAGAACATTAGAACATTACAGCGCAGTACAGGCCCTTCGGCCCTCGATGTTGCGCCGACCTGTGAAACCATCTGACCTACCCTATTCCATTTTCATCCATATGTCTATCCAATGACCACTTAAATGCCCTTAAAGTTGGCGAATCTACTACTGTTGCAGGCAGGGCGTTCCACGCCCCTACTACTCACTGAGTAAAGAAACTACCTCTAACATCTGTCCTATATCTATCACCCCTCAACTTAAAGCTATGTCCCCTTGTGTTTGCCATCACCATCCGAGGAAAAAGACTCTCACTATCCACCCTATCTAACCCTCTGATTATCTTATATGTCTCTATTAAGTCACCTCTCCTCCTCCTTCTCTCCAACGAAAACAACCTCAAGTCCCTCAGCCTTTCCTCGTAAGACCTTCCCTCCATACCAGGCAACATCCGAGTAAATCTCCTCTGCACCCTTTCCAAAGCTTCCACATCCTTCCTATAATGCGGTGACCAGAACTGCACGCAATACTCCAGGTGCGGTCTCACCAGAGTTTTGTACAGCTGCAGCATGACCTCGTGGCTCCGAAACTCGATCCCTCTACTAATAAAAGCTAACACACCATATGCCTTCTTAACAGCCCTATTAACCTGGGTGGCAACTTTCAGGGATTTATGTACCTGGACACCAAGATCTCTCTGTTCATCTACACTACCAAGAATCTTCCCATTAGCCCAGTACTCTGCATTCCTGTTACTCCTTCCAAAGTGAATCACCTCACACTTTTCCGCATTAAACTCCATTTGCCATCTCTCAGCCCAGCTCTGCAGCCTATCTATGTCCCTCTGTACCCTACAACATCCTTCGGCACTATCCACAACTCCACCGACCTTAGTGTCATCCGCAAATTTACTAACCCACCCTTCTACACCCTCTTCCAGGTCATTTATAAAAATGACAAACAGCAGTGGCCCCAAAACAGATCCTTGCGGTACATCACTAGTAACTAAACTCCAGGATGAACATTTGCCATCAACCACCACCCTCTGTCTTCTTTCAGCTAGCCAATTTCTGATCCAAAGCTCTAAATCACCTTCAACCCCATACTTCCGTATTTTCTGCAATAGCCTACCGTGGGGAACCTTATCAAACGCCTTACTGAAATCCATATACACCACATCCACGGCTTTACCCTCATCCACCTGTTTGGTCACCTTCTCAAAAAACTCAATAAGGTTTGTGAGGCACGACCTACCCTTCACAAAACCGTGCTGACTATCTCTAATGAACTTATTCTTTTCAAGATGATTATAAATCCTATCTCTGATAACCTTTTCCAACATTTTACCCACAACCGAAGTAAGGCTCACAGGTCTATAATTACCAGGGCTGTCTCTACTCCCCTTCTTGAACAAGGGGACAACATTTGCTATCCTCCAGTCTTCCGGCACTATTCCTGTCGACAATGACGACATAAAGATCAAGGTCAAAGGCTCTGCAATCTCCTCCCTGGCTTCCCAGAGAATCCTAGGATAAATCCCATCTGGCCCAGGGGACTTATCTATTTTCACACTTTCCAAAATTGCTAACACCTCCTCCTTGTGAACCTCAATCCCATCTAGCCTAGTAGTCTGTATCTCAGTATTCTCCTCGACAACATTTTCTTTCTCTACTGTAAATACTGACGAAAAATATTCATTTAACGCTTCCCCTATCTCCTCTGATTCCACACACAACTTCCCACTACTATCCTTGATTGGCCCTAATCTAACTCTAGTCATTCTTTTATTCCTGATATACCTATAGAAAGCCTTAGGGTTTTCCCTGATCCTATCCGCCAATGACTTCTCGTGTCCTCTCCTTGCTCTTCTTAGCTCTCCCTTTAGATCCTTCCTGGCTAGCTTGTAACTCTGAAGCGCCCTAACTGAGCCTTCACGTCTCATCCTAACATAAACCACCTTCTTTCTCTTGACAAGCGCTTCAACTTCTTTCGTAAACCACGGCTCCCTCGCTCGACAACTTCCTCCCTGCCTCACAGGTACATACTTATCAAGGACACGCAGTAGCTGCTCCTTGAATAAGCTCCACATTTCGATTGTTCCCATCCCCTGCAGTTTCCTTCCCCATCCTACGCATCCTAAATCTTGCCTAATCGCATCATAATTTCCTTTCCCCCAGCTATAATTTTCACCCTGCAGTATATACCTGTCCCTGCCCATCGCTAAGGTAAACCTAACCGAATTGTGATCACTATCACCAAAGTGCTCACCTACATCTAAATCTAACACCTGGCCGGGTTCATTACCCAGTACCAAATCCAATGTGGCATCGCCCCTGGTTGGCCTGTCTACATACTGTGTCAGAAAACCCTCCTGCACACACTGGACAAAAACTGACCCATCTAAAGTACTCGAACTATAGTATTTCCAGTCAATATTTGGAAAGTTAAAGTCCCCCATAACAACTACCCTGTTACTCTCGCCCCTGTTGAGAATCATCTTCGCTATCCTTTCCTCTACATCTCTGGAACTATTCGGAGGTCTATAGAAAACTCCCAACAGGGTGACCTCTCCTCTCCTGTTTCTAACCTCTGCCCATACTACCTCAGTAGACGAGTCCTCAAACGTCCTTTCTGTCGCTGTAATACTCTCCTTGATTAACAATGCCACACCCCCCCCTCTTTTACCATCTTCTCTGTTCTTACTGAAACATCTAAATCCCGGAACCTGCAACATCCATTCCTGCCCCTGCTCTACCCATGTCTCCGAAATGGTCACTACATCGAGATCCCAGGTACCAACCCATGCTGCAAGCTCACCCACCTTATTCCGGATGCTCCTGGCGTTGAAGTAGACACACTTTAAACCAAGTTCTTGCTTGCCAGTGCCCTCTTGCGTCCTTGTAACCTTATCCCTGACCTCACTACTCTCAACATCCTGTACACTGGAACTACAATTTAGGTTCCCATTCCCCTGCTGAATTAGTTTAAACCCCCCCGAAGAGCACTAGCAGATCTCCCCCCCAGGATATTGGTACTCCTCTGGTTCAGGTGAAGACCATCCTGTTTGTAGAGGTCCCACCTACCCCAGAAAGAGCCCCAATTATCCAGGAAACCAAAACCCTCCCTCCTGCACCATCCCTGCAGCCACGTGTTCAACTCCTCTCTCTCCCTGTTCCTCGCTTCGCTATCACGTGGCACGGGCAATTACGTGGTATCTTATTGCATTTCCAATTAGTGAGCAACAGACACCGTCGTTGAGCATGTGGTCTCAATAGTCATTTGCTTGGCATATGCAAGTGAACTTTAACCTTTTTGTGTGTTTATTGGTTAAAATGCTGAGAGGAAAATGAGAGTGTGTGTTTATTGATCATTGTGATTGCTTTCTTTACCTCCTTGGTTACTGAATGGTGGGAGATGTTCAGTAAATATACATGTATGAAATACACGTATTGTGTGTGTGTGTAAGGTGTTTTCTACTAAAATTAGCACATGTGATTCAAACAGTGTTGCCATAGCCTCATCTGTGAGTAGGTGGTCTACCAGTGTTAACTACTGGATAACATTGAGCTAAAGAATCAGCCTTCAACGAGGGGACAAACATTCAAGTAACCAGAATACATAGTTCCCAGTTTTATCCTTCAGGATCTTTCCTTGACTACTAACTGATAATCCCTACCACCCACTCTACCAAACCTGATAGTGTCATGTATGGAATTATTCACCTCAAATATCATTCATGGAACAAATTATAGCTGTCTATTAAAAAAAAGGAAAAGTAACAGTAAAGTTAATAATTTCTTGCTAACCTGGATAACCCTCCCAATCTCAGAGGGAGGGAGCCAAGAATGTTGCCAACCTAGAGACACACATCTCCCAATATTGACCTGACAACATGCCTATTCAGAGCATTTCCTACCAGGGAACAATGGGTTTAAAAGGGCTGATCAGATAAACACATCGCCACCCCAACTGTATCCCAAATTACTGATGAGCAACACCATGGGAGATCGAAACAGAAAGTGCTGGAAATACTCAGCAGGTCTGGCAGCATCTGTGGAGAGAGAAACAGAGTTAACGTTTCAGGTCAGTGACCTTTCTGCTGAGTATTTCCAGCACTTTGTTTTTATTTCAGATTTCCAGCATCCACAGTATTTTGCTTTTCTTAACATGGGAGATCGGCAAGTCTACCAAAATCATCTCTCATCTGTCCAGGGGTCGTTGTAGATCCAATGTCATTTGGTCCTTTACATTGTTTTGTTTCACTTATTAAATTCAGTAGACCTACAATACATCTTCTCTTGCAGGCAGTGGACTACGCGATGCTTTTTTAGTAATACATCAAAATAGATATCAGCAATGTATAGGAATCTTCACACTTCAAGCACATTCAGAGGCTGCTAAGGTAAATCTACGTATGAACAAGATGTGAACACTGACTTATAGGGGGGGAAGTCTTAACTGCCAAGGGAGGCCGGTTTGGGTCTATGTGCGGCGTTAAATCTCCTAAAAGTGATGTTGGGTTGACATAAGTCCACCCCATTCCGGGTTTTACCCAGGTGGGTTTGCAGGCAAGCAGGAAGCCCCCTTGGAGCTGTTGGGTAAGTAATTGTCATCTGCATATAGGTCATTAGCTGCTGTTTTAACCAAGCATTCTGGTTTTAACAGCCAGTGCACCTATTTAACAAGCTGTGTGGAACTTGCCAGGGTCACTGAGGCGAGTGCTCAGCGGGGAGTGTTTCTTCAGTGAAACTGACAGGCTGGGATGCCTTTGATCGGTGAAACTGAATAAGCCAGGGCCAGTTGAGAGGCTGCTGCTCACAACACTACTACTCAGTGAGTGATTTCACTGCTTGACAGGTGATTGCCAACTTCTTGGAAGTCACTTCATCTGTCTAGCACTTCACTCACCTTCAGCTGCACTTCCCTGCTGCCCCCCTGCTTATGCAACTCCACCTTGCATCTCTGATGAGGACCAAGAGGAGCAGCACCACCATCCGCCTTCTTCTCAGCCACATGTCACTCAACAGGACAGAGAGGATGGACACACAGATCCAGCTGGAAGGAGGCCAGGTCCCAAACAGAGGGTCTGTGGTCAGATCAGCTCTCTCTACATGTGGGAGCACCAGTGCCTGAGGAGGCTCAGACATTCCTGGCAGGTTTTTGCTGACACCTGCAGCCTCCTGGAACGACCTCCTTCCCAGTGGGCCAGGTGGGCACATATTGCCAATGGCCATCAAGGTGCCGACCACCCTCCCCCCCCAGGTCTCTGCCTCTCCGTGAGGTTGCATGCTGTCTCCAACAAGGAGAGAAAGCAGAGTGTTATGTGTGTTAGCAATGGCTTGTGTGGTGAGGAGGGAAGGACACTGTGGAGGTTGGCTGTGAGGCATTGGTGCAAGAGGATAATAGGCTGAGGGTGAGTGAGTGTTGGCTGTTCAGATGGGGATGTGATGTGTCTGCAGAGAGAGGAATGAATGGAGCTGCAGGGTGTGTTGTTCCTGAGGAGTGTTGTGCAGGAGAATGCTGGGAAAGTCGGAGTGTGGGGTTTGGCACCTCAAAGTGTTCTGTCACTCACCTCTCATTCCCTCCTGAGGTCCTGAATCCTTTTGGTGCACTGTCTCCAGGTTGGAGGGGCCACACTTCTGCTGCTGGCTTCCTCGGCCACTTCCATCCACACCCGCTTAGTTGGGTGGTTGTCTCTTCTTCCTGTCCTTGGGAAGGATTACCTCACTGCAGCCCCTCAGATCCCTCAGCGCGAGCTCCAGGTAAGAGTGAGACCCCATGGGGACAGCATTCCCAGGTCTCCATTCCTGGGATTGCTGCAGCCTCAGGAATCCATGTCCAGTTGAGCCTTTCTAACCCCTGCTGGGATTCATTTAACTAGAAATCCTTCGACTGATCCAGCACATCATGCCATCCTCCCTCCGATTGGTCAGGAAACCTGAAAGCGGGTGGCTAATTCTATGGCTCAGTTAAAGCCTGCTCCAAGAGCAAGTGTATTCCCAAACTGCGATGTCCCCAAGAGCTGAAAATTCTGTAAACAGAAACAAGATTACTGTCAAAACTGCAGACCTAAGACAGCTGAAGCTAAGTCACCAATGGTTGGGCGAGGGAAATCGGGAATTCATAAGAGGCCAGAATTGGAAGAACACAGAGTTCTTGGAGGGGTGTGGGGCTGGAGGGGATTACAGAGATAGGGAGGGGTAAAGCATGGAGGGATTAGATGAGGATGAGAATTTTAAAATCAAGGTCAGACCAGAGCCAATGTAGGTCAGTGAGCACAGGGTTGACGGGTGAATGGGACTTGGTGTGAGTTAGGCTACAAGCAGCAGAGATTGGATGAGCTCAAGTTTATGGAGAGTGGAGGAAGCGGGGGTGCACTGCCAGGAGTGTGTTAGAATAGTCTAGGCTAGAGATAACAAAGTCATGGATGAGGGTTTCGACAGTAGATGAGCTGAGGCAGGGTGGAGATGAACGATATTACGGAGGTGGAAGTATGCAGTCTTAGTGATGGAGAGGATATGTGGGTGGAAGCATCAGGATCAAGCAAGATGGCGAGGTTGAGAACAGTCTAGTTCAGCCTCAAATAATGGCCAGGGAGAGGAATGGAGTTGGTGGCTAGGGAACAGAGTTTGTGGTGGGGCTAAAGATATTAGATTCAGTCTTCCCAATGTATAATTGGGGAAAACGGTGGCTCATCCAGTACTGGACATCAGATAAGCAGTCTGATGACAGACAGACATTGGAGGGGTTCAGCGAGGCAGTGATGAGGTAGAGCTGGGTGCCGCCAGTGTACATGTGGAGCTGAGGCATCAATAAACTGAAGCCTGCCGAATTGCTGCTAAAAGATTGGATTATGCTTGTGGCTATGGAGATGGACATGAATGGAGCTCCTAATGTGAGCTGTGCTGAACAGAGCGACTCTGAGCCAAGGGGTTCCCCCTCTCTGAAGGGGACCACCACACACACACCTCGTGGTTTGTTATAAGGAGCACCAGAAGCTGATTGGTGGCTGTCAGTCTTCCTACCACTGGCAATGAATAAAATTTTAAAAAATCAAAGTAGACAACAATTATATGATGCATAGTTGATCTCAATTGTTAGTCAACTCTAGGTCTTAACAAAAGAATCTTGGTTCAGAGTTCTTTCTAAACGTTGTCCAGTGTTTTCTCATCACAATACTGCAGTACAAAATTAGATTCATTCAGCTTTCCAAAAGAACATGGCTTTCTAACATTCATGTCCTGTTCATAGAATCAACCAGTAAATGTGAAGGAACACAGTTAAAAGTGAATTAGCTTCTTTTTTCCAGAAAACCTGGATGTCACACATCGAGACAGCAGCGACTGCCTATAAGAACATTCTAGACCCACCACGACCCTCCCTTCGAAGATTGTTGGTGAATGAATCATCTGAAATTTAACTCCGATAACAGCTGTGAAAAGCCCTGTTCACAGTCTAAGTGGGCCAGCAAAAAAAACTCATTTGCCTCAGTCTGGCCAGTGCATTTTGAAGAAATCTACCTCTTGTATTTGATTTAAAGAGTGTTCTGGTTCCTAATTAAACCAAGTATTGTAACAAAGCAGCATGTATTTGTTTTAATACTCAGCAAAGATATTGACACATTAATACAAAACTAAATTGCATTCTTCTGCAGAAAATGTTAAACTATGGCTGCTTGTAAGTCAGTGAGGCTGTGGACAGAATGGTGACATCGGACTTGTACTGACGGGTTGTATTAAACCAACCCAATACCCTGTTTGCTCTGGCTAAAGCTCCTCTGCATTGGTTGTGAACCTTCATTGGTCTATGCACAGTATCACCTAGATCCTTCCCTCTTAACCGCTTTCAGTATTGCTCCTAATTCTGTATTTTGTGTTGGCCCTGCCTATGTGCATCATGCTGCATTTGTTTAGATTAAATGCTATTTGCTGTGGTTTGATCCATTCCCCTAGTGCACCTCAATCTTTTTGCAGATTGTACTCCTCTACACTGGCACAAATTGTATCATCTGCAAACTTGCTGACCATACCTCCAACACCACAGGCCATCAATGAAAACAGTGAAGAGCGATGGGCACAACAACAATCCTTGGGGAACGCCACTAGTAAACTGCCTCTAGGCTAATCTACAACCAATTACAACTTCTTAGCTGCAGAATTGGAGCCAATTCCTAATCCAGTGCAACAAATGCTCCCGATACAAGATTCCATCATGTGAAGTAACCCACTGCGAGGCACATTAAAGGTTTTCTTAAAAGTTTTGGCAGTCAATATCAACACGATTACTCTCATCCACTAGTGTAGTAACTTCAGCAAAAACTCTAGCAAATTTGTAAGATATGACCTACTTTTCCAGACACCATCTTAAGTATTTTGAATGACCCCTTCCTTATCCCAGTGATCAGAAAGAGTATCTCTTAAGTCATGATATACCAGAGTCTTGTTCATCAAGTGTGGTCAAGTATAGTAACGTAAAGGTTCTGGAACTGGTCTAGCATCTCAGATCTCATTAGCTAATTCTGAAAATTAATTCAATAAATCTGGTGAATTGTGGGCTTGCACCAGAAAAAAAACTGACCACAGAAGCTGCCAGATGCTGGTAGAAACCCAACTGATTTACGAATGCCCTTCAGGGAAGGGAACCTGCCACCTGTACCCAGTCAACTTGCACACTCACTCCAGTCCCACACTATATGGGTTGACTCTAACTGCCAACTACTTAAAATAAACTGTACATTAAGCAAATAACAACTCAACAATTGCTACTCAAGAAAGCCTCCAATATCTCATCAAGACAAAGGGATGGGCAATAAACATGGCCTTTCCAGTTTCACCCACATCCCAATCTAAATAAATGCCACACGCAAATACCTTCCCCTCAGCTCTGTATTCAAAGTCCTCCTCTCTCCCTGCCAATCATAAACTATAAAAGCTGAATCACTTTGCATTTATGTCTTAAGCCCATTTCTGTTTGCACAGAGAAGCTTTAATAAGTTAAACTAGAGTAAAAGGATCATCAATGCATGAGAGATTTTAATAAAGTTCCAACACACTTACTTACTAAACTTGGAACTGATCCGAACCCTTTATTTTATTAATAATTTTCAGAATGTGGACATCACTGGCAAGGCCAGCATTTATTGCCCATCCCTAATTGCCCTTGAGAAGGTGGTGGTGAGCTGCCTACTTGACCCATTGCAGTCCATGTGGGGTAGGTACAGCCACAGTGCTGTTAGGAAGGGAGTTCCAGGATTTTGACCCAGCAACAGTGAAGGAACAGCAATATAGTTCCAAGTCAGATGATGTATAGCTGGAGGGGAACTTGTAGGTGGCAGTGTTCCCATACATCTGCTGCCCTGGTCGTTCCAGGCACTGGAAGTCATGGGTTTGGGAGGTGCTGAAGAAGCCTTAATGAATGCTTATTTTGAAAGGTTGATTTACCAATATGCAACCGCTGAAGGAAATAAAATGTTGGCATTGGTTGACAACTTTAAGTAACTTCTAATGCATTTAACAGTTTTGTTGCATAGAATGCTGCAGCCAGGGCACAGTAGCATCTAACAATATCACAAGTTAGCTTTGTGTGGGCGTTGATGCATTGGAGAACTGGAAGATTGATTAGGATCATTGTACATAGGTATAGTACGGAAGGAGGCCATTCAGCCCATTGTCTCTTCTCCTGGCTCTTTGCAAGAGCAATTTAGCTAGTTCCACTCTCCCACCCTTTCCCTATAGCCCTGCATTTTTTCCCTTCAGGTGCTTATCCTATTCCTAAAGCCACATTATCTACCATGAATTATTCTATATTGCTTCACTAATACAATGCGAAAGTTTTTGAAGAAAAGTTTCTGTCGAGTTGAAATGTTGTACAGCACACACCCTAAAACATGTGTAACATGATACATGCTTATCACCATAACAAGCTGAGTGATAAAAATATCTTTCGGAAAGGATTTTACATCTTTTGAATGAAAAAAAAGGTGACTAGGAATGCTGTTTTACTAAACAATAAATTTAATTGTGGAGGTTGCATCATTGTTCAAATTAACGTTTTTGCTATAAACAGATACATAATCTTCATTCAATATCGAGAATTAAATCTTTGAATATCTATACACGGGTTCACATGATAATACGGAAGTTAATACAATTTTTGTACATAATTGTCTATTATTCACATCATTTATTTTTAAACAAGCATGAAAGCAACTAGTTTCTGTTACTGACGTTTCATGCAGGCACCATCAGAACTGAGAATATCAGCTCCTTGCTTTTCACCATCAAATGTCAGTGTGATTGACACAACATACCTATCAAGCTCACACCCACCATTAGCAGTAGAAGTTTATATTGGAGGAATCAGCTAACTGAAGCAGTGAGTGGCTGCAGCATTGGGACTGTGTACAGCAATCCGACTCATGACCCTGTCACATGCACTATCCATGTGGAAGGGTCATGTGAATTTAGCACAGGTTTATTTTGGCCACACATACTGATCAGGTCCTAGTGAAATGGCCCCCTCACATTGTCAGTCTAGTCTGCATTGGGGAGTGAGGGGGGGGGATGGATATACTGGTTAGTAAAAGAAATAATTGGATTAATTAGTGTATGCAGGCCAGTTAATATATACAGGAAAATATAAAACAGGCAGCATTTGGCCATGATCTTAAATTTCAGCATCCCTCCTGTGCAGCTCTCAGTAAAGTGACAATAACTAGAAGAGAGAAGCCCAGAGCACGTGCTGGATCTCAGGCAGCGTTCTGTACCATAAAGCAAGAGGCCGATCAACACGTACAAGTCATCACACTGGGCTTCCAATCTCGGCAGTGCTGTGAAGAGGTGGAGAGTTGCAGCAAGGATGGGAGGAGGGAGATTCAGGGCTAGGTCGCTCCTGCACATATTCTAACCCACTGTGCAGTAGCCAATGTGAAACTCTCAGCACTGGGATTGGTGAGCAGGAGAAAGCAGCACACAGCTTCTGGCTCTGTTGAGTCAGCTTGGAGACACCAGAAGGACAGCCCCACCCAGCCGAGTAACACACGAGACAGATCTGTACAAAAGAGTTTCCAAGCTGCTGTAATCCTGCGGGATGGGGGTGCAGTTACTCCGACAGTTGTGAAGGACGAATTCTAGTGAACACTGTGCAGTACAGTGTTGTACAAGATAATGAAAGGAAAAAACAAATGATGAAAAGGAGGAGGAAAACTAACTATGGAAAACCAATAGTTCAGAGAAAGAATATTTGCTGAATACCATCAATTAAAGTCTTGCTCTTCCTCCTGTATAGTGAAAGCTGATGAAGGTGTCTCAGCATTGTTAGTTTCCAAAGAAACCTGATAGCAATATATGGAATACAGAACCGAAGTGCTTCATTCAAAACTTTACAAGACTCTACCAGACAGCCCTAGCATCTGAGATGGTTCTGTCTCAGTTATCTCTCGGTGGAGTGAAGAATCCCAACAGTTCTTTTTATGGTTTAGTCTGTTGGCGCTCTTCAGTTCAGTATAGGAATCAACGGCGTTGGACTTGAGGAAGGGAACATTCACCTTCTGGTGGAGATCAACTGCCCATTATAAAACCTGCCCAATTTCCATTCCCATTGAAATCAGGTGGTTAAAAGTGGACGGGTTTTATAACAGGCCAGGAATCCCCTTCTCTGATACCTAATTTCATTGATTCCAGAAACTTCCGTTTCTATGGTATGAAGCTGAATAAAGAACCTCTGCTGGTGCAGAACTTAGTAGTGAACCGTTGAACACATCAATAGACCCCAACTGACGGCAACAAACTACTGTGGCCAGAATTTATTACACTTTCAACATATAGTCGTCTTATAAAATGAGTGTGTGAGTACAAGAAGAATAGTTATAGGTTCCCGGTCCCAGGCAAAGGGGAGGACAACTCATCCCTGCAGTTCATCAAAACATATGTTGCAGACTCGAACGGGCTTCTTCGAGGAGGGAGTTAAGGCATTCCTCGCAGAACAGTCGGCACAGAAAATGTTCCCACAGTTTCTACAGTGATGCTGCAAAGAGCAAGAATTGGAGCGTTAACTGAACTTACAAGTAAATAATATCGAGATTTTCAATATATGAGGTTTATAGGATGAAGAAGCCTCTGGTAGTAATGGTAATATATTGAGCTGGATTGAGAACTGGCTGGCAGAAAGTAGTTCTCGATGGATTTGGAACTGTTTGGAGACTGGTTTGGACACAACTGGTGCCCCGCAGGAATCGGTGTTGGAACAGCACAGTGGCGCAGTGGTTAGCACCGCAGCCTCACAGCTCCAGCGACCCGGGTTCAATTCTGGGTACTGCCTGTGTAGAGTTTGCAAGTTCTCCCTGTGTCTGCGTGGGTTTCCTCCGGGTGCTCCGGTTTCCTCCCACAGCCAAAAGACTTGCAGGTTGATAGGTAAATTGGCCATTATAAATTGCCCCTAGTATAGGTAGATTGTAGGGGAATATAGGGACAGGTGAGGATGTAGTAGGAATATGGGATTAGTGTAGGATTAGTATAAATGGGTGGTTAATGGTCGGCACAGACTCGGTGGGCCAAAGGGCCTGTTTCAGTGCTGTATCTCTAAATCTAAATAAAAAAATCTAAATCTACTCTTTTTATTAATGATCTGGATGTAGGTGTCGGGAGCACGATCTACAAATTTGCTGATGACACCAAGGTTTGTTAAATATATATATTTATTTAGAGATACAGCACTGAAACAGGCCCTTCGGCCCACCGAGTCTGTGCTGACCATCAACCTATTTTATATATATATTTACTAGTTAGGTTGCTCATTACAAGAACTTCAAGTTCTTGCTGACTGGTATTCCAATGCTCATTTCCCGAGAACAGAACTGCTTTTGTGAAAAAAAAAACACAAATAAAGCAACATGTTTGCGAAAACAAGGATCAGGCGTGAGCTGTGGTTCAGTGGGTAGCACTGTCACCTCGACCTGGAAGGCATGAATTCAAGTCTAATTCCATAGATTTGAGCACGTAATTCTAAGCTGACACTCCACTGCAGTACTGCGGGAGTGCTGCACTGACACAGGTGTCGGCTTTTGGATGCGCTGTTAAACTGAGGCCGTCCGTCCTCTCAGGTGGATGTAAATCAGGGGTGTCCAACCTTTTCGCGTGGGGGACCACATTACAATTTTTATCCTACATAGGGGGCCTCAGAAAATTTTAGAAAGATAAAGGCATTAAAAAATCTTACTAGTAATCAAAACAACAAATGTGCATTTTTGTGATCGAGCTTTAAATGAGAAGATTAATTTATTGACTTACTTTCTCCTCACTATGTTGAATACTGATTTAGCGACATACCTGGCATTGTTTTTGCTTGCGTAAGTACTCAATCTCTGCCCACACATTTAATGTAGCGATGAGGAGTATTCTGGATAGATGTCCATCTGTCAGGAGTGATCTTGACCACCTTCTCTCCCCCCTCTCTAAGTGAATATCTGTCTGTCTCTCTCTTTCCACTACCATCTCCACCCCCCAAACATCTGTGTCTCTCTCTCTTCCTGCACCCCTCTCTGTCTGGCAGGAAGAATAAAAAAAGCTTACTATCTCAATGGTGAGAAATTGCAGAGCTCTGAGATGCAGAGGGATCTGGGTGTCCTAGTGCATGAATCACAAAAGGTTAGTATGCAGATACAGTAAATAATTAGGAAAGCTAATAGAATGTTATCGTTTATTGCAAGGGGAATTGAATACAAAAGGAGGGAGGTTATGCTCCAGCTCTACAGGGCATTGGTGAGAACACATCTGGAGTACTGTGTACGTTATTGGTCTCCTTATTTAAGGAAGGATGTAAGTGCGTTGGAAGCAGTTCAGAGAAGGTTTACTAGACTAATACCTGGAAAGGGTGGGTTGTCTTATGAGGAAAGGTTGGGCAGGCTAGGCTTGTATCCATTGGAGTTTAGAAGAGTAAGAGGCGACTTGATTGAAACATATAAGATCCTGAGGGGTCTTGACAGGGTGGATATGGAAAGGATGTTTCCTTTTGTGGGAGAATCTAGAACTAGGGGTCAGGAGAAACTTTTCTCACTGAGGGTCATGAGTCTTTGGAACTCTCTTCCTCAAAAGGTGGCAGAAGTAGTCTTTGAATATTTTTAAGGCAGAGGTAGATAGATTTGTGAAAGGTTATCGGGGGTGGGCAGGAATGTGAAGCTGAGGTTACAATCAGATCAGCCATGATCACGTTGAATGGTGGAGCATACTTGAAGGGCCGAGTGACCAACTCCTGCTCCTAATTCGTATGTAAGTTCGTATGTTCTCTTCCCCCCGCCAACCCCAGTCTGTGTCTCTTTCTCTCCGCTCCCACCCCGCCCATCCCTCTCCCTGCCCCCCACTCCTGCACACACCATATATGTGAATAGAGGCAGGCTGTGAACGCAGCCTCTACACTGGGCGCAGCCATGTCGTGTGACAACAGGATCCTAACAAACCTACAACTATCCGCCAAGGTGCCTGACATTTCGACAGTTTACATCCGCAGGCCGGATGGATACCTTTGGAGGGCCGGTGTCTGGCCCGCGGGCTGTATGTTGGACAACCTCGTAACTAATCTCTTGGCACTATTTTGAAGGGGAGTGCTCCATGGTGTCCTGGCCAATGTTCACCCCTCAACTAACACCTAAAAGAAGATTATCCGGTCTTTATCACATTGTTGTTTGTGGGAGACTCTCATCACCTGCTGTGTTTCCTACATTACAACAGTGCCTATGCTTGTAAAGTACTTGGCTGTAATGCACTCGGAGATGCCCTGAGGTTGTGAAAGGTGCTATATAAATGTAAGGTTTTTATTTTTTAAGATGCAGGACAAGGTGTGATGTTCCATTTTGAAATCCAGTGGGTCCAACACGAAGCCTACCATATTTCATCTGTCCTCCTTTGTTTTCTTATTCACATAACAAAAGATGTGCACAAAGTTGTGGACAAACAAGCCATGAGGACCCATCAAATGGATCCCCATTAGCTGGGGCAGTGACTTCTAATGCCCCAACTGAAGCTTGTTAACTGTTTGGAACCAGAAAGCAGGAAAACTACATTTGCTGAAAATATGACATTAAAAATAGGATATATTTTGGGATGCAGTCTTTGAGTCATTTGAGACATGACATTTGATTAGAGTAGCATGTTTGAGTAGCAGCTGACTTTGAACCCACAGTTGCCAAAGCTCTCCCTCACAGGGGGGTTTTCCTCACCTCATGTCTGTGTCTGTTGTAGATTAATTGATGGAGATTGTTGTTGTGATTAGTCAACAACTTCATTATCATATCATGTGACTACCAGGATCGTAAAAGGTGAATGACCTGGACGTTGGTCTTGCTTCATTTAGCAATCCCTATCTCAGTCATATTAAGTAAAGGGACTATCAGGTGAGGTGTTAAACCAGTTACTGTAACGACAGCAGACTACTGCTCATGATTGGTCAACTCTGTGTGCCGAGGGATGTTAAGTAGCCCAGCCCCCCTCCAGCAAAGATCAATGGTAGCAGGTGGGTGAGCCCCTACAGGAGGGGAGTGAGACCCTCGGTGGAGGAAACTCTACCAAAAGGCAGATGAACTCAGCCTTGAATTGGTTGCCAATGTCCAGAATCTGCACATGATGGAGCCACCATGTACAATGGGTCACTGAAAGGGGGCTGTGGACAGTGCTGAACCTGCCCCAGGGTTCAGGTCCTGGGACTTAAAGGGTTAAATGAGGACAGGCTGCATAGACTCGGCTTGCATTCCCTCGAGTATAGAAAATTAAGGGTGATCTAACTGAGGTGTTTGGAGATGATTAGAAGGAGTTAATAGGGTAGATAGACAGTAACTATTTCCTCTGATGGGGGAGTCCAGAACAAGGAATCAGAACCTGAACATTAAAGCTAGGTTGTTTAGGGGTGATGTCAGGAAGCACTTCTTCACACAATGGGTCCCGAAAATCTGGAACTCTCTTCCCCCAAAAAGCTGTTGAGACTGGGGGCTGTCAATTGAAAATTTCAAAACTGGGATTGATGAATTTTTTGTTGGGTAAGGCTATTAAAGGATATGGAACTCATAGCAACAAACCCTAGCTGCTACAGGTTTAAGGAATTGAAACAGCAAGTACATACCTTTCTTACAGTGACTGAAAATCCCTTTCCACAGGACATACAATTCATCACATCAGTATCTTCAGTCCACTTCCTATTTAGCGCTTGTGTGTGTTTAATCTAGCAAAGCAAAAAGGAAACCATCATTTTGTTTTCTTCATGGAAATGTAGATACTGCTCACTGTTCAAGCCTGTACACTACAATGGGTAATGAAGCACATTCCCCCTCAGTTAACATTTCCCACAGCAATGTGCTTTAAACCTCGTTTAGATCAGCAAACATCATTATTTTGATGGCTGAGAATATCCTACTGTGGACAGTCGCAGTGCTGCTATAGATTGGCTGGCCAGAGTGGAGTCTGGAGTTAGGTGTCTCACTGGGAGCTGGGACTGTCCCACTGTCTGCACACAGCACCTGCAAGCAAGCCAGCCCTCACTTCCTCCTCATCCTACAACAACCAGGTCAGTCCCCACTGCACAAACCACAGGAAGCTTACCAGTGCTCGACTGAATTAGTACCTTGGAATTTTTCAAGTGACTTGTGTGGCTCAGTTGGTAACATTCCCCTTGGATTTGGAAGGTTGTGGGTTCAAGTCCCACTCCAAATAATCTATGCTGACAATCCAGCAATGTAGCACTTCCTCAGCACACCACTGGAGGTGCTGTCTTTTGGATGAAATGTTAAACTGAGGCTTTGTCTTTTCTCTCCGGTTGAAGTAAAAGATCCCAAGTCACTATTAAGAGAGGAGCCAGACAGTTTCCCTGGTGTCTGGACCAATACTAAACCCTCAATCAATATCACACAAACTGATTATCTGGTCATTCTCTCATTAGTTTGAGGGACCTTGCTATGGGCTAACTGGCTGTCACATTTCCCACAACAGTGACTACACCTTAAAAGTAGTTTGAGTGGAGAAACATGCGTTTTTTAAAAAAAAAAGAGATTTATGAACATACTGTGTCTTATATTGGCTTGCCTCTCCTGCTATTTAAAAGTGATGGTAGAGTTCAGTCACAGGATTTAAATCAATGGTTAAACCCAAAGTGTGAACCAACAGATTATAATGGTGGTAAACAAGAATCAAGTTAAATGGAATTAGCCCCTCATTTGAGGGAGGGGCGAAGGTTTGGCTTGTTGATAGGCGAGAGAAGCAACTGAATGGATGCTTTCAGTGATAGAGTCGTCCAACAGCTCCTTGCACCTTTTGGAGGGGAGAGGTATCAAATCATGAGGGTCGAGAGATACTGTTCCCACTCGTGAAAGGATCGAGAATGAGAGGGCAGAGATTTAAAATATTTGGTAAGAGAAGCAAAAGTGACAAGAGGAAAAACATTTTCACACAGCGAGTGTGGTTAAGGTCTGGAATGCGCTGCCTGAGAGTGTGGTGGAGGCAGGTTCAATTGAAGTATTCAAAAGGGAATTAGACTGTTATATGAAAAGGATGAATGTGCAGAGTTACGGGGAGAAGGTGGGAGAATGGAACTGAAGGAATTGCTCTTTCGGAGGGCAGGTGTAGACACAATGGGCTGAAAGGCCTCCTTCTGCACTGTAACAATTCTGTGGGTGTAGGAGGCTAAGGGGGGGGTTTAAGGTAATGAAAGGATGCCATGGTTATCTTTCCTCTCCAGGCTGATCCTGCAGTACTGAGCAGGTTTGGCAGAGGATAGTAAGGCCCATAGCACTCAATGCGGTCCAGCCAAATCAGGTGGCTAAGCCAGTTGTGTGCTAGATACAATCATGCCTGCAGCCCGTCAACGTCAGCAAGTGATGGTGGGAGCCGTACTGGGAGATCGACTGGACTGGGTAGGGGGACAAGGACATCAAAGGTGGAGGTGTGGGAGTGATCTAGTAAATCGGTAATTGTAGAAGCATTATGGTGAATGGAGACCGAAAAGCTGGTCAGTTGGGAGTTTAACATTGCTCACTTAGAGAGCTGGTGCAGATGATGGGCCAAATGGCCCCTTTCTGTGCTGTAACAATTCTGAGATTCTCTGTGAAGTGGTTTGCACTTTGCGCTGACATTAAACTCATTTAGTATAAAGTAGATGTTGAGATCTAACTGGCTCTGAAGCAAAGTCGAACATGACTCCTTCCACCAGGGAGTCTCATGTTGCTGGCTCCAGGCTCCTGGCTCTGACGCCACGATCCATGAGCTGCTGCATCAGGCAAGGAGACTGCACAGTCTAAAGTCAGTATCAGGAGCAGGTAGAGGCACCAATTTGTTCCAATAAGACTCTTCACTCCTGCTGTTCCTGCACCCACTGAAGTGGCATCCAGTTACCTGGAGTGCTTGATTCTCTCTCCCCAGCTCCTGCATAGCAGCCGTCGTATCATCCAACTTCCGCCTCAGGTCCACCACCTTCCCCTGGAGCTTTTCCATTTCTCCTTCACTTGCGAGACACCTAATTGACAAGAACAGCAGTTTAAAACAAGTGTGAAAGTGCCCCAGTGTGTTGTCAAATCTAAGATGCATCAGCTCCAATGAAGTAGTGCCTGGAAAATTTCAGTCTGTCTTACTGGAGACATTGCAACATAAAGAACTGAAAGATCTTCTACTTGCAGAAATAAAATGGCTTGCCAAAATACTCCATCCACAAATAGAGACAGTGCCCCTTTAAATACTGAGTTAGAACTTCAACATTTCCTCCATCCACACCCCTTTAAGAAACAGTGTCCCCACCTATACCGATAAGGCTGAAGAAGCCTCCAGCTTTGGACTTCAATCACTTGGTAGAAAGCTCAGTCATGTCTCAACATTCATCCTGACATCCTTTGCAAGCAACTTAGCCCTGCCACTAGGACAGGGCTGATTGAGAATTTCTCGTGTGTGGAGAACCCACCCCACATCATACATGGTTCATTGCTACAGCTCTGGGCTAAAGCTGTGGGTAAGCTTTTATTTCCACCACATCAGTAATGCAAATTACTCATTGCCAAAATGCCGGTACATGCAAAGTGAGCCAAATGGCTTCGTTCTGTGCTGTATGATGCTACGGAAAAAGCCTCACCATACAGATTCAAAATATTATTCAGTCCTGCATCCAATCACCAAGACTAAAGAAAACAACACTCAATACTGCTCGTGCCCCCCCAAGACAGACAGCCAGCCAGACAGACAGGGGTGGGGTGGTGACAGAGAAAGAGACAGACAGACAGAGACACGGATCCATGACAACCTCCAGCAGCCAACCAGCTTAGTTCCCAATCTCTGTATGTAGTTGAGGAAAAGTGGCAAAGGGCAGCCACTTCCCTGGAAAGGAGGTAAGGGCTAAAGGTTGTCTTCCTAAAATAATGGGATTAATTGTTAAGGGCAAGATCTTCTGTGCAGTAGTCAGCGCTGCTTTCGAGAGGGAAGATGCTGCCTGCTCAGCCTCCCTTGGTCTCTTTGAGGAGGCGAGACAACCCAAGTTGACAGCGGTGAATGCTATGACGCTGCGTACCCAAAGTTTGACATCAGCAGTTATCAACACAGTTGAAAGCTGTGGGGATTCCAGGGAAAAAGTTGAGTATGGATGAGAAATTGGTTGAAGGGTAGAAAAGAAAGGGCACTGGTTAGACTGGCTCTGTCAACAGGAAGAAGAGTAAGAGTGGGATGCCCCAGGGCTCGGTTTTGGTAACACTTCTATTTCCAGTTTGCATCAATAGCTTGGATTCAGAATCTCAGTGCAAGTTGGTTAAATTTGCAGACAATACCAACTGGGAAGGGCAGTGGAATCATAAGAGGCAGCCCAAAGATTACAGAATAAGTTAAACAAAACATTCCATTGGGCTGAACAACAGCAGATGAAAATTAACGCATAGTGTTTCATATAGATTGGAAAAAATGGGTGCTGTATGTACTCCATGAATGGAGTTGAAGTTGAAAAAGACCCAGGAGTCTTAGTAGACTCAAAAGGTCGGCACATCTAATCAAAGCAGAGTAGCGATCAATTATAGCCAATGAAATGTTCAGCTGTAAAGAGACAAAACAGCAGAATACAAGTCCGAGGAAGTTGTGATCGAACTGTATGGTGCTCTGGCCACATCATACCATCAGCACTGTGTCCAGTTCTGCCTCAGTTTAACATCTCAGGCAAAAGACGGCACCTCCAAAAATGCCGCATTCATTTAATGCTCCACTGGAGTGTCAGCCTAGATTTTTGTGTTCAAGTCTCTGTAATGGGTTTTGAACCCAAGACCTTCTGACTCAAGGGACAAGACTACTACCCAATCAGCCATGGCTGACAGCACAACACATACTTAAGCCATGCTTCATTTCCCCCAGGAGCTCAGTGTCTTATTTCATGACACTGACTCTAACTGGCAGGAGGGCTCAAAGTGTTTTCCTGTGAATTACCAAAGGGACAAAGTCAGTGTTCTTGGGCAGGACGCACTGTGGAAATGCAGCTCAGATGCCAGCTGAAAAGACAGAGGTTGCAGTGAGTAACCGCAGATGCACCTTTCCAAGAGAGCTCTCCTCTCCTCCTGGTTGTGCTGCACAGTGGCTTCCAACACAGCGATCTCTCCACGGAGGTCGTCCGTCTGTTTCTCCAGCTCACTAACCCGCCGCTGACTGCCCTGCCACTCCTTCTTCAGCGTGGCCATGTTTTCATTCAGCGCTGTGATCTGCATGTTGAGCTTGATCACAGCCTCTTCATGCTGCTTGTTTTGTCCTTCCTTATCCTTCAGCTCAACCTGCTGTATTGAAACAATGGTAAGGGAAGCTCAAACACTTGTTAACTTCATCGCACTCATGATACAACAGAACTTTTCTACATTCAACCCCCTTCCCCATCTCGAATAAAACTATTCAGTTACCGCTGGTCAAGACGTCATTGCTCCCCAGTGCAGGTCAAGTCTTTAATAAATTATTTTAATAGTCTTGATTACTTGCATTCCAAAAAAACAGGCCAGTCCCAACACAAATGAAGAAATAAACTGCATTTACACAATGCCTTTCACAGCCTCAGGATCTCCCAAAGTGCTTTACAGCCAATTTGAAATAGTCACTGTTGTAAAGTAGGATGCGCAGCAGCCAATTTGCACACAGCAAGATCCCACAAAACAGCAATCGCTAATGACCAGATAACCTGTTTTATTCAGGGGGGTTGCAGGGCAAATATTTGCCAGGACACTGGGAGAACTCGCTGCTCTTCAGTTCCATGCAATCTTTTACATTCACCTTAAGAGGGTAGATGGGGCCTAGTTTTAACATTTCAGCAAAAATGTGGGACCTCAGAGTGCAGCACTCTGGCAGTATTGCCCTGCAGTGTCAGCATGAAATATACGCTCAGGTCTGAGTGGGACTTGAATCTACAACCTGCTGACTCAGAGGTGAGTGCTAGCACCAAGCCACGGTTGTAAAGTAAATGTAGTTTTAGAGTGATGAGCTGTGGTGGTGACCTGGGATTCAGACTTACTCCTTCCACTGATCATAGAATATTACATCACAGAAGGCAGCCATCCAGCTCATTGTGCCTGTGCTGGCTCTTTGAAAGAGTTATCCAATCAGTCCCAGTCCCCTGCCCTTTCCTCATACCCCTGCAAACATTTCTTTTTCAAGTATTTATCTAACTCACTTTTGAAAGTTACTAGGAATCTGCTTCCATCACCCATTCAGGCAGTGCATGCCAGATCACAACGAGCTGCGGAATTTTTTTCCCCCTCTTTAGGGAGTTAGGTAGAAAGTTAAAAGACAGGACCTCCAGAGTTGTAATCTCGGGATTACTCCCTGTGCCACGTGCCAGTGAGGCTAGAAATAGGAAGATAGTGCAGCTAAACACGTGGCTGAACAGCTGGTGTAGAAGGGAGGGTTTCAGATATCTGGACCATTGGGCTCTCTTCAGGGACAGATGGGACCTGTACAAGAAGGACGGGTTGCATCTAAACTGGAAGGGCACTAATATCCTGGCTGCAAGGTTTGCTAGCGTCACTCGGGAAGGTTTAAACTAGTGTGGCAGGGGGTTGGGAACCAGAGCAGTAGGACAGCTAGTGAAATAAATGAGGGGGAACGAGTAAACAAGGCCAGTAAGACTAAGAGGAAGAGCAGGCAGGGAGATGTTGCGGAGCACAGCGGGACTGGTGGTCTGAAGTGCATTTGTTTCAATGCAAGAAGTATAACAGGTAAGGCAGATGAACTTAGAGCTTGGATTAGTACTTGGAACTATGATGTTGTTGCTATTACAGAGACTTGGTTGAGGGAAGGACAGGATTGGCAGCTAAATGTTCCAGGATTTAGAAGCTTCAGGCGGGATAGAGAGGGATGTAAAAGGGGTGGGGGAGTTGCATTACTGGTTAAGGAGAATATCACAGCTGTACTGCGGGAGGACACCTCGGAGGGATCGTGCAACGAGGCAATATGGGTGGAGCTCAGGAATAGGAAGGGTGCAGTCACGATGTTGGGGGTTTACTACAGGCCTCCCAACAGCCAGCGGGAGGTAGAGGAGCAGATATGTAGACAGATTTTGGAAAGATGTAAAGGTAACAGGGTTGTAGTGGTGGGTGATTTTAACTTCCCCTATATTGACTGGGACTCACTTTGTGCTAGGGGCTTGGATGGGGCAGAATTTGTAAGGAGCATCCAGGAGGGCTTCTTGAAACAATACGTAGATAGTCCAACAAGGGATGGGGCCGTACTGGACCTGGTATTGGGGAATGAGCCCGGCCAGGTGGTCAAAGTTTCAGTAGGGGAGCATTTCGGGAACAGCGACCATAATTCCATAAGTTTTAAGGTTATTGTGGATAAGGATAAGAGTAGTTCTCGGGTGAAGGTGCTAAATTGGGGGAAGGCTAATTATAACAATATTAGGCAGGAACTGAAGAATTTAGATTGGGGGCGGCTGTTTGAGGGTAAATCAACATCTGACATGGTTGAGTCTTTCAAACGTCAGTTGATTAGAATCCAGGACCAGCATGTTCCTGTGAGGAAGAAGGATAAGTTTGGCAAGTTTCAGGAACCTTGGATAACGCGGGATATTGTGAGCCTAGTCAAAAAGAAAAAGGAAGCATTCGTAAGGGCTGGAAGGCTAGGAACAGACAAATCCCTTGAGGAATATAAACACAGTAGGAAGGAACTTAAGCAAGGAGTTAGGAGGGCTAAAAGGGGTCATGAAAAGTCATTGGCAAACAGGATTAAGGAAAATCCCAAGGCTTTTTATACATATATAAAGAGCAAGAGGGTAACCAGGGAAAGGGTTGGCCCACTCAAGGACAGAGAAGGGAATCTATGTGTGGAGCCAGAGGAAATGGGCGAGGTACTAAATGAGTACTTTGCATCAGTATTCACCAAGGAGAAGGACTTGGTGGATGATGAGCCGAGGGAAGGGAGTGTAGATAGTCTCAGTCATCTCATTATCAAAATGGAGGAAGTGTTGGGTGTCTTGCAAGGCATTAAGGTAGATAAGTCCCCAGGGCCTGATGGGATCTACCCCAGGATACTGAGGGAGGCAAGGGAGGAAATTGCTGGGGCCTTGACAGAAATCTTTGCTACAGGTGAGGTCCCAGAGGACTGGAGAATAGCCAATGTTGTTCCTTTGTTTAAGAAGGGTAGCAAGGATAATCCAGGAAATTATAGGCCAGTGAGCTTTACGTCAGTGGTAGGGAAATTATTAGAGAGGATTCTTCGGGACAGGATTTACTCCCATTTGGAAACAAATGGACTGATGATACAAAAGGTGAAGTCACATGGGATCAGAGGGGAGCTGGCAAGATGGATACAGAACTGGCTCGGTCATAGAAGACAGAGGGTAGCAGTGGAAGGGTGCTTTTCTGAATGGAGGGATGTGACTAGTGGTGTTCCGCAGGGATCAGTGCTGGGACCTTTGCTGTTTGTAGTATATATAAATGATTTGGAGGAAAATGTAGCTGGTCTGATTAGTAAGTTTGCGGACGACACAAAGGTTGGTGGAGTTGTGGACAGTGATGAGGATTGTCAGAGGATACAGCAGGATATAGATCGGTTGGAGACTTGGGCAGAGAAATGGCAGATGGAGTTTAATCTGGACAAATGTGAGGTAATGCATTTTGGAAGGTCTAATGCAGGTGGGAAGTATACAGTAAATGGCAGAACCCTTCGGAGTACTGACAGGCAGAGAGATCTGGGTGTACAGGTCCACAGGTCACTGAAAGTGGCAACGCAGGTGGATAAGGTAGTCAAGAAGGCAGACGGCATGCTTGCCTTCATCGGTCGGGGCATCGAGTATAAAAATAGGCAAGTCATGCTGCAGCTGTACAGAACTTTAGTTTGGCCACACTTAGAATATTGCGTGCAATTCTGGTCTCCACACTACCAGAAGGACGTGGAGGCTTTGGAGAGGGTACAGAAGAGGTTTACCAGGATGTTGCCTGGTCTGGAGGGCATTAGCTATGAGGAGAGGTTGGAAAAACTCGGATTGTTTTCACTGGAACGACAGAGGTGGAGGGGCGACATGATAGAGGTTTACAAAGTTATAAGCGGCATGGACAGAGTGGATAGTCAGAAGCTTTTTCCCAGGGTGTAAGAGTCAGTTACTAGGGGACATAGGTTTAAGGTGAGAGGGGCAAAGTTTAGAGGGGATGTGCGAGGCAAGTTATTTACACAGAGGGTGGTGAGTGCCTGGAACATGTTGCCGGGGGAGGTGGTGGAAGAAGGTACTATAGAGACGTTTAAGAGGCATCTTGACAAATACATGAATAGGATGGGAATAGAGGGATACGGTCCCCGGAAGTGCAGAAGGTTTTAGTTTAGGCAGGCATCAAGATCGGCGCAGGCTTGGAGGGCTGAATGGCCTGTTCCTGTGCTGTACTGTTCTTTGTACATTAATTCTGTACCCTTTGGTTACAAACCTTTCAATCAGCATCACAAAAACACGAATCATCACACTGCTGTTAGTGGGAGCCTGCTGTATGCAAATTGGCTGTGAAATGGATATATTTGTGGAGGTGGCAAACTGACATTCTTTCCTACATTACAATAGTGACAACATTTCAGAAGTACTTCATTGGCTGTAAAGTGCTTTGGGATGTGAAGTCGTGAAAGTCACTGTATAAATGCAAGATTTACTTCTTCCACCACTGGCAACAATTTCTTATTTACTTTATCAAAACACTATACGATTTTGATCACCTCTACTAAATCTCCCCTTTAACCTTCTCTGCTTTAATTAGAACAATTCCAGTTACTCCAGTCTCTCCATGTAACTGAAGCCCCTCATCTCTGGTACCATTCCAGTAAATCTTCTATGCATCCTCTCAGAGGTCTCGACATTCTTCCTAATGTGCGGTGTCCAGAGTTGGACAGAATATTCCAGCTGGGACCTAACCAGGGTTCTATAAAGGTTTAACATAACTTCTTGCTTTCGTATTCTCTGCATCTATTTTTAAAGCCAAGGATCCCATGTGCCTTTTTAACACCCTTTAACTTGTCCTGCCACCTTCAAAGATTTTATGCATACACCCATAGATCTCTGTTCCTGCATCCCCTTTAAAATTGTATCGGTTTATATTGCCTCTCCACAGTCTGCCTACTAAAATGTATCACTTCACAATTCACTGCATTAAATTTCCTCTGCCGTGTCTCTGTCCATTTTACCTGTCTATGTCCTGCTCAAGTCTGTTAATATTGTCCTCACTGTTTGCTACATTTCGGAGTTCTGTGTCATTTGCAAACTTTGAAATCATGCCCTGTATACCCAAGT
The DNA here is from genome assembly GCF_036365525.1 of Heterodontus francisci. Lineage (NCBI taxonomy): Eukaryota > Metazoa > Chordata > Chondrichthyes > Heterodontiformes > Heterodontidae > Heterodontus > Heterodontus francisci. The sequence goes on along the minus strand of NC_090397.1, from coordinate 12,136,642 downwards.
CCAAAAGAGCAGTGATCTCACACTGACCCCTGGGAAACATCACTGTATACTTTCCTCCAGTCTGTTAAACAACAGTTAACCACTACTCTCTGCTTTCTGTCCCTTAGCCAGTTTTGTATCCATGCAGCCTCTGTCCCTTTAAACCCATGGGCGTCAATTTTTCACGGAAGTCCATGTACAAATCAATTGCATGAACCGCATCAACCCTTTCCATTACTTCATCAACGAACTCAATCAATTTTGCCAAACATGATTCACCTTTAATAAATCTGTGCTGGTTTTCATTTATTAACCCATATTCTTACAAGTGTCAATTAACTTCAACCTGGATTAATATATCTAAAAGTTTCCCCATCACTGTTAGGCTCACTGGCCTGTAGTTGCTGAGTTTATCCCTCTGCCCCTTTTTTGAATAGAGGTGTAATATTTGGAATCCTCCAGTCCTCTGGCAGCAGTCCCATACCCAAGGGGGAAATGGTAAATTGTGGATAGAGTCTGTACCATTTCCACCCTTATTTTCTTCAGTAACCTAGGAAGTATCCCATTTGGACTGGGCGACTTTTTTACTTTGAGGATTGCCAACCTTTTAGATACTTTCTCTTTACCTGTTTTTATCCTATCCAATTTCTCCACCACCTCATTTACTGCAACACTGGCAGCATCCTCTTCCTTACAGATGTATTCAATTAATACCTCAGCCATGCCCTCTCCCTCCACAAGTTGATCTTTTAAGCTTCTAATTGGCCCCACTCTTGCTTTGACTACCCTTTTACTATGTATGTTTATAAAAGACTTTTGTGTTCTCTTTTATGTTGGCCACTAATCTATTCTCATATACGCTCTTTGCCCTTCTTTTCTTTTTCCGTTCTCCCCTGTACTTTTTGTATTCTGCTTGGTTGTCCACGGAATTATGAACCCGACATTGTCATAGCCTTAATACAAAAGCAAAATACTGCAGATGCTAGAAATCTTGAAAAACAAAGTGCTGGAAATACCCAGCAGCTCAAGCAGCATCTATGCAGAGAGAAACAAAGTTAACGGTTCAGGTCTCTGATCTTACATCAGAATTGTTCTGATGAAAAGACACAGACTTGAAATGTTAACTCGGTTTCTCTCTCCACAGATGCTGCCTGACCTGCTGAGTATTTCCAGCGCTTTCTGTTTTTATCGTTGTAAGCCTCCTTTTTCTGTCTTATTTTAATCCCTGCATTTTCAGTCATTCAGGGTGCCCTTGCTTTGGTTGCCGTTGCTTTTCCTCCTCATGGGAATATGTCCAGTCTAGACTCGACTTACCCAGTCTTTGACAACCTCCCATTGCTAACTTACTGTTTTACCTGCCAATCTTTGATTCCAATCCACGTGGCCGATCCCTTCTCAACTCACAAATGAGTCCTCCTCCAGTTCACGATCTTAATCCTCGATTGTTCCTTCTCCTTTTATATAACTACTCTACACCTGATATTGTGAGCAGTTTTCCACATGCTCTCCCATTGAAACATGCTCCATTCACCCTACTTCATTCCCCCAACTAGATCCAGCATTGTGCGCTTCCTCGTAGGGCTGCAAAGAAAGTTCTCTCATGTACATTTCAGGAGCTCCTCCCCCTCTTTACACTGTTACTATCCCACTCTAAATTAGGATAATTGAAGTCCCGCATTATCACTACTTTGTAATTCTTGCATCTTTCTGCAAGTTGCTCCTCTATATCCTTTCCATTATTTGGTGTGCTAAGTTATACATCCGGTAGTGTAATAGCTCCTGTTGTTCCTTAATTTTAACCAAATAAATTCTGCCTTGAACTCTCAACTATGTCTTTCCTCTCCAGTGCTTGAACAGTATCTTTGATCAATAGTCCCACCCTCACCCCACTTTCTGCCCCCCGATCTTTCCCAAATATACTGTAGCCAGGAATATTAAGTTCTCAATCCTCCTCTTATTTGATCCGGGTGTCTGTAATTGCCACTATATCATACTCCCATGTGCTAACTTGTGCCTGCAGCTCACCAACCTTATTTACTATGCTCTGTGCATTTACGCACATACACTTGATTTTAGACAGCTTCGCATTTGCCCCCTGCCTGATCACTTCCATTTCTGAACTACTCTTTATTCTAATGCTGTTTGCCTCTCCTCGAACTCTGTGCACTTCCTATCTCCTTTTCTAATGCTCCATCTCGATACCCCTCCCCCAGCCAAATTAGTTTAAACCCTCTTAGTTAGAAATCCAATTATCCATTGGTACACCAAAGAAAATTGCAATAAGTTGTGCAGTTAAGTTGTCAAGGCCTCAGATTTCTTTGCATTTTTTTTCTATTAGGCTACAAACCAGTTTGGCTTCTAATTCTGTGCAGTGTTTCTTCATGTCCGCTTGTGTCTCATTGAATTTAGCCTTGGTGAGCTGGTGGTTGCTCCTCTCCTGCTCCAGCATTGACTTCATGCTGTCTGCGTTAGCCTGAAGCTCCAGCTTCTGCTGAATTAGCAACTGCTTGGCCTCTTTCAGCCCCGTCACCTCCTGCCAACCACAGGCGTACCATCAGTTTTTCAACATGTGCACTCTCAACCTCATGGAACAACTACTTGCGTTTATTTAAGAGATAAACGTCCCAAGGCGCAATCTAAGAAAAGAGCAGATATCAGCAGGGATGACCAAAAGCTTAGTTGAAGGGGTGGGTTACAAGGATGACCTTAAAGGTGCAGAAGGAGGCGGACATGCGTCGAGATGGAATGTTGTGCATCCATTTTTAGTATTTTGTTAGATTAAAATACTGGAGGCCAACTTTTGACGGGTTAGAAATTGGTTGGGAAGTGGGAAAGAGAGAGTGTGGGAATAAAGGGAACATTCTCTGATTGCTGGGATGTGACAAGTGGTGTTCTCCAGGGATCTGTTCTGGGGCCTCAAATTTCCAACATATTTACAACTTGGATGAAGGAAAAGAGAGTTATATATCTAAGTTAGCAGATGCCACTAAGTTAGGAGGGTCAGTAAATAATGCAGATGGGAGTATGAAGTTGCAAAGGGACATTGACAGATTAAGTGAGTGGGCAAAACTATGACAAATTGAGTTCAATGTGGCAAGTATATCATCCATTCTGGATCCAAGAAAGATAAATCACAACATTTTCTAATTGTGAGAAACTAGGAACTGTGGAGAGGGAGAGAGATTTGGGAGCCCAAATGCACAAATTATTAAAAGCCAGTAGACAAGTACAAACAAAAAGGTTAATGGATTGTTGGCCATCCTTTCAAGGGGGCAAGAATATAAGCAGAAAGAAGTTATGCTCCAGATGTACAGAGCCTTGGTCAGATCCCATCTGGAGTTCTGTGTTCAGTTTTGGGCAGGGAACATCAGGAAGGATATATTGGCCTGGGAGTGGGTACGATGCAGATTCACTGGAATTATACCAGGGTTTAGAGGGTTAAATTATGAGGACAGGTTGCATAAAGTTGGCTTGTATTCACCCAAGTATAGAAGAATGAGGGGTGAATTGACCAAAGTGTTGGAAATGTTAAAAAAAATTTGATAGGGTAGATAGAGAAATTATTTCCCCGGTGGGGGAATGGTCAATAGTTCAAATAGACTGGTTAAAAAAAAAAAATCACCCACCATATAGAACCTACACACACCAAAAAGAGGCAGGTTAAAGGAGGATTTTCAGACGGATACACAGTGAGCAGACAGCAATTACAACATTTATAGAATAAAATGCCCTCACTTGGTGATTTCTCAACTGGGGGTCTGGGGCCCCCTAGGGATCCACGAGGTTTCAAAGGATCCACCAAACTTTCACATCGTTTTTAAAATGATCTCACGTTAACTCCTATTGTTTTGAATTCAGTGATTACTGGGTGTATTGTCAATGGCACTGTTCCCAAGAACCGATTATCTTTTTGTGGACAGACGCTTCTTTTAAAGGGTTGACTGTGCCCCTCCCACACCGCCCAAGGATGAAGGTCTCTGACAGATTTCAATGGGTGTATAAAGAAGAGATGAAGAGGTCTGTCTGAGCAGAGGCAGCCTGATGTCTGGGTGAAGGACACTATGTTGCTGGTCCAGCCGTGCCTATGGCTTTCAGCAACCCGTGACACTGTGAGACGGACATACTTCCGGGAGCAGTGAATGTTGCTTATTAAATAAAATCATAAATTCCAGAATGTGTGAAGAGTGATTCAAAAAGGAAATCACTGAGTGATAATGATGGTTTTTTTTTAGTGTGTTATTGCAACTCATTTTGTTTCATTCTACACATTACCTTAATTCACATGAAATGATCTGGAGTCAGGCCGTATAATGCAGTCGCAGACTACCTAGCTTTAAATAGGATTGCAATATCGAGGTACTGAATTTGTGGGACAGTTCAACAGACACTGGAATGTGATCTGTTTGCTCTCTCTCTGGACATGCAATTGATGTAAAAATACGTTTCATGGGAAATGGCATCACATTTCTTGATATTATGAATTGTTTCCTGGTTAAATGAGTGACGGGCTGAAAACATTATGCTATAATTTTCTGCTTGAAAGCCGCAAAACCACCTCCTCGTATAGCTCATCCTACTTCTGCATCATCCCATTTAGTTCACAAATAACATAGAAATATTCGCTTCTTCTGGTTTGATGTTTCTGCAAGTTTTCAGATGTGAGAAGCAAATCCCAATTTATCATTGAGACTATTGTGAAGTGTGGAGATTTAAATATTTATCTAATTGTGAAAGAAGGTTTGATAGTCGCACAGTAGTTATTGAGCATTTTAAAATTGCAGATTACTAATGTACATAATTTGTTCAGTTATCTTAACACTGCTACAGTTAAGTTTATAAAGACGAGTGAATTTATTAAAGACATTAGTTGTGCGCTTGCTCAGTAAATAAAGACAACCATTAAAAATCCTGCCAAACATGTTAACACAACCTTTTGCTTCTAACACAGATTTGTAAGTAAAACTTGTGAATTTTAGGAATTTGAAACCAGATGATAAATATGGTTAAATAACTGTGCGACAGATCTATTAATCCCCCTTAATGTATAGATCCTGACCTTAACGTGCCAAAATTCATCAAATCTTTGCATAAATTACATATTATTTCGAAAAAACTCAATCTAAAAACTATTCAGTTGTCGGAGATTTTCATGTCTGGCATGTGGAATGTTCCAGAACTATCACCAAATACTGCCAATGTTCTGGTGATGTTTCTGGATCAAATGTTTCTATTTTATTGAGCTATCTGGTGGCCTGGGGTGGGGTTTCTGTGCATTAGGATCCAACTTATAGCCCTGCTCTTTATAAATGGATTCATGATATTATTACAGGAAGGACTGAGGGAGTATTTCTTCCAGGTGAACTGTTTGGAGGATGATCCTATTTGTATTCAGAATGTATAACAGTGATGGATCACCTTTCATGGAACCACAGAGCACAGGAGGAGGCCAATCGACCCATCGTGTCTGTGCAGGCTCTTTGTTTAATTGTAGAACTTATTTTAATGCAGAAAAAAACCTCGTGTTCCGGGGGGGGGGGTGGTTCATGGAACTTTTATAACATGGGAAGGGAGCCTCAAGCAAAAAGGTTGTGGACTCCTGCTCCAGACAACTCATAATACAACGAGTATAGTGAAATAGGTCAGGTAGGCAAGTCAGCACTTACTACATTCTTGGATTAAAATGGTCAACTGAGGAAATCCAAACACAGCTCATTTTGAGATTAGTCTCTCTAGTTACTCCAATCACAAAATGAAGCCATCAAAATATATCAACCGCTTAGTGGCCAAATTTGTCAGGTTTTAATGTACCGTTCAGTTGCAGACAGAGCGCCCGATTCCTCAACTCACCTTTTCGTATTTCTGTTTGCAGATTCTCGTGTCCTCAGTAAGTCTGTTCAATTCTTTTTCCAGAGTCGTCTTGGCCCCTTGAAGCTCGTCATTTCTGAGTTTATCTTTTGCTAATTCCTCTTCTTTCAAAGTCTTTTGTGGGGAGGGGAAAGGTTTATATAGATTAAAAATTGTCTGGACAATCGAGAAACTGTCCACAATGAGTCCCCAGCACAGTAACCAGGCTTCACATATTTTATCTCCAACAGTTGTAAAATAACTTACAACTTTACTTGAGAAGGTTAAAGCTCACTGAAGCAAGTATCAATTAAAAACATAATCGACTAATTTTTAAACATTTAAATGACAGAAGCTGATTAGATCCTGAAGTATTAGTCACATCGATAGGCAAATGTATGACAACCTTCGAAGAACAAAACTACAATATTAGCCCCAAATCAGTAACTACTCATGGATATAACTGCCTGCGTCCCTCATTTTTTAAACCACTTGTGAATGTGCTGTGTGTTGTTCATGGTTGGAGCAGCAGGGGCCAGGTGTGGGGGAGGGAAAGCATCACTGAAATCTAGGCTGTTTTAATATTATTGGTCAGTGGTCTCTCGCAGGCAATGGCGACACATGCCTCCAAACCCGGGTCTGGCCACCACCTGCCCACTCATGTCCGAGCTGGAGCCCCTATTACATCAGCCAGTCATTGGGCCTTCGAAAGCTTATAAAACAAACTGACAATGTAACCACAGGTACAGCAAGTGACTTGGACAGAAATATTTCCAGTGACTTTAAAGTAATGATTCCTAGACTGGAAAAAAAACTAAAAAAGAAAAAGGAGTAGGCAGGGTAGATATGGAGAATCTATTTCCTCTAGTGGAGGAATCCAGAACAAGGGAAACAATCCTATAATTAGAGCCAGGCTATTCAGGACTGAAATCAGGAAAGACTTCTCCAAAGGGTACTGGAAATCTGGAATTCTCTTCCCCAAAAGTCTGTGGATGCTGAGGGTCAATTGCAGCTTTCAAGACTGAGATTGATAGATTTTTCTTGGGGAAGGATAATATAAAGCAATGGCTGGGTAAATGGAGTTAAGATACAGATCAGCCACGATCTAAATGAATGGCAGGGCAGGCTCAGGGGGCTGAATGGCCTACTGCTGTACCCATACACTGTATCTGAGGAATGAAGGGACATGATGTGTAATGATTCTTCAGATGAACGAAACATCAAATCTCAGGAGAAGAGGAGGAATATCTATCCCATCTGTGTTTCAGCATGATAAATTATTCCTGTAACAAGCCTGAATTTAATTGAAGCTATTACCTTTTCTTTCTCTGCCTGCAGCAGGGCTTTCTCCTTGTCCTTGATCTTGGTTTCTCTGTTGGCCAGGTCTGTCTCCAGCAAAGCCTTGGCCTGCTTCAGTTCTTGGACCATCTGGTAACTGCTGCTCACTTGATTCCTGCTGGTAACCAGCTCCTCCTCAGCCAGGAACAACTTCTCCTCTTTAGCCTGTAGGTGAATACATTGACATTATTCCCTTTGCCTCTTGGAAACGGCCTGTTGCCTCAGCAGATTCCAGGCTGTAAGTCGAAGACAAACCTGCTCTGCATTTCTACCCAAGTAACAAGAAAAGAATACATCCGAGATAGAAGTTTTCAGGAACAGGAGTCGGCCTTTCAATCAGATTATAGATTCATACAGCACAGGAGGCTGTTCAGCCATCGTGCCTGTGCTGACTTTGTGAAAGAGCTATCCAATTAGTCCCACTGCCTTGCTTTTTTCCCCCACAGCCCTGCAATTTCTTTCCTTTTCAAGTATATATCCAATTCCCTTTTCAAAGTTACTATTGAATCTACTTCCAATAGAAACAAACTGCAATTATACATTCCGCTTTGCGGAACACCTCTGCTCAGTCTGCAAGCAGGACCCCGAGCTTCCGGTTGCTTGCCATTTCAACACTCCCCCCGGCCCTCATGCTCACATCTCTGTCCTAAGATTGCTGCAGTGTTCCAGTGAACATCAATGCAAGCTCGAGGAACAGCATCTCATCTACCGATTAGGCACACTACAGCCTGCCGGACTGAACATTGAGTTCAATAATTTCAGAGCATGATGGGCCCCCCATTTTAATTTTATTTTTTATACATTAAATTTTTTTTGTGTGTTTATTTTACTTCATCTTAGTTTGTTCAGTTTGCTTACCCACTTTTTTTCATGTTTGTACTTGCGGCTGTTCAATTTTCAGTCCGTTAACACCCTATCTGTACTAATGCTTTGTCTTTCAACACACCATTAACATATTGTTTGCCTTTGCTCCACGACCTTCTGATCAGCTATTCTGTGACCTTGTCCTATCTACATCTTCTCCTTTGTTATCTCTTGTCCCACCCCCGCTTTAGTTGCTTTATAACCTTTCACATTTCTAATATTTGCCAGTTCTGAAGAAGGGTCACTGACCTGAAACGTTAACTCTGCTTCTTTCTCCACAGATGCTGCCAGACCTGCTGAGTATGTCCAGCATTTCTTGTTTTTATTTCAGATTTCCAGCATCTGCAGTATTTTGCTTTTATTTTATACAATTATATAGGCCTTTAAGTAGTAAGCCATCCCAAGACACGTCATAGGAGCATTATCAAACAAAATTGGACACTGAGCCATATAAGGAGATATTATGACAGGTGACTAAAAGCTTGGTCAAAGCATCTTAAAGGAGAGAGGAGCAGAGAGGTGGAGAGGTTTAAGGAGGGAATTCCAGATATAGGGCATCAGCAGCTGAAGGCACAACCACCAATGTGGGAACTATTAAAATCAGGGATGCGCGAGCTTCCAGAATTGGAGGAGTGCAGATATCTGAGGATTGTAGGGTTGGAGGAGAGTACAGAAATAGGGAGGGGCAAGGCCATGGTGGGATTTGAAAACAAGGATGAGAATTTTCAAATCGAGGCGTGGCAGGCCAGCGAACACAGGGGTGATGGGTGAACGGGAGCTGGTGCAAGTTAGAAGACAGGTGGTAGAGTTTAATTTTATGTAGGGTGGAAGACGGAAGGCTGTCCAGGAGAGCATTTGAATGGCCAATTCTCTAGCTTTAACAAAGGCACGTATGAGGGTTTCAGCAGCAGATTAAATGAAGCAGGGATGGATTCAGGTGATGTTAAGGAAGTAGAAATGGGCGGGCTGAGTGATGACATGAATATGTGGTCAGAAGCTCAAGTCAGGGTCAAAAAGACACCAAGATTGTGAACAGTGTGGTTCAGCCTCAGACAATTGCCAGGGAGAGGGATGGAGTTGCTTGCTAGGGAGCAGAGTTTGCAGTTGAGACCGAAGACAATGGCTTCAGTCTTCCCAATATTTAGCTGGAGGAAATTTCTGCTCACCCAGTTCTGGATGTCAGACAAGCAATGTGACAAATCAGAGACAGCAGAGCTCCCTTCCAGGCAGTGCATTCCAGATCATCATAAATCTGCGTAAAAACATTTCCCCTACCCTCTCCAATGGCTCGTCTGTAAACCACTTTAAATCTGCAACCTTTATTTACAGATCATGGCAAATCCATACCTCATGTTCTCGAGAATGTAAACACATCCTAGTTACAATAATGTTTACAATTTATTCAACACTTGAAGAAACTACTGAAATATGCACAGATATCCACTTACCATTAACCAGAATGTACAAATCCCAACTTTATGATGTTCAAATGTCATTTTTTTAAATCGTGAATTACACTGAAGTTACAACACAGAAACAGGCCATTCGGCATAAGCGGTCCATTTTAGTGTTTATGTCCCTCACAAGCAGTATCCCAAGCCCCATATCCCTTCATCCCCTGTTCCTCCAATCACTGATCTAACCTATTCTTAAACGTTAATAAGGTCTCTGCTTCAATCTCAAACTCGGGTCATATATTATATAGCTCATAATCCTCTGTGAAAAACAGAGCTCCTCCTGCTCTCCATTTTGAACGGAACACAAATCTCTGGTGATAACTTGTGCAAATGAACAGATTCTCTATTTTTATTATAAAGGATTACCAAGCATTTGGGCATGCAAGCTGTTTAAATGTAACTTTTACTGCCACTCTTTACAGAATCTTACAGCATAGAAGGATACCATTTGGCCCATCGTGTCTGTACCAGCTCTTTGAAAGAGCTATCAATTAGTCTCTATCGTTGTCCTTTCCCCAAAGCCCTGCAGACTTATCCAATATCCTTTTGAAAGTTACTGCCGAATCTGCTTCCACCACCCTTTAAACAGTGCATTCCAGATCACAACTCTCTGCATTTAAATAAATTCTTATCAGCCCCTCTGCTCATGAGTAACCTGATGATCTATCTCCCAGGGCGAGCCTTTTAGCAAAGCTGGATTGGCGAGTCAGGAGCAGAGGTCACAAGCATCAGTGAGCAGATGGGCCTGGAGTGACAAGTGAGGGGACAGGAGGCACCGTGCTGAATCTTGCACTAACAGATCATTTGACAACCTAAGTCAGGCATCTTTCCGAGTGTAACTAAAAATGTGTCTAAAAATCCAATAAAATTACAGTTCAACTTTAAACTGCCTCCCCCGACACAAAGATTGATTTAGTTTTCCTCAAATTCAGTTTCCGTGCATGTAGCTCACATGGAATGAAAGCTGATAAAATATTTAAAATTCCAAGCTGCATTCATTACACTGCGAATTAACCATCAATTTTAATTCTCCCTTGTCCCTTAGTCTCTAACTGATATGTTTTCCATGTGTGAAGAGATACAGGCCTGTTGATTAGCATATTATTCAGCTATAAACTGGGTCGTAGTTTTCTGGAGTAATAAATTGTGCTAGTTTATTCATAATGTGGGTGTATTTGCTCAGGAACAGCCCTCTTGCCCACTCCAGGCACCTGAGCACACAATCTAGGCCGTCACCAGTGCAGTACTCAGGAAGTGTGGCACTGTCAGAGGTGCCAACTTTCATCGTCAGACATTAAACGGAGGCGCCGTCTGCCCTCTCAGGTGGATGTAACAGATCCCATGGCACTATCTGAAGAGGAACAGGGGAGCTCTCCCTGGTGTCCTGGCCAATATTTATCCCTCAATCAACATTAAAATAGATTATCTAGTCATCATTGCATTGCTGTTTAAGGGATCTTGCTCTGTGCAAATTGGCTGCCGCATTTCCTACATTACAATATTGGTGACACTTCAAAAGTCTGCAGAAAGTGTAAGCAGCTAGAAGAGCTCCAGATCAGGATTATTGATCTGGAAGCCAAACTGCAGACACTACACAACATCAGGGAGGGGGAGAGATACCTGGACTCTTTGCACCAGAAGACGGACACTGTGTACCAGTAGACAGTCAAACCCCTTAGAATAGGATCGTCTGTTTTGGCCAGCAGTGAGGAATAGGAGGGTGCGACCATGAGTGAGACAGGTAAAGGGACTGTGCAGACAGTAGTGCAAGAGCCTCAGCCTTTGCAATTGTCAAACAGGTTTGAGGTGCTTGCAACCTGTGTGGACAAAAGCAAGGTCTGCAGGATGGATGAGCAGACTGGCCATAGCACCATGGTACAGGAAGCCATTCAAGCAGGGGGAGCAAAAAGAAAAGTAGTGGTAGTGTAGTTTAGTGTACAGTATAGTGTGGCGGATTGACACTGTTCTCTGCAGCCAAGAGCAAGAGTCCAGAAGGCTCTGTTGCCTGCCCGGTGCGAGGGTTCAGGACATCTGCACAGGGCTGGCGAGGAACTTGCAGTGGGAGGGGCAGCAGAATCCAGTCATCGTGGTCCATGTAGGTACCAACGACTTAGGCAGCACAAGAGGTTCTGCATAGTCAATATGAGGAGCTCGGAACCAAATTAAGCAGAACCTCAAAGGTAATAATCTCTGGATTATTACCTGAACCACGTGTAAATTGGCATAGGGCGAATAAGAATAGAGAAATGAATGCGTGGCTCAAAGACTGGTGTGGTAGAAGTGGATTCTGGTTTGTGGGGCACTGGAACCAGTACTGGGAAAATTGAGGGCGCTACCATTGGGACAGTCCACACCTGAACTGTGCTGGGACCGGTGTTCTAGCGAGCTGCATAACTAGGGAAGTAGAGAGGGTTGTGAACTCAATAGTGGGGGTAAGGGATCAAATTTGGGAAGATATGGTAAATCAAAGAGTAGAGACAAAGCAAGAAAGGTATTAATATGGGAAATGATAAACAGACTGTGACAGGAAGGGACAGAGAATACAAATCTAAGAGTAAATCAGCAGATAAGGCTAGAGGTTACAAAATAATAAAAGGAGAAAACTAAAGGCTCTATCTGAATGCCCATAGCATTCGAAACAAAACAGATGAACTGATAGCACAAATAGAAATAAATAAGTACGATCGGATAGCCAATACAGAAACATGGCTGCAGGACAACATAGATTGGGACCTGAATATTGAAGGGTATATGACATTTAGAAAGGATGGGAAGCTGGGAAAACGTAGAGGGGTGGCTCTGTTAATTAATGATGGTATTAGCACAATAGAGAGGGATGACCCAAGTTCAGGAAACCAGGATGTAGAAGCGGTTTGGGTAGAGATGAGAAATGATAAATGCAAGAAGTCACTTGCGAGAGTGGTGCACAGGCTACCTAACAGTAACCACATGGTAGGACGGGGTATAAAGGAAGAAATAATGGGAGCTTATCAAAAGGTGCGGCGATAATCATGGGGGATTTTAATCTACATATAGATTGGAAAAATCAGATGAGCAAAGGTGGTCTCGATGAGGAGTTCATAGAATGCTTTCCGGATAGTTTCTTAGAACAGCATGTTCTGGAGCCAACCAGAGAGCAGGCTACACTAGACCTGGTATTGTGTAACGAGACAGGATTAATTAATAACCTTACAGTGAAGGCACCCCTAGGCAGCAGCAATCATATGACCAAAGAATGACTTAAAGATTGATAAGGAGGGAAAAATTAGAGTATAAGAGAAAGCTAGCTAGAAATATATAAACAGATAGTAAGAGTTTCTATAGATATCTAAAAAAGAAAAGTTAACAAAGTCAGTGTTGACCCTATAGAGAGAGAGAGAGTCTGGGGATTTCAGAATAGGAAATAAGGAGATGGCAGATGAATTGGGCAGGTATTTTGCATCTATCTTCACAATAGAGGATACAAGTAACATCCCAGAATTAGCTGTAAATCAGGAAATGGAAGGGAGGGAGGAACTCAAGAAAATTATCACCAGGGAAGTGGTACTGAACAAATTGTTGGAGCTGCGGGCTGACAAGTCCCCGGGTCCTGATGGACTTCATCCTAGGTTCTTAAAAGAAGTGGCTTATGAGATAGTTGATGTATTGGTTTTAATTTTACAAAATTCCCTCGATTCGGGGAAGGTTCCATTAGATTGGAAAATAGAGAGTGTAACTCCTCTATTCGAAAACAGAGGGAGACAGAAAGCAGGAAACTACAGGCCAGTTAGTTTAACATCTGTCACAGGGAAAATGTTAGAAGCTATTATTAATTCTGTTATAGCAGGGCACATAGAAAAATTCAAGGTAATCAGGCAAAGTCAATATGGTTTTGTGAAAGGGAAATCATGTTTAAGCAATTTATTGGAGTTCTTTGAGGGAGTTACATGTGCTGTGGATAAAGGGGAACCGGTAGATGTATTGTACTTAGATTTCCAGAAGGCATTTGATAAGGTGCCACATTAAAGGTTATTGCGGAAAATAAAAGCTCATGGTGTAGGGAGTAACATATTGGCATGGATAGAAGATTGGCTAGCTAATAGGAAACAGAGGAAGCATAAATGGGTCATTTTCTGGTTGGCAAGATGTAACGAGTGGAGTGTCACAGGGATCAGTGCGGGGGCCTCAACTTTTTACAATTTCTATAAATGACTGGGATGAAGGGACCGACAGTATGGTTGCTAAATTTGTTGATAACACAGATAGGTAGGAAAGTAAGTTGCGAAGAGGACATAAGGAGACTACAAAGGGATATATATAGGTTAAGTGAGTGGACAAAGATCTGGCAAATGGAGTATAATGTGGGAAAATGTGAAATTGCTCCTTTTGGCAGGAAGAAAAAAAGCATATTATCTAAATGGTGAGAGATTGCAGAGCTCTGAGATGCAGAGGGATCTGGGTGTCCTAGTGCATGAATCGCAAAAGGTTAGTATGCAGGTACAACAGGTAATTAGGAAAGCCAATAGAATGTTATTGTTTATTGCGAGGGGAATTGAATACAAAAATAGGAAAGTTATGCTTCAGTTATACAGGGCATTGGTGAGAACACATCTGAAGTACTGTGTGCAGTATTGGTCTCCTTAATTAATAAAGGATGTAAATGCGTTGGAAGCAGTACAGAGAAGATTTACGAGACTAATACCTGGAATGGGCAGGTTGTCTTATGAGGAAAGGTTGGACAAGCTAGGCTTTTACCTGCTGGAGTTTAGAACAGTAAGAGGCAACTTGATTGAAACATATAAGGGGTCTTGACAGGGTGGATGTGGAAAGGATGTTTCCCCTTGTGGGAGAATCTAGAACTAGGGGCCACTATTTAAAAATAAGAAAAATAAGGGGTCGCCCATTTAAGACAGAGATGTGGAGATCTTTTTTCTCTCAGAGTTGAGAGTCTCTTCCTCAAAAGGCAATGGAAGCAGAGTCTTTAAATATGTTTACGGCAGAGTAGATAGATTCTTGATAGGTAAGGGGATGAACTGTTATTGGGGTAGGCATGAATGTGGAGTTGAGGTTACAATCAGATCAACCATGATCTTATTGAATGATGGAGCAGGTTCGAGGGGCTTAATGGCCCACTCCTGCTCCTAATTCGTATGCACTCTCATATTTCATTGGCTGCAAAACGTATTGGGCGCCCCAAGGTCGAGAAAGGCTCCACAGAAATACAAGTTTTTTTTCTATAACATGGGTTAAATTGCCCAAACAACAGGTCAACTAATGAAAACGGCAAAGCACGAATAATCTCAGCAAGCTGTGAACTGTATGTAGGAGACTGTTCAGAACTTGAAATAAGCATTTCCTCTGTCTAAGTGCTGCACAGTCGAGAGTTAGAAGGTAAAGGTAGTTTTACAGACCAGTGGTTACAACCCTCACTGCAAGGACACAAGGAAGAGGCACTGAGGCTACGAAGTTGTTTTCCAACATCCCCCAGAAACACCAGTTGAGGGCAGAGTGGTTAAACGCAGAGAACACCAGTCACACATGTGACCGAGTTACACAGAGGAAAGTAATGCACAGTCAGTGGGCGAGGACCACCAGAATCCCAGCAGGGCCCCAGTGAAACCCAGCAACCAGCTGGCATGCACACAACTTTCACCAGATTCAGAGCAGTTATTTAAAGCACAGAAACAGGCTATTCAGGCCACCTGGTCTGTATTGATGTTTATGCTCCACATGCGCCTCCTCCCACCCTCCCTCATCTCACCGCATCTTCATATCTTGCTATTCCTTTCTTCCTCACGTGTTTATCTAGCTTCCCCTTAAATACGTCTCTACTATTCGCCTCATCAATTCCATGCAGAGACGTGTTCCACAATCTAACTGCTCTCAGAATAAACTCTCCCCTGAATTCTCTATTGGATTTAATAGTAACTATCTTATATTTAAGACCTCTAACCTCCCACCCCCAGTTTTAGATAGTACACACAGTCCACCTGCATCAGTGAACAGCCTGGCAAAACATTCAAAGTCATCATTCCACAGTCATCAGTTTATTTTATAACTATTGTACGTTTGGTTTGTGGATGGTGCAGCGAGCAGCTGATTCTGCACAATCGTGATAAAAGATGTGGTAGTGAGGAAGTACGGATTTCATTTTTAGGCCAGTTTCTTTGGTACACATGGACGGGTGGCGATTCTCTTGGGGAGTTGGCGAGACCGACGGGACTCTCACGGTGGGGGTTGGGGCTCTTTTCAGTGAGATGACTACGCTGAATTGATCTTGTGGTGCTGCGCCCACAGAATGTGAAGTCTGGAACCCTAACCCCGCTCTGCAGTTTGCTGCTCATCACAGAGACTCTGACTTGGCTCAAACATGGTCAGTTGTAAAGGCCTCAATGAACACATCAATCGTAAATAAAACAGCTCAGGAATGTGGTATGTTCCACCAGCCATTGCCAATCACGCAGACATTACCACCCATGGGAGAGCCAATAGGAATCCAGAGCAATGAGAATCATTTGAAGACCTAAACTGAAAACATGCTCTGTGCCATTGCACTAAGCGGTGCCTGAATTATCAGAGTAAACAGCACACTATTAACCAGGAGGCTGCAATACAGCGAATCACCAATGGAATTGACAGAGTTAATACCGTCATTGAAATGTCATCGCTATAGAGCTGCCTAAAAGAGCAAATTGTGTGGAATTAACACTGGGGCAGAAAGTCATCACCACCAATGCTGATTTTAGTGTCTAATCTGTGCGGGTGTTCGGGGCCTTTTTCTTCTTAAGGTGGCTCTAGCACATGCCTGAAATGAGCACCAACAATATTCAAAGGTGAGCCCTGAACCAATTTCAATAGAAAAAGAAAAACTTGCATTTCTATAGTGTCGTATATGACCTCAGGATGCCCCAAAGTGCTTTACAGCCAATGAAGTCCTTTTTGAAGTGCAGTCACTGTTGTAATGTAGGAAATGCAGCAGTCAATTTGCACTTAGCAAACTCTCACCAACAGCAATAAGGAAACAATCAGATTAAAGGCTGGCTACCCGACCCAAGCCAGACTAAATGGGTCGGGTTCAGGTCGGGAAAAAATTAAGGGACTCGGGCCGGGTTGGATGTGGTTCAGTCAGGCTCGGGTTGGGTTTCATTTGCAGACCCAAGCCGGCCTTTAAACCAGATAACCTGATTTTCTGATGTCGATTGAGGGATAAATATTGGTCAGGACACTGGAGAGAGTTCCCCAGTGCCTCTTTGAAATGGTGTCTTGGGATCTTTTACGTTTACTCAAGATGGCAGGTGGGGCCTCGGTTTAATGTCTCATCCAAAAGACAGCACCTCCAACAGTGCAGCATTCCCTCAGTACTGCACTGGATTGTCAGACTAAAGTTTTTGTGCTCAGGTCTCTGGATTAGAAGTTGAACCCACAGCCTTTTGACTCAGGCAAGAGGGCTATCCACTGAGTCATGGCTGACACAACCAACTAGTTAGAGCTTGCGCTGACCATTCTTCCCACGACTTTCTCAGGCTGAAGTACGGCATGAATAGAGGTCCTTAAAGGGGCAGCTGGAGGTCAACATTTGGAGCCAGGAGCAGCAGGAGAGCCTCTCATGCTCCACGTTAATACTGCAGACCACTGGCATCCTGTGCACGAATCCCACCTCGCTCCCCCTGGAAAAACGGGGCGAATGATATAATTTACCTTCAGGTCGTGTCTGGTTGAAGACAGTTCCGATTCTTTTCCATAAATATCTGACTGAAGCTTCGCCAGGTTGCTTTGAGAGGTTTGATAATCCTTTTGCAGTTCAAAGAGCTTCCCTTGATTCACAGCCAGCTGCTCGCTCAGCTCTGCCACCTGCTGCTGAAGTTTGGGTAATGCATCAGCCTGTATAGAAAATAGAAAACAAAGACAATTTGTAGCCAGAGCGAGAGGTGAGACAAAAAAATAGAGAGGGAGCATGAAAAGAACAGACGGCCATTTGTATAGCATCTTTCAAGACCTCAGCACGTCCCAAAGCGCTCGACAGGCAATGAAGTACTTTTGGGGAAAGCGGCAGCCAATTTGTGCACAGCAAGCTCCCACAAACAGCAATGTGGTAATGACCCAGACCATCTGTTTTAGCGATATTAGTTGAGGGAATAATACTGGCCAGGACACAGTGGAGAACTCCCCCTGCTTCTCTTCGAATAGTGCCATGGGATCTGTTCCAATCACAGGTGAAGTGATTCTTCATCTTGTGGTTGATCCCAGACACTATTAAAATTAGTGAACTGTAATCTTTCCTAATGTTAATAAAAACATATGACTTGGTAAAAAGTGTCTCAAAACTACATACCTTTTGAGAAAGTTCCATTTTTAAGTCTTTCAGCTGGGTCTCATACCCCTTCTTCTGCTGCTCCTGAGCTTCCAGTGATTCTTTCAGTTTTGACTGGAGTTGCTGCTCAGTTTTTTGTCTCTCCTTCAAAGCCTCCTGCAGATTAACGGTTTGGGCCGTTAGTCCGTCAGTGCTCGTTTTCAGCTGCTTCTCAGCCTGAAACAAGAACAATCACTAATTTAAGTTGTATGCATCCAGCACATCCTCCCTTCCCAACAGTTCATGTTACTGTTAATGCATTACCACAGCACCCAGTGCAGGCTGGAAAACAGATGTTGATTGAGGGCTTTAAAACAAGAAATTGTTTCCACTTGTAGGAGAGTGCTGAACATGTTAACAGATTGGCAAAAGCATTTAGGAGGATTTTTTTTTAAAAACACAGTGAGGAACGCACTGTCATATGGAATGGTTTAAAACAGATTGTATTGATATATTTAAGGGGAGGCTAGATGTGTAAATAAGGGAGAAGGGAATAGAGGGATACAGGGCAAGGATAGGAATAGGTAATTAAAGTGAGAGGTTTGTGTAGTGTATAAACTCAGGTACAGACCAGTTGGACTGAATGGCCATTTTCCGTATTGTAGATTCTGTACAATTCTATGTAAATAAGATTTGTCAAAATTAGTACATTCTTTACCCTTGTTGTATCGGCACCATTAGGGCAGGAGGATGACACGAGTAACCCACCCTTTGAGTCAGAACCGATTCCTTCTCAAGCAACATCATCACTGTTTTCAGCTGAAGGAGGAACATTAGTGAATGAACCATGGGTTTGGAAAGGAGCTTTGAATGTTTGAGTCCTGGACATCCCAAACTACCCATCCAGGAATCACCCTGAACCACATTGCAGATAACCAACAGAGGGCTAGCCCCCATGCTCTTCAGCGGAGATTGAAAATCTAGCTTCATTCAATTCCTTCATTTTTCTCAAATCCAAGCAGGTCTTCGCTTTGTTGGCGCCAACCTCTGTCTCCCTGCTGCAACTGAAATGTTTGGCTGATGTAGTTTGATCTCGAATGGAACTCCAGAAAGCTCGTTTGCTCTTGTGTCAAGAAGTTGTTGCTCCCTCAACAGCTCTTAATATAAAACTAAAATCTGAATAGCATTCCCAGGAGGTCAAAATACCCTCCATAAATAATAAGCCAAATAGAATGCACAACTTTGATAAGAAGTCTCAGACAGGCTTAAAAGAGCTCTATAGGGATAAATCTCGAACAGTCGATGTATTTATCCCTAGAGAACTAAGAGAGACAAGGGATGAGATTTGGGACGCTCTGACAGTCATTGTGAGAGTGTTGATGCATGTTGGAGAAGAGATTAGAAAAGGTCAATGTCATGCCAGTTTTCCAAAAGGATCAACAAACAGACCCAGCCAACTGCAACTTATTTAGGTTACATCAATACTAGAGGAATTATTCGGTGTAGACATGAGCAATATTCCCTCTAATTTCCCTTCACTGTGTGTGGCCTGTTTCTTACACTGCGTGGTCCCTTTAAGATCACCGTGCGGCTGCGCATGCACGCACCTTAAAAGGGACTGTTGCTTGTGCGCAGCCCGTTTGTTCCATGTGGCATATTCCCGACTGCTAGGTGGCCGTGCACCCACGAGTCTTAAAGGGAATGCTGGGCATCAGGAGCACATATCCGATATCCTATTGTAACCCGATGTGGAGACAGGAGGGGAAGGTCCTGCCTGATTAACTCCTCAATGTTTCTGAAGTGACATTCCAAATGGACAATAACATTCCCTAGGACGTGGTGAATACAGATTTCAAAACGACATTCAGCAAACATCTCCTTGAAAGACTACTTTGCAAGCTTATAGTGAGGATTCAAGCAAAACCTGAGAATGGATAAGCAACAGGTACTTTAGCACATCTTTAACCAAGCTTTTGGTCGCTAGTCTTAAAGGTTTCTTCTTTGGTTCAGTGTTAATTTGTGTCTGGTTATGTTCCTGTAAAGCGTCTTGGGATGTTCTGCTACATTCAAGGTGCTACATAAATACAAGCAGTTGTTGGAAACCATGGTGTTTCTAACTCATTAATCACATGGGTTCAAAAGCTGAATGACAACAGGCCAAATTTGGCAAAATAAAGCTAGGAGGGGCAACTCAGATTTTGAGAAGACAGCTCAGAAACTACTGAAAGAGCTGAACAAAATGTTGAAGTGGGTGTAACAATAGTAAATGAAACAAAACAGGCAAGTAGGAAGTGTGCGGTGTGAGTACTCCATGAAACGGTACATGATTTTTTTATTCGTTCCTGAGATGTGGGCGTCGCTGGCAAGGCCAGCATTTATTGCCCATCCCTAATTGCCCTCGAGAAGGTGGTGGTGAGCTGCCTTCTTGAACCGCTGCAGTCCACGTGGGATAGGTACACTCACACAGCTGTTAGGAAGGCAGTTCCAGGATTCTGACCCAACAAGGAACGGCGATATAGTTCCAAGTCAGGATGGTGTGTGGCTTGGCGGGGAACTTGCAGGTGGTGGTGTTCCCATGCATTTGCTGTCCTTGTCCTTCTAGATAGTAGAGGCCATGGGTTTGGACAGTGGTGTCGAAGGAGCCTTGGTGCGTTGCTGAATTGCATCTTGTAGACGGTACACACTGCTGCCACTATGCGTCAGTGGTGAAGGGAGTGAATGTTGAAAGTCGTGGATAGGGTGCCAATCAAGTGGGCTGCTTTGTCCTTGATGGCATTGAGCCTCTTGAGTGCTGTTGGAGCTGCATCCATCCAGGCAAGTGGAGAGTACTCCATCACACTCCTGACTTGTGCCTTGCAGATGGTGGACAGGCATTGGGGAGTTAGGAGGCGAGTTGCTCGTTGCAGAATTCCCAGCCTCTGACCTGCTGTTGTAGCCACAGCATTTATGTGGCTGGTCAAGTTCAGTTTCTGGTCTGAGACCATCTTTCCACAGATGCGCCAGACCTGCTGAGTGAATCCAGCATTTCTTGTTTTTGTTTCAGTTCTCTCAGACGGGATTTTCGTTTGTCTCTTTTACCTTGTTCACCTTCATTGCTTTCTATTTCCCTCCTGGTGTTTGATAAGGTATCTACCAAAACTCGTTTTCACAGCCACATCTCCTTCCTCAGTGACTGTCTCCGGCTCCGACTGATTCCACGTGGATTCCAACTGCAGTTTCACCCATCATGCTTTGAAACCACCCAGGATCACAGGTATCTCCGAGAAATACAACGTTCCTCGGACTGCTACTCTCGCCGCATCCTGAGATCTACACTCAGTGCTATGCGCCGCCATATGCACACACTGGACCTCTCTCTCCAGCAGCACCGTCTCACCTTATCTCAAATCTGTTCTACTCCGCAGTTTCATCTCATCTTACGTCTCATCCGACGCATGAGTTCCGAAGAAGGGTCACTGACCCGAAACGTTAACTCTGCTTCTCTTTCCACAGATGCTGCCAGACCTGCTGAGTGAATCCAGCATTTCTTGTTTTTGTTTCAGTTTCTGGTCAATGTTAACCCCCAGGATGTTGATAGTGGGGGATTCAGTGATGGTAATGCCTTTGAACATTAAGGGAAGATGGTTAGATTCTGTTACTTGCTACTTATCAGCCCAAGTCTGGATGTTGTCCAGGTCTTGCTGCATTTGGATACAGGCTGCTGCATTATCTGAGCAGTCAGAAGAGGTGCAATCTTCAGCGAACATCCCCACTTCTGAGCTTATGATTGAAGGAAGGTCATTGATGAAGCAGCTGAAGATGGTTGGGCCTAGTTCACTATCCTAAGGAACTCTTGCATTGATGTCCTGGGACTGAGATGACTGACCTCCAACAACCACAACCACCATCCTTTGCACTAGGTATGACTCCAGCCAGCAAAGGGTTTTCCTCCGATGCCCATTGACTCCAGTTTTGTTAGGGCTCCTTGATGCCATTCTCCATCAAATGCTGCCTTGATGTCAAGCACAGTCACGCTCACCTCACTTCTGGAGTTCTGCTCTTATGTCCATGTTTGGACCAAGGCTGTAATGAGGTCTGGAGCTGAGTGGCCCTGGCGGAACCCAAACTGAGCGCCACTGAGCAGGTTATTGCTGAGCAAGTGCCACTTGATAGCAGTGTCAACGATCCCTTCCATCACTTTACTGATGATCGGGAGTAGGCTGATAGGGCAGTAATTGGTTGGGTTGGATTTGTCCTGCTTTTTGTGTACAGGACACACCCGGGCAATTTTCCACATTGTCGGGTAGATGCCAGTGTTGTAGCTGTACTGGAACAGCTTGGCTAGGAGTGCGACTAATTCTGGAGCACAGGTCTTCAGTACTATTGCCGGAATATTGTCAGGGCCCATCGCCTTTGCAGTATACAGTGCCTTGAGCTATTTCTTGATATCACGTGGAGTGAATTGAATTGGCTAAAGGCTGGCATCTGTAATGCTGGGGACCTCAGGAGAAGGCGGAGATAGATCATCCACTCAGCACTTCTGGCTGAAGATAGCTGCAAATGCTTCAGCCTTGTCTTTTGCACTGATGTGCTGGGCTCCCCCATTGTTGAGGGTGGGGATATTTGTGGAGCCTCCTCCTCCTGTTACCTGGTTAATTGCCCCCCCACCATTCACAACTGGATGTGGCAGGACTGCAAAGCTTAGATCTGATCTGTTGGGTATGGGATCGCCTAGCTCTGTCTATCACATGCTGCTTATGCTGTCTGAGATGCAAGCAGCTCTGAGTTGCAGCTTTACAAGGCTGACACCTCATTTTTAGGTATGTCTGGTGCTGCTCCTGGGCATGCCCTCCTGCACTCTTCATTGAACCAGGATTGGTTCCCTGGCTTGATGGCAATGGTAGAGTGGGAGATATGCTGGGCCATGAGGTTAAAGATTGTGGTTGAATACAGTTCCGCTGCTGCTGATGGCCCACAGTCCCTCATGGATGCCCAGTTTTGAGTTGCTAGATCTCTTCAAAATCTATCCCATTCAGCATGGCGATAGTGCCACACAACACGATGTTGCTCTCCTCATTGTGAAGATGGGACCTCTTCTCCACAAGGACTGTGCGGTGGTCACTCCTACCAATACTGTCATGGACAGATGCATTTGCGACAGGTAGATTGGTAAGGACGAGGTCAAGTAGGTTTTTCCCTCTTGTTGGTTCCCTCACCACCTGCCACAGACCTAGTCTTGTAGCTATGTCCTCTAGGACTCTGCCAGCTCAGTCAGTGGTGGTGCTACCAAGCCACTCTTGGTGATGGACATTGAAGTCCCCCACCCAGAGTACATTCTGTGCCCTTGCCACCCTCAGTGCTTCTTCCGATTGGTGTTCACTATGGAGAAGCACTGATTCATCAGCTGAGGCGGGGGCAAGGCAGCAGGAAGTGGTAATCAGCAGCAGGTTTCCTTGCCCATGTTTGAACTGATGCCACAAAACTTTATGGGGTCCAAAGTCAATGTTGAGGACGCCCAGGGCAACTACCTCCTGACTTTATTACCACTGTGCTGCCACCTCTGGTGGGTCTGTCCTGTCAGTGGGACAGGACATACCCAGGGATGGTGGTGGTGGTGTCAGGGACATTGTTAAGGTATGATTCCGTGAACATGACCATGTCAGGATGTTGCTTGATTAGTTTGTGGGACAGCTCTCCCAACTTTGGCTCAAGTAGTTAGGCTCTCTCTAAGAGAGAATCAGCTAGTCCCACTCCCCTGCCTTTTCCTAGTAGCCCTGCAAACCTTTTCTCTTCAAATAATTATCCAATTCCTTTTTGAAAGCCACAATTGAATCTGCCTCCACCATACACTCAGGCAGTACATTCCAGATCCAAACCACTCGCTGCTTAAAAATTTTTTACTTTACATCATCTCTGGTTCTTTTTACCTTAAATCAGTGTTCTCTGCTTCTTAAGCCTTCCATCAATGACAACAGTTACTCCCTATCTACTCTGTCCAGACCACTCATAAATTTTGAGCACCTCCATCAAATTTCCTCTTAACCTTTTCTCGGAGAACAGCTCCAGCCTCTCAATTTATCCACGTAACAGAAGTTTCTCATCCCCGAATGCCATGAAGGGATTTGAAAACAAGAATGCGAATTACACAAGGTGCATGGGGAAATTGGGATTCTTCACTTTCAACATTCACACCGCCCAAGCTGCGATGTTCCTGTTACTTGTACCTTGCCAAGTTACCAATTAGACTTCACTGTCGGCAACAGCTCAAAAGGACTCAAGAACCAAAATGAGATGATTTTTTTTTTTTAAAGTACCAGCAAGGAACATCTACAACAACTACAGAAGGTGCTATGTTAGTGAGATTTACAGTGCAGCATTTCAACATATTCAAAGTACAATTGCATCACTGATGTTTAAAAACAAATTGCTAAAAGATCAGAACTAATTTCTTCCAGTTCCGATGAAAGGCCATTGACCTGAAACATTAACTCTGCTTCTCTCTCTACAGATGCTGTCTGACCTGATCATTTCCAGCAATTTCTGTTTTTATTTCAGATTTCCAGCATCTGCAGTTGACAGTATGGCCTGTTACATCCTGGCACCATGGGCCCACTCTCTGTCAAGTGAAGTCACTTGTCAATTGGACGAAGATCTACAGAGTCACTGAATTATTTGCATCCTTGCTCAACGGGCACAGGTGAATACAAGAAAATCCTGCAGGTCAGATGCCCTCAAGACGACGGCCACCCCGTCTCGCCCTCAAGGTGAGGGCCACCCAGTCTCGCTCACCTCCTCTTTCCTTTGCACCAAACTCTTCAGCTCGTTCACTTCATTGGTTGCACTCTCATACTTTTTCTGCAACTCTTGTTTGACTTGCTCGTGCGATTTTTCCTAAACAAACAGGAACTGGGAATCAGTTATTTCTGAAGGAGTGAAACCACACCACCCAATCCCCTGCAGCACCAACACAGGTGGGCAAGGGTCTGCTCCCTTTAAAATGTTTATACTTGTGCAGATTCAGGCAGGCTTGTAGCATTTGAGTTATTAACGTGGTTAGCAAAGCTACATTGGATTGAAATACCGACAGCGTTGGCCTAGTGCTTGCTGCTGGTTAAAAGCAAAGCAAGGAAAACAAAAATGAAAGACCTGCATTTATATAGCATCCTGCATGACATCCCAAAGTACTTTACGGCCAATAACATACTTTTGAAGTGTAGTCACTGTTGTTATGTAGGAAATGCAGCAGGCAAACGGCCAGATAATGCCCTTTAGTGATGCTGGTTGAGGGATGACTATTGATCAGCACACAAGGGAGAATGACCCTGCTCTTCTTTGCCATGGAATCTTGAATGCAGACGTGGCCTCCGGTTAACGTCACATCCGAAAGATGGCAGCTCCGAGACAGTGCCGCACTCCCTCAGTACTGCACTGGAGCGTCACCCTGGATTAGGTGTTCAAGTTTCTGGATTAAGTTATGCAATCTGAGGTGTGGCAGAAAGCAGACAGGGTGAAACTTTCTTGTCCTAATGCTTAGCTATGATAATGAAAACAAATATATCACAAATGGGTTTTTGATACTATTTAACCATGATTGAATAATCTAGCCATGTAGTCTTTTTAAAAATCTGGATTTATACATAGGTATGTTGATTGTTTGAAAATTCTTCCCAGTGTCTTGTGCCAATATTTATGCCTCAATCAAAATAACTATAGAACAAATGATCCAGTCACTTTCACATTACTGCTCGTGGGAGCTTGCTGTTCCTAAATTGACTGTGGTGTTTCTTACATTACAACAGTGACTACACCTCAACAGAACTTTATTGGCTGTTAAGTATTTTGGGACATTGAGGTCACGAAAGGCACTTGATAAATGCAGGTTCTTTTTAGTTTAAAATCGGTCTGGATATTTACTAAACAACTTTCAGTCCTTGTTAACAGCATCAAGATTTTCTTGTTTTTAATTGATTTTAAGAGTGGACCTGACTCAAACGCACCGCTAACTATAAGCAGTCCAGCTTCCCCCATGTTTCTCCTCTCCCTTCCCCAGTCACATACAAAGACTATTTCTGTAATTAAAAGGGAAGGTTGGACTCTTTAGCCTTGGTTGCAGCCCACTCTCAGGGAAGATCCTCCAAAGATTAAAGTCATAAGGAAGGAAACAAGAAACCATCTTAGCTACTCCTCACTGATAACAGGCTCAGGAATCTCACGTTCAGCACTTGTGTTGGGACCTGTCCCGGAGGCATAGCACAGAGGATAGATGTAATAAAGTAGAAAATTAAAACTCTGGAATTTTATAGGATCCATATGTTGTGATACGATAGTGCACTGGTTATGCTACTGGATTTGTAATCCAGAGGCATGGACTGATAATTCAGAGAATACGTGTTCAAATCCCACTATGTTTGGAGAAACTGAATTTTCTTCGAAAAAATCTGAAAATAAAAGACTGTTATCAGGAAATGTATCCGAGGCGGTTAGATTGTTATAAGAACCTCACTGTCTTTTGGGGAAGGAAACCCCAGTTTGGCTTCTACGCAACACCAGTCCCACAACATGGAAGTGCTGGACTCCTAACTGCCCCTGAACTTGGCCTATCAGGTTGCTACAAGGCGGCCCTCCGCCACCTTCTGAAGGGCAACTAGGGATGGGCAAGAAATGCTGGCCTTGCTAGCGACGCCCACATCCCAAGAATGCAACTTTTAAAAATATCAAATCTATGTACGTTTACCCAACAGTTGGTACACACTGACCTTCTCATCAAAGGCAGCTTTCGTCAAATGCCGATCTTTCTCCAGTTCTGCTCGCGTTTCTGTGAGGGCTTTTGAAGCC
The DNA here is from genome assembly GCF_036365525.1 of Heterodontus francisci. Lineage (NCBI taxonomy): Eukaryota > Metazoa > Chordata > Chondrichthyes > Heterodontiformes > Heterodontidae > Heterodontus > Heterodontus francisci. Next base: position 12,110,077 of record NC_090397.1, on the reverse strand, counting down.
TTGGCGAGCCTGTGCTTGGTTTCCATCAGCTCCTTGGAGGAAGCCTCTTCCTCCAGTTTAAGTGCCGTAAGCTCTCCTTTCAGTCTGCTCTCGCTCTCCGCCTTATTCTTAATGTCCTCATTCAGCTGCTTGAGCCCCTGGTCCAGCTGAGCTCGCTCTCTCTCATGTTCCAGCGTCTGTTTCCTAGTCCTGTCCAGAATTTCACATTTTTCCTGCAATTCCTGCTTTACACCAGAAACACTGAAAATAAGAAAATGTTGGTCACAAAATCAGTTTACTTTAACAAATGTGAATCCATTTCACATCTGTAATAACATTCGCATTTCAGATTCCACACATCACTGCAGTAAATAAACTGAAAATGTTAGTTCTTTGCACATTCTGCAAAGCACCAAACTTTGCTTCTCCCTTGCTGTGACCTTTGAAAGCTCAGCCCGCTTAAAACAAATTATGCACAACCCATGGAATGCAATTTCGTGAAAGCCATGGGATTAAAGGGACAGTGGCAGTGTGGATAGGAAATTGACTGAGAAACAGAAAGCAGAGAGAAGTGGTGCACAGTTGTTTTCCAGATTGGAGAGAAGTATACAATGGTGTTCCCCAGGAGTTGGTGTTGGGACCGCTGTTCTTTTTATTAATTGTATTAATGACCTAAGCTTGGGTACACAGGGCATACTTTCAAAGTCTGCAGATGACACAAAACTCAGAACTGTAGTGAACGAGGATAGTAACAGACTTCAGGAGGACATTGACTGATGAAATGGGCAGACACACGGCAGATGCAATTTATCAGATTGATGAAGCATGAAGTGATGCAATTTGGAAGGAAGAATAAGGAGAGGAATTATAAACTAAACTGTACCATTATAAAGCGAGTGCAGCAACAGGGAGGCTGGGGGAAGCCCATACACAAATCTTTGAAGGTGGCAGAACAGGTTGATAAAGCAGTTTAGAAAGTATTTGGATCCTTGACTTTATTAATGGAGGTATAGAGTACAAAAGCAAAAAGCCATGATAAAGCTTTACAGAACACAAGTTGAACCTTAACTAGAGTATTGCGCCCAATTGGATTGTTCACCTTAAAAGCATAAAAGTTAAGGGGCAATTTAATGGAGCTGTTTTAAATCATGGGATGATGATGAGAAACTGCTTGCAATGGCAGGAGGGTTGGTAATCAGAGGATGCAGATTTAAAATAATTACCAAAAACATTCGGGGAAATTTTGATATCGTACGTTGTTGTGATCTGGAATGCACTGCCTGAAAGGGTAGTGGAAGCAGATTCAGTAAGAGCTTCAAAAAGGGAATTCGATAGATACTTGAAAAGTAGAAATTTGCAGAACAATGGGAAACAGCAGGGGAGTGGTGCAAATGGATAGATCTTTTAAAGAAAAGGCACAAACAGAATGGGTCAAATGGCCTCCTTCTGTGCTGTGTGAACCCAACACCTCCAAAGCAGACAGAAATTTCACTCCTTACATTTCCTTCTCCGCCTTGAGCTGTTGTTCCAGTTCTTTGATTTGGCTCTCTTGAGCGGAGTGCTGTTTTTGGAGCTGGTTTTGTTCATCTCGGGCCTGTTTCTCACTCCTCTCGGCCTTGGCAATGTCAGATTCCAGCTTCTAAAAGAAGAAACCTCGTTATTGCACAGTGATAGCTCTTTCAGCAGACTCCATGTAAAACCTCTCATTGCACAAATAAAGGTTATTAACTGCTTTTATTTAGAGAGCTAGTTAACTGCAATTTTAACTTGCTTTTGGTTTAAACTTACAAAAATGATCAAAATATCTTAATTTATCGTAAACTACATTTTGACTTTTTGTTTCCTTTGGCTTTAATGCAGGCATCTGCTGCAGTACCTCTACTGGGTAACAGGGGTGCTAGCAACCAATTACACAACAGTTTCTCTCTCCAAGCTGTTCAACGTTTTTATTAATTCATTCCCAGGATGTGGACATCCTAGCATTTATTACCCATCCCTAATTGACCTCGAGAAGGTGGTGGTAAGCTGCCTTCTTGAACCGCTGCAGTCCATGTGTAGATGCACTTACAGTGCTATTAGGGAGAGTTTTCTTGGATTTTGACCCAGCAACAGTGAAGGAACGGCAATATATTTCAAAGTCAGAATGCTGTGTCTAACGTGGGAGGCGAACTTGCAGGTGGCAGCATTCTAATGCATCTGCTGCTCTTGACCTTCTGAGGGTAGAGGATGCGGGTTTGGAAGGTACTGTCAAAGGAGGCTTGGCGAATTTCTGCAGTGACCCTTGTACATGGTACACGCTGCGGCTACGGTGCGTTGGTGGTAGAGTGAGTATTTAAGGTGGCGGATGGAGTGATCAAGCGGACTGTTTTGTTTTGGATGGTGTTGAACTTAAGAGTGTTGGAGCTGCACTCATCCACACAAGTGGAGAGTATTCCATCACACTCCTAACTTGTGCCTTGTAGATGGTGGGCAGGCATTGGAGAGTCAGGAGGTGAGACACTCGCCACAGAATACCTAACCTCTGACCTGTTCTTGTAGCCACAGTATTTATGGGGCTGGTCAAATTAGGTTTCTGATCAATAGCTTGGGTTAATTACGACAAAGATGAGTTAGGCAAAGAATATTTTATTTGAAAACTGACTGCAGCAATCCTGGTTCAGGTTGATTTAAAGAAAACTATTTGTGAAGCCATATTCCAATCACATCCCCATCACCACAGACACTTGGAATGATGATTGAAACCTCTCTAATAAATCTCATCTCAATGATTCCTTACTGTGTTGTGCAGGGAATGGGGTCTCTGCCTTTCATACACATGTTAAATTAGCCCCTCTCTTCAGAAACCTGGTTATTTTATTCGAATTGGGAAGGGCAGGGGTAGAAAAGAAAACTGAAGAACCTGATTTCACTGCCATTCCAACTGTGATAAGAAAGAGATGATCCAATGACGTATACATTTAGATCCTAGTTAACTTCGAGTGACCTCTAGATCAGCTCAGCTGAGAAAAGATTTATAATGTACCAACTGTTCGACAGATTGCCTTTGATGTTGACTTTTTATTCATTTGAGAGACACGGGGATGGTTGGAATTATTGTTCATCTCACAAAAGACCACCTACCATTAATAAACTTTAGCGATATAAATAGATAAATAAATACTTCTGAAAATAAAAATAGAGCTCATTTCTTGGCTCTCAAGCTTGCGCTATATAGAACACTCTGGGAAGTACACACACTATAAACTGGTAATCATTCATTTCGATTCCTGTTCTTCAGAGTAAATTTAATCTAAACATTTTAGAATGGAGTTTGTTTCTGTATATTTACTATAGACCTTAATCTGTGCTTCCAGTTGTTCTATTTTCTGCTCAGAGATCAATTGCTTCTCCTTGTATTCTTTAAGGCTGGTGTCCAGTTGAGTGCAATTCTCAGTCTTCTCATTAAGTTTTGCTGTAGCCTGATCCAGTTGGCCCTGGGTCTTGGTTAGCTCCTGGAGAAATACAACATATCATGAAGTAATGGTTCTGTTATTGGATGACGACAACAATAATTTATATTTAAATAGCATCTTTAGCATAGTAGACTTAGCACCTTTGACATAGTAAAACGTCCTAGGGTGTTTCACAAGAGCATTTAGGCAAAATCTGACACCAGGGCACAGAAGATGATATCAGAACAAGTGACCAAAACCTTGGTCAAGGAGGTAGGTTTTAAAGGAGCATCTTAAAGGAGGAAAGAAAGGTAGAGGGGTGGAGAAGTTTAGGGAGGGAATTCCAGAGGTTAGGGCCCAGGCAACTGAAGGCATGGCTGCCAATCGTGGAGTGATACAAATCGGGGATGCGCAAGAGGCCAGAATTGGAGCAGCACAGTGATCTCGGAGTATTGTGGGTCTGGAGAAGGTTATAGGGAGAGGGAGAGGCGAGACCACGGAGGGATTTGAAAACAAGGACGAAAATTTTAAAATCAAGATGTTGTCAGACTGGAACAAATGTATGTCAGCGAGCACGGAGTAGACGGATAATTGGGACTTGGTGCGAGTTAGGAGATGGGCAGAGTTTTGGATGAGCTTGAGTTTACGGAGGGTGCAATGTGGGGCGGGGGGTGGGTTCGGCCAGGAGAGCACTGGAATAGTCGAGTCTGAAGGTACTATTAAGGCATAGATGACAGTGTCATCAGCAAATAGGTTGAGGCAGGGACAGATTCAGGAAATCTTATGGAAGAAGTCATCTGCAGTCCTGATGGAGAGGATACCGGCACTGAAACTAAGCTCAGGTGGACATGTAATCTAGAGAATGAGCGTTCAAATTCCACTGTTGCAGTTTGAGAATTTGAGTTCAGTTCAAAATGAAATCTGGAAAAAGCTGGTCTCAGTAAAAGTAACCAAGAAGTTGTCGGATTGTCGTAAAAATCCAACTGGTTCATTCAGGTCCTTTATGGAAGGAAATCTGCCATCCTTACCTGGTCTGGACGATATGCAATGATAGTCACATACCAACAGGTCTGACTCTTAACTGCCTCGAAAGCCACTCAGCTTATAAAAGGGTAAGCAGAGATGGGAAATAAACCGCCAGCAACTTCCATATCCCGTGAATGAATAATAATGTCTAAAAATCAGTTCGCCATACATGTTGGCTACTTTTCTTTTTACAGCATTTGCATGAAAAAAACATTTTGATGGGTTATCTTTAAAGTAGGATCTACTTTAAAGTAGCCTACATTCTGGCCCCACTTTTCCCTCCACCCCCATCACAAAATAGATTTTCTGCCTGTTATTTTGAAACCCCACTCCCCACACAATCAAATGTTACATGAAACAATTGAAAGAGCTTTCCCTAAATTTACATATTAATTTGCAGTGGGCTGTGTAACTAATTGCCAGCTTGCTTTGGTTGATTTTGTTGCACTAATGCAAATGGTAGCTGTTGCTCTGCAGTCTTAAGCAAATGCTGCCAGTACTGGCATCACATAATTTTAGCTCAGAGGCAAGAAGGCAAGATAAAAGAATACATTTTAATCACCTGTAATGTATTCAGCTTAAAATCGGCACAAACCTCCCGTCAATATGTTTCCATTATAAATGTGGACGTAGGAATTTCAGATAAAAAATTTTGACTGTCAACTTGTTACCGAGATAATTAGACCTTCCTGCTGTTGCAGGTGCTGCAGTGCCACCACCAATAGGAGGGTAGAACTGCAATGTTTACATAGGCAGTTTCCATTGTAAAGGAATTTATCATGGAAAGATAAAAGACAGAATGCACGACTTTAAAACATGGACTGAAGCACCAAAGTCTGTTACCTGCTCTTTATCCTGCAGTGCGTGCTTGGCGGTTTCTAAATGATTTTCCAGGTCAGCTCGTTGTGCAGTTTTGGACGCTTCCGCAGACAGCAGCAGCTCAGTTTTCCCCTTCACCTGAAATATTTAAGAAAACATGAATTACAAAGACAACTATAAGTGATTGGAATGGCTCATTTAACTCTGCAAAATGGAACAAACAAACCAGAGGAGGCCACTCGGCCATTAAACTAGACCATCGCTGATCTACACCTCAATTCCATTTAGCCGCCTTTTTTCCCCACATCCCGTCATACCCTTGCCCAACAAAAATCTATCGATTTCAGACTTGAAAATTTCAGCATCCACAGCCTTTGATGGACAGAGATCCAAATTTCCACTACCCTTTGTGTGATGAAGTGCTTTCTGATTTCACTTCAAACTCACCTGGCTCAAATAGGAGGGATACATTTATTTTCTCCATACTAAATAAACAACAGTTGTCAAGTTCAAAAAGAGGAAAATATCACTAGCAAATTTAACATGTCCCCATGTATAAAATCCAGTTTTTCCAGCAATTGATATTAGATGTTTGCTACTACGCATCACTTGATGTAGACAAAGTGTATCTGACAAAACATTTCAAAAATATCCAACACTCAAGACCCCAAAGAAATCCATCCAGCACGGTCAATTATGTACAATTAAAACTGCACAAAACAACAGATGATTTTGAGGGGCTGAGAATAGAACTTGGGGGAAAATAAAATGGACAATAAAATTGACAAACAATAATATGGAACTGAAATAGCAAACATTTAACATGGTGTCCAACAGAGTCCAGGAAAAATATATTCCACGAAAATACAGTAACAAACTTAAATGCTAATGAGACACCATAAATGAATAAAGACATAAGGGAAAATTGAGGGTAAAGAAAGAGGCAGACATTAAGTACATAGACAGGAGAGAGCATGACAATGGAGAATAGGGAGATTAGGGAAGTCAAAAAATTAGGAAGACAATGATGATCCATGAAATTATCAAGGAACAACAAACAAAATAAAAAAACATTCTACAGGCAATAAATAAAAAATTCAGCATGGGAATAGGACCACCAAGGGATGAACAGGATAAAATCACACACAGCAACAGTGAAAGTGGCAGGGAAAGTAAATAATTACTTTGCTTCAGTATTTACCAGGGAGATGGATCAAGTGAACAACACATAGGAAGCGGAGATTAGAAATGATATAATCACATAGAAAATTTATTTTAATTCTTTTACAGAGGAACATAGGAGCAGTAGGCCATTCAGCCCATCAGGCTCTGCCATTCAATACAATCATGTCTGATCATCCACTTCAATGCCTACACTACCCCCATATCCCTTTGTCACAGGATATGGGCATTGCTGGCTAAGCCAGCATTTATTGCCCATCCCTAATCGCCCTTGAGAAGGTGGTGGTGAGCCACCTTCTTGAACTGCTGCAGAGCGTATGGTCTAAGTATACCCACAGTGCTGTTCAGGAAGGGAGTTCCAAGATTTTGGCCCAGCAACAGTGAAGGAAAGCAATATAGCAGGATGGTGTGTGGCTTGGAGGGGAACTTGCAGGTGGTGGCGTTCACATGCATCTGCTGCTCTTGTCCTTCTAGGTGGTGGAGGTCGTGGGTTTGGAAGGTGCTGTCGAAGAAGCCTTGGTGAGTTGCTGCCGTGCATTTTGTAGATGATACACATTGCTACCACTGTGTGTTGGTGGTGGAGGAAGTGAATGAAGATGGTGGATGGGGTGCTAATCAAGCAGGCTGCTTTGTCCTGGATGGTGTCGAGCTTCTTGAGTGTTGCTGGAGCTGCACTCATCCAGGCAAGTGGAGAGTATTACAGCACACACCTGACTTGTGCCTTGTTCATGGTGGACGGGCATTGGGGAGTCAGGAGGTGAGTTACTCGCCGCAGAATTCCTAGCCTCTGATCTGCTCTTGTATTTATACGGCTGGTCCAGTTCAGGTTCTGGTCAATGTAACCCCCAGGATATTGATAGTGGGGGATTCCATTGGGTAATGCCATTGAATGTCAAGGAAGATGGTTGGATTCTCTCTTGTTTGAGATGGTCGTTGCCTCGAACTTGTGTGACGCAAATTAACTTGCCACTTATCAGCCCAAGCCTGAATATTGTCCAGGTCTTGTTGCATATTGACATGGACTGCTTCAGTATCTGAGTCGTCGCAAATGGTGCTGAACATTGTGCAGTCATCAGTGAACATCCCTACTTCTGACCTGACGATGGAAGGGAAGTCATTGATGAAGCAGCTGAAGATGGTTGGGCCCAGAACACTACCCTGTGGAAATCCTGCAGTGATGTCCTGGGACTGAGATAATTGACCTCCAACAACCATCTTCATTTGTGCTAGGTAGGATTCCAACCAGTCGAGATTTTCCTCCTCCGATTCTCACTGATTACAGTTTTGCTAGGGCTCCTTGATGCCATACTTGGTCAAATGCTGACTTGATGTCAAGGGAAGTCACTCGCATCTTACATCTTGGAGTTCTGCTCTTTTGCACATGTTTAGACCAAGGCTGTAATGAGGTCAGGAGCTGAGTGGCCCTGGCAGAACCCAAACTGAGGATCAGTGAGTAAGTTATTGCTCAGTAAGTGCTGCTACATGTGATTCCAAACCCTCAGCAATGTGGTTGACTCTAAATGCCCTCTGAAATGGCCTAGCGAGCCACACACAGTTGTACCAAACCGCTAGAGAAGTCTAAAAGGAATGAAGCTGGACAGACCACCCGGCATCAACCTAGGCACTGGAAATGACGACAACACACCCAGCCCTGTCGACCCTGCAACGTTCTCCTTACAAACATCTGGGGGCTTGTGCCAAAATTGGGAGAGCTGTCCCACAGACAAGTCATGCAACAGCCTGACATAGTCAATCACAGAATCATACCTTACAATGTTCCAGACACCCCCATCACCAGCGCTGGGTATGTCCTGTCTCACCGGGAGGACTGACCCACCAGAGGTGGTGGCACAGTGGCATACAAAATGGAAAGTGAAATATTAAATAAACTATTCAAATTCAGAAGAGGATGAAATTCCTGGTCTGGTTGGACCGTATCTATTCATTTTAAAAGGATTGAGAGATTAGATAGGAGAGGCAGTATTACATATACTTAATACTGCATTAGAAAAAGAAGCAGTGCCAGAAGACTGGCGGTTAGCTAACCTTGTACCTATATTTAAGAAGGGAGATAGCCACGTCCAGGGAACTATAGACCAGTCAGCTTAATATTAGTTGTAAGAAAAGTCATGGAATTCCTACTAAAAGAGAAAACGGAACATCTAGAAATCAAAAATTAATAATGAATAGTCAGCATTGATTTCAAAAGGGAACATCTTGCTTGAACAACCTCATTGAAATCTATGAAGAGGTAAAAGAGTAGACAAGGGTAATGCAGTAGATGGAACTTATCCAGAGTGTCAAAAATTTTTGTCTACGGAAAGCAGCACAAATCCAATTGGCCAATTATCACCCCATCAATTTACTCTCAATCAACAGTAATGTGGTAGAAGGTGTCATTGACCATGCTATCAAGCAATAACCTGCTCACCAATGCTCAGTATGGGTTCTGCCAGGACCGCTCAACTCCAGACCTCATTACAGCCTTGGTCCAAACGTGGACAAAAAAAAGAGCTGAACTCCAGAGGTGAGGTGAGAATGACTGCCTTTGACATCAAGACAGCATTTGACCGAGTGTGGCATTGAGCAGTCCGAACAAAATTGAAGTCAATGGGAATCAGTCTTAAGTGGAACCAACTCATGGTAAACCTATCTTAGATTGAGTACTGTGTAATGAGGCAGGGTTAATTAGTAAACTCATAGTAAAAGATCCTCTGGGAAAAAGTGATCATAATACAATTGAACCTATTAAGTTTGAGAATGACATACTCAAAACCAAAACAAGAATCTTAAGCTTGAAGCCAACTGTATAGGTATGAGGAAAAGCTGGCTAAGGTTGTTTGGGTGATTTGACTAAAAGGTATACAAATTAGGAGAAGTAGGCCATTCAGCCCCTCGAGTCTGTTCTGGCATTCAATAAGATCATGGCTGATCTGTTTATGTCTCGAAATCCACACTCCCAGCTCCCCCTGATAATCTTTGATTCCCTTGCCTAACATGAATCTATCTACCCCTACTTTAAAATTGTTCACCACCAACTTCTGAGGCAGAGAGTACCAAAGTCCCACAACCCTCAAAACAGTGCCCCCTAGTTCTGGACTCCCCCACAAGAGGAAACATCCTTTCCACATCCACCTAGTCAAGACCATTCAGGATCTTGCATACTTCAATCAAGTTTCCCTTCACTCTTCTAAACTCCAGCGAAAAGAAGCCCAGTCTGTCCAACCTTTCCTCATAAGACAACCTGCTCATTCCAGGCATCAATCTAGTAAACCTCCTCTGAACCGCCTCCAACGCATTCACATCCTTCCTTAAATAAAGAGACGAAACCTGCAAATAGTATTCGAGATGTGGTCTCACCAATGCCTTGTATAACTGAAGCATAGCAAGCTTACTTTTATTTTCAATTCTTCTCACAATAATTCCATTAGCCTTCTTCATTACTTGCTGTACCTGTATACTAACCTTTTGTGATTCCTGCACTAGAACACCTAGATCCCTCCGTACCTCGGAATTCTGCAGTCATTCTCCATTTAAGTAATACTTGGTTTTTTTATTCTTCCTGCCAAAATGAAGAACTTCACATTTTCCCACATGATACTCCATCTGCCAGATTTTTGCCCACTCAACCAATCTATAATCGGTCTGCAACCTCATGTCCTCTTCACAACATTCTTTCCACCCATCTTTGTGTCATCTGCAAATTTAGCTACCATGCCATCGCTCCCCTCATCTACGTCATTGATATAAATTGTAAAACGTTGAGGCCTCAACACAGACCCCTGTGGGACTCCACTCGTCACATCCTGCCAATCAGAAAAGGACCCATTTATGTATACTATGTTTTCTGCCAGCCAGCCAATCTGCTATCCATGCTAATGTTACCCACTACACCATGAGATCCTACTTTCTGCTATCACCTTTTATGTGGCACCTTGTCAAATTCTTTCTGGAAATCCAGGTACAGTACGTCAATGGGCTCCCTTTAATGCAGAGCAGATGTTACTCCTTCAAAAGGACTCCAATAAATTGGTTAAACATGATCTCCCTTTCACAAAACCATGCTGACTATTCCCGATTACCGTGAGTTTTTCTAAGTGCCCAGCTCTAGCCTCCTTAATGATTGATTCTAACACCTTCTCCACAACAGACGTCAAGCTAACTGGCCTATAGTTAACAGTTTTCCTCCTCCCCACCCCCTTCTTGAATAGAGGGGTTATATTTGCTATTTTCCAGTTTGATGGAACCTTTCCAGAATCAAGCAAATTTTGAAAAATTAACACCAAAACATCTACTACCTTATTAGCCACCTCTTTTAAGACCCTAGAATGAAGCCCATCTGGACCCGGGGACTTGTCAGCCCGCAGCTCCATCAGTTTGATCGGAACCACTTCCCTGGTGATTGTAATTTCACCAAGTTCCTCTCGTCCTTCCACCTCCTGATTTACAGCTATTACAGGTATTTTTTTTGTATCCTCTATAGTGAAGACGGAATCAAAATATTTGTTCATTTCATCTGCCATTTCCTTATTATCTATTAACCCCCCCCATTCTCTCACTCTAGTGGACCAACACTCACTTTACTTACTCTTTTCCTTTTTAAATACCCGTAGAAACTCATGCTATCTAGCTAACTTCCTCTCATCCACCAATTTCTTTCTCCTGATTAACCTTATAATCATTCTTTGCTGTTCTTTATATTCTGAGCAATCATCTGACCTGTCACTCATCTTTGCACAATTATATGCCTTTTCCTTAGTTTTGATGCTTTCTTTAATTTCTTTAGTTAATCACCGATGGTGGGTCCTCCCCTTAGAACTTTTCTTTATAGTAGGAATATACTTATCCTGAGTATTCTGAAATATCCCTTTGAATGTCTGCCACTGCTTCTCTATTGATCTATCTCCTAGCGAGCTCAACTTTCATGCCCAAATGGTTCCCCTTATTTAACTTTTAAATACTAGTTTTAGACTCACTCTTCACTCTTTCAAACTGGGTGCAAAATTCAATCCTATTGTGGTCATTGCTACCTAGAGGTGCCTTTACTCTGAGGTCATTAATTAATCCTGTCACATTACACAATACCAAGTCTAATATGACCTGCTCTCTGGTTGGTTCCAGAACGTGCTGCTCTAAGAAACTATCTCAAAAGCATTCTATGAACTCCTCATCCAGGCTACTATTGCCAATCTGATTTTTCCAGTTTATATATAGATTAAAATCACCCATGATTACTGCCATCCCTTTATCACAAGCACCCAATATTTCTTCTTGTATATTTTGTCCTACATTATGGTTACTGTTAGGGGGCCTTCAGACCACTCCCACTAGTGACTTCTTTCCCCGACTATTCCTCATCTCCACCCAAACTGATTTTACATCCTGATCTTCTGGACCAAGGTCAAGTCTAACTATTCCAATAATCCTTGATTAAGAATGCTACCCCTCCACCTTTACATAACTTCCTATTCTTCTTGAACGGCATATATCCCTCAAGATTCAGGAACCAATCCTCGTCATCCTGCAGCCACGTCTCCGTAATGGCCATCAGATCATATTTATTTATTTCAATGTGCACTATCAGTTCATCTACTTTGTTATGAATGCTATGTGTATTCAGATACAGAGCCTTTAAGTTTTGTCTTTTTATTATCTTTGTAACATCTAGTCTTGACTGTTGGTCTATTAGGAAGGGACAGAGAGAAAAAAACTACCATTCTCTGACCTTATTACCCTGGAGGCTCTACTCTTTAATTTGGTGCCTAGCTCCTCATACTGTCTATGCAGAACCTCTTTCCTACTCCTACCTAGGTCATTGGTATCTACATGGAGCACAACTGAATCCTCCCCCTCCAAGTTCCTGTCCAACCCTGAGCAAATGTCCCGAACCCTGGCACCGGGTAGGCAACACAGTCTTCTGGACTCTCGCTCTTGGCGAACAGTGTGAATCCCCCTCACTATACTATCCCCTACTACCACTACATTCCTTTTTGCTCCCCTCACTTGAATGGCTTTCTGGACCACAATGCCATGGCTAGTCTGCCATGACCAAGAGTAATGTATCCAAGTTTGCTGATGTTACAAAGCGAGGTGGGAATGTAAGCTGTGAGGACACAAAGAGGCTGCAAAAAATACAGACAGGTTAAATGAATGGAAAACAAGGTGGTAGATGGAGTATAATGTGGGGAAGTGTGAGGTTTTTCACTTTGGTAGTAAGAATAGAAAAACAGAATTTTTTAAAAAAGGTGTGAAACTTCTAAATGTTGATGTTCAGAGACACTTAGGTCTGCTCGTACAAGGAACACAAAGTTAGCATGCAATTACAGCAAGCAATCAGGAAAGCAAATGGCATGCTGGTCTTTAGTACATAAGGATTGGAGTTCAATAATAAGGAGACATTGAGCAAGACGATTTCATGGTTTTACACCATGTTAAATTTGCTCTGAAATGAGCAGTTGTTCCTTGAAACAAAAAAAAGAGCTCTTAAAAGAACTGACGGACCTCAATGTTTTGGGCAGCGAACTCTGCCCATCGTCTGGATGAATAACTGGAATGGGTGAAAACAGTAGGTTTATGTGCAGTGGAGAATGGGTTATTTTGCTAGACGATGGGCAGAATCCGCAGCCCAAAACATTGAGGCCTGCCAGTTCTTCTAAGAACTTTATTTTTCAAGGAACAACGAACTGCTCTTTTCAGAGCAAATTCACATGGTGTAAAACTATAAAATCATCGTACTCAACATTACCGCTCTCACGAGGAAACAACTTTCAAGTAGAAGACTTGCTACAATTGTACAGGGCTTTGGTGAGACCACACCTAGAGTATTGTGCACAGTTTTGGTCTCCATATCTAAGGGAGGATATACTTACATTGGAGACGGTACAGCAAAGGTTCAACAGTTTGGTTCTGGGGATGAGGCTGAGTAAATTAGTCCTATACTCTCTGCTGTTTACACGAATGACAGGTGATTTGATTGAAACAAAGAATATTCTGAACAGGCTTGACAGGGAGATTGTTACCCAGGTTGGGGAATCTAGAACACAGTCTCAAGATAAGGAGTTGACCATTTAGAACTGAGATTAGGATAAAATTCTTCACTCTGGTTGTTAACCTTTGGAATTCTCTACCCCAGAGGATTGTGGATGGTCCATCATTGAGTATATTCAAGGCTGAGATCGATAGATTTTTGGTCTCTAAGGGAATCAAGGGAGCGGGAAAGTGGGGGATGAGACAGAAAAAAATCAGCCGTCATCATATTGAAAGGTGCAGCAGGCTCGAGGGCTGTATGGTCTACTCCTGCTCCTATTTCTTATGGTCTCTTTACCTGCTTGAACAAGTGCAGCTCCAACAATACTCAAGAAGCTGAACACCATCCAGGACAAAGCAGCCCACTTGACTGACAGCCTTTCCAACACCAACACAGCTACAGTGTGTACCATCTACAAGATGCACTGCAGCAACTTGCCATAGCTCCTTCAATAGCACCTTCCAAACTCGCGACCTCGACCACCTTGAGGCACAGGGACAGCAGGTGCATGGGAACACCACCACCCGCAAGTTCCCTTCCAAGTAACACACCATCCTGACTTGGAAATATAATCGCTGTTCCTTCATTGGTATTGGGTTAAAATCCTGGAACCAGGCACCCTCCACCCCCGCCCCGCCCAACAGCACTGTTGGTGTACCTACAGCACATGGACTGCGGCGTTCACCTCCACCCGCTCCAGGGCAATTAGGGATGGGCAATAATTGCTGGCCTCGTCAACGATGCCCACATCCCATGAACGAATAAAAACAATTTCCAGAAGGTTTTCAATAAAGGTGCCACATAATAGACTAATGAATAAGGTCACAGCATGCTGCACCAGGACAAGCAGCAGAATGGATAGCTGGCTGGCTGTGAAACAGAGAGTGAAGAGTGGGGGGGTTAACGGGTATCCACTCAATGGCAGAAGGTGCGAAATGGGGTTCTACAAGGATCAGTGCTGGGACCACAGTTGTTCACAATGTATATTAAAGAGGAGGAATCTGGAATCAAAAACACCATTTCTGAATTTGCAGACAGCACCAAATTTAGAGGTGGTATAGTCAACACTCAGGAGGACTACAATAAATTACAAGATGACATTCATAAACTTGCAGAATAGGCATATGATTGCCAAATGAATTTCAACAGAGGTAAGTACTAGGTACTACATTTTGTTATTAATAATGTCACATCAGAGCCCTTTCCTATCCTGAGTGGTGTGAAACAGGGCTGTGTTCTCGCACCCACACTTTTTGGGATTTTCTTCTCCCTGCTGCTTTCACATGCGTTCAAATCCTCTGAAGAAGGAATTTTCCTCCACACAAGATCAGGGGGCAGGTTGTTCAACCTTGCCCGTCTAAGAGCGAAGTCCAAAGTACGGAAAGTCCTCATCAGAGAACTCCTCTTTGCTGACGATGCTGCTTTAACATCTCACACTGAAGAATGCCTGCAGAGTCTCATCGACAGGTTTGCGTCTGCCTGCAATGAATTTGGCCTAACCATCAGCCTCAAGAAAACGAACATCATGGGGCAGGATGTCAGAAATGCTCCATCCATCAATATTGGCGACCACGCTCTGGAAGTGGTTCAAGAGTTCACCTACCTAGGCTCAACTATCACCAGTAACCTGTCTCTAGATGCAGAAATCAACAAGCGCATGGGTAAGGCTTCCACTGCTATGTCCAGACTGGCCAAGAGAGTGTGGGAAAATGGCGCACTGACACGGAACACAAAAGTCCGAGTGTATCAGGCCTGTGTCCTCAGTACCTTGCTCTACGGCAGCGAGGCCTGGACAACGTATGCCAGCCAAGAGCGACGTCTCAATTCATTCCATCTTCGCTGCCTTCGGAGAATACTTGGCATCAGGTGGCAGGACTATATCTCCAACACAGAAGTCCTTGAAGCGGCCAACACCCCCAGCTTATACACACTACTGAGTCAGCGGCGCTTGAGATGGCTTGGCCATGTGAGCCGCATGGAAGATGGCAGGATCCCCAAAGACACATTGTACAGCGAGCTCGCCACTGGTATCAGACCCACCGGCCGTCCATGTCTCCGTTATAAAGACGTCTGCAAACGTGACATGAAATCGTGTGACATTGATCACAAGTCGTGGGAGTCAGTTGCCAGCATTCGCCAGAGCTGGCGGGCAGCCATAAAGACAGGGCTAAATTGTGGCGAGTCGAAGAGACTTAGTAGTTGGCAGGAAAAAAGACAGAGGCGCAAGGGGAGAGCCAACTGTGCAACAGCCCCAACAAACAAATTTCTCTGCAGCACCTGTGGAAGAGCCCGTCACTCCAGAATTGGCCTTTATAGCCACTCCAGGCGCTGCTTCACAAACCACTGACCACCTCCAGGCGCGTATCCATTGTCTCTCGAGATAAGGAGGCCCAAAAGAAAGAAGAAATGTCACATATTACTTAAGAGATAAGAATCCAAATGGGGTAGAGCAGCAAATACACAAATTGTTATAAGTAGCAACACAAGTTCATAAGGCCTTTAAAAGTAAACCAAGCACTAGGGGCTTATTTCTAGAGGGATAGAACTAAAAAGTAGAGAAGTTATGCTGAACATGTATCAAACTTTGGTTAAGCCATGCTTAGATTTTGATTAAGTAGACAGAGTTTCCAATCGTGGGGAAGAGCAAAATTAGAGGCCATCGAAATAAGAGAGTCACCAAGAAATCAAATAGGGAATTCAGAAGAAACTTCTTTACCCAGAGTGGTGGGAACATGGAACTCACTACTAGAGAGTGGTTGAAGCAAATAGTGTAGATGCATTTAAGGGGAGGCTTGATAAGCATATGAGGAAGAAAGGAATAGAGGGTTATGCTGATAGAGATAGATGAAGAAAGAAGGGAGGAGGCTACATTGGAGCATAAACGCCGACATGAACTGGTTGAGCTGAGTGGCCTGTTTCTGTGCTATATATTCTATGAATTCAAGCAATAAGGTGCAGTGCACTTTTAATAAGTCAATATCACAATTATGTTGATATAGCTGTCAAAATTCATTTGCACACTTCTCCTGTCAACCTTTCCCATTATACATTCAATGTCCACATTTATAATCGAAATTGCCTTTGCCAGGCCATAATCACACCCTCCTGCCAGTGGAGGCACTGCAACAGTAAGCTGTAATTACACCCCGACAAGCTTACATAGGAAATTCCTATTATAAATGTGGACGTTTGGATTTATAATGGAAATATAAAAATAAGGACAGGATGTCTATCTTTAAAATAAGGTCAGGATTTCCTTTGGAGACCCTGGTCCAATTAACCTCAGTTTCTAAGCCCATTTCACCTGATGACTACATTTGGTCTCAATTCCCCATGTTCAACACTGTGGGAGATGGATTTGTGTACTAAAACCAACTGTAATAGCATCTGGGCAAATAAATGGAATGCAGGTACAGATCAGCCACGATCTAACTGAATGGTGGAACAGGCTTGAGGCACTGAATAGCTTCCTCTTGCTCCTTGATCTGCATTGTAAAATTTCTTCAGTTACGTTATTGTAAGTCGAGTTTAACAATATGCCTCCATTGGTCATGTGATGTAAATTCAGCTTGAAAAACTGAATTAATAGCAGTGATGAAAAAGAATGATGCAAATGCACAGAATTTCATTTAATTAAAAACTTGCAAATAGAATTAAGAAACTACATATTTTTTCTAAACTACTCCAGCTTCACAGTAATGACTGAACACAACACTGAAAGCTCCACTTCCAGCATGAGACAGCCGAGTGGAGATTAGTGCTAATTTCTACAGCACACATTCATATGTCCCTGTGACATACACTGAAATTGAACATATCACATGGCAATATGAACTACAGTTTGCAACCGGACTTGTGGCTCAATCCTGGCAATTTCTGAAAGACATGATGCGCTTCAATACTTCGACTACTCTACTTACAGGAGCACTGTTCAAGGTCAGTTTCACGGTGTGATTGAATTGGTCAATTAAGATCTTAGGCTTTCCTGTTGTAGTTTACAAGGTCATCTTCACCTCTACAGGGATGCTGTTTCCCATCCATTAAAACCATAAATCTGTCTGTTAATCTCCCTCTAACAACACTTTACTTTAAAAGTTGACATGTTCAACATCCTGTCGATAAATATCCCAGTAATGAGAAAAGGAGGCCATTTCGCACATTGTGCCTCTTTGAAAGAGCTATCCAATTAGTCTCACTCTCCTGCTCTTACCCCTTTGCCTTGCAGTTTTTTTTTCTCTTTTAAAGTACTTCATTAAAGTGTTATTGAAAGGACACAGAGGTCTTGTTTGAAAATAATACTTGCTGGAAGTCACCTGTCTTCAGATAAATACCCAGCAGGGTCTTTTTGACTTGGGGGAGATGTTTACAGAGAAGTGACAGGTCAAGATTTATAGGAGTCAGGAGGTGTGACTCTTGAGGTATTGTTTTTGGCTTTGCTTTGGACAGTGTGTTGGGGTGTGAACTGTTTTGAAGACAGTTGGAGAAAACCAGCCAAGAGAACAGTCACCATCAGCTCATCCTCTTCCATCTCTTTGAGAGCTTTCTGAGAATCAAGTGTAAGAAATAGAGAAGCTGATGCTACATTTCTCCAGAAAAGTCTGCCAGAAACCCGTTGCCGCATTTTTCCTGGCAAACTGATCTTCAACACGCCTGCAAATAACTGTTCTAGAAAGATCCCAGTGGCAGCCAAACCAAAAAGAGACACCTGACATCTTTCCATATCTTCCCTTTTTTCTTCAAGAATTATCAAGTATTTAGCCAAAGTATTTTTTTTGTCTTTTTTTTGTAACAAATCTCTAAAGAGAAATTCTTTATTTTTCAGTTCACCGGTGTGTGGGTGTGCGGCTAAGATAAAAGGGAATTCTCATATTTCAATCTGTGTTAATGCTTTGTTTCGTTACTGGTTAAGTCTTGTTTTATAATAAACTGAATTTTGTTGTTTATTCAAGAAACCTGGTTGGTGTACGTTGTTCTGGGATAAAGAGTAGAGTCTATGATTGACCGCATCAGTAACTGGGTAAACATTTAAATATATGTTGTGGCCTGTGCAGAAGTGGAATTAGAAAAGTCAGTGCACTCCTCCCACCTCAGTCGTAACACAGCCAATGAGTGAATAAATGAATGATGTCTATACTGCACCTGTAAGTCAAGCTGGGTCATCTTCTCCTTGGTTTCACCAAGCTGATTGGTGAGTTCACTAATAGTAGACTCAAGGGAGCGAGCTCGGTCTTCAGCAGCACGCAGCTGAGATTTCTGCTCCTGCATTTGCTTGTGTAAATTCTCTTGTGCTTGGTTGTGACTCTCCGTTTGATTTTTCAGCTTCTCAGTCAACTGAGCAACCTAATGTTTCGATATAGAGAGCAATCACCAGCATAGAATTAACATTCACAAGGTTACAGCCACATCAGCGGAGGTAAATGTAACACTATAGTGTAAGGAAAAAGTTAATCAGACTGTCCTGAAGTCTATTAATGTTATACTGCTTTCAATCTCTCTTTATATTGTAGTAATGCTAACCTTTAGCCTTTGCCTGTTAAGCAGGTAGGTCAAGTCAATGTAAAGTACTGGGCTGATGGACCGGGGCTGACCCTGAGGCAATGGCAATAAGACTTTAAGACACTGCCCACTAATTACAGTGTGGGAAAATAGTTATTGCTGCAGAGGAAAACATCTGGGCACACATCATCCTTTTAACTGGTATGAATGATACAGAAGCAAAAACTGACTTATAATTCAAGATTTTCTAATAGCAATGGTATGGAAAAGTTAACTCATCGATAAGATAGTGATGGAGTTATACTTGTTAGCATAATGGAAAAAGAGCTTTTTAAGGAAAACTAAAGTTATTAATAAGGGATAAGTCAATTAACTCTCCTTATATGGAGTTACAGAAAGATGCAATGCAGAATTGTGTGGATTATGTGGAGGGAGTAAGAGAGATGTATAAAAATTGGGTGGTTGTGCACTGGCCAGTGTGGGATTGGGGCAGACTGGCAAGCGTGGAGAAGCTAAAAGTGGCCTCAGCATCCCCTGAGCTAGAGAGGGACAAACGCTACTGATCACAGCCCAGTGACTCCTGCCATTGAGAATCTCACATGAGCAGGACTGGGAACAGCTGCATCATTCTCAATCTCCTCACAGGCAACACACTCAGTCTAGATTCACACAAAGAACAGCCATTTGGGAAGGAGGCCAGCTCCTTAGAGATGTACTTCTGTTGATTCTCACTGGTGAAATTGGACACAAATGGGACTTCATTCGGCGCAGAGATAATGGGCCAAGTGGCCTCTTTCTGTGCTGTAAACTTTCTATGATTCAAACTGAATATTTGGCAGGGTAAACAGTGCATGGCAAAAGCGACTCTGCCTGTTGTGTGTCTCTGCCCATGTCCAATCTCACCCCCAATGCCTTCAGGAAAAAGGGGGGGGGGGGATGGAAACTACCACTTTAATATACATGACATGTTATTGTTCATTTGAAGAATATTTCTGGAAATAATTCTGATCATGTTTGTCTGCTCTATCAAAATAGCTTGCTTGCCTACTACAATAATGCTGCCTCCAAATCTACACAACGTTAATGGGTTTCATCAGCACTGGTACAGTGACATACAAGCATCACATATAAATGTCAAAGTGAGAGTGTGGACTGGTGTACCTGGTCTTGCAGGGCATGGTTCTTCTCCTGCAGTTGATTCACAATGGCCACTTCGCCCTTGCCATCTTGAATTTTACTGAAAAGCTCCTCCCGCTCAGTTTCAAGCTGCACCATGCTGTCTTTACTCTTCTGCAGCAGAGCCTCCAGATTCTGAATCTTCTGGTCTTTGTCCCCGATCTGGCGCAGCACTTGTTCCAGATCATTCTAAAACAAAATATGTCAGAAATGACAAACTCTGCTAAAGGTAGGCAGTTCAAACCAAAAACACCATACCTTTTGACACTGCAAATACTCAGCTGTACATCCTGTTCCAAAATCAAGAAAGACATCAATTGTTGTGGGTATTTTACCTGTGGATCGAGACTTTACTAAAATCACTGCAGACCCCATAAAGGTCATAAACAAAGAAGCTGAACGCCAATATATTTGAATGCCCTGCATTTTCTGTGTGTTTTTAAAAAATAAATGGCATATACCTAACCCAGTTTCTTCAGATCACCAGACACAGCATGAAAAGGCTAGTCTTAAAAAGGCTTGCATTTCTATACTGCCTTTTAAAACCACAGTATGTCACAAAGCACTTCACAGCCAATGAAGTAATTCTGAAATGTAGTCAATGTTGTAATGTAGGAAACATGGCAGCTAACTTTGTGCACAGCAAGCTCCCATAAACAGCAATCTAATAATGACCAGTTCATCTGTTATTAAGTGGTGTGTGGGTTGAGAAATATTAGCCAGCGCATCATGGATAACTCCCCTGCTCTTCTTCAAAGTAGTGCCATGGGATCTTTTACGTTCGCCTGAGAAGAGAGACAGGGCCTTGGTTTAATGTCGCATCTGAAAGACAGCACCTTCAACAGTGCAGCACTCCCTCAGTTCTGGGCTGGGGTATCAGTCTGGATCTTGTGCTCAAATCTACAAACAAGATGCATTGCAGCAACTCACCAAAGCTCCTTCAGCGGCACCTCCCAAACCCACAACGTCTGCCACCTAGAAGGACTAGGGCAGCCGGTGCATGGGAACACCGCCACCGCCAAGTTCCACACCAACCTGATTTGGAAATGTAATCACTGTTCCTTCACTATTGCTGGATCAGAAGCCTGGCATTCCCTATCTAAAAGCACAGTCGGAGCACCTTCACAGGAACTTCAGCGGTTGAAGACAGTGGCTCACCATGACCTTCAAAAGGGGAACCAGGGACGGGCAACAAATGCTGGCCTTGCCAGTGACACTCAAATCTTGAGATTGATTTTTTTAAAATCTAACTGTACAATTACTCCCCCATGTGGAGCCTGTTAACTGACTCAACATAGACTGAGTCGAATACCTGTGTTTCCCTCAGCTGGGACGTGGTCTTCTGCTGGCCAGTCTGTAGCTCCTGGTGCTGTTGTCTTAGTTTGTCCAACTGATGCTGTACTTCAGTCATGGCAGTTGTACTTTCCTTTACCTGAAACAAGCCCAATATATATTTTAAAAAACACTACAAAAATCATTCAGGAGGGCACTGGCCTCCAAAACAGCAATAAGAATACTTGACCATTGTGCGTCTGAAGGCTCATACTGCAGCAGATAATCAGGGCCTTCAGCTTCTTCCAGAAACGGTTATAAACTGGGAATTATGGCACAGATCAGCAATGCAACATCCCATCATATTTAGGTTCTTTCTGTAGGGTCTAGGCCTGTATAAACAACCTCCCCTTCTCCTCCCCCTCCCCAGGGGTGCAAGGAGCCACAAAGCCAACATCCAATAGCCGATCCTCTCAGGATCATTAAACAATAAGGATATCTTGGCTGACACTCCTCTCCTGTACATTGGTCGACATATTGGAGAAGCTCTCCAGACTACATAGGTTGCCAGCAAACTGGGTCAAAGCAGAGGTTGCTGTAGGCATCAATTGTACTGTACAAGTATTTGCTCAGCATCTACTGGTCACAGCTGAGGACTGAAATGACTCACTGCAATTTTAAAGCTACAACTTGGCACAGGTCAAATATCATTTGAAATATATCCAGGGGCAAAGTTCACTGACAAAGATACAGACAAAAGCTGCACCATATGCTTTACTTTACAGAGCAACATCAGTAAGACTGAGGCTGAAGAAATAAGTGAGAGCAGGATTGATCACAGCTGTTCACAGAACATGGGACGAGAGATTTGGGTAGAAGGATCCCAACACTATTACAGGCCACACAGTGGGTAGGAGGAGGATTTTAACACCATTACAGAACAGTCATTGAAGATTTCCCGTGTGGAAATGCCCGTTTTTAGTATGTGGAAAATGTATGAAAATGATTGCTTTGTTTGTTCTTGCTTTAGCCAATGGGCTGATCAATATATAATGTGCCAAAATAGTTCATGCTTGCACTTGGATTTCTACAGACTCAAGATAAAAGTAACTATTTTGCAAATTGTTTCACAACTAAATAAATAATTTCTTTAGCAATTCACGTTGAAATTACTTCAAATACATGTTATACACAAACAGCTTAAAGAGTGTCTCATATGAAATCTAGCAATTGATAGACCATACATGAAAAGGAAGGAATGAAAAAGGTACATCTCTATAGCACCTTCCATGAGCTCAGGACATTCCATAAGTGCTTCCCAGCCGAAGAGTTGTGGTTTTGTAGACAAACGCAGCACAGAGCAAATTCCCGCAAACACTAATAAGACAATCAAATTTCAAGTGTGAAAGCACTTTAAGCTGCCACTATGGTTTACCATGTTTTTGAAACATTTTAAGCTCAAGAGCAAAATAAATGGCTTATTGAAAGGTGGTAGAAATATTTGCAAGTTGGTTATTTTTATCTCTAATCTATTGAATTACTGAAGCTAACAGGAAATATTTTGTTAATGAGGATACTGACTAATGAATCGCCACTTAATCTTTTTTTTTAAGTGATGTTGGTTAAGGGATAAATACTGACCAGTCCACCAGGAAGAACCTCCCCACTCCTCCACCCCCTCGGTTCTTCTTCGAAACAGTGGCATGGGATCTTTTATGTCCACCCAAGGAGGCAGATGGGGCCTTGGTTTAACGTCTGATCTGCAGGACGCACTTCAAGAGTGCGGCACTCCCTCAGTACTGCACTGGAGTGCCAGCTTACAAAGTTTGCTTGAGCCTTTGGCGTGGGGCTTGAACCCTTGATCTTCTGACTCAGAAGTGAAGTGAATAGTAGGACTGAAGGAGGGTAGAGAGAGTGGGAGGGTCAAGGTCATGGGCAGATAAAAGTGAAGAACAAGATGATTAAACTTGAGACGTTCTTGGACCAGGAGCTAATGTAAGAAGAGGTGGAAGTGGGTGCCATTCATGATGGCGAGGACGTAGGGTTAAATACTGAGCCAGTTAAATACTTAACCCGTTGAGATTACAACTCATTCCCACTACAAACTGCATAATCTTGTCAATGACTCCACCATGAATAAGCAGTGGTGTTTTCGGTTCTGCTGAGTGCAAGAAGCTGTTTAACCCATGCAGAGCTGAGAAGAGGAGTCAACTGTAGGCACAATCCACATGCACTCCTTACCTGTTCCTCAGTGCGGGAGAGTTTGAGCTGCAGATCAGCCACTTGCTGTTCCTTGTCCTTCAACTTCTCGCCAGACAACTGCCTTTGCTCCTTCAACCTGCCCTGTACTTCACCAAGCTGCCTCTCAGTCTCCAGAAGCTTCGCATGGAGCTATCAAGAAGACGAGTTCAATGAGCATGTCAGGTTACTGTGAGCAGGCACGCGGCCATCCAACCACATCAAGAACTGACTCCTTATACGACTAGATATTCAGCATAAATCTATTACATTACTACAAAATATAGGCTGGAGTTTTCAATTTGGGTGCAATCGGTGAAACGAGCACAATTAGTGGGTGTTCCCAATAGTGATTAATTCACCACGTGGGCATGGCCTGCTTCTCGCACCAAGTTTTTAAATCTGCTGCAAAAGATTGCATTAACTCAAGTTGCACTGTATGTAATTTGCACTCAAAATTCATTACAGCCGTGAAGTACATTTGAACGGTAGTCACTTTTCTACAGAAAGAAATGCAACAGGCAATTCGTACACAGCAAGATCCCACGAACAGAGCCCGAGTTTGACCCAATAATAATATACCCAACTATCACACTTGTATTTAAAATGTACTCTCTCACACTGTTTCTTCAAACAGCCTCCGCACCCAACACTCCACCAGTGTTTAATCCATCACATCTAATAACAGATGAGGAAGGCCATTTTGTAATTTGTCTTCACTGCTCTATCTGGAAGTATATCCCCACACGCTGATCCCTTTGTGTGAAGAATTTCCTAATATTAGTCTCTGTTTTGCTTCTAGTTGGAACCTGTCCTATTCTCTCAGCTTAACGCTCTCACCTTACCCTTGCATTCCTTTTAACTAACTGATGGACCTCCATTAGATCATCTCTCACACACCTCGATACACTATTATCCAGCTTTTCCCTCATCCATTACATTCTGCAACTTTCTGCTCTTCTTCAGAACTGAGAGGTTACTGCCATCAGGAAAGACTAAAAAGGCTAAGGCTCTTATCTCTAGAAAAATGAAAGCAGAGGAGTGACTTGACAGGTCTTTTAAAGATTATGAAAAGTTTCGATAGGGCAGCTGTCAGGAGGACGTGTCCACTTGTGGAGGAGTTACTAACTAGGGGGCCATAAATACAAGACAATCACTAATAAATCCAATAGGGAATTCAGCAAAATCCTCTTTACCCAGAGAGTGGCGAGAATGTGGAACTCACTACCACATGGAGCTTGCTGGAGTTAATGGCATAGATGCATTCAAGGAGAAGTTAGATAAACAACTGAGAGAGAAAGGGACTGGAAGGATATGCTGATAGGCTGAGATGAAGAAAGAGAGGAGGTTCACATGGAGCATAAACACTGGAATAGACCTGTTGGGCCGAACGGCCGGTCTTTGTTCTGTACATTCTATCCAATTTTATCCAATTCACAACTAAATGTACTTGCAAGCTTGGATACACTGCCTTACATTACAAACATCAGATTCTTTATATGTACAAGTCCCAGCATTAACCTCTCTCAGGCACTGTAACTGCCTGCCAATCCAAGAATGCCTCTTCTAACTGAATCTCTAAAACATCTCCAATTGAATTCACATTCAGGTCACAAGGCTCCATCCAGTTCCCTATCCTCGATTACAGGGACCAACGTCCTGGACAGAACCTTAGCAAAAGCCTTCTCTAAGATCTCTGTGCTCGACATCCAATGATATCCTATATACTATGCAACTGACTGTCAAAAGATCTCCACTATTGAGCCAGATGAGACTTATTTCTAGCAAAAACAACAGTAACTCTCCTTGTCCAGCTTATATTTTCACAAGTGCCCACTTACTCTGCTCACAGTAACGGATGCTAGCAATTTACACGCTACCAACATTAAGCTCTGAAACACTCTGCCTGAAAGTCTGGTGAAAGCAGATTCAATAGTAACTTTGACAATGGAATCGAATACTTGAAAAGGAAAAATTGCAGTCTTATGGGGGGGAAGAGAAACAGGAGAGTGCGACTAATTGGATAGCCCTATCAAAGAACTGGCACAGACATAATGGGCCAAATGGCCTCCTTCCGTGCTGTATGCTATGATTTGGAAGTAAAGAACTCCATTAACACAAAGTTCAGAGATCCCAACACTATGTCACTCATCTCCGAAGAGCCACTGGGGCTGAGGGGCTACCTCAACACTAGAGAATCCACAGTGGTAACCCAGCAGGGTCTTAATCTCTCTGCTGCAAACTGTACTATTACTATTGTTATATATCAAAGCAAAACAAGGTCTACAATGATAGCTGACACTGCCTTTCAGACACGAGGGAAGGGAATTCCTGGGACAATGTTTAATTTGCAGTTGTCCCCCAGCCTACCCTGCCCCCCGCAGAGAAAAGTTTTTAAATTAGTACAGTAAAACAACATTCTTGTCATTATTTGTTTCCTCTGGTGGGGAACAAACAACCAGGGGGCAAAAACTTAAAATTAGAGATAGGCCATTCAGAAGCGAGATCAGGAAGGACTTTTTAAACATAGTATTTACAGCACAGAAACTGGCCACTCAACCCAACAGATCTATGCTGGTGTTTCTCACACAAAGGGTAACAGAAATCTGTAATTCTCTCCCCAAAAGACTGTAGATGTTGGGGAACAATTGGAACTTTCAAGACTGAGGTCGATGGATTATTAGGTAAGGGTATCAAGAGATACAGAATAAAGGTGGGTAAATGGAGAGGAAGTGCAGACCAGCCTTGAGCTAACTGAATGATGTAGCAGGTTCGGAAGGCTGAATGACCGATTCACGTTCCTAATGTCTCTATTATGAAGCAAACATCCGACTTAAATTTCAAGCACCGAAGTGCAGAAAAACCTTTGAAACACCAGTGCAGCATTGGAAATTTCACAGTCACTGCCATTGATATGTAGCACCTCACCTGATTCAGCTCATTCTGCAGCTGAACTTTCTGCTGCTCCTTCTCGTCTCTTTGTTGCTGCGTCTGTTTGAACTCAGCCCGAAGCTGGTGGTACTTGGTTTCCACTTCCGATAGCTCTCCCTTCAGTTTCTGGCTAGTATCCCCACTCTGATTTAATTCAGTGTGTGCTCTTTGCATCAATGACTCGGCAGCCGTCAGCTTTGCCTGGAGCTGCTGGTTATCCAGCTCCTTCTCCTGCAGGCTAGTCTGCAAACTCTTCTTGCTTAAAGACTCCTCATTTAGACGATCATGCAGTTGCTGAAACTCAACTTGTTTCTTGGATAGATTTTCTGACAGTTTCTGAAATAATGTGATTACAGATTTTTATTATGGTACCTACAATGTAAATGCAATTACTATTACGTAGTGCCGTGGTTATGTTAGTGGAGTAATAATCCAGAAAACATTAGCTCAAACCCTGCCACAGTGGGGTACATAGAACAGTGGTTATGCTACTGGACTAGCAATCTTGAGACCCAACTAATGATCTGGAGTCACAGAATCAGAGTTATACAGGCCCTTCGGTCCACTGTGTCTGCGCCGGCCAGCAAGTCTATCTATTCTAATCCCATTTTCCAGCACTTGGCCCGTAGCCTTGTATGCTATGAAGTTTCAAGTGCTCATCTAAATACTTCTTAAATGTTGTGAAGGTTCCTGCCTCTACCACTTCTTCAGGCAGCATGTTCCAGATTCCAACCACCCTCTGGGTGAAAACATTTTTCCTCAAATCCCCTCTAAACCTCCTGCCCCTTACATTAAATCTATGCCCCCTGGTTACTGACCCCTCTGCTAAGGGAAAAAGTTTCTTCCTAGCTATCCTATCAATGCCCCTCATAATTTTGCATACCTCAATCAGGTCCCCCCTCAGCTTTCTCTGCTCTAAGGAAAACAACCCTAGCCTAGCCAGTCTCTCTTCATAGCTGAAATGCTTCAGCCCAGGCAATATCCTGGTGAATCTCCTCTGCACCCTCACCGATGCTGAGGAGACATGGGTTCAAATAAATCTGGAATTTTTAAAAATGCTGTACTTGAAGTGGTGTCCATGAGACTAACGGATTGTTGTAAAAACTCATCCAGTTCACTAATAATATCCTTAAGAGAGGAAATCTGCCATTCATACCCAGTCCAGCTGATAGGTGACCCCAGACCCACAGCAATGTGATTGTTAACTGAAGTGGCCGAGCAAGCCTCTCAGTTGTATTCAAGAAGATGGCTTATCATCTCCTTCTTAAGGGCAATTAGGGATATGAATGAAGAAAAGAACAGTTTGAGACTCTGAATTCAGTTTATGACCTAGAAATAAAAAGCTACCGCGAGTACAAATGAAAACAACGCTGTTGGGTTGTTCTAAAAATCTAACAGGCTCACTAATGTCCTCTAGGGAAGAAAATCTGCCTTCCTGATCTGATCTGGTCTCTTTGTGACTCCAGTCCCAAATCAACGTGGGTGACTCTTAACTGCCGTTTTAAGTTGCCACTCAGTTGTATCAAACAACTAGAGTTCACCATGACCCGCCACCACCATCTCAAGAACAACTATGGATAGGCAATAAATCCAAAGCCCACATCCAGAGAATGAATGAAAAGCAAACTTATGCTGCAAATTGAAATGAAGACTTTAAGCACTTGGAAGTACTGTTCAAAAATATCACCTGATCAAATTTTTATTAATTTGAAAGCATGTCCCCTGATGTCACATGACTGTCAAAATACCAAGTCTACTTTAAACACGGGAGAAAATGTCCAACTTTGACCAAATCAGTCAAGTCCATTAGACAATCATACAGAACAGGAGGCCATTCAACACATTGTGCCTGTGCCAATTCTTGGAAAGACCTTTCCAATTAGTTCTGCTGAACTGCTTTTTCCCCATAGCCATGAAAATTCCTCCTTTTCCTGTATGAATCCAAATCGCTTTTCATAGTCATTAGTGAATCTGCTTCTGCCACCCTTTCAGACAGTGCATTCCAGATCACAACAACTCACTACTTCAGAACAATTTTCACTCCACACCTCCCCCACAACCACCTGGTCCCAGATTTGTTCTTGTCTATCTTAAATCTGCATCCTCTGGTTACTGACCCACTCTACCAAAGCCCCTCATAATTTTGAGCATTACCATACCTCCTCTTAATCTCTTTTGTTCTACAGAGAACAATTTCAGTTTCTCTAATCTCTCCACATAACTGAAGTATCTCATAAGAACATAAGAACTAGGAGCAAGAGTTGGCAATTCAGCCCCTCGAGCCTGCTCCGCCATTCAATATGATCATGGCTGATCTCATCCTGGGTTCTATTCTAGTAAATCTCCTCCGCACCCTCTCCAAGGTCTTGGCTATTCTAATTCATGAAGTCTGGCAGTGAAGGTTAAAACTGGAGCCTACTCTTCACACTTTAATAAGCTTTTATTTATAGAGATACATATTGCAAACTTGTACCTCCTAACCTGACCACCACTGTTTCAGTCTGTTCCTATTTATAGGGGCACAAGTGAATCCCCAGTTAATGCCCATCACTGGATTACAATTAAACACACAATTAACACTGACACCCTTCCTAAAGTGTGGTTTTCAGATCTGGACAACTCCATCCTTTATCACTAATGTCTTATTTGGGGAATGAAAGGGGCTCTAACCCTACCTGCTTAAAAACAAAGATATGCTTTTTGAAGAGTAAAAGGTTTAAATGAAATGTAAGTTTTTAACTTGCTGAAATTATAATCTAAAGTATGCATCAACCCTCACTGATTTTGTTTCAGGTTACCCAGTAACGAGCCTCAGCTTCCAAAACAGATATTTCACACACCTGGTTTTGCTGCTTCATTTCCTCGCACTCCTGCCGGACCTTCCACATCTCCTCGCTATGTGCGGCGTTCTCCTGCTGAATTCTGGCAAGCTCTGCCCTTAGCTCAGTTACAGAGGCCTTGAAGCAACAACAGAATTCTCAAGTTAGTTTTTGTAAAATGTGCAAGGATACTCAGTCACAATAAAAAAAACCCACTGTACTGCTGTTCAAAAAGGTGGAATGTGAATGATGCCAGACAACCAGACTTCTGAATTAAACTGACACAGAAGACTACTTTCACAGATCAGAGTTGAAAATAGGAACAGGAGGAGAATATTCAGCCCCTTGAGCTTGTACAGCCATTCAATTAGATCATGGTTGATCCTTATCTCAACTCGATGAACTACCCACCTTGGTTCCATATCCCTTACCCAACAAAATCTATCAATCTCAGATCAGACATATTTAATTGACCCCCAGCCTCAACAGCTTTCTGGGGAAGAGTGTTCCAGATTGGTCTACCCTTTGTGTGATCAAGTGGTTCCTGTCATCACTTTGAATGGCCTAGCTCTAATTTTAAGGTTATGTGCCCTTGTTCTGAGATTGATAGATTATTAGGGTTGAATGGTCCAATCTTACTCCTATGTGAAATGAAAACAAAGATTTAACCAAGAAAACACTTCATTTTTGCAAAACGTCCAAAGACCATTTTTAAATGGCCTGCAGCAATAACTGATACTCTCCACAAATTAAGTAGTAGCACAGTCCAATGATATCCTAATATAATTATGGCGACTGTGTTTGGCAATCAATTTACTTCCATCCCACCAATCAGAGTCAGACGTCAAGAGCAGACTTCATCGATCAACCCATTTGAACATAAACCACAAGAAATTTCACTCTTCAACTACATTACAAATTCTAAAAATTATTTAATGCAAGTAATTGTTCCTTAGGAAGACCTTAACAAGATTTGGCCCACTGCAGCTTCAGTCTTTAAAATCTAAACCAAGTTAAACTGAAGGAATTGTGTGTTACTGATTTTAACAAGTGTAAAAATTCAGCTTTAAACCAGGGAGTCTTGGAGAGTGACAGTACAGTATTACATTAGAGTATGTCCCAGCCACAATCTTAACATCCATGACTCACCACTTCAGTGGAGAAGAGATAGAAAGTCATCCAAAACTTGCAGCGCGAGGGACTGAATCAGAGCAAACACTTGGCACAACATGTATCCAATGAGAGATTATAAATATTGCACATCATGCTTCATTTCAAGTCAGCTTCAATAAAAAACCATTACTCCCAGCAAATAATTGAAGTAAAGGGCGTATAGATCCACAGGTCACTGAAAGTGGCAACGCAGGTGGATAAGGTAGTCAAGAAGGTATACGGCATGCTTGCCTTCATCGGTCAGGGCATAGAGTATAAAAATAGGCAAGTCATGTTGCAGCTGTACAGAACCTTAGTTAGGCCACACTTAGAATATTGCATGCAATTCTGGTCGCCACACTACCAGAAGGACGTGGAGGCTTTGGAGAGGGTACAGAGGAGGTTTACCAGGATGTTGCCTGGTCTGGAGGGCATTAGCTATGAGGAGAGGTTGGAAAAGCTCGGATTGTTTTCACTGGAACGACGGAGGTGGAGGGGCGACACGATAGAGGTTTACAAAGTTATGAGCGGCATGGACAGAGTGGATAGTCAGAAACTTTTTCCCAGGGTGGAAGAGTCAGTTACTAGGGGACATAGGTTTAAGGTGAGAGGGGCAAAGTTTAGAGGGGATGTGCGAGGCAAGTTTTTTTTTTTTTTTACACAGAAGGTGGTGAGTGCCTGGAACTTGCTGCCAGGGGAGGTGGTGGAAGCAGATACGATAGCGACGTTTAAGAAACATCTTGACAAATATATGAATAGGAAGGGAATAGAGGGATATGGGCCCCGGAAGTGCAGAAGGTGTCAGTTTAGGCAGGCATCAAGATCGGCGTAGGCTTGGAGGGCCGAATGGCCTGTTCCTGTGCTGTACTGTTCTTTGTTCTAAAGACGGGTTTTCAATCAAGTGATGGAAATTTTAAACAAAGTTCCAACATATAAATCCACAGTAAGCCAGGTCTGGCCTTGCAAAAATGACTGAACTACAAACTTCAAACGATTTGCTGTAGCAGGTTTAACAATCAGGAGAGGGTTTCGCTCGAGGGCTAGTGTGAAGATTTACCTCAAGTTTAAGTTTCTCTTCTGATTGCTTCCCCGTGGAGAAAAAGAAAGTGAAGAATGACAGCATGGAAGATGGAGAGAAATTAAACATCACTTTACAAACAACAAAATTACATCGTGACAGCATCAACACTCAAGCCTATTCTTTATTTGATTAATGAAAACTGGAAGGATGTAAATAAGGAAACATGTCAGGCAGGACAATGAAGAACAGCACAGCATCATACTGGCACTAATCTGTCAGATACACCCAACACACATGGTCCAACTGCAACCTAACATGCCCGCGTAGAAACTGGTGAGATCAGGTGCAACCCTGCTTTACATCCCCATTGAAGTCAACAGATGCAGTATCAGGTGGGGCATGAAACCAGCGTTCCAGCCGATTGCATGGGTTTCCCACCCGACAGGTTAGGTTTAATTTGCCCCACAGTATGCACATACACGCAACACACACACACAAGTGTATACAAATGAGCGCTCACATGTGTATATAAAGGCATACACAAATGCACACACAAAATATGCTCATTAAATACCTAATACCAAGTGATGGAGCAGCAAAAAAATGCTCGTTTGAGATTGAGTTGATGTAATTCATTCAATTACTCAGCCAGTTACGAAGAAAGATGAATGGGCGGTATAAGCAGATTCAATAGTAACTTACAGCTCCAGCGACCCGGGTTCAATTCTGGGAACTGCCTGTGTGGAGTTTGCAAGTTCTCCCTGCGTCTGCGTGGGTTTTCGCCGGGTACTCCAGTTTCCTCCCACCACCAAAAGACTTGCAGGTTGATAGGTAAATTGGCCATTATAAATTGCCCCTAGTATAGGTAGGTGGTAGGAAAATATAGGGACAGGTGAGGATGTGGTAGGAATATGGGATTAGTGTAGGATTAGTATAAATGGGTGGTTGATGGTCGGCACAGACTCGGTGGGCCGAAGGGCCCGTTTCAGTGCTGTATCTCTAAATAAAAATTTAAAAAAATAAATATACTTGAAAAGGAACAAAATGCAGGGCTATGGAGAAAAAAAAAAGCAGGGGAGTGAGATTAGTTGGACAGCTCAACTGGAAAGCAAACACAGCCACAATGGGCCGAATGGATCCTTCTGTGCTGTTTGATTTGGAGGCTATTCAGGCGTCAAAGTTTTCACTGAAGAATAACCAAGCAAGTTATAGATCTCCGAAGTTAAAGGCATAGCTTTAACTCCAGTTGATTATTCGGCATTTAACTCTACCAGCTGAATCAGGAGACACTGTCAAACAGGCGTGAACGCGATCTTACCTCCGCTGTGCTACTTTGCACCTTCAGCTGCTCATTTTCATCTTTCAGTTTATCAGATCGCCTCTCCTGCTCAAGACTCATCTGATCCATCAGGGTCTGAACCTGCACCAATTCCTTCTTCAGAACTGACACGTCCTCCAGTCCAGGCCGCTGAAGCTTAGATGCAACCACAACTGCAATTAGGTTTCTGACCAGTGTTATTCCAGGAGCTACAAGCAGCTTCCATTTTATCAACCGCCAATAACACAAACATACCAATTAAACTCTGGGGTTCACATTTACTAAAGACAAGGTGAAGAACTGAACCGGTGGGCCTTTTGTTTCATGCCTTTTACTCTGAAGACTCGCCATTTTCTTCATGGTTCTGCCTGGATATTCCAAAAGAACCTTTTGCAATCCTTAACTTCTGTGTTTCACACATTTTGAAAACAATTCCTGGGATGTAGCTGAAATTTACTGCCTGGCGAGACTGGTGGCCGGGTGGATAAGAGAGAGACCTAGTGAATGAGAGCACAACAAGACTGGCAGGGAGGATAAAACAGTGGCCCCAAGAGCGAGAGCACAGCAAGAACAGCGGGGAGAATAAAAGAACAGCCTCGAGGGAAAGAGCACAGAGACACCGGAAGGGAGGGTAAAAGAGCAGCTAAGAGTGAGAACAGTGGGGAGAATAAAAGAGCGGCCGAGAGAGAGAGAGCATAGCGAGACCGGTGGCAGGGAGGCTAAAAAAGCAGCCGAGAGAGCACAATGAGACCGGTGGGGAGGATAAAAGTGCAGCCAAGAGCGAGAGCACAGTGAAACTGGCGGGAAGGATAAAAGAGAGAGAGCACAGCAAGACCAGCGGGGAGGCTCTATGGAGGGTTCAGAGTGAAACCACCATGTTCAAAAATAAACTCCAAGTTTGACGTCACATGAAAGCAGGTAAGTGATTGGTTGGTGAGAATTTCTTTTTTTCTCTCTAAAACCAAAAGGGCAGTCTTTCAAATTCGGAGCCAGGAAATCAATAACCTCCTTCAGGGTGGGTATATCAGGGAGTGAATTAATAACATTAGCACCAAGCAGGTATAGAGGGATTAATTAAAATTAATAATTTAAACAAGATCCAAATAAATTCTAAAAGAGGGAATAGTGTTTTTTTTTAACATCACGGATGGGCAGCTGCAACCTGTCGCTTGCAATTCCTGCGCCACGTGGGAACTCCAGGACACTTAATGTGTCTTGGGTGACCACATTTGTAGGAAGTGTCTCCAGCTGCTTCAGCTCGAGCTCAGGATTTTGGAGCTTGAGGGGCAGCTGGAGTCACTGCAAAGCATTCAGGAGTAGGAGAGTTTCCTGGATTGTACGTTCCAGGAGGTGGTTGCCCCACAAGCACTAAGAGTTCAGGATAGTAGTTGTTTGGCCATTCGGAAGACGAGGAAGAGGCAGCAGGTGCAGGAGTCTTCGGGGTGTGTGCCACTGTCAAACCAGTACTCAGCATTGGAGACTGCTGGGAATTATGATAACCTGAAGGAGTGCAGTCCAGACCAGGGCACCAATGGACAAGGGACTGCACTGGAGAGAGCAGTAAATGCAGCAATGCAGTTGTTACAAGAGATTCCGTAGTCAGGGGGACAGACATACATTTCTGTAATCGTCATCGTGAGTCCCGCATGATGTGTTGCCTCCCAAGTACCAGGGTAAAGGACATCATGGAGAGGGTGCAGGATATTCTGCAGGGGTGAGACCCAGAAGTTGTGGTACACTTTGTTATCAATGACATAGAAAGGGCAAGCATTAAGGCCCTACGGTCAGATTTTCAGAAGCTAGGAAGGAATTAAAGAGTAGGACCTCGAGGATAGTAACCTCTGGATTATTCCTAGTGCCGCACAACGAGAGTAGAAATAGTAAGATAAGGAGGATCAATGCATGGTTTGAAGCATGGCACAGGTGGGAGGGCTTCAGATTCCTGGGGCAGAAGGCACCTATTCAAAAGGGATGGGTTGCACATCAACAGGATTGGCAGCCATGTCCCGTGGGGAGGTTCACTAGTGTGGCTGGGGAGGGTTTAATCTAAATTGGTAAGGGGGATGGGGGGGGGGGGGGGGGGCACTGGCATATAGCAGGAAAGAGGAATAAGGTGCATAAAGGAGTGTGTGTTGGACAGTACTAGAGAAGGTAGTAGTTCCATATTAGATAGGAGCAGACTAAGAAGGCTTACAAGGAATTCAAAGACAGGA
Organism: Heterodontus francisci; assembly: GCF_036365525.1. Lineage (NCBI taxonomy): Eukaryota > Metazoa > Chordata > Chondrichthyes > Heterodontiformes > Heterodontidae > Heterodontus > Heterodontus francisci. The sequence goes on along the minus strand of NC_090397.1, from coordinate 12,074,977 downwards.
TTACAATGCATGTATGTAAATGTACAAAGTGTGATGAATAAGTTTGGTGAGCTACAAGCACAAATAGCAGTATGGGACTATGATGTAGTGACAACAGAAACATGGCTTAATAATTGAGGGGACTGGGCAATTAATATGCAAGGATATAAAGTGTTGAGAAAAGATGGAGAAGGAAAAGAGCGAGAGCAAGAGAGAAGCAAATCTCCAGGGAAAACACAGATGTGCAAGAACAAGACAAGAAAAAACTGTCCCGATTAATTGATGGTACAAGGACTAGGGGACACAGACTGAAGGCTTTGAATAAGAGATGCAAGGGGGAATGTGAGGAAGAACTTTTTTTTTAAAATAAACACAGCGAGTGGTAATGACCTGGAACTCGCTGCCCACGAGGGTGGTGGAAGAGGAGACAGTCAATGATTTCAAAAGAAAGTTAGATGGGCACTTGAAGGAAATAAACTTGCAGGGCCAGGGGGATATTGAACGGGGCAGTGTGACTGACTGGATTGTTCTGCAGAGAGCCAGAATGGACTTAGTGAGCCAAATGGCCTCCTTCTATGCTGTAACTAAGTCGATGACTAACTACAGAAGGTGACATTGGGGGGGCTTTAATTGCCCAACTATTGATTGGGATAATGTTAGAGTAAAGGGAAAGAAGGGGAGGAATTACTGAAATATGTTCAGGAGAACTTCTTCGATCAGTATGTTCTGGGCCCAATTTGAAAGGAGGCATTGCTGGATCTGGTGCTGGAAAACGAGGTGGGCCAAGTGGCTGTTGGGAAGCACTTGGGTAAGAGCGATCATCGTATCATAACTTTAGACTTGTAATGCAGAGAAGCAAGGAACGATATATGGTAGAACGGATAAATGGGAAAAAGGCAAATTTCCATGCGGGAAGAAGGGATCTAGCCAGGATAAAATGGGACGCAAGACGGACAGGAAAAACTAACACAACAAAGGGGTTATTTTTAAGGGAGAGATGCTTCACATACAGCCTAGGTATGTTCCAATAAGGGTGAAAAGGTAGGGGAACCTAAAACAGAGCTCCTTGGACGACGAGTGAGATAGAGGTTACGATATAACAGAAAAAAAGGTGTACGATGCATGTCAGGCAAATTTGTCAAGTCAGAACAAGGCCAAATACAATAAGTTGAAAGCAGAGGTGAAGAGGAAATAAGATTGGCAAAGAGGGAATATGAGAATAGAATGGCAGTCAACATAAAAGGGAACCAAAAAATCTTCTACCGGCATGTAAGTAGTAAGCAGGTAGTAAGAGGTGAAGTGGAGCCTATTTGGGACAAAGAGGGTGATGTATGCTTACAGGCACAGGGAAAGGCTAATATGCTTAATGAGTACTTTGCAGAAGAGTTTACTAATGAAGAGGAATCTGACAACGTAGCGGTAGAAATGGAGAGTAGAGGCAACGGATAGGGTATATATTGAGGGTGGAGGTCTTAAAAAGGCTGGCTATGCTTAGGGTAGATAAGTCTGTGCGGAGTTTACAAGTTCTCCCTGTGTGGGTTTCCACAGGGTGCTCCGGTTTCCTCCCACAGCCAAAGACTTGCAGGTTGATAGGTAAATTGGCCATTGTAAATTTCTCCTAGTGTAGGTAGGTGGGAGGAGAATTGAGCGAAGGTGGGGATGTGGTAGGAATATGGGATTAGTGTAGGATTAGCATAAATGGGTGGTTGATCTGTGATTCGGCACAGACTCGGTGGGCCGAAGGGCCTGTTTCAGTGCTGTATCTCTAAATAAAATAAATAAAGGGTAGAAGGACAGTCCTAACAACTACAGGCTAGTCGGTTTAACATTAGTATAAAAGCAAAATATTGCAGATGTTAGAAATCTGAAACACAAACAAGAAATGCTGGAAATACTCATCGTTGGAGAGAGAAGCAGAGTTAATGTTTCAGGTCAGTGACCCTTCATCAGAACGGTGAGGTGATGCATTTTGGCAGAACGTTTGATAAGGTGCCACTTAAAAGGCTGGTTAACAAAATTAAGGCGCATAGAATAGGAGGGTCAGTGTCCAGTTGGATTAAAAATTGGCTTAAGGACAAAATAATGGCAAGTCATAATAAATGGTTGTTTTTCAGACTGGAGGATAGTAGACAGTGGTGTTCCACAAGGTTCAATGCTAGACCACTGCTTTTTTTTTTAAACTACATATAAATGACTTGGATCTTGGAATACAGAGTAGAAGCTGAAAATTTGCTGATGATCCCAAACTTAGGGTGGCAAAAAGTGAGGATGATATGAGCCGCCTGCAACAGGACATAAATAGGCTAGAATGGGCAGACAAGTGGCAGATGGAATTTAATACAGACAAGTGTGAAGTGATGCATTTTGGCAGAAGGGATAGGGTGAGGCAATATATACTTAAAGGCACAGGTCTAAAGAGTGAACAGGAACAGAGGGACCTGAGGGTGCACGTGCACCTGTGAAGGTGGCAGGACATATTGAGAGAGTGGTTAGTAAAGCATATGTGATCTTGGGCTTCATAAATAGAGGCCTAGCGTATAAAAGCAGGGAAGCTATGCTGAACCTTTATAAAGTTCTGCTTAGGCCCCAACTAGAGTTCTGCGTCCAGTTCTGGTCACCACACTTGAGGAAGTATGTGAGGGTCCTTGAGAGGGTGCTGAGGAGACTTCCCAGAATGATTCCAGGGATGAGGGATTTAAGTTACAAGGTTAGGTTGGAAAAGTTCGGGTTGTTCTCCTCGGAGCCAAGGAGATTGAGGGGAGCTTTGAAAGCAATGTACAGGATTATGACAGGTTTAGATAAGCTAGACAAAGAAAAATAGTTCCCACTAACTGATGGTACAAAGACAAGGGGACACAGAATAAAGGTTTTGGGGAAGAGATGCAGGGGGAAACGGGAGGAAGCACTTCTTTAGCAGCGAGTGTTAATGACCTGGAACTCGTTGTGCACGAGGTGGGTGGAAGCGGAGAGAATGATTTTAAAAGGAAACTGGATAGGCACTTGAAGGAAATAAACTTGCAGGGCAACGGGGATAGAGCGGGGGAGTGAGAGTGACTTGATCTGCTGACAGCCAGCATGGACTCAAAGAGCTGAGCGGCCTCCTTCTATGCCGTAAATGACTGACTATCGCTGGCTGCACTGAATGCTTTAATGGTCAACCATAGTGTGGGACTGGAGTCACATGTAGGCCAAACCAAGTAGAGGCAGCAGTTTCCCTTCACTGAACAATATCAGCACACCCCTTGGGTTTTTTGCAATAAAACAGCAGCTTTCATGGTCACAATTTCTGATGCCAGTCCAAAAAATATGAAATGAACTTCATTACTTGCCAAGATGGGATTTAAACTCATGACCTCTGTTTCGCTAGTGCAGTTCAAGAACTACCAGACTACTTTGCCTGGAATCTGAAGTAAAACAAAGGGAAGCTGATTCAATAGTAAATTTTAAAAGGGGAATTGGACATACAATTGAAAATGAAACATGTATAAGTCAATGGGGAATGAACAGGGGAGTGGGACTAATTGGATAGTTCTTTCAAAGGGCTGGCACAGGCACAATGGGCCAAATGGTCTCTGTGTGGTAAAATTCAATGACATGTATGTATTATATACACCTAAGCACCGAAAGCACCAGACAAAGACACAGGGAGAGCGGCAGGGGCCCCAATATCCTGCTCGGGGATACCACTGTTTACAACCCGCCAGACTGAAAAACATCTATTCACTAGCACTGTTTGCTGTCCTTTAGCCAATTTCCAATACTTGCTGCTACATTTCCCTTAATCATTTGGGCCTTAATTTGTCTTGAACTTTATACAAAGTTCAAAGCTGTGAAGTGCTTAGCACAAAAGATTAAATGGAACTTTATTAATGGGGGGGTGATTGTAAATTGCCCCTCGTGTAGGTAGGTGGTAGGAGAATTGAGGGAAGTTGGGGATGTGATAGGAAATATGGAATTAATGAAATACGGGATTAATGTAGGATTAGTATAAATGGGTGGCTGATGGTCGGCACAGATTCGGTGGGCCGAAGGGCCTGTTTCAGTGCTGTATCTCTCTAAGATTCTATGTGCTATTTGCATGTGAGGTCAGAGGAGATAATGACATCAAGATCAATAGATGAAAAGAGGGCCAACAGTTGGATGCAGTTGGTTAGGCTTGAGAGGCAGCGAGAAACTGCCTCAGAACAAAATAGTTATAGTTCAGGGCAGGATAAATCTTAAAGGCTTTTTTCGGTAGCTTAAATATTTTAGCTAATTCCTGAGAGAAAGCTACAATTCAAAGCTTGCGTACCAATTCACTTCGGAGTTCTTCAGCCTCGGCCCTTTCTTTTCCCAGCTCTTCCGTTAAGGTTTGCAGTCTCAACTCTGCATGGTCCCTGTGGCTTTTCTCATCGTCAAATTTTACTTTAATATCTGTTAAGGAATGAAGAACATTAACCTACGTAGAACGTGCAGTTGCTTTCAAAAGGGCAGATATTTTGGAATTGATGTGCCTCAATAGCCTAGGATGTCAGCCATGGCTCAGCAGTAGCACTCCTCCCTCTGTCAAAGGTTGAAATCTCACTCCAGGGAGTTGAGCAAATAATCTGGGCTACCCGCCCAATGACGGACTGAGGGAGTGCTGGACTATCAAAGATGCCAACTTCCAGTAGAGACATGAAACTGAGATTCCGTCTGCTCTCTCACGTAGACGCAAAAAAAATCACAGCAGTATTTCAAAGTGGAGCAGGGAAGCTCTCCCGATGTCCTGGCCAATATTTACCCCTCAACCAACATTACAAAAGCATATTATCTGGCCATTATCACATTGCTGTTTGTGGAAGCTTGCTGTGTTCAAATTAGCAGCTGTGATTCCAACATTGCAATAACGACCACATTTCAAAAGTATTTCATTGGCTGTACAGCACTTTGGAGTCTCCCGAGTTGAGAAAGGCGCTATAGAAATGCAAGTTTTTCATTTCACTTGGTCCTTCAGTGGGGGAACCCATACTCACCTACTAATTCAGTCGCTAATGTGGCGGCTTTCTGTTCCAGCAACTCATTCATTTGCTTGGCCTTCATGTTTTCTACCTGGGCATCTTCTAATTGGCACTGGAGGCTCGTTAACTCTAAAGAAATAAGAAAAAACAACAGTTTAAAATGACCCGAAGAAGGGTCACTGACCCGGAACGTTAACTCTGCTTCTCTTTCCACAGATGCTGCCAGACCTGCTGAGTGATTCCAGCATTTCTTGTTTTTGTTTCAGATTTCCAGCATCCGCAGTATTTTGCTTTTATTTTAGTTTAAAATGTTACCTGAGAGTTTCAGATTTACCGCTTGACAAAACTGCAAGAAATAAAATTGAAACAATAGGTACCCACCACTGCACGCACACTTTTCTTTTACAAAAAATTGTCTGGCAGTTAAAAGTTTCATTGCAAACTGTTGGAAACATCGTAAACAGAACTCCAGTTACCTGCAGGGCCAGGGGACATCACTCCACCAGGCTGGGATGCCTGGAAAGAAATGCAGAACGAGTTTACAACTCTGTATTAAACACCTCACATTGTCAATTAAATATAATTCCGCAAGGCAACTCAGTGTTATCCAATATAAAGCTGACTTGGCACAGGCAAGGCTAAGGTGACAACACTGTAACTACATGCAGTAATGTTAGTACAAAACACCTCACAATACAGGTAAATGTGTATGTTTACTTTACAAACATCTACCACCATTCAGTAATCACGTAAGTAAAGTACTCACAATGATCAATAAACACACACACACACTCTGCTTTTCCCCTCACCAGTTTGCCAACAAATGGACGAAACGGTTAAAGGTCACGTGCGACTATGCATTAACAACACAGGCCCTACAAACAGTGTCGACTTCACATTTTTATTGATTAATCAGAAATACAATTAGCCACAACTGGATTCCCAATTAGCCACTGTGGTTAGTGGTTAGCCACTGTGGTTAGTGGCTAATGGATTGGGCAACTTTGCATTAAAAGAACTGTAAACTTTCAAGTATAAGGAATCACAGAATTGTTACAGTGCAGAAGGAAGCCATTTGGCCCATCGTGTCTGCACTGGCTCGCTGAAAGAGCAATTCACCTAGTGTCATTCCCCTGCCGTCTCCCCATAATCCTTCACATTCTTCCTTTTCATGTAACACTCAAATTTCCTTTTGAATGCTTCAATTGAATCTGCCTGCACCCCACTCTCAGGCAGTGCATTCCAGACCTTAAACACTCGCTGTGTGAAATGTTTTTCCTCATGTCACTAATGCTTCTCTTAACAAATACTTTAAATCTGTGCCATTTCATTCGCAATCCTTTCACGAATGGGAACAGTTTCCCCCTATCTACTCTGTCCAGACCCCTCATGATTTTGAATACCTCTATCAAATCACCTCTCAGCTTTCTCTTCAAGGAAAACAGTTCTAACTTCTCCAATCTATCTTCATAACTGAAGTTTCTCATCCCTGGAATTATTCTCGTGAATCTTTTCTGTACTCTCTCCAATGCCCTCATGTCTTTCCTAAAGTGCGACACCCAGAACTGGACGCTATATTCCAGGTGAGGCTAAACTAGTGTCTTATACAAGTTCAACATAACTTCCTTGCTCTTGTACTCTATGCCCCTATTAATAAAGCCCAGGATACTGTACGTTTTATTAAATGCTTTCTCAACCGGTCCTGCCACCTTCAATGACTTATGCACATATACACCCAGGTCCTTCTGCTCCTGCACCCCCTTTACAATTGTACCCTTTATTTTATATTGTCTCTCCATGTTCTTCCTACCAAAATGAATATCTGCAATTATGCAGGCGAGTGAATGACCGCGTACAAAAACAAAACAAGAGCAGCCCTCAGGCTGTGGCAGTAGCATACCCTGCTGCCAATAATGACACCAATGATGAGGTAGACTGGGGAAGCCTAGAAGAAGAGGCATCCAGATATAATAGCGAGGATCCACCCCCATATGAGGGAGCGACTCCCTCGGCACCACAGTTGGAGGAACCTAAGATGACCCCATGATGGAACAGACTAAGACATCCAAAAGGAAAGTAAAGGATGAGAAGTGAGAGGGCAAAGAGGAGGTATGTACATACATAAAAATACTTGTCCTCTTTAGTCCCAGTGAACAACAAATGTTACTTAAAGAAAAGCCCCGCCTTAAGCCTTGTAATGACAATCGGGAATTCTGGACGAAACTTGGGGAAATGCAGGAGTTTCTCTGTATGCACCCAAAGGACACACATGCCTTGATAAAGGCCAAGTGCCCTGGGGGCACATGGAACGAGGAGAATACTGAGACAAACGGGACCTCAACCACTGAGGATGTGGCAGGTAAACACGGGCCTTTAAAGACGAGGTGCAGGATAAATTAGGCAGGGGTGAGTCCAATTTCGGAAATTATTTTACTCCCAAAGGAAGTTAAATAGAGCTAAAGTAAAACTGAAAATGTTGCAACTAACTTCACAGCAGAGCTACTTCAGCCTCATTTCCCCTCCACTTTTCTTACTCTCAACAAAATCTGCAAGTCACTCCCTCTTAAATGCCTCAACTGGTTGAGCTTCAACATCACTTGTAATACAGGCCATACTCAAAATAAGTCTGGGTGAAAGGCTCCTCCTAATTGCTCCCTTATGTCTTCTTGTTACAAGTGGCATAATTCTGCCAGTGACCCTCTCAAACCTTTTTCCAAGTTTGAGTGCTTCTTTCAGATTCTCCCCCAACCCCCGTCAATCTTGGTGACAAGAAAATAAACTTACCGACTCAACGTTACTACAGTTTCAAGCCAACGTTTAAAAAAAAAAATCTCAACAGCTCCAAAGTTGCGGCATTAACTTCAGATCACAGAGCAACACGACACTCGATAGCTAGTAAAATGATTACAAATCCAAGCGAAAATTGATCCTTACACCTATTAACACCTTTGAAGACATACTTCCCAACAGTTAGAACACAGTACTGATGTGTATTGAAGATGGAAGGCTTCTTCTGGTGTGCTAGTCAACAGCACAATTTTAAGCATTGTAATTAATATTTTAATAATTGATATTTTTAAATACATAATTCTTTTAAAATGGCATGCCACCAGAACAGGATCTTATATTATTTAAACTCATCACCTGGACTTCAGATTTGATAAATCTTCAGGCTGGTTGTCAATGACTTTTTTTTACTATTATTAATAAAATATAACGTCCTGCAACAAAGAATCATACAACACAAAAGGTGGTCACGCAAACCATCATGTCTGTGCTGGTTCTAAAACTGCTATCCAATTAGTCCCACTGTTCTTTGCCTACAGCCCCATAAATTTTCCTTTTCAGCTATTAATCCAATTCCCTTTCGAAAAACTATTATTGCACCTGCTTGTACCACCCATTCAGGCAGGGCATTCCAGATCATTACAACTCACTGCATAATGAACATTCTTCTCACTTCCCTTCCAGTTCTTTATCTTAAATCTGTGTCCTCTAGTTAGCGGCCCTCCTGCCACTGGCAACAGTTTCACCCGAGCCACTTAATCCTCTTAATCTTCTCTGCTCCAAGGATAACAAGCCCAGCTTCTCCAGTGTCTCTGCAGAATTGAAGTCCCTCATCCCAGGTACCATTCTAATAAAACTCCTCTGCAACATCTCCAAGGCCTCGACATCCTTTCTAAAGTGTGGTGCCCAGAATACACAATAATACAGCTGAGGCCTAACCAGTGTTTCACAAAGGTTTAGGATAACTCCCTGCTTTTGTACTCGACTAAGAAAGCCTTCTCAATTTGCCCTGCCACCTTCAAAGAAACCCCAGGTCTCCTTGTTCTTACACCCTAATCTAAGCATCATAAACGCAGTTAGGGCTGCTGTCGCATGGCTTAATGTGCAAAAGGTTATACAAATTATATGGAGAATGCTCCCAATCTAGCTTGTCACTTATCTCAATGCCTGACGTTTTAGGTATTTGAAAGGAATTACTTGCTTCAGCTGCCCTTGAACTTTATCCAGTTCTTTCTTCAACTCTTGCGAGAACCAGCGTTCTTCCTATGGAGAGTACAGATCAGTGTTAGAGTACAGTGACCCCAATGCAAGACGGAGCTGCAGAAATCTGAACGCGCATATTCCAACCTTTAAGGAGGCCTGCAGATCTTGCACCTCTTGTTGATGGAGTGCGAGGTCATCTCTGCATAAGGAAGGGAAACAAAATAATTACAGTCAGGAGGCAGGTCTTTCTGAACTGTGCACATATGCCATTCTACTACATGCAACAGAATCAACTCTTTCCCCCTTCTCCATCACCAGGTCGCCAGACAGAGCCTCAAATTAGTTCACGGTCAGCTGTAAATAATAATCAGTACCAGGGCTGCAGGAAAGCATTTAGGTTGTTCGAACTGAAATTCGTAACACCTTCTTCCAAAAGGAAATGCCTTAGATCACTTGAGAGAATACAAAAACAAGGGATGTCCTTCCCAAGCTGGCCAGTACAGTTCAACCAGTGAGAACTGATCAGTTGGGCTGATGCTCCTGAATGTTCACCGGGAAACAACGGAAGTTATTGGTCAAACAGCAACACATAACTGCCACCTTACGCCACTGAATGGCATTAAAAACTTCAGAATACAACAGTGAACATTTTTCATCAGACATAGTGCAAGTCTCGCACTGAGGAGGCAAATAAATGAGCTATAAAAAGTCTCGAGGGATGATACCCCAACTTCCTGTGCAGAACCCATGTACAGTATATTTAAAAATAAATCAATCATATGCAGAGCTTAGGAGAGAGGAATTTTGTGTAGTCCTGAATAGACAAAGACATTCTCTGTTACTGCCACTGCAGCATCGTAAGCTGCTATCTCATGTAATAATGAAGGGCTGTGTGCCCAGGCTGGTTAGCAGTCACATTTATTGGTAGAGGTCTGTTCAGTTTGGTTTGATTTAATCCTGAAAGTGCGAGGGCTGATGAGATACGTTTTGTAGTACCTTCTGCAGGAAATGCTTCAGCCAATTTGCGCACAGCAAGGCCCCACAAATAGCAAATGAAATAAACGGTCAGATCTTGTTTTTAACGATTTTCTGTTTTTAATGATAATGGCCAGGACACTGGAGAGAACTCCCCTCCTCTTCTTGAAATCGTGACATTGGATCTTATACATCCACCTGAGAGGGCAGAAAGAGTCTTGGTTTAATGTCTCATTCAAAAGACAGCACCTCCAACACATCAGCTTCGATACTGCGCTCAAGTCTCTGAAGTGGAACTTGAACTCTCAACCTTCTGACTCAAAAGGTGAGAAAGTGCTACCACTGAGCCAAGGCTCAGACTTAAAAAGGAACTGATTTATAAAATGGCATGAATTATTATACCTGATTTTGCCATGTTTGACCTAGCGTGTGAAACAGCAAAGCATCATGGCTGCAGAATTAACCCAAGCTGCCTTATATCAACTGAAACCCTGAAAATAGCAGAAAGCAGCATGACAGGACTATTCCCACAGCAAACAAACAAACAAACCTTCTTGAAGTTTGTTCTTCTCTGGAGCCAGAATCATTTCCCGGATCATGAAACGCTTCATAGTGTTTGAAGAGATCGTCTGCTGAAGCATGAGACTTCATACACAGTGGGCAAATAAAACCCTGTTAAAGGAAAGCAGACACAAAAATAAAGAGGCCCGTTTACATATGCACACAAATATACCACTGCTCACACACAAAACAGGTTCATTACTGGAAATGAATGGGAAGCAAAGAAAAGTAACGTCTCAGCAGAAGGTTGCAATGGCCAAATAAATCATGCCAAGCTCACAAAGCCACTGGGGAGGATAGAGGACAAATGTATTCTACTGCAACACCGAAGTACTGACCACTGCAGAAGCTGATGATGAATATTGCAGCCTGTCTGTGCACAAGTGTTCACCTCTGTGGCCATTAGTGTATTACAGTCAACTCTTTAATTAAACTTTCTCTTAACAAATCCTCCGCTCTCCACACCCCGCACCTTCTCTCCAGGCAAAACCCTCCCCACTCTGCTCTCCCAAGTCGAACCCCTCCCCCTTCCATTCCACTCTCCAATACCTGCTGAGGTGCCCTTTAAATATGCAGATGAGGCTCCAGTAACTATTTTATCCCAAGGCCTGTACAGAAATGGCAGTGGGTGCTCTCTCCCCCGGCTAAACTTACCAGACTGGACAAAGGGCAAGACAAGACCACAGGAACGCAAGTCAAATCAAATCATCTTGTTTTAAGTTTACTTGCTTGCCAGGAGGGAAAGAGTGCCCCTGCAGGGCCCACAAGGAAACCTTGATCTTTTCCTTACTGCATACTCTCTCTCCATCCCATCACTTACCTGACTGTTAAACAAAAAATTTCTGCTTTATATTGAAATTTTCGTTTTCTTTCCCTTACAATTCACAAGATCTGTGCCAGTTTCAGTGAACTACTTTATTCTCCCACTGAACTTCAATTCAAACACAGAGAATGAAGGGGTGGCGTAACAGTGCTGAAATATCTAATGAGATGCACAGGATGCATCTTGACTGCAACATTTCAAACACGTCTGTCAGTATTCAAATTCATTCAGATTCAAGAACTTGCATTTATTTCGCACCTTGAATGTAGTAAACCATCCCAAAGTGCTTCATAGGAGCCTTTTCAAGCAAAATTCAACCCCAGGCCAAAGGAGGAGATATTAGGACAGAAGACCAAAAGCTTGGTCAAAGAGGTAGCTTTTAAGGACCGTCTTAAAGAAGGAAAGGAAAGTGAGGCAGAAATGTGGAGGCACTTAGGGAGGTATTTCTAGAGCTTAGTGCCCAGGCAGCTAAAGGCAGGGGTAGGAACAGTGGAGCGATTAAAATCGGGAATACGCAAGAGGCCAAAATTAGATGAGCATAGAGATCTCACAGGATTGGAGAGGTTATAGAGTTGGGAAGGGGAGAGGCCATGGAGAGATTTGAACATAAGGATGAGAATTTTAATAATAATTCAGACATGGCTGGTGTTATGATCCCTGTGGAATTCACTAACAAAGCAAAAGAATTGAACCCATCGACTGGCCCCAATTTAGGAAACAAACCATATCAACAAGATTTCATTTGTATAAATTTTACTTTAACACTTAAACCAAAAACAACATATTAAACATGAACTAGCAGTTAAATCACAGTTGATGTATATGGCTTAAGGATTACACGTTAATTATCAGATGTAACAAAGATGGATCTCAAGTCCTCCGAGTAGTCCTTTCAGCATGTACGGCCCCAAATTACAATCACACAGCTCGTCACAACCTTGCAATTCTTCAGGTAGGTCTTCAGATCATGATTGCAAGATGTGACCACAATCCCGAATTCCACAGGTAGTGTCCACCATAAAAACTGCGCACTTCTCCAGAGCCTACTCAGTTCCCCTCATGACAGGGTTGAAGGCATGGATTCCTGGTTTGCCATGCCCTTCAGTGGCAATCTGGTGCACAGTATGGCCAGGTCTGGGTAATCAGTTCATCTAGATAACAGAAACACTTCCTAGATTCAGTTTTCACTTTCTTCAAACTGCCTGGAGTACAAAAACTTCCTCAGCTTGAATGGCATTGTCTCACCCTTTTATCTAGTACTAACCAGTTTTAATTACCTCAACAACTTGGTTTTCAATTTCTATTAGGGCATTCTGTTCCAAAAAACAAAAGCATTTTTTGCGACCAGGGTCAGTGCACTTGCCAGAGCATTCGATAAGCCACTTGTCTAGATAACAGCTCGCACACATTTCCCTATGAGTCCTGCAGACTGTAGATTCCATTACACTGGACAGGAAGATGATCAAATAACAGACGTGTATCATCTACTCATAGTTCAACCATTTTCTGATCAGCATCATCAACTTGCACTGTTGGAAACTGGCCTGGAAGCTGAAACATGAACTACTGGTGTCTGCAACTGGCCTGGTCTCAATCTGAAAGTCAAAACTAGAGAGTTGTGGCCTTGACCAAGTGCCCTGATGGCCCGAGAAGATCAGGGCACAGCTGATTACCACTTGGCCAACAGGCACCAGTATTGTATAAAGGAACACCCTGAGCTACTTTAGACTCATATGCCAAACGCTGTTATCATTCTCGACCATTCTAGTGAAGTAACCTATAACATTCTCTGTTGTGTGGAATATCCCATGATTCCACTTCCGTCAATCCTTCTCCTGCATCTTGGTTTAAAGATACCCGTCGGATCCGTCTCTCGGCAAAAATTCTGCTCATCACAACTGTTGCCTGGATCACCTGGAAGGATCTCAGGCCAACTTTATTCCCTATTCGCAATTTCTGCACGCTCAGCTACTCCTGCCTCCCCGGCCCGCCAGCTCTCACCTTTTCATTGGACACTTGATGATTGTGGTGAACATACTCTCACTACTACTGCATTCTGCCCAATGTAAAGTTTTCTCTGAGCTGGGATATTTCAGACACTTCACTCTCTGGTCTTCTACTAGGACGACAACAATGAAATGCATTTGTATAGCACCTTTCATGAATCATGGTCCCACCTGCCGTCTCACATTGACGTAAAAGACCCATAGCACTATTTTGAAAAAAAGCCTGGTCAATAGTTATCCCTCAATCATGATTACAAAAACAGATTATCTGGTCGTTATCATATTGCTGTTTGTGGGATCTTGCTGTGTACATATTGGCTGCTGCATTTCCTACATTACAACAGTGACTACACTCGAAAAGTACTTCATTAGCGATAAAATGCTTCCGGAGATCCTGAAAGGTGCTACATAAATGCAGGTCTTGCTGTAAGATGGTACAACATCCCAAGGCTCCCACAGCAGCACCAAACAAAAGTTGATACCAAGCCACAAAGAGACATTCGAACAGACGGCCAAAAACTTGGAGCATCTTTAAAGGGAGAGGGAGAGGTGGAACGCTTAGGGAAGGAATTCCAGAGTTTAGGACCTAGACAGTGAAGACATGGCCATTAATAGTGGACCAAAGGAAATCAGGAATGCACAAAAGGCCACATTTGGAGGAATGCAGAGATTACGGAGAGTTACAGAATTATAGGAGATTACAGGTTGGGATTCCAGTAAAAACACCAGTCCTGATGGCATCACTCCCTTCTCCAGGTATGTGTCTGAAACTTATCCCTCTCTGGTATAATTTCTTCTAACCCCCGGCCAACTGTATTCCACTTCGGAAATTTCCGAAAACCATCTTCCCTTAAGAAAGGTGATCCCTCTCAGCTTTCAAGCTAGGCAGCTTCTTTGTGAAATGATAGAAGCTGCTCTTATCTAACATTGAGATCCTGGTGCAAAGCATGATAACGAGGGAAGGTTTTGGCTCACCCAGTCCACTGGAGACTGTCGCCTGCATTATACTTTTCCAGTACGCTGCTCCTTCCAACCTCATCATCCAAGACATCAGGAATGCCTATGGCACTGCCCCCGGGTACACACGCTACAAAACACATGACCATCGAATAGCCTTTCACCAAATCCGTTCAAAGTTCTCCAGGTTCCTCTCAAATCACTCTGTGTAGTTTGTGGATGATCATTTGACCTTCTTTGTTAACTCAGGCCTTTCCCAAGGCTTTGTTCCCTCTCCGCTACATTCCTTGACCAAGGTTTACTTATTAAAAAATCCTATCCACTCTTCAGCAATCAATTGCCTCTGATGTTAATACTAATGCAGTGCTCACTACCCAGATCATGCAATGGCAGACTCAAAACCCCTTAATCTCCTCGTGCCTCTCAACAGGACAGTAGAAATCACTGCACACAATTTATACAAATCTCATGTCTGAACAGCTGTTGTCATCTTTAATGATTTTGGTCTAAAGTCTTTCTACGTGCAGCAACATACTTAGCCTTAGAAACTTCTGTGGCCTCACTGATTTCCTGTATATCTTCCACTACTAAAGCTGTATCTTAAAAGCTCTTTCATACTAAATATTTCTTCTTCCCTCAACAATTCAACTGTATGAAGCTCAAGTCTTGTACAAGACTTGAATATTTAGGAGGTGCTTCCCGTGCTAGTCTCCCAGTTCTGGACACTCAACACAAGAGCTAGCTTGAGGAGCAATCCTTCCCTTATCACTAATCTTTCCCTTACTCAAATAAAACCGTTCTCTATCACTACCAATGTCACTGCTCTTTTGAACTTGCCTCTCAAATTCCAAATACTCCAACCTCTTCCTTCTGTTCACATTCCACTGTATCCAAGTCAAGACTTAGGCCATTAGGACGATCAATCTCATTATATCCAGAGTTCACGAATAATTAATTGACCTACAATGGACTCCCTCCAAGGTGGCAGGAGACACCTACGCAAGTTGACTGAAGAACTGAAATTAAGCATACAAACATACAAATTAGGAGGAGTAGGCTCCTGAAGGGTACAGAGGGGACCAAGTAGCAATGATTTACTAATTGAACAGCAGAGGACATGGACCCAACATTCCAAAGAACATTAATACCTCCTTCCCTAAAAATAATGATCAAGCAATACTGTTCATCTCTACAGAGCTCATTTTTGATATTTTTTCACGAGTTCCTGTAAACTGGGTCTTAGAAGAAAGCAACTGCGGCTTCCAAAAATGACCTGCCAGTTACTGGGGGGAGTGCGGGGGAGCTGCTCGAGGGTATTACCATTGAACATCTGAAGTACATGGTTATTGTAGAAAGCAATCAGCGTTGTAATCAATAGGCCAAAACTTTACAAACAAACAATTATCGCACCAAGTGAAAAAGGTTAAATCTAACAGATGTAGTTCTTCTTCTTTGGCCTCCTTGTCTCGAGAGACAATGAGTAAGCGCCTGGAGGTGGTCAGTGGATTGTGAAGCAGCGCCTGGAGTGGCTATAAAGGCCAATTCTAGAGTGACAGACTCTTTCACAGGTGCTACAGATAAAATTGGTTGTCGGGGCTGTTACACAGTTGGTTCTCTCCTTGCGCCTCTGTCTTTTTCCCTGCCAACTGCTAAGTCTCTTCGACTCACCACACTTTAGCCCCGCCTTTATGGCTGCCCGCCAGCTCTGGCGATCGCTGGCAACTGACTCCCACGACTTGTGATCAATGCCACAGGATTTCATGTCGCGTTTGCAGACGTCTTTAAAGCGGAGACATGGACGGCCGGTGGGTCTGATACCAGTGACGAGCTCGCTGTGCAATGTGTCCTTGGGGATCCTGCGATCTTCCATGCGGCTCACATGGCCAAGCCATCTGAAGTGCCGCTGGCTCAGTAGGGCGTATATGCTGGGGATGTTGGCCGCCTCGAGGACTTCTGTGTTGGAGATACGGTCCTGCCACTTGATGCCAAGGATTCTCCGGAGGCAGTGAAGATGGAATGAATTGAGACATCGCTCTTGGCTGATATACGTTGTCCAGGACTCGCTGCCATAGAACAAGGTACTGAGGACACAGGCTTGATACACTTGGACTTTTGTGTTCCACGTCAGTGCGCCATTTTCCCACACTCTCTTGGCCAGTCTGGACATAGCAGTGGATGCCTTTCCCATGCGCTTGTTGATTTCTGCATCGAAAGACAGGTTACTGGTGATAGTTGAGCCTAGGTAGGTGAACTCTTGAACCACTTCCAGAGCGTGGTCACCGATATTGATGGATAGAGCATTTCTGATGTCCTGTCCCATGAGGTTCGTTTTCTTGAGGCTGATGGTTAGGCCAAATTCGTTGCAGGCAGCCGCAATCCTGTCGATGAGACTCTGCAGACACTCTTCAGTGTGAGATGTTAATGCAGCATCTTCAGCAAAGAGGAGTTCGCTGATGAGGACTTTCCGTACTTTGGTCTTCGCTCTAAGATGGATAAGGTTGAACGACCAGCTACCTGATCTTGTGTGGAGGAAAATTCCTTCTTCTGAAGACTTGAACGCATGGGAGAGCAGCAGGGAGAAGAAGATCCCAAACAGCGTAGGTGTTTTTTTTATTCATTCATGTGATGTGGGCGTCGCTGGCCAGGCCAGCATTTATTGCCCATCCCTAATTGCCCTTGAGAAGGTGGTGGTGAGCTGCCTTCTTGAACCGCTGCAGTCCATTTGGGGTAGGTACACCCACAGTGCTGTTAGGAAGGGAGTTCCAGGATTTTGACCCAGCGACAGTGAAGGAACGGCGATATAGTTCCAAGTCAGGATGGTGTGTGACTTGGAGGGGAACTTGCAGGTGGTGGTGTTCCCATGTATGTGCTGCCCTTGTCCTTCTAGTTGGTAGAGGTCGCAGGTTTGGAACGTGCTGTCTAAGGAGCCTTGGTGCATTGCTGCAGTGCATCTTGTAGATGGTACACACTGCTGCCACTGTGCGTCGGTGGTGGAGGGAGTGAATGTTTGTAGATGGGGTGCCAATCAAGCGAGCTGCTTGGTGATGGACATTGAAGTCCCCGACTCAGAGTACATTTTGTGCCCTTGCCACCCTCAGTGCTTCCTCCAAGTGGTGTTCAACATGGAGGAGTACTGAGTCAGCTGAGGGAGGGAGGTAGGTGGTAATCAGTAGGAGGTTACCTTGCCCATGTTTGACCTGATACCATGAGACTTCATGGGGTCCGGAGTCGATGTTGAGGACTCCCAGGGCAACTCCCTCCCTACTGTACACCACTGTACCACCACCTCTGGTGGGTCTGTCCTGCCGGTGGGACAGGACATACCCGGGGATGCTGATGGCAGTGCCTGGGACATTGTCAGGTATGATTCCATAAATATGACTGTCAGGCTGTTGCCTGACTAGTCAGTGGGACAGCTCTCCCAACTTTGGCACAAGCCCCCAGATGTTAGTAAGGAGGACTTTGCAGGGTCGACAGGGCTAGGCTTGCCGTTGTCGTTTCCAGTGCCTAGGTCGATGCCGGGTGGTCCGTCCGGTTTCATTCCTTTTTATTGACTCCGTAGCGGTTAGGTACAACTGAGTGGCTTGCTAGGCCATTTCAGAGGGCATTTAAGAGTCAACCACATTGCTCTGGGTCTGGAGTCACATGTTTAGATTTTTTTTTTAGATTTAGAGATACAGCACTGAAACAGGCCCTTCGGCCCACCGAGTCTGTGCCGACCATTAACCACCCATTTATACTAATCCTACACTAATCCCATATTCCTACCACATCCTCACCTGTCCCTATATTCCCCTACCACCTACCTATACTAGGGGCAATTTATAATGGCCAATTTACCTATCAACCTGCAAGTCTTTTGGCTGTGGGAGGAAACCGGAGCACCCGGAGGAAACCCACGCAGACACAGGGAGAACTTGCAAACTCCACACAGGCAGTACCCAGAATTGAACCCGGGTCGCTGGAGCTGTGAGGCTGCGGTGCTAACCACTGCGCCGGACCAGGTAAGGACAGCAGATTTCCTTCCCTAAAGGGCATTAGTGAACCAGATGGGTTTTTCCAACAATCGACAATGGTTTCATGGCCATCATTAGACTAGCTTTTAATTCCAGATTTATTAATTAAATTCACATTCCACCTTCTGCTGTGGTGGGATTCGAACCCATGTCCCCAGAGAAATACCCTGGGTCTCTGGGTTACTAGTCCAGTGACAATACCACTACGCCACTGCCTACCCTTTGGGATGTTCTGAGGCCTGAGAAGCATGATATACAAATATAATGAAAGCAAACCTATCCTTAAATTATGATGGTGGACTGTCTTCTTGAACAGCTGGGTAGCGCTCTGTTATAACTGAGTGGCTTGCTACATCATTTCAGAGGACAGTTAAGAGTTAACCATTGGTCTAAAATAATAGTCATAATTCTTGGTTATTGTCAGTAACATTTGAGTGATGAAAAGTAACATTGGGTGTTACATAGCATCCATCTTGATTGTCTTGTTGAATAGACAGTTCAGGTCAGAGATTTGAGGACTCTAGGACTGCTGTCTCTTTTCTCCTTCTGTTGGGAACAAGTTCATCTGAAGATCATAGAGGACTTTTCAATGTTAAGGGAATTAAGAAAGATATTGACTATTTTTACCAGTTGAAGTGTGAACTCTGAACAGTTAATTCTGCTAGCTGATCATTACAGAAACCATCTGTCCTTTTTAAAGTCAGCCAATTAATAATACCCATCATCTTTAATGGCCCCTAATTCAATGGTCCTCTTTGAACGAAGCTGCTGCATCACTTGCATATCAAACTATCAGTCCGTTGCTGTGTAGACAGATGCTCAGTAACAGAAACTAGATTGTCTTTGGACTGTTTTAAGTATTGACTATACCCTGGTCACAATCAGAAAAAGTAAGAGTTAATTTTTAATGTGAATCTAAAATTCTATTCAGAAGAGTAGTGCACTGAGGTTTTCTGTGGTGTAACTACTATCCTATCCTGAGTGGCGTGAAACAGGGCTGTGTTCTCGCATCTCTCAATCATCAGTAAAGTGATGGAAGGTGTCATCAGCAGTGCCATCAAGTGGCACTTGCTTAGCAACAACCTGCTCAGTGACGCTCAGTTTGGGTTCCACCAGGGCCACTCAGCTCCTGACCTCATTACAGCCTTAGTTCAAACATGGACAAAAGAGCTGAACTCAAGAGGTGAGAGTGACTGCCCTTGACATCAAGGCAGCATTTGACCGAGTATGGCATCAAGGAGCCCTAGCAAAAGTGAGGTCAATGGGAATCGGGGAAAACCCTCCGCTGGCTGGAGTCATACCTGGCACAAAGGAAGATGGTTGTGGTTGTTGGAGGTCAATCATCTGAGCTCCAGGACATCACTGCAGGAGTTCCTCAGGGTAGTGTCCTAGGCCCAACCATCTTCAACTGCTTCATCAATGACCTTCCTTCAATCACAAGGTCAGAAGTGGGATGTTTGCTGATGATTGCACCATGTTCAGCACCATTCGTAACACCTCAGTGTAGAAATGCAGCAAGACCTGGACAATATCCAGGCTTGGGATAAGTGGCAAATAACATTCGCGCCACACAAATGCCAGGCAATGACCATCTCCAACAAGAGAGAATCTAACCATCTCCCCTTGACATTCAACGGCATTACCATCGCTGAATCCCCCACTATCAACATCCTAGGGGCTACCATTGACCAGAAACTGAAGTGGAGTAGCCATATAAATACCGTGGCTACAAGAGCAGGTCAGAGGCTAGGAATCCTGAGGCGAGTAACACACCTCCTGACTCCCCAAAGCCTGTCCACCATCTACAAAGCACAAGTCAGGAGTGTGATGGAATACTCTCCACTTGCCTGGATGAGTGCAGCTCCAACAACACTCAAGAAGCTCGACACCATCCAGGACAAAGCAGCCCACTTGACTGGCACCCCATCCACAAACATTCACTCCCTCCACCACCGACGCACAGTGTATACCATCTACAAGATGCACTGCAGCAAATCACCAAGGCTCCTTAGACAGCACCTTCCAAACCCATGACCTCTACCAACTAGAAGGACAAGGGCAGCAAATAAATGGGAACACCACCACCTGTAAGTTCCCCTCCAAGTCACACATCATCCTGACTTAGAACTATATATTGCTGTTCCTTCACTGTCGCTGGGTCAAAATCTTGGAACTCCCTTCCTAACAGCACTGTCGGTATACCTACCCCAAATGGACTGCAGCGGTTCAAGAAGGCAGCTCACCACCACCTTCTCAAGGGCAATTAGGGATGGGCAATAAATGCTGGCCTGGCCAGTGACGCCCACGTCCCATGAATGAATAAAAAATAACCCAAAGCTCTTTACAGCCAATTAAGTACTTTTGCAGCATAGTCACCAATGTAACGTAGAAATCTGTTTTGGTGATTTTGCTTGAAGGGGAAATATTGGCCAGGACACCGGAGCAAGAACCTCAACATCTCCATGAATAGTGTTGTTGGAATGTTTACATCCTTCTGAGAGGGCAGACAAAGCCTCAGCTAAGATGTCTCAACCAAAAGATGACACCTCTGACACTGCAGCACTCCCTCAGTACTGCATTGGATTATGTATTCAAGTCTCTGGAGTGGGACTTGAATCCACAATCTTCTGACTCAGAGGCATGAGTTCTACCAGTTGAGCCATGGCTGACAATGACATGACATTCATGTCATAGAAGTGAATTGCCATCATAGAGAACACCAGGATACACATTGCTTTTCTCATTGTCCTCCAACACTGCTGAGCAAAACCTGCCAAAAGCAGCCAAATGGACAAGCAGGGATGTCAAACATTGGAAGCAAAACTTTTGAACCAATCATCTTACATCCTTACAGATGAGATTCATATGCACAGTTTAAACAGTAGTTCCAGTATAATGTCGGAACTCATTTTGTGTCCAGCACCATATTAATTGTAGGAAGGAACATAGGAGCAGTAATAGATCATTCTGTCCATCGAGCCTGTTGTACCTCAACTCCATTTAACTCCCCTTTGATTCAAAACAGAGATTGATAGTACCCTTGCCTAACAAAAATTTGAGGTATATAGATCAATCTCCTCCAGTCTCTCAGCTTTATGTGGAGAAATGTTTGCTGAACTTTTGTTTTAAAAAAACATATCGGACGTGTGGTCACTGGCAAGGCTAGCATTTACTGCCCATCCCTAACTATCCTTGAGAAGGTGGTGAGCCACCTTCAGATACGAATTTACTTCCCTAACAAACATTGGTGAACCAGCTAGGTTTCTTACAACAATCTGGTAGTTTCATGGTTACCATTACTGAGACTAGCTTTATATTCCAGATTGATTTAATAAATGGAATTTAAATTCCCTAGTTAACGTGGTAGGATTTGAATTCATGTCTCCGAATCATTAGTCTAGGCCTCTGGATTCTATTCCAGTAATATAATCACTATGTGACTGTACCTACTATTCAGCCCCAAACAGTCCAGCTCTAATTTTAGAGTAAAGTCCCCATCACAGGAAATAGTTTCCCTCGATTTACCCCATCAACTCCTTCCATCATCTTAAACATCTCAATTGGGTCAGACTATCTCTCCTTCTATCTATCCTCAGCTCAGCAAGGAATCATAGAAACTTACATCCTATGGTTTAGTCTGTAACCCTATAATTCCTCATCCTCAAGTACCTGTCCAACTTCCTTATCAAAATTATTTATGGAGTCAGTTTCCACAACCTTTTCAGACAGAGCGTTCCAAATCCTGACAACTCAGTGAAAATAGTTCTCATCTTCCCTCTGGACGTTTGGCCAATCTGACACCTCTGGTTATTGACCCAGTCGCCAGATTGAATAAATTTTCACGACCTACTATATTAAAACCTCTCATTATCTCGAAAACCTCTATTAGATTTCCTCTTAACCTCTCTGTTCCAAGGAGAACAGTCCTAATTTTTCCAACCTCTCCTCAAAACTGAAGTCCCTCATCCCTGACAACATTGTGATAAACCTCCGTTGTACCGTATCTAGGCCCTTAACATCTTTCCTGAAGTGTAAGACCCAGAATTGTCTACAATGCTCCAGCTGAGGCATAACCAATGACTTATAAAGTTCTAACATGAGTTCTGTGCTTTTATATTCTATTCCTCTCCTTATAAACCCAAACACCCATATGTTTTTTCTAACCACATCAACTTGCCCTGCCACCTTTAAGGATTGTATGTATGGTGTCAGGAAAACCCTATATGACAAATGAAAAATATTAATTTCATCAGTTGGAAACTTACATTAGACTTTTAATGGGAAAAACCTACAGTAACTTTTTAAAAAAACTAGCAGCTAAGATTTACATCTGAAATACCAGGAGATTGGACTGGAGACAAAATGACTAACAAAAAGCCCAGCCAGGACAATGCCTTGCTCTCAGTGTCTGAATTACCTAAAATGGGTTCATTAGCACAGTCAAGGCCATCCTCACACACTGACTTTGAAAGAACCAACCCCCTCTAAGTGTGAACGGGCTTCCTGGGGCATGTAGAATCTTGCATTTCATTGGAAGATTCCAGAAAAACCTCATTAGAAACCAAGGTGACTGAGAGAACCACGTGACCGCCTGTTCATCTCTGAAGAGACTATAAGTTTTGTTACAGAGACAGAAAACAAGCACTAACAGTGTGCAGCAGCAGAAAGCTGCATGCTTCCCTTTCTCTCTCCCCAAAAAACATCAAGTTTGAAAACAGTCTGCGACTGAGTGACCCGACAGGCCAACAGACTGCTACAGCCAGCAGCCAGAAGAGAGCAAACTGCAGTTCTGCCTTCAAGCAACTCTAGGCAAAGCAAGCCAGCCAAAATACACTTTGACCATTAAGGACTTTAAGAATACCCCCGCTTCAGCCGAGAACTGCTGGACCATCCACTTTACAGACTGTTCCATTTATTCCAGACTGTACCCAACCACCAAATCTATTTTCCCTCCTGTAATCTAATTTCGTGTGTGAGATTCTCGTGTGAATGTGTAGCGTTTTTTTTTAGTATTTTTAAATCGGGTTAGTATAATAAGCTTACCTCTTGTTTAAATTCAAGAAAACCTGTCCGATCACAGTATAGAAAAAAGATAAAAGACTCACAGAGGTGGTAAGCACAACCACTGTTTAAAAGAAATTAAGCCTATTGCAGTCAAATAAGAGGAAGGGCACAAGGGGAGCCGGAGACCCCCTCCTCACCTGGCCGTAACGATGGACACCAAGGTCTCTGCTCATCCACACTTTTCAAAATTGTGCCATTTATAGCGCACTGTGTTTCCACATTAGTGCTTCCAAAGTGCATCACTTCACACTTCTCTGCAATGAACTCAATCTGCAATGTTTCTGCCCATTTCACCATCCTGTCTGTCATTCTGAAGCCTACAACTATCCTCACCCCCATCGACTATGTTGCGTAGTGCAAGGTGCACTAAAGGGACCGATTCTTTCCGCTTCTACTTAGCACCGTCCTGCTGGCCAAAATTGCAAGGCTGCCACACAGGTAATCATGGGCACAAATCCGTTGCATTGAACACTACAACAGGGCACGTTACTTGAATAAAGAATCCAAGAAATACCTTCCCTTGCACCAATTATTAAGCCAATCAATTGTCTTACCCAGCATTTTAAGAGAGAAATTTTGCAGTTGTAGACAAACTCAACATACCACCATGCTGGCAGAAAGCGTGCTCTATCAAACAGAGAAAAGCCAGCTCTCTACTACTGCACAAAAAAAAACAAAAATGCAGGACGGTTTTCATGTCAGAAAGAACCCACCACCACTTCACAAGCCATCACCAACCCAGAGAGAATTCAAACAAAAAGCAACCCACGCTAATGGCCGATTCTGGATTAAGCTGCTCCTGTATCGCCCTGTCTGCCACAGTGTGCTCGTTCCGGTCATGCTCAAACAGCTCAGTTGGTGTTAGATACGATTGCATACAGACTGGACAGATGAATCCCTAGAAAAAGTGTTAACTTTCAGAATTATAGTTGTGATTAAGAGCAAGATCAAGCACAAGAACTTCTAACTTCTTCCCGATTCTGAAAGCGACGCACATGCATACACACACAAAAATTGCACACAGAATTTTGACTGCACCAGATGAAACTCTTCTATAATTTCGCAGGCATGTTTATAAAGAATAGCTTGAAAGATGAATACTTTTGTTGCCTCTGGTTGTCTAATGAAGGAGCAGCATATGCTTATGTTTATTGTACACATACGGACATTTGGAGAGCTCTGATATTGAGGTCAAGTCCAGTGATAATTCACCATGGTGCAATTTTCCATGATATGGATTTCCGTAACAGTTACTTTATTTAAACCTTACAATTGGGTCAATTTTCATCGACCTCAGACTCAATCACAGTTTGCACCTTGTCCTGCACAAAGCAGGGAAACATGATCCATATCTTCACACAAGTGTTTATTTTCAAACTTCTAATAAACCAAAGGCAGAACATATTAACATTATAACATTACTTGAAAGAAAAACATCCAGGATCAAAATAACACTTCACCATTGAAATGATGAGAGGCTCCAAATAAGGTAGATACTGATACAATATTCTTTCTGGTGGGGCTGGAGTGGGTGCGCAAAGGGGGACATAACATTAGAGCCAGGCCATTCAAAAGTGAAATCAGGGAGCACATTTACATACAAGGATAAGTGAAACATGGAACTCTCGCTCCCGAAAGGCTGTGCATGCTGGGGGAACATTGGAAAATGGAAATTCAGAGATTGATCGAGTTTTGTTGGGTAAGAGTATTAAGGGATATGAAGCAGAGGTGGGAAAATGAGGTACACATCAGCCATGATCAACTGAGCAATGGAACAGGCTCAAGGGGCTGAATGGCCTCCTCCAGTCCCAACACTGATCATGTTAAAGCTGTCATTTTGAGCCATGCTTTGGAGAAGTCACATCCTAAAAGGAAGAAGGAAAGATAAAAGACAAGTCACCTCAGTCAATTCTTAGACACCTGGGCAAAGAAACTTATTTAACATGTAGGAGTCTGTGCCAGGCTCTTGTCTCTAGGCCCTCAAACTCTACCCTGCTTTTTGCCCATTTCCATTCCAAACCCAATGTAAACCCACTGCCTCAGCTTTGATTTGTTCTTGGTCTCTCTCCCTGGTCTGCAATTCTTTATATCGCCTACTATAAAGACCTTAGCTGTCTACCCATCTCCCGTTTTGTTTCTTTCAAACGCATGGCAGATCTTTACACATGGACTACACATTCTTGCTCCCCACCCCACCTCCCTTTTTCTGATACCTGTTAATTTTCCTGGTTCTGTTGAAAAGGATTACACCCAAAGTGATAACATACCTGATCCTTGTGCAGATGCAGACTGAGCTACAGTGCGTTTCCAGCATTTTGGCGTTTCCTGTCAGATTGCCAGTGCACGCAGTTTATTTTATTCATGCACCTCAGTGCCTGTTCCTCAAGCAGAGCTGGCAAACCTGTCAGCTACCTTCATGCTCAACTAGGAACTAGTCTGTGGCAAGGAGTGGGTTCCAAGAGCAGAAGGAAATGCTCATAGGATGAGAACACGGAAAATGTCCTCATTTCAACGGACCATCAATAATGACCCTATTTAATGTTTAGATAGAAGAAACAAAAGAACAGGGTAGGTCTCGAACCTGTTGCACCATTCAATGAGACCATAGCTGATATGTGTCTCAACGCCACCTATCCATCTTGGTTCCACAACCCTTAATGCCTTTTCCTAACAAAAATCCATCAATCTCAGTTTTGAATTTTTCACCTGATCCCCAGAATACGGTCATTTTGGGGGGGAAAAGAGTTCTGGGTTTTCAGTACCCTTTGCGTGAAACTACCAGATTGTCGTAAAAACCCATCTGGTTCACTAATGCCCTTTACAGAAGGAAATCTACCGTCCTTACCTGGTCTGGCCGACATGCGACTCTAGACCCACAGCAATGTGGTTGACTCTTAACTGCCCTCTGAAATAGCCTAGCAAGCCACTCAATTGTATCAAAACCGCAACAGAAAAACTGAAGAAAAAAGCCAGATGGTCCACCCGGAATGACCTCGACACCAGAATCAACAACCATGGCACACCCTGACCAGTCGGCCCTGCAAAGTCCTCCTTATTAACATCTGGGGACTTGGGCCAAAATTGGGAAGAGTGATCCCCCAAACTACTCAAGCAACAGCCCGGCATAGTCATACTCACTGAATCCTACCTTATATCCAATGTCCCAGACTCCTCCATCGCCATCCCTGGGTATATCCTGTCTCATGGGCAGGAAAAACCCAGCAGAGGTGGCAAAACAGTGGTATAGATTCCGGGAGGGAGCGGCCCTGGGAGTCCGCTACATTAACTCCGGATCCCATGAAGTCTCACGGCATCGGGTCAAACATGGGAAAGGAAACCTCCTGCTGATTACAACCTACCACTCTCCCTCAGCTGATGAAGCACAGTAGCAAGGGCACAAAATGTATTCTGGGTGGGTAACTTCAATGTCCATCAGCAAGAGTGATTCAGTAGCTCCACTACTGACCAAGCTGGCAGAGTACTGGAGAACCACCAAGACTGAAAATCCTACTTGACCTTGTCCTCATCAGTCCACCTGTTGCAGATGCATCTGTCCAAGACAGTATCGATAGGAGTAACCACCACACAGTCCTTGTGGAGATGAAGTCCCATCTTCACACTAATGACATGCTCCATCGTGTTGTGTGGCACTACAACTATGCTAAAAAGGGAGATATTCAGAACAGATCTAGTAGCTCAAATCTGGCCATCTATGAGGCGCTCTGGGCCTTCAGCAGAAGGAGAGCATCCTTGTAGCAGCACCAAACATACCTAAAACTACGTGAGATGGAATACTTTCCACATGCCTCCAACAATGCTCAAGAAGCTCAACACCATTCAGGCCAAAGCACCCCACTTGATCCACACCCGTTCCATGACTGGCGCACAGTGGCTGCAGTGCATACCATCTACAAGATGCACTGCAGCAATTCGCCAAGGTTCCTTCAACAGCACCCTCCAAAACCCCAAACTCTACCATCCACAAAAGCAGAAGATCCGTGGGAATGCCACCACCAGGTTCCCCCCACATCTGCAACTAGATCGCTTGTTCCTTCACTGTCGTGGGGTCAAATTCCTGGAACTCACTCTTTAACAGCACTGTGGGTGTACCTACACCACATGGACTGCAGCGGTTCAAGAAGGCAGCTCACCACTTTCTCCAGGGCAATTAGCGATGGGCGATAAATGCCAGCCTCGCCAGAAACACTCATACCCCATGAATGAAGAAAAGAAAAAGTGCTTCCTAATACCACCCCTAAATTGCCTCACTCTAATTTTAAGGTTTTGCCCCTTGTTGTAGAGGAACAGAGGAAATAGTTTCTGTTTATCTACCCTATAAAATATTTTAATCATCTTAAAACACCTCAATTAGATTTTCCCTCAATTTTCTACACTTGAGAGAATGCAAGCCTAGTCTATGCAACCTGTCCTCATAATTTAATCCTTTCAGAAGATCTATTACGGCAACAGAAGAATGGCTTCAACAGCTGACTTTAGAAGAATGAAGTCTATGTGTAGTTTCACAGTTACTTACCTCAGAACTACCATCATCGTTGACTTCGACAGGAGGTGCTGTGGTTACCGGGGTTTCCGGGTCAGAAGTCGCAGAGCCGAGAGGCGTCTAAGAAAGAAGGAAAACATTGCTAGTCAGATTCAATGGATGTTATCTTCTAAAGTCACCAGTGTGGGAGGTGACTCTTGCCAGGCTAACCTAGGCAAGAATTATGTAGGCCCAAAACTATTCCGCTCTCCATTTCCAAAAGTTCCCTCTGCTGCAGGCTTCCTGATCCAAGGGGAAAGTCGGGGATGTGAGCCATGCCTCATCTTTCACCAACCTTGATGATCAGACACACGGCAGCTCACCTCATTATCAAACTTACATATTCTAGGGATACGTGCACCTCACCTGAGAGTAGGACTACGCCCCAAAGTCCACCCCAAAGGGAAACAATTAGACCATCAGGCTTCCAACCATTCTACTGCAGAGTGGAGTACCATCTCCAACACCTCCTGTGGGAATCCAACAAGTCCAACAACTCAATTGCTCTTGGATAATTTACTTTAAAAAACTTCCCATTTGTACAGTGCCTTTATGACCTCAGGACATCCCAAAGTGCTTTACAGTCATTAAAATTACTTGCTAACTGTAGTCGCTGTTGGAATGTTAGAAACGTAGCAGCCAATATACCACAGATCCCACCAACAGCAACGGGATAATGACCAGGTAATCCCTTTTAGAGATGTTGGGCAGGACACCAGAGAGAACTGCTCTGCTCTTTTCTGAAATAGTATTATGGGATTGTTTTCTTTCATCCGAGAAGGCAGCCAGGGCCTCAGTTTAACATCTTACCTGAAAGAAGGCATTTCCAACAGTGCAGCACTCCCTTAGCACTGCACTGGAGTGCCAGTCTGGATCTTGCGCTCAAATCCCTGGACTGGGACTTAAAATTCAGGACCTTCTGACTCAAGAAGCAAGAGTGCTACCCACTGAGCCAAGGCAGACACCTCATCAGATGTGCATGTTTCCTTTTTAGGAGATTGATTTTTGATGAGTATTCTCTTTTTTTTGAGCAATGGAATCATTGAGTTTAACAAGCATTTTATACAGTTAGCTCTGAACAGCAAGTGAAAATTAATCAATTCCACTTAAGCGAACACGTGATCACTGAATGGATCGGATAAGAAAATTATATTCATCAACCCTTCTTGTTACCTCCTCAAAAAATATAATCAAGTTATTTCGAAATGTAGTAAAATTAGAACTACAATTTTCTAAAGTTTTCTGTCATTTTCCCACTAAAACAAAAGGCAAACCTCAAAAATTAAACATCCTTCTGTTAAAAGTATATTAGCACTTCCTTCATGACTTAAGGTTCAAGGACCGTTAAGATATATTTAGCTGAATTCTTTAAAGAACTGTCCAGTTAATTTTAACAAGCGAATATGCTGCAGCCAGAATTTCAAACATGACGACAGATTGCACTGCACGGGTCAGCTAGATTAAGTAATCGGTCAGGCTTTAAAGTCCTGTTTGGAAAAGTTATAACTCACGTGAATTATGATCAAGTTAGTTTTACTTAATCTATAAATGACACTATACACTCCCACCAAATGATTAATCTTCATGGCTTATAATCCAGGCTGAAGCTTCAGTGCAATACTGAGGGAGTGCGGCATTGTCAGAGGTGCATCTTTCAGATGCAAAGTTAAGCCAAGACCCGCCCGTCATCTCAGGCGAGTGCAAAAGATCCCATTGCACTATTTGATTGAGGGAAGGTCATGTCTGAGTAACCTGATTAAATATTTTGATGAGGTAACAAGGGTTGATGAGGATAGTGTTCTGATGTGGTCTATATGGATTTTAGCGAGGCTTTTGATAAAGTCCCACATGACAGACTGGTCACAAAAGTAAAAGCCCATTGGATCCAAGGTAAAGAGGCAAGTTGGATCCAAAACTGGCTCAGGGGCAGGAAGCAAAGGGTAATGGTCTGCACTGAGTGCTGCTAGAGGGCACAGATTGTGAAGGGAGTTTGGTAAGTGAATGGATTTTAAGGGTTAATCGCTCAAGTCTAATTTTTGTTTTGTTTACATTTTGCAATTAACTGAAATTACTGTTTATGTTAAGAGGCAAATTAGGTTCCTTACAGTTTTAAACAGGGGTATACAAGCTTTCAGAGTATCTGTAGCTTGTTAATTAGGTCGCTAGCTTAAACTGGTTTCTGAGCTCTAGCAAAGCTGACACATCATTGTTGCTGAGAATATAAATTCAAGGGATTTTCAGTGCTGCTTGTCTGCAATGAGTGCTGCTGGAGGGTAGAATGTGAAGAAGGGAGTTTGGTAACTGAGGAAGTTCGGTAAGAAGGGGAGCTATAAATTAAGAAAAAATAAATTTTATTAACACAATCAAGATGGCAGGACAGGTAATGTGTCGCGGCTGCTGTATGAGAGCGCTCCTGGATGCCATGGCAGTTCATGGCAACCACGTCTGTAGTAAGTGTCTGCAGCTGGAGGAGCTTCAACTCAGATTCACTGAGCTAGGGGCCGAGCTTCAGACACTGCGATGCTTCAGGGAGGGGCAAAGTTACCAGGACACTTTGTTCCAGAAGGCAGTCACACCCCTTAGGATAGGGTCATCTGTTTTGGTCAGTGGTTAGGGGCAGGAGGGTGTGACTGCAAGTCAGGCATATAAGGGGATTGAGAAGGTGGGAGTGGAGGAGCCTCAGCCCTTGCAATTGAGCAACGAGTTTGAGATTCTTGCAGCTTGTATGGACAAGTGTGAAAATAGATAAGTCCCCTGGGCCAGATGGGATTTATCCTAGGATTCTCTGGGAAGCTAGGGAGGAGATTGCAGAGCCTTTGTCCTTGATCTTTATGTCGTCATTGTCGACAGGAATAGTGCCGGAAGACTGGAGGATAGCAAATGTTGTCCCCTTGTTCAAGAAGGGGAGTAGAGACAGTCCTGGTAATTATAGACCTGTGAGCCTTACTTCGGTTGTGGGTAAAATGTTGGAAAAGGTTATAAGAGACAGGATTTATAATCATCTTGAAAAGAATAAGTTCATTAGCGATAGCCAGCACGGTTTTATGATGGGTAGGTCGTGCCTCACAAACCTTATTGAGTTTTTTGAGAAGGTGACCAAACAGGTGGATGAGGGTAAAGCCGTGGATGTGGTGTATATGGATTTCAGTAAGGCGTTTGATAAGGTTCCCCACGGTAGGCTATTGCAGAAAATACGGAAGTATGGGGTTGAAGGTGATTTAGAGCTTTGGATCAGAAATTGGCTAGCTGAAAGAAGACAGAGGGTGGTGGTTGATGGCAAATGTTCATCCTGGAGTTTAGTTACTAGTGGTGTACCGCAAGGATCTGTTTTGGGGCCACTGCTGTTAGTCATTTTTATAAATGACCTGGAAGAGGGTGTAGAAGGGTGGGTTAGTAAATTTGCGGATGACACTAAGGTCAGTGGAGTTGTGGATAGTGCCGAAGGAGGTTGTAGGGTACAGAGGGACACAGATAAGCTGCAGAGCTGGGCTGAGAGATGGCAAATGGAGTTTAATGCGGAAAAGTGCGAGGTGATTCACTTTGGAAGGAGTAACAGGAATGCAGAGTACTGGGCTAATGGGAAGATTCTTGGTAGTGTAGATGAACAGAGATATCTTGGTGTCCAGGTAAATAAATCCCTGAAGGTTGCTACCCAGGTTAATAGGGCTGTTAAGAAGGCATGTGGTGTGTTAGCTTTTATTAGTAGGGGGATCGAGTTTCGGAGCCACGAGGTCATGCTGCAGCTGTACAAAACTCTGGTGAGACCGCACCTGGAGTATTGCGTGCAGTTCTGGTCACCGCATTATAGGAAGGATGTGGAAGCTTTGGAAAGGGTGCAGAGGAGATTTACTAGGATGTTGCCTGGTATGGCGGGAAGGTCTTACGAGGAAAGGCTGAGGGACTTGAGGTTGTTTTCGTTGGAGAGAAGGAGGAGGAGAGGTGACTTAATAGAGACATATAAGATAATCAGAGGGTTAGATAGGGTGGATAGTGAGAGTCTTTTTCCTCGGATGGTGATGGCAAACACGAGGGGACATAGCTTTAAGTTGAGGGGTGATAGATATAGGACAGATGTCAGAGGTAGTTTCTTTACTCAGTGAGTAGTAGGGGCGTGGAACGCCCTGCCTGCAGCAGTAGTAGACTCGCCAACTTTAAGGGCATTTAAGTGGTCATTGGATAGACATATGGATGAAAATGGAATAGTGTAGGTCAGATGGTTTCACAGGTCGGCGCAACATCGAGGGCCGAAGGGCCTGTACTGCGCTGTAATGTTCTAAAAAAAAAGAGCAAGGGCAATAGTGTGGATGAGCAGACTCACCACGACACCATGGTACAAGAAGCCATTCAACTGGAGAGAGCAAAAGGGAAAGTAGTTGTTGTAGCGGACAGTATAGTGTGGGGGATTGACACTGTCCTCTGCAACAAAGAGCAAGAGTCCAGAAGGCTATGTTGCCAGCTCAGTGCCAGGGTTCGGGACATCTGCTTGGGGCTAGAGAGGAACTTACAATGGGAGGGGGAAGGATCCAGTCATCGTAGTCCATGTAGGTACCTACAACAAAGGCAGGACAAGGAAAGAGGTTCTGCAGAGTCAGTATGAGGAACTAGGCGCCAAATTAAGCAGAACCTCAAAGGTAAAAATCTCTGGATTACCTGAGTCACATACAAATTTGAGTAGGGCGAATAAGATTAGAGAAATGAATGCTTGGTTCAAAGACTGGTGTGACAGAAGTGGGTTCCAGTTTGTGGAGCACTGGCACCAGTACTGGGAACAGTAGGGGCTGTCTTCACCTGAACCATGCTGGGACCAGTGTTCTAGCCAGTCACATAACTAGGGAAGTAGAGAGTGTTTTAAACTAAATAGTGGGGGCAAGGGATCAAATTTGGGAAGATGTGGTAAGTCAAATTGTACAGACAAGGTAAGAGAGAAAGGTATTAATATGAGAAATGATAAACAGACTGTGATACGAAGGGACAGAGCATACAAATCAGCAGACAAGGCTAGAAGTTACAAAATAATAAAAGGACAATACTAAAGGCTCTGTATCTGAATGCACGTAGCATTCGAAACAAAACAGATAGCACAAATAGAAATAAATAAGTACAATCGGATAGCCATTACAGCGACATAGCTGCAGGATGACATAGATTAGGACCTGAATATTGAAGGGTACGGGAAGGACAAGAAGCTCAGAAAAGGTGGAGGGGTAGGATCCAGTCATCGTGGTCCATGTCGGTCCCAACAACAAAGGCAGGACAAGGAAAGAGGTTCTGCAGAGTCAGCATGAGAAACTAGGCACAGTGGCGGCACAGTGGTTAGCACTGCAGCCTCACAGCTCCAGGGACCCGGTTCAATTCTGGGGACTGCCGTGCGGATTTTGCAAGTTCTCCCTGTGACCGCGTGGGTTTTCGCCGGGTGCTCCAGTTTCCTCCCACCGCCAAAGACTTGCAGGTGATAGGTAAATTGGCCATTGTAAATTGCCCCTAGTGTAAGTAGGTGGTAGGAAATATGGGATTACTGTAGGGTTAGTATAAATGTGTAGTTCTTGGTCGGCACAGACTCGGTGGGCCGAAGGGCCTGTTTCAGCGCTGTATCTCTAAAATACAAAATAGAATAAAAATATAAATAAATTAAGCAGAACCTCAAAGGTAAAAATCTCTGGATTACCCGAGTCATGTGCAAATTTGAGTAGGGTGATGGCATTAGCACAATAGAGTGGGATGACCCAAGTTCACGGGTTTAGGTCGAGAGAAGTGATAAAGGCAAGAAGCCGCTTGTGGGAGTGGTGTACAGGCCCCCTGACAGTAAACACATAGTAGGACGGGGTATAAAGGAAGAAATAATGGGTGCTTGTCAGAAAGGTACAGCGATAATCATGAGGGATTTTAATCTACATATAGATTGGAAAAAATCAGATGGACAAAGGTAGCCTAGATGAGGAGTTCATAGAATGTTTTCGGGCTAGTTTCTTAGAATAGTACATTCTGGAGCCAACCAGAGAGCAGTCTATACTAGACCTGGTATTGTGTAACGAGACAGGATTAATTAATGACCTCAGTGAAGGCACCCCTAGGCAGCAGCAATCATAATATGATTGAATTTTACATTGGGTTTGAGGGAAAGGAGGGTGGGTCTGAGACTAGTATTTTAAACTTAAATAAGGGCAATTATGAGGGCATGAAAGCAGAGCTAGCAAAAGTGAACTGGCAAAGTAGGTTAAGGGAAAAGTCAATAGATATGCAGTGACAGACATTTAAGGGGTTATTTCAGAATACGCAGAATAGATACATTCCAACGAGAAAGAAAAATTCCAGGAGAAAGACCCACCATCCGTGGTTAACTAAAAAAGTTAAAGATAGCATTAAACTTAAAGAAGACATATAATTGCTCAAAGATGGGTGGCAGATCAAAGATTGGACAGAATATTAAAAAGCAGCAAAGAATGACTAAAAGATCATAAGGAGGGAAAAATTAGAGTATGAGAGAAAGCTGGCGAGAAATATAGACAGATGGTAAGAGTTTCTATAGATATTTAAAAAAAAGTTAAAGTGAGCATTAGTCCTATAGAAAGTGAGTCGAGGGAATTGATGGGGGAAAATAAGGAGATAGCAGATGAAATGAACGGGTATAATGCTTCGGTCTTCACGATAGAGGAGACAAGCAACATCCCAGAAATATCTGTAAATCAGGAAATGGGAGGGAGGGAGGAACTGTAGAAAATTACAATCACCAGGGAAGTGGTACTGAGCAAATTGTCGGAGCTGTGGGCTGACAAGTCCCCGGGTCCTGACGGACTACTTCCAGGGCCTTAAAAGAGTTAGTGAGATAATTGATGCGTTAGTTTTGATTTTCCAAAATTCCCTAGATTCGGGGAAGTTCCATTAGATTGGAAAATAGCTTGGACATTTGGAGGTTGCTGAGGCAAGTCTGGCACAGGTGGGCCCTTATTCAGAAGGGGAGACAGACAGAAAGCAGGAAACTACAAGCCAGTAGGCTTAACATCTGTCATAGGGAAGATGTTAGAAGCTATTATGAAAGACTTTATAGCAGGGCAATCAGAAAAATTCAAGGTAATCAGGCAGAGCCAACATGGTTTTGTGAAAGGGAAATCGTGTTTAATGAAGTTATTGGAGTTCTTTGAAGAAGTAACATGCTGTGGATAAAGGGGAACTGGTGGATGTACTGTACTTCGATTTCCAGAAGGTATTTGACAAGGTGCCACATCAAAGGATATTGTGGAAAATAAAAGCTCATGGTGTAGGGGGTAACATTTTGGCATGGATAGAAGATTGGCTAGCTAACAGGAAACAGAGTAGGCATAAATGGGTCATTTTCTAGTTGGCAAGATGTAACAAGTGGTGTGCCATAGGGATCTGTGCTGGGGCCTCAATTTTTTACAATTTATATAAATGACTTAGATGAAGGACCAAAGGTATGGTTGCTAAATTTGCTGATGACACAAAGATAGGTAGGAAAGTAAGTTGTGAAGAGGACATAAGGAGACTACAAAGGGATATAGATAGGTTAAGTGAGTGGCAAAGATCTGACAAATGGAGTATAATGTGGGAAACAGTGAAATGTTGTCGATTTTGACAAGAATAAAAAAAATATTCTCAATGGTGAGAGATTGCAGAGCTGAGAGATGCAGAGGGATCTGGGTGTCCTAGTGAATGACTCCCTAAATGTTAGTATGCAGGTTCAGCAAGTAATTAGAAAAGCTAATAGAATGTTATTGTTGAATACAAGAAGGCAGCTCACCATCACCTTCTCAAGGGCAATTAGGCTTGGGCAATTTATGCTGGTATAGCCAGCGACGCCCACAGCCCATGAATGAATAAAAAAAACAGAAGTAGGGAGTTATGCTTCAGTTATACAGGGCCTTGGTGAGACCACATCTGGAGTACTGTTGTACAATATTCATCACCTTATTTAAGGAAGGATGTAAATGCGTTGGAAGAAGGAGGTTTACTAACTAATACCTGGAATGGGCGGGTTGTCTTATGAAGAAAGGTTGAACAGGCTAGGCTTGTATCTACTGGAGTTTAGAAGAGTAAGATGCAACTTGATTGAAACTTGTAAGATTCTGAGGGGTCTTGACAGGATGGATGTGGAAAGGATGTTGCCTCTTGTGGGAGAATCTAGAACTAGGGATCACTGTTTACAAATAAGGGGTCGCCCATTTAAGACAGAGTTGAGGAGAAATTTTTTCTCTGAGGGTCGTGAGTCTTTGCAACTCTCTTCCTCAAAAGGAGGTGGAAGCGGAGTCTTTGAATATTTTTACAGCAGAGGTAGATAGATTCTTGATAAGCAAGGGGGTGAAAGGTTATTGGGGGTAGGTGGGAATGTGCAGTTGAGGTTACAATCAGATCTTATTGAATGGCGGAGCAGGTTCGAGCGACCAAATGGCCTACTCCTGCTCCTAATTCGTATGGTCCATGGGTGTTTTGTGACCGGTAGGCTGTTTCCAGTGGGGTTCCACAGGGCTCAGTACTCAGTCCCTTGCTTTTTGTTGCATATGTAGAGGGTATGATTAAGAAGTTTGCAGACAATACAAAAATTGGACATGTGGTTGATAATGAAGAAGAAAGCTGTAGATTGATGGAAAATATCAATGGATTAGTCAGGTGGGCAGACAAATGGCAAATGGAGTTCAATCCAGAAAAGTGTGAGGTAAAGCATTTGGGGAAGGCCAACAAGACAAGGGAATGTACAATAAATAGTAGGATACTGAAGGGTGTACAGGAACAGAGGGATCCTGGAGTGCATGTCCACAGATCCCTGAAGGTGGCTGGACAGGTAGATAAGGTGGTCAAGGCGGCATATGAGATACTTGCCTTTATTAGCCGAGGCATGGAATATAAGAGCAGGGAGGTTATGTTGGAACTGTATAAAAAACTAGATGGACCATAGCTGGAGTACCACGTGAAGTTCAGGTCACCACACTATCGGAAAGATGTGGTTGCACTCGGGAGGGTGCAGAAGAGATTTACAAGAATGTTGCCCAGACTAGAGAATTTTAGTTATGAGCAAAGATTGGATAGGCTAGGGCTGTTTTCTTAGGAACAGAAGAGGCTGAATGGAGACCCAATTGAAGTGTATAAAATTAAGGGGTCTAGTTAAAGTGGATAGGAAGGGCCTATTCCCCCTTGGTTGAGGAGCCCGTAGTCAGGAGGCACAGACTCAGGGTAGGAGGTTTAAAGGGGATTTGAGGGAAAATGTTTTCACCAAGAGAATAGTTGGGATCTGGAACCCACTGCCTGAAAGGCATTCAAAAAGTGTTTGGATGATGCACTTAAAGTGCTGTACCCTACAAGGTTATGAACCAAGAGCTGGAAAGAGGAATTAGGCTGGACAGCTACTTATTGGCTGAGGCGACACAATGGGCTGAAAGGCCTCCTTCCGTGCTGTAAATTTCTATGATTCTATGATAAATATTGGCAGGACATCAGGGAGAACTGCCCTGTTCATCTTCAAAACAGGGGCATGGGATTTCTGCACCCACCTGAGGGGGCAGACAGGGCCTCAGCATAACATCTCATCCACAAGACAGTACCTCCGACAGTGCAGCACTCCCTCAGTACTACACTGGCGCATCAGCCTAGATTATGTGCTCAAGATTCTGGAATGGGATTTGACACCATGACCTTCTGACTCAAGAGGCAGGATAGAGTACTACCCACTGAGCCACAGCTGACACTATCAAAACAAAGCACAGTAAATGGCTGCTTTGTTAATGAATTACCATGTGTTATGTAACTACAAAACAAAAGTGATCTGAAGGAAAATTGTGGGAGTACATGATCTGGAGAAAATTAATAACCGCTTTACAAAACGGTTCAGATAAAGATATCAAGGGATATGGAGCAAAGACGGCAAAAAGGAGTCGAAGCCACAGTGATTGATTAGTAGAACAGGATCAAGGGGCTGAACTGCATTCTGCTCTTCAGAAGCTGGTAACTGAGCAATGGGCACCATGGGGGACATCACTGCCAGCCCAGTGATTACAACTGTAGGCAGAACAAAGTAAACCAAAGATCCAATTGTCTGAAACTACGGGATATCATTTGGTGCCTTGTCAACAACTGGGAAGATGCCAAAGAACTGCAGCTGAGCTGGGTGCAGAAGATAGACTGGCAGCACAAAAGCGACAATCCCAGTTTAATAAACAATCATTTTAAACTAAACACTGGAAAGCTGTGCCCAGACTGTTCTATGTTCTATAAAATACACCCACCACCTTCACTGTGACCACAGAAACTGCCCAATGTGGCAGAAATCCTTAAAAAAAAAATCAGGATCCTGCATTTGATACATGGTATATGACAAGTTGTCCAGTCTCAATGAGGACTACCATTGAGAGTCCATTCTGGGCTCTGCTTTTTTATTCTTTCATGGGATGTGGGTGTCACTGGCAAGACCAGCATTTGTTTCTCAACCAAATGGCACCTGACAACTGAGTAGCTTGCTAGGCCATGCCACACACCAGTTAAGATTCAACCAGATTGCTGGGGTGAGGGAGGAGGAGAAGGAGATAAGAATAGCCACAATACATTATCCTGAAACCCAGCCAGTGATCCATACTGGAAAGTGGGCAGATGTTGGATAAGAACAGGGTTTGGGTATAAACTTCATGGTGGACTTACAGCTGAAGAATGGCTGCTGGACCATACCCACACAGGAGTGGGTGCTTCAGGAAAGACAGGGAGAAAACTAGTGCGGGAGGGTGGGGGGGGCAACGATGGGAGGGGACAAGATATGAAGATCCATCACCCTGGAGCTAAATTAGCTGTGCTACTAACTCATTTAAAAATTCCTCCATTTCTCCCAAGTGAATAAAGAGGCACTGGAGAAGGGGCAAAGATTCCCAGGGGTGATACCTGATCTGAGAGGATATCAAGATAGACTGAACAGGCTGGTGCTCTTTTCTCTAGAAGAGAAGGCTGAAGGGGTGACGCAATAGAGGTCTTTAACGTTATGAAGGGGTTTGATAGGGTAGACAGAGATGTTTCTATTTGTGGAGGAAACTAAAACAAGGATTCATGAATATAACATAAATACAAGATAGTCACTAATAAATCCAATCAGGAATTCTCTTTCCCTCCCCTTTTCCTAGAGAGTGGAACTCACTACCACATGGAGTAGTTGAGGCAAATAGCTTAGATGCATTTAAGGAGAAGCTAGATAAACGCATGAGGGAGAAAGGAATAGATGGATATCCTGATAGGAGACAGGAAGGCGGGTGGGAGGAGGCTCATGTGGAGCATAAACACTGGCATGGAATAGCTGGGCTGAATGGTCTGCCCTGTGCTGCAAAATCAATGTAATTCTATATAATCTGTAGCAGCCCCATTCAGCACATAGCCACCTGTCAGTATGAACCCAACTGAGAAGCACAGCATGAAAGCAGTCCTCACCTATCCTCAGTTAATCCACAGATAATTGTTGCTTAAAATCTCAGATCCCATGACAACATAGATCTATAGTCACCTTAACTCAAATTTGACAACTCCTGTCAGACACCATAGAAACATAGAAAATAGGAGCAGGAGTAGGCCATTCGGCCCTTCGAGCCTGCTCCGCCATTCATTATGATCCTGACTGATCATCCAACTCAGTAGCCTGTTCCCGCTTTCGCCCCATACCCTTTGATCCCTTTAGACCCAAGAGCTATACCTAACTCCTTCTTGAAAACATACAATGTTTTGACCTCACTTGCTTTCTGCGGTAGCGAATTCCACAGGCTCACCACACTCTGGGTGAAGAAATTTCTCCTCATCTCAGTCCTGAAAGGTTTACCCCGTATCCTTAGACTATGACCCCTGATTCTGGACTCCCCCACCATCGGGAACATCCTTCCTGCATCTACCCTGTCAAGTCCTGTTAGAATTTTATAGGTTTCTATGAGATCCCCCCTGTAAAGCCCCATTTTAATCATATTCTGCAAACACCATTTATATAAGCAGACACAGACACACACCACTGGACTGAGAAAACTGACTGGCCAGCAATGGTTTCCCATTGTAGTGCGAGTGACCTTTCCAGCCAGCACTGCAACAATTCCAGGCAATGGCTGTTTTACACCCACCACTTCTACAATCTCAAAATCAAACACTTCTCATTCCTGACACCGCGCTGACGAGCTGGAATGTGAAGCTAAGCACCGAGTGCGTCAGCAATGATGGACTGGAGTTATACCGCACGCGGTGCGAACTCAGGCCAACGTGAGGCAGGCTCCTGAGGGAAGGAAAAGTGGGATCTCTCAGGCGGGGGTTTTGGTGAATTTGTGCATAGCAGCACACAAAACCAAAGACACATCGATTAAAATGTCCCAGTCCAAGGGTGCTGTGCATCTCAACTGCATCGTCACCAGACTACTTGCAAAATCAAAGTGTAAATCCTCACTAATCAACAGTAACAAGGTGTGAATCATGGGACAAACTCTTGTACCTTCTCCTGTCTCACATCCCACTTTCACCACCCCACTCCCACCACCCCCCACCCCACCCCCATGTCATTCAAATGCAATTCTAGTGGAGAGGTAAGTAACCACCTCTCTGGGCATCGGTCTATTGCAACATAAATAATGAATAAACTTGATTATAAAACCGTAAACAGAAGAAAATGTCCCAAGGAGCTTCACATGAGCATTTCGAACAAAACTGAGCTTCAAGCCAAATAAGGAGATATTAGGACAGATGGTCATAGAGGTAGGTTTTCAGGAGCATCCTAAAGAAAGAAAGCATGGTAGAGAGGTTTAGGGAGGGAATGCCAGAGTTTAGGGTCGAGGCAGCTGAAGGCAGGGCCACCAACGGTGGAGTAATTAAAATTGGAGATGCAAAAGAGGCCAGAACTGGAGGAGAGCAGAAAACTCAGAGGGATGTGGGGCTGGAGATTATCGAGATAGGGAGGAGCGGGGATATGGAGGAATCTGAAATCAACTGAGAATTTTAAAATTGCAGCATTACTTAACCAGGAGATAGTGTCGGCCAACAGTGATGGGTGAATGGGACTTGCTGTAAGTTAGGATGTGGGTAGCAGAGTTTTAGATAAGCTCAACTTTATGGAGGGTAGAATGTGGGAAGCCAGTCAGGAGTGTGTTAGAATAGCCAAATGTAGTGGTTAACAAAGACATAGCTGAGGGTTTCAGATGAGCTGAGGAAGGAGCAGAGTTGGGCAATGTTACAGAGGTGGAAATAGGTGGTCTTAGTGATGAAGTGGATATATATGGTCAGAAATTCATCTTGGGGTCAAATATGACATCAGGCTCAGAGAGTTGCCAGGGACAGAGATGGAGTCGATGATTAGGAAATAACCTCAGGATATCCCAAAGTGCTTCACAGTGCCAGACTAATCCCTGAGATGGCGGGATTGTCTTATGAAGAGAGATTGAGGAGACTGGGCCTCTATTCTCTAGAGTTTCGAAGAAAGAGAGGTGATCTCAACGAAACTTACAAAATTCTTACAGGGTGTAACAGGGTGGATATAAATAGGATGTTTCCCCTGGCTGGTGAGTCCAGAACCAGGGGACATTGTCTCAGAATAAGAGGTAGGCCATTTAAGAAAAGGAGGAATTTCTTCACTCAGTGGTGAATCTTTGGAATTCTCTACCCCAGAGGGCTGTGGAAGCTCAATCATTCAAAACAGAAATCAATAAACACCTAGATACTAAAAACATCAAGCGATATGGGAATAACACGGGAAAGTGGGGCTGGGGTAGATGATCAGCCATGATCTAACTGAAAGGCAGAGCAGGCTCGAAGGGCTGATTGGTCTATTCCTATGTTCCTAAAGAAGTACAAGTGAAATGTAGTCACTCTTGTAATGTAGGGAAACGCAGCACCCCAATGGGCAGGGGGGAGAATTGGGGAGGGCACCTGTAAATGAGCTGGGGGTGGGGCGAGATTACCAGCAAATGGGGAGGAATTGGGAGAGATAGCACAGTGGTAGTTCCTGAATGAGTAATGCTGATAACTGGATGCATGACCCAGAGATACAAGTGCAAATCCCACCCCCACTGCTGGGGAATTAAATTCAATTAATTAAATAAATCTGGAAAAAAAATGCTAGTCTCAGTAATGGTGACCATAAAACTACCAGATTGTCATGAAAATCCACCTGATTCACTAACGTCCTTTAGAGAAGGAAATCTGCCGTCCTTACCCAGTCTGGTCTATGTGACTCCAGACCCAAAATAATGTGGTTGATTCTTAACTGACCTCCGAAATGGCCGAGCAAAAAACTGGACATAACATCCAACATCAAACTAGCCACCAGAGACGACCACATTACACCCTGCCCAGTCAACCCTGCCAAGTCCTCACTAACATCAGGCAACGGGTGCCCAAATTGGAAGAGCTATCCCACGAGTCAAGCAACAGCCTGGATGGAAGGGGGGGGTCCAGATGGCTGCTGGGGTGGGGAGGGGAGGGGGGGGTCCGGATGGCGGCTGGGGGGAGGGGGGGGGTCCGGATGGCGGCTGGGGGGAGGGGGGGGTCCGGATGGCGGCTGGGGGGAGGGGGGGGTCCGGATGGCGGCTGGGGGGAGGGGGGGGTCCGGATGGCGGCTGGGGGAGGGGGGGGGGTCCGGATGGCGGCTGGGGGGAGGGGGGGGGTCCGGATGGCGGCTGGGGGGAGGGGGGGGTCCGGATGGCGGCTGGGGGGAGGGGGGGGTCCGGATGGCGGCTGGGGGGAGGGGGGGGTCCAGATGGCGGCTGGGGGGAGGGGGGGGTCCAGATGGCGGCTGGGGGGAGGGGGGGGTCCGGATGGCGGCTGGGGGAGGGGGGGGTCCGGATGGCGGCTGGGGGGAGGGAGGGGGGGGGTCCGGATGGCGGCTGGGGGGAGGGGGGGGGGTCCGCATGGCGGCTGGGGGGAGGGGGGGGGGTCCGCATGGCTGGGGGCGGGGAGGGGAGGTCTGGATGCCTGGGAGGGGAGGTCTGGATGGCTGGGGGAGGGGAGGGGAGGTCTGGATGGCTGGGGGGGGGGGGGGGGGGGGAGGTCTGGATGGCTGGGGGGGGGGTCTGGATGGCTGGGGGGGGGGGGGAGGTCTGGATGGCTGGGGGGGGGGGGGGGGGGGGAGGTCTGGATGGCTGGGGGGGGGGGAGGTCTGGATGGCTGGGGGGGGGGGGGGAGGTCTGGATGGCTGGGGGGGGGGGGAGGTCTGGATGGCTGGGGGGGGGGGGAGGTCTGGATGGCTGGGGGGGTGGGGAGGTCTGGATGGCTGGGGTGGGGGGGGGGAGGTCTGGATGGCTGGGGGGGGGGGGAGGTCTGGATGGCTGGGGGGGGGGGGAGGTCTGGATGGCTGGGGGGGGGGGGAGGTCTGGATGGCTGGGGGGGGGGGGGAGGTCTGGATGGCTGGGGGGGGGGGGAGGTCTGGATGGCTGGGGGGGGG
Organism: Heterodontus francisci; assembly: GCF_036365525.1. Lineage (NCBI taxonomy): Eukaryota > Metazoa > Chordata > Chondrichthyes > Heterodontiformes > Heterodontidae > Heterodontus > Heterodontus francisci. Next base: position 12,031,702 of record NC_090397.1, on the reverse strand, counting down.
GGGGAGGTCTGGATGGCTGGGGGGGGGGGGGGGAGGTCTGGATGGCTGGGGGGGGGGGGGGGAGGTCTGGATGGCTGGGGGGGGGGGGGGAGGTCTGGATGGCTGGGGGGGGGGGGGGGTCTGGATGGCTGGGGGGGGGGGGAGGTCTGGATGGCTGGGGGGGGGGGGAGGTCTGGATGGCTGGGGGGGGGGGGGGGGAGTTCTGGATGGCTGGGGGGGGGGGGGGAGTTCTGGATGGCTGGGGGGGGGGGGAGTTCTGGATGGCTGGGGGGGGGGGGGGAGTTCTGGATGGCTGGGGGGGGGGGGGAGGTCTGGATGGCTGGGGGGGGGGGGAGGTCTGGATGGCTGGGGGGGAGGGGAGTTCTGGATGGCTGGGAGGTGGGGGGAGAAGGTCTGGATGGCTGGGAGGGGGGGGGGGAGGGGAGGTCTGGATGGCTGGGAGGGGGGGGGGAGGGGAGGTCTGGATGGCTGGGGAGGGGAGGGGAGGGGAGGGGAGGTCTGGATGGCTGGGGGGTGGGGGAGGGGAGGTCTGGATGGCTGGGGGGGGGGGGGAGGTCTGGATGGCTGGGGGGGGGGGGGGAGGTCTGGATGGCTGGGGGGGGGGGGGGCGGTCTGGATGGCTGGGGGGGGGGGGGGGAGGTCTGGATGGCTGGGGGGGGGGGGAGGTCTGGATGGCTGGGGGGGGGGAGGTCTGGATGGCTGGGGGGGGGGGAGGTCTGGATGGCTGGGGGGGGGGGGGGGGGAAGGTCTGGATGGCTGGGGGGGAGGGGGGAGGTCTGGATGGCTGGGGGGGAGGGGGGAGGTCTGGATGGCTGGGGGGGGGGGGGGAGGTCTGGATGGCTGGGGGGGGGGGGGAGGTCTGGATGGCTGGGGGGGGGGGGAGTTCTGGATGGCTGGGGGGGGGGGAGGTCTGGATGGCTGGGGGGGAGGGGAGTTCTGGATGGCTGGGAGGTGGGGGGAGAAGGTCTGGATGGCTGGGAGGGGGGTGGGAGGGGAGGTCTGGATGGCTGGGGGGTGGGGGAGGGGAGGTCTGGATGGCTGGGGAGGGGAGGGGAGGGGAGGTCTGGATGGCTGGGGGGTGGGGGAGGGGAGGTCTGGATGGCTGGGGAGGGGAGGTCTGGATGGCTGGGAGGGGGGGGGGAGGTCTGGATGGCTGGGAGGGGGGGGGGGAGGTCTGGATGGCTGGGGGGGGGGGGGAGTCTGGATGGCTGGGGGGGGGGGGGGAGTCTGGATGGCTGGGGGGGGGGGGGGAGGTCTGGATGGCTGGGGGGTGGGGGAGGGGAGGTCTGGATGGCTGGGGAGGGGAGGGGAGGGGAGGATGGTGTGTCAGCTCAGCCATGTCTGTGCTCCGTGTGAGAGGGAGTGCTCCGGCAGCCTAGGCCAGCCCGGCCTACTCGGCTCAGCTGACACCAGGCCTCGGGTTCTCCGGGAAGGAAGCCGCCAAGCAGCAGATCCACCTCCTGAGCGAGTGAGAGCAGCGCCCTCTCCCCCACCTTAACCCTCTCCCCCAGCACCTACCCGCTGTAAGATCCGTCTGAACATGGCGGTGAGAGAGGAACAAGCCGGGGTGAAGAAGGCCTCAGCCTCGGCCGCCTCCTCGCAGCTCCAAGTGAATGAGTGCGAGTCAATCCGCCCTCAGCCTGCAGGCAGAGAGGGCGGAGTCTGAGAGCCCAGACACCTGACATTAACTAATAATATCCTGTAGTCAATGGAACAACCGCTCTGCATGTCCTCTACAATCATATGTAACTACAGCTTTACAATTACAGGATCTAACTTTTTGAAGAGTTTGAATGTATAAACCAGCAATTAAACTTTATAAGTATATCTGGCAGGGGAGCTCTGTCCCCAGGCACCATGTCCCTGCAAGCAGGTATCTGAAGCACCTGTCAAACCACAGCCATTGGCTATGGGCTACCAAGAAGTGTTAAACTTCCTTTATTTTAATTCATTCTTGGGACGTGGGCACTGCTGGCAAGTCCGGCATTTATTGAAAATCCTCCCCCAGATGTGCCCAGGTGGTGGTGGTGCTGATCCGTCTTAGAAACATAGAAAATAGGAGCAGCAGTAGGCCATTCGGCCCTTCGAGCCTGCTCCGCCATTCATTATGATCATGGCTGATCATCCAACTCAGTAACTTGTTCCCGCTTTCGCCCCATACCCTTTGATCCTTTTAGACCCAAGAGCTATATCTAACTCCTTCTTGAAAACATACAATGTTTTGGCCTCAACTGCTTTCTGTGGTAGCGAATTCCACAGGCTCGCGACTCTTTGGGTCAAGAAATTTCTCCTCATCTCAGTCCTGAAAGGTTTACCCCCTTACCTTAGACTATGACCCCTGGTTCTGGACTCCCCCACCATTGGGAACATCCTTCCTGCATCTACCCTGTCAAGTCCTGTTAGAATTTTATAGGTTTCTATGAGCTCCCCCCTCACTCTTCTGAACTCCAGCGAATATAATCCTAACCGACTCAATCTCTCCTCATACGCCAGTCCCACCATCCCAGGAATCAGTCTGGTAAACCTTTGCTGCGCTCCCTCTATAGCAAAAACATCTTTCCTTCTTAAACCGCTGTGGCTTATGTGGTGAAAGTGCTACTACAGTACTGTTTGTTAGGCAGTCACATGATTTTGGAACAGCAACAATGAAAAGAGAAAAGAACTTGTATATATAGCACCTTTCACAACCTCAGGATGTCCCAAAGCACTTTACAGCCAATTAAGTACTTTTGAATTGAAGTCACTGTAATAATATACATACAGCCAACCAAATCGGAACTCAGTGATGCCATTGATTCTGTAGCCAGCGGAAAAGCCCCTGGGAAGGACAGCATTACCCCTGAAATAATCAAGAGTGCCAAGCCTGCTATACTCTCAGCACTCCATGAACTGCTATGCCTGTGCTGGGACGAGGGAGCAGTACCTCAGGACATGCGCGATGCCAATATCATCACCCTCTATAAAAACAAAGGTGACCGCGGTGACTGCAACAACTACCGTGGAATCTCCCTGCTCAGCATAGTGGGGAAAGTCTTTGCTCAAGTCGCTCTGAACAGGCTCCAGAAGCTGGCCGAGCGCGTCTACCCTGAGGCACAGTGTGGCTTTCGTGCAGAGAGATCGACTGTTGACATGCTGTTCTCCCTTCGTCAGATACAGGAGAAATGCCATGAACAACAGATGCCCCTCGACATTGCTTTCATTGATCTCACCAAAGCCTTTGACCTCGTCAGCAGACGTGGTCTCTTCAGACTACTAGAAAAGATCGGATGCCCACCAAAGCTACTAAGTATCATCACCCCATTCCATGACAATATGAAAGGCACAATTCAACATGGTGGCTCCTCATCAGAGCCCTTTCCTATCCTGAGTGGCGTGAAACAGGGCTGTGTTCTCGCACCCACACTTTTTGGGATTTTCTTCTCCCTGCTGCTTTCACATGCGTTCAAGTCCTCTGAAGAAGGAATTTTCCTCCACACAAGATCAGGGGGCAGGTTGTTCAACCTTGCCCGTCTAAGAGCGAAGTCCAAAGTACAGAAAGTCCTCATCAGGGAACTCCTCTTTGCTGACGATGCTGCTTTAACATCTCACACTGAAGAGTGCCTGCAGAGTCTCATCGACAGGTTTGCGGCTGCCTGCAATGAATTTGGCCTAACCATCAGCCTCAAGAAAACGAACATCATCTGGCAGGACATCAGAAATGCTCCATCCATCAATATTGGTGACCACGCTCTGGAAGTGGTTCAAGAGTTCACCTACCTAGGCTCAACTATCACCAGTAACCTGTCTCTAGATGCAGAAATCAACAAGCGAATGGGTAAGGCTTCCACTGCTATGTCCAGACTGGCCAAGAGAGTGTGGGAAAATGGCGCACTGACACGGAACACAAAAGTCCGAGTGTATCAGGCCTGTGTCCTCAGTACCTTGCTCTATGGCAGCGAGGCCTGGACAATGTATGCCAGCCAAGAGCGACGTCTCAATTCATTCCATCTTCGCTGCCTTCGGAGAATACTTGGCATCAGGTGGCAGGACCGTATCTCCAACACAGAAGTCCTCGAGGCGGCCAACATCCCCAGCTTGTACACACTACTGAGTCAGCGGCGCTTGAGATGGCTTGGCCATGTGAGCCGCATGGAAGATCGCAGGATCCCCAAGGACGCATTGTACAGCGAGCTCGCCACTGGTATCAGACCCACCGGCCGTCCACGTCTCCGTTTTAAAGACGTCTGCAAACGCGACATGAAATCCTGTGACATTGATCACAAGTCGTGGGAGTCAGTTGCCAGCGTTCGCCAGAGCTGGCGGGCAACCATAAAGACAGGGCTAAAATGTGGCGAGTCGAAGAGACTTAGTAGTTGGCAGGAAAAAAGACAGAGGCGCAAGGGGAGAGCCAACTGTGCAACAGCCCCGACAAACAAATTTCTCTGCAGCACCTGTGGAAGAGCCTGTCACTCTAGAATTGGCCTTTTTTTCCACTCCAGGCGCTGCTTCACAAACCACTGACCACCTCCAGGCGCGTATCCATTGTCTCTCGAGATAAGGAGGCCCAAAAGAAAAGAAAAGAAGTCCTTTTGAATTGAAGTCACTGTAGTAATATAGGAAACACGATAACCAGTTTGGGTACAGCAAGATCACACAAACAGCAAAGAAATAACAGACTAGATCATCTCTTTTAGGTGATGGTTGAGGGATAAATATTGGTCAGGACTCCTGGAGAACTCCCTGAGATAGTGGCATGAGATCTTTTACATCCACCTGAGAGGGCAGATGGGGTCTAGGTTTAAGGAAAGGTAGTATATGTCCAAGACAGGATGATGTATGACTTAGAGTTGAACTTGGAGGTCACGATGTTCCTATGTACTTGCTGCCCTTGTCCCTTTAAGTGCTGAAGGTTACGGGTTTGGAAAGATCGAAATGTCTATAGTCTTAGTTCTAAAAGTCCCCAAATGGCAGATTCCTTTGCCTCTGTAACACAGAAACAGATCTTATATTTGTGTAACACCTTTCAAGTCCTCAGGAGCTCCTAATTTTGGGGCAGACTGGCTCCCCTGAAAGGGCTTGGGATTCTTATGGAAAAAGGGGGTGTGATGATACGACAGCTCAGTGGAACCATTCACAAGGGGAGGAGCACTCAAGAATTTTCCCAATTTCCATATGGCCCATAGCTAATAGATTATTTTGAAGTGTAGTTAATGCAATTATGTAGGCAAGATCCCATAAATGGCAGTGAGCTAAGTGGCCAGTTATTCCGTTTCAGTGATATTGGTTGAAGAATAAATGTTGACCAGAATTTTGCGTGAACTATCCCACTCTTCTTCAAAAAGCAATATAGGATTTTTTACACTGACCTGAACAAATAGAATAGTTTTGTTTTAGTATCTCATCAAAATGATGGCATCTCCAGCAAAGCATTTCCTCAGTACTGCACTTTAGTGGTGCTTGAACCCACAGTCTCCTGTTTCAGAGGCAAGGGTCCTCCCACTAAATCAAACTAATACTACTTTTATCTAATATCTTTTCTACAATACAATCTTCTAAAAGATAAACCAAGTATCAGAAATACTGCTCCTCACCAAAATGTTCAACAGCATTATTACAAAATGTAAATGTCTCATTCTACCAAATGGTCCTTCGTAGTTTCTGTTTTGTCCATAATAAAGTTGATGGTTATTTAATGATAATGCGCCCCTTATAACCATTAAATTGTTTGAACATCGTTTATGAAGAAAAGCAAGAAAGACCTTTATTTATGTGATACATTTCACAAACATGTTATGTCCCAAAATGCTTTACGGCCAATGAGGTACTTTTGAAGTGTAGTCACTGTCACTGCTGTAATGTGGGAAACACGGCCACCAATTCGCACACAACAAACTCCCACAAACAGCGATTTGATAATGACCAGATAATCAGTTTTTTCGTAATGTTGCTTGAGGGATAAATATTGTTCAGGATACTGAGGAGAACGCCCCAGTTCTTCTTCAAATACTGCCATGGGATCTTTTACATCCACCTGAAAGGGCAGACGGGCCTCAGATTAACGTCTCATCTAAGTGTTGGCACCACTGAGAGTGCAGCACTCTCTCAGTACTGCACTGGAATATCAGCCTGGATTTTGTGCTCAATTCTCTGGAGTCTCAGTGCAGGAAGTTGACCACAACCGAGTGTTGCAGACTGGCACATTCCAAGGTCCAGGACTACTGCTGAGGGATGCACTGAAGCTTGGTGAAGCCGCCACTGATTCTCAATGGGGAAAGGCCACTGCCATAACACACAGGGAGGCTGGAACATGTATAAAAACCCACGGGCTGATTCAGAAAATGTTTAAATGCAATGTAAATGTAGCTGTAACCTGCACTGTAAGTGGATTCAGGCATCCTAGAGTATCATCTACTCTATTTAGCCAATTGATCTATAATGGATTTTGTGTACTGTCACACCTGAATTGTATTGTAATATACCTATCCATATTTTATAAGTATATTTTTGGGAAAAAAGGACCAAAATGCCAGAACAGCAATATTAATTAGCAATCCTGAACCCCCAACACAAACGCACACACACAGACAGACACAAAACACATACACATGCACACACCCAAACACATACACACGCACAGACAGACACCCAAACTCAAACACAGACACACGCACAAACAGACACACAAACACACACACGCGCACACACCTAATAGCAATATTTCTTGGCAGATATTAGAATATTTACATATAATAATGTTACTGCTTAAGGTTTAAAGAGTAGATTATCAATAGCTAAATGTTCGTGAAATTTAGTGTAGCAAACACTAACTCCTATCCTTAAACTACCACTTAAAATACTCTGCAATGTAACATTCTTGAAAAAAAAGACATATTGGTTCCTTCATTAAAAAAAAAATTGGTATATGTAAACAGCAGGAAAATTGTTTCATACTCAGGCCATTCACTAAATACCAGTGAACAGAGACTCATGCACTTGGAATTCTGGGGTGTTGTTTGCAGCAATTGCTTATTTCCGCCATTTTTAGAGGGATTGAAATATGCATGGGTTCATTACACAAGGGCAGATTTTCTTGTCTTGGTCGTGAAACAGTGGGACTGAAGCACAGCGGCTTTGTGCTCTTTGAAATTATGCAGGAATGACGCCAATAGATTTTTGAGGGTCAGCCCATTGAGTCATCCTAGGGCAGTGCTGTCCAATATATTAACCAGAATGTGGCTATTTGAAAATCCAGATGCGGCTAATTGTGTTTCTGATTCATAAGTAAAAAATGAGTAAAAGACATAGTCATTTTTCATGTGATCTCAACAGTCGTATTCACACACGTAAGTATGCGAACATAAATCTTTTTGCATGTTTGTTGGTAAAATGATGAAAGGAGAAGCAGACAGTGTGAGTGTTTATCGATTGTTGTGAGTGCTTTACTTCCTTGGTTACTGAATATTTTTTTATTTGTTCATGGGATGTGGGCTAGGCCAGCATTTATTGCCCATCCCTAATTGCCCTTGAGAAGGTAGCAGTGAGCTGCCTTTATTTTTATTTAGAGATACAGCACTGAAACAGGCCCTTTGGCCCACCGAGTCTGTGTCGACCAACAACCACCCATTTATACTAATCCTACACTAATCCCATATTCCGACCACATCCCCTAACACCTACCCATTGTAGGGGCAATTTATAATGGCCAATTTACCTATCAACCTGCAAGTCTTTGGCTGTGGGAGGAAACCAGAGCACCTGATGAAAACCCACGCAGTCACAGGGAGAACTTGCAAACTCCGCACAGGCAGTACCCAGAATTGAACCCAGGTCGCTGGAGCTGTGAGGCTGCAGTGCTAACCACTGCGCCACTGTGGCACCTTCTTATACAGTTGCAGTCCATGTGAGGTAGGTACACCGACAGTGCTGTTAGGAAGGGTGTTTCAGGATTTTGACCCAGCAACAGTGAAGATGGGAGATGTTTGTTCAGTAAATATACATGTGTGAAATACATTAACCTGTTTTGTGTGAGTGTGTGTAAGATGTTGTCTACTAAAATTAACCACACCCGTGACTAATCATTGATTTCTATTGAACAACTCTAGTCTATGAAAATCAGGTTCATAGTCTGGATTGCACCTGCTAAGACACCAGGGGGGCAGGGATGATGCAGAAAATTAATGCATAGCCTCATTGTTTATAATCTTAGCCCTTACCTGCCACAGTTAAAGCAACAGTTTCAGTTTTTTCACAGGCTTAACATTTATTTCTAAGTCATTCCAATGGTTGGCTATAGAAAAGAAGTAGCTGGAAAAAAACAACTCAAAGCTAAGTAAATATGGAGGCAGGAAAAAAAATCCATTGCATTACGATGGAGGTGGGAGGAGTGCACTGTTTATTCTAGTCCACTTCTGCACAAGTCACAACATATATTTACATTTTTCACTTACCGATACAATACCCTGATGAAGGGTCACTGACCTGAAATGTTAACTCTGCTTCTCTCTCCACCGATGCTGCCAGACCTGCTGAGAATTTTTAGCGTAGTAAGAATATGGAATTAGTGTAGGATTGGTATAAATGGGTGGTTGATGGTCGGCACAGACTCGGTGGGCCGAAGGGCCTGTTTCAGTGCTGTATCTCTAAATAAAAAATAAATAAATAAAATATAAAAAATAAAAAATAAATAAACTAACCAGCCTCTCCACCTGTCTCTCCTCTTTTAAGATTCTCCTTAAAACTTACCTCATAGACCATTCAGTCACCTCTCCTAATATTTCCTTCCTTGTGTTGAGGTCAATCTTTTTCCGATTATGTTTTGTGAAGCTTCTTGGCATACGTTAAAGCCTGGCTCGGGTATAAAATTAAAACCCGACCCGGGTTCGACCTGGCCACAGCCAACCCGGACTTGACCCGAGCCCGAGCCTTTTCATTTATTTTTGCGTCCGACCCGACCTGACCCGACACGAATCTCCTTCATTTGTTCCGGCAGCAGGCTATTCCTGCAGCTGGAGTTGTGGGGAATTATGGGTAAGCCTGATCCCGTGACTTCCTGGAAGCAGTGTCCAGCCCAACCTGACCCGAGCCCGAATGCCAGACTTGGAATTTCAACCCGACCCAAACCCGACACGTAGTCGGGTCTAGTCAGGTTCAGGTCGGGTAGCCAGGCATTCGGATGCATTCCTATGTTAATGACGATATATGAAAGCAATTTGCTGCAGTTGTTATTATTCTCATGTGATTCTTCAAATAAAAATTAGATCGGAGTGCTGTGCTGGCATTTTGTGATAATTTTCTATCCTTTGGTCATTCTAACATTCTGTTCAATTCTCTCTATAAAGCAGCACTCTCTTGAAAATCTCATGAAAGTCAATCAACTGTAAACAATATTACTAAACTTTATGCTATGACGGATCATATTTGCAACAACAACTTGTATATATATATAGAAGCTTTAATATAGTAAAACGTCCCTGCTTCACAGGTGCGTTATCGAACATAATTTGACACCGAGATACTTAAGGAGATATTCGGGCAGAAGACCAAGAGCTTGGTCAGCGGTAGTTTTAAGGAGCATCTTAAAAGTGGAAAGAGTGGTAGAGAGGCAGAGAGGTTTAGCGAGGGAATTCCAGAGCTTAGGGCCTAGGCAACTGAAGGCACAGCAGCCAATGGCGAAAATTGGGGATGTGCAAGAGACCAGAATTGGAGGAGCACAGATATCTTGGAGGGTTGTCGGGGTGGAGGAGGTTACAGAGATAGTGAGGGGTGAAGTCATGGAGGAATTTGAAAACAAGAATGAGAATTTTAGAATCGAGGCTTTGCTTAACAAGGAACCAATGTAGATCAGTGACCACAGGGGTGATGGGTGAATGGGACTTGGTGTAAGTTAGGACACAGGCAGCAGTGTTTTGAATGATCTTAAGTTTATGGATGGGGGAAGACAGGAGGCAGGCCAGGAGTGCAGGGAACAGTTGAGTCTAGTGGTAACAAAGGCATGGATGAGGTTTTCAGCAGCAGATGAGCTGAGACAAGGCAGGGACAGAGTCAAGCAATGTTATGGAGGTGGAAATAGGTGGTCTCGGTGATGGTGTGGCTATGTAGTTGGAAGCTCATCTTAGGGTCAAACCGGACACCAAATTTGCAATTTCTGGTTCCACCTCAGACAGTAGTTGCCAGGGAGAGGGATGGAGTCAGTAGCTAGTGAACAGAGGCAGGGACCAAAGACAACAGTCTTCCCAATATTTAGTTCCCCCTGCCCTAATTCTGAACTCACACCTTCCTCTAGTTTTTCTCCTATCTTCTGTGATACTGTCTCTGAACTCATCTTGTCTATGAGACTCACTTCCTGTTCCTTGAACCTATTCCCACTAAACTGCTGACTGCCGAACTTCCCTTCCTGGCATGCTGGTGTTGTTGTTCGAACATTAGAGGAATTTTGGCCTAGCGGGCTAGGGGAAGAGAGGGAAGCAGGAGAGGCAGCTGATTAGATGGGCTTGATCTTAGAGACAAAAAAATCCTGAGCTCCTGTACTAGTTGGTGAAGGTGAAGGTGAAAGATGCAGGGTGAAAACTAGAAACAAAATCCTGCACCAATCTCGACAGACGAGGCCCAATTGGACAATAAATAACAAGGTGGGAAAAAAGGGTTAAAAGATTAAAAACACACATTTTCTGTAAAAAGTGTTTTTTCTTTAACCACTTTTTTACAGACAAAAAATGGGCTCTGCACTTACTGGGAATGACCAGAGGGGGCAGCCAAAGTCTAAACTAATCACATGGTCCAATTCAAATTGTTGTATGATTGCCTTAAGAGTGATGCCCCTTGAAGATCTCAGTATGCTGATGAGATAACTACCAGGATGTAGTCATGTGACTCAAAGCCAGAGTCACTCTGCAACTGTAACACCCAGACGAAGGTTCTGTAAATAGTTTGCTCCGTATTGTATTTAATAGTTTAGCTGTTAATAAACTTGTTTGAGATCTTCAGCAACCTGGATCCACGCATCTCATTTATGTTGCATTTGACAACATAAAAAATACATTACATGGTGGCAGCTGTGGTGAAAAGACAAAGGCTAAGCTTGAAGACTATGGGTAAACAGCTGTGAAAACGACCGTTTCTACAGTCACTAGAGAGAAAGTTCAAAAGAAATACTGTCCCAAACAGTGAAAAGAAAAAAGAACTTACCTCCAGCTGTAGATGACAGATCTCAGAACGACGGGCTGCAAGTAAATTCCTGTAATCGGGTGAATCGTTGTGCTGATTGTCGAGGAATCCCCATTTTAAAAAAAAGCTCTGAAGTGCTTAAAAAGTTGATTTTTTTCAAAGGCACCATAACAAAAACAGGGAAAACCTGATTCCTTGCCCAGGCTGATTGAGGTGTCTGAAACAAGAAGCGCGGGAAACCTCCAAACACTTCAGAGTCTCCATTCACGCAGCCAAAGTTTTAAAAAATCATTAAATCACTCAAGCGTGAGGAAGAGTTTCCATTCATGCGGGCACAGTTAAAAAATATTAAACCATTCGAGCGTGAAGAACATAAACAAACTCTAGCAAAAAAAGCAATTAAACTGCCTACTGAACAGCTGTGTAAACAGACAGACTTAATTGCTGAAATCAAAATAAACACAGAACACTATCAAACACCTGTTCTTCTTCATCCAAGCAGCTTGTCTAGATAACAGAGAATTTCTTAAAGGGAAACAGTGCAGAGTGAATAGAACAAAGTTAATTATAAAGCAGAAAGCAGAAGAACAGCAGAAAGATGGACACCTAATTTCCCAGCAAGAACTGGAAGGCCATTGATATCCTATCTGAGTTCAAACCTTTTAAACAAAGAATGCAGTTATGCTTCACAGACCAAGTGACTGTAGAACCAGAGAAACAGGCTGTAAAAATAATGATAGCAGTTGGAAGTGAGGGGTACACAAAATCAACACTTATCTGAAGAGGACCAGAAAGATCCTGCAAAGATATGGAAAGTACTAGAAGATCAGCTCCAATTAAGAGTGAATTTTAGAATTCACTGCCTGGAATTCATGTCCTAGAGGCAACAGCCGCAGGAATCAATAGATCAGTTCATCAGTAGATGACATATTAAGGGCAACAAATGCGATTTTTCATAAAAGGAGCTGTCGAGGTGTCTAATTGAGCTGGTGCTTGTCTCAACACCCATTGAAGCATTTCAGAAAGACCTCTTGGGGAAAAAGAAAGGTCACAGCATTAATGCATTCCTAGAAGATGGCAGGAAATACAAAACCATTGTAGCTGGACAACAGCATCTGTGAGCATTTGGTACAACCAACAGTATCGGCACGATAACTAGGTCACAAAAGCAAGCATGCTGTGTGGTAAGTGTGGTTTGTCCTACTCACCACAATGTTGTTCAGCATTTCAAGATCTATGCAAGGCATGCAGTACAAAAGGACAGTGGGCCCGCCTATGCAAGAAGTCTGGCTCCAAAGACGCAGCCAGAAATCACAATAGCACAGAAGCAAACAGCAGACAGGTGCAGCAACAGGGCAACCGCAGCAAGGAGAGCTCCAGAGACCTGCATAAATGCAAGCCGATACACAAAGTCCACAGTGAAATGGACCTCAGAGAGGAGCAATTCTCAGCCAGAAGACAAGAAGGCATATGCCTACCACACAAGACAAGAAAGATCTCCAGAGATGTCTTGGATTTTTTAACTTCTTGGCACCATACATTCCAAATTTCTATAACAAAGCATCATCACTGAGAGAGCTCTTAAAGAAAGACGTACCACTTGTATGGCAGGAGGACCGTCAGCATATGTTTGAGTCTCTCAAACATGCATTGTCAGCAGAAACCTGTATCCTGCAGTACTACGATCCAAGGAAGAAGACAATCCTAGAAATAAATGCCTAACAGAAAGGGCTAGGAATGTGCATCCTGCAGGGTGGCAAACCAATTGCATTTGGGTCCAAATATTTATCCTCAGCACAATCCGATTACTCAAACATAGAGCGTGAAACACTTGCTCTGGTGTTTCGGATCACGAGGTTCCACACCTACCTGTTCGGTAAGCAGTTCACTGTGGAAACCGACCACAAACCACTGGAGATGATTTGGCGCAAACCATTAACAAGGGCACCACCTTGACTACAGCGACTCTGAGTGAAAGTACGGGATATGACTTTGACGTCTGCTACAAAGCAGGTATCAAAATGGTCACCTCAGATACGCTGAGCAGATTGCCAAACCTGAACAAGAATGAAGAGGTTCCACTGGATCAACAAGTAGACAGCATGGACATCGAGGTGGAAGATGTGCTCAAAACCAATTTACTGCATTTTGGTCAGCACAAATGTGACCAACAACAATCAGAAACAGACAATGACCACAACTGAAGGCACTGTGGAGAGTCATCATAGAAGGTTGGATGGATACAGTAAAAGAGGTGCAAACATTTCAGGGATATGTGTACCAAATGGGGTGTGAACCATGTGACGTCCTCACTACATTACCCTAGATCTAATGGTCTCACCGAGCGAATGGTTCGCACAGTCAAATCACTTATCCTGAAGTGTAGGACAACGAAGCAAGATTTTCATGTTGCCGTGCTCCACCTCAGAGCTACACCTATGGATATGGGCTTACTGTCACCAGCTGAGATCATGCTTGATCATGTTTGCCAGACAAGTGCGGACGACTCTGCCAAGCATCATCTGTCCAAATTCTCCGAGATGCAGGAGACACTGCTCGAAAAACAAGGGAGAATGAAGATGGTGCATGACTGACATGCAGGGGTGGAACTACCTCAGCTACACATAGGACAAAAGGTCAGGATCATACACCCCACAATGAGAACATGGTTAGCCACAAGTTATCCAAAATGTGCAGTGAGCCTAGGGCCAACGAGATTACAACATCTAACGGAGCAGCGTTAAGAAGGAACCGAAGCAAACTAAAAGAAGTGTGCAATTCCCCAATTGTGCACAGGGGACTCGAAAGACCACACTCTGATGATGAGGGTGTGACGGAGCAACAGGACAACAACCAACACATCGACAACATGTCTGCAAACCAAAAACAGCCAAGAGTGATATCCATATCCCCAGAAGCTTACACCATAACCAGATCTGGAAGAGTTGTCAAACCACCAAAATGATATATGGACTCTTAAGCTGATATACCTGTAAATGTTATAATCTCTATCCCGTATAACTAATATTGATGTTATCTAATTTTACGTGTTTTTTAACGAGATTTATCTTTGGAATGAAAGGAGATGTTGTATGATTACCTTAAGAATGATGTCCCTTTAAGATCTCAGTATGCTAATGAGCTAAGTACCAGGATGTAGTCTTGTGACTCGAAGCCAGTGTCACTCTGCAACTGTAACACCCAGACAAAGGTTCTGTAAATAGTTTGCTCTGTAGTATTTAGCTGTTAATGAACCTGTTTGAGATCTTCAGCAAACTGGACTCCATGCATCTCATTTATGTTGCATAAGACAACATAAAGAACACATAACACAAATCAATCTGGATTCAGGAAATGAATATCTGCAAAACTCTTCCCTTTCAAAGCAAGTGGAAACAAAAGGGTTTTATCATCTTATGCACCTTGAAAATAAAACAGGAGTAAGCATGTGGTTGACACATTCAGGATTCATTTAAAAACCTACAATTAGTGATTTCTAGTTGTTCATTTGTTGTAGCAGAGCAATACAACAAATGTTCACCTTCAATCACACCAACATATAAAATTGAAGGGCAGAAAAGATCAGCTCGTACATCAAGCCTGTCGTACACTTTCTGATGACTGCAGTGTCATGATACATACCCAACCCACCCTCATGTGATCTCCTGGGAAAGGCAACGAGAAAAAAAACCCAGGGCCAATAAAGGAAAATATTTCTGGTAAATTCCTCTCTGACATTCCATACCACCACCACCCCTCCGCCCCCCCCACCCACCCACCCTCACGCCTCCTCTGCCACAACCTCAGACAATCGAACCAAAGCAAAAGCTTACACAGAGCAAGGGCCCGATTTTCCTTCCAGGGTCGGGAAACCGATGTCGGGACCGTTCTGGGTCCCAAACCGGCCCCATGGAGGTGGGGGCCGTTATATGATTGGTTCTGTATGCTGCCACCATATTGAGTCTAGCCAGAGAGGTTCTTAGAGTGTCATATTTAACATGAATCTTTATTTCATATCACGATGTACACTCCACCCTAGCCTGTGTGACTCCTTCAAAAGCCATGCTGCATCTTAGTTTAGTTTAGAGATACAGCACTGAAACAGGCCCTTCGGCCCACCGAGTCTGTGCCGCCCATCAACCACCCATTTATACTAATCCTACACTAATTCCATATTCCTACCACATCCCCACCAGCCCCTATATTTCCCTACCACCTACCTATACTAGGGGTAATTTATAATGGCCAATTAACCTATCAACCTGCAAGTCTTTGGCATGTGGGAGGAAACCGGAGCACCCGGAGAAAACCCACACAGACACAGGGAGAACTTGCAAACTCCACACAGGCAGTACCCAGAATTGAACCCGGGTCGCTGGAGCTGTGAGGCTGCGGTGCTAACCACTGCGCCACTGTGCTGTTCTTGAGTCTCTCTCACATGATCTTTTACATCATCATGGTGCACGGTATTCTTTACACTCTTTCAAGATTAACCCTTTCAGACCCTTATACCACAGTCGGGAAGGGGGAGTGGGTGGGTGGTGGTGTGAATCAGTCACAGGCTCCGATGTTCACAGAGGCAGGCTGCTAATTGGCTAGAGGGTGGGTTGTGTGGCCAATTAGCGGCCATGGGGGTGGGAATGGAGGCGGTACTGAGCCTGATTTAAACACAACATGGCAGCCATTACTGTGGCTACCGCTTGACTGAAGGAATGAATGCAGCAGTGATGGGAGAGGAAAGCCAGAGGGCTGGCACCCGGAGCAGCGCTGACCCTTGCTTCGCCAATGCCAACCTGGAGCTCCTCCTTCAGGCAGTGAGGGAGAGGTGGGAGGTCCTCTTTTTGGAGGGTGGAAGGAGAAGGCTGCCCTCACAAACCAAGTAGGCATGGATTGAGGTTGCTGAAAACATCAGCAGATGAAGTGTGGTCAAGAGGAACTGGTTCCAATGTTGGAAAAGGTTCAATCACCTTTGGTCTGGCAAGGTGAGTGCAATGTCAGACCCTCATGACAGGCCTTTGGGTATCCAACCTCCAGCAGACACTCCAGCTGAGGATCCTGAGAGAACATGCTGCTCCCAACATGGGAGGAATATGTGCTCAGGGTACCTATTAACCCCTCAGCAAGGCTCAGAGCCATAGCACTGCTGAGGACTTGCCAGCACTGACACATGCAGCTTCCAATGTCAATGAGCTGCTGCCATAGAGGCCAGCAATATCTTATCTGTCTGTCTGTCTCTCTCTCTTTTGTCCTTGCAGGAAAAGAGAGCTCATAATGCCGGAGAAAGGGCGTTGACAGGAGGAAGAGTGCCCCGTCTCCACATCGTCACTGCTATGGAGGAGGGAGCCATGGAGGTCACCAGGGTGCCCCCCTCCCCCCCCCACCGGAGCAAGTCAGGAAAGGTGAGATGATCACTCCTGGTGGAGAGGGTGAAAAGATATTGCAATCTGTAAATGAAGGGGCTGGAGTGCACTCCTCCCCATCTGACAGCATGCCAAAGACTCAGCTGCATTGGGAAGCCTCAGCACTGCAGAGGCTTCTCCTCTCCAAGGCTAGTTCTTGTGATCTCTTCTTGTGCCTCCCGCAGGTTCTGACATGGGGGTGCGGTGGTGGAAGGACAGAGTCCGGTGTCAGCACCGGGACAAACGCTGGAAGCAGACACATCAGAGAAAGCACCGTACATCTTACAAATGTAGCCTTGACCAGTGCAGATACACTCACAGTGGTGGGTCCTCGCATGTAATTAGATAGGGTGGCACTGGGGGAAGAGCATGTCAGTAATGTGCAGGAGGAGGTGAGAGAGGCAGAAGCAGTAGTGGGCAGTCTCCTTCGGAGGACGGAGGACAGACACATGGCCACAGATGCAGGCCCTCGGGAGTCACAAGAAAGGAGGCTCTACTTAGACGAGCAACAGGAGATGTGCTCCCATATGTCAGAGTTCCTTGAGGCAGTGCTGAGTCATGGGCTGAGAATGGAGGAGTCCATTCAGCTCAGAGACACCACCATGGCTCAGGGCTTTAAGCACATGAGCATCCCCATTGAGCAAGTGGCCAACCGCATGGAGAGCCATATGCGACTGCACTTGGAGTGGATGCTGGAGCAGTGCATTGATATGCACAGAATGCTGTGTAGCATTGACTGGTCCATGCTGCTGATGGCACAAGGATGTTTGGAGTGGATGCCAGTTGTGCCCCACCTGGTGCTCCCCTCCAGCCATCTGGAGTACCATCCAAGCGTTGAGGCAGTCACCGAGGTGGATGAGGGAGCCTCCCCTCATGGGACACCATCACCATCATCGGCCTCCTTGGCCCTTCTGACTGAGAGGCCATCTCTGCAACAGGGCCTAGTGATGGAAGCTGCCCCTGCAATGGCGCCAGTGCAGCAGCCTCTGGAGGTGCCTCCAAAGGCATCTCTACGATGAGGAAACCACTATGTGCATCACAGCCACAGAGGCAAGCATACAGGCTGCCTCCACCTCATCCGAAGCCACAAGGGGAACATCACATGGAATTGGCTGAGAGCGGAGGCCACAGCGTAGGGCAGAGCACTGAGTGGCTTACTGGGGTTTATTTCACCTGTAAATGTGCACTTTTTCTCATATGCAACACAATGTAAATATTGACACAAAAATCAAACTATAACATCACAGAAAAGCAGGTAGTTGATTCGTTGGTGAGTTTCTTATCGTTTATCTTTCAAAACTCGGGTAATTTTACTAATTCTAAGGTTTGTTTACTAATACTAGTTAAGCTTAATAGATTGGCTGGTGAATATTTCCTATTAATTAATTAAGTAAAGAATTAAGTTATTGAAAACACAATCAGGATGGCAGGGCAGGTGATGTGTTGTGGCTGCAGTTTGTGGGAGCTGGTGAATGCCAGTGTGATCCATGGCAAACATGTCTGCAGTAAGTGTCTGCGGCTTGAGGAGCTTCGGTTCAGAGTCAGTGAGCTGGAGGCTGAACTACAGACACTGCAATGTATCAGGAAGAGGGAATGCTACCTGGACACTTTGTTCCAGGAGGCAGTCACACCCCAGAGGATTTGGTCAGTGGTCAGGGACAGGAGGATATGACTGCGAGTGAGGCAGGTAAGGGGATCGAAAAGTCAGAAGTGGAGGAGGTGCAGCTCTTGCAATGGTTCAACAGGTTTGAGGTTCTTTCAGCGAGTACAGATGAGAGCAAGGGCTGCAAAGTGGATGAGTAAACTGGCCATGGCACTGTGTTACAGGAAGCCATTCAAGTGGGGGGAGTAAATAGGAATGTAGTTGTAGTAGGGGTCAGTATAATCAGGGGATAGACACTGTTCTCTGCAGCCAAGAGCGAGAGTCCAGAAGGCTGTGTTGCCTGCCCAGTACCAGGGTTCAGGACATCTGCTCAGGGATTGGAGAAGAACTTGGACAGGGAGGGGGAGGAGGATCCAGTTGTCATGGTTCATGTGCATAGCAATGACATAGGTAGGACTAGGAAAGAGGTTCTGATTAGGGAGTATGAGTAGCTAGGGGGTAAATTAAAAAGCAGCACCTCAAAGGTAATAATCTCTGGGTCATTACCTGAGCCGTAAGTAAATTGGCATAGGGTAAATGAGATTAGACAGTTAAATGTGTGGCTTAAAGATTGGTGAGGGAGAAATGGGTTTCAATTCATGGGACATTGGCACCAGTACTGGGGAAAGTGGAGCTGTGCTGGGACCAGTGTTCTGGCGAGTCGTACAATGAGGGCAGTAGAGAGGGCTTTAAACTAAATAGTGGAGGCGAGGGATCTAGTGCGGGAAAATGTGATAGTTTAAAGAGAGAGAAGGCAAAAGAGCAAGATAGCAATAAGGATAGTGATAATCAGGGAGTGACAGGAAGGGACAGTGTGTACAAACCCAAGAGTGAGCCAGCAGATAAGACTAGAGATTGTGAAGTGGGGTTAGGGTTCTGGAGAGGTGAGATTTAGAAACCCGAAGAGAAAGGCCAAGGCATCGGAACAGTATAGCATTGTGGGTAAAAACAAGCAGAATGGGACAGGAAGGGACAGTGAGTTTAACTGAAATTGTACATCAGAAAATAAGGTCATGGAAGGGAATAGAAGCAAAAAAATGAAATTAAAGGTTCTATATCTGAATGCACGAAATATCTGCAATAAGATAGATGAACTTGTGGCACAAATAGAGGTACATGATTTAG
Source organism: Heterodontus francisci (assembly GCF_036365525.1). Classification (NCBI taxonomy): domain Eukaryota; kingdom Metazoa; phylum Chordata; class Chondrichthyes; order Heterodontiformes; family Heterodontidae; genus Heterodontus; species Heterodontus francisci. The sequence continues at coordinate 12,012,394 of NC_090397.1, read as the reverse complement.
ATCTAATCGCCATTACAGAGACACGGTTACATGCTGATCAAGGTTGGGAAATAAATATTCCAGCGTACACAATATTTCAGAAAGACAAACTGAGCAGCAAAGGAGGAGGGGTAGCACTGATGGTAAAGGTGACATAAGGACATTAGTGAGAAAGGATCTGGCCTCAGAAGATCATGAAGTAGAATCAGTATGGGTGGAAATAAGGAATAGCAAGAATCAGAAAACACTGGTGGGAATAGTTTATAGGCTCCCTAACAGTAGTTATACCGTTGGACAGAGCATTAAACAAGAAATTATTGGAGCTTGTAACAAAGGCAATGTCATAATTATGGGGGAATTTAATCTTCATATAGACTGGGACAGTGAAATTGGCAGGAGTGGTCTAGAAGATGAGTTTGTAGATTGTTTTTGGGACAGTTTCTTGGAGTTGTGGAGCCAAGTAGGGATAAAGCTATCTTAGATCTAGTATTTTGTAATGAAGGAGGGTTAATAAGCCCTTTTTCTTCTTCTTTGGCCTCCTTGTCTCGAGAGACAGTGGGTAAGCGCCTGGAGTGGCTATAAAGGCCAATATTAGAGTGACAGACTCTTCCACAGGTGCTGCAGAAAAAATTGGTTGTCGGGGCTGCTGCACAGTTGGCTCTCCCCTTGCGCTTCTGTCTTTTTTCCTGCCAACTGCTGAGTCTCTTCGACTCGCCACACTTTAGCCCCGCCTTTATGGCTGCCCGCCAGCTCTGGCGATCACTGGCAACTGACTCCCACAACTTGTGATCAATGTCACAGGACTTCATGTCGCGTTTGCAGACGTCTTTAAAGCGGAGACATGGTGGGTCTGATACCAGTGGCGAGCTCGCTGTACGATGTGTCTTTGGGGATCCTGCCATCTTCCATGCGGCTCACATGGCCAAGCCATCTCAAGCGCCGCTGACTCAGTAGTGTGTACAAGCTGGGGATGCTGGCCGCCACGAGGACTTCTGTGTTGGAGATACGGTCCTGCCACCTGATGCCAAGGATTCTCCGGAGGCAGCGAAGATGGAATGAATTGAGACGTCGCTCTTGGCTGACATACGTTGTCCAGGCCTCGCTGCCATAAAGCAAGGTACTGAAGACATAGGCTTGATACACTCGGACTTTTGTATTCCGTGTCAGTGCGCCATTTTCCCACACTCACTTGGCCAGTCTGGACATAGCAGTGGAAGCCTTTCCCATGTTGATTTCTGCATCTAGAGACAGGTTACTGGTGATAGTTGAGCCAAGGTAAGTGAACTCTTGAACCACTTCCAGAGCGTGGTCGCTGATATTGATGGATGGAGCATTTCTGACGTCCTGTCCCATGATGTCTGTTTTCTTGAGGCTGATGGTTAGGCCAAATTCATTGCAGGCAGCCGCAAACCTGTCGATGAGACTCTGCAGACACTCTTCAGTGTGAGATGTTAAAGCAGCATCGTCAGCAAAGAGGAGTTCCCTGATGAGGACTTTCCGTACTTTGGTCTTCGCTCTTAGACGGGCAAGGTTGAACAACCTGCCCCCTGATCTTGTGTAGAGGAAAATTCCTTCTTCTGAAGACTTGAACGCATGTGAGAGCAGCAGGGAGAAGAAAATCCCAAACAGTGTGGGTGCGAGAACGCAGTCCTGTTTCACGCCACTCAGGATAGGAAAGGGATCTGATGAGGAGCCACCATGTTGAATTGTGCCTTTCATATTGTCATGGAATGAGGTGATCATACTTAGTAGCTTTGGTAGACATCCGATCTTTTCTAGTAGTCTGAAGAGACCACGTCTGCTGACGAGGTCAAAGGCTTTGGTGAGATCAATGAAAGCAATGTAGAGGGGCATCTGTTGTTCGCGGCATTTCTCCTGTTGTTGGCAAAGGGAGAACAGCATGTCAATGGTCGATCTCTCTGCACGAAAGCCACATTGTGCCTCAGGGTAGACACTCTCAGCCAGCTTCTGGAGCCTGTTTAAAGCTACTCGAGCAAAGACTTTCCTCACTATTCTGAGCAGGGAGATTCCACAGTAGTTGTTGCAGTCACCACGGTCACCTTTGTTTTTATAGAGGGTGATGATATTGGCATTGCGCATGTCCTGAAGTACTGCTCCCTCGTCCCAGCACAGGCATAGCAGTTCATGGAGTGCTGAGAGTATAGCAGGCTTGGCACTCTTGATTATTTCAGGGGTAATGCCGTCCTTCCCAGGGGCTTTTCCGCTGGCTAGGGAATCAATGGCATCACTGAGTTCTGATTTTGTTGGCTGTACGTCCAGCTCATCCATGACTGGTAGAGGCTGGGCTGCATTGAGGGCAGTCTCAGTGACAACATTCTCCCTGGAGTACAGTTCTAGGTAGTGCTCAACCCAGCGGTCCATTTGCTTGCGTTGGTCTGTGATTGTGTCCCCTGATTTAGATTTGAAGGGGCGATCTTCTTGATGGTTGGCCCAAAAGCTCTCTTCATGCCATCGTACATTCCTCTGATGTCTGAGGCCAGCTGAATATGACTGCATGGGTGTTGCCAGTAGTCATTTGCGCAGCACCTGGCTGTTCTTTGTGCAGTGCTTCTGGCTGCTTTAAGTGCTACGGATGTTAAATCGCTGGGGGCTTTTTTGTAGTTCAACAGTGCAATGCTCTTAGCGGCTATGACAGATTCCAGCTCTTCAAAATGAGATTGAAACCAGTCTGCATTTCTCTTCACATGTTTGCCATAGGTGGTCAAAGCTGACTCATAGATGGCATCTCTGATGTGGGCCCACTTGGTCTCAGCATCCCTTATGGGAGTGTTTTGAAGGGCTTTTACAAGTGAATTTAGAAATGTTTGTAACAGCTGTGGATAGGAAATACTGCTTGTGTTGATGCGCGGGTGGCCCTTCTGCTTGGAGTGATGCAGCTTCTTTGGTTTGAGTCTAACCTTGCTGCACACCAGGGAGTGGTCGGTGTCGCAGTCCGCACTGTGGAAGCTGCGTGTGATTTGAACACTGTTTAAGGAGGCTCGCCTTGTGACGATGAGGTCCAACTGATGCCAACGACGTGATCTTGTAATGTCATCGTAAAAGATCCACTGGGAAATAGTGATCATAATACCATTGAATTTCATGTTAAGTTTCAAAGTCTAATTGCAAACAAGAATCTTAAACTTAAAGCCAATTACGTAGGCATGAGGGGAAAACTTAGCTCAGGTAATTTGAGTAAATAGACTAAAAGGTATGGCAGTAAATGAACAGTGGAAAACCTTTAAAGAAACAATTCAAAATGTTCAACAAAAATACATTCATTTGAAAAAAACTCAGCCAGAAAGACCCATCCGTGGCTCACTAAGGAAGTTAAGGATAGTGTTAAATTAAAAGAAAAGGCTTACAATGTTCCAAAAAAGAGTAGACAGTTCAAGGATTGGGATTGTTTTAGAAACCAGCAAAGGGCCACCAAAAAGTTGATAGAAAAGGAAAAAATAGAATGAGAGTAAACTGTCCAGTAACATAAAAACAGATTGTCAGAGCTTTTATAGGTATATCAAAAGGAAGAGAGTAGCTAAAGCAGAGTCAGGGAAAATTATCATGGGGAATGAGGAAATGGCAGAGGCATTGGACAAATATTTTGTGTCTGTCTTCACAGTAGAAGACACAAGTTCCATACCAGAAATAGGCAGTAACCTAGGGGCTAAAAAGAGTGAGGAAATTAAGGAAATTCATATCAGCAGAGAAAAAGTATTTGAGAAACCTGAGGGACTAAAATCTCCAGGACCTGATTGCCTACACCCTTGAGTTCTAAAAGAGGTAGCTGCAGAGATAGTGGATCCACTAGCTATGATTTTCCAAAATTCCTTAGATTCAGGAACAGTCCCATCAGATTGGAAGTTGGCAAATGTTACACCACTTTTCAAGAAAGGAGGGAGAGAGAAAACAGGGAACTGCAAGCCAGTTAGCTTAACATCAGTCATTGGAAAAATGCTGGGATCTATTATTTAGGAAGACTTAACAATGCACTTAGAAAAGCACAGTATGATTAGAACAAGTCAACATAGTTTTACTGAAGGGAAATGATGTTTGACAAATTTATTAGAATTTTTTGAGTGTGTAACTAGTCGGGTAGATAAAAGGGAATCAGTAGATGTTTCAAGATGGCTCCTGGGCTGGAAGCTCCCTTGCTGTTCAACTCTATCCATGGCCATCTGCTCCCATCCCTAACGTTTTCTCCCCCAATCTGCCCTCTTAAACTGTTTAAATTCCCCTGGCTCTTTAAATCAGTTCATTTTAGCCCTATCTAAAAGTTAACAGTTAGTTCAGTGTATGTTACCTGGGCCCACTGCCCTCCCCCAGCCACACCTGCTCTTTGTTTTCTCAATGAAATTGATCCGGATGAAACTGACGAGAACAGCTGCCGATACTTCAATCTCCGATCCTGCTGTCTTCACAGTCCAGAGTGTCTGCAGCCACGGCATGCGGTAAGTCCATTGAGGTGAAGAAGGAGCTGCGGGACCCGAGAGAAGTCCTGTGAAAAGGTGCCCCGAACACCCAAAACATCCACGAACGGCCCCCCCGGCCGCAACTTCAAAGCGCCCGCGGGAGATGGCTCGGAGAGCATCTGCAGCGCACTGTCGGCAATGCTGCATGCCTTTATTTAAACCACTGCAAAAAAAAAAACCCTTAGCAAATGTAATCACCTCTAAGTCTGCCAAATGATGCTTCACCTCCCGAAGGACGTGGATGAGCTTTCCGGACGTCGATGGTGGGCACTGAGGAAATGGCTTATTACCTGCACCAGATTCCACCCCCCCCTCCCCCCCCCCCCTTTACCCCCCTTCCACCCCCCTCCCCTTCCCTGCTCCACCCTCTCAGCTCACCCCCTCACAACCCCGTCCCAGCCCGCCCCCCCCTCGCACCATCTTCACCCCGCACCCCCTTCCCCTGCACCCCCCCCTCCTCCCTCTACCCCTCCCCCTTGCATCCCCTCCTCCCACCGGCACCATCCTACACCTGTGTAGGGGCCCCAACAACCCCACTGCCTTGTGGGCGTCTCGGGAGAGACCAAGGCTAAGGGAGTAAACCCTAACAGAAAATCCGGAGCGGAACCCCGTAGGCGGTCATGTGTCACCTTTGGCATGTTTCCGGCAGTTCCTGCAGCCATACTGGTGCCAAACGTCGTGTCCTGCACTCCTTTGGACCCCACCAGAAAGGCCGAGAGGGGGGTTTTGACGACTGGGCAACTCTCAACCTCCATAAATTTGCCCAGGCATGCGCCATGGAGAGGTCACTCCATAGTTGCCTCACAGCGACTGAAACAACACGGAAGGCAGCAGTTACGGGTTATAAGTCCAGATAAATTGGCGTAGAAACTGGGCGCCACGGGTTGCCTTTGTCGGTGGGAGAGGTCATTGCACCTCACTGGACAGCTACCGCCCGCCTCAAACCGGGCAGCCCCCGGTCAATAAGGTTCTGTCCCGCCACAGTCTGCCTGCTTCAATGGGTGCTTGGAGCTCAGGGTCATTGCCCGAAAGGTGGACTGATACACCGCACCAAACAACATGAAAAAAGGAAAGAAGGTACCAGCCCTTCGCTTTGCAAGCTGGAACGTCAGAACTATGTGTCCTGGCCTGTCGGAAGACCTTACACAAATCAACGATTCTCGGAAGACCGCCATCATTAACAACGAGCTCAGTAGACTCAATGTGGACATTGCAGCACTTCAGGAGACTCGCCTCCCCGCGAGTGGCTCTCTAGCAGAGCAAGACTACACCTTCTTCTGGCAGGGCAGGGATCCTGAAGAACCAAGACAGCATGGAGTGGGCTTCGCCATCAGAAACTCCTTGCTCAGCATGATAGAGCCTCCCTCAAATGGCTCGGAACGCATACTGTCCATCCGACTGCTCACCACCTCTGGTCCAGTACACCTACTCAGCATCTATGCTCCAACACTCTGTTCCGCACCTGAAGCTAAAGACCAGTTCTATGAACAACTCCATAACATCATTAGCAGCATCCCCAACACCGAACACCTATTCCTGCTGGGGGACTTTAATGCCAGGGTTGGGGCCGACCATGACTCATGGCCCTCCTGCCTTGGGCGCTATGGCGTTGGAAGGATGAATGAGAACGGGCAGAGACTGCTTGAGTTGTGTACCTATCATAACCTCTGCATCACCAACTCGGTCTTTCACACTAAACCCTGTCACCAGGTTTCATGGAGGCACCCAAGATCACGTCGTTGGCACCAGCTAGACCTCATTGTCACAAGGCGAGCCGCCTTAAACAGTGTTCAAATCACACGCAGCTTCCACAGTGCGGACTGCGACACCGACCACTCCCTGGTGTGCAGCAAGGTTAGACTCAGACCAAAGAAGTTGCATCATTCCAAGCAGAAGGGCCACCCGCGCATCAACACGAGCAGAATTTCTCACCCACAGCTGTTACAAAAATTTCTAAATTCACTTGTAACAGCCCTTCAAAACACTCCCACAGGGGATGCTGAGACCAAGTGGGCCCACATCAGAGACGCCATCTATGAGTCAGCTTTGACCACCTACGGCAAAAGTGCGAAGAGAAATGCAGACTGGTTTCAATCTCATAATGAAGAGCTGGAACCTGTCATAGCCGCTAAGCGCATTGCACTTTTGAACTACAAGAAAGCCCCCAGCGATTTAACATCCGCAGCACTTAAAGCAGCCAGAAGTACTGCACAAAGAACAGCTAGGCGTTGCGCAAACGACTACTGGCAACACCTATGCAGTCATATTCAGCTGGCCTCAGACACCGGAAACATCAGAGGAATGTATGATGGCATGAAGAGAGCTCTTGGGCCAACCATCAAGAAGATCACCCCCCTCAAATCTAAATCGGGGGACATAATCACTGACCAACGCAAACAGATGGACCGCTGGGTTGAGCACTACCTAGAACTGTACTCCAGGGAGAATGCTGTCACTGAGACTGCCCTCAATGCAGCCCAGCCTCTACCAGTCATGGATGAGCTGGACATACAGCCAACCAAATCGGAACTCAGTGATGCCATTGATTCCCTAGCCAGCGGAAAAGCCCCTGGGAAGGACAGCATTACCCCTGAAATAATCAAGAGTGCCAAGCCTGCTATACTCTCAGCACTACATGAACTGCTATGCCTGTGCTGGGACGAGGGAGCAGTACCCCAGGACATGCGCGATGCCAACATCATCACCCTCTATAAAAACAAAGGTGACCGCGGTGACTGCAACAACTACCGTGGAATCTCCCTGCTCAGCATAGTGGGGAAAGTCTTTGCTCGAGTCGCTCTGAACAGGCTCCAGAAGCTGGCCGAGCGCGTCTACCCTGAGGCACAGTGTGGCTTTCGTGCAGAGAGATCGACTATTGACATGCTGTTCTCCCTTCGTCAGATACAGGAGAAATGCCGTGAACAGCAGATGCCCCTCTACATTGCTTTCATTGATCTCACCAAAGCCTTTGACCTCGTCAGCAGACGTGGTCTCTTCAGACTACTAGAAAAGATCGGATGTCCACCAAAGCTACTAAGTATCATCACCTCATTCCATGACAATATGAAAGGCACAATTCAACATGGTGGCTCCTCATCAGAGCCCTTTCCTATCCTGAGTGGTGTGAAACAGGGCTGTGTTCTCGCACCCACACTTTTTGGGATTTTCTTCTCCCTGCTGCTTTCACATGCGTTCAAATCCTCTGAAGAAGGAATTTTCCTCCACACAAGATCAGGGGGCAGGTTGTTCAACCTTGCCCGTCTAAGAGCGAAGTCCAAAGTACGGAAAGTCCTCATCAGAGAACTCCTCTTTGCTGACGATGCTGCTTTAACATCTCACACTGAAGAATGCCTGCAGAGTCTCATCGACAGGTTTGCGTCTGCCTGCAATGAATTTGGCCTAACCATCAGCCTCAAGAAAACGAACATCATGGGGCAGGATGTCAGAAATGCTCCATCCATCAATATTGGCGACCACGCTCTGGAAGTGGTTCAAGAGTTCACCTACCTAGGCTCAACTATCACCAGTAACCTGTCTCTAGATGCAGAAATCAACAAGCGCATGGGTAAGGCTTCCACTGCTATGTTCAGACTGGCCAAGAGAGTGTGGGAAAATGGCGCACTGACACGGAACACAAAAGTCCGAGTGTATCAGGCCTGTGTCCTCAGTACCTTGCTCTACGGCAGCGAGGCCTGGACAACGTATGCCAGCCAAGAGCGACGTCTCAATTCATTCCATCTTCGCTGCCTTCGGAGAATACTTGGCATCAGGTGGCAGGACTATATCTCCAACACAGAAGTCCTTGAAGCGGCCAACATCCCCAGCTTATACACCCTACTGAGTCAGCGGCGCTTGAGATGGCTTGGCCATGTGAGCCGCATGGAAGATGGCAGGATCCCCAAAGACACATTGTACAGCGAGCTCGCCACTGGTATCAGACCCACCGGCCGTCCATGTCTCCGTTATAAAGACGTCTGCAAACGCGACATGAAATCGTGTGACATTGATCACAAGTCGTGGGAGTCAGTTGCCAGCATTCGCCAGAGCTGGCGGGCAGCCATAAAGACAGGGCTAAATTGTGGCGAGTCGAAGAGACTTAGTAGTTGGCAGGAAAAAAGACAGAGGCGCAAGGGGAGAGCCAACTGTGCAACAGCCCCAACAAACAAATTTCTCTGCAGCACCTGTGGAAGAGCCTGTTACTCCAGAATTGGCCTTTATAGCCACTCCAGGCGCTGCTTCACAAACCACTGACCACCTCCAGGCGCGTATCCATTGTCTCTCGAGATAAGGAGGCCCAAAGAAGAAGAAGAAGTAGATGTAGTATACCTGGATTTCCAAAAAGCATTCAATAAGGTGCCACGCAAAAGGTCAATTGGCAAGATAAGGGCTCATGGAGTTGGGGGTAATATATTAGCATGGATAGATGATTTGTTAACTGATAGGAAGCAAAGAGTGAGCATAAACAGGGCATTTTCAAGTTGGCAGGCAGTAAATAGTGGAGTGCCACAAGAATCAGTGTTGAGGCCTCAGCTATTTACAATCTGTATTAATGATTTTGATGAAGAGACAGAGAGTAATGTATCTAAGCTTGCTGATGATACAAAGGTAGGTGGAAAGGTAAGCTGTGGGGAGAACACAAAGAGGCTGCAAACAGATATAGACAGGTTAAGTGAGTGGGCAACAAGTTAGCAGTTGAAGTATAATGTAGCCAAGTGTGAAGTTAGGCATTTTGTTCATAAGAATAGAAAAGCAGAATATTTTTACAGGTGCGTAACTTGTAAGTGTCGTGTTCAAGGAGACTTGGGTGTGCTTGTACAAGGAATGCAGAAAGTTAACATGCAGGTACAACAAGCAATTTGGAAGGCAAATGGCATGTTGGCTTTTATTGCAAGGGGATTGGAGTACAGGAATAAGTAAGTATTTCTACAATTGTACAGGGTTTCGGTGAGATCACATCTGGAATACTGTGTGCAGTTTTAGTCTCAACATTTAAGAAAGGATATACTTGCATTGGAGGCGGTGCAGTGAAGATTCACTAATTTGGTTCCTGGGATGACGGAGTTGTCCTATAATGAGAGGCTAGGTAAATTGGGCCTGTATTCTCTGGAGTTTAGAAGAATAAGAGGTGATCTAATTGAAACATATAAGATGCTAAAGGAGCTGGATAGGGTAGACACTGAGAGATTATTTCCACTGATCAGGGAATCTAAAATACAGGGGCACAGTCTCAGGATAAGGGACCGATCATTCAGGACTGAGATGAGGAGAAATTACTACACTCAAAGGATTTTGAATCTTTGGGATTCTCTACCCCAGAGGGTTGTGGATGCTCCATCGTTGAATACATTTAAGACTGGGATAGACTGATTTTTGGTCTCTCGGAATCAAGGGGTATGGCAAGCGGGCGAGAAAGTGGAGTTCAATCCTAAGATCAGCCATGATCATTTTGAATGGCAGAGCAGGCTCAACGGGCTATATGGTCTATTCCTGCTCCTATTTCTTGTGTTCTTGAATTGGCATCTGTAACGTCTGCACTGGAGTGAATGGAAATGATCGCATCTTGTTGGATTGGCTCTCAGCTCTTTCACCAATGACTTGTTGCAACTACCAGCAATCACTTCCAAATTCTTGATGTTTATGTAAATGGACACTTCACGGAGCAGCTGCCGAGTTCCTTTCAGTCCCAGTGCCTGTCCAAATGCACCCAACAATTGCAACTGCACAGCCATGTCACAAAAATAAAAGTGCATGTCTGCTGTCAGCAGTTGGGGAGTGTGGCACTGCATAGCCACATGAAGCACTTAGAAAATGTTTCACTTGTCAGGAGCACTTCAGTTGAGGATTGGTTGAACTTTGAACTAAGGATGTCATGAATTCCAATGTTATCTCAGTGTAGGAACCATTTAGCACATTTGAGTGTCGAATTGTGGTGTCTTGTGGGTTTGTTTAATGCAAGGCACAACAGTGTGCTTTGAAAAGGGTATATTATATCAGAACTTGTGCTATTAAAAAGTACATTTTTCTTGCAGCTGCTAGCACTAATTTCAAGATCTATTGTGTTGTTTTCCAATACAGTTGTTTTCAACAGCTTTAACTACAGTGTCTGCTGCCAGAATAATTGTGAAGCGTTGACAATATTTTATTTCATATGGACAGTACATAATGAAGTACAAAGATTTGCAAGGCTGGGTAACTATTCTCACAACTTCCTGTAATTGTCATAACAAAGCTTCTGCAGAACCTATGTATCACAAACTTCCTCCAACTGTGACTACATTTCAAGAAGTACATCATTGGAAGCACTCTGGGATATCCCAAGGTTGTGAAAGGGTGCTATATAAATGCAAGTTCTGGCTTTTTATGTAAAACTGTGAAACCAGTATTGACACTATGCAATTAGAATGTAAATGTCATCTCATTAAAGATTGGCACTGTCGAAAATCGATTTTCACAGGAAACCTGATAGTGCTGGTCGACGAGCTGATGTTGGTTTTACAATCTCCATCACAAGGGGATGGTACTTTCCTTGAAGCATAATGAGATTTCCGTCACACACCAGCACAGTTATGGTGGCAGCAATGCTGGTGTTTAGCCTTATCGGACCTTCCACAGTTTGAGTGGCATCTGTTTGCCTATCAATGCAGTAAAGTCAGTTCCGAAGAAGGGTCACTGACCCGAAACGTTAACTCTGCTTCTCTTTCCACAGATGCTGCCAGACCTGCTGAGTGGTTCCAGCATTTCTTGTTTTTATTATAGTAAAGTCAATGATTTGGTTCAGTTCCAGGTTCAGGGCCCACCCGATAGCTGAGTCACAATCTATTTTCCTTTACCAAGAGTTGTGCCATAACTAAGTTCTACTTGATCTATATGGAATTCATTTTGTTCATTTTCTGCACAGACAAACATTAATGTAATGGACCGAATGGCCCCCTTGACGAAGTACCACGCAATAGACTTGTTAACAAAATTAATGTCTATGGGCTTAAAGGGATGGTGGCAGCATTGACACAAAATTGGCAAATTGACAGAAAGCAGAGAGGAGTGTTGGACAATTGTTTTTCACACTGGATGGAAGTATACAGTAGTGTGGCAGTGAGTGATGGGGCCGGTATTAGGACCACTGCTCTTTTTTATATACTTGAGCATAAAGTGCATAAGTTCAATGTTTATAGATGATACAGATGGCATTTGGCTTTTAATGACTTGTTTTGGAATTAATAATGCTCTATATAGAGAATCAAGTCAATTTCCATTCATCAGAACCTTAACATCACGCTAAAGTTATGTGTAACATTATTATGGATGAATTAGAATAAATTAATAAATATCACTAAATTATAACCAATTATTTCCAGAGCAATAGTGATGTGTGTTTTCATCACTTCTGTTGTAGATGAAAGGTTTTGGTTTGCCCAATCACAATTATATAAATGCTCATTTAATAGTTTACATTGAGTATTTCTGGTTCAAAAGATTACAATTTGGCACCCAAAGACTTGCAGATTGATAGGTAAATTGGCCATTGTAAATTGCCCTGAGTGTAGGTAGGTGGTAGGAGAATGGTGAGGCTGTGGTAGGGAATATAGGATTAATGTAGGATTAGTATAAATGAGTGGTTGTTGGTCGGCACAGACTCGGTGGGCCGAAGGGCCTGTTTCAGTGCTGTATTTCTAAACAAAAAAGATAAGGTTCAGAAAAACTGCTGGAAATCAGGCTTCTCATACAGCATATTGCAGTTGTCTTAGCTTGTTTAATGGCTTTTTAAAAAATTATCTAACTCTCAAATTCCCAGCATCAAAATAATTTATATTCTACAATCTGTTGATATTCATCCCTTTAGAAATGTTTGTTGCATTTGGATGACATTTATGTACATCCTCACTCTCCAGGATGTGATTTATAATAATTGCTTTTATTCTATCCCATAACAGTAACCTGTCTCTAGATGCAGAAATCAACAAGCGCATGGGTAAGGCTTCCACTGCTATGTCCAGACTGGCCAAGAGAGTGTGGGAAAATGGCGCACTGACACGGAACACAAACGTCCGAGTGTATCAGGCCTGTGTCCTCAGTACCTTGCTCTACGGCAGCGAGGCCTGGACAACGTATGCCAGCCAAGAGAGACGTCTCAATTCATTCCATCTTCGCTGCCTTCGGAGAATACTTGGCATCAGGTGGCAGGACTATATCTCCAACACAGAAGTCCTTGAAGCGGCCAACACCCCCAGCTTATACACACTACTGAGTCAGCGGCGCTTGAGATGGCTTGGCCATGTGAGCCGCATGGAAGATGGCAGGATCCCCAAAGACACATTGTACAGCGAGCTCGCCACTGGTATCAGACCCACCGGCCGTCCATGTCTCCGCTATAAAGACGTCTGCAAATGCGACATGAAATCGTGTGACATTGATCACAAGTCGTGGGAGTCAGTTGCCAGCATTCGCCAGAGCTGGCGGGCAGCCATAAAGACAGGGCTAAATTGTGGCGAGTCGAAGAGACTTAGTAGTTGGCAGGAAAAAAGACAGAGGCGCAAGGGGAGAGCCAACTGTGCAACAGCCCCGACAAACAAATTTCTCTGCAGCACCTGTGGAAGAGCCTGTCACTCTAGAATTGGCCTTTATAGCCACTCCAGGCACTGCTTCACAAACCACTGATCACCTCCAGGCGCGTATCCATTGTCTCGAGATAAGGAGGCCCAAAAGAAAAAGAAAGAATATCACAAAAATGTTAAGAGAAGTTAAAGATTGTATTAGATCAAAGGAAGAGGCTTATAAAGTTGTCAAAAAAAGGATTGGAATTTCAGAATTCAGTAAAAGAGGACCAAGATATTGCTAAAAAAAAAAGGGAGAATAGAATATGAAGGTATACTAGGGAGAAACATAAAAACAGATTGTAAAAGTTTCTATAGGGATGTAAAAAGGAAAAGATCCACAAAGACAAATCTGGACCCAATACAGGGAGAGCCAGGAGAATTTAGAATGCGGAATAATGAAACTAAACAAATACTTGGGGCTGGATTTTCTGCAGGAGGCGGGGCTCCCAGTGCCGGGTCGAGAAATCTGTATTTTTTCAGACCCCCAGAGCGATCCTCTGGTCTTGTGGGGTCAATGATTAAGGAGGCATGATCCCTGTCCCTTTGAAGGCTGTTTCAGGACAGGGATCCCCCCTCCAAGGGCTGCTGCCGATCACAGGGCCAGCAGGTCAGCAATATCGGCACTGCCACTGCTCCTGAGGGCACTGCTGGTACTGCAGAGGCCTCGGACCCAGGCCCAGCGCTGAAACTCCAGAGAAGAGGTAGGTAAGGCGGGGTCGCCAGGGCCTTCTGGACTGGCACCAGCAAGGGAGAGTGGGGTTGGGTGCTCGGTTCAAGGGGAGGGGAGTCCCAGGGAGTCCTCTGTGTGCCACAAATTGCCCATGATGGAGGCACCACCACCCCCACCCCCAAGCCCGCAGGTAGGGCGCCTCGTTTTCCAAGGCATCCTCTCCGCGCAGCAAATGCCCCCCCACCCTCTGGGTGGGAAGGTCGTCATAGGCCAGGATTATCGGAACCGGGAATCCCAGCATCGGGTTCGCGCATGCAATTCTACGCTGAATCTGTGGCTCTCCCACCACCCCTTCCCCCCGGCCAGGAAATTCACCATCAAGATGAGAACAAAATCGGTCATTTTTGTCTGTCTTCACGGAGGAAGATACTGTCACGCACAGCAGAAATGCAATGATACAAATTAAGGACTAATTTTGAAGAGTTATAAAAGCTATGTCTTTTAAAAATGAACCTTTATTTTAAAAAGTGATCCATGGTCCAAAGATAAAAAGCTTGGCCTTTCTGTATTCAAACTGTCTGACAAGGACAAAGGACATATCTTCAACGCTAAAAGGTGTCAATTGAACCCATCCTATAACATTCCATAATTGAATGCCTTCTTCTGAAACAAAGAAGGTGTGAAGTGGCCATGTCTTGGGCCTTTGTGTGATCACCTTGGGGAAGAAACTAGAGCATCTCCTAACAGAGGCAAGAAGTAACACAGCTGGACCTTAAAAAGACTGCCTAGAGAGAGACTCCAGAGAACGAGAGAGAAGATAAAGCAACATCCAGCAGCTTGTTTTCCAGCACACCAGATGGCACATGTCCTGCTGCAGAATCCTACACCAACATTAGACAGCATTGAACTAGAAGTGATCCACCATCTTCAACTGAACTTTCAATCAAGAGAGACATCTACAATTATCTCAGGCCTGCACCCAATTTCCAAGAGAATTCAACAGATTTATCATGACCTCCCCCCTCAACTAAAAATTACTTTCCCATTTTTCCTTCTCTATCTGAATCTTCTTGTGTGTGTGTGTGTCTGTGTGTGTGCGCGTGAGCGAATACATGAGTAGATGCGGTTGTGACAATTTTGGGTTAAGGCGTATGTATTGATGAATAAACATTTGATTTTTCTGTTTTTAAACCCACAAGAAAACCTGCTGCTATTTGTTTATTTGAAAAATAAGGCACCAAGGGGTTAAACCCTAACAACAAAACACACTTTCTGCTGTCAAATGGGGGTTGAACATTGGGACCCACCTACATTGCACCACATAGCTCTAACAAATTAAGGGCTCGTCTGGGATCTGTACCACCAGATAGATAAGAGACTTGGAAAATGCACCTCTAAAATTGTGAAAAAGTAAACAAACAGGTTTTCTTGTATTTTTTTTCTCTACAGTTCTAGAAAGATAACAAAAGGCTACATTTAATACTAAGGAGTTTGTACAGCAGGAAAAGATATTCCATGATAAGTTAAACAAATTAAGTGTTGAAGATTTAAAAAGCTTAGCTATAGAGGTGGGAATCACTTTCAGACAAAAAGCAAAGAAACCTGAACTGGTGAAAAATCTAGCCAATCATTTTAAACTTACCCCTGAACTAGAAGAAGACAGCATGTAACCAGAGTTCCGAAGAAGGGTCACTGACCCGAAACGTTAACTCTGCGAGTTCCGAAGAAGGGTCACTGACCCGAAACGTTAACTCTGCTTCTCTTTCCACAGATGCTGCCAGACCTGCTGAGTGAATCCAGCATTTCTTGTTTTTGTTTCAGATTTCCAGCATCTGCAGTATTTTGCTTTTATCTGAAAATATAATTCTAGCTAGAATCCAGTTGCAGATGAAAAGGGAAGAGAGAGAAAATTTCAGAAGGAAAAAGAGGAAATAGAGTTCCAAAGGGAAAAGGAGGAAAGAGAATTTTAGTTATAAATGGAAAGAGAGGAAAGAGAATTTCAGTTGAAAAGGGAGTAAGTGTGGGATCCCCCCCCCCCCCCCACCAAATTGACTTTAAAACTGGACTTTGTGGAGTATGGGGAAGGAACCCCAACCCCCACGGACAAGAGTACTGTAGATGAGAGCCAAAACTCAACACAAAGCACACAGAGGCAGGCTGCATTCCAATGGGTCAATTTCAAACATTCCAACATCACAACAGAACTGATACTGTTAAAGGACTGGAATTTAGGACATTATCATAACAGTGACACAGCATAACTGCCCTCATGGAACACAATTAAGTAATTGGGGAGGCCATTGAATCAAATAACTGGCCCCAGACCACAGCATTCACTCCTGTCAAGACAGGAGAGAAATTTTTTTCTTGTATATCAGCTCTGGCACTTGGAATATCTCACCTTGATGGAGTTCATTGTTCTTGATCATGGAAATAACATCAGCACTAAGTGGATCTGTCTGGACCAGGCAGGTAACAGATGAAAGGGATTAAAAGGTGCTAAGCGCTGACCATCCAGCAGGAGATGTGATTATGATATTTCGATAAGGATCATCATAAAAAGGACAAGATCGAAGAGTTTGGCACTGCAGTCAAGAAGGAGCGTCAGGAACGGTCAACCTGGCTCGTGGACCTACAAATTCTCACCAGAAGGACCAACCGCATAGAAGATTGTAAGTTATCAGCCAAATCCGAGGGGTATTTGGGGCTGAGAGTTTAAAGCAAATATAAGTGTAACAACCAAATCCTGGGAGGGTTTGGGGTTTTGAATTGAGTGAGTTTGGGGCAGAAACATGGGGTTTTGCCTGTGGTTTTTCAAAAAAGGTTTATCTTATAAGTCGTGATGACTTGTGTGTCTGGGTTGGAGCCGATGTTAAATTGTGGAGGGATTTCAATCAGACTAGCTAATCAAGGTGTTTTGTGGTGTCCTTTAAATTAGTTTAGAGGTCTTTGTATCAGGGTCTTAGGAGGGTTTTAACAAACAAGTTTGCAGTTTAGCCCAATCCTGTGTCTGTGCAATTTGTCCTTTATAAAATCTTAAAGTCAAGAACCATCAGTAAGGGGGGAAACAGGAGCGGGAACACCTTACAGAAATACATTGAAGAGGGTAAAGTTACAGAGGCTGCAAACCGAAAATCAAAATGCTGCCAGCCACTCAAACCTTCTCCCTAATTCAGAGCAAGGCTAGTGTCAAAATTTAATGAGGAGGAGTCATATTTTATTTCATTTAAGAAAATAGCTACCAGACTAAACCGGCCAAAAGAATTTTGGACTCTCCTCTTGCAAGGCAAGTTCGTGCGTAGGGCTTGTGAAGCTTTTTCCCTGTTATCAGAAGAAAGTTCCTCTGATTATGAACAAACTAAAACTGCAATTCTAAACGCATATGAGCTGGTACTGGAAGCAAATAGACAGAAATTCTGACAGATCCGGAAAAGACCCATACAGATTTACATTGAATTTGAAAGAATTAAACATATGGCTTTTGATTGCTGGAAATGATCTCTCAAGCTTGAAACCTCATATGAAAATTTTAGAGAAGTGATGTTGCTGGAACAGTTTAAAAGTAGCATCCCAAGTAGTATAAGGATTTACATTGAAAAACAATGAGTCACAAGACTAAGGGAAGCCACAAAAATGGCAGACAATTATGAATTAATACATAAATCCCTAATTCAGAATAAATTTGGATCTAGTAACTCTAACAAGCTAGAGATAGCAAGGATGCAGAGGAAGCAGAAATGGGATCGAGAGAAAAGGAGAGTAGGGAAGGGAAACCAGTCTGCAATCTTTAAAAGAAGGAACCCAGGTGATAAGCCAGTAGGGGTCCGCCCAACATGGTTCCAGTGTGGCAAATCTGGGCATGTCCAAGAAAATTGCTGGTATACCAAAAAAAAACAGCAGGAGGTGCTGGAGTCAAGCTAATGTCTATGGCTTTGAAAGCAGTAATCCTGTGTTCTAATATAACTAAAGAACAGAACACATACAAGGACTTTTTAACACAAGGAAAAATTACTCCTTTTGTTTCCCAAGCACCAGACAAAGGGATAACCATCCTCAGGGATACTGGTTGTTTGCAAACCCTACTGCCAGCCAAACTGACAGAAATGCCACTGGAAAGCAAAACAAATACCACAGTATTAGTAAAAGAGTTTACTGGCAAATGCTTGAAGGTTCCTTAGTTAAAATTTATCTACAGAGTACGTTGGTCACTGTGGTAGTGACAGTTGGAATCATTCCAAGCTTACCCAATCAGGGGGCAGACCTATTGCTGGGCAATGACTTGGCAAGATGTACAGTATTGTGCCCAGAGGGTCTACGGAGACTGAAGAGCAAACAATACTTTGTACAGCTGCAGAGGGCTGGGGAAGTCCCAGGGGGCAATAGAGCCAGAAGAATTTTAAAGGACCCAGATAGAGCCAACATTTTTTTAAAGAAGCTAAGACAAAAGC
This sequence comes from Heterodontus francisci, assembly GCF_036365525.1. NCBI lineage: Eukaryota > Metazoa > Chordata > Chondrichthyes > Heterodontiformes > Heterodontidae > Heterodontus > Heterodontus francisci. The sequence continues at coordinate 11,994,234 of NC_090397.1, read as the reverse complement.
CATAAAAGTTGAAGGAAAAGCACCAGATATATGGTTCACTGAAACTTTTTAAAAAGATTTAAATAGGGACGAGGAAAGATCCCAAACAGGAAAGCTTGGAATGAGGGAGATGCAGTGGAAACTGGGCAATCATCTGCGAGCAGTAGTGTCCCAGAGGACATGGGGAAAATTAGGGAAACACCTATCTCTGAAGTAAAAGGAAAAGTGGAGGTAACATACCCTAAAGTGAACCACACTTGTGACAATCACAAGAAAACCAAAAGTGAGGTCAGTATGGATCTACCCACTGAAGAATCACATGATCAGGTTCCAAATCCAAAACTAATCAAACCCAACAATTTAGATCAGAACCCAGCAAGGGGCAAGAAGAAATCCCAGATGCCTCACAGGGGCTAAAAAAACAATTTATCACCCTAGAAATAAGAACTATCAATGTGCCAGAACCTGAATAGTTAATGCCATGTATTGTGGAAGCAGTGGTTAAGGGGTTAAAGTTTGGACAGACAGAGAACCTTACAAAAAGCAATAAAAGAAATTTGCATACTACAAGCTTCACCAATAATCACGTGTCAGTAGATTAACATTCCTAGAGTAGTACAAACTGGTGTGAGAGAAACTACAACACCATTTGACATCACGTAACCAAAAGAAATGTATTTTCTGATGGTATCTCATCCAAAGGAAGGATGATGAAAAAACTTAAACTTGAACCTGAAATGCCTGTGACAAGCTATGTCAGCTGTAGCAGTTGTAAGATGCAGGAGTGAATGAAATGAATGTGTACAATGGCAGGAACCCACACCTTCTTACTGCTTTTTCCCCTTCTTTCTAAACACAAAAAAACCAATCAACACAAAAATGAAATCCAAGGAATTTAATTTTTTTCTCTTTTGGGGAAGGTGTCACACATACCAGAAGTGCGATGATACAAGTTATGGACTAAATCTGAAGAATTCTAAAAATTTTGTCTTTTAAAAATGAATGTTTATTTTAAAAAGTGAAGAATGGCCCAAAATGGTCACCGAGGAACAAAGCTTGGCCTTTGTGTGTTCAAACTGTCTGACAAGGATAAAGGACAAATCTTCAAAGCTAAGAGGTGTCAACTGAACCCATCCTAACACATTCCAGAATTGAATGTCTTATGAAACAAAGAAGGTGTGAAGTAGCCACGTCCTGGACTACTGTGCGGTCACCATGGGGAAGAGACAAGAGTGTCTCCTAACAGGAGGTGAGAAGTAACACAGCTTTACCTTAAAAAAGACAGCCCAGAGAGAAAAACCTCAGAGAGAAAGAGAAAGAAGGCAAAGCAACATCCAGCAGCTTGTTTTCCAGCACACCAGAAGGCGTGTGCCCTGCTGCAGAATCCTACACCTGCATTAGACAGCATTGAACTAGAAGTGACCAACATCATCAACTGAACTTTCAATCAACAGAGACATCTACAACCATCTCAGGCCTGCATCCAATTTCCTAGAGAATTCAACATGTTTTTTGTGACCTCCACCCCCCCCAAACTAAAAATCATGTTCCCTTTTTCCCTCTCTATCTGTCTCTTCTTGTGTGTGTGTATGTATGTGTGAGCGAATGCATGAGTGGATATGGTTGCGACAATTTCAGGATAAGGTGTATTGATCGATAAACAATTGATTTTTCTGTTTTTAAACCTACAAGAAAACCTGTTGCTGTCTGTTTATTTGAAAAATAAAACACCAAAGGGTTAAACCCTAATAACAAAACACACTTGGCGCATCAGATACAGAGTTAAACAGTGGGAACCACCCACATCGCATCACTTGGAGATAACAACGTAAAATGCCTCCCAGAAATACGAGAGAACCAAGGGACTAGTGAGAATGAGGAACTGAAAGAAATTAATATTAGTAAAAAAGTAGTACTGGAGTAGTTAATGGGACTGAAAGTTGGTAAATCACCTGGACCTGATGATCTATATCCTAGAGTGTGGATGCATAAGTGGTCATCTTCCAAAATTCTATAGATTTGGGAGTGGTTCCTGCAGATTGGGAGGTAGCAAATGTACCCCACTATTTAAGAAAGGAGGGAGAGAGAAAACATGGAACTACAGACCTGTTAGCCTGACATCGATAATACGCAAAATGCTAGAATCCATTATAAAGGATGTGATAACTGGACACTTAGAAAATAATGGTTGAATTGGGCAGAGGTTTTTTGAGCCTGTACCAAGCAGAAAGGTAAGGGGATGTGGTATATTTAGATTTTCAGAAAGCTTGCGATAAGGTCGCACACAGGAGCGAAATTAGAGCACATGGGATGGGGGGAATATACTGGCATGGATTGAGAATTGCTAAAAGGACAGAAAACAGAGAGTAGGAATAAACAGGTCACTCTCAGGCTGGCAGGCTGTAACTAGTGGGGTACCGCAAGGGTCAGTGCTTGGGCCCCAGTTATTCACAATCTATATCAACGATATGGGCATGGGGACCAAATGTAATATTTCCAAGTTTGCTGATGACACAAAATTAGGTGGTAGTGTGAGTTGTGAGGAGGATGCAAAGAGACTCAAGGAGATTTAGTCAGGCTAAGTGAATGGACAAGAATATGGCAGATGGAATATAATGTGGAAAAATGTGAAGTTATCCACTTTGGTAGAAAAAACAGAAATGCAGAGTATTTCTTAAATGGTGAGAGATTGGGAAGTGTTGATATCCAAAGGGACCTAGACCTCCTTGTTCATGAGTTACTGAAAGCTAGCATGCAGGTGCAGCAAGCAATTCAGGAGGAAAATGGTATGTTGACCTTTATTGCAAGAGGATTTGAGTACAGGAGTAAAGATGTCTTGCTGCAATTGTATAGAGCCTTGGTGAGACCGCACCTGGAGAATTGTGTACAGGTTTGGTCTCTTTACCTAAGGAAGGATATACTTGCCATAGAGGGAGTGCAACAAAGGTTCACCAGACTGATTCCTGGGGTGGCGGGATTGTCCTATGAGGAGAGATTGAGGAGGTTGGGCCTATATTCTCTAGAGTTTAGAAGAACGAGCGGTGATTTCATTCACACATACAATGTTCTTACAGGGCTCGACAGGGTAGATGCAGGAAGGATGTTTCCCCTGGCTGGGGAGTCTAGAACCAGGGGACACAGTCTCAGAATAAGAGGCCATTTGGGACTGAGATGAGGAGGAATTTCTTCACTCAGAGTGTGGTGAGTCTTTGTAATTCTCTATTCCAGAGGGCTGTGGAGGCTCAGTCATTGACCATGTTCAAGACAGAGATCAATAGATTTCTAGATATTAAAGGCATCGAGGGATATGGGGCAGTGCAGGAAAATGGCACTGAGGTTGAAGAACCATGCTCAGTTTGAATGGTGGAGCAGGCTCGAGGGGCTGAATGGCCTACTCCTGCTCCAATTTCCTATGTTCCTATGTTATCTTAGTAGATAATTACAATTCCATTCCTGAATAGGCCTCTAATCCACACAGTCTTGTGTGTATTACTACATTGAACTGCACATCAGGGAAGCTCAAAGTTGTGTAGGGAAAGCAAATTTACCAATCCCAGAGAAATGGATAGATTCCTGAAGAATGGGAAGAATTGCAGGGATAGGGGGAAAGAGCGGGCGAGTCGGACTAACAGGATTGCTCATCAAAAGAGACTTCATGGGCCGAATGGCCTCCTTCTGTGCTACACTATTCTAGTAAACAGTGAGGCAGATAGGAACAGACTTCAAGAGGACATAGATAGACTGGTAAAATGGGCAGACATGGGCGGCACAGTGGTGCAATGGTTAGCACCGCAGCCTCACAGTTCCAGCGACCCGGGTTCAATTCTGGGTACTGCCTGTGTGGAGTTTGCAAGTTCTCCCTGTGTCTGCGTGGGTTTCCTCCGGGTGCTCCGGTTTCCTCCCACAAGCCAAAAGACTTGTTGGTTGATAGGTTAATTGGCGATTATAAATTTCCCCTAGTATAGGTGGGTGGTAGGAATATAGGATTAGTGTAGGATTAGTATAAATGGGTGGTTGATGGTGGGCCGAAGGGCCTGTTTCAGTGCTGTATCTCTAAACTAAACAAGTTGCAGATGAAATTTATCGTAGAGAAGTGCATAGTGATATTTTTTGGTAGGAAGATGAGAAGAGGCAATATGAACTAAACAATACCACTTTAAAGGGAGTGTAAGAAAAGAGAGAACCTGGGGGTGTATGTACACAAATCTTTGAAGGTGGCAGGACAAGTCCTTGGCTTTCTGAGGCGCAGAGTACAAAAGCAAGGAAGTTATGCTAAATCTTTATAAAACACTGGTTGGCCTTCAGCTGGAGTATTGTGTTCAATTCTGGGCACCGCACTTTAGGAAGTGTGTTCTGTGTAATAAATGTAATGATAATCAGAGTATGGCAGGAAGGGACAGTGAATGCCTGCAGCATTCATAATAAAACAGATGAACTGTCAGCTCAAATAGAAATTCATATGTATGACCTGATCGCAATTACAGAGACATGGCTACAAGGAAACCAAAGCTGGGACCTGAATATCCAAGGGTACGTGACATTCAGGAAGGACAGGAAGCTGGTAAAAGGTGGTGGGGTATCTCTGTTTATTAAAGAGGACATTTGTGCTGTAGTGAGAGATGATTTTAGTTCTAAAGATCAAGATGTAGAATTAGTTTGGGTGGAACTCAGAAACAGCAAGGGACTGAAAACATTGATGGAAGTTGTTTATAGGCCACCAAACAACAGTGGTAATGTAAATCACAGTATAAATCAGGAAATTAGAGTTGCATTTAACAAGGGTAATACAAACATACGAACATAAGAATTAGGAGCAGGTGTAGGCCACTCAGCCCTTCGAGCCTGCTCTGCCATTCAATAAGTTAACGGCTGAACTGATTACTTCATATTTCCACCTACCCCCGATAACCTTCCACCCCCTTGCTTATCAAGAATCTATCGACATCTTAAAAATATTCAAAGACTCTGCTTCCCACCGCCTTTTGAGGAAGAGAATTCCAAAGACTCACGACCCTCTGAGAGAAAAAAGTTCTCCTCATCTCTGTCTTAAATGGGCGACCCCTTATTTTTTAACAGTGACCCCTAGTTCTAGATTCTCCCACGAGGGGAAACATCCTTTCCACATCCACCCTGTCAAGACCCCTCAGGATCTTATATGTTTCAATCAAGTCGCCTCTTACTCTTCTAAATTCCAGCGGTTACAAGCCTAGCCTGTCCAATCTTTCCTTGTAAGACAACCCTCTCATTCCAGGTGTTAGTCTAGTAAACCTTCTCTGTACTGCCTCCAATGCATTTACATCCTTCCTTAGATAAGGGGACCAGTACAGTACACAGTACTCCAGATGTGGTCTCACCAATGCCCTGTAAAGCTGAAGCATAACCTTCCTACTTTTGTATTCAATTCCCCTCGCAATAAACAATAGCACTCTATTAGCTTTCCTAATTACATGCTGAATCTGCATACTAACCTTTTGCAATTCATGCACCAGGACACCCAGATCCCTCTGCATCTCAGAGCTCTGCAATCTCTCACCATTTAGATAATATGCTTCTGTTTTATTCTTCCTGCCAAAGTAGACAATTTCACACATTATACTCCATTGCCAGGACTTTGCCCACTCACTTAACCTACCTAGATCTCTTTGCAGTCCCCTTATGTCCTCTTCACAAGTTACTTTCCTACCTATCCTTGTGTCATCATTTTTTTAATTCATTCTTGGGATGTGGGCATCGCTGGCAAGGCCAGCATTTGTTGCCCATCCCTAATTGCCCTGGAACTTAGTGGCTTGCTAGGCCATTTCAGAGGGCATATAAGAGTCAATCAAATTGCTGGGGGTCTGGAGTCACATGTAGGCCAGATCAGGTGAAGACAGCAGATTTCCTTCCTTGAAGGACATTAGTGAACCAGATGGGTTTTTAACAACAATCGACATGGTATTATGGTCGCCATTAGTCAAGCTTGTTAATGCCAGATTTTTTTAATTAATTGAGTTCAAATTTCACCCTCTGCCGTGGAGGGATTTGAACCCATGCCCCCAGAGCATTAGCTAGGGGGTCTGGATTACTAGTCCAGTGACAATACCACTACGCCACTGCCTCCCCTTCATCTAAGTCATTTATATAAATTGTAAAACATTGAGGCCCCAGCACAGATCCCTGTGGCACACCACTCGTTACATTTTGCCAACCAGAAAATTATCCTTTTATGCCTACTCTCTGTTTCCTGTTAGCTCGCCAATCTTCTATCCATACCAATATGTTACCCCCTACACCATGAGTTTTTATTTTCTGCAATAACCTTTAATGTGGCACCTTATCAAATGCCTTCTGGAAATCTAAGTACAATACATCCACTGGTTCCCCTTTATCCACAGCACATGTAACTCCCTCAAAGAACTCCAATAAACTGCTTAAGCATGATTTCCCTTTCACAAAGCCATTTTGACTCTGCCTGATAACCTTGAATTTTTCTAAGTACCCTGCTATAATATCTTTAATAATAGCTTGTAACATTTTCCCTAAGACAGATGTTAAGCTAACTAGCCTGTAGTTTCCTGCTTTCTGTCTTCCTCCCTGTTAGAATAAAGGAGTTATATTTGCTATCTTTCAATCTAACGGAACATTCCCTGAATCTAGGGAATTTTGGAAAATTAAAACTAACGCATCAACTATCTCACTAGCCACTTCTTTTAAGATCCTAGGTTAAGGTCCATCAGGACCCGGGGATTTGTTAGCCTGCAGCTCCAACAATTTGTTCAGTACCACATCCCTACAGTAATCATGGGGGATTTCAATCTACATATAGACTGGGTAAATCTCATTTGTAATAATTTTGTGAAGGACGAATTCTTGGAATGTGTGCGAGATGGTTTTCTAGAGCAGTACACTGAGGAACCTACTAGGGAATGGGCTATTTTAGATCTAGAAAAGGGCTGATTAATAATCTTGTTGTAAAGGAGGCTTTAGGAAACAGTGACCATAATATGATAGAACTTTACATTAAGTTTGAAAGTGATGTAGTTGAATCAGAAACTTGGGTCTTAAATCTAAGCAAAGGAAACAATGAAGGTATGAGGGGCAAATTGGCTATGGTGGATTGGGAAACTACCTTAAAAGGTATGCAGTAGACAGGCAATGCCTAACATTTAAAGAACTAATACATAGTTTACAACAAAAATACATTCCTTTAATGCACAAAAACCCAGCAAGAAAAGTGTTCCAACTGTGGCAAACAAAAGAAATCAAGGACTGTATTAGATAAAAGGAAGAGGTATATAAAGTTGCCCAAAAAATGGTAAGCCTGAGGATTGGGAGCATTTTAGAATTCTGCAAGAGGACCAAGAAAAACATGAAGAAAGGGGAAATAGAATGACAGTAAACTAGCATGAAACATAAAAAACAGTCTGTAAAAGCTTCTATAGGTATGTAAAAAGGAAAAGGTTAGCAAAAACAAATATGAGTCTATTACAAGCGGAGTCAGGAGAATTAATAATACGGAATAAGGAAATGGCAGAGAAACTAAATTAATACTTCGTGTCTGTCTTCATGGAGGAAAATACTAATAATGGAGAATCAAGGGACTAGGGTAAATGAGAAACTGCAAGATATTAATATTAGTAAAAAGAATGAGGGAAATTAATGGGACTTAAAGTAGATAAATCCTCTAGAGTGATGATCTACATTCCAGAGTGTTGAAAGAGGTGGCTGCAGAGATAGTAAATGCATTGGTGGTCCTTTCAAATTCTATTAGCTCTGGAATGGTTCCTTCAGATTAGAAGGTGGCAATGTCTGAGCGGCATTGTCAGCTAAGACTGTGGTCCTCCAGGGAAGCCGTCACCGACTTACGCGCCATACTGCAGGATGAGTTGCAATCTTTGGAATTTGGGGGTCACTCTATGCCCATGGCCCTGAAGGCCAAAGTGGCACTAAACCTTTACACCTCTGGATCTTTTCAAGGATCCACTGGGGACATGTGTGGGTCTCACAGGCAGCATCCACCGCTGCAACAAGGAAGTGACCAATACCCTTGGCAAGAGAGCCAGCGACTATGTGTGCAATTGAACTGACCCTGACAGTTAGACCGAGAGGACCATTGGTTTCAGGGCCATTGCTGGATTTCCCCAAGTGTAAAGTGTGATAGGTTGCATGCATGTGGCCATCAAGGTTCCAAAGGACCAGCCAGCCGCCTTCATCACCAGGAAGGGCTTTCATTCCATCAACTGGGCTGCGACCATTGAAAGTGTTTCCTGTAGGTGTATGCCCACTTCCTGGGAAGCAGCCACGACGCCCACACACTTTGACAGTCCCTGGTGCCACAGCTTTTCAGGCCTCCGCTTGCCTTCAGGGATGGGTTCTCGGGGACAAGGGCTACCCATTGAAGTCATGGCTATTGATACCTGTGAGGAACCCTCACACTGCAGCAGAGGAGAGGTACAACAATTGCCATGGCTCCACCTGAGTGACTATCAAGACCATTGGGCTGTTGAAGATGAGATTCTGGTGCCTGGATCGATCCGGTGGAGCCCTGCAGTATGCCCCAGCGAGGGTCTTGTACATTGTGGTGGTCTGCTGTGCTCTGCACAATCAAGCAAGCAGAGGGGGGAGGCCTTGCATGACTATCACATGACTGAGCAACATTCCTCCACCAACGAGGAGGAGGCAGAGGAGAGAGAGGATGAAGCATCCCTGGATGTTGAAGCCCTTGCACCAGAGGCCAAGTACATTGAGTAATGTGCCAGGGAGACAAGAGATAATCTCATAATTTCCCACTTCCAGCCTCCCTGATGCCCACTCACAGAGCAAACAATAAAGTCTCACCTCAATGCATGTGGATTGTCGCCTCCTTTCCATTTGTGTTCACTAATTCACACTCAGCTGCAAACTGCGCTAGTGCCCATGGGAGATCAAATGTTAATGAGAGCTGTGGTTACAATGGCATTCCACAAAGGGGGAAGGGGGAAGTCAGCAGCTCACAATTAAGGTTTTTAAAAATTCATTCATGGGATGTGGGCGTCGCTGGCTAGGCCAGTATTTATTGCCCATCCATAATTACCCTTGAGAAGGTGGTGGTGAGCTGCCTTCTTGAACCGCTGCAGGCCTTGGGGTGTAGGTACACTCACAGTGCTGTTAGGAAGGGAGTTCCAGGATTTTGACCCAGCGACAGTGAAGGAACGGCGATATAGTTCCAAGTCAGGATGGTGTGTGGCTTGGAGGGGAACTTGCAGGTGGTGGTGTTCCCATGCATCTGCTGCCCTTGTCCTTCTAGTTGGTAGAGATCGCGGGTTTGGAAGGTGCTGTCTAAGGAGCCTTGGTGAGTTGCTGCAGTGCATCTTGTAGATGTCACTGTGCATTGGTGGTGAAGGGAGTGAATGTTTAAGGTGGTGGATGGGGTACAAATCAAGCGGGCTGCTTTGTCCTGGATGGTGTTGAGTGTCTTGAGCGTTTTTGGAGCTGCACCCATCCAGGCAAATGGAGAGTATTCCATCATACTCCTGACTTGTGCTTTGTGGACAGGTTTTGGGGAGTCAGGAGGTGAGTTACTCACGGCAGAATGCACAGCCTCTGACCTGCTGTTGTAGCCACAGTATTTATGTGACTGGTCCAGTTCAGTTTTTGGGTAATGGCGACCCCCTGGATGTTGATAGTAGGGGATTCAGCGATGGTAATGCCATTGAACAACAAGGAGAGATGATTAGATTCTCTCTTGTTGGAGATGGTCATTGCCTGGCACTTGTGCGGTGCGAATGTTACTTGCCACTTATCAGCCCAAGCCTGGATGTTGTCCGGGTCTTGCTGCATATGAACACAGTGTTTCAGTATCTAAGGATTCGTGAATGGTGCTGAGCATTGTGCAATCAGTGAACAATGGAATAATGGCTGTTACACACTGATCACTAATTACTTGAACAAAAGAACTTTATATTAATCATTACATTTCAGATGGCAGACACCTGCGACTCCTCAAGTTTGGCTCTGTGTTTTTCTTAATACATGTACGAGTGCTTCTACAAGGTGTAACCCCAGCGTTAGCAGCTGTGCTGGAGACAGGCTGCTGATCATACTGCCCCTTGGCCTGGGATGACTTCGGCAGGTGTCCTCTGGCTGCCTGAGGCCTGGAGGGCCCTGGCTGCCTGAGGGTTTCCTGAACAGGTGCAGGACTCTCTTCAGGTGTTGCTGGACTCACTGGTGGAGGGGCTGAGGAGCCACTGTCCACACTCAGAGCGCCCTGAGGGGAGCCCCCAGCTGTGGAGATCAGCCTCTCCTCCTCACTTTCAAGACTTACTTGAACCTCCCTGCTGACCAGAGATTGACAAGGAGTGGGAGAAGACTCCAGGCTCCTCATCCTTCTCTTGCCTTGCCACTGCTGCGTTGAGCTCTTGGCCAAGGCAATGGTGTGCCGGTCTGAGTGGATCTGTAGGATTTGCGCTCCGTGAGGGTCACCAACCTCTCAATGGAGGAAGCCATGCATTCACACACCTGAGACATGGCAGCTCTCATGGCATGGACCGACTTCTTTATCGTCCGCTCATGGCTGCGCATGGCCTCTGGCGTCTCCGTCAGATGCTGCCTTACCTCTCTCTGCAACTCCAGCATGCCCTGTGCTGTCAACACCAGAGGCTCATCATCAGCCTGGAGCTCAGGATAGGCCTGTCCACCCAAAGTCCTCCAACTGTCAGAGGCCTTGGCTATTTCAGCCTCATCCCGGGGAGTGTGTCAGTATTTACGGGGGGTCCCAGGGAGTGTGTCAGTATTTGCAGGTGGTCCCAAGGAGTGTGTCAGTATTTGCAGTGGGGGGAGGGTCCCAGGGAGTGTGTCAGTATTTGCGGGGGGTCCCAGGGAATCTATTAGTATTTACAGGGGGTCCCAGCAAATCTATTAATATTTGCAGGGGGTCCCAGGGAGTGTGGCAGTATTTGCAGGGGGTCCCAGGGAATCTATTACTATTTAGAGGGGGTTCCAGGGAATCTATTAGTATTTACAGGGGGTCCCAGCGAATCTATTAGTATTTACAGGGGGTCCCAGGGAGTGTGTCAGTATTTGCAGGGGGTCCCAGGGAGTGTGGCAGTATTTGCAGGGGGTTCCAGGGAATATATTAGTATTTACAGGGGGGTCCCAGGGAATCTATTAGTATTTGCAGGGGGTCCCAGGGAATCTATTAGTATTTGCAGGGGGTCCCAGGGAATATATTAGTATTTACAGGGGGTCCCAGGGAATCTATTAGTATTTACAGGGGGTTCCAGGGAATATATTAGTATTTGCAGGGGGTCCCAGGGAACCTATTAGTATTTACAGGGGGGTCCCAGGGAGTGTGTCAGTATTTACAGGGGGTCCCAGGGAATCTATTAGTATTTGCAGGGGGTCCCAGGGAATATATTAGTATTTACAGGGGGTCCCAGGGAATCTATTAGTATTTACAGGGGGTTCCAGGGAATATATTAGTATTTGCAGGGGGTCCCAGGGAATCTATTAGTATTTACAGGGGGTTCCAGGGAATATATTAGTATTTACAGGGGGTCCCAGGGAATCTATTAGTATTTACAGGGGGTTCCAGGGAATATATTAGTATTTACAGGGGGTCCCAGGGAATCTATTAGTATTTACAGAGGGTCCCAGCGAATCTATTAGTATTTACAGGGGGTTCCAGGGAATCTATTAGTATTTACAGGGGGTTCCAGGGAATATATTAGTATTTACAGGGGGTCCCAGGGAATCTATTAGTATTTACAGAGGGTCCCAGCGAATCTATTAGTATTTACAGGGGGTTCCAGGGAATCTATTAGTATTTACAGGGGGTTCCAGGGAATATATTAGTATTTACAGGGGGTTCCAGGGAATATATTAGTATTTGCAGGGGGTCCCAGGGAATCTATTAGTATTTACAGGGGGTTCCAGGGAATATATTAGTATTTACAGGGGGTCCCAGGGAATCTATTAGTATTTGCAGGGGGTCCCAGGGAATCTATTAGTATTTACAGGGGGTTCCAGGGAATATATTAGTATTTACAGGGGGTCCCAGGGAATCTATTAGTATTTACAGAGGGTCCCAGCGAATCTATTAGTATTTACAGGGGGGGTCCCAGGGAGTGTCAGTATTTACAGGGGGTCCCAGGGAATCTATTAGTATTTACAGGGGGTTCCAGGGAATCTATTAGTATTTACAGGGGGGTCCCAGGGAATCTATTAGTATTTACAGGGGGTCCCAGGGAATCTATTAGTATTTACAGGGGGTTCCAGGGAATCTATTAGTATTTACAGGGGGGTCCCAGGGAGTGTGTCAGTATTTACAGGGGGTCCCAGGGAATCTATTAGTATTTACAGGGGGTCCCAGGGAATCTATTAGTATTTACAGGGGGTTCCAGGGAATCTATTAGTATTTACAGGGGGGTCCCAGGGAATCTATTAGTATTTACAGGGGGTCCCAGGGAATCTATTAGTATTTACAGGGGGTTCCAGGGAATCTATTAGTATTTACAGGGGGGTCCCAGGGAGTGTGTCAGTATTTACAGGGGGTCCCAGGGAATCTATTAGTATTTACAGGGGGTCCCAGGGAATCTATTAGTATTTACAGGGGGTCCCAGGGAATCTATTAGTATTTACAGGGGGTCCCAGGGAACCTATTAGTATTTGCAGGGGGTCCCAGGGAATCTATTAGTATTTACAGGGGGTTCCAGGGAATATATTAGTATTTACAGGGGGTCCCAGGGAATCTATTAGTATTTACAGAGGGTCCCAGCGAATCTATTAGTATTTACAGGGGGGGTCCCAGGGAGTGTCAGTATTTACAGGGGGTCCCAGGGAATCTATTAGTATTTACAGGGGGTTCCAGGGAATCTATTAGTATTTACAGGGGGGTCCCAGGGAGTGTGTCAGTATTTACAGGGGGTCCCAGGGAATCTATTAGTATTTACAGGGGGTTCCAGGGAGTGTGTCAGTATTTACAGGGGGTCCCAGGGAATCTATTAGTATTTACAGGGGGGTCCCAGGGAACCTATTAGTATTTGCAGGGGGTCCCAGGGAATATATTAGTATTTACAGGGGGTCCCAGGGAATCTATTAGTATTTACAGGGGGTTCCAGGGAATCTATTAGTATTTACAGGGGGGTCCCAGGGAGTGTGTCAGTATTTACAGGGGGTCCCAGGGAATCTATTAGTATTTACAGGGGGTCCCAGGGAATCTATTAGTATTTACAGGGGGGTCCCAGGGAACCTATTAGTATTTGCAGGGGGTCCCAGGGAATCTATTAGTATTTACAGGGGGTTCCAGGGAATCTATTAGTATTTACAGGGGGGTCCCAGGGAGTGTGTCAGTATTTACAGGGGGTCCCAGGGAATCTATTAGTATTTACAGGGGGTTCCAGGGAATCTATTAGTATTTGCAGGGGGTCCCAGGGAATATATTAGTATTTACAGGGGGTCCCAGGGAATCTATTAGTATTTGCAGGGGGTTCCAGGGAATATATTAGTATTTACAGGGGGTCCCAGGGAATCTATTAGTATTTACAGGGGGTTCCAGGGAATATATTAGTATTTACAGGGGGTCCCAGGGAATCTATTAGTATTTGCAGGGGGTCCCAGGGAATATATTAGTATTTACAGGGGGTCCCAGGGAATCTATTAGTATTTACAGGGGGTTCCAGGGAATATATTAGTATTTACAGGGGGTCCCAGGGAATCTATTAGTATTTACAGGGGGTTCCAGGGAATCTATTAGTATTTACAGGGGGGTCCCAGGGAGTGTGTCAGTATTTACAGGGGGTCCCAGGGAATCTATTAGTATTTACAGGGGGTTCCAGGGAATCTATTAGTATTTACAGGGGGGTCCCAGGGAGTGTGTCAGTATTTACAGGGGGTCCCAGGGAATCTATTAGTATTTACAGGGGGTCCCAGGGAACCTATTAGTATTTGCAGGGGGTCCCAGGGAATCTATTAGTATTTACAGGGGGTCCCAGGGAACCTATTAGTATTTACAGGGGGTCCCAGGGAATATATTAGTATTTACAGGGGGTCCCAGGGAATCTATTAGTATTTACAGGGGGTTCCAGGGAATATATTAGTATTTACAGGGGGTCCCAGGGAATCTATTAGTATTTACAGGGGGTCCCAGGGAACCTATTAGTATTTACAGGGGGTCCCAGGGAATATATTAGTATTTACAGGGGGTCCCAGGGAATCTATTAGTATTTACAGGGGGTCCCAGGGAACCTATTAGTATTTACAGGGGGTCCCAGGGAATATATTAGTATTTACAGGGGGTCCCAGGGAATCTATTAGTATTTACAGGGGGTCCCAGGGAATCTATTAGTATTTACAGGGGGGTCCCAGGGAGTGTGTCAGTATTTACAGGGGGTCCCAGGGAATCTATTAGTATTTACAGGGGGTTCCAGGGAATCTATTAGTATTTACAGGGGGGTCCCAGGGAGTGTGTCAGTATTTACAGGGGGTCCCAGGGAATCTATTAGTATTTACAGGGGGTCCCAGGGAACCTATTAGTATTTGCAGGGGGTCCCAGGGAATCTATTAGTATTTACAGGGGGTCCCAGGGAACCTATTAGTATTTACAGGGGGTCCCAGGGAATATATTAGTATTTACAGGGGGTCCCAGGGAATCTATTAGTATTTACAGGGGGTTCCAGGGAATATATTAGTATTTACAGGGGGTCCCAGGGAATCTATTAGTATTTACAGGGGGTCCCAGGGAACCTATTAGTATTTACAGGGGGTCCCAGGGAATATATTAGTATTTACAGGGGGTCCCAGGGAATCTATTAGTATTTACAGGGGGTCCCAGGGAACCTATTAGTATTTACAGGGGGTCCCAGGGAATATATTAGTATTTACAGGGGGTCCCAGGGAATCTATTAGTATTTACAGGGGGTCCCAGGGAATCTATTAGTATTTACAGGGGGTTCCAGGGAATATATTAGTATTTACAGGGGGTCCCAGGGAATCTATTAGTATTTACAGGGGGTCCCAGGGAACCTATTAGTATTTACAGGGGGTCCCAGGGAATATATTAGTATTTACAGGGGGTCCCAGGGAATATATTAGTATTTACAGGGGGTCCCAGGGAATCTATTAGTATTTACAGGGGGTCCCAGGGAATCTATTAGTATTTACAGGGGGTCCCAGGGAACCTATTAGTATTTGCAGGGGGTCCCAGGGAATCTATTAGTATTTACAGGGGGTCCCAGGGAATATATTAGTATTTACAGGGGGTCCCAGGGAATCTATTAGTATTTACAGGGGGTCCCAGGGAATCTATTAGTATTTACAGGGGGTCCCAGGGAACCTATTAGTATTTACAGGGGGTTCCAGGGAATATATTAGTATTTACAGGGGGTTCCAGGGAATCTATTAGTATTTACAGGGGGTCCCAGGGAATCTATTAGTATTTACAGGGGGTTCCAGGGAATATATTAGTATTTACAGGGGGTCCCAGGGAATCTATTAGTATTTACAGGGGGGTCCCAGGGAGTGTGTCAGTATTTACAGGGGGTCCCAGGGAATCTATTAGTATTTACAGGGGGTCCCAGGGAACCTATTAGTATTTGCAGGGGGTCCCAGGGAATCTATTAGTATTTACAGGGGGTCCCAGGGAATATATTAGTATTTACAGGGGGTCCCAGGGAATCTATTAGTATTTACAGGGGGGTCCCAGGGAGTGTGTCAGTATTTACAGGGGGTCCCAGGGAATCTATTAGTATTTACAGGGGGGTCCCAGGGAGTGTGTCAGTATTTACAGGGGGTCCCAGGGAATCTATTAGTATTTACAGGGGGTCCCAGGGAACCTATTAGTATTTGCAGGGGGTCCCAGGGAATCTATTAGTATTTACAGGGGGGTCCCAGGGAATATATTAGTATTTACAGGGGGTCCCAGGGAACCTATTAGTATTTACAGGGGGTCCCAGGGAATATATTAGTATTTACAGGGGGTCCCAGGGAATCTATTAGTATTTACAGGGGGTTCCAGGGAATATATTAGTATTTACAGGGGGTCCCAGGGAATCTATTAGTATTTACAGGGGGTCCCAGGGAACCTATTAGTATTTACAGGGGGTCCCAGGGAATCTATTAGTATTTACAGGGGGTCCCAGGGAACCTATTAGTATTTACAGGGGGTCCCAGGGAATATATTAGTATTTACAGGGGGTCCCAGGGAATCTATTAGTATTTACAGGGGGTCCCAGGGAATCTATTAGCATTTACAGGGGGGTCCCAGGGAATCTATTAGTATTTACAGGGGGTTCCAGGGAGTGTGTCAGTATTTACAGGGGGTCCCAGGGAATCTATTAGTATTTACAGGGGGTTCCAGGGAATATATTAGTATTTACAGGGGGTCCCAGGGAATCTATTAGTATTTACAGAGGGTCCCAGCGAATCTATTAGTATTTACAGGGGGGGTCCCAGGGAGTGTCAGTATTTACAGGGGGTCCCAGGGAATCTATTAGTATTTACAGGGGGGTCCCAGGGAGTGTGTCAGTATTTACAGGGGGTCCCAGGGAATCTATTAGTATTTACAGGGGGTCCCAGGGAATCTATTAGTATTTACAGGGGGTTCCAGGGAATCTATTAGTATTTACAGGGGGGTCCCAGGGAGTGTGTCAGTATTTACAGGGGGTCCCAGGGAATCTATTAGTATTTACAGGGGGTTCCAGGGAATCTATTAGTATTTGCAGGGGGGTCCCAGGGAGTGTGTCAGTATTTACAGGGGGTCCCAGGGAATCTATTAGTATTTGCAGGGGGGTCCCAGGGAGTGTGTCAGTATTTACAGGGGGTCCCAGGGAATCTATTAGTATTTACAGGGGGTCCCAGGGAATCTATTAGTATTTACAGGGGGTCCCAGGGAATCTATTAGTATTTGCAGGGGGGTCCCAGGGAGTGTGTCAGTATTTACAGGGGGTCCCAGGGAATCTATTAGTATTTACAGGGGGTCCCAGGGAATCTATTAGTATTTACAGGGGGTTCCAGGGAATCTATTAGTATTTACAGGGGGGTCCCAGGGAGTGTGTCAGTATTTACAGGGGGTCCCAGGGAATCTATTAGTATTTACAGGGGGTTCCAGGGAATATATTAGTATTTACAGGGGGTCCCAGGGAATCTATTAGTATTTGCAGGGGGTCCCAGGGAATCTATTAGTATTTACAGGGGGTTCCAGGGAATATATTAGTATTTACAGGGGGTCCCAGGGAATCTATTAGTATTTACAGAGGGTCCCAGCGAATCTATTAGTATTTACAGGGGGGGTCCCAGGGAGTGTCAGTATTTGCAGGGGGTCCCAGGGAATCTATTAGTATTTACAGGGGGTTCCAGGGAATCTATTAGTATTTACAGGGGGTTCCAGGGAATATATTAGTATTTACAGGGGGTCCCAGGGAATCTATTAGTATTTACAGAGGGTCCCAGCGAATATATTAGTATTTACAGGGGGTCCCACGTGAATAGGAATTTAAATGTGGACCTGGCTTCAGCATAAGTAGAAAAGGAAAAAATGTCTCCTGCTGTATTAAGTTTCTGTGATTCTATGATATGAATTTTCAGATGCCTGTATTGTTTGTAATTTTTAAAAATTGATTGTTGGGATGCAGGTGTCACTGGCTATCCCGAGCTGCCACTGAGAAGCTGGTGGTGAGTCTTCTTGAATCCTTGCATGTAGCAGCTTGATAGAACTGAATGATTTGCTACGCTGCTTCAGAGGCAGTTAAGACAGTTCAACCTCAACCAGATTGGTGTGGAACTGGAGTCACATCCAGGCTGGAGCAGGTAAGGATGGCAGGTTTCCCTCCCTCAAGGACATGAACAGTCTGAATTCTTTGGGAATGGTCATTGAAATAGAAGGAACACATGGGTTAGAATGTTGGATCTGAGACACCTTCAAATTATATAAATGGTAAGACACTTTGTGTCACATTGTGGTATTTGACCATGTACTTGTATGACAGTATTTGCATTAGAGAACAAAGAATTCGCACCTCATAGAATGATACAGCATTGAAGGAGGCTATTCGGCCTATCGTGCCTCTGGCGGTTCTTTGGCAGGGCTATCCAATTGGTTCCACTGCCCTGTTCCTTCCCCACAGCCCTGAAAATTTTTCCTATTCAAGTTTAATTTCTGCAAATGTTTTCCAGCAGGAAATTGGTGAAACCTCTGCAGAGGAAATGCAAGTGGGTGGCTTTTAGCCACTTGTCCGGTTCCTTTTTAAAAATTCATTCATGGGATGTGGGCGTCGCTGGCGAGGCCAGAATTTTTGCCCATCCCTAATTGCCCTTGAGAAGGTGGTGGTGAGCTGCCTTCTTGAACCGCTGCAGTCCTCCGTGATTCCACCCATCTTCTTTGGCCTCCTTGTCTCGAGAGACAATGGGGAAGCGCCAAGAGGAGGTCAGTGGTTTGTGGAGCAGCGCCTGAGGTGGCTATAAAGGCCAATTCTAGAGTGACAGACTCTTCCACAGGCGCTGCAGATAAAATTGGTTATCGGGGCTGTTACACAGTTGGCTCTCTCCTTGCACTTCTGTCTTTTTTCCTGCCAACTGCTAAGTCTCTTCGACTTGCCACTCTTTAGCCCTGTCTTTATGGCTGTCCGTCAGCTCTGGCGATCACTGGCAACTGACTCCCACGACTTGTGGTCAATGTCACAGGATTTCATGTCGCATTTTCAGACGTCTTTAAAGCGGAGACATGGGCGGCCGGTGGGTCTGATGCCAGTGATGAGCTCGCTGTACAATGTGTCTTTGGGGATCCTGCCATCATCGATACGGCTCACATGGCTAGGCCATCTGAAGCGCAGCTGGCTCAGTAGGGTGTATATGCTGGGGATGTTGGCTGCCTCGAGGACTTCTGCGTAGGAGATGCAGTCCCGCCACCTGATGCCAGGGATTCTCCGGAGGCAGTGAAGATGGAATGAGTTGAGACGTCGCTCTTGGCTAACATACGTTGCCCAGGCCTCGCTGCCGTAGAGCAAGGTACTGAGGACACAGGCTTGATACACTCGGACTTTTGTGTTCTGTGTCAGTGTGCCATTTTATCACACTCTCTTGGCCAGTCTGGACATAGCAGCGGATGCCTTTCCCATGTGCTTGTTGATTTCTGCATCGAGAGACAGGTTACTGGTGATAGTTGAGCCTAGGTCGGTGAACTCTTGAACCACTTCCAGAGCGTGGTCGCTGATATTGATGGATGGAGCATTTCTGACATCCTGTCCCATGATGCTCGTTTTCTTCAGGCTGATGGTTAGGCCAAATTCATTGCAGGCAGCCGCAATCCTGTCGATGTGTCTCTGCAGACACTCTTCTGCGTGGGAAGTTAATGCAACATCGTCGGCAAAGAGGAGTTCCCTGATGCGGACTTTCCGTACTTTGGTCTTCGCTCTAAGACGGGCAAGGTTGAACAACCTGCCATCTGATTTTGTGTGGAGGAAAGTTCCTTCTTCTGAAGACTTGAACGCATGTGAGAGCAGCAGGGAGAAGAAAATCCCAAACAGTGTGGGTGCGAGAACACACTGTTGTTTCACACCACTCAGGATAGGAAAGGGGTCTGATGAGGCACCGCTATGCTGAATTGTGCCTTTCATATTGTCATGGAATGAGGTGATGATACTTAGAAGCTTTGGTGGACATCCGATCTTTGCTAGTAGTCTGAAGAGACCACGTCTGCTGACGAGGAAAAGGCTTTGGTGAGATCAATGAAAGCAACGTAGAGGGGCATCTGTTGTTCGCGGCATTTCTCCTGTAGCTGGCGAAGGGAGAACAGCATGTCAATGGTGGATCTCTCTGCTCGAAAGCCGCACTGTGCCTCAGGGTAGACACTCTCAGCCAGCTTCTGGAGTCTGTTTAAAACGACTCGAGCGAAGACTTTCCCCACTATGCTGAGCAGGGAGATTCCACAATAGTTGTTGCAGTCATCGCGGTCACCCTTATTCTTATAGAGGGTGATGATATTGGCATTGCGCATGTCCTGTGGTACTTCTCCCTCATCCCAGCACAGGCAAAGCAGTTCATGGAGTGCTGAGAGTATAGCAGGCTTGGCACTCTTGATTATTTCAGGGGTACTGCCGTCTTTTTCAGGGGCTTTTACACTGGCTAGAGAATCGTGGCATTACTGAGTTCCGATTTTGTTGGCTGTTCGTCCAGCTCATCCCTGACTGGCAGAGACTGAGCTGCATTGAGGGCGGTCTCAGTGACAACATTTTCCCTGGAGTACAGTTCTAGGTAGTGCTCCACCCAGTGGTCCATTTGCTTGCATTGGTCAGTGATTGTATCCCCTGATTTAGATTTGAGGAGGGCGATCTTCTTGATCGTTGGCCCAAAAGCTCTCTTAATGCCATCATACATTTCTCTGATGTTTCTAGTGTCGGAGGCCAGCTGAATACGACTGCATAAGTGTTGCCAGTAGTCACTTGCACAGCGCCTGGCTGTTCTTTGTGCAGTGCTTCTGGCTACTTTAAGTGCTACGGATGTTAACTAGCTGGGGGCTTTTTTATAGTTCAACAGTGCAGTGCGCTTAGCGGCTCTGACAGGTTCCAGCTCTTCAAAGTGAGATTGAAACCAGTCTGCATTCTGCTTCACATGTTTGCCAAAGGTGGTCATTGCTGAGTCATTGATGGTGTCTCTGATCTGGGCCCATTTGGTCTCTGCATCCCCTGCAGGAGTGTTTTGAAGGGATTTTTCAAGTGAATTTAGAAACTTACGTAACAGCTGTGGATAAGAAATTCTGTTAGTGTTGATGCGCAGGTGGCCCTTCTGCTTGGAGTGATGTAGCTTCTTTGGTTTGAGTCTAACCTTGCTGCACACCAGGGAGTGGTCGGTGTTGCAGTCCGCACTGTGGAAGCTGCGTGTGATTTGGACACTGTTTATAGAAGCTCGCCTTGTGACGATGAGGTCTAGCTGGTGCCAACGACGTGATCTTGGGTGTCTCCATGAAACCTGGTGACAGGGTTTAGTATGAAAGAATGAGTTGGTGATGCAGAGGTTATGATAGGTACACAACTCCAGCAGTCTCTGTCCTTTCTCATTCATCCTTCCAACGCCATAGCGCCCAAGGCAGGAGGGCCATGAGTCATGGTCGGCCCCAACCCTGGCATTAGAGTCCCCCAGCAGGAACAAATGTTCGGTATTAGGAATGCTACTAATGATATTATGGAGTTCCTCGTAGAACTAGTCTTTAACTTCAGGTGGGAGCAGAGTGTTGGAGCATAGATGCTGAGTAGGTGTACTGGACCTGAGGCAGTGAGCAGTCGGATGGACAGTATGCGTTCGGAGCCATTTGAGGGAGGCTCTATCATGCTGAGCAAAGAGTTTCTGATGGCAAAGCCCACTCCATGCTGTCTTGGTTCTTCAGGATCCCTACCCTGCCAGAAGAAGGTGTAGTCTTGCTCTGTTAGAGATCCGCTCGCAGGGAGGCGTGTCTCCTGAAGTGCTGCAATGTCCACATTGAGTCTACTGAGCTCATTGTTAATGATGGCAGTCTTCCGAGAATCGTTGATTTGTGTAAGGTCATCTGACAGGCCAGGACACATAGTTCTGACGTTCCAGCTTGCAAAAGGAAGGGCTGGTACCTTCTTTCCTTTTACCCCCACCCCCTTCCCTTCCCTCTCCCTCCATGAAAACGCACAGTTTACTTGTTAGGGCCCCTGCTCAGGGATCAGAGCTAACAACCCCACTGCCTTGAGGGCATCGCAGGAGAGACCAAGGATAAGGGAGTAAACCCTAACAGAAAATCCGGAGTGGAACCCCTAAGGTGGTCATTTGTCACCTTTGGCATGTTTCCGGCAGTTCCTGCAGCCATACCGGTGCCAAACGTCATGCTCTGCGCTCCTTTGGACCCCACTAGGAAGGCCGAGAGAGGGGTTTTTATGCTTGGGCAACTCGCAACCTCCATACATCCGCCCAGGCATGCGCCACGGAGAGGTCACTCCATAGTCACCTCACAGCGACCAAAACAACACGGAAGGCAGCAGTTACGGGTTATAAATCCAGCTCAATTGGCGTAGAGATTGGGTGCCATGGGTTGCCTTTGTCGGTGGGAGAGGTCATCGCACCTCACTGGACAGCTACCGCCCGCCTCAAACCGGGCAGCCCCCAGTCAGAAGGTTCTGTCCTGCCACAGTCTCCCTGCTTCAATGGGTGCTTGGAGCTCAGGGTCATTGCCTGACAAGTGGATTGTAATACCGCACCAAACAGCATGACTCCACCCATATCCTGCCAAAAATACAACAGGAGAGTGAGAGAACAATGGTAACAATTCAGGGCCCTTTGCTTTACCTTGACCCTGGGGAAAAATATACTTCTTGATCTAAGAAAATGTGTCATTTTGCTGACACACAAGCAGTTTAGACAACTACAGAAACTCATCTTGGCCCAACAGAGCCACAATTCTGACATCAATGCTCCCTTTCTGTGGAGCACCTTGTGACTAATCTACAGCCTGTCCACAATACCAAGCATTCTAAAAAAAGAAAGAACAAGAAAGACTTGCATGACCACCAGATGTCTCAAAGCACCTTACAGGCAATAAAGTACTTTTTGAAGTGTAGTCACTGTTGCAATGTAGGAAATTCTAGGTTAAAATTCAGTTCACTACAGTACGAGATACTTCATGTGCCACAGAACAGGGCAGGGATTTGGTGAATGTGATTTTTTTTGCCAGCTTCTTATAATTCTGTTTAGCTCATGAAGCATTAAATCAGGCTAATTGGCTTTCACTGTTAATAGGCAAAATATGTCGATCGTGTGCAACGAATTAAGACGAGAGGAGACCTATATGGAGCATAAACACCGACATTGACCAGTTCGGCCAAAGAGCCTATTCCTGTGCTGTAAATACATATATGTATATAAATATATATATATCTAATTCCCCTTTAGAGGTTACTGTTGAATCTGTTTCCACCACCCTTTCAGGCAGTGGATTCCAGACCATAATAACTCGCTACATTCAAAATTTCTCTCATCTTCCGTTCAGTTCTTTTGAGGATTATTTTAAATCTCTACTCTGGTTAGCGACCCTCTTGCCAGTGGAAACAGTTTCTCCTTAATCACTTTATCAAAATCCTTCATAATTTTCAAACTCTTCTTAACCTTCACTGCTCAAAGGAGAACAACCCCAACTTCTTCAGTCTCCCCACATAACTGAAGTCTCTCATCCTTGGAACATTTTAGTAAATATCCTCTGCATCCTCTCCAAGGCCCTGACTTTATTCCGAATATGTGGAGCTCAGAGTTCAACATTATATTTAAGCTGGGGCCTAACCAGTGTTTTATTAAGGTTGAGCATAACTTCCTTTCTTTAATACTCTATGTCTCTATTAAGAAAGCCTGGAATCACAATTCACAGTAAATAGTCGCATGTTACTCGATTACGTTAAAGCACTAATCAAAAAGCAAAATTAAAATCCATCTTTATAAACTGTAAGAATATGACAGACATAAAGGTTATCAATTCGAGAATAGGTTATTGTGTGCAGAAAATATGTAACATTGGCTCAGATCTTGCGATTGTAATGATGGTGAAACTGTCAGCCTTCACCAACTTGGGGCTGAATTTTATGGGCGCCCTTGGGACATGAAAGGAGGAGGGGGCACCCATAAATTGGGTCGGAAGGTGGGTGGTGGAGTTCCTGTTGCCTTCCTGATGCCTTCCAATTTTAGTATGGGGCAAGGCCAATTGAGGCCCTTAAGTGGATAATTAATGGCCACTTAAGGGCCTCTTCCTGGCATCCTTTTAGCAGGGTTGGGTGTGGTTCCCCCTTTGGGGGAAATTCAGGGCCCCTGGAGGGCCCCCTGGCAGCGATTGCCACCCCTCCCCCACCCCGGAAAACCCAGCCCCCACCCTCACTAATCCCTTCCCCCATCCCAGTGCTGGGGCCTGCCTGAATGGCCCCGGCAACCCTGAACACATTTACCTCTCCCAAGGTCCCAAATGTCCTTGATGCTGCAGGGCATCCTGCAGTAATGGCAGTGGCCACCACTCCCAGTGACGTGCCTTCCAATTGGCCGGCAGCTCTGGAGGCAGGAGCTCGTCCCTTAAAAGGACAGCGTTCCCGATGGCGAGCAGTTAATTTCCTGCCCGCCATTAAATGGCTTCAGGGATCTGACAGGGGGCCAGGGTGGGGTCTCCCTCCACCTTCCTGCCCCTTGCCGCGATCCCCATCATCACAACAAAATTCAGCCCTTTGATGCTGGCGGCAACCTCTGGCATCCCCACATGCACAATTAAATGTGGAAATCCAGAAGTTGCTGTCAGTGATGCCCTGCTTTTCCTGTTGAAGTCCCCACAGTTGGAAATCTTACAAATCACTTGAATTAATGGGAACTTCTACTTTTTACACTATTAGTCTTGCTATAAAAACTCCTAAAAAAGTTAAACCTTGTTGAATGAGGTGCAACTGGGTTTTTAATAGTGTACTAAGATTATAATTACTGCTGAATTACCTCTCTGGCCCTGAAAAACTACTTTTATATTTGTGGAATGATATTTTTCTCTATTATGATAAAAATAAATTCCATCCATTTTTTAAATAGTTTTTTAAAGTTTGTTTCCAATATTTCAGCTTCCACCTTAATGCCATATGTATATCTCAGTCTTTATTTCACTCTCAGTAAAATGATTCTCAAGTGAAGGATAATCAGAGCTTTTAACTTCCTGGTTTGCTGTCTGTGAGAATTCTTCAATGTGACTGGCTGTTTAGCTTACTTGATGAAAGCAGTGTTGCTGGATGCTGGAGATGCCCTACAGCTGAAGCCAGAATACAAATTTACTTAGGGAGAGGTGAAATCCATGCTATAGAGATTATTAGATCTTTATGGGCAGCTTTCTTCGAGGTCAACAGTGAGCACTGTCACTTCGCCACTGACCGCAAAATTCGGGCCTATGTGTCACACATCAGGCTGACCATTATAAGCCCGTTGCCGACTTGCGAAAGAAATGGCAGCCTGCCCATGCAGGCCACGTGCCAAAGAGCTGCCGTGATTCTAATCACGTGGAGGGGACGGGCTGTCCGTCGCGGGCAATGGCGTTAGGCTGCCTGTGCACAGGCGTTAACGCCATTTTTAAAGGGCTGTCAGCCTACCGGGACATTTAAATATTTAAAGTGACATTGAATTAAAATAAATAAATACATTTTCTTTGCCCCTTTCCCATCCCCCCCATATCAATTAAATTAAATATTTGCCCTTTCCCCCCCAAAACACTTACCTTCACAATCTGACCTTCACCACCAACCCCCCCCCAACCCCGCAAACTGCACAATCGTTAAACTCTAACCCTTTCCACCATCCCCTACACCCATGATGTTCATTTGACCCCGTCGCCCCCTCCCCACACTGAGAAACTTACCTCCTCCCCCACTCCCCACCAATGTTGCACCTCGTTTCGCCTGCTGCCGGGGTGAAGATTGTGGCGGGACTTCAGGAGGCGACAGGAGACTCATTTATTCAGGTGGGCTCATTTATTTAAATATTTAAACGTCGGTCCTGTCGCTGAGCGGGAGTGGGGGGGGTCGCCATGAGGCCTTGCTGCCACCGGCAATTTTGGGCCGAGCCCTGCTGGCGCCGAGGTCCATGTCAGGCCTCATCCGGGACCACCCACCCCCCCTCCCCCAACACAACCCGCTACAGATCCTGACGTCGAGGTTTCTATAAAATCCAGCCCATCAGCCCATCATATCAGATACATAGGGCTGGATTGTATAGACCTGCTGGCAAAACAGGCGGTGGGGCGAGAAAAATGGCGGCCCACACACCCTGATGCACGCCACAGAACTGCCGCATTTCCAAACGCAGCGGCTCATTAGCATGGCTGGGGTGGCCGCCCCCCCCGCCCCTCCCCCCTCCCCCGATGACGTGGAGGAGGTGGAGAATAGTTCCCAGCAACAGCGTCTGGCACCACTGCGCAGGCACCAGCGCCATTTTTAAAGGGGTTAGAGCCCTAAATGATAATCGAGATTTTTAAAGAGACAGTGAATTTAAAGTCAATAAAATGAATACAAAAATCTCTCCAGGTGCTCTCCCCCACCCCCCACCCCCAATATCATTACACGTCATTCCTGCCCTTCCCCCCCACTGAAATACTTACCTTGAATATATGACCTTCCCCACAACCCCTCCCCACAAAGTTCAGAACCTTTGTCCTTTACCCCTTCCCATCAGCCCCTCAACCAATCAGGTACGTTTGGCCCCGTTCCCCCACTTCCGCACTGAGAACATTACCTCCTCCCCCCTGCCCACAGGCGTCACGCCTCGTTTCCCCGGACGGGAATTCGAAGGCGCGGCAGTGCCAGCCGCAAGGACGATGATCGCGGCAGCAAATCACGAGGCGATGGGACCCTCATTACTTCACGGTAAGGTCATTTATTTAAATATGTAAATGGTGGTCCCGTCACCGAGCGGTGGGGGTGGGGCGGCCGTCACGAGGCCTCTCTACCTCCATTAAGATCGGGACGAGCCCTGCCAGCGTCGAGGTCGGTGGCGGACCTCATCTGGAGCGATCATCATGACCTCGCCCCCCCCCCCGTCACTGTTCCCGACATCGAGGGCTCGATAACATTCAGCCCATAGTTTCTGATTTCTGTGTAATGAAGGGGGCAAAAGTGCAACTGATGCAACAAGAAGAGTGAACGAGCAAAATAATTGGCCGAGTCATTTGCGCACAGTTGACTGACTGCTCAGTAAATCCAGCAGAGGGAACTGTTTCCATATCCCACTCTTAATCAGTGCAACACAGCAGAATGAGAGGGCAGAGTGAGTGATGTAACATCACCACCACAGGACAATCCAAAAAATCATTGTAACAGCCCCGACAACCAATTTTATCTGTAGTACCTGTGGAAGAGTCTGTCACTCTAGAATTGGCCTTTATAGTCACTCCAGGCACTGCTTCACAAACCACTGACCACCTCCAGGCGCTTACCCATTGTCTCTCGAGACAAGGAGGCCAAAGAAGAAGAAGACACAAGTATTTCATAACGACCAAATATCTAATGTCAAGAATGTTGTATTATGCTACAATCCAATTATGTCTAATTTTCTCTGGTATTTCTCATCAGCACATATGAAACATTGGAACAGGAGGCAGCCAGTCATTCAACTAGATCTGCACCTAAACTCCATTAACCCGCCATACCCCTTGATACCCAAGAAAAATCTACCGATTTCAGTCCTGAAAATTACAGCCTTTTTGGGGGGTGGGGGGGGGGGGGGGGGGGGGGGGGAGAGAGTTCCAGATTTCCACTACTATTTGTGTGAAAGAATGCCTCCTGATTTCACTGCTAATGGGCCGAGCTCTAATTTTGAGATTGTAGCCCTTGTTCTGGGCTCCACCACCAGAAGAAATGGTTTCTCTGTATCTACCCTAGCAAATCCTATTGTCATCTTAAACATCTCAAATAGATCAGTCCTCAATCTTCTATACTCAAGGGAATACAGGCCAAGTTTATGCAACCTGTCCTTATAATTTAGCTTATATAACAGGGTAAGACCAGTTGGTCTATTGAGCCTGTTCCATACAGTCATGTTGCAACTAAGCATCACGAGCCCCATGTTTCTCCATGGAAGCTACCCACCTGGGAGAGTCACAAGAAACCAGATTGGCCCAAATCTTGCTGGAGTGGGGCATCTCTTGCCCTACGCCTTTTGTTAGACCATTTCCTGCATCCTTAAGCTCAAACGTTTTTTGCTCTGTAACTCACTGGAAGCACAAGCTAATAATAGTGTGGCAAGAGCAATAGGTCATTGGCCTGGTGAAGGCAGAGAGGCTGCAGAATGGATGGTCTCAGACTTAGTGACAAAGTTTCCGTGAGCTCCCCACACTTCTTGTTGGAGGTGAGGGTGGGGAAGGCAGGGGAGAGGGCTTTAAAAAGAACGTTTTGTAATAGAAAAGAGAAGCCAGGGATGCATTCCAGGATGATCCTCGAATAGTGAGCAGTTCTGGCAGAGCAGAGCAGCACCCAATAGCGCTTTCTGTGGCCCAGCCAGATCTAGTGCTGAATGGCTAAACCAAATAGGCCTTAGTATTTGTGCCCAACCCCTTCAGATAGGAAGAGCTGAGAAGGAACAGGGACAACAAGGGAAGAATGTTTCTTATGTGCAGCAGTCAGGATCGTTATGACTGGAGATCTCGTTTGTGGACAGCAGCCAGTCGGCACAAAGCCAACAAAATGGAAGGCATCCTCCCCAATCCCGCTGCACATTTGGGCGCAGCCTCCTACCAAAGAGGAATTCCTGTGCCATTGGACCAATGGGAATGACTGGAAACACAGGCAGGCACAGGTCAGCTTAGCTGGATGGTGGGAAGAAAATCATCTCCCAGGCATCATATGGCGTTATAATTTGATTGCAGGTAAAGCACAGAGGACCACACCCCCACCTTGAGGTAAAGTTCTCCCCCTAGTTAAGTAACTGTTGATTTTCAATGTCTGGGCTGATACATGAGGGATCATTGTGAATTTTGACGATAGTGTAATGTGGGTTCTCTTGATTCAGCCACCCATTATATCACAATGGGAAGGAAAATCGAGAGAGATGTGTAATGAGCATGTGAATGGATATGGCTCATTTTACACAACCACACAAAGTCTCAATGACTCCATCAACAATAGGCATCTGATCAAACCACTAGAGTGTAAAACTATTGGGCTGAATTTTCCCACGGACTTCGGGACCCTGACGTTGGGGCAAAAAGCACTAGCTGGTGGTGGGACCGGCTCGGCGATTTTATAGCAGGCGGCCTCCTAATTGGTCACTTGTGGGCTTGCCGGGCGGGCTCCTGATGCTGCAGCCCAATCAGAGGGTCAGCAGCTCCGAAGCCACAGCGGCGTCACCAGGAGAGGTGGGCACTGCTCAGGCAGGCAAGAGAACTCAGGGGCACCCCAAAATGGAGATGTCCTCTGACAGATATTTGAAAATTAAAATTTACAGGACTGAGGGTGGTAGGGCGGGCGGGATGAAAGGGAAACTTCTCTGGGAGGGAGTGGTGGGGCGCGGGGGTTGCTTTTGTGCCCAAGATCCCCTCTTTGGGCCATGGAGCCTCTGGTTCCAATTGTCCCCCAGACTGCTGCAGGGAGGCCACTTCCATGAAGCTGGTGGCCTCTCCATTGCAGCATGGCGCGCTCCTCCATTAACAAAATGCCTGTGGCCCAGTTAAATGGCCCTTAATAGGGCCTTTAATTATGCAAATTGGTTGCATGCCTCCGTGGAGCGGGTAGCCAATCCACACCCTGGCCCACCGCCTGCCCGCCATTGGAAACTTCCCCGGTGGCGGGGCAGCAACAGAGAGCAGTCCCAACACGGTTGCCCACTATTTTACACTGCCTCCATTTCCGCCACCTGCACCCGGTAGAATTCAGCCCCTTGTTTTAGGATTAGATCCACCTTTACTTTTATTTTATTCCTTTTCAAGTTGTGGAACTTTACCCCAGCGTGAGTTGTGACCTGCAGGAGAAGGCAAGAAGATTCCCGAAGATGTTCGATAGACAAGAGCACCAGGGCTGCATTAGAGAAAGAAAAGAAAGACCTGCATTTCAATGGCACCTTTCATAACCACCGGATATCCCAACGTGCTTTATGACCAATGATGTACTTTTAAAGTGTAGCCGCTGTGGTAATGTAGGAAAAGCAGCAGCCAATTTGTGCACAGCAAGCTCCCACAAACAGCAATGTGATAATGACCAGATAATCTGTTTTTTGTGTTGTTGATTGCGAAATAAATATTGGCCAGGATTCCAGGGATAACTCCCCTGTTCATCTTCTAAATAGAGACATCTTTTATGTTCACCTGAGAAGGCAGACGGATCTCGCCTTAATGCCACATTCAACAGATTTTTTTATTCTTTCATGGGATGTGGGCGTCGCTGGCAAAGAGGATTTTTTGCCCATCCCTTATTGCCTTGAACTGAGTGGCTTTCTAGGCCAATTCAGAGGGCAGTTAAGAGTCAACCACATTGCTGTGGGTCTGGAGTCACATGTAGGCCAGACCGGGAAAGGACAGCAGATTTCCTTCCCGAAAGGACATTAGCAAGCCAGATGGATTTTTACAACAATCGATGATAGTTTCGTGGCACCACTACTAAGACTAGCTTTCAATTTCAGATTTTTATAACTTCATTGAATTTATTAATTAATTGAACCCGTGTCCCCAGGGCATTGTCCTAGGTCTCTGGATTACCAGTTCAGTAACATTACCACTATACCACTATCTCCCCATGTGGCACCTCCAACAGTGCAGCGCTCCCTAATTACTGCACTGGAGTGTCAGCCTTGATTTTTGTGCTCAAGTCCTGGAGTAGGACTGGAACCCACAACCTTCTGACTCAGAGGCTACAGTCTACAAATTAGGTGGAGCTCCCAGAGATTAGCAGCTACCACAATTGGGTATTGCGCTGCAACATTCTCGTTCCAAATGATGAGGTTGTCTTACTTCGTAATCGTCGGTTCAGGCCCCTCCTAATTTCAGCCTCCAGATTTCACAACTCCTCCTGGTACAGTATTATTGATTTATTACATGCAGGTGTGTGCAGGTGTGCAACCAAATGAATGTCCTACAAACTATGCCACATAGGAAGTATTTAGTTGCTCACCTTTTACGCATTGAGGAAGCCAGGCAATGGCTAATTAATCTGTACAGAATGCAGCTAAACTTAACTACTAAGACATCTGGAGCTCCAGGAAGAGTGACTGATGGTTCTTGAGTGGAGATGAATGATTCCCTATAATGTAATGTGTTGCAGTTTACTTGTATCACAAATCAGCCTCCTGGAATGGAACTGGCTTCCATTGCCAAAGAGCACCTGATTTTATAAAAAATCTTTCTTGGAATGTTGGCATCGCCAGCAAGGCTGGCATTTATTGTCCAACCCCAGTTGCCCCTGGAGAAGGTGAAGTTGAGCTGCCTTCTTGAACTGTTGCAGTCCTTCGGGCGAAGGTGCTCCCTTATTGCAGTTAGGTAGGGAGTGCCAGGATATTGACCCAGTGGCGATGAAGGAATAGCCAATAAAGGATCAAATCAGGATGGCGGGTGCCAACTGTGGTTCGATGTTTTCCTGGAAGTTTCATCACATTGTGAATGGTAGCATAGTGGTTATGTGACTGGATTCGTAAACCAGAGGCCTGGCCAAATGATCCACACACATGAGTTCATTATCCCACCGTGCAGCTGGGGTAATTTAAATTCAGTTAATTAAATAAATGTGGAATTGAAAGCTAGCATCAGTAACAGGGACTATGTTACTGCCCCATTGTCATTAAAAAAAAGTTTGGTTCATGAATGTACTTTAGGGAAGGAAATATGCCATCCTCGTCTGGTCTGGCCTGTATGTGACTCCAGACGCACAGCAATTTGATTGACTCTTAACTGCCCTCTGAAATGACCTAGCAAACCATACTGTGGTCAGCAAGGTGGCTCACCATCAGCTTCTTCAGGGTAGTTAGCAATAGGCAATAAATACTGGCCTTGCCAGAGATGCCCACATCTTGTTGTCACGAACACATGTTACACGGAATTATGATTTTTTTTAATCCGCCAGATGGAAACCTGAATTAAATTTATTAAAATGGTGACTCCTAGCAGCTAAAATGGCCACTGGAATTTGCATCAAAATCCCTTGCATTCCACTGTATTGTGAGGGCGCCAAATTGTCTGGTTGGTGCACTCCAGAGCAGTGACTTGAGAAGCTTGGAGTGCCTCATCTGGCCAGTCTCCATTCACAAAACATTGAAGGCAATCTTGGGACATTAAACTGGTGGAGACGGACCATTCAAAGATAATCACTTGAACAATGGGACCCTGATGGAGAGAAGGGAAGTCCTAGACATGAACGAATTATTTTACAAGAGGAAATACACATTGAGCCATCATGAGAAAGGTCCACCCATCTGTGTGTTTTAAGCTGGCTTTTTTCTCTCTGCAGCAGACCAGCAACTGATACTGATCAGAAGAGACCCAAGTGGGGGTCCCTCTCTTTCTCTGTCTCTCCCCTGTCTACCTTACACTGCGGCAGACAGAGACCCCGTGAAGGAACTCATCCACATTGCTGTTTCCAGTAGGACCACCAAATCTGCTGACCATATCTACAAGCCAAAAGCCTCAGGACCACCGTGTTCAGCTGGAAGACAACCAAGTCACCAAACACCACAGACTGTATACCCCTTTTTATTGCTCCAGACTCTAATCCAACCAATCTATCCTTCCCCAGGCTGTAATCTATTTGTGTGTGCGGGTCACCCTCGATTTTGTGTATGTGTGTATGTGTGAAAGTTGGAGCGTAGTTTATTATTTAACTTTGTTTCATCATTCATTTTTTTTTACCATGTGCCTGCCCACTGTTTTTTTCATGTTTGTGCTTTGGGCCAGGCTGTTCATTTTTCTGTCTATTAACATCCTCTCTGTACTAATGCTTTGTTTTTCACCACACCATTAACATACTGTTTGCCTTTGTTCCATGACCTTCTCATCAATTATTCTATGTGACCTTGTCCTATCAACACCTTTACTTTTGTTATCTCTTGTCCCAACCCTGCTTTATTTGCTTAAAACTTATTATATTTCCAACCTTTGCCAGTTCTGAGGAAGGGTCACTGACCTGAAACATTAACTCTACTTCTATCTCCACAGATGCTGCCAGACCTGTTGAGTATTTCCAGCATTACTTGTTTTATTTATCGTTAAAGTTAGACTCTTTCTTTGTAAACTCAAGAAAACCTGTCTGATTGGTTCTTTTATGATCATAGCATGTAAATAGTGAAACACTCTCTGAATTGACAACTACATTCATTTTTTAAAAAGAAATAAACCCTGTTGTGGTCAAACAAGAGGAGGGAAAAGAGGGGAGCCCTTCGACCCTTCCTCACCTGATCATAACACCGTGAATGAGAAAAGAACCTCCCGTCTCCAACATCCCCACAGTTTTTATGCCATCTCCGATATTTTTAGAATGAATAAACACAAATTGAAAAGAGATCAAAATATTTTTTAATGCCCCTATTTTTGTTTTCTTACTGGTTGCTCATAGCAGTGCCCAGGACATTAATGTTTAATTTCTAGAGACTCCAGGACAATCCTGGAGTGTTGGCAACTGTACTGAAGATGGAGTGCGACTTGGTGGGGAACTTGGAGGTGATGGTGTTCCCATGCTGTCTGTTTTTTGCACATTTTGCCTGTGAAATTTATTTACAAACCAAATCATTCATTAAGCACCCACCCAATAGCCTCAAGCAGACAATATTTACAACACCCATTCCTTGTACGTATAGAAACTGTTGAGGTTCTTATCAGTCTATCAGGAAGAGCCTCATCAATGGGCATGGTTCAATGATACATTTGTTAATGATTGATTTATTTATATCTACGATGCTGACTGATCTATAATTGCCTGAGGATTGTGTTCGGTTGACTGAGACTGAGTCAGCTTCTGGCGATTATTCCTGTTCTACAGGGATGCAATGGGGAGGGACATGACACATCGATACATAATAATTTCATAAAGATAAAGGTGGAATTATTAAAGTAGTGCAGGGTTCACAAGTCAATACTTCTGATTATGGCCTGTATTTCAAAATATTATGTCATTCACTGATTATTGTTAGTTTAACAAAGGATCGTTTATTTATCTCCCAGTGTCCCAACCCACCAATAACTGCTGACGCTTCTTATGTCACCAGCCTTGTCTCAATGGGTAGTATGCTCTCCTGTGTTACAAGGTTATGGGTTGAAGCCTCACCTCAGAGGCTTGAGCACATGTTCCAGAATCACAGCACAGTGCAGTACTGAGGGAGTGCTGCACTGTAGCAGGTGGCATTTGTCGAATGAAGAATTTAAACCAAGGCCCCGCCTGCTCGCTCAGGTAGATGTAAAAGATCCCATGGCACCATTGGAAGAAGAGCAGAGGAGTTATCCCCAGTGCATGACCAATATTTATCCTTCCACCAACATCATGAAAAGAGATTAGTCATTGGGGGGAATTTTACGCCACCCCCAGCTAGTGGGACAGTGGCGGGGGGTGGGGGCGTAAAATGGAGCCGGAGGCTCCGGGATGCCTTCCCAACCCGATCCCGCCTCCGCTGCCACTTTACTTAGGGTGGTGAGGGTGAGAAACGGCACGCCCGCCCCAGGCCAATCAAGGCCCTTAAGTGGCCACTTAATGGCCGCTTAACGGCCTTCGCCCGCCTCCACCTGGATTTTATGCATGGCAAGCGGGCGGCTGAGGACCGGGAAAAGCCACCTGGGAAAACCAGGCAGCTGATGATCGTAACCGGGGGGTGGTAGGGGGGGTGCCCTCATGATCAGGCACAGGGCGCTAAATGGAGGGCCGCCCTATCCCAACCACCCCATTACCCAACACAACCCCCCCCCCCCTTCCCCCCAGCCGACCACTCTTGCCTCACCGGGGCCTGACTGATTACCCCTGGCAAGACAACCAAAACTTACCTTCCTTCCAGGCTCCATGTCTTCAGCTGGGCTGCAATCCCAGCAGTGGCCACTGCTCCCGGTGGCACTGCTGGGACTAAGAGCTGCCAGACCGCTGATTGGCCGGCAGCTCAATGAGGCGGGACTTCTTCCCTCAAACAGGTGGAAGCCCCGCCTCAGAACAATTAAAGCCTGGGGACCCATAAAATGCGGGTCGGATCCCCAGGCCAGGTGGAAGCGGGTTTGCCACCAACTTTTCAGTTGGTGGCCGGCTTCTGTCCACCTAACGTTAAATCCCAGTCATTATCTCTTTGCTGTTTGTGGAATTATGCATTGGGCTTCTGCAGTTCCTGTATTGGAACAGTGACTACACTTCGATAGTACTTCATTGGCTGTGAAGATCTTTGGGATGTCCTGACGTGGTTAAAGATACTACATAATCAAGGCCTTTGACAAGGTGCCGCATGGTAGGCTGGTCCAGAAGGTTCAAACACATGGGATCCAGGGTAAGCTAGCAAATTGGATACAAAATTGGCTTGGTGATAGGAAGCAGAGGGTGGTAGTGGAGGGTTGTTTTTCAGATTGGAGGCCGGTGACCAGTGGTGTGCCGCAGGGATCAGTGCTGGGCCCTCTGTTGTTTGTCATATATATTAATGACTTGGATGTGAATGTAAGGGGCATGATTAGTAAGTTTGCAGATGACACCAAAATTGGTGGTATAGTGGACAGTGAAGAAGGTTGTCTATGGTTACAACAGGATATAGATCAACTGGGAAAGTGGGCGAGGGAATGGCAAATGGAATTTAACACAGACAAGAGCAAAGTGATGCATTTTGGGAAGTTAAACCAGGGCAGAACATATACAGTGAATGGCAGGGCCCTGGGGAGTGTTGTTGAGCAGAGAGACCTTGGGGTCCAAGTATATAGTTTCCTGAAAGTGGCAATACAGGTAGACAGGGTGGTGAAGAAGGCATATGGCATGCTTGCATTCATCGGCCGAGGCATTGAGTACAAGAGCTGGGACGTCATGTTACAGTTGTACATAACAGTGGTTAGGCTGCATTTGGAGTACTGTGTGCAGTTCTGGTCGCCGCACTACAAGAAAGATGTGATTAAGCTAAAGAGGGTGCAGAAAAGATTCACAAGGATGTTGCCTGGTTTGGAGGGCTTGAGTTATAAAGAGAGATTGGATAGGCTGGGCCTGTTTTCCCTGGAGCGAAGGAGGCTGAGAGGGGACATGATAGAGGTATATAAAATTATGAGAGGCATAGATAGGGCAGATAGCCAGAGTCTGTTTCCCATGGTAGGGGTGAGTAAAACTAGAGGGCATAGATTTAAGGTGAGTGGGAGGAGGTTTAAAGGGGATCAAAGGGGTAAATTTTTCACACAAAGAATAGTGGGTATCTGGAATGAGCTGCCAGAGGAGGTGGTGGAGGCAGGAACAGTAGCGACATTTAAGAGGCATCTGGACAGGTACTTGAATGAGCAAGGCATAGAGGGATATGGAATTAATGCAGGCAGGTGGGATTAGTATAGATAGGCATTATGGTCGGCATGGACGCAGTGGGCCGAAGGGCCTGTTTCTATGCTGTACGACTCTAAAGGCAGGTTCTGTCCTTTACAGCCAGTTAACCTTCCAACATGACAATGGCTCGCTGTGAAAATCTGCTGCACAACACAAGTGATTGTTTATAGGCAAGGTCAGCAGAACTATGGATGGTATGACTGATACACTTAAACTGCAGATCACAGTTCTGCAAAGAGACACACAGGACTGTGAAAAATGTCACTTCATCTCTTGTTAATCATAGATTCCCTGTCCCCCATCCCTTCCTGATAACTACAACTCCCGATCCCTCCGTCTTGATCACCTTCCCTCCCTGTCCCTCCTGATCATCTTCCCTCCTGTCTCTCCTGATCACCCCCTGTCCCTGTGCCTCCCTCCTGATCACCTCCTGTCCCTCCTCCCTCCTGATCACCTCCCCTCCCCGTCCCTCCTGATCACCTCCTGTCACTGTCCCTCCCTCCTTATCACCTCCCCACTCAGTCCCTCCTTCCTGATCATCTCCTGTCCCATCTCCCTCCTGATCACTCCCCTCCCTGTCCCTCCTGATTATCTCCCCTCCTATCCCTCCCTCCTGATCACTTCCTGTTCCTGTCCCTTCCTCCTGATCACCTCCCCTCTTGTCCCTCCTGATCACTTCCTGTCCCTCCCTCCTGATCAGCTCCCCTCTCTGTCCCTCCTGATTATCTCCCCTCCTATCCCTCCCTCCTGATCACTCCCCTCCCTGTCCCTCCTGATCACCTCCCCTCTTGTCCCTCCTGTTCACTGCCTGTCCCTCCCTCCTGATCAGCTCCCCTGCCTTTCCTCCACTCAAGATCACTCCCTCTCCCTGTCCCTTGGCCACTTCCACTCCTCTCCGTGTCTTCCGATCAATCAGGAACAGAGAAATCGCCTGATGAGAAAACGCCAGTGCCCATCAATTTTGCCTTCTACCATCCTGGTACTCGTATGATACAATAATAAAGAAGTTGTTAACTAAAAGTTAAATTAATTCTGTCGACTGTGCCTGTGGAGAGGCATCCCTCTACTATCAGAGCCATGTAACCCTGAAGATCTAAGTGTCTTCGACTCTCGAGCCAGAACCTGAGCGGGACAGTGACACGACAAGAAGACTAAACAGAGCAATTGATCCACCAATTAATCCAGAACAGACCCAGACATGAGGCGAGGAAAACCCCAGTGTTGGAGAGCTTTGGGAATCCTTTCCTCCCAAGCATGTTACCACATGCGTCCCCACCTCACCCCCACCAGCATCAATCCCTCTCCTCCGCTCCCAATCATTTGCCCTCTCTCCCAGTCCCCTCCACCTCCTCATCATTCCCTGCACCCAGTTTCTAGGATGTAGCACAAAGACAGCAAGTACTCTCCTTTCAAGTATTTCTCTTTTATGATTCTTGTTACTTTTCTGTCCTCCTCCTCTCTTGTAGACGTTTCCTCCCCACCCCTCCCCAAATCCCACCTCAGTGCTAAGCTTCCACAAAGTGCCTGCTGGTATATTCTGGTTGGTACAGGGCATAGCACACAACCCAAACTTATTGATGAGAATACACTTTGTGCTGAATTGCAAACATCTACAGGGTTTGAACTGAAATTTAATCAAATAAAGGAACAGCCATGGAGTTGAGGGCTCAGTCACTTCTGCCACATTTCACTTTGCTTGCCAGCATCTCATACAAAAAATAATTGAAGCTGTTCCCAACAGATGGTGATTGTGAAACACTTTGATGAGATATTCTCCAGATATCGAGTTAACTATGTTCACTTTGGTCATAAAAATAGAAAAGCAGAATATTTTGTAAAAGGTGTGAAACTGGTACATGTTGATGTTCGGAGAGACTTGGGGGAACTCGTACAAGGAACGTATAAAGTTAACATGCAGATGCAGCAGGCTAGTAGGAAGGAAAATTGCATGTTGGCCTTTATTGCAAGGGGATTGCAATACAGGAATAAATAAGTCTTACTAAAATTGTACAGGGCTTTGGTGAGACCACACCTGGAATACTGTGTGCAGTTTTGGTCTCCACATTTAAGAAAGGATATACTTGCACTGGAGGCAGTGCAGTGAAGATTTATTAAATTGGTCCCTGGGATGTGGGGGGGGGGGGGGGGGTTGTCCTATGATGAGAGGCTGAGTAAATTGGGTCTATATTCTCTGGAGTTTAGAAGAATGAGAGGCGATCTAATTGAAACATACAAGATTCTGAAAGGGCTTGATAGGGTAGAAGCTGAGAGATTGTTCCCACTGGTCAGGGAATGTAGAACATGGGGACACAGTCTCAGGATAAGGGGTCAACATTCAGGACTGAGATGAGGAGAAATTACTTCACTCAAAGGGTTGTGAATCTTTGGAATTCTCTACCCCAGAGGGTTGTGGATGCTCCATCATTGAATACATTTAAGGCTGGGATAGATAGAGTTTTGGTCTCGCAGGGAATCAAGGGATATGGGGAGCGGGCAGGAAAGTGGAATTGAAGCCTAAGATCAGCCGTGATCGTACTGAATGGCAGAGCAGGCTCGATGGGACATATGGTCTACGCCTGCTCCTATCTCTTGTGTTCTTAACAACAGGAGTCACACAGAGAATGAGAGGAGTTCCTGGAAGTAATTCAAGAATCCTTCAATTACAGCTTTGAAACTAGTCTGACACATCACAGCAGAATGCAGAATTATTGGCCAAGATAAGGGTGGCGTGCCTGTTTTTCAGGCACAAAACAGGCAACTGCATATTCAACATGGCGGCTGCCCTGAACATAGCTGCTGCCGGGTCCCCACCCAGTCCCTTCCCCACTCCCCATCATCTCCCCACCTCCCAAACCTTCTCCCTTTCCAATCCCTCCCAACTCCCAGTCCTCTCCCCTCTGTCGATCCTCTCCCCACTCCTCATCGCTCCCCTCTCCTGGGGCAGGTCTTTTTGGCGGTTGTCAGGATCATTCATATCGGAGTCCCAAGCCTGCCCATGTCATAAGCTCAGCTCTGGCACAATCTTCCAGGCGGCGGTTTCCGATTTGGCCACCCCCGCCTTCATCACCTGGGGCGGGCTCCCAAGATTGCAGGCCCAATCAGATTGCCTGCAGCAATGTCAGGCTGGCAGGCCCACAGGGAGAGGTGAGCGCTGCCAAGGCAAGCAGGTGAGCATGAGGGTGTCTCCACATGGAGGTGCCCTCAGCTGCCTGCATTGAAATAATTTAAAAGGCCCGAAGCGAGTAGGGCCATGGGATTGGAGGGGGAACCTTATGCATGCCTATTCACGGATGGGGCTGCAGCCTTTCATCTCCATGGCCCCGTTAGTGGGGCATGGAGCCTCGAGCTCTGATGGGGCATGGAGCCTCGAGCTCTGATGGTCCCTGGCCTACCGCTGGGAGGCCTCCTTAATTGAGCTGGTGACCTATGCATACGGTGGAGGGCTGCTCCGACGTTGGTAAAATACCAGTGTCAGCACAAAATGGCCCCGAAGTGGGGCCTGAATTGCACTAATTGGCTGCCTGCCTCTATGGTGCAGGCAGCTGACCCGGTTCCCAGCCCGCCCCTGGAAATGTCCCCCGGAGCTGGAAATGCGCCAGGGAGCTGGCCCAATGCAGCTCCATCCTACTTTCCCAGCACCCCCCCTCCCCCCCCCACACCCCAACCTCCAACTCCGTCTCCATGGGACTGGGAAAACCCAGCTCCTGATTCCCTCCGTCCCTTGCAATACCCTCCGCCACCTGATCCCTTCCTGTCTCTCCCAGTCCTCTCCCCTCTCCCAATGCCCTCCCCCCTGTACCGGTGCTCTCCCCTCTACCAATATTCTCCCCCTGCAGCCAATCCCCTCCCCACTCCCCATCCTCTTACCCTCTCCTTATACCTTCTCCTTTGCCAGTCGCCTCCCCACTCCTGATTCCCTCCCTGCTTCCAGTCCCCTTTCCTCTCTTGATTCCCCACCCTTCTACTCTTTTGATCACTTCCCTTTTCCCAATCATATCCCCTCAGAGACAGTCCCCACCCCTCCCAACTGTTTCAAGGCATGAATATTAGACTGCTGCGATAGAGGCCTTGGGTTCCAACATTTAGAAGTCTCTCTTGTCCACCTTTTGCAATAGAGGGGGGTTGGATTAAGAGAATTTTAAGAGAGGAGGAATCTCTATCTGGATGGTTCGATTAAGAAGGCTTTCCCCACCCACAATTATCATGTGACCTGGTGATGACATTTCTGTCTGACTCAATGCCAGCAGTATAGCATGCTTTGAGATAAGATGAGTATCTCTTCGGGTGACTCCTTGTACAACAGATAATAGATATGCCAGAAGGCAGACAGGACCAAGCAGCCAAAGGAAACAGCAAACATGGACGGACCAGTTGGTACAGGCCTGCCTGAGTCCCAGCAGACTCCCACTGAAACCAGCAGGCGTGCCCCTTCCATAAGGGAACCATTAAGGAAATGTTAGACGGATACCAGAGCTAAGAGGAAGCACAATGTAAAACCCGCACAAGGCATCGTTCACACATGATGTAAAGTAAGATAATAAACTTGCTGCACTGCATTTGAACTTTGTTCAGTTTGTTTGTTGATTATAGGAATAAACAAAGGATGGGCTTGAACTGTGACTGAGGAGGCTCAGAGGACTGTGTTATTAAAGATGCTTCAACCCTTTGTTTTGTGGTTACTTTTGAACAAAAGGGTTCATTCAAAAGGAAAAGCTCAGACATTTAACTAGACATTTGGTGCAACAGCACTTGGCTGCACTGGTGTTCCTGCAGCTAAACTTCCAAAATCAGTATTAAAAGCAAAATACTGCAGATGCTGCAAATCTGAAATAAAAACAAGAAATGCTGGAAATACTCAGCAGGTCTGGCAGCATCTGTAGAGAGAGAAGCAGAGTTAACATTTCAGGTCAGTGACCCTTCTTCAGAACTGGCAAATATTAGAAATGTAAAAGGTTACAAGCAAATAAAGTGGGGGTGGGGCAAGAGATAACAAAGGAGAAGGTGGCGATAGGACGAGGTCACAGAATAGCTGACCAGAAGGTCGTGGAGCAAAGATATGTTAATGGTGTGTTGAAAGACAAAGCATTAGTACAGAAAGGGTGTTAACGGACTGAAATTGAACAGCCGCAAGTACAAATATGAAAAAAACAGTGGGTAAGCAAACTGAACAAACTAAGATGAAATAAAATAAACACAAAAAAAATTAAATATATAAAAAAGAAAAAATAACTAAAAATAAAAGTAAAATGGGGGGCCCGTCATGCTCTGAAATTATTGAACTCAATGTTCAGTCCGGCAGGCTGTAGTGTGCCTAATCGGTAAATGAGATGCTGTTCCTCGAGCTTGCGTTGATGTTCACTGGAACACTGCAGCAATCCCAAGACAGAGATGTGAGCATGAGAGCAGGGGGGAGTGCTGAAACGGCAAGCAACGTGTCCTCACTTTTCACCCCATCAGCCTCCATATCCAAAGGATCATCCTCCGCCATTTCCGCCACCTCCAGCGTGATGCCACTACCAAACGTATCTTCCCCTCTCTTCCCCTGTCAGCATTCTGAAGGGATCGTTCCCTCCATGACACCCTAGTCCACTCCTCCATTACCCCCACCACCTCATCCCCTTCCCACGGCACCTTCCCCTGAAATCGCAGGAGGTGTAATACCTGCCCATTTACCTCCTCTCTCCTCACTATCCCAGGCCCCAAACACTCCTTTCAGGTGAAGCAGCAATTTACTTGTACTTCTTTCAATGTAGTATACTGTATTCGCTGCTCACAATGTGGTCTCCTCTACATTGGGGAGACCAAACGCAGACTGGGTGACCGCTTTGCAGAACACCTCCGCTCAGTCCGCAAGCAGGACCCCGAGCTTCCGGTTGCTTGCCAGTTCAACGTTCCCCCCTGCTTTCATGCTCACATCTCTGTCCTGGGATTGCTGCAGTGTTCCAGTGAACATCAACGCAAGCTCGAGGAACAGCATCTCATTTACCGATTAGGCACACTACAGCCTGCCAGACTGAACATTGAGTTCAATAATTTCAGAGCATG
Organism: Heterodontus francisci; assembly: GCF_036365525.1. Taxonomy (NCBI): domain Eukaryota; kingdom Metazoa; phylum Chordata; class Chondrichthyes; order Heterodontiformes; family Heterodontidae; genus Heterodontus; species Heterodontus francisci. The sequence goes on along the minus strand of NC_090397.1, from coordinate 11,952,298 downwards.
ACGGGTCCCCCATTTTACTTTTATTTTTAGTTATTTTTTTTTTCCCCTTTTTTATAGATATATTTTTGTGTTTATTTTATTTTATTTCATCTTAGTTTGTTCAGTTTGCTTACCCACTGTTTTTTTCATGTTTGTACTTGCAGCTGTTCAATTTTCAGTCCATTAACACCCTATCTGTACTAATGCTTTGTCTTTCAACACACCATTAACATATCTTTGCTCCATGACCTTCTGGTCAGCTATTCTGTGACCTCGTCCTATCGACACCTTCTCCTTTGTTATCTTTTGCCCCACCCCCACTTTATTTGCTTGTAACCTTTTAGATTTCTAATATTTGCCAGTTCTGATGAAGGGTCACTGACCTGAAACGTTAACTCTGCTTCTCTCTCCACAGATGCTGCCAGACCTGCTGAGCATATCCAGCATTTCTTGTTTTTATTCCAAAATCAGTATCTGGGTTCCAGGTTGGCCACCCACCCCCCCCCCCCACCCCCCCACTCCCCACATCCCCCTACCTCCTCTTCCTCCTCCATGAACACAGCTCTTAATATAGCAAGGCTGTGCAACAGATGTCAACGGCTTTGAGACCCACCATGATCAGCCCTGGTTAATTCAATGGCAGAACAGGCTCGATGGGCTGAAGGACCTATTCCTGTTACAATGACCCAGAAGGAGGGTGTGCTGTAAAATATCACCTTATCTGCCCAAGAATCTGACATACTGTTTCAAGGTACCAATAGTGTGCACAATAACGATCCTAATGGTTGAATGGTCTTTGCTGTATCTACCATCTCCCTCTTTATATGTCTAATGTAGGAGTGTCATTAATCAGGGTGATAGCCTTGGTGCAATCCCTTTATTGCCTCCAAATTACAATGAAAGAACTCACATTTATGTAGTGCCTTTCCCACCCTCAGGATGCCCCAATGACACACGGCAGCCAATTTTGCACACAGCAAGCTCTCACAAAAACCAATCAGATAAGTGACTCGTTAATCCATTTTGGTATTGTTGGCTGAAGGACAAATGTTGACTCGGGCACTAGGAGAACTCTGCTGCTATTCTCCAAAATACTGCTGGCGGATTTCTACATACACCTGAGAGGGCAGTAAGAGCCTCAGCTTAATGTCACATGGACAAGGTAGCACTTTAAAAGTGCAATTTTCCCTCAGCATTACACTGGCACGTCAGCTTAGATAATATACCTAAGTTAAACCCACAGTCTTCTGACACAGAGGTAAGAATGTGCCCAAGTGAGCCACATCTGTTGGCTGAAACACCACTTTGACAAAATATAAGTTTATTGCTGGCCTCAGTAATTTTACTTGTGACAAACTCTGAATGTAAATGAGCCATTCGAGAGGCTATGGAAAACCCTTCCTGCCAGGGTAAATGTGTGATTGAAAATCCAGACCAAAAATAAAACAGCCAAAACCTGCTGCCAAAGCTACCATTTTCTGTCTGGTTGAAAATGTACAAAAGAAAAATTACCAAAACCGAGAGAAAAACCTTCTGACCAATCTCTTTAATCGCAGTTTCTATCATATTGACGAGTAGGTTGTTGTTCCCTGAATGTTGCTGATAATTTGATCATCCTCTTTAGTCATTATTTGTTAAGGGCTTCTGCAGATGACTAATCAACCAACATTCTTCCCCCATATCTTTATCAACAACCTTCAGAGAGGAGACCTTCGTACCACATTGTTTGGTTTGGATTTGAGAGTGGGTTATGTTAAGTTGTGCCGCATAATCTCTCAAACCTGGTTACCCTGTACATACTGTAACAAACATTGAGGGCATCTAGCACTAAGGTTCCATTACAAAATTAAAATGAATATTTAGATCAAGCCACAACTTGCAGAAGATGTTATAAAGCCTGTAAATGCAAGTGCTAAAACAGATGATTGTAGCTAGTGATGTTTTCTAATTGATCTTGTCTCATTGCCAATAATTGATCATGGATACAAGCCACTATTGTTCACATCGAGATTGCATTTTAAAACTAATAGATAGCTTAAGGCAGTTATCTAACATTTGTAATACCAAGATTTCTTAACAGTAATGTGTTGAAAATGTGTTTAAGAGGAGAACAATGCTTTCTTGGACTGGTTCAGGGTTTAAGATCCCTTCAGTAAAACCTATTCAATGTTTGTTTCACAACACTACTTCAATGTCTTATGTGGCCAAGGCTACCGCAAGACACACGTTGCATACATAACAATGGAATAGTCAAGGATGATGACCCAGGAGTCTGAGTAGACCTGTTGCAAAGCATGCCTGACCACTGCAAAGCAGCTTTCATCAAAGACAATAGAATGCTGAATTTCAAGAGCAAATTAGCAGGAGTCAGAGGTACTCACAATCAAACTGTATAGAGTTCTGGTTAGACTGCACCTTGAGTGGACCCATCTTAACTACTGGTCCAGTTCTGATCAGACCCACCTTGAGCACTGTGTCCAGTTCTGATCAGACCCACCTTGAGCACTGTGTCCAGTTCTGAGCAGACCCACCTTAAGCACTGTGTCCAGTTCTGATCAGACCCACCTTAAGCACTGTGTCCAGTTCTGATCAGACCCACCTTGAGCACTGTGTCCAGTTCTGATCAGACCCACCTTAAGCACTGTGTCCAGTTCTGAGCAGACCCACCTTAAGCACTGTGTCCAGTTCTGAGCAGACCCACCTTGAGCACTGTGTCCAGTTCTGATCAGACCCACCTTAAGCACTGTGTCCAGTTCTGATCAGACCCACCTTGAGCACTGTGTCCAGTTCTGATCAGACCCACCTTGAGCACTGTGTCCAGTTCTGAGCAGACCCACCTTGAGCACTGTGTCCAGTTCTGATCAGACCCACCTTAAGCACTGTGTCCAGTTCTGATCAGACCCACCTTGAGCACTGTGTCCAGTTCTGATCAGACCCACCTTAAGCACTGTGTCCAGTTCTGATCAGACCCACCTTGAGCACTGTGTCCAGTTCTGATCAGACCCACCTTGAGCACTGTGTCCAGTTCTGATCAGACCCACCTTGAGCACTGTGTCCAGTTCTGATCAGACCCACCTTAAGCACTGTGTCCAGTTCTGATCAGACCCACCTTGAGCACTGTGTCCAGTTCTGATCAGACCCACCTTGAGCACTGTGTCCAGTTCTGATCAGACCCACCTTGAGCACTGTGTCCAGTTCTGATCAGACCCACCTTGAGCACTGTGTCCAGTTCTGATCAGACCCACCTTAAGCACTGTGTCCAGTTCTGATCAGACCCACCTTGAGCACTGTGTCCAGTTCTGAGCAGACCCACCTTGAGTACTGTGTCCAGTTCTGATCAGACCCACCTTGAACACTGTGTCCAGTTCTGAGCAGACCCACCTTGAGCACTGTGTCCAGTTCTGATCAGACCCACCTTAAGCACTGTGTCCAGTTCTGATCAGACCCACCTTGAACACTGTGTCCAGTTCTGAGCAGACCCACCTTGAGCACTGTGTCCAGTTCTGATCAGACCCACCTTGAGCACTGTGTCCAGTTCTGAGCAGACCCACCTTGAGCACTGTGTCCAGTTCTGATCAGACCCACCTTAAGCACTGTGTCCAGTTCTGATCAGACCCACCTTGAGCACTGTGTCCAGTTCTGAGCAGACCCACCTTAAGCACTGTGTCCAGTTCTGATCAGACCCACCTTAAGCACTGTGTCCAGTTCTGATCAGACCCACCTTGAGCACTGTGTCCAGTTCTGATCAGACCCACCTTGAGCACTGTGTCCAGTTCTGATCAGACCCACCTTGAGCACTGTGTCCAGTTCTGAGCAGACCCACCTTGAGCACTGTGTCCAGTTCTGATCAGACCCACCTTAAGCACTGTGTCCAGTTCTGAGCAGACCCACCTTAAGCACTGTGTCCAGTTCTGAGCAGACCCACCTTGAGCACTGTGTCCAGTTCTGATCAGACCCACCTTGAGCACTGTGTCCAGTTCTGATCAGACCCACCTTGAGCACTGTGTCCAGTTCTGATCACTGAAATGCCTGACAAACATTCAAGATTGGAGGCAGTGCAGAGAAGCAGCTCAGGCTAATTCCTAGTTGCAAAGGGATGAGCTTTGGGGAGAGAATTCAGTGATTTGGACTTTTCAACCTGGAAAGGAAGCATTGTAGAGGTATTGTATTGTAGAGGTCTGTAAGATAGCTCAGAGAATTAAAAAAGTAAAATCAAAACAAAGTTTTATATCCAATTTTGAGAGTAAGATAAGGAAATAAACGTTCAAATGAATGCCAAGTAAATTTAAAATAAAAACAGAAAGTGCTGGAAATATTCAGCAGGTCAGGTAGCATCCGTGAAGAGAGAAACAGAGTTAACAGACTGAATTTTCCCATGTGGTCTCCAACGGGGTGGAGGGAGGGCTGGCAATATGGTGGTGGAAGGCGATGGGAGGAGAGCCTGATATCTTCCCACTGCCATGGCACATTGCCAGCAAAGGGCACCTCAGTGGCACAGCTGCCCACTAGGTGGCCGATTGAGCCACCTAAAGGCCCGTGTCAGGAGGGACTGCGCCAGGTGGGAGGACTGCTAACTAAACCCTGGCAGCCTCCCAGTGGGTTCCCAAGGTGGCCCTCCTTGTTGAGCACTCCAAGGCCCATGGAGGGGCCCTCCAGTGGCAATAGCTGCTCTCATGCCTAACTGACTGCCAGTGCACCAAGATCCCCCAGCTCTTCCCCGATCATCAGACCCTGCCTGCCTGGTCCCTGCTTCCCCAGACGCTCAACAGTCTTCGAGGGCACTTTGGCCTTGAGGTGCCATGATCCTCAAGCTGCAGCCTCAGCAGTGGCCACCACTAGTGGTGGCACTGCCGAGGTCTGCCAGCCTTCTGATTGGGCCGGCAGCTCTTGGGGGAGGGGCGAGCCACCATCCTCAATTGGATGGCGGCCCCAACAGTGGCCTGTTAATTGGTTGCTGCCAACTATCTGCTGCTCTAGGGTCTCATCACCTGCCTGAGCAGGGCCGGCTCCCACTCTCAGCCCCGGCAGCGAGACTTCAGCTGCCGCTGAAAAATTCAGCCCCACCTTTCAGTTCGGTCACCTGTCATCACAAGTAGATTTAAGATTGATGACGTGAGTTTCTACTTTTATCTACACATGGAACAGACTCTCAAGCAAATGAGTAAAGACCCTGAAATCATTTAGGAGCAATTACTTGCAGCAATGAGGGGGATGGTATGGTCCTTTAGGATGGATAATCTAAAGTGAGTCAAATGGCCTTTGTAATCCTTAGTTATCTTGTGACCTTGTAATCGTGACAGAATCTCCTACAGTATCCATAGGATGATAATATCCCCCCCATTGCAATGCTGTGTCTTGGGAGCAAAGCTCTCTACTGTCAGACTAAGAGGCCTGAGGCCTTCTTTGCAACCAATGTGAACTGGGCATTGGAAAGGATGGCATGTGGGAGTTGGTGTTTCTTACTGAAAACTGTTCTTACTGAAAGCGCTCTGTGCCGGCACTTCACTGATCTCCATCTCAACTTCCTCTCCTTCATTGCTGTCTTCCTGCGAGGCTGCTGCTCCACTGAACTCCTGCAGCCTCCAGCTCATCCCTCTTTACAGGGCAAGATAATGCAGTATGCAGGAGACTGTAATGGTCTTTGGCTGGACTGTAGAGCAACACCCGACCGACGCGTTCCAAACATTGCAACCATCATTGACAGTGCATTCAGTTTAAAAACAGTTTAACAAGCTGGACTATTACCCAACGAAATAATCTGATTAGAATTAGTCGAACAAAGATAGCACTTGGCAAACACTAAAGGTAACCATCAGCGTGCTCTTGTGCATGCATTGCAGAGTTGGTTGTCCATTGTTTGAGTAAAATGCCTTTCATCTGAAGGACTGGTTTCTGATTGGACTGTATTTCAAAGGGTTTCATGAATATTCGGATCCAATACTGTTTATGTACCAATAATGTTTGTATTGTGGATTAGCTCCTTAGATATGGAGGCAGGCAGTAGCTCAGTCGTTAGGCAGTGTTAGTAAGATCAGGTAGTTGCGGTCATTTTAAAAAGCATTTATTCATTTGTTTTCAGAAAGTTCTGCAAGGAAAACCAGACAAGAGAATGAAATCAATGGGTTGTCTGTTCAACCCTTTCTTGAATTGATTTCAAATCGCACTGTAACTTGCACTTAATTCAACAGCTTTTGTGAATGTTTGTCAGTGAATTAACATGTTTGGTTGTTTAACATATTGTGAAATTGCCTGGTGCAACTCGTACTAATTGTCTTCTGAAATAACCTGAGTATATAGCAGAAAGCTTACATGTAATCCAGAAACAATGGCAAGTCTACTATTTGGCTACGTTATCCTATGCCGGATTACTCTGTGCACAAGCATGGACTTGTCTATGGAAGCTGCCAATTGTGTTGGGCATGAGAAAGAGTGTCTGGAGAAACCCTGTTCATACTGGTAAGAAACATAAGACAACAAAGCAACAGAAGACTGTCTGGAGGCCAAGACTGATTAGCAGCTCAGTGGGTAGCACTCTTGCCTCTGAGTCAGAAAATTGTGGGTAAAAGTCAAAATCCAGAGACCTAAGCACAAAATGTCGGCTGCCACTCCAGCACAGTACTGAGGGAGTGCCACACTGTAGAGGTGATGTCTTCCAGGTGAGACATTAAATCAAGGCTCCCTCAACAACAGCAACTCGTATTTATATAGCGTCTTTAACACAATAAAACCCACCAAAGCACATCACAGGAGCATTAAAAAACAAAATATGACACTGAGAGGCAGAGAGGGGTTGGGAGGATATTTCAGAGCTTAGGGCCGAGGCAACTGAAGGCACGGCCACCAAGAGTGGAGCAATTATAATTGAGGATGCTCAAGAGGCCAGAATTAGAGGAGTGTGGGGCTGGAGGAGATTACAGAGATAGGGAGGGACAAGGTCATAGAGAGATTTGAAAACAAGGATGATAATTTTAAAATCAAGACGTTGCTTGACCAGGAGCCAATGTCGGTCGGCGAGCACAGGGGTGATAGGTGAACAGGACTTGGTGCAAGTTAAGACTCAGGCAGCAGAGTTTTGGATGATTTTAAGCTAATGGAGAGTAGATTGTGGGCGACCAGCCAGGAGTGTGTAGGAATAGTCACGACTAGAGGAAACAAAGGCATGGATGAGGGTTTCAGCAGCAGATGAGCTGAGACAAGTGGCAATGTTACGGATGTGCAAATAGGCAGTCTTAATGATGGCATGAGTACGAGGTCAAAAGCTCATCTTGGGGTCAAATGTGACACCAAGGCTGTCAACAGACTGTCTTAATCTTAGAATGTTGCCGGGAAGAGGGATGGAGTTGGTAGCTAGGGAACGGAGGTTGGACCTAGGACTGCAAACAATGGCTTCAGTCTTCCCGATGTTTAATCGGAGGAAATTGCTGTTCATCCAGTGCTGGATGTCGAATAATTTAGCAATTTAGCCGGAGGTGGTGGTGAGGTAGAGCTGGGTGTTAGCAGCAACATGTGAAAACTAATGTTGTGCTTTCAGATGATATCACAAAGGGGCAGCGTGTAGATGAGAAATCGGTGGGGCCAAGGATAGATCCTTGGGGGACACCAGAGTTAATGGTCCAGGAGCAGGAAGAGAAGCCATAGCAAGTGATACTCTGGCTACAATTAGATAGATAAGAATGGAACCAGGTGAGAGCAGTTCCACCAGGATGGGCGACATTAGAGAGGCATTGGAGGAGGATGGTGTGGTCAACTGTGTCAAAGGCTGGACAGGTCGAGAAGGAGGAGAAGGGAAACTTTACCTCTGTCACAGTCACATAGGATGTCATTTGTGACTTTGATCAGAACTCTCAGCTGAAGTAAAAGATTCCATGGCATTATTTTGAAGAGCAAGGAAGTTCTCCTGGCCATCATTAATCTCTCAACCAACATCACTAAAACAGACTATCTGGTTATTATTGCATTGCTGTTTGTGGGAGCTTGCTGTGCACAAATTAGCTGCTGTTTTTCCTACATTACAACAGTGACTACACTTCAAAAGTACTTAAATAAAAGCAAAATACTGCGGATGCTGGAAATCTAAAATAAAAATAGAAAATGCTGGAAATACTCAGCAAGTCCGGCAGCGCCTGTGGAGAGAGAAACAGAATTAATGTTTCAGGTCCGTGACCTTTCATCATTTCAGATGGGGAGGATGCCAGCTCAATGGAGACAGCCTCTCTGCAGCAGCCTGAGGGGACATTGGATCCCAGAGGTTCCATACCCCTTTGACTGGGCTGCAGGAAAGAAAGGCCACCCCACAGCCCAAACATGCCCCATATGCGTCACGTTGCATATTTTTAGTAGTTTTAACTGAATTAGCGTTTTAAGGTTAATAAACTTACACCTTTCTTCTTTAAATCTGAGAAAACCTGTCTGGTTGATTTCTTTGCTATTACAATTAGAGAGCAGTGAGCAAGGACTCACTGAGAGGGAAGCTAAAACACGGTGTTTTAAAAGTTAAACCAGGTTACGGCCAAACCAGGAAAAGGCTGAGAGGGGAACCCTAGACCCCTGCCTCACCTGGTCATAACAGAAATCTGGGGGCTAGCGTCCCAAATTGGACCCACAAATGAGAAATTGGAAGTGGGAAGTCAAATTGATCCCAATAAAAAGAGAAACGATTTCAGTACAGGTTTTCTTGTGGTTGTGTGTGCTTGAATACTAACATGTCTGCAACTGAAGCCAGTAACTCCCCAAGTCAAGGTGAAGTAACTTGGGATAAGTTAAAAGCACTGTCTATGGAGGAGTTGAGAAAAATGGCTGAGCAGTGTGGGATCACTTTCCATGCCAAAACTAGGAAATCGGAACTCCTAAGACTAGTGGCCAACCATTTTTCCTTCAAACCTGAAGAATCATAAACAGGGTTAGAAATAGACTTCAACAGGGTATTGCTAGCAAAGATACAATTGGAACAGAGGAAACATGAATTAGAAGACAGGGAAAGAGAGAGAGAAAAGGAGAGACAGGAGAAAGAAAAAGAGAGAGAAGAGAGAGAACCTTCCAGAATGAATGCCAGGAAAGAGAGCTGAGGTGGCTTGAATTAACTAGGGGGCAACAGAGTAACCCCAGTGAAAGCATGGCCAATATGGATAATAGTAATTTGGGGCCGTGTACAGAATTGTTAAAATTTTCCCAATTGATTCCAAAATTCAATGAGGAAGATGTGGAAGCATTTTTTGTATCTTTTGAGAAACCTGCGATGCAGTTAAAATGGTGGGCTGAGACTTGGACTCTTCTGTTGCAAAGTAAGCTAACAGGAAAAGTCCACAAGGTTTATTCCCTGTTGCCAGATGACAGTTCATCAAATTATGAACTGACAAAAAATGCTATCCTCAGGGATATGAGCTAGTACCGGAAGCCTACCACCAGAAGTTTCAAACGCTCAAAAAGTAAGCTGATCAAACTTACTTGGAGTTTGAGAGAAGTAAGCAGCTGACTTTGGACCAGTATTTGAGTGCAGCCCAGTCACAAAAGCCTCAGAGAGATAATTCTGCTAGAGGAATTTAAAAACACTCTCCCCCTCTCCATAAAGACTCATGTGGAAGAACAAAAAGTTCATCGAGCAAGGAAAGCTGCAGTTCTGGCTGATGAGCTTGCTTTAATATACAAGGTGGTTCTCCAAAGGAAAACCTTTCCGAGTCACCCTCACAAATCCGAAAAGGACAAAGGGTGGGAAGGTGATAGGAGCCCAAGCAGTCACAGGACAGAGAGAAAAGCAGGAGACACAGGGGACCCACCTTCAGCCAAAAAGGAAGGTGCTGTAAGTAGGAGTGAGACCCAGAGACCTGTGTGCTTCCATTTAATAAAGCAGGTCATCTAAGAGCAGACTGCTGGAAACTACAGGGAAAGCCTGTAGGGTTAACCAGGGCACACCCGCTCAGTGAAAGTGAAAGGACCCTGATGGAAAGCACAGCTGAACAAGCTGTGGCTTTTACTGCAGCAGTAGTAAGGCCCAGAAAACAGACTGCGGTGAGTGCAGGAAAATGTAGTAGGATTCCTGAAGGTTATCAGGATTTTGTATCTAAAGGCAGAGTAACCCCATACCCCTCGAGTGGGCAAGCAAACCCATAGTAATCCTTAGGGATCCAGGAGCCACAAGAACCCTCTTACTGGGAAAAGGCCTGACCTTTCTCCCAGAGAGTGCAGTTAATACCAGAATGGTGCTAAATGGCATTGGAGGGCAGTGTACGCCTGTACCTTTACAGAATCACAGAATCATTACAGTGCAGAAGGGGTCCATTCGGCCCATCATGTCTGCACTGGCTCTCTAAAAGAGCAACTCCCTCAGTTCCATTCCCCTGCCTTCTCTCCATAACCCTGCACATTCTTCCTTTTCCTATAACTGTCTAATTCCGTTTGAATGCTGCAATTGAACCTGCCTCCACCATGTTCTCAGGCAGCACATTCCAGACCTTAACCACTTGCTGCGTGAAAAGGTTTTTCCTCATGTCACTTTTGCTTCTCTTATCAAATACTTTAAATCTGTGCCCTCTCATTCTCAATCCATTCACGAGTGGGAATAGTTATACTCGACCTACTCTGTCCAAACCCCTCATGATTTTGAATACCTCTATAAAATCACCTCTCAGCCTTCTCTCCTCCAAGGAAAACAGTCCTAACCTCTCCAATCTATCTTCATAACTGAAGTTCTTCATCCCTGGAACCATTCATGTGAATCTTTTCTGTACTTTCTCCAATGCCCTCACATCTTTCCTCAAGTGTGGCGCCCAGAATTGGACACAATACTCCAGCTTGTGGCTGAACTAGGATCTTTACAAGTTCAACATAACCTCCTTGCTCTTGTACTCTATGCCCCTATTAAAAAAGCCCAGCATACGATATACTTTATTAACTGCTCTCTCAACCTGTCTTACCACCTTCAATGACTTATGCACAAATACACCCAGGTCCCTCTGCTCCTGCACCCCCTTTAGAATTGTCCCCTTTATTCTATATTGTCTCTCCATGTTCTTCCTACCAAAATGAATCATTTCACAATTCTCTGCATTGAACTTCATCTGCCACCTGTCTGCCCATTCCACCAACTTGTCCATGTCCTTTTGGAGTTCTACACTATCCACAGTTCACAATGCTTCCAAGTTTCATATCATCTGCAAACTCTGAAATTGTGCCCTGTTCACCAAGGTCTAGGTCATTAATATATATCAGGAAAAGCACTGGTCCCAACTCCACTACAAACCTTCCTCCAGCCCAAAAAACATCCATTAACCACTACTCTTTGTTTCCTGTCACTCAGCCAATTTAATATCCATGTTGCGACCATCCCTTTTATTCCATGAGTTACAAGTTTGCTCACAAACTGAAAACAGTATCTTCCCCAAACAGAAAGTCAACTTCCTGACCTCCATAACCCTCTGTAAACATCTTCCCAGATCACCAAGTTTCTGTTGTTTATTGAGCTTAAAGCACATGATTTCCAGCACAGGTTGTTTTCTAATAATATCTCAAGTGACCTTTCAGTGAACTTGGTAAACAAAAACACATCCATGGAATCTTTTCAGTTTTAACACAAGTCCTCAAAAATATAAAATATTAAAAAATGAAAACACTTTCGTAACAATACAGGGCTATGGGGAGACAGTGGGGGAATGTAATTACTCATGAATTGATACAGGGCAATAAGGAGAGGGCAGGGTAGTGGAACCAGTTTTGGATTACTCCAGCATACAATTGACACAGATACGATGGACTGAATGCCTCCTTCTGTGCTTTACATCAGGTGCACTTGGAGCGCGACCTAGTTTTGGGATCAGTGACCGTAGGGATTGTCCCTAGTTTGCCTGTGGACAGGGTTGACCTGCTCCTAGGTAATGATCTGGCGGGGGTAAAGGTGGTAGCTTCCCCAGTAGTGAAAGAAAGACCGCAGGAGATCAGAGAGACTGGGCAGTGGCAGGAGCCGGTCCCGTGCAGTTCCCCTGAACGTGTAGTGAATTAGGCCATGAACAAACCAGCTCCCCCAGAGGAGACTGAATTGGCACTGCAGGCAGATGACCATGAGGTCTGTCTACCTGAGACTTTCTTTGGAAAGTTAGGAGACCCAGGGAATGAATTAAATGGATTTTCTCTAGCTGAGGCTCAGCGATCCAACCCAGTACTGAGAGAGTTAGCACAGGCTACCAAGACTGAAAGTGAAGCAGAGGGAGTCCCGGATTGCTATTATATAAAGAATGAGGTACTGATGAGGAAGTGGAGTTTTCCTCACAGACCTGAGGACAAAGAGTGAACAGTGGTTCACCATTTAGTGGTGCCATGGAGATACTGGAGGGAAATATTAAGAATGGCCCATACGATTACAATGGCTGTACATGTTGGTATACAAAAGACCAAAGCCCACATGAGACAGCAGTTTGACTGGCCAAAACTCCATAAAGACGTGGTGGAGTACTGTAGGAGTTGCCACATGTGCCAGGTTGAGGGGAACCCCAACCTACAGTGAAATCTGCACCCCTAAGTTCTGTACCAGTGTTAGGAGGACCCTCCAGCAGAGGGCTGGTGAACTGTAAGGGACCCCCGCTGAGAACAAAAGGGGACAGGTAGGCACAAGGCTGGCAAAAAGTTAGAGAGAAAAGGGGGAAAAAGGGACAAAGGGGTCAGGTTAAAGGAGATCTGAGAGGATTTTCAAATGGAAACCCCTACTGTCCAGTCAGCCAACCCCGAAATGTTGGAAAAGTTAGACCCCACATCCTCCTATGTAAATGCATACACTAGAAGCACCCCACCAGAGTTGCAAACATCATTTACAGAAACCTACAGCGACAAAGAGAGTCCTCAAGAGGGCAGAGAAACCGTGAGGGTGATGCCTCACCTAGTCGAAGTCCTGCAGGGGAGTGCAGTAGAATCTGGACAAATACCTGTAAGCAGGAGTGTCCCAGAGGACAAAGGGAAGATTAGCAAAGAATCATCCCCCACAATCAGGAGAAAAGGGAATCAACCATACCTGAAAGTGAAAAGCCCTTGCATGACTCATTAAAGCACTGAGAGTTCAGAATGGATTCACCCACTGCTGACTCTCATGAGCAGAACTCCAGACCAGGGCTAACTAAATCTAACCCTCCCCCTGCAGACCTCAACAGGAACAAAGGCACCCTATGCAGTCATGGAAATTTTCCAACTGCAAACCTCCCCAAAAATCACATGTTTATTGGGATGCCCATTCCCAATGTATTGCAGGCTGACAGTGAAGACACTTAAAACCCCTTTGGGCAACACATAACTATCTCAGACCCACTTCAAGGGAAAAGGGGCAGTTTAAAGCAGCACTGCTACAAAGGAAAAACAGGCTGTAAGATTTCTTTAGGATTTCTGAATGAATGAGAATGAATGACAGGAATGCATGTGTGTTTTCCTGTACTCTCTCTTCTCTCTATTTTTATAATGAAATGCTCTCCTAATATTGCATTTCATTCCGCTGGATGTGGAGGTGTGACGAAAACCACACCTGTCAAAATGAGACATATTAATTTTGTCATATGGGACATAATTTTTGAACTGTTAATGGCCTTGAAATAACTTGTTTCAAAAGATCACAACAGCGGCTGAAAACATGAATGTACATTTGCATTCTAAAAGACAGTTGCAGGAAGAAGACAATGGGAGTGCCTTCCTGATTCAATTAGTCAGATGGACTTCGATCAAGTGGCATTGAATGTGTAAGAGCCAGCATTCCACCCCTCCCCCCTCCCCGCTGAGAATGTCTGGTAAACTTGGGGGAAATCCACAAACCTCACAGGAGAGGCTGTTCAAATAAGGAACTAATCACATGACTAACCTGCTGGCCAACTTGGAGTTAATTGAATTGCGCTCACAGAACAGATTAGATTAGATTAGAGATACAGCAATATAACAGGCCCTTCGGCCCACCGAGTCTGTGCCAACCATCAACCACCCATTTATACTAATCCTACACTAATTCCGTATTCCTACCACATCCCCACCTGTCCCCTATATTTCCCTACCACCTACCTATACTAGGGGCAATTTATAATGGCCAATTTACCTATCAACCTGCAAGTCTTTGGCATGTGGGAGGAAACCAGAGCACCCGGAGGAAACCCACGCAGACACAGGGAGAACTTGCAAACTCCACACAGGCAGTACCCGGAATCAAACCCAGGTCCCTGGAGCTGTGAGGCTGCGGTGCTAACCACTGCGCCACTGTGCCGCCCAAACAGGTTTGGGAACAGACTGCAATTTGAAGACAAAAGAGAAGGAAGGTCTCTCCTGTTTCTTTCTCTCTCACGCAAAGTTTCAGGGACACATGGGCAGCACAGTGGCCACAGGCCAAAGAGCTGCCACGGTATTTAAACAGCCGGGGCAGCCCCCCACCTCTCCAATCACATGGAGGGTGTAGACTGTTCATCCCTGGCAATGGCGTGAGCTGCCTGTGCACGGCTGCTGGCACCATTTTTAAAGGGCAGCCAATCCTGCCACTCAATTTGAATTTTTAAAGCAGTATTTCCCCCAAAATTTGTGCAATAAATTTCTAATGCCTTTTCCCACCCCCCAATTACAATTACATTAACTAATTGCCCCTCCCCCCCAAAACTCTTACCTTTTAAATCTGACTTTCCTTCCGCCACAGACTGTACAATGTTTAAAATTCACCCCTTCCCACCATCCCCTACACCCATTACGTTTATGTGACCCCATTTGCCCTCCCCACCCCATCACTAAAAATCTTAACTCCTACTCCCTCCCCTCCAGCCTCACACCAGCTTTCCCTGGATGGGGAATCGAAGGTGCGCCAAAGATTGTGGCAGGCCTGGAAGATTTAAGGTAAATTGATTTAAATTTATGCGTGTCAGTAATTTAAATATTTAAATCCAGATTCTGTTGCCCAGCGGTGGGCTGCCACGGAGCCTTGCCGCTGCCCGGAGGATCAAACTGGGCCCACCCAGCGCTGGCCTCTGTGGTGGGCCTCTGCCAGAACAATCCTTCCCCCCCCAGAGCCTGATGTCATGGGTGACAATGTTGAAAATGCTGGTCCCTTTAATTAACCAGGAATTATTTCAGAGTTAATAGAGAGCAGGTGATGTTCATTGCAGCTTGTATTTAAGGGCTGAGTTTTCCCCCACTTGGGGAGTTACTTCTGGATCAGGAGTTAATCCAGATGTATTTGTACTGAATGAAACAGTTGTGGATCAGAGACTATCTCTTGATTTGGGTGAACAGATATCTGCCAATTGATTAATGGGCTTTGTAAAATCCAGCCTGTTGTTTTTAAGGAGGATAGAGAAGAGGAAAGGTTTAGGGAGGGAATTTGAGTTTAGTCTGAAGGCACAGTTGCCACCTGTGGTGAGAAGTAAACAGGGAATTCATGAGGCTGGAGTTGGAACAGTATGGCGTTCTTGGAGGGTTGTGGGGCTGGAGAAGGTTTCAGAAAGAGGGAGGGGTAAGGCCATGGGGAGATTTGAAAACAAGGATAAGAATTGTGAAGAAGTAATGTAGAGCAGTGAGTATATGGGTGACCTACTACATGGGGTATGGGCAGCAGAGTTCTGAAAGAGCTCAAGTCAGTGCTGCTGTCTTTTGTATGAGACATTAAACCAGGTGAACTTAAAGATCCCACAACACTACTCTTTTTTTTTTTAAAATGCAGTGGTGTTTTCCAGTGTGTAGGCCAATGTTTATCCATCAACCAAGATTACTGAGGGGGGAGAAAAAACTATTTGGTCATGTATTTCATTGCTGTTTGTGGTAGCTTGTTGGGCATAAACTGGCTGTTCTTTTCCTCACATCACATCAGTGACTACACTTCAAAACTACTACATGGATTGTAAAATGCTTTGGAATCTCCTCAGGCCAAGAAAGGTGCTACATAAATGTAAATCCATTTTTTTTTCAAAGGAACTTTGCAGCAATTACTTTGAATTTGACACCAGCAAATTTCCCACCTCAACACTTTTGATCCTGATTGTTACATTTCTGTTTGATCAAAAGGCATATCTTAGTCTCAGTCAATTTGAGTTATTAGTTTTCTGGGGAAATACTGTTCTCCATTCAATGGACAAAGGCACAAACTGGCCCATAGCTCAGTCTTGGCAGGAACGGTAACATCTTGGCATGCCACTTCACTCTCCTTTAGTTCTTTCTTGTTATGTGAGTGTTGCTGGCTAAGCCATCTCTGTGTGCCATCTACACCAATTACAACAAGACAATGAAGCTTAGGAGAAGTAGAGGAGACTGGGAAAAGCAGCTGGATATTTCCATCCTCCTAGGGATTAGGATTGTGTCACATGTTATGGTGGTTTTACAACTCACTTTATAATTGTATTAATCATTATGATGTGCTATTTGAAATGTATGCTTAGAAGATAGTCAACAGCTGATAACTTGGAGTTAGTGGCTCTCCTGCAAAAGGATAGGAAATAAGGTTGCATGAGAGTCGGAGGTAGCTCTTCCCCTTCTTGGTGGCAACTGCAAGAACATAAGTTTATGATGATATTTGGAAGTATTTGACGTTGTAAGAGTTAAATGGCCCTAAGTATTTTACTAGAACTGCTTTACTACAGCAGACACTAATTTTGGACTATCTGTTTGACTTCTGGCAGGTGCATGATGACATACAATACAAATATCCTTTATTATTGCAAAAACTAATTGATATGCTAGAAGGGAGGAAAGAACAGTGTGAGACTAGAAATTGTCTGCAATGATGGCCCTTATCTCTCTTTGTGAATGCACTGGGAGCTTTTATAATTTGTTGAAATACAATTAAATATAGCCTGCTTTTACTATTTTCACTTTAAAGCTTGGCCAGATTGCAGTTCAATATTAAGTTTGCTGGTCTACAGTTTTATTACTTTAGGTTTATGTCTCCTGTGTTAGAATGAGGGAAAACAAATATTAAACCTAGGTTTTATTTACTGTTGTCTTTAAGGTCCATCGAGTGCTTCAGAAACTGGAGAAACAGAAAACAAGTGCAGAAAAACCTTGTGCTAAGGATAAACATCAGGTAAAGGAGGCCAAGGCCTGTGCTTGGATAGAGACTTGTCGTACCAATGAGTGGATGGCTCTAATTTTTTGGGGTATATCCTAAAGGGCTCAGAGTGGAAGGGCCAAGGAGGACACCAGACAGGTGTTCAAGCACATGTGGATAGGAACGATGAGGAATGGGTCACACATTCAACCCAAAGGTCAATGACAGGTAATATAACTTCCAAATTGTACTTTGCTGCTCAAATTGTCTGGAATTTTTTGTTGGATGGGGGGGGCCCCCGTCCACGGCCGAAAAGCCAATGGCGAGCCCGCCTCCGCCAGGCCTGGGGAGCCAGACAGGAATTTACGCTTCCTAGGCCCTTAATTAGTCTTGGACAGGACTTCCACCTCCTTAGTCCCAGGAGCACCACTGGCAGCAGTGGCCAATGCTGGGACTGCACCCAGCCGTCGGAAGAAGACAAAAGACAGCCCTGGAAAAAAGGTAAGATTTTAGGGCCTCGCCGGGGACAATCTGTCGGGCCCCAGTAAGGCTAGGGGACAGTGTGAGTGTTGTGTGTTGGGGTAGTTGGGGATTTGGGAGCGGCCCTCTGGGGCACAAGGCACCCGATCAGGAGAGCCTCCTGCCAGCCTGCAAGAATGCCCACAGCTACCTCGACTACACTTCTTCACACCCTACCTCCTGTAAGGACTCCATTACATTCTCCCAGTTTCTCCGTCTCCGACGCATCTGCTCTGATGATGCTACCTTCCATGACAGTGCTTCTGATATGACCTCCTTTTTCCTCAACCGAGGATTTCCCCCCACTGTGGTTGACAGGGCCCTCAACCGTGTCCGACCCATTCCCCGCACCTCTACCCTCACCCCTTCCCCTCCCTCCCAGAACCGTGACAGGGTTCCCCTTGTCCTCACTTTTCAACCCACCAGCCTCCATATCCAAAGGATCATCCTCCGCCATTTTCGCCACCTCCAGCGTGATGCCACTACCAGTCGCATCTTCCCCTCCCTTCCCCTGTCAGCATTGTGAAGGGATCGTTTCCTCCGCGACACCCTGGTCCACTCCTCCATTACCCCCACCACCTCGTCCCCGTCCCAGGGCACCTTCCCCTGCAATCGCAGGAGGTGTAATACCTGCCCATTTACCTCCTCTCTCCTCACTATCCCAGGCCCCAAACACTCCTTTCAGGTGAAGCAGCGATTTACTTGTACTTCTTTCAATGTAGTATACTGTATTTGCTGCTCAGTGTGGTCTCCTCTACATTGGGGAGACCAAGCGCAGACTGGGTGACTGCTTTGCGGAACATCTCCACTCAGTCCGCAAGCAGGACCCTGAGCTTCCGGTTGCTTGCCATTTCAACACTCCCCCTGCTCTCATGCTCACATCTCTGTCCTGGGATTGCTGCAGTGTTCCAGTGAACATCAACGCAAGCTCGAGGAACAGCATCTCATCTACCGATTAGGCACACTACAGCCTGCCGGACTGAACATTGAGTTCAATAATTTCAGAGCATGACAGCCCCCCATTTTACTTTCATCTTTAGTTATTATTTTTTTTTTTTTACATTCCTTTTTACATTTTTCACAATCTTTTTTTTTTGCATTTATTTCATTTCATCTTAGTTTGTTCAGTTTGCTTACCCACTGTTTTTTTCAGGTTGTTTTTCTTCAGGTTTGCACTTGCTGCTGTTCAATATTCAGTGTATTCACACCTAATCTGTACTAATGCTTTGTCTTTCAACACACCATTAACATATTGTTTGCCTGTTCTCCGTGACCTTTTGGTCAGCTATGTGGCCTGGTCCAATCTGCACCTTCTCCTTTGTTATCTCTTGCCCCACCCCCACCTCACTTGTTTATAATCTGACTTTTCTAATATTTGTCAGTTCCGAAGAAGGGTCACTGACCCGAAACGTTAACTCTGCTTCTCTTTCCACAGATGCTGCCAGACCTGCTGAGTGATTCCAGCATTTCTTGTTTTTGTTTCAAATTTCCAGCATCCGCAGTATTTTGCTTTTATTTTATGCAAGAATGCCACCTGGGTTTTACCAGGTGGGCTTTTTGAGGCCTCAGCCACCTGCCTACCAGGGGTAAAATACCTGCAGCGGTGGGTGGAGGCCCTTAAGTGTCACTTAATTGTCCAATTAAGGGTCTTGGCCTGGGGTGGGCAGGCCGTGTATCACTGCCGCTGCCCCATGTAAATTAGTGACGGGGGTGGCAGGGGGTCGGGGACGGCCTCCCACTCAATTTCACCCCCCACCCCACATGTTTTTTTGGGGGTGGGGTGCGGTGTATAATTCTGGCCATTGTGTGTATTAAGTCTCACTTATACTTAAATAAAAATCATAACTATATATGGAGTCAGTTATAAATCTGTTACATAGTTGCCCTTGAGAAGGTAGGAGTGAGCCTTATTCTTGAGCAGGTGCAGTCCATGCGGTGAAGGTTCTTCCACAGTGCTGTTAGATAGGGAGTTCCAGAATTTTGATATAGCCACTTTAGTCATTTGATGTAGTGAAATGAGTATCAGTAACAGGCTGGCACTGCTCTCACTTAGCCCCATGACAATTCCAAACTAACTCAATGAAGTGTCATTTCTGTTATTCAATACGTTAAAGATTATCTCAGGTATCATCATGTGCTCATGTTTGTAATAAGATATAAAGATGGTACCGTAAAGTTAAGCTCATCCTTACTTGGTTGATAGTTCCACATACTGTACAATGTGGACATTTAAGTGGGAGCTAGATAAGTACATGAGGGAGAAAGGACTAGATGGATATGCTGACTGATGGAGGTGAAGTAGAGTGGGAGGAGGCTTGTGAGGAGCCAGACCAGTAGGCCCAGATGGCCTGTTCCCATGCTGTAAATTCTATGTACTTTCAATGTAGGGCTGATTTTCACCTTGACTGGTGGGACCTCCCCCACCAATCCCACTGTTTTCCTGCAGGTTTGATGTTAACATGCTATTCTGAGCAGGCGGGAGGGGCACCTACCAGAAGCCATTGGGGTCCTTCTTTATATATACAGATTGGACTCTGATGTAATTCGGTCCTGACTGGAATTTTAATGAGAGGGTTGCATAGAGGAAGCTGTTGTGGTTTTCCACCAGGCCAATCCAGTGGAAAGAGCAGCTTAGTCTAGGAAAGGTGCAAAAAGGTGAGTGGATTTTAACTGTTCTTAAATTTATTGTGGGTCCAGGAAGAGCAGGAGTGCTTCTTTGGGCGTCACAAGGAAAATTTAGGCCACCCCTGCTCCAGGCTCCTCACCCACTTCCCTCGACGACAAGTCCCTCCTAATCCTCCTCCCTACCAGTTATCCAAGTGCCTGGGGGCCATTCTTTCATGTCCCTGGTGGCTTCCTCCTGCCGACCAGTTACTGGTATGCTGACAATGCCCAGGAGTTAAAATCTTCGGGACCTCACATTGCAAAAGTCCAAATTATTTTCGATCTGCCTCACATCCTGCCCACACAACTCTCGCCCCAAGTTACAATCGGGGTAATTGAGTTCTTTCTTGGTCATGTATCTGGTGCAGTGCAGTTTCACTAGAATGATACCGGGGCTAAAAGGGTTAAATTCTAAGGAAAGGTTACATACACTTGGCTTGTATTCCCTTGTGTTTGGAACCTTGAGGGGTGATCTGATTGAGGTGTTTATAACATTCAAAGAATTTGATTGGGTAGATACGGAGACACGATTTCCTCTGGTGGGGAATCAAGAACAAGGGGTCATCATAAAATTAGAGTCAGGTCATTTAGGAGCGCAATTAGGAAGCACTTATTCACAAACAGTAGTGGAAATCTGGAACTGTCTCCACCAAAAAAACTATGGCGTGGGTGATGGGGGGGCAGTTGAAGCTGCTGAGAAGATTTTTGTTGGTTAATGTATAATGGGAAATGAAGTTTAGACAGGTGAATGGAATTGAGGCTCAGATCAGCCATGAACATATTGAAAGGTGGAACAAGATTAAGGGGCTGAAAGGCCACTTTCTGTTCCAAACATTCCTATGAAACATTGCTGTATTGTAAGTTAGAGTGATGGTCTATGGAGAATTATCATGAAGCATTCGTCTGCAAGCCAAGTGCTTTTATTTACACAGTTGCTCTTCAAGCCAGAACTAAATGCACTTTCAGCAAACACATACAAATCAGAAAATCTACTCGGTGGCTGAAATAAACTCTCAGCATTTAAACAGAAATGGAAGATGTTTTAAAATTTTTTATCCTTATGTTCAAATCCATCCATGGCCTCATCGTCCCCCTTTCCCCCACCCCTACCTATTTCTGTAACCCTCCAAGAAATACTCTCCATTCTTCTGACTCATGTTCCTTCCTCATTTCCTTTGCCCCACCGTTTGTGGCTGTGTCTTCAACCGTTTAAAATTCCCTCCCGAGATCTTTAACTCTCTACCTCTCTCTTCATTTAAGATGCTACTTAAAACCTACCTTTTTGAGCAAGCATTTGGTCATCTGTCTTAATGCATCTTTCTTTGGCTTGGTGTCAATTTTTTTTCTGATTACTGTCATGTAAAGTGTCTTGGGCACTATGTTAAAGGCACTATATAAATGCAAGTTTGTGTTAATATATTTTGAACAATGAAGCATGCTAAAGGAGCATGTTTCATGCTGGGGGAGCCAGAATATTAGATAGATCAGTTGACTCCTGGTACTTGATAGGCAGAGAGTGTAGCATCTTATAGACATCAAGTGCAGTAGATCAAAGCAGGGACTACACACTCACTGTTACTGAGTTGTTGCAACACCATTTTGTAATCTTTGAAAATTATTCAATCCCCTAAGAAATATTCCAAGATGTTTGATGCTGGGAGCAGGGAACCTTGCACTGAGTAAAGGACCGAGCTGTGCTTTGTGTTTTAATCACAGTGCTATTCTAACTACAGTCTACTGTATACTGGGATGTTCATTTTAACAATATATTGCCTGACAACAAATTACAGGTCAATGTACAGCCAACAATGTCAAGCTGGATTGTTTGCAAAGGAGGTAAGATAATTCGGAGACTGCACCAGAAACTGAGAATGAAGCTGAAGTGGTTTATACTGAACAGTGAGATTAGAATTGCTCCCCTGACATCTGTCCTTACCCACAATATAATATGATGTAATATATTAACAATCCTATACCACTGCATTTCCTCATCATTTTCTATTATGAAATCCCATGTGTGCATTTATAATGGAAACTGACTATATAGAAGTGGTATTCTTCCACTTCAAAAGACTTTGGATGCTAGGGACCTATTCAAATTTTCATGACTGGGGTTGACATTATTTTGTTAAGTAAAGGCATCATGGGATATGGAGCAAACGCAGATAAATACTTATCAGCCTTGATCTGCTTGAATGGCAGAACAGGCTTGAGGGGCTGAATGGCCAACTCGTGCTCTTAATGTCTGTCTTTTGGATGAGGCATGAAACAAAGTCCCTGTCTGCCCTCTCAGGTGGCTGTAAGAGACTCTCCGAACTATTTCAAAGAAGAGCTTGAGTTCTTCAGGGTCAATATAAAACCCTCATCCAACAGCACAAAAAAACAGATTAACTGGCCATTATCCTATTGCTGTTTGTGGGAGCTTGCTGTGCGTAAATTGGCTGTCGCGTTTCCAACATTACAACAGTGACTGCACTTCAGAAGTACTTCATTGGCTGTAAAGTGCTTTGGGGCATGCTGAGACCATGAGAGGTGCTATAGAAATGCTAGTCAATGACCAGAGGGTATAAGTGTGACTAGTTTACATAGGCTGTTTCTATCTTAAAACTGGATACAATAACTTATAATGAAAACATACAAAATAAGGACAGAATATATAGCTTTAAAATGGGGAATTAATTATGTCAATGAACTTGATCTAAATATTTCCTGCTTTCTATTCCTTCATTTAGGATTAAAGTTGGTCCTAACTGATGGGATAACATAACAATGCAATCAGTGTGACAAAAGTGAAAGACTTGGTCCATGGTTTATTTCTTATTATGTTACTTCTGAGGTTTGCATCAAATATCTTAGAAAAGATACCACATTCAGTCTTGGAGCCTTGCATCCAGTAAAACAAAATAATTCGTTTCATTCCCGGGATATGGCCTTCACTGATGGATCAGCATTTATTCCCTATTCCTAGTTTCCCTTGAGGTGCTGGACCTTCTTGATTTTGGCCTCTTGCCATCCCCAATTTTAATCGCTCCACCATTGGTGGTCATGCCTTCAGTTTCCTCGACTCGAAGCTCTGGAATACTTTCCCTACACCTCTCCGCCTCTCCACGCCTCTGTATAAAATGCTAGTTAGGCCACAGCTGGAGTACTGTGTACAGTTCTGGTTGCCACACTATAGGAATGATGTGATTGCACTGGAGAGGGTGCAGAGGAGATTCACCAGGATGTTGCCTGGGCAGGAGCATTTCAGCTATGAAGAGAGACTGGATAGGCTAGGGTTGTTTTCCTTAGAGCAGAGAAGGCTGAGGGGGGACCTGATTGAGGTATACAAAATTGAGGGGCATTGATAGGGTAGATAGGAAGAAACTTTTTCCTTTAGCGGAGGTGTCAATAACCAGGGGTCATAGATTTAAGGTGTAGGGCAGGAGGTTTAGAGGGGATTTGAGAAAAAAAATTTTCATCGAGGGTGGTTGGAATCTGGAACGCACTGCCTGAAGGGGTGGTAGAGGCAGGAACACTCAATATTTAAAAAGTATTTAGATGAGCACTTGAAACGCCATAGCATACAAGGCTATAGGCCAAGTGCTGGAAAATGGGATTAGAATAGATAGATACTTGATGGCCGGCACGGACACGATGGGCTGAAGGACTTGTTTCTGTGCTGTGTAATTCCATGACTCTATGACCTCACTTTCCTCCTTTTAAGACACCCCTTAAAACCTATGTCTTTAACCAAGCTTTTGGTCATCTGTCCTAATAACTCCTTATGTGGTTTGTTTTACAATGCTCCTGTGATCTAGCTTGGGATAGTTTACTAGATTAAAGGTGAGATATAAATACCAATTGGTGGTGATGGTGAAGGTATTCCCACAGTGCTGTCAGGTAGGGAATTCCAGGATTTTAACCAGGGGTGTTCTCCTGGACTTCTGGCCAACATTAATCTTTCAATCGACATCACTAAAACAGATTATCTGGTCGTTACTACATTGCTGTTTTTGGAATCTTGCTTGTGCAAATTGGTTGCTGTTTCCTACATTAGAACCCTGACTATGCTTCAAAAGTACTTCCCTGCCTGTGAAGAGCTTTGCAATGTCCTGAAGTTGTAAAAGTGTAAATATAAGTCCTTTCCTTCAATTATCCCTGACGAAAGGCCTGCTCTGGTCTGCACATGAGACCCGACCTGAGCCCAACAGAACCCCCCCTGACCCGGCCCGAGTCCTTCCATTTTTCCCTGCGCCCGACCTGACCATCGGTGAACTTGCCTTCCGTTTTTCACTTTGTTCCTTACCTGCACGAGCTTAAAATAACTGTAACAAAACCACCTTTAAAGACCAAAAAGTAAATTAACAATAGAGTCACTTACCTGAGGTGGTGATAGAGGTGTCCGATCCGGCCCGACCCGAACACAAATGCCAGACCCGGAAGTGAGACCCAACCTGACCCAAGTCCGACACATGTCATTAGGTCCCGTCGGGTTTGGGTCGGGTAGCAGGCCTTTATTCCTGACTATTTAAATTGTGCTTACAAAAAATCTCCCATTTCCATCACACTGCACACATGAAAATGTTCAGCTGGAGCTGTGGATAATTAACATAATAACCTGACCTTGTAAAACCACAGGAAAATGGCTCATGTTCATTCAAATTAAGGCAAAACCAGTTTCTAGCCTAATTATTAGGCAGTTTTGACCTGTATGTTCTACTGACAGAGGTGGACTGTTTGCACCTGGTTTTCTGAGTTACTTTATTTGCATAGCTTCAAGTGCAGATTTGGACACTTCACTAAAATAATTCTCCCTTTGCTATCAAAGGTTGAGGAGAAAACAAGAGCTCTCGACAGTCTTTAAAAGAAAATTGTAGCAAGTAATCCTGTCAGATGGATCAACGTCACACTTCAGATCATTGGAAGTCAGGGTTTGACCATAGTAACTAGCATTTATGAGCTGGATTTAATGGATCCCACTGAGGCAAGATGGAAGGCAGGGATCCTCCTGTGGCCCACAGAGGGCCCCAGCCTGTAAACAATGCCCCTCCTGGGAACCCCCTTCCCCTGGGTTTTAGGAGCCCCCCCAATCCCCCACAACCTCCCTCACTGTGGCCTTCTGGACTTGCCCTGGCGACCCTGCCTCACTTGCCTGAGGTCAGGGGTTCCAGTACTGGTCCTGGGTCCGAGGCCTCTGCAATACCGGCAGTGCCCACTGCTCCCAGTGGGACTGCCGATACTGCTCAGCTGCCGGTCCTGTGATTATCCAGAGGCTCTTGGAGGCAGGATCCCCGTCTTTAAAGGGAAGGGGATCCTGGCATGGGACACTTACACAGAAAAATGATCGCTCTGGGGGGAATGGAAATGCCGAGGTGGGGATCCCTCTGCTGTTTCGGCCCGGCACTGGGAGCCCCATCGCAAAATCCAGCCCTATATAGAGGCTCTAAAATAGTAAAATGCCCCAAGATGCTTCATAGCAGTGCAATCAGCCAATGAAGGAGGCATTAGGACAGGTGACCAATAGCTTGGTCAGTGAGGTGAGATTTAAGGAGTATATTAAAGGAGGAGAGGGGGGGTTTAGGGAGGAATTCCAGAGCTTAGGGCCCAGACACTCAAGGCACGGCTTCCGATGGTGGGGCAAAGGATGTCGGGGAAGCGCAAAAGGCTAGAATTGGAGGAGTGCAGACAGCTCAGAGGGTTGTAGGGCTGGAGGAGGTTGCAGAGATAGGGAGCGGGGAAGTCATGTAGGGATTTGAGCACGAGAATGAGAATTTTAAAATGAAAGCATTGGTGGACTTGGAGCCAGGATAAGTAAGGAAGCACAGGGGGATTAAGTAAAGGGGACATAGTGCGAGTTAGGATGTTGCTGCAGAGTTTTGGATGAGTTCAAAGTTATGGAGGGCAAATGATGGGAGGCTGACCAGGAGTCCATTAAAATAATGAAGTCTGGAGGTAACAAAAGCATAGATCAGGGTTAAGCAGCAGGTGGATGTATAGCAATGGTCCTGAGCAGTGTTGTACTATTTAGAATGTGTCTGATTTTGTAATCCCAGCTCTTCCACCTCTCCCTATGTGAATACATTTGTCTTGGCTTCAGTCTGACCGCTAGCACTGGCGTTATCCTTGGCAATGTTACCAACATTTCGTGTGACCTGTAGCACTTTGTATTATCTCTTCCTAGCTTCTCTGCAGCTTTCAACATGATCAATCACAACAGCTTCCTCCAGCACCCTTTCTCCATGCTCCATGCCCTGGTACTGAACTCACATGGTCCCATTTCTACCTAGAATCAATACATCTCCTATAATGGCGCCTCCTTCCATGCCCACATGATCACCTGCAGATGTACCCCAGGGTTTCCTCCTTAGCAACCACCCATCTCATTATTTCTTGCTTGCTGAAGCTCAACCTGATATGCAATCTGGTGGTTCTACTCAACCCTGCGCTTAGCTTAAACATGAAATCCCATCCATCACCAAGACCACCTGCCTCCACCTCTGAAATACCATCCCCCTCTGTCCACACTTCACCCTGTTGAAATCGACAGTCATGCCTTTGTCACTTTCAGGTCTGGTTTCTCCAAAATCATCTTCACAAGTCTCCTCATCTCCATCCTACATAAACTCAGATCCATTTAGAATTCTGCAGCCCTCCTCCAAGCACATATTGATCTTTCACCTCTCTGTGCTGACAGTCACTGGCTGCCTATTGCTCAGTACATCAATTTCAAAGTCACCATCCTCATCTACAAATCCTCTTCATAGTCTCGCCCATCCCACATCTGCAGCTTCTTCCAGCCCTATATGTCTGTACTTCTCCACTCATTCACTTCTGGTCTCCTGTGTCCCTCTCTCCTCCACTCTACCATCAGTGGCACACCCTTCAGCCATTTTGTCTCCACTGGAACTTTCTTCCCAAAGCCACTCTCCCTTGCCACCTCTCTCCGTACACAACACAGCCTCCATAAAGCCTACCTCTGTCTGTATCTCCGGCCAGTCCCATTAATCCCTGTCCTACTTTCCTTGTGTCCAACCCCAGGTACGGTAGCATAGTGATTATGTTACTAGACAATTAACCGAGGCCTGGACTAATGGTCCAGAGATGTGAGTTCAAATCCCACCATGGCACTTGAGGAATTTAAATTCAATTAATTAAATAAAGCTGGAATAAAAAGCTAGCACCTGTAATAGTGACAGTGAAATTCCTGATTTGGTGTTAAAAACCCAGCTAATGTCTTTTAAAAAAAAAAAACCTGTTTTCCTCACTCTGGCCATATGTGACTCCAGACCATCTGAAATGGCCTACCAAGCCACTCAGTTGTATCAAACCTCTACAACAAAGTATAATAAGAATAAAACTGGACAGACCATCCAGTGTTGACCTGGGCATCAGATTCAGACATGACAAAGGCACACTCAGCCCAGTCAACCCTGCCAAGTGCTCCTCATCTGGGGACATGTGCTAAACTTGGGAGAGTTGTCCCACAGACTAGTCAAGCAACATATACTCACAGAATTATACCTTTTAGCCAAAGTCCCAGACTTCTTCACCATCCCAGGGTATGTTTTGTCCCACCGGCAGGACAGGCTGACTAGGGATGGTGGCACAGTGGTATACAATTAGGAGGCAGTGGCCAACACTGACTCCAGGCCCCATGAAGTCTCATGGCATTTGCAAACATGGGCATGGAAACCTGCTGACATCACCTACTGCCCTCCCTCAGCTGCTGATTCAATACTCCTCCATTTGGAAGAAACAATGAGCACAGAATGCACTTTAGCTGAGGGACTTCAAAGTTCATCACCAAGGATGGTTCAGTAACACCACTACTGACTGAATTGGCCAATTCCTGAAAGACATAGCTGCCACACTGGGTCAGCAGGATGTGGTAAGCGAACCAGCACAAGGGAAAAACCTATTTGACCTAGTCCTGACCAATCTACCTGTTGCAGCTCTTTGGTATTGACAGTATTGGTAGAAGTGACCACTGGTCCAGAATTACAAAGCTAGTATCATTAATGGTCAGCAGGAAACTACCAGATTGTCATTAAAACAGAGCTGGAGATAAAGTCTCATCTTCAGTGAGGACACCCTCCATTGTGTTATGTCACTACCACCATGTTAAATGGGGTAGATTCAGAACAGATCTAGCATCTCAGAATTAGGTATCCATGAGGAGCTGTGAGCCATCAGCAGCAGCTGAAATATATTCTACCACAATCTGCAACCTCATGGCCTGGCATACCCATCACTCTATCAAACCAGCCAACCAACTCTGGTTCAATGAAGACTGTAGAAGAAGCTGCCAGGAGCAGCACCAAGTATACCTACAGTACAGCTACAACACTGGCATCTTTCCAACAATGTGGAAAATTGCCCAGGAATGTCCTATCCACAAAAAACAGGACTAATCCAATCTGGCCAATTAACATCCCATCAATCTCCTCTCAATTATCAACATAGTGATGGAAGGCGTCATCAACAGTGCTTTCAGTGGCACTTACTTAGCAACAACCTGCTCACCAATGCTCAATTTGGGTTCTGCCAGGTCTATTCAGTTCCTGACCTCATTACAGCCTTGATCCAAACATGGACAAAAGAGCTGAACTCTAGGTGAGGAGAGTGACTGCCCTTGACATCAAGGCAGTATTTGACCGAGTATGGCATCAAGCAGCCCTAGCAAAATTGGAGTCAATGGGAATCAGGCGGAAAACTCTCCGCTTGTTGGAGTCATACCTGGCACAAAGGAAGATGATTGTGGTTGTTGAAGGTGAATCATCAGAGCTCCAGGACATCACTGCAGGAGTTCCTCAGGGTAGTGTTCAGGCCCAACTATCTTCAGCTGCTTCATCGATCTTCCTTCCATCCATAAGGTCAGTAGTGGGGATGTTCGCTGATTGCAGTATTCAGTTCATTCGCAAATGTCAGATAATCAAGCAGTCCGTCCCTGCATGCAGCAAGACCTGGACAACAGCCAGGCTTGGGCTGATAAGTGTCAAGTAACATTCGTGCCATATAAGTGCCAGGCAATGACCATCTCAAACAAGAGAGAATCTAACCATCTCCCTTTGACATTCAATGGCATCACCATTGCTGAAACTCTCACCAACATCCTGGGATCACTATTGACCAGAAACTTAACTGGACCAGCCACATAAACACTATAAACAGTGGCATCTGGAGACACTGTGGAGCATCTGCGAGGCTGAGATCATCGTGGATAGCACGTAGAGGGAGGTGGTCACACCGCAGGTAAAGACTGCTCAGGCAGAAAGGGAAGGAGTGACCGCTAGGCAGGTAGTGCATGAGTCCCCTGGGTCCATCGCCTGATCTAACAGATTTTCCATTTTGGATACTGTTGGGGGAGATACATTCTCAGGGGAATGTAGCAAAAGCCAAGTCTGGGGCACCACAGGTGGCTCGCTGCACAGGAGGGGAGGAAAAGGAGTGGAAGAGCTATAGTGATGAGGGATTCTATCGTAAGGGGTCCAGATAGGCGTTTCTGACTACGCAAACATGATTCCAGGATGGTATGTTGCCTCCCTGGTGCTAGGGTCAAGGATGTCACGGAGCGGCTGCAGGACATTCTGAAGGGGGAGGGCGAACAGTCAGAGGTCGTGGTACACATTTTTACCAAAAACATAGGTAAAAGAAGAATTTAGGGAGTTAGGTAGCAGATTAAAAAGCAGAACCTCAAGGGTTGTAATCTCTGGTTTGCTCCCGGTGCCATGTGCTAGTGAGTATAAGAATAGGAAGATAGAGCAGATGAATGCGTAGCTGAGGAGATGGTGCATCTTTTATATATTAAATATAAATCTAGGCAATATTAAATTATACTTAAAATATTTGTGAATAAATTCTAAAATGCAAAGTATACTGAATGATCATGCCATATAAAAAGTTAAAAATTTAGATATTTTGAAACTAATCTGTTAGTGAAGAACGTGAGAGAAAAATAAAAACTATGAATGTTTTAAATTTTGTATCTCAAACAATGAATTTGTTTTCTGGATCACTGGGTCTGTTTCTGGCAAAGGTGGGACCTGTACAAGTTGAATGGGTTCCACCTGAACCAGAACGGGACCAGCATCCTTGCTGGGAGGTTTGCTAGTGCTGTTGGGGGGTGGTTTAAACTAATTTAGCAGGGGGATGGGATACAGAGTGGAGGTACAGTAGGGGATGATGCAGAGTCAAATATAGGGAAACTGAGTCAGTCTGGTAGGCAGAGCAAATATAGACCTGTTAAGGCACATGTGAAAAATGCAAGGCTGGATTGCATCTATTTTAATGCAAGGAGTCTTACTAATAAGGCAGATGAATTAAGGGTGTTGATTAGCACATGAGAATGTGATATTATTGCTATCACAGAGGCAGGAGGGGTAGGACTGGTAGCTCAATATTTCAGGGTATAGAATTTTCAGGCGTGACAAGGGACAGGGTAAAATAGGAGGTGGGATTGCACTGTTGATCATGGAGTCAATTACTGCAGTAAGGAGGGATGTTATCTTAGAAGGTTCCTCAAATGAGGCCATATGGGTAGAACTTAAAAACAAAAAGGGGGCAATCACTTGGCTGGGAGTGTACTACAGGCCTCCAAACAGTCAGGGAGAGATAGAGGAGCAGATATGTAGGCAAATCTCAGAGAGGTGTAAAAATAATAGGGTAATAAGGGATTTCAGCTTCCCCAATATCAACTGGGATAGTCTTAGTGCAAAAGGCTTAAAGGGGGCAGAATTCTTAATGCATACAGGAGAGCTTTTTGAGCCAGTACGTAGAAAGTCCTACAAACGAAGGGGCAGTACTGGACCTAATCCTAGGGAACGAAGCTGGAAAATTGGTAGTGTCAGTAGGGGAGCATTTCAGGGATAGTGACCATAACTCTAAGATTTAAGGTAGTTATGGAAAATGACAAAGATGGACCGGAAATAAAGGTACTGAATTGGGGGAAGGCTGACTTCAATATGATAAAACTGGATCTGGCCAAAGTGGACTGGGAGCAGCTACTTGTAGGAAAGTCTACATCGGACCAGTGGGAGTCATCCAAAGAGGAAATAGTGAGTTCAGAGCCAACATGTACCCGTTAAGGTGAAGGGTAGGACCAACAAGTCCAGGGAACCCTGGATGTCAAGGGATGTAGAGGATTGGATCAGGAAAAAAAAGGAGGCTTATGATAGATTCAGAGTGCTGAAAACAGCAGAGGCACTAGAGGAGTATAGAAAGTGTAGGGGGTACTTAAAGTAATTAGGAGAGCGAAGAGGGGACATGAGAAAACACTGGCGGGCAAGATAAAGGAAAATCCTAAGGCATTTTATAAGTATATTAAGGGCAGGTGGACAACCAGGGAAAGAGTATGCCACTTTAGTCCCTACTGGGCCAATCTGTGTGTGGAGTCAGAGGACATAGGTGAAGTTTTAATTGATTACTTTTCATCTGTGTTCACTATGGAGAAGGACAATGTAGATGTAGAGATCACGGAGGGGATTGTAATATACTTGAACATATTCGCATTGAAAGGGAGGAAGTATTAGCTGTTTTAGCAGGCTTAAAAGTGGATAAATCCCCAGGCCCAGATGAGATGTAACCCAGGCTGTTATGTGAGGCAAGGGAGGAGATAGCAGGGGCTCTGACACAAATTTTCAAATCCTCTCTGGTCAGCATAAAGGTGTAAAAGGTAATTGGGAAGGCAAATGGAATTTTGGCTGTTATTGCTAGGGGGTTAGAGTTTAAAAATAGGGAAGTCGTCTTCCAACTGTACAGGGTGTTGGTGAGGCCACACCTGAGGTACAGAGTACAGTTTTGGTCCCTGTATTTAAGGAAGGATATACTAGCATTGGAGGCAGTTCAGAAAAGATTCACTGGGCTGATTCCTGTGATGAAGGGGTTGTCTTTATCAAGAACGGCTAAACAGGTTAGGCCTTTATTCATTGGAGTTTAGAAGAATGAGAGGTGATCTTATTGAAACATATAAGATTCTGAGGGGGCTTGACAGGGTAGATGCTGAGAATGTTTCCACTGGTGGGGGAATCTCGAACTAGGTGACAGTTACAGAATAAGGGGGCACACATTTAAAACTGAGATGCAAAGGAGTTTCTTCTCTCAGGGTGGTGAATCTCTGGAATTCTTTACCTCAGAGTTGTGGAGGCTAGGTCACTAATTGTATTTGAAGAGGAGGTAGATAGATTTTTGAAATCTGAGTCGAGGGTTAGGCGGAGCAGGCCCAAAAGAGAAGTTGAGGCCTGGGACAGATCAGCCATGATCTTATTGAATGGCGGGGCAGGCTCGATGGGGCTGAATGGCCTACTCCTGCTACTACTTCTTGTGTTGTACCAAAGGATTGGAGGACAGCAAATGTGGTACCATTATTCAAGAAGGGGAGCGGGGATAAACCAGGTAATTACAGGCCAGTGAGTCTAACATCAATGGTAGGGAAACAATTGGAAAAAATTCTGAGCGACAGGATTAATCTCTACTTGGAGAGGCAGGGATAGTCAGCACGGCTTTGTCGGGGGAGATAGTGTCTAACAAACTTGATTGAATTTTTCGAGGAGGTGACTAGATATGTAGATGAGGATAAAGTAGTTGATGTAGTCTACATGGACCTCAGTAAGGCTTTTGTTAAGGTCCCACATGGGAGATTGGTTAAGAGGGTCAGAGCCCATGGGATCCAGGGCAATTTGGCAAATTGGATCCAAAATTGGATTAGTGGCAGGAGGCAGAGGGTGATGGTAGAGGGATGTTTTTGCGAGTGGAAGCCTGTGACCAGTGGTGTAACATGGGTTGGTGCTGGGACCCTTGCTGTTTATAGTCTAAATTAATGATTTAGACGTGAATATAGGAGATATGATCAGTAAGTTTGCAGATAACCCGAAAATTAGTGGTGTCGTAAATAGTGAGGAGGAAAGCCTTAGATTACAGGACGATATAGATGGGCTGGTAAGATGGGCAGAGCAGTAGCAAATGGAATTTAATCCTGAGAAGTGTGAGGTGATACATTTTGGGAGGACGAACAAGGCAAGGGAATAAACAATGGATGGTAGGACCCTTGGAAGTACAGGAGGTCAGAGGGACCTTGGTGTACTTGTCCATAGATCACTGAAGGCAGCAGCACAGGTAGATAAGGCGGTTAGGAAGACATATGGGATACTTGCCTTTATTAGCCGAGGCATAGAATATAAGAGCAGGGAGGTTATGATAAAATGCTAGTTAGGTGACAGTTGGAGTACTGTGTACAGTTCTGGTCACCACATGATGGGAAGGATGTGAAAGCACTGGAGAGGGTGCAGAGGAGATTCACCAGGATGTTGCCTGTGCTGGAGCATTTCAGCTATGAAGAGACTGAAAAGGCTAGGGTTGTTTTCCTTAGAGCAGAGAAGGCTGATTGGGGACATGATTGAGATATACAAAATTGAGGGGCATTGATAGGTTAGATAGGAAGAAATGTTTTCCCTTAGCGGAGGGGTCAGTAACCAGGTGACAGAGATTTAAGATAAGGAGCAGGAGGTTTAGAGGGGATTTGAGGAAAAATGTTTTCACCCAGAGGGTGGTTGGAATCTGGAACGCACTGCCTGAAGAGGTGGTAGAGGCAGGAACCCTCCCAACATTTAAGAAGTATTTAGATGAGCACTTGAAATGCCATAGCAGACAAGGTTACAGGCCAAGTACTGGAAAATGGGATTAGAATAGTTAGGTGCTTGATGGCCGGTACAGACATGATGGGCCAAAGTGCCTTTTTCTGTGCTGTATAACTGACTACAAGAGCAGATCAGAGGTTGGGAATTTTGCAGTATCTCGACTCCTGACTTCTCAAAGCCTGTCCACCATCTACAAGGCACAAGTTCAGGAATGTGATGGAATACTTTTTCATTTGCCTGTCTGAGTGCAGCTCAAACAACACTCAAGAAGATCGTCATCATCCAGCACAAAGCAGCTGGCTTGATTGGTACCTCTTCCACCACCAGCAGACCGTGGCTGCAGTGTGTACCATCTATAAGATGCAGTGCAACAACTCACCAAGGCTCCTTCGACAGCACTTTCCAAACCCATGACCTCTTACCACCAGAGAAATAAGGGCAACAGGGGCAATGGGAACACCACCACCTGCAATTCTCCTCCAAGTCACACAGATTTTCTTCCCTAAAGGGTATTAAATCATCCAGATTTAGTTAACTGAATTTAAATTCCTCCAGCTGCTGTGGTGGAATTTGAACTCATGTCCCCAGAGTCCAGGCCACTGGATTACCTGTCCAGTAACATACCACTATGCTACCGTTCCCATGCAAGCCTTTTTTAATATGGTGTAATTAAACTAAAATTATTTTATTGGCTGTTATGTAGTTTCTTGATGCATTTTATTAGTTAGTTGCACTGAGCCAATAGAAAAATCATGGAATTTCAATGTCCTTCCAATTTGTCAAATATTTGGTAATTGATTCAATGGTAGCACTTTCACCTATGGGTCATAAAGTCGTGGATTCAAGTCTCACTGCAGAGGTTTGAGAACAAAAATCTAGGCTGACGCTGCAGTGCAGTACTGAGGGAGTGCTGCACTGTCGGAGATGCCGTCTGTCAGATGAAACTTTAAACTGAGGTCCTGTCTGCCTCAGGTAATAAAGGATCCCCTGAGGCGCTATTTTGAAGAAGAGCAGAGGAGTTCTCCCTGACACTTTGGCCAAAGTTTGTCCCTCGACCAACATCACAATAACAGATTATACAGTCATTATCACATTGCTGTTTGTGGGATCTTGCTGTGTGAAAATTTGCGGCTGTGAAAATTTGCGGCAGCATTTCCTACATTACAACAGTCACTACACTTCAAAAGTATTTCATTGGCTGTAAAGTGCTTTGGAACATCGTGAGTTTGTGAATGGAGCTATAGAAATGGAAGTCTTTCTTTCTTATATTTCCTTTTAACGTTTCACTTACCAAGTTTGGGGCTTATGTTCCCTTGTTAATACAGAATATATAAATACATCTGAGCGAAACGGATTGGTTGTAACTAATAATTAAAAGAATGCTCGAAGCGTGGGAGCAAAGCTTCATTCTCTGTCCTACTTCAATCCATAATGATTCCATTGAAATTCAAGAATATCACAACTTGTCTTTTTGTGGAGCAAAATTTGGAGGCAAAACTGAGGGTTATAAGGTGATGAAGCATGTTTGCCAGCTTTTATGGTTAGGTAATAGTCCATATATGGCACTGTAGAAGGAGTCTCAATTATAAATAACAGCTCACGATGTGAGGATACTGTATTTGGAATCACCTAGATTAAACTTGAATACTCACAATTTATAAATAGTGCACTATGCACTAGATGATTTCAGATAGTAATTAGCTCTTGATGATTTCAGTGCTACCAGATGCAATGGTATCAGCAGATATGATATAAATGCAATGAAACAAACCTCTTCAAACTATCTTCCACTGTTCCTAGGCTTGTGCAAGAAGGACACTTGTGTCACAGGACAAATCTTCTAATTTGTTCCATCGCACTCCGTGGACTTCAAAAACGCTGATGATGCAAGTATATCTGTCAGCACCTAATAAACAGCTTCACGACATCAGTAATGGATCAAGTGGGTGCAGTGTCCACACTTTGTAAATAAGAATGGAAAAGGACCATTCTTCAGTTCAATTCTCTTTGAAATTCTTAGTACACACATTGTAAAGGTTGTAGGAACTTATATAATCACTGGTAATAAAGAGGAATAGTTTTTCATTCTCTACTTTTATGACTTTTTAAAGGTTATACTGCAAAGAACACTAGCTATTAGTATCTGTCAAACTTATGCCTTTCGTGCACAGAGGGACAGCTGTTATCACCGTAGCAAATATACTTATGGAGAAGTGGAAGCAGCTGGATTGTTTTCTTCAACGTGTTTATCCTTTTCAAAAACTAACGTTCATTGTGATTGTGAATTCAGACTTGTAAAATGGAGAAATAAACACTGCAAAGATTGGGTAATATGAAAGGTATTTATCAACAATAGCATCTTTATTCCAACACTGAGATACTTTTGAATGAATAGTGAAAGACTGTCCTTTTGGGATTTAATGTTGTTTGGAATGTCTGTACAAATATGTGACTGTGAATCATATCAAAGAACCACCGATCAATGGTTACAAGCAGATGGTTTATTTACTTACTCATTAAAGAGATTTATACAGGGAATCCAAGTTAAGCTTGAAAGATGTTTACAAAACGAGGCTATCGCAGGAAAGTTGAAGAGGCATATATTGTAGTATTGTACTGTTCAGAATGGTAGATAAATAAAGCACAAACTATGCTGTGTTTTTAAAATTTAATCACCATCCACTTTTCACCATTTTCATGCTCTCTTTTTTTCTACTGTCTCCTGGCCTATTCTTTGGCTGAGAAGGAAGGTTGTTGACCTGAAGTAAGCCATCGATGTAAGAAACACAAAGTCAATTTGCACACAGCAAGGTCCCACAACCAACAATAAGAAAAATAGCTAATTAATGTCAATATTAGTCAGGATACCAGGAGAATGGCGCAGTGGTTAGCACCGCAGCCTCACAGCTCCAGCGACCCAGGTTCAATTCTGGGTGCTGCCTGTGTCTGCGTGGGTTTTCTCCGGGTGCTCCGGTTTCCTCCCACAAGCCTTGCAGGTTGATAGGAAAATTGGCCATTATAAATTGTCACTAGTATAGGTAGGTGGTAGGGAAATATAGGGACAGGTGGGGATGTGGTAAGAATATGGGATTAGTGTAGGATTAGTATAAATGGTCGGCACAGACTTGGTGGGCTGAAGGGCCTGTTTCAGTGCTGTATCTCTAAAACTAAAACTAAAATTCTTTGAATATTGCTGTGGGATCTCTTACGTTCACTTCAGAGGGTGGGTGGAATCTTGGTTTAACACCCCATCCAAAAGACAACACCTCTGACAATGCAGCACTTCCTCAGCACAAATTTTTAGTTTAGATTATGTGCTCAAGTCTTGGATGTCACAATGCCAATTGAGCCAAGACTGATGAGACTGGTTTGCTGTGACATAATGCTCGAATTTTCTTTCTGTATGTGGAAATGCCTTTCCTGTCCTGTAATCTTCCCTTAAAAGCAGAGTAAGGCAAATCACATTCATGACCACGTTCATTTATATGCTGCCCTTAACATTCCAAAATGCTTCACTAAGGCATAAAAACAACTGGATGCCAAGCCAAAGAAAGAAGAATTATGTGGGGTGAATAAAGAGGTAGCTTTTAAGGAGGAGAGGGAGGTCAAGGGGTTGAGGAATTTAGAGGGGGATGTTATGAAGTCTTCATGTGTAAACTGAGTTCTGTACAGCTTGTGTTTGTGTGTGTGTGAGAGGTGGTCCCTGTTTTGAAGGTACTTATGGGGGTACTTAAAGTAATTAGGAGAGCCAAGAGGGGACATGAAAAAAACACTGACTGGCAAGATAAAGGAAAATCCCAAGGCATTTTATAAGTATATTAAGGGCAAGAGGATAACCAGGTAAAGAGTAGAGCCCAGTAGGGACCAAAGTGGCAATCTGTGTGTGGAGCCGGAGGACATAGGTGAGGTTTTAAATGATTATTTTTCATCTGTGTTCACTATGGAGAAGGACAATGTAGATGTAGAGATCAGGGAGGGGGATTGTGACATACTTAAACAAATTAGCATTGAAAGGGAAGAGTTATCAGTGGTTTTAGCGGCTTAAAAGTGGATAAACCCCCAGGCCCAGATGAGATGTATCCCAGGCTGTTATGTGAGGCAAGGGAGGAGATAGCAGGGGCTCTCACACAGGTTTTCAAATTCTCTCTGGCCACAGGAGAGGTACCAGAGGACTGGAGGACAGTGAATGTGGTACCATTATTCAAGAAGGGTAGCAGGGATAAACCAGATAATTACAGGCCGGTGAATCTAACATCAGTGGTAGGAAAACTATTGAAAAACATTCTGAGGAACAGGATTAATCTCTACTTGGAGAGGCAGGGATTAATCAAGGATAGTCAGCATAGCTTTGTGAGGGGGAGATCATGTCTAACAAACTTGATTGAATTTTTCGAGGAGGTGACTAGATGTGTAGATGAGGATAAAGCAGTTGATGTAGTCTACATGGTCTTCAGTAAGGCTTTTGATAAGATCCCGCATGGGATCCAGGGCAATTTGGCAAATTGGATCGAAAATTGGCTTAGTGGCAGGAGGCAGAGGGTGATGGTCGAGGGTTGTTTTTGCGATTGGAAGCCTGTGACCAGTGGTGTACTGCAGGGATCGGTGCTGGGACCCTTGCTGTTTGTAGAGTACATTAATAATTTAGAGGAGAATATAGGAGGTATGATCAGTACGTTCGCAGATGACACAAAAATTGTTGGTGTTGTAAGTAGTGAGGAGGAAAGCCTTAGATTACAGGACGATATAGATGGGCCGGTAAGATGGGCAGAGCAGTGGCAAATGGAATTAAATCCTGAGAAGTGAGAGGTAATGCATTTTGGGAAGACTAACAAAGCAAGGGAATATACAAAGGATGGTAGGACCCTAGGAAGTACAGAAGGTCAGAGGGACCTATAGATCATTGAAGACAGCAGCACAGGTAGATAAGGTGGTTAGCAAGGCATATGGGATACTTGCCTTTATTAGCCAAGGCATAGTATATAAGAGCAGGGAGGTTATGATGGAGCTGTATAAAATGCTAGTTAGGCCACAGCTGGAGTACTATGTACAGTTCTGGTTGCCACACTATAGGAAGGATGTGATTGCACTTCAGAGGAGATTCACCAGGATCTTGCCTGGGCTGGAATATTTCAGCTATGAAGCGAGACTCGATGGGCTAGGGTTATTTTCCTTAGAGCAGAGAAGGCTGAGGGGGACCTGATTGAGGTATACAAAATTATGAGGGTCATAGATAAGGTAGATAGGAAAAAACGTTTTCCCTTAGTGGAGGTGTCAATAACCAGGGGACAGAGATTTAAGGTGAGGGGCAAGAGGTTTAGAGGGTAATTGAGGAAAATGTTTTTCACCCAGAGGGTGGTTGGAATCTGGAACACTGTCTGAAGGGGTGGTAGAGACAGGAACCCTCACAACATTTAAGAAATATTTAGTTAAGCACTTGAAATGCCATAGCATACAAGACTACGGGCCAAGTGCTGGCAAATTGGATTGGGATAGGTGCTTGATGGCCAGCATGGACAAGATGGGCTGAAGGGCCTGTTTCTGTGCTGTATAACTCTGTGACTTTATGAAGCTGGGGGTTTCCAAGTTAAAGACAGTTTAGATAAGCAAACCGTCTTGGGACTGAGGAAAAGCCAAACTAACAGTTTATTGTAACCACATTTATCTTTTTAGTTTCAGTTTTTCAAGAAGTTCTGCAGGGGTAAGCCAGCAAAAAGAAAAGTGTGAGTTTTCAAGAAAACACCAGAAAATGTTTTAAGCCAGAAAAAGGCAATGTGATTTTTGCAAGAAGCCAGTGAAAGAGCTAGATATTGGTTGGTCTTAGAGTCTCCCTTGGCTGCTGAAATGGGAAAGGCTGGGAGCTGTGGATTTTAAAAGGTCAGGCTCTTTGAATTGGAATCTGTTTCCTGGTAGCTCACCTTTGAAAAATAAGGGTTGCTACCATTGTCTTCGGCAATTGAAAAGTTATCAGTGGAGCCACATCATCAGGATGGTAGTGGGCAAGGTCACATTGGTTTAAGTGGCAACAAAATTGCCCCTAGTATAGATAGGTGGTAGGGAAATATATAGGGACAGGTGGGGATGTGGTAGGAATATGGGATTAGTGTAGGATTAGTATAAATGGGTGGTTGATGGTGGGCACAGACTCGGTGGGCCGAAGGGCCCGTTTCAGTGCTGTATCTCTAAACTAAACTAAACTAAACTAAAACCGAACAAGTAAAGGGAAGATTTCATTGCTCACTATTGACAGGACATTAGTACTTCTATATCTGCATCCTGGAAGACCAGACTTGAAAAGCTACCTGCTTGGCTTTGTCATGCTGTGAGACGGATCAGTGGAATGTAAGGACATTCCTTGATGCATCTGCTAATTAGTGTGTAACCTCTGAGATATATACATCGATCATGATTTAACTGTTCATGTTTAATTTGTGTTGGTTTTGGTTTGAGTGTTAAAGTAAAACTTATAAAAGTGAAATCTTGTCCGTTTGGTTTTTGGATTCCTAAAGTGGGGTCAGTCAGTGATTCAAATCTTTTTTTTGTTGATGGTCCACGGGGATCATAACAGGGAATTTAAGAGCGTATGGCTAAAGCAAGCCAGCCCTGACCCCACCATCCTTACAAACTACCGCCTCATCTCCAAGCTTCCTTTCCTCCAAAGTTCTTGAAAGTGTTGTCATGTCCTGATTCCCTTCCCATCTTTTCCAAGAACTCCACGTTTGAATCCTCCAATCAGGTTTCTGGGCCTGCCACAGGTTCTTATCAAAGTCATAAATTACATACTTTGTGACTGTGAAAGGTAAACTTTGCCTCCTCGTCCTTCTTGACCTGTCTGCACGGTTGACCATACCATCCTCCTCCAACACTTCTCCACCTTCGTCCAGCTGGGTGGGACTTCATTCACCTGGTTCCATTCTCGCCTATCTAATCATAGTCAGAGAATCAGCTAGAATGGCTTTTCTTCCTGCACCCGCACAACTACCTCTGGCGTCCCCAGGGATCTATCCTTGGCCCTCTTCTATTACTCATCTACATACAATCCCTTGGTGACATCATCTGAAAACACAATGTCAGTTTCCACTGGTGCTTTTTACAACAATCACAATGGTTTCATGGTTGCTATTAGACTAGCTTTTAATTCCAGCTTTATTAATTGAGTTCAAATGTCACCATCTGCTATGGTGGAATTCCAGAGTATTAGCCTGGGGATCTGGATTACTAGTCCAGTGACGCTACCACTACACCACGGCCTCCCCCTAATCTCACCATACAATCTTCAACCACGGAGTCCTCAAAAAAATATTAATAAATAGAAGCACTTTCATAACAATTTGTAAATTCACACTGTCCCATTCTGGTGCAATATGTTGGTTCTTCAAAGTACTATAACTACCCCACTGCCTGGAAGTCCACTACCGTAGCTAATAAACCTACTATTCCTGTCACTTCATAATAAAATTGAATGCTTTCAATTAAAGTCCTGGAACTGGGGCTTTATCATAAACTAACAAAAGAGAATTTATATCAAATTATCCTCAAAGTATCTGAGTTCAAATTGTATCTTGTAACCTCAGTTTCACCCTGAGATCACAAGCTATTCGGTACATTAGCCTATCTGAGTGATAGAAATGTTCATTACAAAACAGCCATCCTTCTAACTTTAAAAATTGAATAAGGATCCTGTACTTTCAGCTGTCTGAATACAGGATTGTTGCCTAGTGGAAGGTACTTGTGTCATATGGATGGGGTTGAATCCACCCCCATCACAAAAGGTGGTGGTAGGGGTGCTCTGTAGTCCACTGGGAGATGGTTCTCCAAAGACTAAAACCATGAGAAAGGCAACAGGAATCCAGCTCAGCTACTCTTTCCTTGAAAGTAGCTCAAGAATCTTACTTGAGATGTGATTTAGGACCTGCCCCAGGGCAGAACACAACAGGCAGGTCGACTTTCAGCTGTGTATCTTACAGTTGTTCACTTACATTAATCGGATCAGTAAGTCCTTAATGCTAGTTCCTTCATTAATATCAAGAGCAAATAACAAAAATAGGCAGAGGTTCTCTCTTGAAATGGCTATTATCCAAGTTATCATCAAATGAGTATAGGGAAAGGAAATGCAGACTTAATGGCACAGTTCTAAAGAGTGTGCACGGATAGAGGGACCTGGGGGTGCATGTGCATCGAACTTTGAAGATGGCAGGACATGTTGAACGTGGTTAGCAAAGCAAATGGGATCTTGGGCTTCATAAATAGAGGTATTGAGTACAAAAGCAGGGAAGTTATGCTGAATCTTTATAAAGCTCTGGTTAGGCCCTAATTGGAGTATTGCATCCAGTTCTGGTCACCACACTTTAGGAAGGATGTGAGGGATCTTGAGAGGGTGCAGAGGAGTTTTACCAGAATGGTTCCAGGCATAAGGGATTTTAGTTACAAGGTTAGGTTGGAGAAGCTGGAGATGACCTCCTTGGAGAAAAGGAGATTGAAGGGAGATCTGATAGAAGTGTACAAGGTTATGACAGGTTTAGATAAGATAATGAAAAGCTGTTCCCATTAGCTGATGGTACAAGGACTAGGGGACACAGATTTAAGGTTTTGGGCAAGAGATGTAGCGGGGGATGTGAGGAAGAACATTTTTATGCAGCAAGTGGTAATTGTTAATCTGTTAATTGTGCATCAATTGTTTGATTATATGCAGGTGGAGGGTATTAATTGGGGTCTTACTTGAGCACTTATAAGCAGACACTTACTGAGACTGGTTGAGGGTTTCAGTGAGGAGCTACATGTTTGTAATCCTTTTACTCTGTACAATAAATGTGAAACAGTAAAGATAGGCTCCAGCATCATCCTTCCATAAGACGCTTTTTGGAATTTAACAGTAATGACCTGGAACACTCTGCCTACAAGGGTGGTGGAAGTGGAGATGATTGATTTCAAAAGGAAATTGGATGGGCACTTGAAAGAAATAAACTTAAAGGCTAAGGGGATACAGCCGGGGAATGGGATTGATTGGATTGCTCTACGGAGAGCTGGCATAGACCCAATGGGTTGAATGGCCTCCTTTTGTGCCGCAATGACTCTATGAGGAGTAGCACATATTTGAGTTGAAAGAAAGTTACTTATCTTGAAAGCTTAGTTTAAGCCTTTTGTGAGATTATTTTAGATAGTCAAGAAATATTTTCACAATGTTATTGAAAATATTGTTCACATTCTTTCCCGGAATAACAAGTCAGGTGAAGTCCACAATGCATAGATCAAAAGAGAAAGGATATAAATAGAATTTATATAACACTGGTAACAGCTCTCATGACATTTCACAGCCAATTAATTACTTCTGAAGGGCAGCCTTTGAAATAAAGCATTAATTGCTCATCCCTAATTTCACCTCGAAGGTGGTGGTGGTGGTGAGCTGCCTTCTTGAATTGCTGCAGGCAATGTGGCGTAGGTGCTATTAGGAAGGCAGCTCCAGGATTTTGACCCAGCGACAGTGAAGGATTGACGATACAATTCCAAGTCAGGATGGTGTGTGGCTTGAACCTGCAGGCGGTGGTGTTCCCATGCATCTGCTGCCCTTGTCCTTCTAGGTGGTAGAAGTCGCAAGTTTGGAAGGTGCACCATAGTTGGCAACAGGTGGGCTGCAGAACCTGGGAGCAGATGGTTAAGAAGATAGCATGCCAGATTCCTGAAAGTATGCCAAGTACTATGTGTCAGGTAGAGTGCCCACAAATTTTTGTTTGTCAACTTACTCCACATTTGCTGCTTGCCCATGCCTCAGTAGGACATTACTTCAAGATGCAAAGTACATTTGAAAGCCTGACCACACTCATTTTATCGCAGGGTATAACACCTTATATCATGATGTGTGGTGTCACGAAAACGTGCTATGTCGAATTATGATTTCTAATCCGCCAGTTGGAAACCTGAATTAAACTTTTAAAAAGAAACAGATAAAAGCTGACTCTATACCAGCAGTTAAAGATGGCCACCCCAATTTGTATCACTGTATTCCACACTCCAATGCATTGATATGGAAACAAATTGTTTGCACAGACCTCTCAAGAACGATGACCTAGGCAATCTGAGTAAACTACCTATCCTGTTCCCATTAGCAAGGCATCAAGACCATCACCTGAATATTATATTGGTAGAGACAAGCAACTCAAACCTAATCACTTGAACAATGGGACCCTAGTTGT
Source organism: Heterodontus francisci (assembly GCF_036365525.1). Taxonomy (NCBI): domain Eukaryota; kingdom Metazoa; phylum Chordata; class Chondrichthyes; order Heterodontiformes; family Heterodontidae; genus Heterodontus; species Heterodontus francisci. The sequence goes on along the minus strand of NC_090397.1, from coordinate 11,908,361 downwards.
GAGAAGGGAATTCCTAGACATGGATTGATTAAGTAGCAAGAGGGAATACACATTGGTAACCACCATGCTTGAATCACTAAGTGATATTCATGTGACAGGCCCACCAACTGTGTGCTTAAGCTGGTGTTTTTCTCTACAGCAACCAGACAAGCAGCTAGACACTGTCAAGACCTGAGTGGGGTCCCTCCTGTATCTCTCTCTCCCTAATCCACCTTGCAAGCTTCAAACCCTGCCTGCTGACTGTGACCACTGAGGCATATCCCTTCTGCAGGCAGAGACTCCTTGAAGGAAATCAGCCACATTGCTGTCTCCAGGAGAACAACCAAATCAGCCCTCCACATCTTCAAATCGGAAGCTTCAGGACCACCAAAGGAAAGCTTTGTGACCACTGAAATCAGCCTGAAGCCAGCAGAGTCTCCAATCACCACAAACTGTATACATCTTTTATTTCTCTGGACTTTAATTTGACCAATCTATCCTTCCCCACTCTGTAACCTATTTGTGTGTGTGTGAACTTAGTGTGTATGTTGTGTGTGTGTGTGTGAGAGAGAAAGTTGGAGCATAGTTTATTACTTTACTTAGATCAGTTTAAGTACAATAAAGCTAACCGCTTTCTTTGTAAAACTCAAGAAAACCTGTCCGATTGGTTCTTTTTATGATCACAAGTAAACAAGTAAACACTCACTTAATTTGCAAATACATCAACTTCAAAAAGAAATAAACCTGTTGTTATCAAACAAGGAGAGGGAAAAGAGGGGATCCCTTTGACCCCTCCTCACCTGATCGTAACAGCAGACACTTACTGATCCCCAGGTTGATTGCATGCTGTGCCCATATCTGTCACTGTGAGCATTCTCCTTCAAGGCTACTTTTCTGCTTAAGCCCTAAACTTCTCTGAGAACTCTGCATTCATCCAACCTCTGGCCTCTTACATATCCTCCCACACATTCCGTCCCACTGATGGTGGCTGTGCCTTCAACTGTCTTTATTTTTATTAATTCACAGGATGTAGGCATCGCCACCCATTCCTATATACCTTAAGAGGGTGGTGGTGGGCCTTTTTCGTGAACTGTAGCAGCGGCTTGATACAACCAAATGGCTTGCTATGCCACATCAGAGGGTAGTTAAGAGTCAACCACATTGGTGTGTAGAGTTGCATGTAGGCCAGACTGGGTAAGAATGGCAGGTTTCCTTCCCTAAAGGGCATTGGTGAACCAACTGTGTTTTTTTTATAACAATCTGACAGCTTCATGGTCACTTTTACTGACACCAGTTTTTTAATTCCAGATTTTTAAAAACTGCCTTCAAATTCTCAAACTGCCATGGTGGGAGGGGAACTCACATTGTCTGAGTTCGACAAGGCCCCTGGAAAACTCATCATTAACATAACTACTACAGTACCATATAGGGGCCTAAGGTCTGGAATTTCCTCCTTAAAAATTTCTGTCTCTCTCTCTTCTTCGAAAATAATCTGTAAAACCTACCTCTTTGACCAACCGTTTAGTCATCCCACTTAATGGGCTGGAATCTGCGTAGGAGGCAGGGCTCCCGGCACCAGGCCGAAAGGTGGCGGAGCCCTGCCTCTGCATTTTCACAGCCCCCCGGAGCGATCCTCCAGTGTTTTTCAGTTAAAAATTCATGAGCTGGGATCCCCGTCCCTTTAAAGACGGGGATCCTGCCTCCATGAGCTGCTGGCCAATCAGAGGGCCGGCACTCAGCAGTATCGGCAGCACCACAGGGAGCGTCGGCCACTGCCGGTACTGCAGAGGCCTTGGACCCAGGCCCAGCTTTGGAACCCCGAACCAGAGGTAAGTGAGGGTCACCGGTGGGGTTGGGCAGTCCAGAAGGCTCTGACAAGGTAGGGGGTGGGACGTGGTTGTGAAGTCCAGATGAAGGGAGGTCCTGGGGGTGAAGTTGTTCCCAGTTGGGGGGGGGGATACTCTGTAGGCGACAAATTGCCCACAGAGGAGCAACCCCCCCCCCCCACCCCCCCAAGCCCGCAGGGAGGGTCTCGTGTTGCAAGACATCCTCCCTGCACGGCAGAGGCGCCCCCTCACCGTCCTGCCACTGGTAAGATCCCAGTGGCAGTGGGACCAGGCCCTTAACAGGCCATTAATAGGCCACTTAAGGGCCCCAATAGGGCTCTGGGTGGGAAGGCTGTCGTCTGCCTATCCTGCCCGTGAAGATCGCTTGGCGATGGGTAAGCGACGGGCCCTAGGACCCGCCACCCATCACGATACTCCGCGCCCCCTCCCAACTAGAGGCCTGCTACCTGGCCTGAACCCGACGGGACTCGACGACATGTGTCGGGTTCAAGTCGGGTCGGGTCCATCTTCAGGGTCCAGCTTTCGGGCTCAGGTCGGGTCGGGCCAAATCCGGGTTGTGTTCGGTCAGGTCGGGCGGACACACACACGGTAAGTGCTCTGCCGGTAAATATTAAAAATAAAAAACTTACCTGAACTGGGAGTCCGAGACGAAACTGAGTCTGCGCAGTGAGTGAGTGACGTCACTATAACGTCATTGCACATGCGCTGCAGCTTCGTGGAGCTTCCCAGTCGGTAGGTAAGTAAAGGGATGGTCGGGGTTGCGCTTGGGTCGGGTCGAGTGGGGGTGGGCTCGGGTCGGGTCGGGCTCGGGGCAAAATCAGAGGGACTCGGGTCAGGTTGGGCACGGGTCCGCTGTGGTTCGGGTCGGGTTCTATTTTCCCGACCTGAGCAGGCCTCTACTCCCGACCTCCTTCCCTGCCTCAGGAGGGCCCATAAAATCCCAGCCAATATCTCCCAATTTGGCTCCATGACAACTTAAGTCTGATTACACTTCCGTACTGCACCAAGGGAGTGCTGCACTGTCAGGGGTGCTGTCTTTTGAATGAGATGTTATACCGAGGCCCCATCTACATTTTCAGGTGGACATTTAAGATCCCATGGCACTATTTGAAAAGTAGCAAGTTGTTCTCCTGTTGTCCAGGTCAATATTTACCCTTTAACCAACAATACTAAAATAGATTATCTGGCTATTTGTCTCATAGCTGCACGTAGGTGTATTATGATGTAAATAAGCTGTTGCTGGGTCGAGCATCATCACAGGATGTGATGTCACGAGTATGGTGCTGCTCAGTGTTCATGTAGATACCGTAGTACTGTAAAAAAATACCTGTCACTTTGACCCAAAATCTACTATCTTCATTCTATACTAATACCACACTGACAATAGGGTGTTGCTGTGCACAGTTTGGCTGCTACATTTCCCTCCATTACAACAGTGACTGCATTTTAAAAAGTAGTTTATTGGCTGTGAGGCACTTTGGGAGTTCTTGAGAATGCATTTGGTGCTACAGAAATGCAAGCTCGTTCTGAAACCAAACCACAAAGTAAAAAATAATAGCAGCTCACACTCACTCAAAAGGTAGCTGCTGACATTAAGAAAGTCAGTCCTGAAGTCCAGGAAGTTGTCTATTCAGCAATGATGTTGCACTTCAAAAGCAAGCAAAGCCATAAAGAATGTGGAGGAGGGAAGCCAAGCCCACATTTTTTTTTCACTCTCTTTATGAGACCTGTTCATGCTAGGAGGTGGAATAAAGCCTGGCTCGGGTATAGAATTAAAACCCAACCCGGGCCTGACCCGACCACAGCCAACCCGAACCTGACCCGAGCCCTTTAATTTTTTTTCGCGCTTGACCCGACACAAATATCGTTCATCCGTTCCGGCAGCAGGCTATTCCTGCAGATGGAATTGTGGGGAATCAGGGGTAAGCCTGATCCCATGACTTCCTGGAAGCCGCGCTGTCCAGCCCGACCCGACCTGAGCCCGAAGGATGGACTCGGAATTTAGACCTGACCCGACCCCGACACGTGTAGTCGGGTCTAGTTGGGTTTGGTTTGGGTAGCCAGGCTTCAAGGCGGAAGGCTCTGTCATGACTGGTGCATCCCAGTTAGGAAATAGTGAGCAGTAAGCTCACAGTGCACTTACTCGTCCCCCATCCCAACCTGGCAGGGGAAGAAACCATGATCAGTGGCCTTTGATCATGTTCCAGGTAGGTTTTGAGTAAAATGGCTGTATCCAACTCTACAACTTCAGGCCAGGGAGTGCGGAACACCATTCGGGTGGTGGTGAAGGATAAGGAAGGAGGTGCATCGGTTGACCATATCTTCTTCATTAAGAAAATCCTTATTGATTGCTGTGGATTCCAAGCTGCAGACATCTTCTGCCTGCAGGACTTCCCCAGCAGTGGATATTTCAACGTGACTTTCAAGAACGTAGCGGGATGCATCAAGTTCCTGAAGGTGTTCAAGGAGAAGGGAAACCAGGTGCTGCTGTCCATCCTCACAGTGGAGCCACTCTTCACGCTGCCATCGCAACGTGATCCCCATGTTCCTGTCGTGGATGTACTCACCTTCCTCGCCTGGTACGTTGAGGTGGCCGGCAGCAGCACTGATGTCAAGGACCCATTTGGGATTTGGACCAGCAAGCGGCAGGTCAAGGTGACCTTGAAGGTCAACGCTAACGGAGTCATCATCCAGCCTCCCTCCAGCTTCGCTATCGGGGGAAGTCGAGGCTTCTTGGTCTACGCTCGGCAGCCCAGAGTTTGTCGCACCTGTGGCAAATCTGGTCACGTGGCAGCTAACTGCTGCACAGTCGTCTGCAAGAACTGCAAGAAGGAAGGCCATCAGACCAAGGACTGTAAGCAGAGTAAGTGCTGCAACCTGTGCGGTGAGGCAGGTCACCTCTACAAAACCTGCCCCAAAGGCTGCCTCAGTTATGTTTAGGTGGCAAGGTCCAAGGAAAGGCCCGGAGGAGGAATGGTGAATGTGTCTGGTGCTGGGAAGGAGATAAGCAACCCTCTCCGCAGTGACGAAAGTCTACCTGAGAAGGAGAAGAAAGGGGAGGCAGCTGCAACCAACAACCCAACACCTACCCCGTGCCCGGAAACCCCTCCTCTACAGACAGAATCAATGGAGGAGCAGGCAGTAGATGGACAAACTGGTCAGTGGCAAGTGGTACAAAGGAAAACCACAAAGAAAAAATCTCCAAAAAAGGAACAGGCCACCACCCAAACCAGTGGCAAGAGGAGGCTACCATCTGAGACAGACTCATTGGACAAGGAAGGGCCGGAACGACGGCACCTGCAAAAGAAGTGACAGAACTCAAAGGAGCTGGAAGATAAAGCCCCCCAGCTCCGGGGCACTGGAAGCTGTGATGGGTCCAGCACACCCCAAACCCAAAGCGCCGAACCTAGGGACATGCCCAGCGCATCCCAGCTCCGGGACACCGAGAGCAAAGAAGCGTCTGGTGCAGTCCAGCTCCGGGAGGCCGGGAGGAGTGTGTCTTCGAGGAGGAACAGAGGGGAAAGACACCAACAGCAGAGGACAGCCCAAGCCTTGCTGCCTACAAGATCCCCCCGATATCACCCCAGCAGAACAAACCCCCCCCCATGAGAAACCAGGAGGAGTTTCTGAGCTCAACGAATGTGAAACAGCTTGTGTACATTATGGGTATGCAGGAACATACCCAAAGACTGGGACTAGCAAGGACAACTGGTGTGGGAAGCAACAACTAACTTAAAAATGGGTCTAAAGATTGCTTCAATTAACGTGCGTAGCATTAAATCCACTACGTGATGTGTTTCAACCTTGGACTACCTCGCCAACGTCAAAGCTGACCTGCTGTTTCTGCAGGAGTGTGGAATACCACACCTCAGCACCTACAGGTGATGGTTGCGATGGTGGTCCCACGGGCCATCGATCTGGTCAGCGGGTAATGATTCCCGTTCCTCCGACCTGGGTATTCTGCCGCGGGGAGGTAACTTCACCATCTCTGAAGTTAAGGAGCTGGTGGGCAGTCGCCTCCTCGTAGCAGATGTTGATCAACGTGTAAGCCCCAGTTCAATGCAGCGAGCGGCTGACCGTCTTCCAGCAGCTCCCACTGCTGCTGGCGACGTCCAGGCCGGTCATTCTAGGTGGTGACTTCAACTGCATCATCGATGCAGCTGGATGATCCAGCAGTTTCGACAGCAAACTGGATGCTACGTCCAGATTCCTAATGGAAACAGTAAAAGATGCCAAGCTGCATGATGTCTTCAGCAAACCTGCAGATGGAGCGCAGCGTAGATACACCCTGGTCAAGATCGGACGGGTCTGCCCGCTCCAGGATTGACTTCCTGTTTGTGTCCCATGCTGTCACGGTCAGATCCACCAACGTCAAGCCGGTGTTCTTCTCTAATCATTGCTTCTTACTGGCCGACTGTCACTTACAGGATGACCAGCAGGTTGGAATGGGGACATGGAAGCTCAATGCTACACTGCTAGCTCCAGGAAACGCTGAGGAACTCAAAAGGGATTACAAAGGATGGAAAACTGTGAAACCCCTCTTTGAGTCTCCAGTTCACTGGAGGGAGGCGATCAAGGAGAACATCAAGAGGTTCTTTATCTTCAAAAGGTGTTCAGAGGGCAAGAGAGAGACAGAGGGAAATGTCCCGACTCCAGAGAAGTATGCAAAATCTGCTCCGGCTGCAGTCGATGGAGGTAGAGGTCAAGGAGGATCTCCAAGAGGTGAAGAGCCAGCAGGCCTTGCTCTTTGCCACGGAGGCCTCCAAGATCACCTTTTGGTCCAGAGTCTGCTCCATTGATCAGGATGAGACGTGCTCGCGTTACTTCTTCCTAAAGGTACACAGAGAGAGCTCTGATATCAGCAGCCTGAAGGAAGAGGATGGCTCGGTAACATCTTTGCAGTCCAACACACTAAGGATCAGCAAATCCTTTTATGCTGGGCTGTACGACGTGAAGCCCACAGACAGCACGGCTTCCCAGTCCTTCCTGTCATCTATCACGGAGGTCTTAGATGACAGCATGAGGGAGAGACTGGACAAACTGCTAACTCTGGATGAGCTGACAAACACCGCCAGGTCCTTCGAGATGAGTAAAACTCCCGGAAGCGATGGCTTACTGGTTCAGTTGTATTCGGTCCTGTGGGACTGGGTCGGCCCAGACCTGCTGGAAGTATACGAGAGTATGCTTCTGGCCGGCAACATGTCAGAATCCATGAGGAAAGGCATCATCACCCTCATCTACAAGCGGAAGGGGGAAGAGGGCGGGAATCAGAAATTGGCAGCCCATCTCACTGCATAATGGTAACTACAAGATTCTGTACAAAGTCATCGCCAGTCGGGTCAAGTCTGCTCTGGAGTTGGTGATTCACCCTGACCAGACCTGACTGTACCCGGCAGGAAGATCTCTGATAGTCGCGCGCTACTCAGGGATACAATCGCCTATATACGGGACAGGAGGGTGGACACCTACCTCATCAGCTTGGACCAGGAGAAGGCTTTTGACAGGATATTGCACACCTACATGATGAACGTGCTCTCCAAAATGGGGTTTGGGGAGGGAATCTGCAATTGGATCAAACTGCCCTACACAAACATCAGTAGCGCAGTCTCAATCAATGGGTGGGAATCAGAAAGTTTCCCAATCCAATCTGGAGTCAGACAGGGCTGTCCTCTGTCACCTGTCTTGTTTGTTTGCTGTATTGAACCTTTTGCTGAGTCTATTAGGAAGGATGCGAGCATAAGAGGGGTGAAAATCCCAGGCAGTGGAGGCACTCAGGTTAAAACCTCCTTGTACATGGATGACGTCACCGTCTTCTGCTCAGATCTGCTGTCTGTTCGCAGACTGATGAGCATCTGCGACCAGTTCGAACTGGCCTTGGGAGCCAAGGACAACCACGTCAAGAGTGAGGCCATGTTCTTTGGGAACTGGGCCGACCGATCCTTTGTCCCCTTCACCGTCAGGTCAGACTACCTGAAGGTGCTGGGGATATGGTTCGGAAGGGCTGGAGCATGCGCCAAAACCTGGAAGGAGCGAGTAGCCAGGGTACACCATAAACTGAGCATCTCTCTCCATTGTGGGTAAGAACCTGGTCATTAGGTGCGAGGTGCTCACGTTGTTGCTGTCTGGCCCATACCCCACTCCTGCGCCGTGGCGGTCACCCGAGCCATTTTCCGCTTTATCTGGAGATCCAAAATGGACCGGGTCCAGAGGGACACTATGTTCAAACCTCTGGATAAGAGCGGGAAAAATGTACCCAACGTCGCCCTCATCCTGATGATCACTTTCGTGTGCGGCTGCATCAAGCTGTGCGTAGATCCCCAGTACGCAAACACCAAGTGTTACTACGTGCTAAGGTTCTATCTGTCCCCGGTGTTGTGAAAGATGGATCTGGTCACATTGCCGCGGAACGCTCCATCCAGTTGGATCGTGCCGTACCATCTATCCTTCGTGGCAAAGTTTCTGCAGGAAAACACCTTTGACCACCAATCCATCAGGCAGTGGTCTGCACGGAATGTCCTCAAAGCCCCACAGGAAAAGGGGATGGTGGATCCTGTCGGATGGTTCCCCGAGCAGACTGCCAAAGTCATTTGGCAGAATGCCTCATCACCAGAACTTTCAAACAAGCACCAAGACGTAGCTTGGCTGGTGGTGAGAAGGGCCCTTCCCGTCAGATCCTTCCTGCACGCCCGGAGTCTCACCCCCTCCACAAGCTGCCCTCGAGGTGGCTGCGGTGGGGAAGAGACAGTTGCCCACCTCCTTGTATCTTTGCAAATCAGGTGTGGAAAGAGATGCAGTGGTTTTTGTCAAGGTTCATCCCAAACAGCTCTGTAACACAGGAGTCTGTGCTCTATGTTCTGTTCCCAGGGACGCACACCGAGCTAAACAACAACTGCTGCTGAAGGACCATCAATTTGGTGAAAGAAGCTCTTTGGTCTGCCCGAAACTTGCTGGTCTTCCAGTGCAAAGGGTTGTCCACGACTGAGTGTTGCAACCTGGAACATTCCAAGGTCAAGGACTACGTGCTGAGGGACACACTAAAGCTTGGGGCGGCTGCTGCAAAGGCTCAATGGGGAAAGATCACTGTGTAAGGTCCCTCCACCAAGCCGAACTGAGGGGCTGGATCCATGGGAAACTCCTCGGGCTGTATACACCAAATATGGTTTTGCTGTAAAATGTACCTGGCAGGTAAAATAGAATGGAAGGGTTATGAGGCAACGCACTCTTGTATCGAAGAAAACTGATTTCCTTTGCACTCTTTGGAATGTCAGCTTGGTACTGTTTTGTAATGCATCTTTTACAGGTTTTTATGAATAAAGTATATTTTTTAGAAAAAAAAATCCCAACCTGAATTTTCTTCGCACCCTCACCCTGGTACTGCACTCATATAACAATTAATTTGTTCCCTGTTGGCACCATGTGCGGAAATATTAATGTGTGCTACATTCTCGGAACAGAGCACCCTCCTTCCCCCCCACCCTTCAAATAATACATTTGTCTGATTAATTGGGTGAAATGCCCAATTCTTGAATTTATTTTTCACTTTTACAAAATGGAATTCTCCTTCAAACCCATGAAGAAAATTTCTGCTCCTTCAACCACCTTGACTTGAACAAGTTCCTTTAAAAAGTAATTGTTTCACTTGTGTGTATGGAGCATGAGGCCTGTTCATGCTCAAAAGTCCCCCTTCCTATCTCTGTAATCTCTACCAATCCTATAATACTTTGGCAAATCTGTGTTCCTCCAATTCTGTCCTCTTGTGCAACCCCTATTTAATTCTTCCGACCATTAGCAACCATGCCTTCAGCTATCTAGGCCCTAAGCTCTGGAATTCCCTCCCTAAACCTCTCCACACCTCTCTTCCTTTCAGATGCTCTGTAAAGCCAACCTCTTTGGGCAAGCTTTTGCTCACCTGTCCTGTTGGGCTGGATTTTAAATTATGAATGCACTGGGAGAGGTTGTGTGGGAGGATGGAAGGCAGGGTGTGGTGCAGGTATATGGGGTGCGCTCTGGTAGCCCACAGCATATCTCAGTGGGCTTTTTAATCCAACCACAGCATAAACATATTATTTCCAGGTTTCCCAAACAACTAGCTTGAGTGGGTTTGATAACATTCAATACGAATTGATTTCAACACTGCAAACATGAAATTCAATGGATTCTGGAGTTGGGAGCAGATGCGAAGAAGTGACAGAATGGAGTGCACACATTCAAAGGCTGTGCGTCACTTCAGTGACACCTCCCAGAATGTGATGCTGAGGTCTGTAAGGGCCCAAAGGGAGATTGTGATTCCTACAGATGGAAGGAAGAAGCCTGCGGGTGAAACAAAGAAGGCATGGCAGGAGGTAGCAGAGGCGGTCAGCAGCAGGGGTATGATACCATGCTCCTGGATTCAGTGCCAAAAGTGGTTTAATAATCTAAGCAGGATGGGAAAGGTGAGTACAGAGGCACGTTCAACCTGATGGGTACACACTCCAAACCCCTCACTCTGCCTTCTCAAGCTACTCCAGCACACCACATCTCACAATAACTTACATTGTAAATTCACCCATCCTTCTCTGTCTGTGCACTTCCTCCCGTCCCCATCTGCCTATCCACCACTGACATTCACCCTCGTCCTTATGCAATGTCATACCTCTCCCTCATATTTACCCTCAGAAAATGGTCTCCATAGGCCACTCTTAGAGGTCTCTTCGAGCAGCAGAAGAAAGCACAGAACATGAGGGAGAGGCTGCCAAGTAGAGGTGATCCTCCAGTCATCACTCAGCTAACAGCTGCAGATGAAGAGGTGCTGGTCATCCATAGAGTCTTTGTGTGCCTGGGCGCCGGTGATGTGGAGATGAGGGCCTCTCAGATACTGATGACAGCATTAAACATCAGACAGCCACATAGTCTACAACATTCACACGTTGACTTGATGCCAGCAGCAAGTGAAATATGATTATGTGCATGATGACGACTTAACACCTTCTTACCTTGACAGTTCTAATTCGTGTCTTTAAGCATGCACAGAACCCTCACGAATCCCACAGGAGAGGTGTAGGGAGATGACGACGACTCCTCAGAGGCGGTCATTCACTCTGAGGCTGCGTTGTCAAAGAACTTGTGCTTACCTTGCATGAGCTCAGATACTCACACCTTGGTGAGACCAGTAAGGAAGATATTTGGATTTTCACCTGGTGACTTACACAAGTGAGCAAGAGCAAATGGTGGAGACAGGGACGGTCGTGAAGAGCCCATGTCAGAGGGTGCAGAATACTCCAAGCTCTGCTCAGCTGGGCGCAGATGCTGTGCCTTGGGGCCATTGATGAACATGATCATGATACTTCTGTAGCAGCAGAAGAAACTGTGTGATGTACTGGCAGGCTTTCTAACCACACTGTGCACACTTGCAGAGAGATTGGAGGAGTCGGTCTCAAGCATGGGTGATGTTGTAGGCTTTTGTCATGATTCTATGTCTTCATCCATGGAATACACCATGCAAGGAGCACCAAACGCAGCAATCAAATAAGCATATATAGGCCTTCAGCAGTGGCTTGCACACTACGAATGCCACCTTAAGTAGCATGCACAATATCCTAGCCTTGCCTGCTCATTGCCAACTGACCTGTAGCAATGTGATCTCCAGCTCACTGCTAACAGGGATGTGTGGGAGGACCGTGACAGGGATCATGGTGAAAGAGGACATGGAAGGGAGACACAGCTCAAAGCATTTCCACTTCTCACCCTTTGTCCCCAGCCCCTCACTCAGTTCCCCAAATTGCTGCCTTGTGTCCCCATGGCTGGGTCTACCCCTGCACAGGGGCATGTGAAGCAGTCTTTGGCGGGACCCTCATGGGCTGCAAAACCCAGAGGACCTTGGCCAAGAGCATCTCGACAGTCAGAGCAGGGATTTGAGCAGTTTGCCTATGCCTCTGCTAAAGGGGTTGCACCACATAGATGTGCTAGAAAGAGGAATAGTACAGATTTATAGTTGCACAAGAGTATGCACATGGGTGTGTTACACAATATTACAATATTATTAAGATGCGGCTTAACTTTTGAGACACCATTTTTCCATGTTGCCCATTGTTGGTTGCTGCCTGGCAAGTGGTCTTTTCATTTGCAATGAATGATAGAACAAGAATTGATGTCAAACAGTGGGAGGCTTTGAAAGGGATGCTTGGCTGTTTGCAGGACTGCTTTGTGTTGGGGGAAGGCGACTGGGTTTTGGGAGTGGTGGAGGTGGGGCGGGGGGGGGGGGGGTGGGGGGGGGGTGGGTGTGGTGCGGGGGTGAAGTGGCTTTTGAATGTGGTTGTCAAATGGGTGGACCGTGCATCCCGGGCAGCAATCTACACCACAGCTGATGCCTTGGCAGTATCATGTGCCGCCTCCTCCTCCTCCTTGGAATCGTCTGAAAATGCTCTATTGTGCAGAGTGCAGCACACCGTTGCCATTCTGGAGACCCTGTGTATTGAAGAGTATCCCCAGATCTGACCAGGCACCTGAAGTTCATCTTCAGCATGTTGATAGCTTGTTTGATCACACATCTGGTTTTCATATGGCTTTCATGGCCTCACTGGTTGGATTCCTCACAGGTGTTATCAGCTGCGTTTTAAGTGGGTATCCCTTGTCTCCGAGCAGCCGGTCGATAACTCTACTTTAATGTGCGAAGAGATCAGGAAGGATGGACTGCTGCAGGATGAAAGCATCATGGCAGCTGCCAGGGAATCTTGCGCGTACTTACATATACATCTCTTTGTGATCGCACATCAGCTGCACATTGATGGAATGGAAGCCTTTGCAGTCGATGAATACTCCTGGGTGATATGGAAGCGCCTTAATTGGTGCATGCATGCAGTCAATGACGCCATGCACCTGTGGGAAGCCAGCTAGAGCTGCAAACCCAGCTCTCGCTCACTCTGACTGATATCATCGGTGGCAAAGTTGACAGTTGCCTGCCCTGGCAAACAAGCCATCAGTCACCTGTCTTATACATTTGAGGGTAGCCAACTGGGAGATCCTGCTAATATCTTCAGCACAGCCCTGGAAGGAGCCAGAGGCAAAGTTGAGGGCACTGGTGGCTTTAGCAGCCACTGGTAAAGCATGGTCACCAGGTCCACTTGGCAGCAGGTTATGTGCCAGCAGGCTTCAAATGTCCATTATCACCCTGAGCTTCTGAGACACTTGTGTTCCCATGTGTCGAGGAGGCTTATCCTCAGTTTGCACACCCTTTGTTGAGGGTATGGCCTTCTGTGAGCTGCACCTCTCTGCTCAGCCCCTCTCTCCTGTGGAGCTACATGTCTGTGAGGAGCAGGTTGGTGCTGTTCCTGCTCCAGGTCCTCCTCCTGCAGGTGCTCTTCCTACTTCTCTTGGTGTTGTTGATGCTGCTGGTGATTTTGCTCCTCATCTGAGATCCAAAGTAAAACAGTATAACCGGCACCCATGCTGATCCGATAGATCAAAGCTCCAAAGTGAAGACCAGACACACAAACCTCCTAGATTGTGAAAGTCACATCTCAGGCTTTCTTCACTGTACTTGTGCTTTCACACAATCAGACAAGAAATCAGCTGTGAGGTTTCCGTACTTACTGTCACATTTTCCTGTCATGTCTTCAGCCCCTTCCCTCAATGCTGCGTTCTCACCTTGCTTTCACAGGCAAGTTCCAGGACGTCTGGGAAACCCATGTTCCCACAGTTAAATTCCAAAAGCTATGTTAGTATCGCTGCACTTGACCAATTAATCTATTGAAAATCGATAACCCTCCTCTCCTGATGAGGTTGCTTGCACACAGCCTAACTTGCTGCTGTTAATCAGTGGTTTGGATCTGGATTCCTGACTGCATTGTCAATTTTGTGTTTTTAACCCCCTCCCCCTTCACTCCCAAAAGCATTTGCCCCTGAAAGGTAAAATTCACCCCATTATCTGCTTATGTGGCTCGGTCTCAAATTTTGTTTGATAACACACTTGTAAATGACCTTTGGATGTTTTACTATGTCAAGGCACTAGATAAATGCAAGTTGTTGTTGAAGATGAGACAAGCTCTTGATAGCTTTATTTAACTTGGATCATGTTTTCTCTGCAAGTAAGCCAAGCCTTAGTGCTTGATGAGCTGGCACACATTGATATATGCAGTACTTTCAGCTCTCGTACTATTTTCTTAGCCTTGGTGCAGCAAGGAAGAGATCAAATTAGTCACCGCTTTCTGCTTTTACAATCACACTGAACTTAAAAACATTTATAGCAGCAAAAGTAAACTAGTATCATTGGCTGCCCCAGGAAAATATTGGGTCTTATTGTACATTGTAATTGCTGCTGCATGTTGATACAAGATTGAATACTTTCTGATAAAAATCTTCTTCATAAAGATCTTGTTGATTAGCCTGGCACCAAGATTCTTCTAGAGAATGTGTTATACTATACTTAAAGTATTTTATGGCATTTGCACTCTCAAACCAAATGTACTTATTATTGACAACAAAGGGATCTTGTTTTTGGAAGGTGAGTCAAATGAAATAGATTGGATTTTATTGGTTAGTTTTCAGACTTATCTGTGTGCACAATGCATATGTAAGCAAAGAACAGTAAAGTTCAACTGAAGAGAAACTGAAACATGTGATAAACCATTACAGAAAAGAAATCTCTGAGGACAATAAAAATAGACAGTCCCACCAGATTTGTCCTTCCATCTTAATCCAGGCTGACATTCCAGTGTAGCAAGGAAGTGTTGTCTTTTGGATGAAATGTTAAACCAAAGCCCCACCTGTTAATTGTACATCAATTGTATTCAGGTAGTGGGCACTTGTTGGGGACTCACCTATGCTAATACATATAGGAGCAGGCCGAAACTGTGGTTATTGAGTTGGAGGTGCATGATATATAAACTGTGTCTCTAATAAAAGCTTGTTAGTGTATAAAGGCTCGGCTTCAGTTTGATCCTTCACTGCCTGGCTATTTACATTCTAACACCATCTGCCCTCTCAAATGGACATAAAAGATCCCACAGCACTATTTCTAAGAGGAGCAGAGGTGTTTTCCCCAGTGTCCTGGCAGTCAACCAACATAACTAAAAAACAGATTATCCGGTAAAATGCTTTGAACATCCTGAAGTTGTGAAAGGTGTGATATATGAGTTCTTTATTGGTTGATTATGTATGTAACTAATAGTGCGGCAAGTAACATTTGTGCCACACAAGTGCCAGGCAATGACCATCTCCAACAAGAGAGAATCTAACCATCTCCCCTTGACATTCAACAGCATTACCATCGCTGAATCCCCCACCATCAATATCCTGGGGGTCACCATTGATCAGAAACTTTAGTGGACCAGCCATATAAATACTGTGGCTACAAGAGCAGTTCAGAGGCTGGGAACTGAATTGGAAAGTGAACATGTACAAAGGGACCTGGGTGTCCTTATCAATAAGTCACTGAAAGCCAACATGCAGGTGCAGCAAGCAATTAAGGCGGCTAATGGTATGTTAGCCTTTATCGCAAGAGGATTTGAGTACAGGAGTAGTGAAGTTTTGCTTCAATTATATAGAACCATGGTTAGACCACACTTGGAGTACTGTGTTTTGGTCCCCTTACCTTAGGGAGGATATTATTGCCATAGAGGGAGTGCAATGAAGGTTCACCAGACTTGTTCCCAGGATGGTGGGACTGTCCTATGAAGAGAGATTGGGGAAATTGGGCCTGTATTCTCTAGAGTTTCGAAGAATGAGAAGTGATCTCATTGAAACCTAAAAAAAACTTAAAGGGATAGACAGGATAGATGCAGGTAAGATGTTTCCCCTGGTTGGGGAGTCTAAAACCAGGGGACACAATTTCAAAATAAGGGGGAAGCCACTTAGGACAGAGATGAGGAGAAATTTGTTTACTCAGAGGATTGTGAATCTTTGGAATTCTCTACCCCAGAGGGCTGTGGAAGCTCAGTCATTGAGTATGTTTAAAGCAGAGATTGACAGGTTTCTAAATACAAATGACATAAGGGGATATGAGGATAATGTGGGAAAAAGGTATTGAAGTGGATGATCAGCCATGATCGTGTTGAATGATGGGGCAGGCTCGATGGGCTGAATGGCCTACTCCTGCTCCTATGTTCCTAATTCTGTGGCGAGTAAGACTGAAAGCCTCAAAGCCTGTCCACTATCTATAAGGCACAAGTCAGGACTGTGATGGAATACTCTCCACTTGCCTGGATGAGTACAACACCAACAACACTCAAGAAGCTCGACACCATCCAGGACAAAGCAGCCCACTTGAACGGCACATCATTCACCATCTTAAACATTCACTGCCTCCACCGCTGACACACAGTGGCAGCAGTGTGTACCATCTACAAGATGCACTACAGCAACTCACCAAGCCTCCTTTGACAGCACCTTCCAAACCTGTGACCTCGAACATCTAGAAGGACAAGGGTAGCAAATGCATGGGAACACCACCACCTGCAAGTTCCCCTCCAAGCCACACCCCATCCTGACTTGGAACTATATCGTCGTTCCTTCACTGTCACTGGGTCAAAATCTTGGAACTCCCACCCTAACAGCACTGTGGGTGTACCTACCCCACGTGCACTGCAGCAGTTCAAGAATGCAGCTCACCACCACCTTGCCAGCGATGCTCACATCCCGTGAAAGAATAAAAAATTTTTTCGAAGAAAAGCATTTCTGCAGTGAAACTCTCTCAGATAGTTTCTGCTACTTTTCCAACCCTGCTTTTCATATTTAAAGCTGTTGCTTCTCCACAATAGCTGCAGTCACCATCATTGCGTTGCCTTAATCCTTCAATTTTGATGGACTTAAGCATTTTAGTCAAGTTTTAATAGGTTCAGTTCCTGCCTGCAGATACAGCAGCATCAGATTTTTTTTTAAATCTGAACTTCAATCTTCTAACATTCAAGTCTGGCATTTTTTAACTGTTCAATCAGGTGGCTAGATATTGCTTCTTCGACAAAATAAAGGGAAGGGTCTTGCAAAACTCATCGACGCAGACGGTCAAATGCACAGAAAATGTCACACATAATTTTTTTAAAATTCATTCATGGGATGTGGGCAACGCTGGCCAGGCCTGCATTTATTGCCCATCCCGAATTGCCCTTGAGAAGGTGGTGGTGAGCTGCCTTCTTGAACCGCTGCAGTCCATTTGGGGTAGGTATACCCACAGTGCTGTTAGGAAGGGAGTTCCAGGATTTTGACCCAGTGACAGTGAAGGAACAGCAATATATAGTTCTAATTCAGGATGATGTGTGACTTGGAGGGGAACTTGCAGGTGGTGGTGTTCCCATGCACTTGCTGCCCTTGCCCTTCTAGTTGGTAGAGGTCATGGGTTTGGAAGGTGCTGTCTAAGGAGCCTTGGTGCGGTGCTGTCTAAGGAGCCTTGGTGCATTGCTTCAGTGCATCTTGTAGATGGTACACACTGCTGCCACTGTGCGTCGGTGGTGGAGGGAGTGAATGTTTGTGGATGGGGTGCCAATCAAGTGGGCTGCTTTGTCCTGGATGGTGTCGAGCTTCTTGAGTGTTGTTGGAGCTGAATCCATCCAGGCAAGTGGAGAGTATTCCATCACACTCCTGACTTGTGCCTTGTCGACGGTGGACAGGCTTTGAGGAGTTAGGAGGTGAGTTACTCGCCTCAGGATTCCTAGCCTCTGTTCTGCTATTCCAGCATTTCGTCACAGAATTTGAGAAGAGTTGTGTGGTGATGTAATCTGAATATGCATCTGATGTTTATTGTGGCTTGTGCTACTGGGTATATACCGGAATGTTAACTTTCATTCCTCTATAATGAACTGGGTGTCTCTCTTTAATTCATCCATGGGATGTGGATGTTGCTGGTAAGGCTAGCACTTATTACCCATCCCTAATAGCCCATGAGGAGGTGGTGGTGAGCTTAACAGACTTCAACCACACTGCTGTGGGTCTGGAGTCATATAGGCCAGACAGTGTAAGGACACTAATCTGCTAGTTCCATGGTTGCCATTGCTAATGTTAGCTTTTTTAATTTCACATTTGTTCAATTAACTGAATTTATATTTCCCAGTGGCCGTGGTGGGATGTCTCTGCATCATTAGTGCTGGCCTCTGGATTACTAGTCCAGTAACAAAACCACTATGCTCCTGTTCCTCAATTATGTATGTGTATCTGTACAATGGTTGCCATTGATTTTGAAAAACTTGTTCAACTGCCATGTCATGCCACTAATAACTGAATGCTTTTTTTTCACTGCAGAATAGGGATGACTGCAAGAAAAATGATCCAGCCTTAAAACTCTTTCAAAGATAGAAAACATGCGTTTTGTATTTTGGTGTTTCAGACCAGAAAGGCCTGTCATAGAAGTTTACAGTACAGCAGGACGCCATTCAGCCCATCATGTTCATGCCTGCTATCTGAAAGTACGCACTGAGACACATTTCCCTGCCAATTTCCCATATCTTTTGAAATGGTTCCTTTTTAAATGATTTATTTGGTCCTTTTTAGTGCATCTACCACTGTTTCTGGTCAGCCATTCCATATCCCAACAACCCCATGTAAAAATAATTCTCCTACCCTCTTCCTTTATTCTTCTGTTGATGGTCTTAATTTTATACCATCACGTTACTGACACACCAAGCAGTGGAAATAGTTTCCCCCTATTTACCTTATGAAAAACCATTCATTATTTTGAACCATCTCTGTTCCATCAAAACCAGCCCCAGTTTCTCTCACCTCTTCTCCCACCTGACGTCTCTCCACCCTTTCATCTTAGTGAATCTCTTCTGTACTCTTCACAATGGTCTTGACCTCCTTCCTAAAGTAGGTCAGCCAAAACTGGAGCAAGTTTCCAGAGAGTTCCTTGGTGGGTTCTCTTGATGGGCCTCCATAACTCGATGGAGATTGGCATAAACAGCATTCACAAGGCTCTTCAGGGTTAGTCATAAATTGTAGTGTAATACAAAGCAATATAAATACCACTTGCTTTCTACAGTACCTTTTTGGCACCCCATTTACTGACTTCACATCCTCCAATACCAGTGTACCTTGACTGCAGTGTGAAGGATGCACTGCAGGAATTCACTAAGGCTTCTTTGGCAGCACCTCCCAAACCCGCGAAGTCGACCAACGTGATGGAAAAGGACAACAGGTGTATGGTAACGCCGTTACCTCCAGGTTCTCCTCCATGTCACACACTATCCCAATTTCGACATCTAACACAGTCTCTTCCTTGTTGTTGTGCCAAGTTCTTGACTTCTGAGCTAACAGCACTGTGAAAGTTTCTTCACCACAAGGACTGTAGCAATTTAAGATCGCTTGCCACCAACTTCTCCATGGAAACTAGGGATGGGCAATAAATACCAGCCATCTCCCAAGAATGAATAGAAAAATGTACAGCAAGACTATGAATATGCTGCATGCTTATATTACACAGGCTGCAATTAATGTAACTCAATGTTTACAATTGTGTTAATTGCAGGATAAGTTGCCCTTCAATACTGTTGAGTAAAAGCATGCTGCAATTTCCTCCCAATTGAGACTCTTCACTTTCTATGAAGAAGAATGTTGTGGACATCATTGGCATTTAGTCCATATGGGGACCAGAACTTGCAGCAGCATGGGGTACTTGTTTGTGTAATGTATGCATCGTTGCATAGTTCACCATCATCTTGCATTGACACAGTTGCTGTACTACACCAATGCAGTATGTAGCATGTGATTAAAATGCATGACATTAAAGTCACAGTCACACAGAAATAACTTTCCTTTTCGCAGAAACACAAGTACCATGTGAATCCAATAAGCAATGTCCTACTCACCAGTAACACATAGCACTGTTCTCGAGGAATTCAACACAGAAATATACACCCAGAGGGATGTAGATGTGGAGGAACAGGCGATGCCAGGTTGAGATAAAATTGCCTGCAGTCCGCTGGTGAAATGGAAAGACTTATTTATACAAATTATAAATAGTGTTATAATTAAGCTTCTTTTTCCTTTAGATTTGTTGAAAGTACATTGCATAATTGAGTTCCTTTATTAGTCAGGGGAGGGGGAGAGGTTGGGAGGGGGTAGAGGTAAGAGGGGGGGGATGGGGTAAGAGGGGGGGGATGGGGTAAGAGGGGGGGGATGGGGTAAGAGGGGGGGGATGGGGTAAGAGGGGGGGGATGGGGTAAGAGGGGGGGGATGGGGTAAGAGGGGGGGGATGGGGGTAAGAGGGGGGGGATGGGGTAAGAGGGGGGGGATGGGGTAAGAGGGGGGGGATGGGGTAAGAGGGGGGGGATGGGGTAAGAGGGGA